>NC_134024.1:9899157-11130407 GCF_040712315.1 Castanea sativa
AAATAGATAACTTAATTTAGAAATTTTAATATATTGTATTAACTAGACTTTATTAGAAAATAATCAAATCGTTTTAAGAGTGGTTTGGAACTAAAACTTATTATTCTTATCTATTATTTTAATTTTTCACTTGACAAAAAAAATGGTCAATTTTTTTCACCTAACTAACTGACTATATTAAATCTAAAACCAGCTAATTGAGTTCAAACACGTGACTGGCACGCTATTTACCGACTAAACTTATACAGTACAAAAGCTACAAGTCGTATACAGTATAAGCAAACAATAGGCTACTGTCGTTTACGTTCAATCTCTGATTAAATCGTTGCTCTTTAACCCGTGAGTTCTTAATACTCTGATAAAGAGCACATGAGAGGCTAGTGAAAAATGCATATATTTTCTTTTAGCTCAAATTATATTCAAATAAGCTATAACCCTTTACTCTAACTGCTGCATGCAGTTTTGGAGTTGGCATGTGAGTTTAAGTCTTTATTTCATTCCGCTAAGTATTAAGTCTAGGTTTCCCTTCTCCTAATTCCAAATAATAAAAAAATAAAAAAAAAAAAGAAAGAAAGAAAAGAAGTTATAACCCTTTACACACAATTAGCGCTAACCCTTTAAGTTTGTGAGTATATAAACCATTGTTATTAATACCGTTTCGGACCCCGTTTCGGTTTGTCCAGTGGAATGGAATATTTCGGTACCGGCCGATTTCGGCGTACCGTTTTAAGGTGTTTCGGGTTCCTAAAAATTAAATTATATATATTCTTGTAAAACATAAAATTGTCAATTCTAATAAATAAATAACTAAATTTCAAATAATACAAATCATTTAGTCTTAACTCTTAAGTCTTAAACATCAATATAACATCTATTTAACATCACACAATAAGAACATTTACAAGACAATAACTAAACATCAAATAATACAAAACATTTAGTCTTAACTTTTATGTCTTAAACCTCAATACAACATCAAACAATAAGAAGATTTATAACAAGTCATTACTCATTACATAAGCACATAATAATTAATAACTAATAAGCCAACAAAATTTATAACATAATATTAGCCATCAAATTTTTTTTTTTTTTTTCCATAGGCCAAATCATGTACCGGCCGGAATTCACATCTCGGCCGGAATGGACCAGAATGGCCCGAAATCTGGCCCAAGGTGGAACGTTGGGTATCCCGGTACCGGTTTGCATACCGGAACGAAAAATTCCGGCCGTTCCGGCTGGAATGGAACGGAATCAATAACAATGATATAAACTATCTGTTAGTCACTGTTTGTGTCAATTTGGGGTTTAAAGGTTTAACTTTAACCTTTGAAGGAATAAATGCGACGTCGTTTAAGTATTTGGGATTTAGGTTGTGAATGTGATTGCCTATTTTCAAGTGGATGTCATGTATAGTATTAAATTCAATTTCAATTGTTAAATATGATTGAGTATAAAAAAAAAATCCAAATGAATATGTTTTTTTGGGAGTTAAAAAAAAAAAACTATTATAATTTTGTATGTATATATACTATTTTGATCCCCAAACTTTATTAGAATGTGATTTTTCATCCTTAAACTTTAAAAACTTTCTTTTTCATCCTTAAACTTTGTAAACAATCTTTTTTCTTCAATAGTTTAGAGACAAAAATATGAATTAAAAAAAAAATTTAATAGTTTAGGGATGAAAGAAGAATTTTTTTTTAAGTTTAAGGACGAAAGTAAAACATTTCCAACAATTTAGGGATGAAAAACAAAATTTTCTATAGTTTAGGAACAAAAAAGGAATTTATTAAAGTTTATGAACAAAAAATGAACTTTTGGTAAAGTTTAGGGACCAAAATAATATTTTATCATTAATTATTATAATGTTTATTGAATCTAAAATTTAACTAAACCCCACTTTTTATTCCTTTTAACAATGGGGTCATTTTCGTATTAATAAAAAACAATGGGGTCATTTTCTATTAATCAAACAAAAAAAAAAAGATGAAGAAGAACAATGGGATAATTTTGATTTAGTTCATATGTGTGTGTGTGTGTGTGTGTGTGTGTATTATCAAGTCATTTTTTTTTATGTCAATTTCATCTATTATTGTATTATCAAGTCATTTTTTTATGTCAATTTCATCTATTATTGTATTAATCAAGTCAATTTTTTTGGAAAACTTGTTGATTTCATAAATTCTGATAGAGTTTATTTTTTGGAAGTTGCTTGGATTTAAGAGGATATTGAGCTTATTTGTGAAATTTTTGTTGATATATCATTTGTTAATGTCCCTATACATCAAGAAAACATCATAATTATTAAACTAAACAAGAACAAACTTAAAAATAAACTTTTCTTTAGTTTAGGGACAAAAAATGAATTTGTTAAAGTTTATAGATGAAAAATGATTTTTTGGTAACGTTTACGGACCAAAATAATATTTTACTGTTATTATAATTTTTATCATTTATCTAATACACTGAGTTGAATTGTTGAATGTAAAATTTGACTAAACCCCACTTTTTAGTCCTTTTAACAATGGGGTCATTTTTGTATTAAAACAAACAATGGGGTATCTATCGTTCAAATAAAAAAGAAGAAGAACAATGGGATAATTTTGATTTAGTTCATATATATATATATATATATATATATATATATATATATATATATATATATATATATATATATTTATCAAGTAAATTTATTTTTTATTATTTATTATGTCAATTTCATCAATTATTGTATAAACCAAGTCATTTTTTTTGGAAAACTTGTTGATTTCATAAATTCTGATAGAGTTTATTGTTTGGAAGTAGCTTGGATTTTAGAGGATATTGAGCTTATTTGTGAAAGTTTTATTGATATATCATTTGTTAATGTTCCTATACATCAAGAAAACATCATAATTATTAAACTAAACACGACCAAACTTAAAAATAAACTTCCTATAGTTTAGGGACAAAAAAAGAATTTATTAAAATTTATTGATGAAAAACGAACTTTTGATAAAGTTTAGGAACCAAAATAATATTTTACTATTATTATAATTGTGGGGAGTAAAAGGACCCAAGTGGGCCTATGGGCCTTTGGGCTGTAACATGGAGGGCCGACCTGTTCCAGGATTAAACTCTATGAGTTGGTCCATACGCCGAGGGTCCGAGGATACAGCCGAGGGAGAGTTTCACCTCGGACAGATCCAAGAGAACTCAAGATTTTATTATAAAGGTCAGGCACAACTCTGGAAAGACTAATGGATAAAAGGGGACATCCTGAATCTTCTAGATGCACCAGTATTAAAGAAAATATCAAGAGTAAAGGCTGCCACCTCCGCATTAAAGGCTCTGCACCTACCTCCCTGGCCGCATTAATGGGGAGGTGACCCCTGAACAGTGAGGTGGAAACTTCTAGTCACTGTTCAAAAAGTATCAGGGAAGGAAGTATAAAAGGGGGGTAAAGGCCAAAGAAAAGGGGGCGGTAGCTAAGAAAGAAATTGAGAAATTGTAATCTTTAAGGAAGAAAGAGAAATACTAAAGAAGTAGTCCTCGGCTCGAGTCCGAGGAGACCTATTGCAATTATTGTTCGTTATTTACCTGTATTTGTTTATAAAAGTCTGTTATCGAGCTCCCAGTACTTCTAACCTAGGTTTCAAGCCCACACTCTACAAATTTTATTGTTTAAGGCTCAATGGGCCTGAGCCCGTGATTGTCTTTGGGTCCAGGTGCAATTGTGCACTTACAATTGGCGCCGTCTGTGGGAAATCTAGTCTAGAAGAGGTAGGGATACTATGGTAGGCTTAGGTGCTCACCATGCAGAGTCACAAGGATCACAACCGAAGGATCATTTCGAGCGTCTTGAGCGTCGAAGGGATCGTGAGGGAAGCGTCCACACAGAATATCCAAGGGCTAGCCATACTCATGGTGGGGGTAGCACTACCCACGAGGAGGGTTCTAAGTCCATGCAGAGGGAAATCAATCGTTTGAAGAGGAAGTTACGCCGTGCTAAACGTAGGTTTTCACCGTCCTCGTCTAATCCTTCCTCAGAGGAGGATAGGGGAGGTGGCTACAGCTCAAGGTCGCGCTCCCCCACCAGTGCAACGTCCTCCGGTGAGGAGGACGACCAGCCAACCCGCAGACGTAAGAAGCTTCGTTCTAGGGGCTTAGGCAACGATGCTATGAGTAGGGCGTTGCACCAACTCTCCAAATCTCCGTTTACACAGAGGATTGAGAAAGGAAGGCTTCCCAGAAGGTTTACCCAGCCCACTTTTACCATCTACAATGGCCGGACTGATCCGGTGGAGCACGTGAGTCACTTTAACCAGAGGATGGCGGTGCACTCTCACAACGAGACCCTGATGTGTAAAGTTTTCCCCTCTAGCCTGGGACCTGTTGCCATAAGGTGGTTCAACGGCCTTAAATCGGGGTCTATAGGTTCGTTTGGGGAGCTTACTAGAGCGTTCGCTTCGCAGTTCATTACGTGTAGCAGAGTACCTCGACCATTGGACTCGCTGTTATCCATGACCATGAGGGAAGGGGAGACGTTGAAAACATACTCCGACCGTTACTGGGAGATGTTTAATGAAATAGATGGCGACTTTAATGAGGTGGCGCTTAATACCTTTAAGGTAGGCCTTCCTACTGATCACGACCTGAGAAAGTCTTTGACTAAAAAGCCCGTCCGCAGTGTACATCGCCTTATGGACCGTATTGATGAGTACAAGAGAGTAGAGGAAGACCAACAACAAGGAAAGAGAAAGGAGAAGGTTATCCCGCAGGAGAGAAGGGATTTCAGGTCGGACATGTACCACAATAACAGGCAGAGGAGAGATTACGTTGGGCAGTCCGGCTCGGCAGCACCTCAGGCCGTGAGCACTGTGTTCCGAGAACCAGTGCATCAGTTGTTGGAGAAAGTTCGTAAGGAGCCCTTCTTCAAATGGCCTGGTAAGATGTCAGGGGACCCTGCGAAGAGGAATCAGAACCTCTTTTGTCAGTACCATCAGGATGTGGGCCACACTACCGAGAACTGTCGGACCCTTTGGAACCATTTGGAGCAGCTTGTCAGTGAAGGAAAACTGAAGCAGCACTTGTGTCAACCTACTGGGCAGGGCAGCCAGTCCGGCTCAAACAATCAGAGGAACAATTTGTCTCGACTGGCATTGGGAACAATCAATGTTATCTTCGCTGCACCTGGTAGGACCGGCTCAGGTCCCACTAGGGTGATGGCGGTTTCCCATTCTCAGGCCGAGGATGCGGGCAGCAGGCCGAAGAGGTTGAGGGGCACTTTGCCCGTCTTAGGATTCTCCGAAGAGGATAAGGTAGGGACTATCCAGCCCCATAAAGATGCCCTTGTAGTTACGCTTAGGATAGGGAATTATGATGTGAGGAGGGTGATGATAGATCAGGGTAGCGGTACAGATATCATGTACCCTGATCTATTTAAGGGGTTAAGGTTGAAGTTGGAAGATCTTACTCCTTATGATTCGCCGCTTATAAGCTTTGAAGGGAGAGCCGTTGTGCCGAAGGGACAGATCCGTTTGCCCGTTCAATCCGGCTCAGAAACGGTTGAGGTGGATTTCATTGTGGTTGACGCGTACTCTCCATATACAGCCATCCTAGCTAGGCCTTGGCTGCACGCGCTTGGAGCTGTCTCCTCTACCTTACATGTTAAAGTTAAATTCCCCTCGGGGGAATGTGTTGAGGAAATCCTCGGCAGCCAATCGGTAGCCAGGCAGTGCATATCAGCTGCAGTACTGCATCAGACAAAAGCCGAGCCTTCGGCTTTAATCACCAAAGACTTATAGCAGTTAACAGCTCCTGATTCATCTGGAATGGTGACAGGAGAGGAGACACATTGTGAGGAGTTAGAGAAATTTCCAGTAGCCAATGGCTCAGAGAGGTTCTTCCAGGTCAGCATACTTTTGCCACACCGGGGGAAGATACTTAGCCCATAGAGCTCTGACTCAAGGTTATTGGTGGCCTAATATGCAGAGAGAGGCTCAAGACTATGCCAGAAAATGTGATCAATGCCAGAGGTTCGCCCCTAATATTTATCAACCTGGTGGGGTTCTTAACCCTCTCTCCAGTCCTTGGCCCTTTGCTCAATGGGGATTGGATATAGTGGGGCCGTTTCTGAGAGCTGCAGGAAACAAAAGATGGCTTCTTGTGGGAACAGATTATTTCACTAAATGGGTTGAGGCCGAGCCCTTAGCAAATATTAGAGATGTTGATTCCAAAAAATTTGTCTGGAAAAATATTGTCATCAGGTTCGGTATACCACACACACTTATCTCAAACAATGGCGTTCAATTTGACAGCAAGGCATTTAGGCAATATTGTGGTGACATGGGTATCATAAATAGATACTCCACCCCAGCTTATCCTCAGGGAAATGGGCAAGCCGAGGCCGTTAACAAGGTCATAGTCAGTGGGCTCAAGAAGAGGTTGGACGATGCGAAAGGCAGGTGGGTAGAAGAGCTCCCTCATGTTTTGTGGACGTACCGGACCACACCGCGTAGGTCCACGGGAGAAACGCCATTCTCTATGACTTATGGAGCCGAGGCAGTGATACCTCTGGAATCTGGTTTTCCCACCCTAAAGACGAGCTCTTTTAGCCAGGAGAATAACAATGGACTCTTGAAAAAAGGTCTTGATTTACTCGAGGAATGACGCGAGGCAGCTATGGTCCAAATGGCTTATTATCAACAGAAGCTAAAACGGGGATATGATGCCCACGTGAAGCTAAGACCACTTGCACCTGGTGATCTTGTACTAAGGAAAGTCGTAGGCACTTCTAAGAACCCAGCTTGGGGTAAGCTGGGACCCAACTGGGAAGGCCCCTATCGCATCGTTTCAGTAGCAGGCATAGGGTCATATCGGCTAGCTGACCTAGACGAAAGAATTGTACCACGCCCATGAAATGTAAATAATCTTAGAAGGTATTATTATTAATAAAATGTGCTTTTGTCAGTTAATATTTCAAAGTTATGAGTACCTCTGACGCTTGCAGCTACTATTCTTAAGAATCAAACAGAAACTTGGTTAAGTGTCGTCCTCGGACCACAAACCTTGTGGAAATTGATATCTTGTCATTTGTTAAACAGAACCTTAGTTATGCCGGGTCCTCGGACCTCCTACTTTGGGAAAATTAACATTTGAAGTTACTGATCTTGAGAATCAAACAGAAACTTGGTTAAGTGTCGTCCTCGGACCACAAACCTTTTGGAAATTGATATCTTTTCATTTGTTAAACAGAACCTTAGTTATGCCGGGTCCTCGGACCTCTTACTTTGGGAAAATTAACATTTGAAGTTACTGATCTTGAGAATCAAACAGAAACTTGGTTAAGTGTCGTCCTCAGACCACAAACCTTGTGGAAATTGATATCTTTTCATTTGTTAAACAGAACCTTAGTTATGCCGGGTCCTCGGACCTCCTACTTTGGGAAAATTAACATTTGAAGTTACTGATCTTGAGAATCAAACAGAAACTTGGTTAAGTGTCGTCCTCGGACCACAAACCTTGTGGAAATTGATATCTTGTCATTTGTTAAACAGAACCTTAGTTATGCCGGGTCCTCGGACCTCCTACTTTGGGAAAATTAACATTTGAAGTTACTGATCTTGAGAATCAAACAGAAACTTGGTTAAGTGTCGTCCTCGGACCACAAACCTTGTGGAAATTGATATCTTTTCATTTGTTAAACAGAACCTTAGTTATGCCGGGTCCTCGGACCTCCTACTTTGGGAAAATTAACATTTGAAGTTACTGATCTTGAGAATCAAACAGAAACTTGGTTAAGTGTCGTCCTCGGACCACAAACCTTGTGAAAATTGATATCTTGTCATTTTTTAAACAGAACCTTAGTTATGCCGGGTCCTCGGACCTCCTACTTTGGAAAAATTAACATTTGAAGTTACTGATCTTGAGAATCAAACAGAAACTTGGTTTAGTGTCGTCCTCGGACCACAAACCTTGTGGAAATTGATATCTTGTCATTTGTTAAACAGAACCTTAGTTATGCCTGGTCCTCAGACCTTCTACTTTGGAAAAATTAACATTTGAAGTTACTACTCTTAAGAACCAAATAGGAAATTGGTTAAGTCTTGTCCTCAGACCACAAACTTGATTAAAGTTAATTTCTTAGTGCGTCTGGAAATTAGCACCTTACTAGTCATTTGCTCGGATCTTAAGTTCTATATCTTTAAGCGTTAAGCAAATTTATATAAGGAATGGTCCTCGGATCTTACATCCTAATGAAAACACTACCACACATTATAAGGGTTTAATCGTTATATGAGGTCTTTTTTTTAACCAAGGCATTGTTTAAAATGTCTCAACCATGTCATCTGCTGTTAAGTTTTTAATGCTAAAACATGCGTATGACTGCGTGGAGGTTATGATTGTGCAATCCTTGGAGTTAGATTTGTTTACTCTGACCCTTTTTTTTTAGCTATGTACTAATGGGAAACTTTTTCGACAAGTACAAAAAGAATAAAGTAAAAACAGATACAACACGAGCAAAAATCAAACAAAATTGTTCTTCATTAATCATTTAGATATGCATTACATATTAAGTCTGAATATAGAGAAAGAAAAGTCCTAAGCTAGGTCCTAAGCTTTTGGAGGAGGATCTTGCTGAGAAGTGCTGGTTGCGTCGGTCTCTTTCAGCTCCAACTCAAAAGGAGACAGAACTTGCTTTCCTTTGTCTGCTGCCTTCGTTGGAGGGACATTGGATTCTACGGTTTGGCTCAGGCCCTTCTCGGCATCCCCGCCTCCTTCCTTTTCTTTATTGGAACCTGAAGGTTCTGTAGGATCTGGAATTAGCTTTGGGACCATAGGAGGAAGAGAAGAAAGAGTTGTTTCAAGGGTAGGAACAGCAGCAGGAGCCTCTTCAATCTCCTGTATCTCCAGGGGAAGCCAAACATTCTCGGACTTCCTCAGCTCCGAGGCTAGAGGAACTCCTGCTATGTTTAGAGCTTCCCCCCAGTCTTTCTGACAGTATTCCCGGCACAAGGCCGCGAAAGCCTCTGTCAGCTGCTCCTCGGTGGCAGCTACCCCTTCCTCGTAACTCGCCTGCTTGGCAGCTTCTAAAGAGCGTTGAAATGCGCCGGCTTTTTCCTTCATCAGCACAAGTTCCTTTTCCAAATCCGAGCGTTCCCTTTGGGCTCGGGAGAGCTCATCATCTTTTTCATGAAGGAGCTTGCGCTGCCCTTCTATCTGGGTCTTCATGGTCTTCAGGTTTGCCTCGGCCCCATTCCTCTCTCTTTTTAGCTCAGCCACCTCAGAGATAAGCTTCTCATTTTCAGCAATGGCCGTGCCTAAGGACTTCTCAGTCTCCATCCGAATTTCAAGCTCTGTTCTGGCTTTCTTCCTAGTATCTTCTATAAACTTCTCGGCCACGAAGACTTCCTGAACGGCCTGCAATAAAGTGTGAGGAAATTAGGTACAGCAGGACACTCATGAATAATCCAATGCTGTTAAAAACGTAATCTTCCTAAAAAATTAAACTTACCAGGGCTCGATCCCTTTTTAGAAACAGGAATAATTGAGGTTGGCTCATCCTCTCCAAGGTCTCCATATCTTTCGGCAGCAGAAGAGGGCGTTCCAACACTTCTGCCAAGTGATGGGCATGACCTTGTTAGGCCGCCCTGATACTGGACTGGCAGGAGATAGGTGCGCCGTCTAGCCTTAAGTCAGGAGACCAGGTAGCCGGTGCTCGGCGCACTTCGGCCACGTCCCTGATCTCCCCGCTTTCAACTGAGCGGGCCCTGCCTTTGCCTTTATCCAACTTCTGCTCCTGAACGGGTGGCGGTTGTTGTTGCGGTTTCTTTGGTTCCTTGCTGCCTGTCCCCTTGGCCTCCCCCTTTCTTTCCTTTTTGGGATCCTCGGCTGGAAGTTTTGGCTCAGCTGGAGGAGGGGGAGGTGGCAAAGATGGAAGAGCTTGGGACCTCCCCGTCTTTCTCTCAGCAACCTTCGTAGCTCTCTTGGTTAGGAGATCCTGCATCCTGTCCATATCCTCCTCGGATTCGTCCTCTAGTCGAGCAACGACTAACCCTGCAATTCCAGAGGCCTCAGTGGCTTCTTCTTCCTCGTCAGAGAGTACAACGAACTGGTTCCCTCGAGGTCTTTCGGTGTCTTCAAGTTGGAACTGTTCTATCTCCTCGTCTAGCATGTTTGAAGAAGACACTTGCTCCTCTGGGACAACAGTTGCCTGGGAGTGTGTAGCTAGAGGGACCGCAGTAATCAGTTGTAAATACAGTATGGTGTTAGGGCTGTCAGGGAGGTCGTGATCGTCCAGGAAGTGAGGTCTGGCTACGTTGATCTTCCTACGCCGCCGGTCACCTGCAATAATGGCGTTCTCTATTGCCTGGAAGTCCGAGGATACATGATCGTATCCTAGAATCAAGTGAGCGGCCCTAAGTTGTAGGTCCTCGCTGACAAACACCTCGGAGCGTAGTACCCGGTTTAGATCTGCAACGTTGTAGTGGCTCAAGCGTGGGCGCACGTGTTGCTTATCTGCAAAGAAAGACATCAAAGCAAACGAACATGGTCAGATTCACACAACATATAATAAACTTAAATAGACATGAATACATGTGAATACGCATTTTTTGTGAGTGTTAGAGGAAGTTGTGCGGTGGGGAGGTTAATCCTAAGGTGTCGCACCTGGATCTCCCCACTCAACAGGGCAGTGGAGGCCGTCGTGCCAGTTCCTAGAGACGATCAGGTAGTCGTCCTTCATGCCTTTGTTGGATTTGGGCAGACAGGAGATTAGCCTAATGACACTGGAGCGAGATTTAATGTAGTAACCTACATTGGTAAGTTTATGGGACTCGTACAGAAAGACGACATCGTGCTAGGTGAGGTTTAGACCCATTTGCTCCTTTAGAGCATCGACGTTACCCAAAACTCTAAAAACGTTTGGGAGGCACTGATCGGGACACAACCGGTGGTTGCGAAGGTACTCCCTAGTTACAGGCTTCATTGGGAGGGTCATCCCACCCTCTACAAAGGCTACCATTGGGATGATAACCTCTCCCTCCTTTTTAGAGCCAGCCACGGCTTCTGCCGGGCAATATTTTAAACCTACATCGCCAAGAATGTGATACTTGGCTCTGAAGCCTTCCATTCCAGCGGTGGTATCAACTAGACACTTGAACTTTCCCATCAAATATGAACGAAAAGCTAAATTCTAAAAGGGGGAATGATTATAAGGAGAGCCGAGGACAGGGTCCGAGGAGAAAGGGTTAAGAGAAAAAAAAGGAATGAGAACTTACAGACTTGGAGTTGTGCGAGTTTCCACGGAGTTGTGTAGACAAAAGGTGATTACTGATGTTTTGATGGGATTAGTCTCTGGAGAAATAAATGAAGGCGTAGGTTCCCGAAGCGTCACGACATGAGGGAAGCGGCCTCGAAATTGTATTTGTCCCGCCCAAATTTTCATGGAATAACAAGGACCGTTAGATACTCATCTCACCGTTGAACGTGGGGGACAAGGTGTAACTTACGATAATAAATACGCGCGTTTTTGAAAATAAAACCGCCAAGTGTCACCCTCCAGAACGCGAAACGGTCTTCACACGTGTGGTTATTTACAAAAAGTGTGAAGGAAGTCTTCGTTGGGTTAAAACCCTATTTTTCTCCTCGGATGATGAAAAATAAAGTTTTGAGGGGCTATTGTGGGGAGTAAAAGGACCCAAGTGGGCCTATGGGCCTTTGGGCTGTAACATGGAGGGCCGACCTGTTCCAGGATTAAACTCTATGAGTTGGTCCATACGCTGAGGGTCCGTGGATACAGCCGAGGGAGAGTTTCACCTTGGACAGATCCAAGAGAACTCAAGATTTTATTATAAAGGTCAAGGCACAACTCTGGAAAGACTAATGGATAAAAGGGGACATCCTGAATCTTCTAGATGCACCAGTATTAAAGAAAATATCAAGAGTAAAGGCTGCCACCTCCGCATTAAAGGCTCTGCACCTACCTCCCTGGCCGCATTAATGGGGAGGTGACCCCTGAACAATGAGGTGGAAACTTCTAGTCACTGTTCAAAAAGTATCAGGGAAGGAAGTATAAAAGGGGGGTAAAGGCCAAAGAAAGGGGGGCGGTAGCTAAAAAAGAAATTGAGAAATTGTAATCTTTAAGGAAGAAAGAGAAATACTAAAGAAGTAGTCCTCGGCTCGAGTCCGAGGAGACCCATTGCAATTATTGTTCGTTATTTACCTGTATTTGTTTATAAAAGTCTGTTATCGAGCTCCCAGTACTTCTAACCTAGGTTTCAAGCCCACACTCTACAAATTTTATTGTTTAAGGCTCATTGGGCCTGAGCCCGTGATTGTCTTTGGGTCCAGGTGCAATTGTGCACTTACAATAATGTTCGTCATTTATTTAATACATTGAGTTGAATTGTTGAATCTAAAATTTAACTAAACCCCACTTTTTAGTCCTTCTAACAATAGGGCCATTTTTCTATTAAAAAAATAATTGGGTCATTTTCTATCGTCAAATATAAAAATAAAAAAAGAAGAAGAAGAAGAACAATGGTATAATTTTGATTTAGTTCATATATATATATATATATATATATATATTAAATTTGTCAATTTCATCTTAACATTGTATAAACAAATCAACTTTTTTGGGAAAAATCTTGATTTCATAAATTCTGATATAATTTATTGTTTAACAGTAGCTTGGATTTTAGAGGATATTGAGTTTATTTGTGAAAGTTTTGTTGATATGTCATTTGTTAATGTTCCCATACATCAAGAAAACATCATAATTATTAAACTAAACAAGAAAAAACTTTAAAATAAAATATAACAAGAGATTTATCTGATTCTTAATTAGCAAAGTGAGAAATCATGGAAAAAAAATACTCACCTTGTTTTAGGATTTTAAATTGGAGGATATATAACTGGCTTCTCAATGCCTACAACACAAAGATTAAATTGATAAAATAAAAGAGATTAAAGAACCAATAGAACTAAGATTATCACAATTCAAGAACATGAAAAATAATTGAAATGTTCTGAAAATGATCTAGAAAACTAGTTTCCGCCTTAGTAAACTACTAGAGATATGTTTTGAATATTTTTTTAAAAAAAATGTGCTTAGATGTTGTGTTTGTATTATGATTAGATGAAATAGGTTTTTAGAAAACTTAGAGGCCAAAAATAAATTTTCACTAGCTAGGGTTTGGATTGGAGAGTTAAGTGAGTATTTATATAAATAAACTAGGGTTTTTCCAAGCCTTTTAGATTCTCTTGAACATTCCTAAAGGTCGAGGAGGCGGCCTAACCCAAAGATTAAAACTTTAGGGCCCTAAATTTGAAAATCTAGGTTTCTGGATCTGAGGGTGCGTGTGTGCCCACGAAAATGTGTATGCATGCTTGCCAAAACCCTAACTCCTAACAAAATTGATGGCCCAAATTCAAATGGCTATAACTCTCTTATTTTAAATCCCAAGTAGGCAAAATTTATGTTGAAATTAAAGTCTAGGATGTTTACTTTCTAATGAAACAAACCTCACTAAAAAAATTATTTATGGTTCTTATTGTCAAAACTATCAGCAAATGTCATTTTTCAACATCGTTTTCAAAATGATTTAAATACTTTTGAGTTGTAATTGCCTTCGAAATATTGAGAACTCTTTAATTATCCTTTGTTGATGTATGTCAAGCTCATCATTGGGGATGGAGACCAAAGATTATTAACAGGTACAAATGAGGTGTTTACAAATGGGATGTAGACTACTTTTATCAAGGTCCATGTCGTGCATTTCATTGTTCAATTTCTTCTTCTTCTTTTTGTTAATGTAAAAATATCTAGATATGAAATACTTGAAAAAAGAATTAAAAAAATAGTAGAAGAATAAAATAATAAATGCAATCTAACAAATGTTTCATAGATAAATTTGGTACTAACAATAAACACAATATAATAGAAAATTTAGGTAAAACTCAAAAATGAACAAGAAATTCATCGAAAATATTTACAAGAAAATTTATACGAAAATCTCACAAATGAATAAGAAATTCATTAAAAAAATGAGAATTAAAAGTTTTAGAAGTAGTTTTACAATAGAAAAAAATACCCTCAATGGACATACAAAATAACATAAAAATATTAGAATCTTTTCCAAATGCATCTATAGTTTATAGAATTATAATAATAATACCTATTACAATTAGTTTCTATATATAGAAAGAAAATTTTCGAAATTAAAGTTAATAAAATTAGGACAAAACTTAGGTACAGTACCATAGTTGTTAATCCTTAGGTTCTCCTCTTAAGATTCAGCTATGTGGCTATTTAACTAAAAAATACACTTTCATCCCATCGGTAAAAATCCATATGGCAAAATCTTAAAAGGAAAACCTAAGGAACAACACCTAAATACGGTACCTAAGTCTTGCTCATAAAATTATATCTAAGATCAACTATGTCACAAAAAAAAAAAAACATTAAATGGATTAATCATATTATTAATTGAAAAATATATGTTAGTACTTAGCAGAACTCATACAAAAATACAATTAGTAATTTTGCATCTAAATAAAGAGAAAGAATAGACTTTTTTTTTTTTTTTTAAATGAAACGTTGTACAATTGGAAAAAAAAAAAGAAAAAAAAAAAAAGAGAGAGGGCATTCTCTCCTTATTCTTTTTTGCAGCATTAGTAAAAGCTAAGGCAGCATAATTACATCTTATAGGAACAGAGACAAAGGATATGCTAACAAATTGTTCACACATAAGCTTAATATGCTCCAAAATCCAACTCTATCTGAATTTAAAAGATCTACCAACTCAGCAAAATTGCATTCCAAAATAATATTTGAGAAGCTTATACTTTGGCAGCAGAATAGACCCACCCGAACCACTGAAGCTGCTATACTAAAGCATGGAGTTCCTTTCTAACATTAGAGGAGGTGACCATCTATTAACCGAAGGTTCAGGAGGTGCAGTGTTCTTATTGTTGATCTCCATGAATTCCAGCGTGTATGTAGCTACTCAAGACCATAGACCAGCATGGCTGAGCTCCTTTTCTTCAGAAATTAATTTGTCACGGCAGTTCCATATCATCCATAATGCCACACAAAAGATTTCAAAGTCAGGAGTTTGAAGTTTATGAATAGCCATGTCTATGACTTCCACGAACTGAATATGCAGAGGTAACCTAATGGAATTCCAAAAGGGTGCTTGAAGCCAAACGGCTTGAGCAAAAAAGTATTCCCATAGGAGGTGAGTGCATGATTCAACCGCATCAGAACATAACACACAAGAGAATGAGTTCGAAATCTTCCTATCAAAAATTTTCGTGCCACAAAAGTGCTAATCCACCACCCAAGCCAGTGCATGGAACTTCCTAACCTAGTGTCATATCTAGCTTTTCCTTCAACTTAGCAAAACCTTGCTTGTCAAGTTTAGTTTCACAAAGAAATAAAACTTGGGGAGTTTCTTCTGTTGATAGACAACGAATTTCAACTACCGCCTCTGGGAACCCAAGCCCACGGCAGTTAAGGTTGAGACTTTTCATGGATTGAATTGGGGTTGAGTATCAACCTTAATGGTGGGAGCAAATGATTGAAAACTGTCTTTTTCAATCGATTGCTTTTTCTATTTATGACTAATATCAAGGTCTATGGTATGATCAGATGCTCTAGCAAGCCGCTTTGCAGCTACTGGCATAGAGGTGGATGAATCCTTAGAATTCGGATTTGCCTTGTTCCTTATAATCCGCTTCCAGCTACGTAAGGATGCAATCTTTAGTTCCGGATTCTCGGTAGTTACATCAGATAAGGATTCCATCTTTATATCCTCATAAGTATCGGGCAGTTTCTCAAAAGGAATTTCGAAATTCCTAGCTTTTGTCTCAGAACCTGAAAAGCTGTGTTGTGAAGGTTTAGTACCCGTTTGTTTCAGCGTTTTCACTCCAAAAGTTGCGTTTTCAAAATAGCCAGCCCAAAAATTGCGTTTGGTTAGTATAAAACGCAACTTTTTGAAAAAAGTTGCGTTTTATATTTGTGTGTAATTCTGGCGTTTGATATTTGGAGCTGATACGGTCCATTTTGTTAAAAGTTGGTGAGCGTTTAATATATTCGTTGGGAGTGAGCTGCCAATTACCAAATTGCCCTTCAATAAAGGGCAAGGTGTCTTCAGAGTCTCACGCAGAGTGACTCTCATTGCAGACGAAGTGGTAAGAGAAAATAAAAAAAGTGCTTTGCAGAATGAAAGGAGAGATGGAAGAAGAAGAAAAAAAAGAAAAAAAAAAAGAAAAAGGAAAGAGTTCTACTGAATGAATGTTCTGGAGGAAGTGGTAGGGAAAATGGGAAAGAATGACAAAATAGAAAAGAGAAGGGTACGTGTGGAGGGGAAAAAAAGAGGGAAATAAGGAGAAAAAAAAAAAGAGAGAGAAAAAAAAGAGAAGGGTATGTGTGTGGAGGAGAAAAAAAGAGGAAAGAAAAAGGAAAAAAAATAAGGAAATGCTATCATAGTATTTTCACAATATTTTCATAATAAATTTTAAGTGGTAAGTTATTATTAGCTAATATTGGTGAGAAAAAAATAAATTTTTTAGAAAGAGAAAAAAATAATTTTAATAGTACATTCAAAATCAATATCAATTTTTATCACAATATTTTCACAATAAATCTTAATAGGTAAATTATTATTAGCTAATATTGGTGAGAAAAAAATAATTTTTTTAGAAAGAGAAAAAAAATAATTGTAATATTCAAACTAAAATCAGTATCAATTTTTATCATAATATTTTCACAATACTTTCACAATAAATCTTAAGTGGTAAGTTATTATTAGCTAATATTGGTGAGAAAAAAATAATTTTTTTAGAAAGAGAAAAAAAATAATTGTAATAGTACGTTTAAATTAAAATCAATATCAATTATCACAATATTTTCACAATAGATCTTAAGTGGTAGGTTATTATTAACTAATATTGATGAGAAAAAAAAATTAGAAAGAGAAAATTTGATTTAAGTATATGAAGTAGTTGATTTAAGTATGAAATTACTCCCTTATATATATATATTGTCATTTTTTGTAATTTACCCCTCAAACTGCAACTTTTATAAGTGCTAGCCAAACACTCAGTTTTTTCAAAAAACATTTTTTAACAGTTTTTACCAAATACTCAACTTTTTGAAAAAACACTTTTTCATTATGCACTTTTTCAAAAAATCCAACCAAACTCACCCTTAACGGTTGAGGAAGACTCAAATATCTTTGCAACATGATTTTCAACCTCATCACAATTTTCGGACTCATGATAAATATACAAATTATCCACAAACTTCATGTTTGTATCCGAACTGGGAGCAACCAAATCTAATTGGATAGGACAGTTATCCTTATCAGAGTTTGAATTGGATGAAACCTCTATATTCTTAGCTACTTTATCTGTTTGAAATTTCAAAAATCCCATGGAAATAGGAGCCAATTCTTTTTCCCGCGCTAGAGCTGATTTGTCTCCTCCTGGCATCGTACCAAACGGCACCAATTTCTCTGGCTTAACCATCATGGCTGCCATAGACACCTCCACCTAAAGATGGCGACATTGAGAAAAATCATCATCATCATCCTCTGCAAATGATTGGATATCGTCTATATCTTCATCACATATTTCTGAATAAGAATTCCTTGAATCTTTTTTCCAATTTCCCTTTGGGGCCAAAGAGCAGAGCCATGGCCCAAATTGAAAACCATCATCATCTGAAGAAAAACAGCCCATTTTCAAATGAGAACACTCCCTATCTTGATGACCAAGAACACCATATCTATAACAAAATATAGGAAGCCTTTCATATTTAAAGACAACCCAGCTAGCCTCAAGATCATCAATCTGAATCATCTTACCACGCATAAGAGGCTTGTAATATTACTCTTTACTCTGATTCAGAGGAAAGGACCCCAAGCAAGCCCACTTTTAGGTGCATCCACCATAATGAGCTCTCCCATTTTATTGCCAGTACGGCTCCGACAGCCTTGTTTGTACTTTTTATACTTTTTATAGGGATATTAAAAATACTAATCCAAAAGGGAGAATGGCTGAATGTGATGTTGGCTGGGCTGGAATCACCATGGAAATGCTTCATCAAAATCAATTTCTTATCGAAGGACCATGGGCTTTTATCAATTATAGACGTCAAGTGCTCTTCTGAACCGAAAATAGCGATAAAGATATTTTGTCCAACCTCTCGGATGGTTACACCCTGATTAGATAGCCAAAGATTGCCACAAGTAGCTTTAAACGCTTCTTTATTAAAATCTTTATTGGCCTGCAACTTGAACAAAATACTATATTGTGCCTGCTGTTTGGAACCTGCAACTTCAGATGCTTCCCCCATTGTAATTCCTTTTTCCTCTTCTGCAAGTTTGAAATGTTTCCAAAGTTCTTCCATCGATTCATCCATGATGAATAAACTGACAAAGAAAATAAGAGATAATTAAGAAAAGAACTAAAACTTCTACAACAATCCGAATGCACAAATTGGAGAAGTTGTAATAGGTATTATGCTTCCGAATGTAAAAATGCTGCTAACACTATTGAGGAGAAAGCTAATTATGTTGAAGATAAAAATAAAGAAGTGGAGCTGACTATGTTGTTGGCATACAAAGGAGAAGACAAAGAAGAAAATGGTGCGTGGTATCTTGATTTTGGTGCTAGCAACCATATGTGTGGGAATAAAAGGATGTTTATGGAGATTGATGAATCAGTGGTCGGAAATGTAAAGTTTCAGTGAAGGGGATAGGTAAAATTCTTATTTGTTTAAAGAATGGAGATCTTCAATTTATTTCTGATGTATATTATGTGTCAAGCATGAAAACTAATATTTTGAGTTTGGGACAACTCCTTGAGAAAGACTATGATATTCAGTTGAAAGATCGTAGTTACTTAATAAGGGATCATTGAAATAATGTGATAGCTAATGTGCCTATGACAAGAAATAGAATGTTCTTTTTAAATATTCAAACTGATGTTATTAGATGTCTGAATGCTTGTTTTAAAGATTCTTCTTGGCTTTGGCATCTAAGATTTGGGCATTTAAACTTTTGAGGACTACAGTTGTTGACAAAGATGAAGATGGTGAGAGGATTGCCTTCCATTGAGCATCCTAACCAGCTTTGTGAAGGATGTTTTCTTGGCAAGCAATCAAGGAAGAGCTTTCCAAAATAAGCTAATACAAGAGTAATCATGTCATTGCAACTTGTTCATACTGATGTGTGTGGACCTATCAAGCCATCACACTTGGTAAAAATAACTACTTTCTTCTCTTTATTGATGATTTTAGTAGAAAAATGTGGGTTTATTTTCTGAAGCAGAAATTTGAAACATTTGGTGCATTAAAGAAATTTAAGGCATTTGTAGAAAAGCAGAGTGACCATGAAATTAAGGTCTTAAGATCTGATAGAGGAGGTGAATTCACATCAAATGAATTCAAATAATTTTGTGAAGCAAATGGGATTCACCGCCCTTTAGCGGTTCCAAGGTCACCACAACAGAATGGTGTAGCAGAAAGAAATAATCGTTCAATTCTTAATATAGCCAGAAGTATGTTGAAGAGCAAGAAAGTGCCTAAAGAATTTTGGGCCGAAGCTATAGATTGTGCAATCTATTTGTCCAATCGTTGTCTCACAAGAAGTGTACAAGGAAAAACCCTACAACAAGCTTGGAGTAAGAAGAAGCCTACAGTTTCCCATCCTCATGTGTTTGGGAGCAGTGCATATGCACATGTACCAGATCAAGAGAGATCCAAGCTAAGAAGTATGTGTTCATTGACTATGATCCAAGCTCTAAGGGCTATATGCTCTATAATCCGAGCACTAGAAAAGTCATTGTTGGTTGAGATGTGGAATTCAATGAAGAAGGCACATGAGATTAGAGCACCCAAGAAGAGGAGAAGTATAATTTCTTATCTCTATTTGAAGAGGAAGATCAAGGGAATGAAGTTCACGAAAATTTTATCACTTCTCCTTCATCACTAGCAGCATCATCTCCATTCATGAAAGTCCATCATCATCATCTTTACTAGAAGGAAGTTTTAGTGAAAGACCAAGAAAAATGAGATGTCTCCAGGATCTTTATGATTCAACAAAGATTACAGATGATGTAACACTTTTTTTGTTTTTTTTCCTGTTTGCTGATTGTGAACCTATAGGATTTGAAGAAGCAGTACGAGACAAAAAATGGAGAAATGCTATGGACGAAGAGATCAAGGCAATAAAGAAGAATGAACACGGGAGCTTGCAACTCTCCTAACTGGAAAGAAGACAATTGGTGTAAAATAGGTGTACAAGTTGAAGAAGAATGCAAAAGGAGAGGTAGAGAGATACAAAGCAACATTGGTGGTAAAAAGTTATAGTCAACAGTAAGGTATTGATTACGATGAGGTATTTGCCCTAATTGCTCGTTTGGAAACTATACGATTGCTAATTTCTTTAACAACTCAGAATAAATGGAGAATTTTCCAAATGGATGTAAAATCCGCATTTTTTAATGGCTACCTTGAGGAAGAACTTTATGCTGAGCAGCCTATAGGCTATGTTGTAGAAGGGCAGGAAGATAAAGTTTTGAAGTTGAAGAAAGCTCTATATGGCTTGAAACAGGCACCAAGAGCTTGGAATAGTAGAATTGACAAATACTTCCGGGTTAATGAGTTTTTTAAATGCCCACATGGACATGCGCTTTATTGTAAGGTGCATAAAAATGGAGATATCTTAAGTGTTTGTCTGTATGTAGATTATTTGATTTTTATAGGCAACAATCTAAGTATGTTTGAAGACTTCAAGAAAGCAATGACGAAGGAGTTTGAAATGACAGATATTGGACTTATGACCTATTATTTGGGCATTGAAGTGAAGCAAATGGAGGATGTAATTTTTATTACCCAAGAAGGTTATGCGAAGGATATTCTTGAGAAGTTTGAGATATTAAATTCCAATTCAGTTAGCACCCTTGTAGAATGTGGAGTGAAGTTGTCAAAGCATGACGATGAAGAGAAGGTTAATCCAACATTCTTCAAGAGTTTGGTCAGAAGTCTGAGGTATCTAACATGCACAAGACCAAACATTCTTTTTGGTGTTGGACTAGTTAGTCGTTACATGGAAGCACCGACGATGACTCACTTGAAGACTGCCAAGAGAATTTTTCGCTATTTAAAAGGTACACTGGATTATGGACTGTTGTATTTACCCTCTAAAGATTTTAAACTTGTTGGTTACAGTGATAGTGATTGGGCCGGAGACATGGATGATAGAAAGAGCACTACTGGTTTTGTATTCTATATGAGTGATATTGCATTTACATGGACGTCCAAAAAAAAGCCAATCGTGACGTTTTCCACTTGTGAAGCTGAGTACATTACTGCTATCTCTGGTGTTTATCATGCAATGTGGCTTAGAAGTTTATTGAAAGAGTTGCAGATGTTTCAAGAAGAAGCTACGAAGATATTTGTGGACAATAAGTCAACAAAGAATCCAGTCTTTCATGATTGAAGCAAGCACATCAACACAAGGTATCACTTTATTCGAGAATGTATTGCAAGAAATGAAATTCATCTTGAGCTTGTGAAGTCACATGATTAGGTTGCAAATATACTCACTAAACCACTCAAGTATGACACATTCAATAAGTTGCGAGCCTTATTTGGAGTAATCAAGGAAAAAACTTTAAGGGGGGATGTTAGAAGTTAAACTTGTTTTTAATTAATTTTTCATAAATAAGTGTGAGTTTTATAAGTTAATGCAGTTGGAGGTTTATTGAAGTTATGTATGAGATTTATGAATGTAAGAATTAGAAAAATAAATGTAATTGGAATTAAAGGTTGAATGATGTATTCTATAAACTCATTCATCTGTATAGTTCTAAGCAAAAGTTGAAAATAAATACAAAACTTTAAAGAGTTTTAACTCTTCCCTCTCTACTCTCTCTCTCCCTTTATTTAATTCGTGAGTGTGAGTCTCTTCTATACACTAAGTAGTGTGTGAGTATTTGTGAGAGTAAGAGAGGAAAAACCCGTCAGTATTTTGTTTTATTTCCAACATCCATCTTGGACCTCTCTTTAAATGACATCTCTGGAACTATACCACAGTGCCTCAATAATTTCATTGTCATGGCTCACAAAGCTGACTCTTCAACTAATCTTTTTGAGGGCGGTTATTGGGGCTCATATGGACATAATAATTACTTGTATATTGGAGAATATGTTGACAGTGCTATGGTTGCATTAAAAGGAGAGGAGTACAAGTTTGGCAAAAATCTTGGACTGCTAAAGATCATTAACCTTTCAAGCAACAACTTGACAGGAAAACTTCCCACTGAAATCACTAGCGTTTTGGAGTTAGTTGTACTGAACGAATCCAAACACAACTTAATTGGAGAAATATAATTCCGCAAACCATTGGTCAGTTGAAGCAATTAGAATCATTTGATATGTTATGGAATCAGTTTTCAGGTGAAATCCCATCAAGTATGTTAGACTTACAATTTTTGAGCCACCTAGACCTATCTTTCAACAATTTATCAGAGCCATATGCAGTACTTTGATTCTAAAGCGGTCGTGGAGACATGCTTATTTCTTATTATTGGACAACATGAAGAATTGGCTATATGTAACAATGGCGGTGAACAAGGTGAGATTTTGGAGGATATTTCGGAGGCAGGGGTAACCACTTTTAATGTGAGGTTAACAAATTATGTAAGTCATCTATAGCTCTTTTTCACATGATTTTAGATATATTTTGTTGTTGTTGAGTAATAATTCTTAAGTATTTCGGAGTACGGAGGATTGTGTTTTCAACTCTCACATTCATGATTAGGTTCACTTATTAAATTCACGATAGGATCCATCATAAATGTGAGAGGAGAGGACACCATTTCTCCTACTTCAAGTGTATTTAAAAATTTTCCATTGTTACTACTCTGCGGCAATTTATTTCTATCTAAATTGTTTTTGATTTTATTTTCTACTCTTTTTAGCGCTTTTTTTTTTATCTGCTACACATGCTAAGAATCATTACTAATGCTTTTCATATTTCAAATTTTATATCAGGATGTAGAGATCGCCACTGAAGGCGATACACTTAAATTGGAAGATAGATTTCACTTAGCAATTGCATGAAGTTATAGAGGTTCTATCTAGTGCCTTTACTCTAATGGCTTTCTTTTACCTTGGTGTTAATGTCTGTCTACTGCAGCTTCACGTGTATATATTAGTGTCAGGATCCGTTTGTAATATTTGTGTGGGTATGGTCTAGATGATTTGTTTTATTGCCTTTTCTCTCATCACCATCATTGTCAGCTTCAATAATGTAAATTTACAAACAGATCATGTGTAATTTTAATTTAGCTGAAGTATACTTGTACCTTCGGCTGTGATCTTATTGGTGGTTATTAGCCATGTGGCCCCTCTTTTTGGGGCATTTAGACATTGTTAAATGGATATGCATGTCAGTTGAAAATCTCGAGAGTCAAGAGTATGCTTTCTTTAACCCAGATCATGTTAGGAGGTGGCTCATGAAAAAAGACTTCTCTTTTCTCTAAGATCAATTCATAATAACTGCATGGTAGGAACAGTTCATTCTCATTTTGTCGCCTTCTCTCTGCAATATTTCTTTACTACTTTGTAATTTAATTAGATACTTGGTGATATATCATTTCTTTTCTCTTGAAAGTTGTTTAAAAGTTTAAATTGATGATTCCGATTGCACTTGAGGCAAATAAACACGTTGCACTGCTAAATTCTTTTAGCTACAAACTCTGCATGCTTCTACAGTTACAAGAATGACGTTCTTTCTGACATTTTACTTGCAATTTTCCACAAATTCATCAAACTTATTTACAAATGGTCAACAGTTGTACCGTTTGTAAACTTTTTTTTTTCTATACGTATATGTTGACATTCTACAGCGGCACACTAAGGTTGAATGTAATCAAATGGCTAAGTTCGTATCATCTGCATGGTGAGGAAGAGAGAGAGAGAGAGAGAGAGAGAGGAGTTTTATCTGCTGCCAAGATTCTTGCTACATCTACAACAAAAACAAAAACAGAACAAAAAAGTTACGGTGAGAACTAAGATTGTAAAGTGGAGAAGGAAAGAGTCCATCCCAGCCATCCACCACCATGAATGAAGCAACATTTAACTCGCAAAATGGTCTAACAAAATAGAAAAGTGGAGAAGAAGTGCTGGTAAAAAAGATAACAAAGAAGAAGACAAAACATAAAATGATAAAAGTGAAGATAAAGATGAAAAGAAATTCAAAAGTAAGAACGGTAAAAATCGAGGAGTCAAACTATAAGTTGTGTGGATGAGAAAATACAAAGTAAAAGGGAAATGAGGTTAGGGTTGTTCATGGGTCGGGTTTGTGCCCAACTTGCAACCGACCCTTATTAGGGTCGGGTTTTACGGGTCGGTTTCTCGTCGGGTGAGAATCAGTTTCTAGTGAGGCCGAAACCCGCCGGAGAGGACCAAAAAAGGAGAAAATCAGTGAGATCTCTCTCGATCCATCCAAGATCCGATGCGATCTAGCCAAATCTGGAAGAGATTTCGCCAAATCCGATGTGATCTAGTGGGATCTGGCAGAGATTTCACCAAATCCAATGCTTTTCCCCCTAAATTGTGCCGAGAATCACCGAATTTGGTGTTTTGGTTGCCGATATCAACCAAATCGTGCTAGAAAACTAGTCAATAAGCTCGAAATCGCAGTGGGTTATTCTCTCTTCGGGCAGGTCGGGTTGAACGGGATTTGAAGGAAGGGAATCGAAACGAATAGCCGGCATCGGGTTTTGGAGCTCGGGACCCGCGTCTGATCACTGGAGCAGTTGGATCAAGTTGAAGCGGGTCGGGTACGGGCGGGTTGCGCAGGTCGGCAAGTGAGATGGACAACCCTAAATGAGGTGATGATAATGGTATGAAACTGAGATACCAAAATAGAGTCAAAGAAAGAAGTGGGGGTTGGTAGGGATATTTACTAAAATGTCATGTTTCATCTTTCTATTAGTTGGTAGACTTTTTAAATATTGCTTCCATTCGATGTGTGTTGTCCTTGATGAGTCATGTTGTTTGCACGTAATAAAAGTTGTATTTTTTTTTTTTGAGAAAAAATACAAGTTGTATTTAACCATTTATACCCATTGCTCGTTTAAATATATAAACATTATATTAGTCATTGGTATTTTTTTTTAACAAACATTAGCAATTTAGCATTTCATTTTATAAATTTATATACAGTTATAGAACAAACAATGTCAAGCCAAGAGCACCCTCATTCCTATCTAATTATTATAAAAATAAAATGATGGATGTAAGAATCCACATATGACCATATCTTTCAAGTCGCAAGTTGCTTTTTACCACATTGCTTTAAACAATGTTTTACCATAACAGGTTGTTGTAACTACTATATAATTGATTCCATTATGGAATCATATAAATAACCAAATAATTACATATTATATGAAAAATACATTTAATTGAATTATTTTAGTCCATTTTTTTATTTGTTCTAATTTAATATATTAAATAATTATTAAATTAGTTATAACATTATCGTGGTTCGACCTTGGTCTGACTTTTAAAACCTTGAACTTTTCCTTTGATGGTTTATTGAACAAACCAAACCTAAAAACCATTCTACCTGTCAAAATTGAATTGGATCTTTGCATAATTAGATTAATTATATTATTTGGTAATTTTGACTTAATTAAAACCAATGAAGGTCTAAACAACCTTTCAATCACAAACAGCAACACACCATATCATAAAGCAATGTACACCAGATTTGATGAAAAAGTTGGAAACTGATGGAGATCACCTTCGAAGGAAAAGCCACTACGGAAATATCGTACTCCAACTAATTAAGGCAATTCACTATATATGACAATTCTAAACAAAACCTTTGTTATGTAAACTCTACAACTATAAAGCACGGGTGCGTTTCAGGATTTGGGTGCGGGTGCAGGAGCAGGAGCGGGTGCGGGACTCGGCAATTTCTGAAAAAGTAGGGTGCGAGTGCGGGTGCGGCAATTAAAAAATTATTAAAAATATTTTTATTTATATTTTTAATATATTGCTAAACATACTTTTTTCACATTATATAAACATATACCAAATTTAAGAACAATAGTAAATAATAACTAGAATACAACTCCATTATATAAACATTATATGATGTTCGAAAATTAAAATACAACTCACAAGTTTGAAACTAAAACAAAATAAAAGATACATCAACAAAACAGTGAGGGATATAAGCATACAAGGGTTTTGGCTGGGAGTGATCTGTGAGGGCTATAAGCATATAAGGGTTTTTGATTTTTTTCCCAAAACGCAACGTTTGCTTCTTTTTCTTTTTCTTTTTTTTTGGGCCAAGTAAAACGGTGCGTTGCGCACCTGGGGTTTTTTTTTTTTTTTTTGAATTTCGGCCGATTTCGGCCGGTATCGGTTTTCCCGATACGGACCTATTCAGGCCGATTCGGCGCGCGTCGGCCCGAATCGGCGCAAATCGCGCCGAAAAAATTAATTGTTTATTGCCCGACGCGGCACAGACGCGCAGGCAGTGGCGTCACTTGCGCGTCGCCGCGTCGGGCCGCGTCCGACGCGGGTGCGGCGGCCTAAACGCTGCACCCGTGCTTCATAGCTCTACAACATAGTGGACAACTCAATGTTAATAGGGTTAAGTGATTAACCAAAAAAAGAAAAAAGAAAAAGAAAAAGTGATAGCTAACACAGTTAACATATAAGATGTGATGGAATGGAAGGTTTAAATGCTACGTTGTTTTGTTTTTAAATTTTGATAATAAAAAATTTAAGATTTAAAAGTAATATTTTGAAAGCTTTAAATGTAACATTTACACGGATGTGTTCAAGCAAGTCTGTAAATGGAACATTGCATCGAAAGATTTGATTCCTATTATAGAACACTGCCAAGATGATCATAACTTGGTTTTGAATGCAGGCAGGCTTTCTTATCTCTGTATTTCTTCCTTGCTTCCATAATTTTATAGAAGTTTTCATCCTGTTTTAGCTTATCAGGCAAATCATCAATGACTGCTTGTAGTTAAGGATTATTTAGATTAGCTGATTTGTTAGGCTCAGGTTGCTTCTGCTCTGTTTCTCGTCCTATAAGGACTCTTCTGTGTAGCCTGCAGGACAAGGACTGTTCTTCGTTCGAACATTTGCCCATATATAGCTTTGACTCTAAAAACTATTCCAAATTTGTGTTTTAAGCTAGCTAGTTTGTTTTATCTCTCTAGAAAAAAGAAAGCTACTTTGTTTTATACTTTTATCATCTCCTCAAAAAGGTCGTTTCTATGTGAAATGGGGTTATCATCTTCTCAAAAAAGTCATTTCTATGTGAAATGGGTTGTGGACCACTTTTATGGTCCACGCCGTGCATTTCACTCACGTACGGTTCACCTTCTTCTTCTTCTCTTCTTCCTTTTTTTTTTTTTTCTTTTTTTTTTTAATGTGAAAATTTCTAGATATGAAAAACTGGAAGGAAAAAAAAAAAGGGTAGAAGAGTAGAATAATTATCCAATCTAAAAAAATGTTTCCTAGATAAATTTTCACTAACAATAAACACAATATGATATAAAATTTAGGTAAAAATCTCATAAATGAATAAGAAATTCATCAAAAAGATATACGAAAATTACAAGTTTTAAAAGTAGTTTTACAAATAGGAAAAATACCCTCAATTAAAATACAAATTTACATAAAGATGTTAGATTCTTTTCTATATGCATATATACTTTATAAAAGTTTACTAATAATGCTTGTTACAATTGCCTCTATAGAAAGAATTTTTTTCAAAATTAAAATTAATAATATCATATCTAAAATCAATTATGTCACAAAAAAAATTAGGTAGATTAATTATATTATTAATTGAAAAATATATGTTAGTAGAACTCAAATACAAATATTTAATTAGTAATTTTTCATTTAAATGAAGATAAGAATAAATTTTAAGTAAAATTTTTTTTTTATAATATTTAAATGTATAGAAGTCCTTAATATGCTTATCATCTCAAAATGCATTAATTGAGCAATCCTCGGCAACTCTCTAGTCTTCCTTCATAATTTTTTTTTTTCCCATTCTCTTTCCCACTTGTCCTAAAAAGACCGTTCAATTGACATAGACATAAAACCTAATTTGGCTTGTATTTAGGGCTTCGGGTCCACACTGTCTGCATGGGTGTGATTTTTCTTTCAATATTTTATACTTTTCTTACACGCTTTCTCATCTATTAGACAAAGCTGTCTAGTCAATAAAAATTTCAAAACCACGTAAAATGATACCATTTATATTATAATTGTTCAAATAAACTGTAAATAGTTAAAAAAAAGTAAAAAAAATTAAAAATTAATAATATTTAAATATATAAAAAAAATTTATACAAAATAAAATTTCTACCGTAAATTTGCATGCATTAATTGAGCAATCCTCGGCAACTCTCAAGTCTTCCTTCATAATTTTTTTTTTTCCATTCTCTTTCCCACTTGTCCTAAAAAGACCGTTCAATTGACATAGACATAAAACCTAATTTGGCTTGTATTTATGGCTTCGGGTCCACACTGTCTGCATGGGTGTGATTTTTCTTTCAATATTTTATACTTTTCTTACACGCTTTCCCATCTATTTGACACAACTGTCTAGTCAACAAAAATGTCAAGACCACGTAAAATAACACAATTTATATCATAATTGTTCATATAACGGGCTGTAAATAGTAGAAAAAGAAGTAAAAAATTAAAATTTGATAATATTTAAATGTATAGAAGATTTTTTTTATACAAGATAAAATTTCTACTCTAGCTTACTTTAGCCTTTACCCCATACTTTACAAATATTTATACTTGTAGAATAACAACCATATCAAAAATGTTCGATAATAATGTATAGAAGACTTTTTTTTTATACAAAATAAAATTTCTAGTATATATGAGTGTGCACCTCCCCCAACTATAATTCTTGCGCATTAATTGAGCAATCCTGGGCAATTCTCTGGTCTTCCTTCATATTTACATGGACATAAAGCCTTGACATAGACATAAAAGACCATCTAAAAGACCGTTGAGCAATCCTTGGCAACTCTCTGGTTTTCCCTTCTCTTTCGCACATCTCCTAAAAGACCGTTCAATTAACATAGATATAAAGCCTAATTTGGCTTGTATTTAGGGCTTCGGGGCCACGCTGTCTGCATGGGTGTGATTTTTCTTTCAGTATTTTATACTTTTCTTACACGCTTTCCCATCTATTAGACAGTCGTCAAGAAACATTTCAACACCACGTAGAATAACAAAATTTGTACCACAACTGTTTATTTAACCAACTCTGAAAAAAGAAGTAATTGATTCATGGAAAAATAACATGCAACCAATTATAATATGATAGGTAAGATAATTATGATAAGAATTAAGAAAATTTATGTGCAAATAAAAGAGGTTTAAAATTTATGTTATGTATTTAAGAATTAAGTCATTTTGAATATACACCACTATAAGATTCTTTAAAAAATTTCTCATTTTTTTGTGTATGTGTTAAAAATACTTAGTATTCTAAAAAAAAAATAGTAGATTAATCCTACATTTATAAATGAGTGTAAATAAAAATGGTTTAAAGTCTGTGTTGTGTATCTAAGAATTAAGCATTTTTGGATATATACTATTATAAGTTTCTTTAAAAAACCTTCTCTTTTCTCGTGTGTTAAAAATACTTAGGGGTATTTGGTAGAGTAATTTAAGATGAGATTTTTGTAATTTTTTAAAATTTATGTGAATAAAAAAATATATAAAAATATGTATAAAATTGTTTAAAATGTAAAAATGTGAGGCTGAGTATACTTGCCAAACAGGCCCGGCTATTCTTAAAAAAACTACTCTTGCATTAAACAAAAAGTTATAAATATGGTTGATGGTTGCGGTTCTGAGTACTCAAAAAAAAAAAAAGCACACTACTATACTTCCACATCCTTATCTTCTTCATATCAATTGCCTGCATGTTCATTGGTCATGACTATGATCATGGATGGAAGGTCCTTTAAGCTTCCTTATGCATTTTTAACGCTTTTCGTTTTAGTGCACTTGAGATTAGCCCTTGGCGGATTCATTCCTGCAGGGGTTGGAGATGCTAACAACATCAGCTGCCCAGAAGGTGAGAGACAAGCGCTGCTCGAGTTCAAAAAAGGAATCAGTGATCCCTACGGCAGGCTCTCTTCATGGGGGAGCGAAGAAGAGAAAAAGAATTGCTGCAACTGGCAAGGAATTCACTGCAGCAACCAAACAGGCCATGTACTTCAGCTTTATTTTTATCTATTGGGAGGTATGATTAGTCCTTCACTACTGGAGTTGCCTTATTCGACTTATTTGGATCTCAGTTACAATGATTTTAATGGTAGCCATATCCCAGAGTTCATTGGTTCTCTAAGTACCTTAGAACACCTTGATCTCTCTTGGTCCAATTTTAGTGGGCCAATTCCACATCAGCTTGGAAAACTCTCACGCTTGAAATATCTTCATCTTGGATTGAATGATTTGACAAATTCTGAAAATCTCGAATGGTTGTCTCATATGTCTTCAATAGAAGATCTTGAACTAAGTTTAACAAATCTTAGTGGTGCCAATGACTGGCTTGAAGTTGTGAGTAGTCTCCCTAATTTAAAAACCTTGAAAATGTCGGCCTGTAATCTTCCTCTAATGAGTCTTTCATCTTTTTCCCAATTCAATCATTCAAAATCTTTTACTTCTCTTGAAAGTCTGCGACTCCACAATAATGAAATTAATGACATTCCAAAATTCTTTGGGGATATATGTACTTTACGTGAATTGGGTTTGGCAGGGAACAATCTCAATGGACAAGTCATTGAGCATATCAATAACTTGTTTGGATGTGCAAAAGACTCATTAGAGGTTTTGGAATTAGGAAGGAACCAATTATGGGGATCATTGCCTGATTTTGCAATGTTTCCATCATTAAAAGAAATAGAACTTCCGTCCAACAAATTAAATGGGACTATGCCCAAAACCATTGGAAACCTTCATAATCTGGAGCATTTGGATGTTTCATTGAATTATTTGCAAGACGTCATCTCTGAAGCACATTTCTCAAATCTTTCCAAATTATTGTCATTGGACTTATCTGGTAATTCTCTTACTCTTGAATTTGACTTCAATTGGGTTCCCCCTTTCCAATTGGAAGGACTACATTTGAGATCTTGCAAGTTAGGGCCTAGATTTCCAAATTGGATCCGAACCCAAAGGAATATTACCATCCTTGACATCTCCAATGCTCAAATTTCTGATACCGTTCCAGCAGAGTGGTTTGCGAATTTGCCTCCTAATTTAGTTAGTTTAAATATTTCTAACAACCAAATACACGGACAGCTACCTAATGTGTCGACAATGAGTTGGCGTGAACCAGCATTTGATTTGAGTGCTAACCGTTTAGAGGGTCCACTACCACTTTTTTCAAGAAATGTCAGCTACTTGAATCACTCCAAAAATCGCTTTTCGGGGCCACTTTCACCTCTTTGTAAAATCAATGATAGGCGGTTGGGTTTGGGTTTTCTAGACCTATCTGATAACCTATTATCTGAGCAGCTTCCTAATTGTTTTATGAATTGGCCGAATCTACTTATCTTGAATTTGGCAAACAACAATTTCTCTGGTGAAGTTCCAAGCTCTTTCGGCTTCTTGTCCATGCTCCAGACATTGAGTCTACATAATAACACTTTCTCTGGAGATTTTCCTAATTCCTTGAAAAATTGTAGCTACTTGAGAGTTATGGACTTGGGAAACAATAGATTCTCCGGAAAAATACCAGCATGGATTGCAGAAGACCTACCACAATTGATTGTTCTTATCCTACGTTCCAATAAGTTTAGTGGAAGCATACCATGGGATACATGTAAGTTGAAATATTTACGAATCTTGGATCTCTCTTTAAATGACTTCTCTGGAATTATACCACAGTGCCTCAACAATTTAACTGCCATGGCTTACAAAGCTTACTCTTCGACTAATCTTTTTGAGGGAAGTTATATGGGCTCAATTATAGGACATAATTACTGGTATATTGGAGACTATGTTGACAGTGCTATGGTTGCATGGAAAGGAAGGGAGTACAATTTTGGCAAAAATCTTGGATTTCTAAAGATCATTAACCTTTCAAGTAACAACTTGACAGGAAAACTTCCTACTGAAATCACTAGCCTTTTGGAGTTAGTTGTACTGAACGTATCCAAAAACAACTTAATTGGAGAAATTCCGCAAACAATTGGTCAGTTGAAGCAGTTAGAATCATTTGATATGTCATGGAATCAGTTTTCAGGTGAAATCCCATCAAGTATGTCAGAATTACAGTTTTTGAGCCACCTAGACCTATCTTTCAACAATTTATCTGGAAAAATTCCTTCAGGCACTCAACTCCAAGGCTTTGATGCAACTTGTTTTACAGGAAATAGGGCTCTTTGTGGGCCTCCACTGACACAAAAGTGTCCAGGTGAAGTAACACCAAACCAAACTTTACCAACTGACAATGGCAGTACTGAAGATGACAAGGACAATAGAGATGAATTCGAGAAATGGTTTTGTGTTGGAGCAGGAATTGGATTTGCTATAGGTTTTTGGGGCATATGCAGTTCTTTGATTCTAAAGCGGTCATGGAGACATGCTTATTTCTTATTATTGGACAACATGAAGGATTGGCTATACGTAACAATGGCGGTGAACAAGGCAAGATTTTGGAGGATGTTTCAGAGGCAAGGGTAACCACTTTTAATGTGAGGTTAACAAAGTAAGTCATCTATAGCTCTTTTTCACATGGTTTTAGATATATTTTGTTGTTGCTGAATAATTCTTAGGTACTTTGGAGCACGAAGAAATGTATTCCTTCCTCTTACATTCATCATTTGAGTCTATTAATTAAATTCATGATAGGGTTCATTATGAATGTGAGAAGAGCGAGCACAATTTCTCTGTATTTCAAGAGTACCTAAGAATTTTCTATTTCTGCTACTAGCCGCGGCAATTTATTTCGGTCTTGTTCATTAATTTGTTTGTTATTTTATTTTTTACTCTTTTTCACATTTTTTTTTTATTCGTTACACATGCTTAAGAATCATTACTAATTCTTTTCATATTTCAAATTACATATCAGGAAGTAGCAGAGACTGCCACTGAAGGCGATACATTTAACCTGGATGGTAAATTTCACTTAGGAATTGCATGAAGTTGAAGAGGTTCTATCTAGTGCCTTTACTCTAATGGTTTTCTTTTACCTTGGTGTTAATGTCTGTCTTCTGCAGCTGCACATGTATACATGAGTGTCAGGACTCGTTTGTAATATTTGTGTGGGTGTGGTCTAGAAGATTTTATTATTGCCTTTCTCTCATCACCATCATTGTCAGCTTCAATAATGTAAATTTACGAATAGATCATGTGTAATTTTAATTTAGTTGAAGTGTACTTGTACCTTCGATTGTGATGTTATTGGTGGTTATTAGCCATGTGGCCCCTCTTTTTGGGCATTAAGACATTGTGAATGGATATGCATGTCAGTTGATGAATCTCGAGAGTCAAGAGTATGCTATCTTTAACCCAGTTCATGTTAGGAGGTGGCTCATGAAAAATGACTCCTCTTTTCTCTAAGATCAATTCATAATAGCTGCATGGTAGGACTAGTTCATTCTCACTTTGTCACCTTCTCTCTCTGCAATTCTTTACTTCTTTGTAATTTAATTAGATACTTGGTAATATATCATTTTTTTTTTCCACTTGGAAGTTGTTTAAAAGTTAAAATCGATGATTCTGATTGCACTTGAGGCAAATAAACACGTTGCACTGCTAAATTCTTTTAGCTACAAACTTTGCATGCTTCTACAGTTACAAGAATGATGTTCTTTCTGACATTTTACTTGCAATTTTCCACAAATTCATCAAACTTATTTACAAATGGCCAACAGTTGTATAATTTGTAAACTTTTTTTTTTCAATATACATAGATGTTGACATTCTACTGCGGTACATTAAAGTTGAACGTAATCAAATGGTTAAGTTCATATCATCCGCATGGTGAGGAAGAAGAGATCGAGAGAGTGGAGTTTTGTTTGCTGTCAAGATTCATACTACATCTACAACAAAAACAAAACAAAAAAGTTATGGTGAGAAAACTAAGATTGAAAATTGGAGAAGAAGCGGTAGAAAGGATAACAAAGAAGAAGATAAAACATAAAATGATAAAAAGTGAAGATAACGATGAGAAGAAATTCAAAAGTAAGAAGGGTAAAATCCGAGGAGTTAGAGACTAGTAGTTGTGTGAATGAGAAAATACCAAATAAAAGGGAAATAGGGTGGTGGTAATGGTATGAAATTGAAATGCTGAAATAGAGGCAAAGAAAGAAGTGGGGGTAGTTAGGAATATTTAATGAAATGTCATATTTCACTTTCCATTAGTTGATAGACTTTTTCATTCAATGTGTGTTGTCCTTGATGTGCCTTGTTTGCATGCAATACAAGTTGTATTTAACTATTTATATCGTTACCGGTTTAAATACATAAACATTAGCTAATGTTTATATAGTCATTGATATTAAAAAAAAAAAATTAGCAATTTAGCATTTTATTTTATAAATTTATATACAGTTAAAGAACAAATAATGTCGAGCAAAGAGCGCCCACATTCCTATCTAATTATTATAAAAATAAAATGATGGATATAAGAATCCACATACGACCATATCCCTCAAGTTGCAAGTTGTTTTTTACCACGTTGTTTTTAACAAAGTTTTACCATAATAGGTTGTTGTAACTAGTATGTAATTGATTCCATTATGGAATCATAAAAATAACCAAATAATTACATATTATATGAAAAATACATTTAATTGAATTATTTTAGTCAATTTTTTTTATTTGTTCTAATTTATTATATTTATTTTATATTTTAAATAATTATTAAATTAATTATAATGTCATCACGGTTCGACCTTTGTCTGACTTCCAAATTTTTGAACTTTTCCTCTAATGGTTCATTCAACAACCCAAATCTAAAAACCATGCTCCCATCAAATTTGAATTGGATCTTTGCATAATTAGATTAATTAAATTATTTGACAATTTTGACTTAATTAAAACCAATGAAGATCTAAACAACCTTTCAATCACAAACAACAACACACCATATCATAAAGCAATGTACACCAGATTTGATGAAGAAGTTGGAAACCGATGGAGATCACCTTCGAAGAAAAAGCTATTATGGAAATAACGTACTCCAACTAAGGCAATTCACTATATATGACAATTCTAAACAAAACCTTTGCTATGTAAATTCTACAACATAGTGGACAACTCAATGTTAATTAGGTTAAGTGGTTAACCAAAAAAAGCAAAAAAGAAAAAGTGATAGCTAACACAGTTAACATATAAGATGTGATGGAATGGAAGGTTTAGGGTTGAAGGCCTATTTGGTTGTGTTGTTTAAACCATTGTTTTTGTTGTTTATACAATATAACATGTATTTTCACAACATTTTTTCATTCACACGTATTTCTACAATACTTAAATAATATTACTAAAACAACTATACCAAATGGGCTCTTAAATGCTACATTGTTTTGTTTTTAAATTTTAAATTTTTTTAATAATAAAAAATTTAAGATCTAAATGTAACATTTTGAAAGCTTTAACTTTAAATAAAAAATAGTAAAGATTCAGATCCTCTAGAGTTCTTAGGGTACTCTACCAGTAGATTTCATTAAATCCTAACCACTCTTTAATGATTTAATGGTTTACATTCTGCCATGTCAGCATTTCATTAATAATATTCTTGAAATAATAAAATAATATTGTAAACAAAACAATTAAGATGATTGTTAATGAAATGCTGACATGGTAAAATCTAGACCATTAAATCATTAAAGAGTGGTTAAGATTTAATGAACTCTACTTGGTAGAGTACCCTAGGAACTCTAGAGGATCTGAATCCAAAAACTTTACCATTTAAAAAGAGTTTAAAATAAAAAATAAAAAATAAAAGTAATTACTCCCCCCCCCCCCAACAAAAAAAAAGAGTGAAGATTGAAGAAGTTTCCTTGTAAAATTTGGCAAAATCAAAGTCTGGATCTGGGGCACTGCCAAAATTGGTTAAAAAAAAAAAAAAAAATCATAGTGTGGCTGTGCCACATCATCGGATGGGAAGGATGCAAGAGCCACCTGTTACACACGAAGCACTGAATCATCTCCTTTCCACGCAGAGTAACCCTTAGAAAAAGCGCGGGAAAATACTCATCCGCATTTTCGCGCCACAAAAAGCCCTAATTACAAATCCATCTCTCTCTCTCTCACTCTCTCTCACTCAGAAATCAGATCAGAGAGATCATCTCACACCAAAAAAAACCCCCTCATTTCTCACTCTCCGTAAAAACCCTAAAAAACCAATCAATCTATTCATGGACACCGAGGGCTTATCGTTAATCTGCGCGGGTCTCGGAATCGCCGAAGAAGACGACAATGGCAATCGGATCGGCTACTCCAAGGGCCAGTACTGTCTAGGTACACCTCAAAAATTCAAAATTTTTTTTGAAGCTCTTATCCTTTACTTTTTGCCTTTGCAAGTTCAATTCAAACAAGCTGAATGATTGCATTGGGTATTGCTTTCAATTCATTTTAGTTTCAGCAATTGAATTTTCGTTTCCTAAAATTTTAAACTTGTCATTGATTTTCAGGAAAAGATTTATTTTTGTAAATAATCCAAAATCAGATTTTTTTTGGGGTTATATAACCTAAATGATCAAATTTACAGTTTCTCCAATTATTTAATTGTTGGGTTTTTATTTTATTTTATTATTTTGTTTTATATTGTAAATTGGGTTATAGAAATTGATAAGCTTGCCTTTAGTTAAGATAAGAATATGTTTTTAGGTTCAGTTGAGAATGGGGTTTTGTTTTCTAAGGTCCCAGATAATGAAAATCACAAGAATTGGGATTTAATTTATTTAATCGGCTATATATATATTTTTTTTCTCAACAAGTAAATGGGGATTTGATATTGACAATTGTTATAATTTTCAAATTTATGTCAGATAATTTGAAAGATTTACTGAGGTTTTTGAGGCGTGACGATCCACATACACGGGATGTGTTCAAGCAAGTCTGTAAATGGAACATTGTATCGAAAGATTTGATTCCAATTATAGAACACTGTCAAGATGATCGTAACTTGGTTTTGAATGCAGGCAGGTTTTCTTATCTCTCTAATATTTATTGTGAAAGAAAGCTAAAGGACGAGTTTTTAATATTATTGTTGTTATTTGTTTGACAGTGAAGGTTTTGGTGTTCCTTACAATGCCTATTGAGCCTACTTCGAAAGATATTTCACAACAGCTAGAGTATCTATGGGGGTTGAAGTCGTCAGTTACGTGTAGTGACATTGTCGCTGTGATAGTCTCACTTCTGGAAAGCCCATTGGAGAATTTGGAAAGGTGAGTAACGATTACACATAAGTGGAATCCTTGAGTATCTATCATTTGATCCAGGTTGCATTTTTGTTGAACTGGAACCAAGACAAGATTTTTGCAGTAAAGGCCGGCATTTTTCATTTTTCTTCGAAAATTTTCTAGTGTGCTTGTTCAGATAGAAATTATTGCCTCTTTGTCTGAGCTAATGGTTTGTTAAACTTTAAGAGTTCTTATTATTTTTCATGCTTTACATACACTTCTGTCCCCCCCACCCCCTTTTTTAATATAAAGCAAAAGTAAAAAAAATAAAAATAAATGCTTCATGTGCACTACCTTAAAGAGAGTAGGACTTGGTGGTTTTACTTTTCATTTCTCAAAAATAGTACTTACTAAATAGTTAAAATTAAAAGAATGTGATTTAGAGTGCAATGATGGGGCTAAAAATGACAGAGTACAAAGATACAAAAATTCTTAAATGTAAGAAAGTGAAAAAAAAAGTAGGAGTGATGGACAATGCCTTAGTCCCAAACAACTACAGTGATTAGGGAGTTGAGGCAGTTGTAATAATTAGGCAAAATGGACTTTGATATTTTAAAGGATCCTCTGAGCATGCACTCCAATTTTTACTAATGAGTGTTGGCTGTATTTTAAATATATGAGCCTAATAAGTTTACATGTACATTTAAGTATCTGTTAGTCAGTGTTATTTTATTTTTGCTGCATCTAGAGATGCCAGTTGTTTATACATTTTTAAAATCTCTAAATGTCATTACCATCCCTGGATTATTGTTATCTTCACATTGGTTTTAAGTGCTCTGTAACTGTTTGAATTATCATTTTGGTTTTATGACTAATCCTGTGTCATGCAGTGAAACATTCACAGAGGATGACTGGAAATTGGTGCAGCTTGTACTTACTTTATTTCGAAATGTTCTAGCTATTCAAGAAATCCCGTTACAGCAAAAGGCAGGGGGATGTGCAAGTCAATTTTTATCTTTGAGAGAAAGATTTTTGGAACTTCTATTCCATGAGAATGTAATGGACTTAATTATAGTTATAACTCAGCATGTTGGTGGTTCATATGGCTATTTTCGTCAAGACAATTTACTTTTATTAGAGATTTTTCATTACATCTTTATGGGTCAAGAGCCAGAGTTAACCGCCAAAGCACATCTGAAGGGTTTTAAGGTTGGTTTCCTTTCATCTATTTCCACTGTCTTTTATGGTAACAAGATCAATCTGGCTAAAAAAACGAAAGGGTAGATTGAAGGGGATGAAGTAGGAAGGGTAAATAGAAGGGGATAAAGTAAAGCTTGTAACCTCTGATGTGAAATACTGAAACTACATTGACACCGTCACAGGCATAAATATGGTTTGCCAGAATGACTACAACTCATCAGATATGAATTGGATCGGTTAAAATTGTCCTTCTCTTCAAGTTTGTGGCTATTGAACTCCTTAGTGCTGTCTATCGATGCCATCTTTTATCTGTTCTATAGTTGCTTAATGGCATATATATATATATATATATGCGTGTGTGGTAGTCTGATAATTCATGTTCAATTTTTTTTTAGGTGGATGTAGACACTGAAGATTCTCTTAGTAGTCTCGAGTCCATTATGAAGGAGGAAGAAGAGAAAAGAAGACTTTCCAGATTACGCAATATGAGTCGTCATTCACAGTTTATTGGGACATTTACACGGGTTACCATGGTATGAAGTTCTGTTGCTGATGCTAGCAAGTGTTGTCATTGAAAGCTTTAGTAACACTGGTAGTTTTTACTACAGGATGGTTCTAAGGCAGTATTAAAGGGAAATCCAAACTCTGCATCTCAAGATACCCTGCTTAAACCTCACAAGATTCCCCGGGGTCCTGTAAAAAGGATTGCATGGGACATTGGAAGATTACCTCCTACCAAGGATAAAATTTTGAAGTTGCTTTATGATTTTGTGAGCCAGTTTCTATCGGGAGGTTACAATGGCAAGTGTTTTTGGAAATAAATGACTTTTTTAGGTTAAGTTTTGCTTCTTACAGCATTGTAATTATATTACACATCTTAATGCAAGCCAATTTTTTACCAGTTTTGATGCAGTCGATTCGTGAGGATATTGAAAAGGAACATCATGCAATTCAGAAAAACGATGTCATTGTTTTCTTTCAGGTTGCTCAGTTTGTTACCTCTTTTCAACATCACAAGTTTTTGAATTCTAAGGTGAGACGTGAATTCTGGCATGTTAACCTAAGTATTTGTTTTCATATCCTTGCACATAACTCAGTTTCTATAATATCCCTTCTTAAGTCCTATTTAAGTCCATTCAATAATCCTTTAACAACATATCTAGAGCACTACTTTGCTGTTGAATTCTAAAGATCCTCTAAGATGACTAATGCTTGAAAACCCAAAAAAAGGTTAAGAAAAGAAGTTGATGAATTTACACTTTTGTTTCTCTCTTGTTTATATTTTTGTCAAACAATAGAATATGAATAGATTTGAAAGAGATGTGTTGCACTTTTTTTTTCCCTGAATCCCTAATGATGATCAGAAGAAAATAAATCACATTGCTCTTATCATATAGGCACTGGCAAGGTTTCTGGAATAGTGCAAACTTCTGGTTGTATCCTGTTTTTGAGCTTTGGGAATATGTATTGATGGAATTTCTTAACGAGGAAATTTGGTCCATTTGAGGACTTTCATTGTTCCAATCGAGTTTTCCAAATATTTTTACAAAAAGTGTTACTGTAGATGTTTCATGTACAAAGGGTTAAATACAATTTTGGATTGAAAGCCAAAACATGCAATTTTAGTCGTTGGTTTCTACATGCCGTAAGACTCTGTCCCAAGTTCTGTTTCTTGATGTCTAGTTGATATATATAGCCAATAGTCCTGTAGCTCAATTGGCTAGCACCTCTTGGTGTTTCCAAATGAGACATCGAGGGTTCAAATCCCACCTCCCCCAATTATCAAATTATTAAAAAAAAAAGTTGACTTATCTCTTGTTGCTTAATCATAATTATCTATGATTTGCATTCTGTTTTTCTATAGAAAATGTTTAGCTGGTCACCTTGTTTTCCTGTGTGTAACAGCCAAATGTGGGAGTAGATAATTTTGAAGACTTTGATAAAGATGCTGATAGCACAATTTTTAGAGGTGATATATGTGGACCAATTGCTGAATCCATGAACGAGTCAATGTTCCAACTAGTCATTCTAAAGTGGCGTAATGCTTTTGATGGGTTAAAGGAAACAAATGATTACAAGTTTCTCTCTGCTGCTGGTTCCCTTATGAAAAACATGGTAATAGTTAAACCAACTCAGAGTTCTGTTACTTTTCTAGAAAAACTTCTGTTACATTGGCTTTGCTAGCCTGACAATATATGCTTCAGTAGTTATGCCCCCCCCCCCCCCCCCCCCCCATAAACCTTCCTTAGATGGTGGTTGTTTGTATAAAGAAGGTTTTTGTAGCTCAGTTTATTTTTACATGACAAAAGGTTTGATTTTTGTGACGTGGGGTAGAGTAAATCAATGCATAATCTATGCAAATAAATTAATTGGAGAATACATTCACTTTGGAATAAAGGTTTGTCTTTCCCATGTTTGGAATTGGATTCTGTAATTCTGAAGTTTTGTCTAAGTAATGAAATTTTCAAAAGCAGCAAAAATTTTCAAATATGGAAACCTTTCTTGAGAAAGATTCATAGAATTGACTGAAGGGGTTCAATGAAATTGGGTTTTTTTATTATTATTATTTTTAATTTTTTAATTAATTTATAATATCAAGAATACAAATTTTGGGAGTAGTCAAACTTGTTTAAGTCACTGAAGGCCAGACAAACAATCTGTAGATAACATATATGGTGTCACCCTAATCCAGTTTTGTCCTCAGGATACATATATAATATTCTATCTACTCTAGTCCTTCTCCTATCTGGGTATCCAATTGGGTTCTATGCAGCAACAGACACTCTTTTAAGTTATTCACACATTTCTTATTGTAAAAATAGCGTATAATGTCTATCTATTATAAGGTTGAATTTTTTTGTTGGTTTGCAAATTGCTGTTTGTTAGATGTACCACTTGTTAATTGGGACACTGCCTTACAATTCATACATAGTAGAACAAACTCTACAAATTTCCTTTGCACTTTAGAATCCACATTAAAATAGAAATCCAAACTGACCTTGTTGTGATACTTCCCTATAAGTTAGCGATATTGAGTAACCTTGAGATGTCCTTCCTAACTGGCTTTCCTGCTTGCAGATTAGCATGCTAGATTTGATGCTTAAGTTGTTGCCAGACGACGCTAAGGAGCTTTACACAGCTCGCATTCTTCTTTACAAGTTATTTTATGATCAGACTGATCAAGGGATGACTCAGTTCCTCTTGAATTTGATCAAAACGTTTGACACTCACAAACAACCAAAGAGGTTTTCCCCTTTCACACTAACAACCCAAAATGATTGATTTGTTTATCTTTCATATCCTGTTCTAGTATTTCAGTACCAGAAGATCGAAGTGGGCAGGTTGATGGGTGGATAGGATTTTTTCCCTCTTGCTTTTAGGGTTTCATATTTCAATTATTTATTATAATCTTTAGAGAGGGGAGATGGATTCAGGCTTCTGCCAGGTATTAGCCCATGCTAATGGATTATCAGGCAACACTTGTGATTGGCTTCTTGGTCTTCCTTCACTTGTTAAATTTGGGAGGAAAATACCTTGCTAGATTTTATTTATGCTACTCATTTTCTTTTTTAAGTTTTGGGTGGGAGAAATGACTCCCTCAGTTATACGCCTTCATTTATATTGGTCGGATACGTAGATGCTTTCTAAAATTTTCTATTATAGGTAGTATATTTGATTGACTGTATGCTAGATAAGTACTCTTTTGTATTTTCCAGTTTATACATGTTAGAAAAATTACGAATTTACTAAAATTAAAGGAAGTTTCTCTCACTAATTCTTTTGTTCTTAGAAATGTTTCTCTATAATCAAGCTTCCACTTTGAAATTTGATTTGATGCATATGAATTGCATTTGTTTGTGTCTGTTCTCATTTTCACTTAATTCTGGACATCTCGATTTATGTATATTAGTTATGCGACTTCTATTTCTTTCCTGAAACTAAACCTACCTGCATAAATTATACCAGAATAACAATGTGTATGCAACCATGAATGTACCTACCCCTTCCCCCAATAGCCTCACTGACCTCTATAGGTACTTATGCAAGACCACTTGCATGTGCTTATATCATCTATTCACTATGAAAAAGTGTAATTCTTTTTTGAATATATTGGTGCCATAGCTGACCCCAAATTTTGGGAATAAGGATTTGTTGTTACTGTTGTGTTGGTGCCATATTTATGATACTCTTCTTCTCAGTGATCTCGCAGATATGGTAGAAATGATGCATAAAGTTGTGCAGCTCATGGAGAACCTTCAAGCACGTGGAACTTTGAGGGTGTGTTATGCTTTTGTTTGTGCCTTAATGGGTTAAATTTAGATGGAAAATCTGTTGGTTTTTCTTTGATATTTTTTGGTCTTAGAGATCTATCCTGACAAAAAATGACCCCTTTTTTTTTATTTGTTAGCTAGTCAATCACATTTTCTTTAATTTCCATTGTTTATTTAATTACTAGCAAAAGTGCAATACATGCACACATTGAAATTTCTATAATTTGTTCCTCAAGTTAACTCATATCTACCATGAATTGAAAATTTTATAATTTTGTTCCACAAAGTTGATACTCCTATTCCAAAAACAATAATGTAACAGACTTACAAAGTTAACTCATTCCCCTTATCATTTTTCTAACAGACTTATCTTAATGATAATCAGTATATGTCATATGCATTCCAATTGCCTACATGGGGTGTTTTTTTTCCTCATTTAACTTATATTTGTTATCAGTAAAAGTTGATTTGTATTTTCTGGTTTTTTTTTTTTTTTTTTTTTTTTTTTTGCGCTGATGGAAATTAGTGCATTTTCTTTTTATATTTAGTGAATTGTGTCACGTAATTCTACGCAACGCTTCTCCCATGCATTTATGCTCTTCTATGAAAATTGGGATTTCTTCCGACTCTGTTCTTTAATCTGTTTGAATTTCTGCATGCATCTTTTGGCTTGAAAACTTTCCTTGTGAGACACATGCATCCATTTTTTTCCATTTGCAATCTCTAGGAAAAAACACTTCTCTATTAACATCTTTGATTTTCTTTTTAATTAATGAGGTTATGTATTATCAATGTTCTGTTTATCAGTCTAAGGAAGCCTTTGTTGTGGGGATCTCTGTTAAAACCATTTCTCCTTTTTTAGGTTTCTAGAAAATCAAGGAGAAAGAGAAAGAACAAATCATCGGGTGACAAGGAAGCAGGAAACGTACAGGGTGATCATGTCACTGTTCAGAATGAGATTGGCATCTCTAATAGTGAGGAATCAGCAGATGTGAGCATAGCACAGAAGGGAAGTCTAACTAACACAAATTCTGATGGGAAAGAAAACATCATGTTCTCTGCTCAGGCTGATGAACCTGATATATCCATGTCGGAGACAGGGAACCTTAAAAGCAGTGTGCCACATATGGATAATGAAAGTGCTGATCAGGCTAATGATGATCCTTTTAATGGCACAGGTGATTCTTCTGATGATGAGCAGCTAAATGCAACTGATGAAGTTGATTTTAAGGTGTCAACTTTGATATCTGCTTTTGCAAACAACAACATTATTCATAAATTATGTTGGTTACTAAAGTTTTATAAGAGCAATTCTGCCACTACAAATCACTACATAATTTGCATGTTGCGGAGGATTACTGATGACTTGGAGCTCTCTCCAATGCTGTATCAGGTAAAACTTCATGATTTACTTACTTTTCTGAAGAAAAGGAAAAAGCATGGATGTTCTATTTTTCAAAAGACAATAACTTATATTTCATAGGACCATTAAGTACTGTGCAATTAAAGCTTAATTGCTCCCTGTTAAATTCACCTATGCCAACTCTACCCTTTGTAATGCTTATTATAGATATTTTACCCCCAACAATATGACGAGAAGTGATAACTTCTTAAAAAATTGAAGCAAAACTTTACCCCATCATAAAATTAAAATATGAAATAGTTATAGACAAGAAGAATTAGTTTCTTTGTTAATAAGAAAATGTGAAGTAAATCATCCCAACAGATATGATGAACCTTGCTTATTTTAGAGTAACAATTTTCCTTATCTGTACTTGTGAGTTTTTATTCTTATCTAAAAATTCAAGGTCTTAGGTAAAATACAAAATTCAAATAATGACCAAATTTAATAATTTTCATTAGTAGGTTAAAAATGACTGTGCTACGAACAATCTTTTTTAAATATATATGATAATTTGATATATATATATATATATATATATATATATATAGCATGTGTTTAGATCTTAGGGATAAACATACAAAAAACTTCTTAAAAAATAAATGGTTAATGTTGCATTGACCACTTTGTAAAAGTAGTTCAACTTCTTTAGGAAGAAGTTGTTGATAAAAATAAATATCTAAAAGTAAGGTTTATTAATCTGGTGAAATATATTAGAATTTATCTTCTCAAGGAAAACTAGGATGTCCGTATTTTCTCTCTCCCCCCCCCCCCCCCCCCCCAAACAAAAAAAAATTTATCCAATTATTTATGAATTTGTATCCTATTTGCTTCTTATGCACATATTTTGGCAGTTATCAATCCTGATCACATTCCATAGTATCCTAGTTGAGCAGAAGTCATGTCCATCAAAAGATTATGCAAACATTGTTGATTTCCTGACAAGTTTTGTCAGAAGGATGCTAAGAAAAATGAAAATTCAACCCATTCTCTTTGTGGAAATTCTCTTTTGGAAGACGCGCAAAGAAAGCCATTACATTAATGTTGAATATATGTTACATGAGATTGGCTCTTTGAAGAAAGACAGTAGAAACTGGGAAAATATTCCAGAGGATGCAGAACTCGGTTCATCACAGGCCAAAGGATGGACCGGTAGAAGCATTGCAGATGCACTTGGTGAAGATGAAGCTGATGTTGTGATCTCTCATGAGCAAGGATATCAGAAGTAAGAATTTTTTTGAAAACTTGAGTATTTGTTTAGTCTTTATCTTTTTCTTGACCTTTTCATTTTTCTGTTTCTTATACTGCATATTTACAATAATGCCAAACCAAGTTATTCTAGAATCAATTCTTCTACGATCACACACTTTGCCACAACTTTTATTACAACTTGCACGTGTTAACCTGTGATTGGATCATGTCACTTACACATGGGTCCACCATTGGTACTTGGTAAAAAGTAATCCAATCACCACTTAACATGTGCAAGTTGTGAAACAGTGTGTGGCAAAGTATGTCCCTAGAATCTCAAACCATCCATTTATAGTCTTGTTCAGAGATGCTATTTTGTACTTTTAATTTATTGAAGTTTCTCTTCATTTAAGAAAAAAAAAGTTTATCTTGATCGAAAGTGTAAAAGGTATACATTTACATTAAAAACTCCTTGGTGCATTTGGTTGTTGCAGTAGGGAGCAGTCCATGGAACATGAATCTGAAAGGGATCCTAGAAGAAAGAAAAGACTTTCTCTCGATGGCGAAATGGAGAGAAAAATTAAGGATCTCTATGAGAAGTAAGTGTGCTTTAATTTAGCTGTTTTATTTCTTACAAATGTTGTTCCTAAAACAGCACTTAGGTTATTGTAATTATACCTGATACTATTTGAAGCATGCAAAACGTTTGGTGGGTATTATCGATTGTGTATTGTTTCATTTTTTTTCTGATTTCTAAACTTTTTGCTCAAGTATTTTCTGAAAAAAATGTGGCCTTTTTAGATTCAAAGATGATCGGCATTGTAGTCGTCTTATTGCTGAAGTTCTAGAACCTGATGGTAAAGTTTCACCAGCACAAATTTCTAATAAGCTTAGACAGCTAGGACTAAAAGTTGCACCAAGGAAAAAGATGCGCTATGATGATGACCATGATGGAGATGGAAAAGCGGTGGAAAAAGTTAGTGATCTCCATAACTCAGATGATATGGAGGGAAGTTTATTGAGGCCTTTGTAAGTACTATAAGAAATTTGTACTTTATGAATGTTATAGATAATATGTGCGTCGTGTAAGATTGTATTCTAAAGCAGTGGCTGATAATGCAAAGCATTATCCACATAAAAGCTTCTAGTGTTATGTTTTTAGTCTGAAATCTTTGTTTATTCATTTTCCCTTCTATTTTTTGGAAAAGTCTCTGATACCTCCCTTACTATATTTCTATAGGCACAAAAGGAAAAGAGTTTCTGCTTTTAGTGAAGATCAGGAAGATATGATCAGAGCTCTATATGAGAAGTGAGTGTTGCGTAGCTTGGTTTCTGGTTACAATATTAGAATAAGTCTCCTTTTACATCAAATATGCTAAAATGTTGATAAAGATGTGATGGAATATGTTATTTTGTTATTATTTGAATTTTTAAATAAAAAAAGTTTGGGCTTTGCTTGATCCTCACAGATTCAAAGAGCATAAGAGGTGTAGCTACATGATTGCAAATGCATTGGATGCAGATAATAAATTCACAGCTGTTCAAGTTTCTCATAAGCTTAAGCAACTTGGTTTACGAGTTCCTCAACAGAAGAAGTTTGAAGCCAACATGCTTATAAAAAATGAGAATTCTAATAGTTTGTTTACAGATAAAGCACATGACCCTGATGATGAAACATTGTTATCGTTATTGAATAGGTAATATTATATTCATAGGCAATATTCTGTGCTATTCATATTGGGATTTGTTGCTCTTCTTAGATTGAAACGTTAGGGTTTCTTGATGGGCACCCCTGTATACTTATCCCAGTTATTAAAATCATTCTTTTTGGTATTAAGTTCAGTAACTATTCCAAACAGTTCCATACATTCCTTTTAATGGGTTTGGTGGCATGAGTCAAGCTTTAATTTTGGGGAACCTTATCAATGTGAGGTTGTGAATAGGTGGGATACTCATTTGAGAAATATGTTGCTTTGTCATGTTCTTGACTTAGCTTGGTCATCACTTAGTTATTGTAGGTTGCTTTCACATTTCTTTTAACTTCTCCACTATGTTTGGTATTATAATTCTTAATATGAAATTGGGCATTTTCACATTCCATTGACACAAGTTGTTATTTTCTTGCTTAACATCTCAAGATGTTTTTACAATTTTGTTTTGTTTCTTGTGGTTGTAGTTTCAAGTCTGTAATTCTGTTGATCTTTGAATCGATCTTTTTATCATACTGCTCATCCATCCAGGCATCATCATTTATCTTCACATTTCTGAACCTTCCTCTTTGTCTATTTCATTTATATGTTTATTTTAAAAAAATTCTTTATCAGTCAAATCATAGGGCATGGCTGGTTTAATGTCAGATATTTGGTTTTCTCTTACTGATGGACATGTGCAATTGCCAAAATCATCCCTTCGTTATATTTGTATTTTCTCTGACTTTTTCCCTACATATATGAATTTTCATTTTCATTTTTCCAAGTTCAGATGAATTTGACATCTCTTGTCAAATATTGCTGAATTTCCTGATGTTACTGATCTCTCTCTCTCTCTCTCTCTCTATATATATATATATATATATATTAAAAAACTGTAGGCGCAAAAAGGAGAATGGGAGGCTATTTGGTGAGCAATTACCAGAACAAGTTGAAGGATTATTGCCTGAAGATGATTCGGATGATGAACTCCTAAGCTCTGTTCTTAAGTAAATCTCTCTCTCTCTCATCACAAAGAATAAATATTTATAGTTGTTGGAGCTTGATTGTGTATATATTATATTGGGTATTTATATCCGGAAGCTGTTACCTTTCCTTATAATGGACTCATATCTGGGAATCATTGTTTATTTGAAAGGAATCTATGAACTGTATTTGAAATATTCAGTGTTTTTCCTTAAAAATGGCATAGTTGTTATCTCCACTTTTGCTTGAATTTTGCTTGGTAAGCAAAAGCAGAACTGCCGTCATATTGTTTCTTATTCTCTTATCTTTCATATTTTAAAGTTTATTTATTTTTATGACTGGTACTCACACAAATAATGATAAACTTCACTTTTGTTTATTAAATTTGCATATATGGTGTCAAATATATTTCTGAAAATCAAGAATTCTCTGGCCTAGTCCACTGTAGAACCAAGAAAAAAATTCCAACTAATCTGCTTCATTATTTGTTTACATCTACAATGTCTCTTGGCTTTAATATTTCATTGATTTTTGTGGTTATTAGTTTGTGGTCCGTAGCACTGCTGCTATTTGTGGCCATCAACATGAACCTTGCACTGCCAGTTCCATTGTCTCATCCATATTTATGATGAATTCTTTTAAACTTATATTATCAATTTTATGCATGGAGTCTATGTTAGTGGTTTCATTGTTTGTCCTATCATAAAACTTTTTCTTGGAATTGTCCTTAGCCTGGGAACAGCTCTTCTTATATGTAAATGGTACACAATTTTTTGAATATATGCATGGTATCTATGTTATTGGATCCATCATTTGCCTTTTTCCCATGGACTGGGAACAAGTCTCATGTATTTGAAAATGGGACACATTAATTGGACTGAGACTCAAGTTGATATCAGGTGATGATATTAGTAATATCTGCATAGCACACAACACCTTAATTATGCTGCATCACGTTGATTGGAGTTCTGTTACTTTTGAATGATCTAAAAGTTGCTTTGCATTATGTAGAAAACATTGGAAATCATAATGGAATCCTTTCATTGTATTATAACTGTTTAAATGCTAAATAGCTGCAGCACTCTAAACATGTCATTAATTTTCATAATTTTATACCTGTATCCTTTGCGGTTTCCTTTTTGAAGATAGTACTGTTTGGAACATAATTATCTATATATTCATTTACTCCGTAACTCTAAATTAGAGTATCCATGTGTTAAATCTAATCATATCACTGAGTGGCAACAACTTTTCCTGTTATGTTTTCTTTCTGTCTTTTGTTACAATTAATTAATCTATTGGATACAGGAAAACTAGAAGGCCGCTTCCTCAGTCAAAGGATGAGAAGCTCACAGCCATCTCAATTCAGGGAACAAAAATTCAAAATGATCCTGGAAATAGACCTACTGAAGTTGTCAAAATACAGTATGTTGCTCATCCCCCATGATTCTTCTTGCTAGTTACTACATTATTCAATTTATTCTACAATCCATATAATGCTGAATATTCAGGTTGAACTTGAAATGTTAATCCCACTTTTTTCCATTTCCAAGTAGTTACTCCTACAATTGAACATGTTGGAAACGAGGGAGATTGATGCTGTTGAATGTTTAGTGGATCTATTTAGTTGTGATGCTGATGTACTATGTTTGAAGTATTTGCATACTTCGAGATGAATGACAAATTGATAATAGGCTTAAAGTCTAGAAAATACTTCCTAGTCCTTTGGAAATTGTTATATATTTTCTTGTGCTGAAATGGCATCATTATCATTTTCAGTTTTGCAGAAACTATTTTTGGCATCTGTTATGCCCGCTTCTCTGGGATGCCTGGATGTAAATAATTTTCAATTGACCCATTTTTTTTGATGGGTAAATAGTAAGTTTACTGCCAAAATTAAAAAATAAAATCAAGACACATGATAAAGCTCTCAAACATGCTTCTTCAGGACATCCCCTAAAGCACCCAAAGAAACAAGTCTTACAACTGGAGAGCCATTGGAACCTAGCCTAGAAAGGACCTTACACGTTGCAAGAGGCTAGGAAACAATTGACCAAAGGCACAAAAGTGACTAACGAGAAAAACAAATAAAAGAGAAGTAAACGTGACAACCTGAGAACTCAGGCTTCAAACAAACTATGAGTGACCTTCCAGACCAAATGTGGCTCTTATGAGCATATCAAACAAACTCGAATAAGGAGTACTTTTAAAAACTTTGTCAATCCAATTCTTGTTGGAGCTTGACTGCATATTTCAGGTGGAAAAGGAATAGCACTCTTCCAAAATTGTTGAAAGACTAGCAAAAGCTTTCTGCTTTGTCAATTTTAGAGTATATATCCATTGAAAGGGCAAATTCAATGGAGGAAATAAAGTGAACAAAAAAAGTGATATGAAGTTGGGTTATTTGAGCCTCTTAAATCTTTATTTTGATTTAATCATGAGTTTCAGACAGTTTACTACAAAGACTTGCAGGAATTATGCCAAATTAAATTCTCAAGGCCTCATGAGATACCTGAGACTCTGGGTTCAAAACTCCTAGTTTGCATCTTGGGGCCACTCCCAATGGATTCCTCCCTATAATTATCTAGTATGTGAGATTAATCAAGTGCTTGAAGAGCTTTGGACAACCATGTTAGCAGTATTACCTAGAATTTTACAAATTAATATCCTTATTAAGCTGTTATGTTTGGAAAGCAGGGTTGTGTTTATCAAGCTGGCTTCTTTTCAAAGGGAATTTGTACTAATAAAGAATAACTTCTGTTATTTACTTGATGTTGGTTGCATTAAGTTATGGTTTGTGAAGAAAAGTAGAGCTTCGGCTTAGCTTCTTGTTTGTTCAAATATTCTGATAATATTAATAAACTTGAACATAGAACTAATCTTATGTATTTTCAGGGATGTTAACAACCAGTGCAGTAAGGCTGAACCTGCAGGAGTCGATGTGAATGTTTCTTTTAATTATGGCAGTCTTAATGGCACTGCTGAAGCTGAAGTGACTAGCATTGGCAGTGGAAGTTTGTTGAACGTTGCACCTGTGAATCATTTAGATAATTTGTCACAACAAGAAGTTGATATTTTGGCAGCTTTTGGGGATGCAGTGGCTCCCAGTTCATTTCCACAGAGTAATCTAATAAAAAGGATTGGCAGTGGAAATCATTTGGATGTTGCACCTGTGAGCGATTTAGATAATTTGTCAGATCAGGTAGTGGATGAGGAATTGGAAGATGCAATTGATGAATTAGCTCCTAGTGCATCTCCAAAGAGTAATGTAATGAGAAGGAAGTTGAGAATGGTACTCGATCTTGAGGATGACGACTGAGATGGAAGAGTGGCCAGGTTCCTCTCATTCTTAAAACTTGTACAGTTTCTCTAAACTTCTGCCATATCTGTCTAATTGGATATTGGAAATCAACTTTTCAATTACCTATGATCCCAACTTATTCTAATTTTTTCGATTTCAGCCAGAATAATTTTAAATTAGTAGAATCCCATATTTATCTGTTTGTGTATTTTTCTTTTCTTTTTAGGACCATAATCAGTTATATATCTTAAAGATATCTTATTGTCTCTGATAAAAAAAAAAAAATTATATATCTTTATCTCACTATAATCACTCCAGCGGAAGAATTTCTTATAAGCTTGCGGATCTCAACTTCTTTAAATATAAAAGGGGGTGGGGTGATTGTTGACCCACTTTAAATTTTATAGAATATATTGTTTAGAGTTATCTGTAATCTCAATTTCTACATTTCGTGAAAAGATTTTGTAATTTATTTATTTGTCCAGGTTTAGAGTGCATTGCCTTAGAACTGAAACTGAATTTTGTTGTAAGATTTTTGGAGTGTAGAAGAGTGGATGGAGAAACGATTTTGTAGATTGATCATTTGATGAAGTTTTCGTACTTCTGGATGTGATTTGTCCATGTTATCACATGCATTCCGTCTTGTGTCTATTTTCTAAGGAGTTATGATTATCACTCATTTTTGTATATAATCCGTAACTAATCATTTTACATTTTAAACGTGGACATCACATGTGAAATTGTGGACCTAATGTATATGGAGTGTATAGCATTGAGTTTGCGAGAACATTATTGTTCTCTATTTGAATTAGGTAGCATTGATTGAGGTGTTGTGTCATGAGGTGTTGAGTGTCATGGCAAAATGACATTGGTGTAAATTGATGAGGTGGGTGAGGGTATTAAGGTTATTATCGGATACTCGATGATATGGTGTTTGCACATCTCACGTTCATGACGAATCTCGTCATAAATTTAATTAATGGGATTTATCATGAATGTGAGAGTGAGCGCCATTTCATTGTACTTTAGGAGTACCTAATAATTACTTGTTTCCAATGCCTTTGACTATACTGGAGAAAAGTAGAGCAAATTTGACAATATCAAAATCTAACTTTGCCAAGAGCCTTCTCCTCCTTCCAACTATTGAATTACAAACCAAAAAAAAAAAAAATCCAACTTTATTTCAAAAAAGAAAAAAAAAGAAAAAAAATCCCTGTCTCTTTCTTCTTGGTAGCAGTTAACCATTTAGAGAGTTTTTTTTTTTTTTTTAAATATTTATTTTATTTATTTATATAAATATTTATTAATTTTTACAATAATTGATGAGGGGATTAGAACCCTAGTTATTTAGAAAATGTCAAGAATTGAGCGGACCTTATTTTGACTTTTAAATCAAGACAAAATTATAACAAAAATAAAAATTACCATTACTGCTAAAATAATGACTTTAATTTTTTCTTTTTCTCATTAAACAATAAACTAAGAAGACTGAGTTCTTAGTGAAATCTAATGCCATTAAATCACAGGAATCTAAGTAATTCAAGATTATTCTAAGTTTCATTGCAAACAGGAAATATTTTATACACTTAATAAGAAAATAACATTAATTTTTTTTTTTTTCATAAAACAATAGACTAAGAAGACTAAGTTCTTAGTGAAATCTAAATGTAACTTGTATAAACAAGATTAATCAAATTGATAGAATATAAGGAAAGTAGCTTATTGGCATAAACACCTTACAAAGCCCTGCAAACTATTGAAATCTATTAAGGACTACTATTACAAGAGAATAAATTCACTTTCATCATGAATCAATACGTAGAAAGATCCATAGAAGGATCTTTTCGATTAGTAATCAAGTTTATGGCAATGATTGAGTCAAATTCAATAATAATATGTTTATGGCCCAAATCCCATATGCCCTATGGAGTGCATTACGAATCGGAATAGCCCATAATTTTTCACAGTTTGTTGGTGTATATACCGATATGGAGGGAAAATCCGAATAACCATCTCCCCTTATTGCTATCATCTATGTTTAATTTCACATAATTTAGCCCATTTGCAATCCCTTAAAACATGCAATATTGTAGTCTCTTTTGGTGGCACATAAGGCAAATCTTCTCATTGGGATTGGCATTTTTATAGATAAACCCTAGGGTGGGAAGACGGTTGTGGCAACTTTTCCTAAGAAAGTATTTAAGGTTGTGATTTGCCCTTTTTTTTTTCTTTTAATAAATTTATTTAGGGTAACACTAATTTTTCAATGTGATTTTGCATGAAAGCTCTATCTAGTGTCTCTAGACTAATTCTTTTACCTGGTGTCAATATTACGAGTTTCTTACAAATCTTCTATTCCATTTTTTGTGTTCCACTTTATGTTCTACTAATTACAACTTGTATTTGTCTAACTTTCCTTATAAAATAACCAAAGTTTAAAATGGAAAGAAAAAACACATGACAAGTTGTGATTGGTAGAACATAGAGTGAAACACAGAATGTGATACAGAGAATTTGTATTTGATGTAGCAGCACTTGAAAATATAAATATAGCTACCAATCTTTCTTCTAAAAGTCTCCCTTACCATACTAGCTGTTCCCAACAAATATAATCGAATGTCAAGCAAAGTTTAGGTATGGTTTCAACCATGTGATTGCATGACATGACAGATGGAACAAAGAAGATTTTATCTTCCCACAAGTATAATTAAATCAAACAATGTAACTCATTGATTCATAAAACTACATGGTTGAAATTAATTAACCTAAGATATCACAATTAAAATTTAGAAAATGTTAAAGTTTCTATCAATTGTACATTGCGGATAATTTCATACGTCGTCCAAGTATTTGTAAGTGTGTGAAACCAGAAACATTGCACTATTTGGTGGCAGTAGTAGTACTTTCTACTAACCGATAAATTACAATGCTCTAGCAATTAATTTGAGTGCTAACCATTTAGCTAGAGGGTCCACGACCACTTTTTCCCACAAATCTCTTTATATTGAACCTCTCCAAAAATCGATTTTCCTAGTCAGTTTTGTTTGTTTGTAATATTAATGGTGGGTTGTTGAAATGCCTAGACCTATCAGATAACCTATTATCCAAACGACTTGCTAATTGTTTTATGCATTAGCCTAACCTAGCTATTTTGAGTTTGCTGGCAACAATTTCCATGGGGAAGTTCCAAGCTCTTTGGGTTCACTGTCTGAGCTTGAAATGTTGGATCTGCTTATTACGTACCTTTGCCTTTGAGAAATTTCAGTTCCTTGATGATTATAGAACAAGGAGAGAAAAGATTCTTAGGAAAAGCACCAGTATGGTTTGGGAAGATCTGCCATAGTTAATTGTTCTAATCGTACGTTCCAATTAAGTCCTATGGAAGCATACCATTGCATTTGTGCTTTCTCTGAAAGATTTACAAATTTTGGACCTCTCTTCAAATAACATATGGGAGAGCACAGGATTTTTCAAGGTTAGACTAGGGATCCCCTCAATTTTAAAATTGGTTCTCTATTTATTACCTTTCCATCAAGGAGTATCACATATAGTTAATTTTCAACTATCAGTTCATCAAAAAAGTCTATTTACCAAATTCTGTTTATAAATAAACTCCTAAGAGGATAGGTCTTTATCTATCATTCTCATTATCAAATAAAAAACATAAAACTAAATATGTAATAATTAAATAATTAGGATGAACTCCATATAGACAACATTAAGTCTTTTAATGCAAAAAAAAAATCTTACAATTCAACTAAAGAATCCCTAAGCAAGCCCTTTAGGGCTATCACTTTATCCCAATGTCCACGCATTCACCACTTGCTGCGGCCCAACTCATAATCACAAAACTGCCAAATCGTCAAAAAAGGTAAATCCCAATTCTTCTGTCTTAGTCTAATTTTGATTGATGCTTTTGTAGCAAAATGGAGTCACATGCCCTTTTGTTTATAGATTTGTTTTTATGATCACAACAAAATTTCACAACATTTTCACAGCAAGCTAATGTGTTAATCTATTATATGTTAAAATAAAATTATATTGGAATGCAACACAGCTCAAAACAGAAGTGTTATGCAGATGTGAAATTTTACTTTGCCCCTATACTTTCTTTGGTTTTAGCATGCCTTAATTGTTAGCATTTGTATAACATTGATTCTAACGTAATCTTATCCTTGATTGAGACTAAAATAATGGACTCAAAATTATGGGCAACATAATTGTCCATGATTTGTGCTCTAAAAAAAAAAAAGTTGTCCATTATTTTGGTCTCAACCAAGATCCATTGTCCCTGTTAGGCCAACTATTTAAGTCTACATATTCAAGGCACATGTATGTTCACATGTAAAGAAAGTTGCATTCTGTATACTATTTTTTATATTCCACATATGCTCCATCAATCAATCATGATAAAGGAAAATTAGCAACCGAAGAGAAACACAACTTTCAACTTTGGGTTCAACATTTTCCTCTCAAATTTTTTTTTTCATACGGTCTCCGTTGCCTTTTTTCTTCCTTTCTTTTTGATCCCTTGCCTACTTTTATCTTTTGAGTCCAAATGCAAATTTTCCAAGTGCTGTCGCTTGGGTGGGGAGTAGTTTAAACGGTAGAAGTGTCAAACAAGTCAAGAAAAACTTTGCAGAACTTGCTAAGAAAACACTAGTTAATTTCAACTTTTTCCCCTTTTTCCTTTTATATCCCTACTTTCATCTCTCATGCCCAACTTGTCCAAATGATGTCGCTGGGATTTTCAATTTATTTTAATAAATAAAACTATTCACCTCATGATATCGGGATTCTTGGTGGGACTGGGAGTTGTTTAACATTGAAACTGAAACATACAGAGTTAGGACCAAAAATGTAATTTTTTGGGACAAAAAGAGTAATGCTATGTACATAAATACTTCTACAACTATTGATTGTGATAATTTTATACTCATTTTTACCTAGCCTTTCCATCACCATTACTTTTTAGTTTTTATTTTTATTTTTTTATCTCTTAATAATCACTCATCATATTAGTAGTTTGTAAAAAATTTTGCAAAATAGTTTCCAAACTCTTAACATTTTTTTAAAAATAAAAAATACAAAACTGAGCAGTTTTGCCAACGTTGAGTCTCTCCGACAAGTATGAAAGTTAAGTTCTAAGTGAAATATAATGCCATTGAATCATAGGAAGCAAAGTAATACATGATTATTCTAAGTTCCATTGCAAAGAATAAATATCGATTCCTAAGTAATCTAAACAGTGACCAGATAGATGGGTTGATTACTTTATACAGTAAAATGGATCGAAGCCTAAGTAAATATTTAAACGCCAATTAAATCGAGGACAATGCCTTAAGGATCAAAATAAATGAAGCTTGTATTAACAAGATTAATCAAAGTTATAGATTATAAGGAAAGTAACTTATTAGGATAAACACCTTACAAAGTCCTACAAACTAACACAAACTAATGAAATCTACTAAAACGACTACAATTGGATACCATATATTTGTCATCTTGAAAATTGGGTCCTAATTAATTTTCCAAAATGGTTGAAAAATCATAGAAGGTTCACCAACCTTGATATCTCAGGTATCGGAATTTCAGATACCGTCCCTATGTGGCTTTGGGACCTTCCTTTTGATTTATTCTATTAAAATCTCTGCTGCAATCAAATTAAGGGCAGGTTAGAGGTTTCCAAATCTATTAATTAAATTTTTAGCGATTCCTGCTCCTGCCATTGATTTGATCTCAAACAATTTTGAGGGCCCAGTACTGCCACTAGTTTCTTCTAATATATCAACATTAAATCTCTCCAACAATAAGTTTTAGGGACTAAATTCTTTTCTATGCACGACTGTGGTGAGATCATTGAGTTACCTTGATCTCTCAATCAACAGGCTTTTTGGAGGCCTCCCCCAATTTGTTTCATGCAGTGGCAAGAACTAAGAATTTTGAATTTGGCTAACAATAATTTGTCAGGAGAAATTCCAATCTTTGCTCTTTGATAAGTCTTAGTACATTAGCTATTTAGCTTTGAGCAACGATAGCTTTTTTGGAAAATCGCCATCATCGTTACAAAATTTGCACAATAATGTTGTCATTTATAAATCTGAGAGAGAATTTATATTCTGGAAAACTACCAGCTTGGATAGGAGAAAGTCTATCTTTGGTCATTACTGCTACAAACTATGCCAGTTAGCACATCTTCAATTCTTGGACTTGTCTCAAAACATTATATATATATATATATATATATGGAAATATTCCACGGTGCCTTTATAGTTTGATTGCCATGGTTCATAAAAATTCAAGCGCTCAGATTGTTTTGGATGCTGCACTGGTATATTTGGATGGCACTTCATTTATCTTCATTAGCGGGCCTATTATGTTGTCAATACAGTTGTTAGTTGGAAAGGAAACACATACGACTATGGAAAGAATTTCGGAAAAATGAAATGTATTGATCTCTCAAATAATAAATTAACCAGACAAATTCCAACAGAGATTTTCAGCCCTTGAAGAATTGAAACTTGAAAGCATTGAACTTATCAAAAAACATGTTGACAGGGCCAATTCCTCAAAGCATTGGTCGTTGAAACAATTAGAATTCTTGGATTTGTCTTGAATTCATCGGTTCAATAACTGCCAATATGGATATTTTAAGTTTTATGAGTTTCCTAGACTTGTCATACAACAAATTGTTAGGAAAAATTCCATCTAGCACTCAAATTCAAACCTCTGATCCTTCAGATTCATCGTAATCTCACACTCTGTGGTCCTCCACTTACACAGAAGTGTCCAAGTGATGTGGAACCAACTGCTGAGTCAACTAAAGGTTTCAAAAAAAAAAAAAGTATCAAGAAGGTGAACATGAATATTGGAAATGTCTTTATATTGGTATGGGGCTCGGATTCATAGTGGGATTTTGGGGAGTTTGTGGCCTTTTAATGTTGAAGCATGCTTGGAGACAACTATATTTCTGGTTGTTGAGCAACTTAAATGATTGGCTCTACATGACTGATGGGGGACTATAATTTGACTCCCTACAACCACTTTAAAAACAAGCTCGCGTGGTGTGATGTTGAAAGCCATAACATATTTGAGTTTTTCTTCCTCATCACCAATTGGTTTTGAGGTGGAATGGTATAGCTTACAGTCTAACAGTGACAATGATGCTGAATATAGCAAGACTGCAAAGGGTGTTTCTGAGCTAAGGGCTACTGCTTTTTCACTAAAGGTTTGTGATAAAATTTTGGTTTCACTTCATCAGTAATTGTAATTATTCTTTCCTTGAATTAGTTTTAATTTTGCGAATTAATGGCTATTATTTTACCTTGTGTAGGTCTTGACAATAAGTAAATTTTTTTTGCAAGATTATAATCTTCACCTCTCCAATCATAGCAATTAGCATGAGAAACAGAAGTGGGACAATAGTCTCCAACCATAATCATCTATGGGGTTGGCACTTGATACAGTGGTTTCCAAGTCTTATATGATAAAGGAAGCTCAGAGTCAGAGTTCAAACACGAGTCTGAGAAAGAGGAAGAGACGTGTAACAGCTAGTTTACAACGGTCACTTCCCTTTAAGACAAAACGGTGCCGTATTCATTTAAGTGCAACGGTGACGTTTTATTCACTTAAATCCAGACTTGCCCTGTTCTTGTGAAGAGGTCTCCAGGCAGTTACAAAGGGAGTTACAGAGGGAGTTACAGAGTTCTTCCTATGAGTTGTCATCCCTTGAATTTCGGGATTTAGTTATGATTAGTTACGAGTCAGTTATTAGAGAATCTTTAGAAGGTTCTAGGTCTAATCTATTCAGGAATGATGTATATATAAAGCAGTGTACAGTTTATGATTTGGGTGTGCTCATTAATACATTTTCTTCACTGACATCATCTCTATGTTTTCTCTCTCTCTCTCTCTTCCTTCATTTCATATTTCCTTGTTAGTTTCCGCCATTGTTAACCATTTTTAAGCTTCAAAATCTTTCATGGTATCAGAGCCCTTGATCCATGGCTTCAACTTCACAAACTGATACATCTCAATCCACACACACCACTACTCCAGTCCAAGCAATTCCCATACATACCACTCCCACTCAATCTCCATTATTGCTACTCTCAAACATGTCAAATCTCATGTCATTCAAGTTAGATTACACTAACTACATTCCTTGGAAGTACCAGTTGATCACTATACTGGAAGCTTATTCATTGATCGAGCACATAGATGGTACAGCTTCAATACCATCTCCTTTCATTCTTGATGCAGCAGGAAATCCTACTTCTGTTACAAACCCTGAGTTTCAGTCTTGGAGAATCAAGGATAAAGCTTTGCTTTCCTTGATCAATTCAACTCTCACACCACAAGTTTTCTCACTTGTTGTCGGCATTACAAGTTTAGGAGAGGTAAGCAATGCTCTAGAATAGAGATTCACTTCAACTTCAAGAGCTAATGTCTTGAATCTTAAGCTTGAGCTTCAAAGTCTCAAGAAAGGAAGTGATTCAGTGAATAGCTTTCTTCAAAGAATTAAGATTGCTCGAGACAAACTCCTTGCTGTAGGAGTCATTGTGGATAATGAAGAACTGATTTGCATAGTGCTCAGAGGACTTCCTAAAGAATTTGCACATTTCTGCTTTGCAATTCGGACTAAGAGTGATCCTATTTCTTATGAGCAACTTGCAATTATGCTACAAAGTGAAGAGCAGACAATGATTGATAATTTAGAATCAATCACACATTCCTTTGCCATGTTTGCCTCTGGTAGTAAACCTAGCAGCAGCTCTCAAACTCAAGGTCAGAATCATGGTTCAGGCAGAGAAAGGGGCAGAAACAACTCCAATAGAGGAAGAGGAGGAAGCAGGTACAATCACAATGGTGGCTAGCATTTCTCTCCTCAAGGTTCACAGAACTTCACTACTCAGCCTTTTCAACACCAAAACTTATCTCATAATTTACAACATCAAAATTCTTCTCAGAATTACAAGGTTGATCGTCCATCATGTCAACTCTGTGGCAAATCAGGACATCAGGCCTTAGATTGCAATCATCGCATTGGTTTTGCATATCAAGGCAAACATACACCCACTAAGCTTGCAGTTATGGCTAGTGCTTCTAATGTACTCATTACCAACAATCAGGAACCTTGGCTTGCAGATTTAGGCACTTCTGATCATCTAACTACCAATCTGAACAACCTTGCAGTCCAGTCACAATACAAAGGACTTGATCAAGTCACTGTGGCAAATGGTTAGACACTTCCCATAAATCATATAGGTAACACTACACTTCATACCAAATATCATAATTTCATGCTTAGGAATGTCTTACATGTGCCTAGAATTGCAATGAACTTACTGTCTGTCCACAAATTCTGTTTAGATAATAATTGCTCGTCTTTTTAATGCTAATGAGCTTAAAATCCAGGATATTCCTACGAGGAGACTCCTCTACAGGGGCTTGAGTGAGAATGGAGTTTATCCAATCTACTCCAAGCATTTCTTCAAGCTTCCACCTTCCAACTCTACTTCTTCATCTCAGACAGCACACACTCTTCAATTTCCTTTTGCTTTGAATGTAAATAGTCATAATAATTGGTTGCTATGGCATCATAGGTTAGGACATCCCAATAATAAAGTGCTTAGTGCTGCACTTGCTTCAAATGATGTATCTTGTACCTTGCCTATTAGTGATTCTCTCACTCACTATAAACATTGTCTCAAAGGGAAGATGCATCAACTTCCTCTCAATAAATTTGATTTTCAAGCTTCTAAACCTCTTGAATTGGTTCATTTAGATGTATGGGGTCCAGCACTTGTTACATCAGTAAATGATTTTCAATATTATGTGATTTTTGTTGATGAATTCTCCAAATTTACTTGGCTTTTCCTTTTAAAATACAAATTTGATGTTTTTGAAGTTTTTAAGCATTTCAAGGCAACTGTTGAGAATCAATTAGATTCCAAGATAAAGATTTTAAGGTCAAATAGAGGTGGAGAATTCACTTCAAATGCTTTTAAACAATTTTGATCTTCCCATGGTATAGTACATCAATTGTCTTGTGCACATACTCCTCAGCAGAATGGAGTAGCTGAGAGGAAACACAGGCACATAGTTGAAAGTGCTCTTACATTGTTATTTCACTCTCAGCTACCTATTGCCTACTGGTCCTATGCTATTTCCACAGCAGTGCATATTATTAATAGACTACCTACACCTAATCTCAATAATAAAGCACCTTGGAACTTGTTATTTCTGTCTAAACCATATATTTCCAACTTAAGAACTTTTGGCTGCATCTGTTTCCCTTTGCTTCGACCTTAGAACTGACACAAGCTTCAACCTCATACCACTTCTTGCATTTTTCTTGGTTATCTTGCCTATACAAAAGGTTACATCTGTTTAGATCCTAGCACATCTAGGATTTATATCTCTAGACATGTGTTGTTCAATGAGACTGAGTTTCTACCTCCTACATCTTTGTCCACTGGTTCTAGCCCTCCTTCTCCTGTGTCTGCCTCACCAAATATTACTCCTTTGTTTAATGTCAGCACCTTTACTCCTATACGCACTCCACCTACTTTCACACCTCCATCTGCTATGACTGCACCTACTCTTATTGAGCCTACATCTTCACCATCTACTTCTAGTCCTTTACCTGCCTAGTCTCAATCTCACCTTGATTCTAGTCCCAACCCTTTTCTTTATGATCCTAATCTTTCTTTGACTAGTCAGTCCCCATCTGCACCACCACCACATGTGTCTACTGTGTTTCAGGTTCCTTCTACTACCAACACTCATCCTATGGTTACAAGGTCCAAAGATGGCATTTTAAGCCTAAGGCACTTGCTACCCAGGTTGTATCAAATCAGTCTAAGTCTGCATTCAGACTTGAGAAGAAAGATAAATTAGTCCCCATACCTGATTATACTCTCACTGAACCTCCTTCCTTCAAGATTGTTGCTCAATTTCCTCAATGGAGGTCTGCTATGGACGATGAATTTGCAGCTCTTCAGAGGCAAGGTACTTGGTCTTTGGTTCCTTCCTCTTCATCTCAAAATGTGGTGGGTTGTAAATGGGTGTTTAAGCTCAAACACAACAGTGATGGCAGTATTCATAGATACAAAGCAAGATTAGTTGCTAAGGGTTTTCATCAGCAATATGGAATTGATTTTGAAGAAACCTTCAGCCCTGTCATTAAGCCACCCACTGTCAGAATTATCCTCTCTCTTGCTATTCAGTTCAATTGGCCATTGAGACAATTGAATGTGAGCAATGCCTTCCTTCATGGTCACTTAAGAGAAGAAGTCTATATGGTGTAGCCACCTGGCTATGTTGATCCTATGTACCCCAATCATGTTTGTCGACTTTGGAAATCTCTTTATGGTCTCAAACAAGCTCCAATGGCTTGGTTTGAGAGATTTTCCACTCAATTGTTGCACATGGGGTTTCAAGCTTCTTTGGCAAATTCATCTTTGTTCATTCTAAGGCAATGCAAGATGGTTGTTTATCTCCTGGTCTATGTTGATGATATTGTGATGACTGGAAATTGTCCTCAGTTTCTTTCTTCCCTGATTGCCCAACTTAACTCTACCTTTGAACTCAAAGACCTAGGTCCTCTTCATTATTTTCTTGGACTTCAGATCACTAGAACTTCTCATGGTTTGTTCATTAATCAAGCCAAGTATGCTCAGGATCTGCTTCTCAAGTTCAATATGCAATCATCTAAGCTAGCTTGCACTCCTTGTGCTTCTAATGTGAGATTGGTTCCTAATGAGGGTTCTGTTCTGTCTAATCCTCAAGAGTATAGAAGCTTGGTGGGTTCACTTCATTATCTAACCTTTATAATATGTTTTGCAGTTCAGCAAGTCTGCCAATTCATGTCTTTTCTCATTGACCATCACTTAATTGCAGCTAAGCGTATCTTGAGGTATCTCAATGGCTCTCTTCATTGTGGTATTTTCCTACAACCTGGTCCTCTTGTACTTTTTGCCTTCTCTGACTCAGATTGGGCAGGGGATCCTTTTGATAGATGTTCCACTACTGGTTATCTTGTTTATCTGGGGTACAATCCTATTACCTGGAGTGTTAAGAAGTAGGATACTGTGTCTCAGTCCTCCACTGAAGCTGAATATAGGGCCTTAGCAACCACTGCTGCTGAACTTTCTTAGCTTCGTCAAGTCTTGAAGGATCTTGGCATTTTTCTGTCTACTCCTCCTACACTCTGGTGCAATAATATCTCTGCTTTAGCTATAGCGTCGGATCCAATGTTTCATGCTTGTACGGAACATGTGGAGGTTGATTACCATTTTGTGTGTGAATGTGTTTTGTGCAGAGATCTTGTTAAATATGTTGCCACTGGTGATCAACTTGGTGACGTCTTCACAAAGAGTCTCTTTACTTCTCGTTTCCTGTTTCTTCGATCCAAAATCATGATGTCTGCTCACCCCTTGATTTTGAGGGGGGATGATAAAGGATGCTCGGAGTCAAAGTTCAAACACGAGTTTGAGAAAGAGGAAGAGACGAGTAACGGCTAGCTTACAGCGGTCACTTCCCTTTAAGACAAAACGGTGCCGTATTCATTTAAGTGCAACGATGATGTTTTGTAAATTACTTAAATCCAGACTTGCCCTGTTCTTGTGAAGAGGTCTTCAGGCAGTTACAGAGGGAGTTATAGAGTTCTTCCTATGAATTGTCATCCCTTGAATTCCGGGATTTAGTTATGATTAGTTACGAGTCAGTTATAAGAGAATCTTTAGAAGGTTCTAGGTCTAATCTATTCTGGAATGATGTATATATAAAGCAGTGTACAGTGTATGATTTGGGTGTGCTCATAAATACACGTTCTTCATTGAGATCATCTCTCTGTTTTTTTTTTCTCTCTCTCTCTCTCTTCCTTCATATCATATTTCCTTGTTAGTTTCCGCCATTGTTAACCATTTGTAAGCTTCAAAATCTTTCATTATATAATCAATTTCAGTAGAAATCCTGTCAAGTATATCTGGGTTATTTTAAAAATTAAAAAGATATTAGTGTTTTCAGATATATGTATGTGACGAAATGGGTTATTTGTTCTTATAAAGAAGTATAATAATCATAATAATGCTCTTAGTTATTGATCGTGATGACCAAGTTTTTCCACATGGTTCATTTATATATATTTTTCACCTTCTTTTCGAGGTTGAATATGATTTGGGTAGAAATATTAGGAATGCTTTGGCGACTGCTATCTGGTTGCAGGTATGGTCATAACAACGCCAGAAAAAATTTCTGACTTTTTTCCCGTCAACTGGTACAGGTTGTGGACACATAAAGAGAAGGAGATTGCAAATATTGTCACCACAGTGGATGCTTGTTCAATTCATACCCTAAGTGCCTCCTGTCCTACCCTATATAAAAGTGGTACTGCAATTGCAGCTGCTTCACTCTGTACAGTACATGTACACTTGTGTATAATAAAAGGGTTAGCACCGTACTACTGTATATAAAACTTAATTAACAAAATTTAAATAAATTAAATTCTATTAGTTGCAAGAAATTTAAGAGAAAATTAAATTTATTAAAATATTTTATTCATCTATCATAATTTTAGTTTTGAAAATAATAATAAAAAAATAAAAAAGATCTTAATTACTAGATATATATGTTATTGTCATTTTTTACATGATAAGCTAATGTGGTATGTAAAAATTTTGATGGTTGATGAAAAGCTAATACATGCAGAAAAGAGCTTTTAAGGAAAAAATTTATGGTTTTTTTTTTCCAACCATATACAGAGGTTCGTGTAAAAAGTTTGTATTTTAGAAGATGTGAGTGTTTTTTTCGAAATTAGAGGAGATGAGAATATAATAACAGAAAATCTCAAGAGAGATCAATGCAATTATTTCAGTTTTTATAAATATAATAGATTAGTCCATATCAAAGGTCTTTTCCTACAACAAATTGGTAATAGAATTTTCACTTTTACAAGAAGAAAAGAAAAACTAAAAACTAAAGTTTGGTATGCATAATCTTTCCAAATGATACATTTTACGTTTGTTAAATTGCCAAATGAAATGATACAAAAGGCATAAATTTTTCCGTCCTTTTCAATTTTTACAATTAAAAAATAGTTTCATTGCATGTGCATTATCTGCCATCTAGACTTAATAAACTTCAGGTGAAATGTACAATAGTTTAATATAAATAAGAGTCTCAAAAGTGTCAAGACTTTGCAAATATAGGTGTATTTATTATTAATTATTGCTCTGTTTTTCCCTATGTTTCTTAGAAACCTCAAAGTCCATTGATCTGCTTTTCCCTTTGCTTCTTAGAAACGTCAAAGTTTAGGTCAACATTGGAATGTTTCCATCTATATATTATCATATCTGCACTCTAGCATCTATTTTCTGTTTGAATTAGGTAAAATTAATTAGCGTGTGTTGGATTCCATGGAAAATTAACATTGATTATTGACTTGTTTTGTTTTTATTAATAAGAAAAGGAGAGCAAAGTTAATAATATCGACCATCCAACTTTATTTTTAATTTAATTTTTTTTTAAAAACTCTTTTTCTTTTTCTTTTTGGGTAGACCATTTAGCAAGTTCAAAGTTGCATCATTTGTGGTGGTGGATGGCTGGGATTAATGCTTTTGGTACATTTGAGAAAGGTGGAAGAAGTGGTTTCATAGAAAAAGAAAAGAAAGAATAGGTGTAAATTGAGAAATTATAAGGTCCTCGTGGTAGACCACATCACTTTCATGTCCACTATTTCACTAAAAAGACTCTCATATGTTTAAAATTGCTGAGTCGGAATTTGTTTGCTTAAAACAGAAACTGACTACTTATTAAGCAATTTTAAACAGATAAGAGCCTTTCAGTGGAATAGTGGACAAGTGACGTAGTCCACCATGAGGACTGTATAATTTCTCGTGTATTCAATGTTAGAGGTCTTTTCCTACAACAAATTGGTAATCGAGTTTTCACTTTTACAAGAAAAAAAAAACTAAAAACTAAAATATTTGATATGCATAATCTTTCCAAATGATTCATTTTGCGTCTGTTAAATTGCCAAATGAAATGGTGCAAAGGCATAAATTTTTCCGTCCTTTTTAATTTTTACAATTAAAAAATAGTTTCATTGCATGTGCATTATCTGTTATCTAGACTTGATAAACTTCAGGTGAAGTATACAATGGTTTAATATAAATAAGAGTCTAAAAAGTGTCAAGAATTTGAAAATATTGGTGTATTTATTATTAATTATTGCTCTGCTTTTCCCAATGTTTTTTAGAAACGTCAAAGTCCATTGGTCTGCTTTTCCCTTTGTTTCTTAGAAACGTTGAAGTCTAGGTCAACATTGGAATGTTTCTGTTTATATATTATCATATTTGCACTCGAGCGTTTATCTTCTGTTTGAATTAGGTAAAATTAACTAGCTTGTGTTGGATTCCATGGAAAATTAACATTGACTGACTTGTTTTGTTTTTATTAATAAGAAAAGGAGAGCAAAGTTAATAATATGGGTGGGTTCCAGTTAGCTTAACTGGTAAAATCTTTAATAGTTATATAAGAGATCTGAGGTTCAATCCCCACCTACACTAAAAATTGATTAGTGTTTTGGTCTGACGCCATAGGTTGAAACTCTCTAAAAAAAAAAGTGTTAATAATATCGACAATCCAACTTTATATATATATATATATATATATATATATATATATATATTTTTTTTTTTTAAATCCTTTTTCTTTTTCTTTTTTGGGTAGACCATTTAGCGAGTTAAAACTTAAAAGTTGCGTCATTCGTGGTGGTGGATGGCTGGGATCGACTCTTAATGCTTTTGGTCCATTTGAGAAAGGTGGAAGAAGTGGTTTCAAAGAAAAAGAAAAGAAAGAATAGGTGTATTCCATTGTCAATTTGTCATTCTAATGCTAGACTGATTGAAGTTGAACCAATTCTTTTATAATTAACCATTCTACTATACCGAAAATGTAGGTCACCTGAAAGCATCATATTGCAGAAAACTAGATATTGCGTTCGGTGATTCTTCAATGGGAAATACAAATAAATAAGGGTGTGTTCATTTGGTAGAGTTTGAGACAGAAATTGTTAATTTTTGTGAATTCATGAAAATCTGGTTTCTGTTTTACAAAATTTACAAGAGTAAAATTCTCAAAAACATTTCAAGTCCTATAAAATATGAGAATTTTAACTCACATTTTGGATAAATAAATCGCAATTCTTGCAAATCATGTATATGTGGGAATTATCAGCTAGATACTTAAAGATTAATGTTCTAATCCTACGTTCCAATAAGTCCTATGAAAGCATACCATTCCATTTGTGCTTGTTGAAAGATTCACAAATTTTGGACCTCTCTTCAAATGACATACGGGAGAACACAGGAATATTCAAGGCTAAGCTAGGAATATCCTCAATTTTAACATTGGTTTCTATGTATTTCACTTCCAAGGGGTATCACATATAGTTGCTGCAGCCCAATTAATAATCACAAAACTGCCAAATAGTAAAAAATTGTAAAATCCCAAATCTTCTGTCTTAGTCTAATTGATCGATTCTTTGTAGCAAAATAGAATCACATGCACTTTGTTAGCATATATATTTTTTTACAGTTCACAACAAAATCTCACAATATTTTCATAGCAAGCTGAGGTGTAACTGTTAAGTGTTAACCAACTATATGTCAATATATACACACACACATACACATATTGTGAGATTTTATTGTGCCCCTAAATTTTCTTTGGATTTAGTATGCCTTATCTGTTAGCATCTGTATAAGATTGATTCTAATCTTATCCTTGACTAAGACACAGAATCATGGAAAATCTTGGACAACATAATTTTCCATGATTTTAATCTCAATCAAGATCCCTTGTCCCCGCTAGGTCAATTACTTAAGTCTACATATTCACATGCAAAGAAAATTACATAAAATATATATAATTGTGAATACAAATCTTTTATCTTATTTTTTATGTTCCATTATAAATTCTATCATGACTATGTGTTTGGTTTTTAAATTTTTTTTTTCCCCTTTTAAACTAAAGTTATTTGATAAAGAAAGTCAAACTAAAAATACAAGACAACTTATGGTTAATAGAGCATAAAAATATATAAAATAAGATGGAGAATTTGCATTCTCTTAAATGTGGTTGCCCTAGCCCCCAATGAAGCCAACGAGTGGTAGTATATATTAGTGGCGGAGCTAGAATTTCAAGTTAGGGGGGGCAAGATTAAAAAACAAGATTGAAGGTAGAATTAATCTAAGATAAATTAATCGATACTAAATACACACAATTTAAACATGTTATTTGGATCTTTAAAATAAATTGGAAAAATAAAGCAATGTAAAAATATTAAGAATACAGCAATATGCTTATGAAGTTTTATTCGGCTATACGCAACTCAATGCCATGAATGCTTCTAAAATTTCATATAGACATTTTTACTTTTTTATGTCGTTATAATTTGAGTTTATAGCAAAATCTCAAGTTTGATATTAAAAAGGCTGATAACTAGAGAAAAAAATTGTAAGCTGGAAACCAACTGGTGAGGCACTAAAGTAGGCACATTACACATAAACATAGATTTTTTCTTTCAAAGTCCAATTCATTATATATATTTTTTTTCAGTCGTAGTTGGCAATGTAGTGTTCAAAAAAAAAAAAAAAAAAAAAACTATTAGATGGGACCCATTATGTAAAAAAAGTGTTGCCATGTGAATGTAAAATTGTCTGACAATTGTTGACAAGCTAATAAATATAAATAAAAAGAAAAAGTAGATTGTCTTTTATGTCAACTTTCAAGTGGGGACTTCTACTGCATTTTACACCACTATTGCTTGAGAAATTTTGAGAAGGCCAGGGGGCAAGTGCCCCCCCTCCCTCTGCCCCTGGTATATATACCTGGTATTATAAATATGGCAACATATAGTTGGCTTAAGTATCCCATATTTTTTCATATATATATATATATATATATATTATGGAATTTTTCAAAGATATTGATTATGGTGGAAAAATAAACCTTAAAAGTAACACCAAGAAAATAGAAAATTTAGCAAATGTCTTATCTGAATACAATCTTCTTCTTCTTCATTTTTTTTTTTTTTTTTTTTTTTCCTTTTCTGTAAAGAGAGAAGTCAGATTAAGAGACGAAGACTTGATAAGTGACGCAAAAGCTATTCAATTCAAATCATGGGAAAGGAAATGGAAAACTTTTTTTCCTGATGAATGAAGAAAAAAGGGAAAAAGGCAAGTGAAGAGATACTCCGTAGAACTTGCTAAGAAAATACTACTTTAACTTTGAGTTCAACATTTTCCTTTCACTTTTTTTCCCCCCTAAATTGCAAAAATTATATGCTGTATGCCGTGTATCTCACACAGAAGCAGACCCCACAATATGTGAAACCAGCTAATGTGTGAGTTACCCGCCGGGTCCACCATATACCTGCTCCCTAAATTGTCTCCCTTGCTCTTTTTTTTTTTTCTTTCTTCACTTATCCCGTACGTGCAAATTAATTAATGGCTACTTTTATCTTTTGTGTCCAAGTGCAAATTGTCCAAGTGCTGTCGCTGTCGCTGTCGCTGTCGCTGTCGGGCAGGGTGTCGTTTTAACGGTAGAAGTGTAAAACAAGTTAAGAAAAACTTTGCAGAGCTTGCTAGAAAACACTAGTTTCAACTTTCGAGTTCAACTTTTTCCTTATTTTCTTTTCTTTTTTTTATTTTATTTTATTTTATTTTTTATTATTTTATATTGGCTACTTTCTTCTCTCATGCCCAAATTGTCCAAATTGTCCAAATGACGTCACAAACTCGAATCTGTCTTCTGTATGCCACAACAACAAGATTTGCGCTTAACAACCATATAATCACAAAATGAATCAAATTTTGCGCCAAAAGTAATAAAAAGACAAGATTTTGACACTACACTACAAATTTGGAATACCCACTACAGTTTAAGCTTTTGAATCTAACTTTGAAAATTACCGTATAAAAAAATAATAATCACTTTCTAAAATCTAATTAACGAAAACTTATAGGAAAAATAAACCCTTAAACCTATGATTCACATATTGCTTAAGTGAATACAGGAATTTTGGACCTCTCTTCAAATGACATACGAGAGAACACAGGAGTTTTCAAGACTAGGCTAGGAATATCTTCAATTTTAACATTGGTCTCTACTTATACCACTTCCAAGGGGTATCACATATAGTTGCTGCAGCCCAACTCATAATTAATCACAAAACCGCCTAATAGTAAAAAATTGTAAAATCCCAAATCTTATGTCTTAGTCTAATTCATTTGATGCCTTCGTAGTAAAATGGAGTTGCTTGCCCTTTGCTAGTAGAATTTTTTTACAAATACAACAAAATCTCACAATATTTTCACTGTAAGTTGAGGTGTAATTGTTAAACCCATTAAATGGCAAAATTAAGATTATATTGGGATGCATCACAACTCAAAACAAAAGTATTGTTGAAATATTGTGAGATTTTATTGTGCTTCTAGACTTTCTTTGGTTTTAGTTTTAGTATGTGTTATATATCTATTAGCATCTGTATAACATTAATTGATTCTAACCTAATCTTATCCTTGACTAAGACAAAAACTTAGACAACATAATTGTCCATGATTTAAGTTCAAGATCCCTTGTCCCCATTAGTTCAATTACTTAAGTCTATATATTCATAAAAAAAAAAAACCTTAACTCTATATATTCAATATATGTTCACATGTAAAGAAAATTATGTAGAATATATTTTAAATACAAATCTTTTGTCATATTTCTTATGTTCTAGTTTATACTCCATCGTGACGATGTGTTTGATTTTTTTTTTCTATTAAACTTAAGTTATTTAATAAAAAAGTTCAACTAATAATATATGACAAGTTATAATTAATAAAGCACATAGTACATAAAATAGTACAAAGAATTTGTATACTCTTAAACGTAGTTGCCTTTTCCCCCAATGAAGCCGCTTTCAACGAGTGGTAGTATATATACCTGGGATTATAGATATGACAATATTGATTACAGTGGAAAAATAAACCTTAAAAGTAACACCAAGAAAATAGCAAAATCAGCAAATGCCTTATCTGAATACAATCTTCTTCTTCTTCTTCTTCTTCTTCTTCTTCTCTCTTTTTTTTTTCCTAGTAAAGAGATGTTAGAAATACTGAATTCAATAGTATTGTATTTCTCATTGAAATAATATACATGAGTGCATTTTATATAGGAGGCATATGAGTGCTGTACAAGTAAATATGAGTGCAGTAGTACAATGTGTGCTATACAAGTAAGTAACCTAGTTGGGCCAAGCCCACAATACTATACGTTAACAGCCCCCCTCAAACTCAAGGTGGATGTGAGACCAGCTTGAGGTAGTCAACCAAATCACGAAGGCGTCCCTTAGGATGGGACTTGGTGAAGATGTCTGCAAGTTGATCTTTGGAGGAGATGGAGAAGAGCTTGAGAGCACCATGAACATGATGATAACGGATAAAATGACAATCAATCTCGATATGTTTAGTCCGTTCATGGAAGACATCATTGTGAGCAATGTGAATGACACTTTGATTATCACAATAAAGAGGAGTAGCAGAGGATGTAGACACACCTAAGTTTGTAAGAAGCCATCGTAACCAAAGAAGCTCAGATGTGACATCAACTAGAGCACGATATTCTCGCTTCAAAGACCTTTGGAGCGGGCCACAAAGGTTTGTTTCTTACTTCGCCAAGAAATCAAGGAAGATCCAAGGAGAAAACAATAGCCGGTGGTGGACCTACGATCGGTGGGATCTCTGCCCAATCGGCACCGAGAATGCACGGAGTACAAGAGGAGGCGAGCCGAGTAGAAAAGGCCATCAAAGAGAGTGCCCTTCAAGTATTGAAGAATGCGCGAACGAGCGGCATAGTGAGTTGACCGTGGAGCGGACAAATACGGAGTTGACACGATGAACAAAATAGGAAATGTATGGACGAGTAACTGTGAGATAGACTAGGCTGCCAACCAATCATCTGTAAAGAGAAGGATTAGACAATGGTTTCCCCCCCGGGGGAGTCAGATGCGCATTAAGCTCAACTGGGATGTCAACAGTCTTGCTGTCAGTGAGTCCAGCACGAGACAAAAGATCAGAAGCATATTTGCTTGAGTAATATAAAGACCATCTGAGGAACGAGTGATTTCAAGACCCAAGAAATAGCTAAGGTGGCCAAGATCTTTCATCTCAAACTGCTGACTGAGAAAATCCTTGAGTTCTTATATGCCACTAAGGTCATCACCAGTTATGATCATATCATCCATATAGAGGAGAAGTAGAATGGTGCCTTTATCAGTACGACGAAGAAATAAGGCAGCATCATAAGGACTGGCAGTATAACCCAAGCGAAAGATAGTAGAGCTAAATTTTGCAAACCAGGCTCGAGGAGCTTGTTTAAGACCATACAATGCTCGTCGAAGGCGGCAAACCTTGTTGGAGTCAATGGAGAGACCTGGAGGAGGTTGCATGTAAACTTCTTCACTCAAGTCCCCATTAAGGAATGCATTTTGAACATCCATCTGTAAAAGATCCCATTTTCTAGCAGCAGCAACGGCTAGGAGGGCACGAACAGATGAGATGCGAGCAATTGGAGCAAAGGTCTCTTCATAATCAATCCTATACTCCTGTGTAAAACCTTTTGCAACAAGACGAGCCTTATAGCGCTCAATGGACCCATCTGAGCGAGTCTTAATCTTGTAGATCCACTTGCAACCAACCACAGACTGTCTAGGAAGGAGAGTAACTAAGTTCCAAGTATGGTTTTTGGTTAATGCATCAAGTTCCTCTTTCATTGCAATCTGCCATAAAGGGTCAGCGGAGGCCTCACGATAGGTTTGAGGCTCGTGGAGTGTAGCAAGTGCAGTGTAACAATGATAATCAAGTAAATGTGTAGGAATGGATCTTACCCGGGTTGAGTGACGAGGTGGAATGTCTTGTGGAGGTGGAAGGTCTTGTGTAGGATCTTCAGGCGGAGCAGGAGTGGGGGACCCAGGCTAAAGTTGGGGTAGCTTGTCATCAATCTGCTCATCTTCGACCTGTCCAAAAGAGACATTAAAAGGATCTGGTGTTTGAATAGAGAAGTCCAAAGAAGGATTAAGAGGATTTGGAGAAGGAACATGAGACTCCTCTGGAAAGACTTCAAGTACAGATGAGGTAGTGAGGGAAGAACGAAAATGAGAGAGTTCAACAAACAAGCGGTGTTCCCAGAAGACAACATTACGAGAAACACGAAGGCGATGAGAGACAAGATCATAACATCGATACCCCTTTTGTGTTTCGCCATAACCAAGGAAATAGCAAAGTCTAGATCGAGGCTCAAGTTTGTTGTGCTCATGAGGCTGAAGAAGAACGAAACAAGCAGATCCAAAAGAGCGAAGGTGATGATAGTCAGGGGGTGACCCAAAGAGGCGCTTATACGGAGTTTGATTATGGATGACAGTGCTTGGAATGCGGTTGATGGTGTGAACAACATGAAGAGCAGCTTCACCCCAGAATGGAGGAGGAACCTTGGCAGAAAGAAGAAGAGTACGAACAGTGTCAAGAATATGACGAAGTTTTCGTTCAACTCGACCATTTTGCTGAGAGGTACCTGGACAAGTTAGATGATGTACAGTGCCATAGGAGTGTAACAAAGCTTGAAAAACATATTGAGTGTATTCAAGAGCATTATCAGAACGAAAAATTTTGATTCTTTTGGAGAATTGGGTTTCAACCATTTTTACAAAGTTACTGTATATTGGCAAAATTTCAGAACGAGATTTCATAAGGAATATCCAACTGTAACGAGAATAATCATCAATAAAAACAACAAAATATCGAGTTCCACCAATACTAGCAACAGGAGAAGGTCCCTAAATATCAGAATGAATTAACTCAAAAATACTATTAGAAATAGAATCACTATTATTAAAAGGTAAAGCTGGCTGTTTTCCTAACTGGCATGAAGTACAATCAAAATTGTCTTTGGACACAGAACCTAACAGACCCTTAGAAGCTAACTGTTGTACCCGAGAAGAGGGTGCATGACCAAGACGAGAGTGCCAAAGTGAGAGAGAGGGTAAGGAAGACACCGCAGTGGCAGCAGCAGCAACAGACACAGGAGCAACAGGTGGAAGATGAAGATTGTTCACTGGAAACATACGCCCAACTCTAAGGCCGATTCCAAGCTCTTGCCCCGTCCTCGGATCCTGCACAATACATCCAGAATAGTAAAAAATAAGGTGATAACCTAGTTCAGCTAATTGTCCCACAGAACACAAATTATAGGATAGGTCAGGAACATGGTAGACTCCAGGAACAAAAAGGTTGGAGGTTGAAACAAAACCAAGACTATTCCCATGCATGGTGGAACCATCAGCTATGTGAATATTTAGGGGATGTGGAGCAGGGTCAAGTTTGGAGAATAAGGACGAGTGAGGTGTCATGTGATTGCAATAGACAGAATCAAAAAGCCAAGTTTGAGACTTACCGGGTAAAACTGAGAGAGTAGTGGAAAGAGATGCATTACCAACCATACGAACAGCTTGAGCTATGATCTCCTGTAGTTCAGTGGGTGATAAGTTGATAGTGGATCCAGAAGACTAGGACTCAGCTGAAATGGGAGGCATTGGCGGAGTAGACTCAGTGTTAGCAATTGCAGCAGTAGATTTGTTGCGACGGTAACAAGTCTCAATAGTGTGGTCAGGGTGCTTGCAATAGTTGCAGAACTTTTTATTGGTCTGTCTGCGACGATTGTTGGAGCCAGAAGAATCACCTGAGTGCTGAGGTTGCTCTATGGATGGAGCAGAAGGAGTAAGAGCCAGAACATTAAACTTATCCTGGGCTCGAAGAGTTGTGAGGCAAGCTTCTTCTCTTACTAACTCGTTCACAGCAGTATCAAGAGAGGGAGGAGGAAAACGATTAAGAAACTGACCTCGAATGGGCTCATAGTCCTTGTGGAGTGACATCAGGAACTCATAGAGATGAAATTCATCTCTAATAGCGGCATATTGTTGAGCATCTTTTGAGAATGCCCAAGTTGGATCGAAAGGTCAATTTGGTCCCAAATGAAGCGAAGGCGATCATAGTAGTCATTGATGAACCGCCCGGTTCTTGCACGAGTTGATGAAATTCAACCACTAACTGATATTTCATGGATCCGTGAGTGGCAGAGTATCTTTTGGCCAACATATCCCATGCTGATTTTGCATCATCAAAGCTGCCCAGCAAATTGGAGATGGAGGGAATGGAAGTGTTTCGAATCCATGTGAGGATCATGTGATTGTGACTATCCCATTCAATCATGTGACTGAGAAAGACAGCATTTTCTTCACTTGCCCCCTTTACAGGAATAGTGATTGCACCAGTGCAATAATGCCAGAGCATATGACCCTTAAGAAAACTGCGCATACTTGAGACCAAGATAAGTAATTCCTAGTCCCCTCCAATACAGTATTGATGGGGCGAGGAAGAAAAACATCCTTTTTATCCATTTAGAGACACAATATGCAAAAACAGACTGCAAAAATAAAATCTACGCGAAAAACTGAGTAAGGAGAACCTGGATTGCAAAAAGTCAACTCCGAAAAAGTCAACGGTCAACAATGACGTGGTGGTGACGTCAGCAGCGCGCTGGAGGATGACGTCAGCGATGACGTGGCGTGATGACGTCACCTAGGACTGACGTCAGCAGGAGCAGGTCTGGCGCGTGGCAGTGCATGAGGAAGGGATTAGGCGTGTGGCGGCGCGTGGGCGCGTGATCTTCAGTGCAGAAGCTTTGGGCGGCGCGTGAGGGCGCGTGGAGCCTCCGATGACTGTGAGGTTTTCACGAAAAGGTAGATTGGAGCAAGACGATCTTCGTGGTACCTTTGGAAAATTTTTCGGAGCAATATTCACGGCGGTGCCGAAAAAGGCAGTGGTCTTTGCAGTGTTTGAACTCCTCAATGGCGGCTGCTATAGGTCCGGAACCTGAGGACGATGTCTGGAAGACTTGAAGGTTCAACGGCGAAAGACTGTGGCAGTTGTTGTGACAGCGGAAGCAATATTGAGAATGAAGTTACACCAATAAAGACAGGACTGCTAAGAAAAGGTCAGAGCAGTGGCTCTGATACCATGTTAAAAATACTGAATTCAATAGTATTGTATTTCTCATTGAAATAATATACATGAGTGCCTTTTATATAGGAGGCATATGAGTGCAGTACAAGTAAATATGAGTGCAGTACAAGTAAATATGAGTGCAGTACAAGTAGTACAATGTGTGCTATACAAGTAAGTAACCTAGTTGGGCCAAGCCCACAATACTATACGTTAACAAGAGAGAAGTCAGATTAAGAGATGAAGACTTGATAAGTGACGCAAAAGGTATTCAATTCAAATCATGGGAAAGGAAATGGGGAAATTTTTTTTTTCCTTCTAATGAATGAAGAAAAAGGAAAAAAGGTAAGTGAAGAGAAATTCCGTAAAGCTTGCTAAGAAAACACAACTTTAACTTTGAGCTCAACATTTTCCCTTCAAATTTTTTTTTTCCCTATACAGTCTCCCTTGCTCTTGTTCTTCCTGTCTTCTTTATCCCTTGCAACATTAATTAATGTCTACTTTTATCTTTTGGGTTCAAATTTGATGCAAATTGTCCAAGTGCTGTCGCTCAGGTGGGGAGTTGCTTTGACGGTAAAAGTGTAAAACAAGTCAAGAAAAACTTTGTAGAACTTGCTAAGAAAACACTCTTTCAACGTTCGGTTCAACTTTCATCTCCCATGCCCAAATTGTCCAAATGATGTCGTGGGTTTTCGATTTATTTTAATAAATAAAACTATTCACCTTAGATGGGGATTAAGGGTGGAGACTGATAGTTGTTTAACGGTGAAAGTGAAACCTATAGAGTTGGGACCAAATTGTACTCTTTTAGGGGGACAGAAAGAACAATGCTACGTACATAAACATTTTCACAAATTATTAATGTGAGAATTCTTTACTATTTTTCATTTGGATTTAGTACTGATATCACTTTATTTATTTCTCAATAATCACTTATGACATTAAAAATTTGAAAAAAAAAATTGAAATTTTTTTTTGTAACTCTAGCCTTTTCCAAAAAAAAAAAAAAAACCCCAAAATTGAGTGGATTTGCCTCGTTGAGTCTCACCGACAAGAATGAAAGTGTTATTGGCATTAAGAGCTTGCAAGAAGAATATGTATTCTCCGTCAACCCAACCAAAGAATGAGATCATATTTTTCAAAGTTCAGTCATTTTATATTCAAATAAAAGACTTTAAGGAGTCAGCTTGATTTTGATCCCTGTTTAATCTTTTAATTTTTATTTATTTATTTTTTGCATGCAGTTATAGCTATAAATAGTTTATAATGCTGGGGATTCTGAGAGCTTATTAAGTAATTGGGAAAAGAAAAAAAAATCCGACTGTTGCACTGAATCTTTTAGTTGAGCTTCTTCTCTTCTTGATCCTAATTTTAATCGCTCTTCATAGGCGACGATAAAGATCATGGGTGGAAGATCCCTAAAACTTCTCTATGCGTTTCTAATGCTTTTCCTACGTTTGAAATCAGCCCTTGCATTCACTTCAGGCGTTGGAGATGACAGCGTCAAGTGCATAGAGAAGGAGAGACAAGCCCTCCTTGAGTTCAAAAAAGGCTTTGCTGAAGGCTACCAGGGCAAGCTCTCTTCTTGGGGGAATGAAGATGAAAAGAATTGCTGCAATTGGGACGGAGTTTACTGCAACAATCAAACAGGCCATGTACTTGAGCTAAAGCTTGGTTTATACGGTTTGCGAGGTATTATTACTCCTTCATTACTTGAGTTGCCTTATTTGACTCATCTAGATCTCAGTCTCAATGATTTTAATCAAAGCCATATTCCAAAGTTTATCGGTTCTATCGGTGACTTAAAACACCTCAATCTCTCTTGGGCCAATCTCAATGGACCAATTCCACGTCAACTTGGAAACCTTTCACTCTTGCAAAGCCTTCATCTCAACAATAACGATTTGAAAATTGATGAAAATCTTGAATGGCTCTCTCGCCTGTCTTCAATAAAAGAGCTTGACCTAAGTTCCACAAATCTCAGTATGGCCAAGGATTGGCTGAAAGTTGTGAGTCGTCTCCCTAAACTATCAAATTTGAACTTGGCAAGTTGTGATCTTCCTCCAGTCACTGATCTCTCGTCTCTCCCCCATATCAACTTTTCTATATCACTCACTATACTTGACCTTTCTACCAACCATGTCACTCAATCAATATTTCCGTGGTTGTTCAACTTTAGTACCAGCTTGGTTCAGATTGACCTTTCTGATAACCAGTTAGGAGGTTCAATTCCAGATGCTTTCGGTAACATGAATTCTCTTCAAACTCTCATTCTTGATGATAATCAACTTGAAGGAGGCGTTCCAAAATTCGTTGGAAATATGTGCGCTTTAGCGACTTTGTCTATGGAGAACAACAAACTGAGTGGAAAACTGGCAGAGCTCATCCATTACTTGTGTAGGCGTCCAGTAGAGGGCATCGGAAACCAATCTGCGATAAACAGTTTGCGTCTTGGTTCCAATCTTTTGGAAGGTGAAATCTCTGAACAACATTTTTCAGCTCTTTCCGTATTAGAGGAATTGTTATTATCTCATAATTCTTTGACTTTAAAATTCAGCAATGATTGGGTGCCCCCATTTCAATTGGTTACCATAGATTTGTCATCTTGTAACCTGGGTCCTGATTTCCCAAAATGGTTATCCACTCAACGGCTCTTGAGGTACCTCGATATCTCCCGTAATGGAATTTCAGATTCCATCCCTTTGTGGTTCTGGAAGCAAACTAGTGTGTTATTTTATATAAATCTCTCCTACAACCAAATTTGGAGCGGGTTTCCAGATGAAGCCTTTTTTCGCAGCCCAGACCAATATGGGCAACCACAAGTACTAGTCCAAAATCCTGGTCTAACCATCTTAAATCTCTCCAACAATAAGTTTTCGGGGTATTTAAATTATTATCTATGCTCGTATTTTGCAAAATCCTTGATTTACCTTGATTTCTCAAACAACCAGCTATCTGGAGGTCTCCCTAATTGTTTCATGCTATGTCAAAACTTAATAGTTCTAAATTTGGCGAACAATAATTTGTCTGGAGAAATTTCCAGCTTTACGACCTCTTTGATACAGCTTAGAGTACTAGATTTGAGCAACAACAGCTTCTTGGGAGAATTGCCATGGTCATTACGAAATTGCACAAGGTTGTCATTTTTAAATCTAAGAGACAATTCATTTTCGGGAAAACTACCAGCTTGGATAGGAGAAAGCCTGTCATCTTTGGTCATTCTTAACCTTCAGTCCAATAAGTTTCATGGATGCATACCGCCACAACTATGCCGGTTAGCACATATTCAATTCCTCGACTTGTCTCAAAACAATATTTCAGGAAATATTCCACAATGTCTCTATAATTTGACTGCCATGGCTTTTAAAATTACAAATAATAAGCGTACTAATATAACTGATTTAGCGTATTTGAATGGCACTCAGGTTACATTTTTAAATGGGGGTGGGTTCATTTATGTTTTCAATACGAATGTTAGTTGGAAAGGACACTCTTATAACTATGGAAAGAATTTTGGAGAGATGAGAAGTATTGATCTCTCAAGTAATAAATTAACGGGAGAAATTCCAGAAGAGATTTTCAGCCTTACAGAATTGAAAACATTGAACTTAGCAAGAAACATGTTGACAGGAATAATTCCTCAAGACATTGGTCATTTGCAACAGTTAGAATCCTTGGATTTGTCAAGTAATCAACTTTTTGGTTCAATTCCTACTAGCATTGCTGATCTGAATTTTCTGAGTTTCATGAACTTGTCATATAACAAATTGTCGGGAAGAATTCCAACAGGCACTCAAATCCAAATTGCCGACCCTTTTGGATTCATTGGTAATCTTGCACTTTGTGGTCCTCCACTGACTCCTAAGTGTCCTGGAGATGCGAAACCAAATGTTGAGTCACCTAAAGGTGGTAGTAAAAACTATCAAGAAGATGAAGATGAATTCCTGAATTGTCTTTATATTGGTATGGGGCTTGGATTCATAGTAGGATTTTGGGGAGTGTGTGCCTCTATAATGTTGAACCGTTCTTGGAGACATCTATATTTCCAGACAATAAGCAACTTGAATGATTGGCTCCATGTGGCAATGATAGTGAATATTGCAAGAATGCAAAGGATGTTTCAGGGCTAAAATACCACACTTTTACTAAAAGGTTTGTGAAAAAAATTCGATTTAGATATATCTCTAACTATTTCTTTTCTTGAACTGGTTTTACACTTTCAACCTAATGGCTTTTTTTTTTTTTTGTTTACCATGTGCAGGTCTCGACAATAAGAGAAAACTTTGTACAAGATTACGCGTGTGACGTGCCTATGATTTTACATGCTCTTCTTATTTTCATGGATCCACATCCATGCTTCGGTGGAAGCTTAATTTGGATTACACTTGATCTTAAAATTATAGTAGGATGAGATTGTGTGTACTTTTTTTTTTCTTTAAAAAAAAAAAAAAGGTTTGTGTGTGGCAGGACTTGGAATTGCCTTCAATAAATTACTTCTATCAAATTCCATAAATAACAAAGTTTGATCAGAATACTAATGTTTTAGTTGGGCCCCGTATTAAGGTGGCATTGTTTTTTAAAAATATTTGGAATGTGGATTGGACATTCTACTCTTTTTTTTTTTTTAAAGTTTTTCTTCAGAGTTTCTAGTTTTAATCCTTTTAGACTTTAGGCCAGCTAGACCAGTGAATTTTTTACTGAATACGTACGTAGCATTTATGAAGTCCTTAGTTTCTCTTCGTTCTTAATGTCACTATAAATCAAACATGTGACGTGAAAAAACTCAGGGAGGGGTAGTATGAAGTCACAAGCAATGGTAAAAGCAAGAGTTTAAATTCAATAAAGATTATGTGTAAAGTCACTCTTTTATACACTCAAATAAAATAATGACATATTAGATTTTTTTGATAAAACAATAGAGACTAAAAGGACTAAGTTCTAAGTGAATTCTAATGCCATTGAATCATGGCCAAAATGGCAAAATACCTCTTTTGCCGAAACGTTCCAGCAAAATGCCTCCTATCTGAAACTATTTAGGGATATGCTCTTATTTTGAAACTCGATTTTATCAAAATCGAGTTTTAGTGTAGAACTTGAGTTTCACAATTTTTTTTTTAAGTTTAATTTGGCTATAACTCGTGTAAGTGCACAATTTGTACCCGGACCCAAACGAGTGATGGGCTAAGGCTCAAAAAGCCTTATACAATGAAATTTGTAGAGTATGGGTTTGAAACCTAGGTTAGGGATATTGGGGAACTGATAAACAGGCTAGAAGGCCGCAATCTACGCAAATAATAGATGAATATGACAAAAAACTCTCCTCGGATGTAAGCCGATGACCACTTGTATGGCCTTTCTTTCTCTAAGCAAAAGATTACAATTTTTAGTTTTCAAAAGAGGTCCTCCTTCTTCTTTCCTCTCTCGTCTTCTTATAACCTTCTTCTTCTTCCCTGTTTCATCCACATGTAACATAGATTTTCCTCATAGATACATGTCCCATCCACCACATTCTTAAAGTCTTCAAATAATAGCTGGAAGGCTGAATATTACTGTTCAGATGTCATTTCTCCATTAATGCGGCCAGGGAGGTAGATGCAGGGCCTTTAATGCGGTGGTTGTAGCTTTTTTCTCAAATATTTCTCATTCGTTCCTCCTTCTAACGAGTGCTTGGAACACGCCTTTATCCAACAGATCTTCTAGAATTCTGTCTCTAAATCCTTTAGCACGTCCCATGGCCTTTACTGAGCCCGTCCGAGGAGATACTCCTTCTCAGACAACTCCTCTGCTCCTTGTAGCGCGGACTGGCCTATGGGCCTCGAAGACTCTAATTGAACAGACTTATACCAACTAACCAGGCCCAAGGCCCCAACGTGCATTTAAGCATTTTTACCCCTACAATAGCCCCCCAAAACTTCATTTTTCCCCCCATCCGAGGAGAGAAATGGAGTTTTGAACCAACAGCGCACCCTCCACACACTTTGCAAACCGCCACACGTGTAGGGGTCCTTTTATTCCTTTAAAATCGTCCCTAACGCTTCGAAACCAGGAACACTCGCATTAATGACTACAAGTTACGTCTTGTTCTCCACGTTCAACGGCGAGATCCGCATCCAACGGTCCGGGTTCACTCTAAAAATTTGGGCGGGATAATTATGATTCGAGGCCGCCTCCCACATGCCAAAATGCCTAGGAAACCGTATCTCCATCCATCTTTTCAGAAATCAATCAAGTTTAAGAAATACTCACTCTCTTTCCTCTCAAGAAACTCGTGAAGAATCGCCTAACTATTTCCCGTAAGTTCTCAACTTCCTTTACTCATTTCTCCTCGGCTTCTGTCATCGGCCAACAACTAGACCCCTCCCCCTCTCTAAAATTTCATTCTCACTCCCACCAAATGGGTAGATTTAAGTGTTTAGTAGATATCGACGCCGGTATGGAGGGTTTTCGGGTCAAATACCATATTCTCGAAGACGTAGGCTTGAGATATTGCCCAGTAGAAGCCATAGGTAACGCTAGAAGAGAGGGAGAAGTTATCATCCCCATCATCACATTCCTAGAAGGTACGATGACCCTTCCCATGAGAAACGTAACCAGTGAATACCTACGTAACCATAGGTTATGCCCAGATCAGTGGACACCAAATGTATTTAGAGTCTTAGGTTGTGTCGACGCTTTAAATGAACAAATGGGTCTGAACCTCACATGGCACGACGTCGTTTACATGCACGAGTGCCATAAACTTAAAAGCATAGGATACTACCTTAAATCTAGATCTAGCATTGTTAGGCTCATATCCTGTCTTCCCAAATCCAACAAAGGCATGAAAGATGACTATCTTATCGCCTCGGAAAAGTGGTCTGACAACCCTCACTGCCCAGTCGAATGGGGAGACCCAGGTGTGACTCCATAGGAGTTAGATTCCCTAACCTGTGACTTAGTCCCATTAACTTTACCTTTTTTGGTTACATTGCATATTACTGCACCTTTCTTTGATATTTATTGTTGATTTAATCATGCTTGTCTCCTTGGATGTTTTCCATAGATAAACAACACGTACGGCAGCGTCTAAGTATTTGCAGCATCGCAGACCTTAATCGCGTTCTTTGATCCAAAGTCTTTGTTAGCGAGGACCTACAAGTGAGAGCAGCCCACCTGATATTAGGATACGATCCTTAATCAGACGACTTCCAAGAGATTGACAACGCGATCACCGCAGGAGACAAACGACGCAGAAGGATAGATATTTCACGACAAGGCTTCCTTTTTGACCACGACCTCCCAGACGACCCCTCCATCATCCTATACTCTTGCCCCATCGCAGCAATTCCTCTCTCGACACATTCCTAAACAACAGTCATCCGAGAAGAACCTGTGTCCTTGCAGCAATCGTTGGACGAGGAGATTGACCAATTTCGCCTTGAAGAAGCTGAGAGACCTCGAGAGGATCAACTCGTCATCCTCTCGGACAAAGATCACATGCCTGCAGAAACTTCTGGCATAAAAGGTTTAATAATAACATAACTTGACTCTAGCTCCGAAGAAGACGACATGTCCACTCTTAGGAAGCTGATGTCGAAGAGGGGCACGAAAGCCTCTAAAAAGGATGCGGGTGAGTCACAGATCCATACCCCTTTGCCACCGCCCCCTCCTCCCTCCGATCCTAAGAAGAAGAGGAAAAACGAGGCCGAGGAGGCAGAAATGGAGAGGCAGAAGAAACTAAAGCAGAGGAAAAACGAGGCTGAGGAGGCAGAAATGGAGAGGTAGAAGAAACTAAAGCAGCAACAACAATAACCAAAAGTAAGAAAAGGTAAGGGATGTGCCTCTTCGGTAGAGAGTGGGGAGAACCGTGATCTGGCCAAGGTACGCCGTACACAGGCCAACTGGACTCCCTAACTGAAGCTAGATGGGGCCTCCATCTCCTGCCAATCCAGCACCAGGGCGTTCCAGCAAGGACACGCTCATCACCTGGCTGAGGCTTTGGAACGGCCGTTTCTCCTACCAAAGGACATAGATGCCCTAGATAAGATGACCCAACCACATCTTTTTCTCTCTCTCAAAAGGGACTTGGCTTTGGTGAGTGTCTCGTGTTTACCCCCACCTTACTGCTTTCACTACATTTTAATGAAAAAATAGTTCACTTGTACTTTGAATTTTGCTTTAACAATAATGCATCTATTTTAATACTTTAACGCAGGCCATTCAAGAAGTCTTTGCTGCAGAAAAGTGGGTGGAAGACTCCCGGAAGAAAGCTGCAACTGAACTTGAGGTCAGACAAGAGACCGAGAAGTCCTTAGGCGAAGCCCTTGCGAAGAACGAAAACCTAACCAAGCTGCTGACAGAGGAGAAGAAGGAGAGAGATGGTGCTGAGGCCAGCCTAAAAACGATGAGAACTCAAGTGGAGGGGCAACGCAAACTTCTGTGTAAGAATGACGAGGACTTGTCCAAAGCCCAACAAGAAAACTCTGACCTAAAGAAGGAGCTTGCTCGAATAAGGGAAGAGGCTCGTACCCTTAAGGAAAGTATGGAGGCTACGAAGAAGGCCACTTATAAAGAAGGGGTTGAAGCGACAGAAAATCAACTGACAGAGGAGTTCGCCAAGCTATGCCGGGAGTACTGCCAACAAGTGTGGGTGGAAGCTCTATATGTGGCAGGGATTCCCGCAACTTCCAAGTTGAGGAAGCCTGAGAACATTTGGCTTTCTGAGGACATCCAAGTGCTCGAAGAGCTTCCTCCTATCGCACCTACCCCCGAGACAGCGCCTTCAATGCATCCATCCATGATTCCATTGCCCATTCCAACTCCTAAAGAACCTGCTGGTTCTGACAAAGAGAAGAAACAAGGCGACGAAGTCGAGAAGCCTCCGAGCAAGAATGCCGAGCCCAATGTTCCTCCACCAATGGCCAAAGACAAAGGGAAACAAGTCCATGTCTCGTTCGAAGCAGAGCTAAAACAAATAGAGGAGGACAGCAAAGCAAAAGGGGCTGCTAGCACATCCAAGCAGGACCCCCTACCAAGGCTTAAGGCTTAGGCCACTTAGGACCCCTTTTCCTTACGTGATAAGTTTTTTGTATTTAGGACTTTTATTTTAACCTTTTTATTTCAAAATTTTATTTCCAATGTATCCATTGACAAAAATTAATGAGAAATTTGAAAGGTTTGATCTTCAACAGGCTTTCAACCTACAGTACCACAATACTACTTCGCTTCTCTTTAGCGCAAAATTACATGAGTGGAACAATTAACTCCACCCCCTTAATACATAGTAAAGTCTTTATAACATTTCGATTAACAGTAACTTCAAATAAAAGTACATATACTCAGTATATATATGTAAATTATGCCTCAAAATCATAATATATGTAATACAGCAATACACGATCTAAAATTTAATTTAGCATTTAGTTTGGGGCATAAAGCAATCCATCAAACTTACTGTGGCTCATCAACACTCATGTGGTATGGTTTCTGCTAATTTCCCCAAAGTAGAGAGTCCGAGGACCCGACATAACTAATGTTCTGTTTAACAGTCAATAGGATATCAATTTGCACAAGGTATGTGGTCCGAGGACCATGAATGACCAAGTTTTTGTTTGACATTTAGCAATAGCGAATTGAAATGTTAATTTCTCCAAAGTAGAAGATTTGAGGACCCGACATAACTAAGGTTCTGTTTAACAATCAATAAGATATCAATTTTCACGAGGTATGTGGTCCGAGGACCATGCATGACCAAGTTTCTGTTTGATATTTAGCAATAAGTAAATCGAACTATATAATGATAATTTGAACAACGAACGACAAAAGTTCTTTTTATTAATAATAATACCTTCGTAAGTTATTTACATTCCAAGGGCGTTGTACAATTTTTTCATCTAGATCAACTAAGTGATATGACCCTATGCCCGCTATAGAAATGATCTGGTATGGTCCTTCCCAATTTGGTGCTAGCTTTCCCCACGCTGGATTTTTGGAAGTACCCATGACTTTGCTCAACACCAAATCCCCAGGCGCTAGTGGCCTTAGCTTCACATGAGCATCATATCCTCGTTTGACCTTCTGCTGATAATAAGCCATTTGGACCATAGCGGCCTCTCGCTGTTCCTCAACCAGATCCAGGCTTCTTTCCAGGAGGCCATCGTTATTTCCAGGGCTGAAAGAACTCGTCCTTAATGTGGGAAACCCAGATTCCAAAGGTATCACTGCCTCGGCCCTGTAAGTCATGGAGAAGGGTGTTTCTCCAGTGGATCTTCGCGTCGTAGTCCGATATGTCCACAAAACGTGTGGCAATTCCTCTACCCATCTACCCTTTGCGTCATCCAATCTCTTCTTAAGTCCACTGACTATAACTTTGTTAATAGCCTCGGCTTGCCCATTTCCCTGAGGATAAGCGGGAGTGGAGTATCTATTTGTGATGCCCAAGTCATTACAATATTTCTTGAAAGCTTTACTATCAAATTGCACGCCATTATCTGAAATAAGTGTGTGAGGTACCCCAAATCTAGTGATAATGTTCTTCCAGATAAATTTCTTGGAGTCCACATCCCAAATATTTGATAGAGACTCAGCTTCGACCCACTTGGTAAAGTAATCAGTTCCCACGAGTAGCCACCTTTTGTTTCCCACAGCCCTTGGAAAAGGCCCAACTATATCCAGTCCTCATTGAGCGAATGGCCAAGGACTAGACAAAGGATTAAGGACACCACCAGGCTGATGAATATTGGGAGCAAACCTTTGGCATTGGTCACATTTTCTTGCTTAGTCCTGAGCTTCTCTCTGCATATCGGGCCACCAATATCCCTGAGTTAGAGCTCTATGGGCTAAGGATCTCCCCCCAGTATAGCTTCCACAAATTCCCTCGTGCAATTCTTCCAAAAGTGCCTTCGTCGATTCAAGATGTACACATAGCAGGTATGGTCCAGAAAAGGAGCGTTTATACAACTTCTGATCCTCGGACAACTAGAATCGAGGCACCTTTCGATGAATTTTATCTGCTTCAGACTTCTCCTCGGGCAGAACATCGTTTTTTAGAAAAGAAATCACGGGGTCCATCTAACTAGGTCCGGGCCTTATCAAATGGATATGGTCGACACTTGTGGTGGTTAAAGTTAGTTTCAACAAGTCTTTGACGAGGATAATCCTAGGCAAACACTGAGTCGAGGACGTCACCAAAGTGGCCAAAGAGTCCGCATGTGTGTTTTCACTTCTAGAAACATGCGAAAGGATGAAAGAATCAAACTTGGATTGTAAACATTTGACTTGGGTCAAGTACTCTTGCATTCTTGGATCCCTAGCCTTCATGGTCCCCGTCACTTGGTCCATAACTAATTGAGAATCCGAGGACATATGAACTGCCTTTCCCCCCATTCTCCATACCATATTCATACCGACTAAGACAGCTTCGTACTCAGCCTCGTTATTAGTGGCCGAGAACGCTAATCTCAATGATTTCTCAAAGGTAATTCCTTCAGGGGATACCAAAACAAGTCCAATGCCTGATCCCCTCTGGTTTGCTGCCCCATCAACATACGCTTTCCAAATCAAAGGCCCTTTGCATGTGATCATGCCAACTGATTTTTTATCCATGTGCGATTTCTTTGTAGTTTCTTCTAACGATGGTTTGGCAAATTTTGCCACCAAATCAGCGAGAACCTGGCCCTTCACCGAGGTGCGCGGCATTTTTTTGATATCGAAAGCTCCCAGAATAGTTCCCCACTTGGCTACCCCCCCCCAAGTAGTCAGCACTTCGCAATACTGACTTGAGAGGCAGTTGAGTCAAAACCACGACGGTGTGGAATTGGAAGTAGTGAGGAAGCTTTTGTGTAGCATGGACTATGGCCAGAATTTCCTTCTCCAAAGGCAAATAACGCACCTCAGCTTCATTCATAGATTTGCTAACATAATAAACCGGTCTTTGTACTCCACCGTCGTCCCTTATCAGAACCAAGCTGACTGCATGGATAGCTACAGCTAGGTATGCAAACAGAATTTCATCGACCTCCGGCCGAGACATGATGGGTGGCCGAGAAAGATATTCCTTAAGTTGCTGAAAAGCTAAGACGCATTCCTCGAACCATTGGAATCCTTTCCACTTATTTAACAATTGGAAAAAAGGTCTACACCTATCAGTGGACCGAGAGATAAATCTGCTGAGAGCAGTAGTCATCCCGGTCAATTTCTAAACTTCCTTCGGATTTCGAGGAGGTTGCAAGCCCTGAATGGCTCTGACCTGTGCCAGATTTACCTCTATTCCTCTATGAGTCACCATGTAGCCTAGGAACTTTCTAGAGCCCACCCCAAAAGAACATTTTGAGGCGTTAAGGCGCAGCTTGTACTTCCTAAGTGTTTGAAAGGTGTCGTCCAAATCTTTCACATGAATAGGTACTGTCTTACTCTTCACTACCATATCATCCACATATACCTCAATGGTCTTCCCAAGCTGCGATTCGAACATCCTAGTATCATCCTTTGGTAAGTAGCCCCTGCATTTTTCAAACTGAATGGCATCACTTTATAGTGATAATTCTCCATGGGAGTAATGAAGGCAGTCTTCTCTTAATCACCTAACACCAAAGGTATTTGGTGATAACCTTGGAAGGCATCTAAAAAACTCATCCGAGGATGCCCAACCGTAGCATCCACTAGCTAATCGATGCGAGGCATCGGGAACGAGTCTTTTGGGCAGGCTCTGTTCAGGTCTGTGAAGTCCACACATACTCTTCACTTTCCGCTCTTCTTTTTTACTACGACAGTGTGCGCCAACCATTCTGGGTAGAAAACTTCTTTAATAGCTCCAGTTCTTTTGAGCTTGAGCACCTCTTCTTTGACGGCCTCGGCATGTGTTAATGTGTTAATCTATTATATGTTAAAATAAAATTATATTGGAATGCAACACAGCTCAAAACAGAAGTGTTATGCAGATGTGAAATTTTACTTTGCCCCTATACTTTCTTTGGTTTTAGCATGCCTTAACTGTTAGCATTTGTATAACATTGATTCTAACGTAATCTTATCCTTGATTGAGACTAAAATAATGGACTCAAAATTATGGACAACATAATTGTCCATGATTTGTGCTCTAAAAAAAAAAAAGTTGTCAATTATTTTGGTCTCAACCAAGATCCATTGTCCCTGTTAGGCCAACTATTTAAGTCTACATATTCAAGGCACATGTATGTTCACATGTAAAGAAAGTTGCATTCTGTATACTATTTTTTATATTCCACATATGCTCCATCAATCAATCATGATAAAGGAAAATTAGCAACCGAAGAGAAACACAACTTTCAACTTTGGGTTCAACATTTTCCTCTCAAATTTTTTTTTTCATACGGTCTCCGTTGCCTTTTTTCTTCCTTTCTTTTTGATCCCTTGCCTACTTTTATCTTTTGAGTCCAAATGCAAATTTTCCAAGTGCTGTCGCTTGGGTGGGGAGTAGTTTAAACGGTAGAAGTGTCAAACAAGTCAAGAAAAACTTTGCAGAACTTGCTAAGAAAACACTAGTTAATTTCAACTTTTTCCCCTTTTTCCTTTTATATCCCTACTTTCATCTCTCATGCCCAACTTGTCCAAATGATGTCGCTGGGATTTTCAATTTATTTTAATAAATAAAACTATTCACCTCATGATATCGGGATTCTCGGTGGGACTGGGAGTTGTTTAACATTGAAACTGAAACATACAGAGTTAGGACCAAAAATGTAATTTTTTGGGACAAAAAGAGTAATGCTATGTACATAAATACTTCTACAACTATTGATTGTGATAATTTTATACTCATTTTTACCTAGCCTTTCCATCACCATTACTTTTTAGTTTTTATTTTTATTTTTTTATCTCTTAATAATCACTCATCATATTAGTAGTTTGTAAAAAATTTTGCAAAATAGTTTCCAAACTCTTAACATTTTTTTTAAAATAAAAAATACAAAACTGAGCAGTTTTGCCAACGTTGAGTCTCTCCGACAAGTATGAAAGTTAAGTTCTAAGTGAAATATAATGCCATTGAATCATAGGAAGCAAAGTAATACATGATTATTCTAAGTTCCATTGCAAAGAATAAATATCGATTCCTAAGTAATCTAAACAGTGACCAGATAGATGGGTTGATTACTTTATACAGTAAAATGGATCGAAGCCTAAGTAAATATTTAAACGCCAATTAAATCGAGGACAATGCCTTAAGGATCAAAATAAATGAAGCTTGTATTAACAAGATTAATCAAAGTTATAGATTATAAGGAAAGTAACTTATTAGCATAAACACCTTACAAAGTCCTACAAACTAACACAAACTAATGAAATCTACTAAAACGACTACAATTGGATACCATATATTTGTCATCTTGAAAATTGGGTCCTAATTAATTTTCCAAAATGGTTGAAAAATCATAGAAGGTTCACCAACCTTGATATCTCAGGTATCGGAATTTCAGATACCGTCCCTATGTGGCTTTGGGACCTTCCTTTTGATTTATTCTATTAAAATCTCTGCTGCAATCAAATTAAGGGCAGGTTAGAGGTTTCCAAATCTATTAATTAAATTTTTAGCGATTCCTGCTCCTGCCATTGATTGGATCTCAAACAATTTTGAGGGCCCAGTACTGCCACTAGTTTCTTCTAATATATCAACATTAAATCTCTCCAACAATAAGTTTTAGGGACTAAATTCTTTTCTATGCACGACTGTGGTGAGATCATTGAGTTACCTTGATCTCTCAATCAACAGGCTTTTTGGAGGCCTCCCCCAATTTGTTTCATGCAGTGGCAAGAACTAAGAATTTTGAATTTGGCTAACAATAATTTGTCAGGAGAAATTCCAATCTTTGCTCTTTGATAAGTCTTAGTACATTAGCTATTTAGCTTTGAGCAACGATAGCTTTTTTGGAAAATCGCCATCATCGTTACAAAATTTGCACAATAATGTTGTCATTTATAAATCTGAGAGAGAATTTATATTCTGGAAAACTACCAGCTTGGATAGGAGAAAGTCTATCTTTGGTCATTACTGCTACAAATTATGCCAGTTAGCACATCTTCAATTCTTGGACTTGTCTCAAAACATTATATATATATATATGGAAATATTCCACGGTGCCTTTATAGTTTGATTGCCATGGTTCATAAAAATTCAAGCGCTCAGATTGTTTTGGATGCTGCACTGGTATATTTGGATGGCACTTCATTTATCTTCATTAGCGGGCCTATTATGTTGTCAATACAGTTGTTAGTTGGAAAGGAAACACATACGACTATGGAAAGAATTTCGGAAAAATGAAATGTATTGATCTCTCAAATAATAAATTAACCAGACAAATTCCAACAGAGATTTTCAGCCCTTGAAGAATTGAAACTTGAAAGCATTGAACTTATCAAAAAACATGTTGACAGGGCCAATTCCTCAAAGCATTGGTCGTTGAAACAATTAGAATTCTTGGATTTGTCTTGAATTCATCGGTTCAATAACTGCCAATATGGATATTTTAAGTTTTATGAGTTTCCTAGACTTGTCATACAACAAATTGTTAGGAAAAATTCCATCTAGCACTCAAATTCAAACCTCTGATCCTTCAGATTCATCGTAATCTCACACTCTGTGGTCCTCCACTTACACAGAAGTGTCCAAGTGATGTGGAACCAACTGCTGAGTCAACTAAAGGTTTCAAAAAAAAAAAAAGTATCAAGAAGGTGAACATGAATATTGGAAATGTCTTTATATTGGTATGGGGCTCGGATTCATAGTGGGATTTTGGGGAGTTTGTGGCCTTTTAATGTTGAAGCATGCTTGGAGACAACTATATTTCTGGTTGTTGAGCAACTTAAATGATTGGCTCTACATGACTGATGGGGGACTATAATTTGACTCCCTACAACCACTTTAAAAACAAGCTCGCGTGGTGTGATGTTGAAAGCCATAACATATTTGAGTTTTTCTTCCTCATCACCAATTGGTTTTGAGGTGGAATGGTATAGCTTACGATCTAACAGTGACAATGATGCTGAATATAGCAAGACTGCAAAGGGTGTTTCTGAGCTAAGGGCTACTGCTTTTTCACTAAAGGTTTGTGATAAAATTTTGGTTTCACTTCATCAGTAATTGTAATTATTCTTTCCTTGAATTAGTTTTAATTTTGCGAATTAATGGCTATTATTTTACCTTGTGTAGGTCTTGACAATAAGTAAATTTTTTTTGCAAGATTATAATCTTCACCTCTCCAATCATAGCAATTAGCATGAGAAACAGAAGTGGGACAATAGTCTCCAACCATAATCATCTATGGGGTTGGCACTTGATACAGTGGTTTCCAAGTCTTATATGATAAAGGAAGCTCAGAGTCAGAGTTCAAACACGAGTCTGAGAAAGAGGAAGAGACGTGTAACAGCTAGTTTACAACGGTCACTTCCCTTTAAGACAAAACGGTGCCGTATTCATTTAAGTGCAACGGTGACGTTTTATTCACTTAAATCCAGACTTGCCCTGTTCTTGTGAAGAGGTCTCCAGGCAGTTACAAAGGGAGTTACAGAGGGAGTTACAGAGTTCTTCCTATGAGTTGTCATCCCTTGAATTTCGGGATTTAGTTATGATTAGTTACGAGTCAGTTATTAGAGAATCTTTAGAAGGTTCTAGGTCTAATCTATTCAGGAATGATGTATATATAAAGCAGTGTACAGTTTATGATTTGGGTGTGCTCATTAATACATTTTCTTCACTGACATCATCTCTATGTTTTCTCTCTCTCTCTCTTCCTTCATTTCATATTTCCTTGTTAGTTTCCGCCATTGTTAACCATTTTTAAGCTTCAAAATCTTTCATGGTATCAGAGCCCTTGATCCATGGCTTCAACTTCACAAACTGATACATCTCAATCCACACACACCACTACTCCAGTCCAAGCAATTCCCATACATACCACTCCCACTCAATCTCCATTATTGCTACTCTCAAACATGTCAAATCTCATGTCATTCAAGTTAGATTACACTAACTACATTCCTTGGAAGTACCAGTTGATCACTATACTGGAAGCTTATTCATTGATCGAGCACATAGATGGTACAGCTTCAATACCATCTCCTTTCATTCTTGATGCAGCAGGAAATCCTACTTCTGTTACAAACCCTGAGTTTCAGTCTTGGAGAATCAAGGATAAAGCTTTGCTTTCCTTGATCAATTCAACTCTCACACCACAAGTTTTCTCACTTGTTGTCGGCATTACAAGTTTAGGAGAGGTAAGCAATGCTCTAGAATAGAGATTCACTTCAACTTCAAGAGCTAATGTCTTGAATCTTAAGCTTGAGCTTCAAAGTCTCAAGAAAGGAAGTGATTCAGTGAATAGCTTTCTTCAAAGAATTAAGATTGCTCGAGACAAACTCCTTGCTGTAGGAGTCATTGTGGATAATGAAGAACTGATTTGCATAGTGCTCAGAGGACTTCCTAAAGAATTTGCACATTTCTGCTTTGCAATTCGGACTAAGAGTGATCCTATTTCTTATGAGCAACTTGCAATTATGCTACAAAGTGAAGAGCAGACAATGATTGATAATTTAGAATCAATCACACATTCCTTTGCCATGTTTGCCTCTGGTAGTAAACCTAGCAGCAGCTCTCAAACTCAAGGTCAGAATCATGGTTCAGGCAGAGAAAGGGGCAGAAACAACTCCAATAGAGGAAGAGGAGGAAGCAGGTACAATCACAATGGTGGCTAGCATTTCTCTCCTCAAGGTTCACAGAACTTCACTACTCAGCCTTTTCAACACCAAAACTTATCTCATAATTTACAACATCAAAATTCTTCTCAGAATTACAAGGTTGATCGTCCATCATGTCAACTCTGTGGCAAATCAGGACATCAGGCCTTAGATTGCAATCATCGCATTGGTTTTGCATATCAAGGCAAACATACACCCACTAAGCTTGCAGTTATGGCTAGTGCTTCTAATGTACTCATTACCAACAATCAGGAACCTTGGCTTGCAGATTTAGGCACTTCTGATCATCTAACTACCAATCTGAACAACCTTGCAATCCAGTCACAATACAAAGGACTTGATCAAGTCACTGTGGCAAATGGTTAGACACTTCCCATAAATCATATAGGTAACACTACACTTCATACCAAATATCATAATTTCATGCTTAGGAATGTCTTACATGTGCCTAGAATTGCAATGAACTTACTGTCTGTCCACAAATTCTGTTTAGATAATAATTGCTCGTCTTTTTAATGCTAATGAGCTTAAAATCCAGGATATTCCTACGAGGAGACTCCTCTACAGGGGCTTGAGTGAGAATGGAGTTTATCCAATCTACTCCAAGCATTTCTTCAAGCTTCCACCTTCCAACTCTACTTCTTCATCTCAGACAGCACACACTCTTCAATTTCCTTTTGCTTTGAATGTAAATAGTCATAATAATTGGTTGCTATGGCATCATAGGTTAGGACATCCCAATAATAAAGTGCTTAGTGCTGCACTTGCTTCAAATGATGTATCTTGTACCTTGCCTATTAGTGATTCTCTCACTCACTATAAACATTGTCTCAAAGGGAAGATGCATCAACTTCCTCTCAATAAATTTGATTTTCAAGCTTCTAAACCTCTTGAATTGGTTCATTTAGATGTATGGGGTCCAGCACTTGTTACATCAGTAAATGATTTTCAATATTATGTGATTTTTGTTGATGAATTCTCCAAATTTACTTGGCTTTTCCTTTTAAAATACAAATTTGATGTTTTTGAAGTTTTTAAGCATTTCAAGGCAACTGTTGAGAATCAATTAGATTCCAAGATATAGATTTTAAGGTCAAATAGAGGTGGAGAATTCACTTCAAATGCATTTAAACAATTTTGATCTTCCCATGGTATAGTACATCAATTGTCTTGTGCACATACTCCTCAGCAGAATGGAGTAGCTGAGAGGAAACACAGGCACATAGTTGAAAGTGCTCTTACATTGTTATTTCACTCTCAGCTACCTATTGCCTACTGGTCCTATGCTATTTCCACAGCAGTGCATATTATTAATAGACTACCTACACCTAATCTCAATAATAAAGCACCTTGGAACTTGTTATTTCTGTCTAAACCATATATTTCCAACTTAAGAACTTTTGGCTGCATCTGTTTCCCTTTGCTTCGACCTTAGAACTGACACAAGCTTCAACCTCATACCACTTCTTGCATTTTTCTTGGTTATCTTGCCTATACAAAAGGTTACATCTGTTTAGATCCTAGCACATCTAGGATTTATATCTCTAGACATGTGTTGTTCAATGAGACTGAGTTTCTACCTCCTACATCTTTGTCCACTGGTTCTAGCCCTCCTTCTCCTGTGTCTGCCTCACCAAATATTACTCCTTTGTTTAATGTCAGCACCTTTACTCCTATACGCACTCCACCTACTTTCACACCTCCATCTGCTATGACTGCACCTACTCTTATTGAGCCTACATCTTCACCATCTACTTCTAGTCCTTTACCTGCCTAGTCTCAATCTCACCTTGATTCTAGTCCCAACCCTTTTCTTTATGATCCTAATCTTTCTTTGACTAGTCAGTCCCCATCTGCACCACCACCACATGTGTCTACTGTGTTTCAGGTTCCTTCTACTACCAACACTCATCCTATGGTTACAAGGTCCAAAGATGGCATTTTAAGCCTAAGGCACTTGCTACCCAGGTTGTATCAAATCAGTCTAAGTCTGCATTCAGACTTGAGAAGAAAGATAAATTAGTCCCCATACCTGATTATACTCTCACTGAACCTCCTTCCTTCAAGATTGTTGCTCAATTTCCTCAATGGAGGTCTGCTATGGACGATGAATTTGCAGCTCTTCAGAGGCAAGGTACTTGGTCTTTGGTTCCTTCCTCTTCATCTCAAAATGTGGTGGGTTGTAAATGGGTGTTTAAGCTCAAACACAACAGTGATGGCAGTATTCATAGATACAAAGCAAGATTAGTTGCTAAGGGTTTTCATCAGCAATATGGAATTGATTTTGAAGAAACCTTCAGCCCTGTCATTAAGCCACCCACTGTCAGAATTATCCTCTCTCTTGCTATTCAGTTCAATTGGCCATTGAGACAATTGAATGTGAGCAATGCCTTCCTTCATGGTCACTTAAGAGAAGAAGTCTATATGGTGTAGCCACCTGGCTATGTTGATCCTATGTACCCCAATCATGTTTGTCGACTTTGGAAATCTCTTTATGGTCTCAAACAAGCTCCAATGGCTTGGTTTGAGAGATTTTCCACTCAATTGTTGCACATGGGGTTTCAAGCTTCTTTGGCAAATTCATCTTTGTTCATTCTAAGGCAATGCAAGATGGTTGTTTATCTCCTGGTCTATGTTGATGATATTGTGATGACTGGAAATTGTCCTCAGTTTCTTTCTTCCCTGATTGCCCAACTTAACTCTACCTTTGAACTCAAAGACCTAGGTCCTCTTCATTATTTTCTTGGACTTCAGATCACTAGAACTTCTCATGGTTTGTTCATTAATCAAGCCAAGTATGCTCAGGATCTGCTTCTCAAGTTCAATATGCAATCATCTAAGCTAGCTTGCACTCCTTGTGCTTCTAATGTGAGATTGGTTCCTAATGAGGGTTCTGTTCTGTCTAATCCTCAAGAGTATAGAAGCTTGGTGGGTTCACTTCATTATCTAACCTTTATAATATGTTTTGCAGTTCAGCAAGTCTGCCAATTCATGTCTTTTCTCATTGACCATCACTTAATTGCAGCTAAGCGTATCTTGAGGTATCTCAATGGCTCTCTTCATTGTGGTATTTTCCTACAACCTGGTCCTCTTGTACTTTTTGCCTTCTCTGACTCAGATTGGGCAGGGGATCCTTTTGATAGATGTTCCACTACTGGTTATCTTGTTTATCTGGGGTACAATCCTATTACCTGGAGTGTTAAGAAGTAGGATACTGTGTCTCAGTCCTCCACTGAAGCTGAATATAGGGCCTTAGCAACCACTGCTGCTGAACTTTCTTAGCTTCGTCAAGTCTTGAAGGATCTTGGCATTTTTCTGTCTACTCCTCCTACACTCTGGTGCAATAATATCTCTGCTTTAGCTATAGCGTCGGATCCAATGTTTCATGCTTGTACGGAACATGTGGAGGTTGATTACCATTTTGTGTGTGAATGTGTTTTGTGCAGAGATCTTGTTAAATATGTTGCCACTGGTGATCAACTTGGTGACGTCTTCACAAAGAGTCTCTTTACTTCTCGTTTCCTGTTTCTTCGATCCAAAATCATGATGTCTGCTCACCCCTTGATTTTGAGGGGGGATGATAAAGGATGCTCGGAGTCAAAGTTCAAACACGAGTTTGAGAAAGAGGAAGAGACGAGTAACGGCTAGCTTACAGCGGTCACTTCCCTTTAAGACAAAACGGTGCCGTATTCATTTAAGTGCAACGATGATGTTTTGTAAATTACTTAAATCCAGACTTGCCCTGTTCTTGTGAAGAGGTCTTCAGGCAGTTACAGAGGGAGTTATAGAGTTCTTCCTATGAATTGTCATCCCTTGAATTCCGGGATTTAGTTATGATTAGTTACGAGTCAGTTATAAGAGAATCTTTAGAAGGTTCTAGGTCTAATCTATTCTGGAATGATGTATATATAAAGCAGTGTACAGTGTATGATTTGGGTGTGCTCATAAATACACGTTCTTCATTGAGATCATCTCTCTGTTTTTTTTTTTTTTCTCTCTCTCTCTCTCTTCCTTCATATCATATTTCCTTGTTAGTTTCCGCCATTGTTAACCATTTGTAAGCTTCAAAATCTTTCATTATATAATCAATTTCAGTAGAAATCCTGTCAAGTATATCTGGGTTATTTTAAAAATTAAAAAGATATTAGTGTTTTCAGATATATGTATGTGACGAAATGGGTTATTTGTTCTTATAAAGAAGTATAATAATCATAATAATGCTCTTAGTTATTGATCGTGATGACCAAGTTTTTCCACATGGTTCATTTATATATATTTTTCACCTTCTTTTCGAGGTTGAATATGATTTGGGTAGAAATATTAGGAATGCTTTGGCGACTGCTATCTGGTTGCAGGTATGGTCATAACAACGCCAGAAAAAATTTCTGACTTTTTTCCCGTCAACTGGTACAGGTTGTGGACACATAAAGAGAAGGAGATTGCAAATATTGTCACCACAGTGGATGCTTGTTCAATTCATACCCTAAGTGCCTCCTGTCCTACCCTATATAAAAGTGGTACTGCAATTGCAGCTGCTTCACTCTGTACAGTACATGTACACTTGTGTATAATAAAAGGGTTAGCACCGTACTACTGTATATAAAACTTACAAAATTTAAATAAATTAAATTCTATTAGTTGCAAGAAATTTAAGAGAAAATTAAATTTATTAAAATATTTTATTCATCTATCATAATTTTAGTTTTGAAAATAATAATAAAAAAATAAAAAAGATCTTAATTACTAGATATATATGTTATTGTCATTTTTTACATGATAAGCTAATGTGGTATGTAAAAATTTTGATGGTTGATGAAAAGCTAATACATGCAGAAAAGAGCTTTTAAGGAAAAAATTTATGGTTTTTTTTTTCCAACCATATACAGAGGTTCGTGTAAAAAGTTTGTATTTTAGAAGATGTGAGTGTTTTTTTCGAAATTAGAGGAGATGAGAATATAATAACAGAAAATCTCAAGAGAGATCAATGCAATTATTTCAGTTTTTATAAATATAATAGATTAGTCCATATCAAAGGTCTTTTCCTACAACAAATTGGTAATAGAATTTTCACTTTTACAAGAAGAAAAGAAAAACTAAAAACTAAAGTTTGGTATGCATAATCTTTCCAAATGATACATTTTACGTTTGTTAAATTGCCAAATGAAATGATACAAAAGGCATAAATTTTTCCGTCCTTTTCAATTTTTACAATTAAAAAATAGTTTCATTGCATGTGCATTATCTGCCATCTAGACTTAATAAACTTCAGGTGAAATGTACAATAGTTTAATATAAATAAGAGTCTCAAAAGTGTCAAGACTTTGCAAATATAGGTGTATTTATTATTAATTATTGCTCTGTTTTTCCCTATGTTTCTTAGAAACCTCAAAGTCCATTGATCTGCTTTTCCCTTTGCTTCTTAGAAACGTCAAAGTTTAGGTCAACATTGGAATGTTTCCATCTATATATTATCATATCTGCACTCTAGCATCTATTTTCTGTTTGAATTAGGTAAAATTAATTAGCGTGTGTTGGATTCCATGGAAAATTAACATTGATTATTGACTTGTTTTGTTTTTATTAATAAGAAAAGGAGAGCAAAGTTAATAATATCGACCATCCAACTTTATTTTTAATTTAATTTTTTTTTAAAAACTCTTTTTCTTTTTCTTTTTGGGTAGACCATTTAGCAAGTTCAAAGTTGCATCATTTGTGGTGGTGGATGGCTGGGATTAATGCTTTTGGTACATTTGAGAAAGGTGGAAGAAGTGGTTTCATAGAAAAAGAAAAGAAAGAATAGGTGTAAATTGAGAAATTATAAGGTCCTCGTGGTAGACCACATCACTTTCATGTCCACTATTTCACTAAAAAGACTCTCATATGTTTAAAATTGCTGAGTCGGAATTTGTTTGCTTAAAACAGAAACTGACTACTTATTAAGCAATTTTAAACAGATAAGAGCCTTTCAGTGGAATAGTGGACAAGTGACGTAGTCCACCATGAGGACTGTATAATTTCTCGTGTATTCAATGTTAGAGGTCTTTTCCTACAACAAATTGGTAATCGAGTTTTCACTTTTACAAGAAAAAAAAAACTAAAAACTAAAATATTTGATATGCATAATCTTTCCAAATGATTCATTTTGCGTCTGTTAAATTGCCAAATGAAATGGTGCAAAGGCATAAATTTTTCCGTCCTTTTTAATTTTTACAATTAAAAAATAGTTTCATTGCATGTGCATTATCTGTTATCTAGACTTGATAAACTTCAGGTGAAGTATACAATGGTTTAATATAAATAAGAGTCTAAAAAGTGTCAAGAATTTGAAAATATTGGTGTATTTATTATTAATTATTGCTCTGCTTTTCCCAATGTTTTTTAGAAACGTCAAAGTCCATTGGTCTGCTTTTCCCTTTGTTTCTTAGAAACGTTGAAGTCTAGGTCAACATTGGAATGTTTCTGTTTATATATTATCATATTTGCACTCGAGCGTTTATCTTCTGTTTGAATTAGGTAAAATTAACTAGCTTGTGTTGGATTCCATGGAAAATTAACATTGACTGACTTGTTTTGTTTTTATTAATAAGAAAAGGAGAGCAAAGTTAATAATATCGGTGGGTTCCAGTTAGCTTAACTGGTAAAATCTTTAATAGTTATATAAGAGATCTGAGGTTCAATCCCCGCCTACACTAAAAATTGATTAGTGTTTTGGTCTGACGCCATAGGTTGAAACTCTCTAAAAAAAAAAAGTGTTAATAATATCGACAATCCAACTTTATATATATATATATATATATATATATATATATATTTTTTTTTTTTTAAATCCTTTTTCTTTTTCTTTTTTGGGTAGACCATTTAGCGAGTTAAAACTTAAAAGTTGCGTCATTCGTGGTGGTGGATGGCTGGGATCGACTCTTAATGCTTTTGGTCCATTTGAGAAAGGTGGAAGAAGTGGTTTCAAAGAAAAAGAAAAGAAAGAATAGGTGTATTCCATTGTCAATTTGTCATTCTAATGCTAGACTGATTGAAGTTGAACCAATTCTTTTATAATTAACCATTCTACTATACCGAAAATGTAGGTCACCTGAAAGCATCATATTGCAGAAAACTAGATATTGCGTTCGGTGATTCTTCAATGGGAAATACAAATAAATAAGGGTGTGTTCATTTGGTAGAGTTTGAGACAGAAATTGTTAATTTTTGTGAATTCATGAAAATCTGGTTTCTGTTTTACAAAATTTACAAGAGTAAAATTCTCAAAAACATTTCAAGTCCTATAAAATATGAGAATTTTAACTCACATTTTGGATAAATAAATCGCAATTCTTGCAAATCATGTATATGTGGGAATTATCAGCTAGATACTTAAAGATTAATGTTCTAATCCTACGTTCCAATAAGTCCTATGAAAGCATACCATTCCATTTGTGCTTGTTGAAAGATTCACAAATTTTGGACCTCTCTTCAAACGACATACGGGAGAACACAGGAATATTCAAGGCTAAGCTAGGAATATCCTCAATTTTAACATTGGTTTCTATGTATTTCACTTCCAAGGGGTATCACATATAGTTGCTGCAGCCCAATTAATAATCACAAAACTGCCAAATAGTAAAAAATTGTAAAATCCCAAATCTTCTGTCTTAATCTAATTGATCGATTCTTTGTAGCAAAATAGAATCACATGCACTTTGTTAGCATATATATTTTTTTACAGTTCACAACAAAATCTCACAATATTTTCATAGCAAGCTGAGGTGTAACTGTTAAGTGTTAACCAACTATATGTCAATATATACACACACACACATACACATATTGTGAGATTTTATTGTGCCCCTAAATTTTCTTTGGATTTAGTATGCCTTATCTGTTAGCATCTGTATAAGATTGATTCTAATCTTATCCTTGACTAAGACACAGAATCATGGAAAATCTTGGACAACATAATTTTCCATGATTTTAATCTCAATCAAGATCCCTTGTCCCCGCTAGGTCAATTACTTAAGTCTACATATTCACATGCAAAGAAAATTACATAAAATATATATAATTGTGAATACAAATCTTCTATCTTATTTTTTATGTTCCATTATAAATTCTATCATGACTATGTGTTTGGTTTTTAAAATTTTTTTTTTCCCTTTTAAACTAAAGTTATTTGATAAAGAAAGTCAAACTAAAAATACAAGACAACTTATGGTTAATAGAGCATAAAAATATATAAAATAAGATGGAGAATTTGCATTCTCTTAAATGTGGTTGCCCTAGCCCCCAATGAAGCCAATGAGTGGTAGTATATATTAGTGGCGGAGCTAGAATTTCAAGTTAGGGGGGGCAAGATTAAAAAACAAGATTGAAGGTAGAATTAATCTAAGATAAATTAATCGATACTAAATACACACAATTTAAACATGTTATTTGGATCTTTAAAATAAATTGGAAAAATAAAGCAATGTAAAAATATTAAGAATACAGCAATATGCTTATGAAGTTTTATTCGGCTATACGCAACTCAATGCCATGAATGCTTCTAAAATTTCATATAGACATTTTTACTTTTTTATGTCGTTAAAATTTGAGTTTATAGCAAAATCTCAAGTTTGATATTAAAAAGGTTGATAACTAGAGAAAAAAATTGTAAGCTGGAAACCAACTGGTGAGGCACTAAAGTAGGCACATTACACATAAACATAGATTTTTTCTTTCAAAGTCCAATTCATTATATATATATTTTTTTTCAGTCGTAGTTGGCAATGTAGTGTTCAAAAAAAAAAAAAAAAAAAAACTATTAGATGGGACCCATTATGTAAAAAAAGTGTTGCCATGTGAATGTAAAATTGTTTGACAATTGTTGACAAGCTAATAAATATAAATAAAAAGAAAAAGTAGATTGTCTTTTATGTCAACTTTCAAGTGGGGACTTCTACTGCATTTTACACCACTATTGCTTGAGAAATTTTGAGAAGGCCAGGGGGCAAGTGCCCCCCCTCCCTCTGCCCCTGGTATATATACCTGGTATTATAAATATGGCAACATATAGTTGGCTTAAGTATCCCATATTTTTTCATATATATATATATATATATATTATGGAATTTTTCAAAGATATTGATTATGGTGGAAAAATAAACCTTAAAAGTAACACCAAGAAAATAGAAAATTTAGCAAATGTCTTATCTGAATACAATCTTCTTCTTCTTCTTTTTTTTTTTTTTTTTTTTCCTTTTCTGTAAAGAGAGAAGTCAGATTAAGAGACGAAGACTTGATAAGTGACGCAAAAGCTATTCAATTCAAATCATGGGAAAGGAAATGGAAAACTTTTTTTCCTGATGAATGAAGAAAAAAGGGAAAAAGGCAAGTGAAGAGATACTCCGTAGAACTTGCTAAGAAAATACTACTTTAACTTTGAGTTCAACATTTTCCTTTCACTTTTTTTCTCCCCTAAATTGCAAAAATTATATGCTGTATGCCGTGTATCTCACACAGAAGCAGACCCCACAATATGTGAAACCAGCTAATGTGTGAGTTACCCGCCGAGTCCACCATATACCTGCTCCCTAAATTGTCTCCCTTGCTCTTTTTTTTTTTCTTTCTTCACTTATCCCGTACGTGCAAATTAATTAATGGCTACTTTTATCTTTTGTGTCCAAGTGCAAATTGTCCAAGTGCTGTCGCTGTCGCTATCGCTGTCGGGCAGGGTGTCGTTTTAACGGTAGAAGTGTAAAACAAGTTAAGAAAAACTTTGCAGAGCTTGCTAGAAAACACTAGTTTCAACTTTCGAGTTCAACTTTTTCCTTATTTTCTTTTCTTTATTTTATTTTATTTTATTTTATTTTTTATTATTTTATATTGGCTACTTTCTTCTCTCATGCCCAAATTGTCCAAATTGTCCAAATGACGTCACAAACTCGAATCTGTCTTCTGTATGCCACAACAACAAGATTTGCGCTTAACAACCATATAATCACAAAATGAATCAAATTTTGCGCCAAAAGTAATAAAAAGACAAGATTTTGACACTACACTACAAATTTGGAATACCCACTACAGTTTAAGCTTTTGAATCTAACTTTGAAAATTACCGTATAAAAAAATAATAATCACTTTCTAAAATCTAATTAACGAAAACTTATAGGAAAAATAAACCCTTAAACCTATGATTCACATATTGCTTAAGTGAATACAGGAATTTTGGACCTCTCTTCAAATGACATACGAGAGAACACAGGAGTTTTCAAGACTAGGCTAGGAATATCTTCAATTTTAACATTGGTCTCTACTTATACCACTTCCAAGGGGTATCACATATAGTTGCTGCAGCCCAACTCATAATTAATCACAAAACCGCCTAATAGTCAAAAATAGTAAAATCCCAAATCTTATGTCTTAGTCTAATTCATTTGATGCCTTCGTAGTAAAATGGAGTTGCTTGCCCTTTGCTAGTAGAATTTTTTTACAAATACAACAAAATCTCACAATATTTTCACTGTAAGTTGAGGTGTAATTGTTAAACCCATTAAATGGCAAAATTAAGATTATATTGGGATGCATCACAACTCAAAACAAAAGTATTGTTGAAATATTGTGAGATTTTATTGTGCTTCTAGACTTTCTTTGGTTTTAGTTTTAGTATGTGTTATATATCTATTAGCATCTGTATAACATTAATTGATTCTAACCTAATCTTATCCTTGACTAAGACAAAAACTTAGACAACATAATTGTCCATGATTTAAGTTCAAGATCCCTTGTCCCCATTAGTTCAATTACTTAAGTCTATATATTCATAAAAAAAAAAAAACCTTAACTCTATATATTCAATATATGTTCACATGTAAAGAAAATTATGTAGAATATATTTTAAATACAAATCTTTTGTCATATTTCTTATGTTCTAGTTTATACTCCATCGTGACGATGTGTTTGATTTTTTTTTTTCTATTAAACTTAAGTTATTTAATAAAAAAGTTCAACTAATAATATATGACAAGTTATAATTAATAAAGCACATAGTACATAAAATAGTACAAAGGATTTGTATACTCTTAAACGTAGTTGCCTTTTCCCCCAATGAAGCCGCTTTCAACGAGTGGTAGTATATATACCTGGGATTATAGATATGACAATATTGATTACAGTGGAAAAATAAACCTTAAAAGTAACACCAAGAAAATAGCAAAATCAGCAAATGCCTTATCTGAATACAATCTTCTTCTTCTTCTTCTTCTCTCTTTTTTTTTTCCTAGTAAAGAGATGTTAGAAATACTGAATTCAATAGTATTGTATTTCTCATTGAAATAATATACATGAGTGCATTTTATATAGGAGGCATATGAGTGCTGTACAAGTAAATATGAGTGCAGTAGTACAATGTGTGCTATACAAGTAAGTAACCTAGTTGGGCCAAGCCCACAATACTATAAGTTAACAGCCCCCCTCAAACTCTAGGTGGATGTGAGACCAGCTTGAGGTAGTCAACCAAATCACGAAGGCGTCCCTTAGGATGGGACTTGGTGAAGATGTCTGGAAGTTGATCTTTGGAGGAGATGGAGAAGAGCTTGAGAGCACCATGAACATGATGATAACGGATAAAATGACAATCAATCTCGATATGTTTAGTCCGTTCATGGAAGACATCATTGTGAGCAATGTGAATGACACTTTGATTATCACAATAAAGAGGAGTAGCAGAGGATGTAGACACACCTAAGTTTGTAAGAAGCCATCGTAACCAAAGAAGCTCAGATGTGGTATCAACTAGAGCACGATATTCTGCTTCAGCACTGGAGCGGGCCACAAAGGTTTGTTTTTTACTTCGCCAAGAAATCAAGGAAGATCCAAGGAGAAAACAATAGCCAGTGGTGGACCTACGATCAGTGGGATCTCCTGCCCAATCAGCACCATAGAATGCACGGAGTACAAGAGGAGACTGAGCTGAGTAGAAAAGGCCATCAAAGAGAGTGCCCTTCAAGTATTGAAGAATGCGCAGAACAGCAGCATAGTGAGTTGACCGTGGAGCAGACAAATACAGGTTGACCTGATGAACAGCATAGGAAATGTCTGGACGAGTAACTGTGAGATAGACTAGGCTGCCAACCAATCATCTGTAAAGAGAAGGATTAGACAATGGTTTCCCCCCCGGGGGAGTCAGATGCGCATTAAGCTCAACTGGGATGTCAACAGTCTTGCTGTCAGTGAGTCCAGCACGAGACAAAAGATCAGAAGCATATTTGCTTGAGTAATATAAAGACCATCTGAGGAACGAGTGATTTCAAGACCCAAGAAATAGCTAAGGTGGCCAAGATCTTTCATCTCAAACTGCTGACTGAGAAAATCCTTGAGTTCTTATATGCCACTAAGGTCATCACCAGTTATGATCATATCATCCATATAGAGGAGAAGTAGAATGGTGCCTTTATCAGTACGACGAAGAAATAAGGCAGCATCATAAGGACTGGCAGTATAACCCAAGCGAAAGATAGTAGAGCTAAATTTTGCAAACCAGGCTCGAGGAGCTTGTTTAAGACCATACAATGCTCGTCGAAGGCGGCAAACCTTGTTGGAGTCAATGGAGAGACCTGGAGGAGGTTGCATGTAAACTTCTTCACTCAAGTCCCCATTAAGGAATGCATTTTTAACATCCATCTGAAAAAGATCCCATTTTCTAGCAGCAGCAACGGCTAGGAGGGCACGAACAGATGAGATGCGAGCAACTGGAGCAAAGATCTCTTCATAATCAATCCTATACTCCTGTGTAAAACCTTTTGCAACAAAACGAGCCTTATAGCGCTCAATGGACCCATCTGAGCGAGTCTTAATCTTGTAGATCCACTTGCAACCAACCACAGACTGTCTAGGAAGGAGAGTAACTAAGTTCCAAGTATGGTTTTTGGTTAATGCATCAAGTTCCTCTTTCATTGCAATCTGCCATAAAGGGTCAGCGGAGGCCTCACGATAGGTTTGAGGCTCGTGGAGTGTAGCAAGTGCAGTGTAACAATGATAATCAAGTAAATGTGTAGGAATGGATCTTACCCGGGTTGAGTGACGAGGTGGAATGTCTTGTGGAGGTGGAAGGTCTTGTGTAGGATCTTCAGGCGGAGCAGGAGTGGGGGACCCAGGCTAAAGTTGGGGTAGCTTGTCATCAATCTGCTCATCTTCGACCTGTCCAAAAGAGACATTAAAAGGATCTGGTGTTTGAATAGAGAAGTCCAAAGAATGATTAAGAGGATTTAGAGAAGGAACATGAGACTCCTCTGGAAAGACTTCAAGTACAGATGAGGTAGTGAGGGAAGAACGAAAATGAGAGAGTTCAACAAACAAGCGGTGTTCCCAGAAGACAACATTACGAGAAACACGAAGGCGATGAGAGACAGGATCATAACATCGATACCCCTTTTGTGTTTCGCCATAACCAAGGAAACAGCAAAGTCTAGATCGAGGCTCAAGTTTGTTGTGCTCATGAGGCTGAAGAAGAACGAAACAAGCAGATCCAAAAGAGCGAAGGTGATGATAGTCAGGGGGTGACCCAAAGAGGCGCTCATACGGAGTTTGATTATGGATGACAGTGCTTGGAATGCGGTTGATGGTGTGAACAACATGAAGAGCAGCTTCACCCCAGAATGGAGGAGGAACCTTGGCAGAAAGAAGAAGAGTACGAACAGTGTCAAGAATATGACGAAGTTTTCGTTCAGCTCGACCATTTTGCTGAGAGGTACCTGGACAAGTTAGATGATGTACAGTGCCATAGGAGTGTAACAGAGCTTGAAAAGCATATTGAGTGTATTCAAGAGCATTATCAGAACGAAAAATTTTGATTCTTTTGGAGAATTGGGTTTCAACCAATTTTACAAAGTTACTGTATATTGGCAAAATTTCAGAACGAGATTTCATAAGGAATATCCAACTGTAACGAGAATAATCATCAATAAAAACAACAAAATATCGAGTTCCACCAATACTAGCAACAGGAGAAGGTCCCTAAATATCAGAATGAATTAACTCAAAAATACTATTAGAAATAGAATCACTATTATTAAAAGGTAAAGCTGGCTGTTTTCCTAACTGGCATGAAGTACAATCAAAATTGTCTTTGGACACAGAACCTAACAGACCCTTAGAAGCTAACTGTTGTACCCGAGAAGAGGGTGCATGACCAAGACGAGAGTGCCAAAGTGAGAGAGAGGGTAAGGAAGACACCGCAGCGGCAGCAGCAGCAACAGACACAGGAGCAACAGGTGGAAGATGAAGATTGTTCACTGGAAACATACGCCCAACTCTAAGGCCGATTCCAAGCTCTTGCCCCGTCCTCGGATCCTGCACAATACATCCAGAATAGTAAAAAATAAGGTGATAACCTAGTTCAGCTAATTGTCCCACAGAACACAAATTATAGGATAGGTCAGGAACATGGTAGACTCCAGGAACAAAAAGGTTGGAGGTTGAAACAAAACCAAGACTATTCCCATGCATGGTGGAACCATCAGCTATGTGAATATTTAGGGGATGTGGAGCAGGGTCAAGTTTGGAGAATAAGGACGAGTGAGGTGTCATGTGATTGCAACAGGCAGAATCAAAAAGCCAAGTTTGAGACTTACCGGGTAAAACTGAGAGAGCAGTGGAAAGAGATGCATTACCAGCCATACGAACAGCTTGAGCTATGATCTCCTGTAGTTCAGTGGGTGAGAGGTTGATAGTGGATCCAGAAGACTAGGACTCAGCTGAAATGGGAGGCATTGGCGGAGTAGACTCAGTGTTAGCAATTGCAGCAGTAGATTTGTTGCGACGGTAACAAGTCTCAATAGTGTGGTCAGGGTGCTTGCAATAGTTGCAGAACTTTTTATTGGTCTGTCTGCGACGATTGTTGGAGCCAGAAGAATCACCTGAGTGCTGAGGTTGCTCTATGGATGGAGCAAAAGGAGTAAGAGCCAGAACATTAAACTTATCCTGGGCTCGAAGAGTTGTGAGGCAAGCTTCTTCTCTTACTAACTCGTTCACAGCAGTATCAAGAGAGGGAGGAGGAAAACGATTAAGAAACTGACCTCGAATGGGCTCATAGTCCTTGTGGAGTGACATCAGGAACTCATAGAGATGAAATTCATCTCTAATAGCAGCATATTGTTGAGCATCTTTTGAGAATGCCCAAGTTGGATCAGAAAGGTCAATTTGGTCCCAAATGAAGCGAAGCTGATCATAGTAGTCATTGATGAACTGCCCCGGTTCTTGCCTGAGTTGATGCAATTCAACCACTAACTGGTATTTCATGGATCCGTGAGTGGCAGAGTATCTTTTGGCCAACATATCCCATGCTGATTTTGCATCATCAAAGCTGCCCAGCAAATTGGAGATGGAGGGAATGGAAGTGTTTCGAATCCATGTGAGGATCATGTGATTGTGACTATCCCATTCAATCATGTGACTGAGAAAGGCAGCATTTTCTTCACTTGCCCCCTTTACAGGAATAGTGATTGCACCAGTGCAATAATGCCAGAGCATATGACCCTTAAGAAAACTGCGCATACTTGAGACCAAGATAAGTAATTCCTAGTCCCCTCCAATACAGTATTGATGGGGCGAGGAAGAAAAACATCCTTTTTATCCATTTAGAGACACAATATGCAAAAACAGACTGCAAAAATAAAATCTACGTGAAAAACTGAGTAAGGAGAACCTGGATTGCAAAAAGTCAACTCCGAAAAAGTCAACGGTCGACAATGACGTGGTGGTGACGTCAGCAGCGCGCTGGAGGATGACGTCAGCGATGACGTGGCGTGATGACGTCACCTAGGACTGACGTCAGCAGGAGCAGGTCTGGCGCGTGGCAGTGCATGAGGAAGGGATTAGGCGTGTGGCGGCGCGTGGGCGCGTGATCTTCAGTGCAGAAGCTTTGGGCGGCGCGTGAGGGCGCGTGGAGCCTCCGATGACTGTGAGGTTTTCACGAAAAGGTAGATTGGAGCAAGACGATCTTCGTGGTACCTTTGGAAAATTTTTCGGAGCAATATTCACGGCGGTGCCGAAAAAGGCAGTGGTCTTTGCAGTGTTTGAACTCCTCAATGGCAGCTGCTATAGGTCCGGAACCTGAGGACGATGTCTGGAAGACTTGAAGGTTCAACGGCGAAAGACTGTGGCAGTTGTTGTGACAGCGGAAGCAATATTGAGAATGAAGTTACACCAATAAAGACAGGACTGCTAAGAAAAGGTCAGAGCAGTGGCTCTGATACCATGTTAAAAATACTGAATTCAATAGTATTGTATTTCTCATTGAAATAATATACATGAGTGCCTTTTATATAGGAGGCATATGAGTGCAGTACAAGTAAATATGAGTGCAGTACAAGTAGTACAATGTGTGCTATACAAGTAAGTAACCTAGTTGGGCCAAGCCCACAATACTATACGTTAACAAGAGAGAAGTAAGATTAAGAGATGAAGACTTGATAAGTGACGCAAAAGGTATTCAATTCAAATCATGGGAAAGGAAATGGGGAAATTTTTTTTTTCCTTCTAATGAATGAAGAAAAAGGAAAAAAGGTAAGTGAAGAGAAATTCCGTAAAGCTTGCTAAGAAAACACAACTTTAACTTTGAGCTCAACATTTTCCCTTCAAATTTTTTTTTTTCCCTATACAGTCTCCCTTGCTCTTGTTCTTCCTGTCTTCTTTATCCCTTGCAACATTAATTAATGTCTACTTTTATCTTTTGGGTTCAAATTTGATGCAAATTGTCCAAGTGCTGTCGCTCGGGTGGGGAGTTGCTTTGACGGTAAAAGTGTAAAACAAGTCAAGAAAAACTTTGTAGAACTTGCTAAGAAAACACTCTTTCAACGTTCGGTTCAACTTTCATCTCCCATGCCCAAATTGTCCAAATGATGTCGCTGGGGTTTTCGATTTATTTTAATAAATAAAACTATTCACCTTAGATGGGGATTAAGGGTGGAGACTGATAGTTGTTTAACGGTGAAAGTGAAACCTATAGAGTTGGGACCAAATTGTACTCTTTTGGGGGGACAGAAAGAACAATGCTACGTACATAAACATTTTCACAAATTATTAATGTGAGAATTCTTTACTATTTTTCATTTGGATTTAGTACTGATATCACTTTATTTATTTCTCAATAATCACTTATGACATTAAAAATTTGAAAAAAAAAATTGAAATTTTTTTTTGTAACTCTAGCCTTTTCCAAAAAAAAAAAAAAACCCCAAAATTGAGTGGATTTGCCTCGTTGAGTCTCACCGACAAGAATGAAAGTCTTATTGGCATTAAGAGCTTGCAAGAAGAATATGTATTCTCCGTCAACCCAACCAAAGAATGAGATCATATTTTTCAAAGTTCAGTCATTTTATATTCAAATAAAAGACTTTAAGGAGTCAGCTTGATTTTGATCCCTGTTTAATCTTTTAATTTTTATTTATTTATTTTTTGCATGCAGTTATAGCTATAAATAGTTTATAATGCTGGGGATTCTGAGAGCTTATTAAGTAATTGGGAAAAGAAAAAAAAATCCGACTGTTGCACTGAATCTTTTAGTTGTGCTTCTTCTCTTCTTGATCCTAATTTTAATCGCTCTTCATAGGCGACGATAAAGATCATGGGTGGAAGATCCCTAAAACTTCTCTATGCGTTTCTAATGCTTTTCCTACGTTTGAAATCAGCCCTTGCATTCACTTCAGGCGTTGGAGATGACAGCGTCAAGTGCATAGAGAAGGAGAGACAAGCCCTCCTTGAGTTCAAAAAAGGCTTTGCTGAAGGCTACCAAGGCAAGCTCTCTTCTTGGGGGAATGAAGATGAAAAGAATTGCTGCAATTGGGACGGAGTTTACTGCAACAATCAAACAGGCCATGTACTTGAGCTAAAGCTTGGTTTATACGGTTTGCGAGGTATTATTACTCCTTCATTACTTGAGTTGCCTTATTTGACTCATCTAGATCTCAGTCTCAATGATTTTAATCAAAGCCATATTCCAAAGTTTATCGGTTCTATCGGTGACTTAAAACACCTCAATCTCTCTTGGGCCAATCTCAATGGACCAATTCCACGTCAACTTGGAAACCTTTCACTCTTGCAAAGTCTTCATCTCAACAATAACGATTTGAAAATTGATGAAAATCTTGAATGGCTCTCTCGCCTGTCTTCAATAAAAGAGCTTGACCTAAGTTCCACAAATCTCAGTATGGCCAAGGATTGGCTGAAAGTTGTGAGTCGTCTCCCTAAACTATCAAATTTGAACTTGGCAAGTTGTGATCTTCCTCCAGTCACTGATCTCTCGTCTCTCCCCCATATCAACTTTTCTATATCACTCACTATACTTGACCTTTCTACCAACCATGTCACTCAATCAATATTTCCGTGGTTGTTCAACTTTAGTACCAGCTTGGTTCAGATTGACCTTTCTGATAACCAGTTAGGAGGTTCAATTCCAGATGCTTTCGGTAACATGAATTCTCTTCAAACTCTCATTCTTGATGATAATCAACTTGAAGGAGGCGTTCCAAAATTCGTTGGAAATATGTGCGCTTTAGCGACTTTGTCTATGGAGAACAACAAACTGAGTGGAAAACTGGCAGAGCTCATCCATTACTTGTGTAGGCGTCCAGTAGAGGGCATCGGAAACCAATCTGCGATAAACAGTTTGCGTCTTGGTTCCAATCTTTTGGAAGGTGAAATCTCTGAACAACATTTTTCAGCTCTTTCCGTATTAGAGGAATTGTTATTATCTCATAATTCTTTGACTTTAAAATTCAGCAATGATTGGGTGCCCCCTTTTCAATTGGTTACCATAGATTTGTCATCTTGTAACTTGGGTCCTGATTTCCCAAAATGGTTATCCACTCAACGGCTCTTGAGGTACCTCGATATCTCCCGTAATGGAATTTCAGATTCCATCCCTTTGTGGTTCTGGAAGCAAACTAGTGTGTTATTTTATATAAATCTCTCCTACAACCAAATTTGGAGCGGGTTTCCAGATGAAGCCTTTTTTCGCAGCCCAGACCAATATGGGCAACCACAAGTACTAGTCCAAAATCCTGGTCTAACCATCTTAAATCTCTCCAACAATAAGTTTTCGGGGTATTTAAATTATTATCTATGCTCGTATTTTGCAAAATCCTTGATTTACCTTGATTTCTCAAACAACCAGCTATCTGGAGGTCTCCCTAATTGTTTCATGCTATGTCAAAACTTAATAGTTCTAAATTTGGCGAACAATAATTTGTCTGGAGAAATTTCCAGCTTTACGACCTCTTTGATACATCTTAGAGTACTAGATTTGAGCAACAACAGCTTCTTGGGAGAATTGCCATGGTCATTACGAAATTGCACAAGGTTGTCATTTTTAAATCTAAGAGACAATTCATTTTCGGGAAAACTACCAGCTTGGATAGGAGAAAGCCTGTCATCTTTGGTCATTCTTAACCTTCAGTCCAATAAGTTTCATGGATGCATACCGCCACAACTATGCCGGTTAGCACATATTCAATTCCTCGACTTGTCTCAAAACAATATTTCAGGAAATATTCCACAATGTCTATAATTTGACTGCCATGGCTTTTAAAATTACAAATAATAAGCGTACTAATATAACTGATTTAGCGTATTTGAATGGCACTCAGGTTACATTTTTAAATGGGGGTGGGTTCATTTATGTTTTCAATACGAATGTTAGTTGGAAAGGACACTCTTATAACTATGGAAAGAATTTTGGAGAGATGAGAAGTATTGATCTCTCAAGTAATAAATTAACGGGAGAAATTCCAGAAGAGATTTTCAGCCTTACAGAATTGAAAACATTGAACTTAGCAAGAAACATGTTGACAGGAATAATTCCTCAAGACATTGGTCATTTGCAACAGTTAGAATCCTTGGATTTGTCAAGTAATCAACTTTTTGGTTCAATTCCTACTAGCATTGCTGATCTGAATTTTCTGAGTTTCATGAACTTGTCATATAACAAATTGTCGGGAAGAATTCCAACAGGCACTCAAATCCAAATTGCCGACCCTTTTGGATTCATTGGTAATCTTGCACTTTGTGGTCCTCCACTGACTCCTAAGTGTCCTGGAGATGCGAAACCAAATATTGAGACACCTAAAGGTGGTAGTAAAAACTATCAAGAAGATGAAGATGAATTCCTGAATTGTCTTTATATTGGTATGGGGCTTGGATTCATAGTAGGATTTTGGGGAGTGTGTGCCTCTATAATGTTGAACCGTTCTTGGAGACATCTATATTTCCAGACAATAAGCAACTTGAATGATTGGCTCCATGTGGCAATGATAGTGAATATTGCAAGAATGCAAAGGATGTTTCAGGGCTAAAATACCACACTTTTACTAAAAGGTTTGTGAAAAAAATTCGATTTAGATATATCTCTAACTATTTCTTTTCTTGAACTGGTTTTACACTTTCAACCTAATGGCTTTTTTTTTTTTTTTTTTTACCATGTGCAGGTCTCGACAATAAGAGAAAACTTTGTACAAGATTACGCGCGTGACGTGCCTATGATTTTACATGCTCTTCTTATTTTCATGGATCCACATCCATGCTTCGGTGGAAGCTTAATTTGGATTACACTTGATCTTAAAATTATAGTAGGATGAGATTGTGTGTACTTTTTTTTTTCTTTAAAAAAAAAAAAAGTTTGTGTGTGGCAGGACTTGGAATTGCCTTCAATAAATTACTTCTATCAAATTCCATAAATAACAAAGTTTGTTCAGAATACTAATGTTTTAGTTGGGCCCCGTATTAAGGTGGCATTGTTTTTTAAAAATATTTGGAATGTGGATTGGACATTCTACTCTTTTTTTTAAAAATTTTTTTTTTTTTAAGTTTTTCTTCAGAGTTTCTAGTTTTAATCCTTTTAGACTTTAGGCCAGCTAGACCAGTGAATTTTTTACTGAATACGTACGTAGCATTTATGAAGTCCTTATTTTCTCTTCGTTCTTAATGTCACTATAAATCAAACATGTGACGTGAAAAAACTCAGGGAGGGGTAGTATGAAGTCACAAGCAATGGTAAAAGCAAGAGTTTAAATTCAATAAAGATTATGTGTAAAGTCACTCTTTTATACACTCAAATAAAATAATGACATATTAGATTTTTTTGATAAAACAATAGAGACTAAAAGGACTAAGTTCTAAGTGAATTCTAATGCCATTGAATCATGGCCAAAATGGCAAAATACCTCTTTTGCCGAAACGTTCCAGCAAAATGCCTCCTATCTGAAACTATTTAGGGATATGCTCTTATTTTGAAACTCGATTTTATCAAAATCGAGTTTTAGTGTAGAACTTGAGTTTCACAATTTTTTTTTAAGTTTAATTTGGCTATAACTCGTGTAAGTGCACAATTTGTACCCGGACCCAAACGAGTGATGGGCTAAGGCTCAAAAAGCCTTATACAATGAAATTTATAGAGTATGGGTTTGAAACCTAGGTTAGGGATATTGGGGAATTGATAAACAGGCTAGAAGGCCGCAATCTACGCAAATAATAGATGAATATGACAAAAAACTCTCCTCGGATGTAAGCCGATGACCACTTGTATGGCCTTTCTTTCTCTAAGCAAAAGATTACAATTTTTAGTTTTCAAAAGAGGTCCTCCTTCTTCTTTCCTCTCTCGTCTTCTTATAACCTTCTTCTTCTTCCCTGTTTCATCCACGTGTAACATAGATTTTCCTCATAGATACTTGTCCCATCCACCACATTCTTAAAGTCTTCAAATAATAGCTGGAAGGCTGAATATTACTGTTCAGATGTCATTTCTCCATTAATGCGGCCAGGGAGGTAGATGCAGGGCCTTTAATGCGGTGGTTGCAGCTTTTTTCTCAAATATTTCTCATTCGTTCCTCCTTCTAACGAGTGCTTGGAACACGCCTTTATCCAACAGATCTTCTAGAATTCTGTCTCTAAATCCTTTAGCACGTCCCATGACCTTTACTGAGCCCGTCCGAAGAGATACTCCTTCTCAGACAACTCCTCTGCTCCTTGTAGCGCGGACTGGCCTATGGGCCTCGAAGACTCTGATTGAACAGACTTATACCAACTAACCAGGCCCAAGGCCCCAACGTGCATTTAAGCATTTTTACCCCTACAATAGCCCCTCAAAACTTCATTTTTCCCCCCATCCGAGGAGAGAAATGGAGTTTTGAACCAACAGCGCACCCTCCACACACTTTGCAAACCGCCACACGTGTAGGGGTCCTTTTATTCCTTTAAAATCGTCCCTAACGCTTCGAAACCAGGAACACTCGCATTAATGACTACAAGTTACGTCTTGTTCTCCACGTTCAACGGCGAGATCCGCATCCAACGGTCCGGGTTCACTCTAAAAATTTGGGCGGGATAATTATGATTCGAGGCCGCCTCCCACATGCCAAAATGCCTAGGAAACCGTATCTCCATCCATCTTTTCAGAAATCAATCAAGTTTAAGAAATACTCACTCTCTTTCCTCTCAAGAAACTCGTGAAGAATCGCCTAACTATTTCCCGTAAGTTCTCAACTTCCTTTACTCATTTCTCCTCGGCTTCTGTCATCGGCCAACAACTAGACCCCTCCCCCTCTCTAAAATTTCATTCTCACTCCCACCAAATGGGTAGATTTAAGTGTTTAGTAGATATCGACGCCGGTATAGAGGGTTTTCGGGTCAAATACCATATTCTCGAAGACGTAGGCTTGAGATATTGCCCAGTAGAAGCCATAGGTAATGCTAGAAGAGAGGGAGAAGTTATCATCCCCATCATCACATTCCTAGAAGGTGCGATGACCCTTCCCATGAGAAACGTAACCAGTGAATACCTACGTAACCATAGGTTATGCCCAGATCAGTGGACACCAAATGTATTTAGAGTCTTAGGTTGTGTCGACGCTTTAAATGAACAAATGGGTCTGAACCTCACATGGCACGACGTCGTTTACATGCACGACTGCCATAAACTTAAAAGCATAGGATACTACCTTAAATCTAGATCTAGCATTGTTAGGCTCATATCCTGTCTTCCCAAATCCAACAAAGGCATGAAAGACGACTATCTTATCGTCTCGGAAAAGTGGTCTGACAACCCTCACTGCTCAGTCGAATGGGGAGACCCAGGTGTGACTCCATAGGAGTTAGATTCCCTAACCTGTGACTTAGTCCCATTAACTTTACCTTTTTTGGTTACATTGCATATTACTGCACCTTTCTTTGATATTTATTGTTGATTTAATCATGCTTGTCTCCTTGGATGTTTTCCATAGATAAACAACACGTACGGCCGCGTCTAAGTATTTGCAGCATCGCAGACCTTAATCGCGTTCTTTGATCCAAAGTCTTTGTTAGCGAGGACCTACAAGTGAGAGCAGCCCACCTGATATTAGGATACGATCCTTAATCAGACGACTTCCAAGAGATTGACAACGCGATCACCGCAGGAGACAAACGACGCAGAAGGATAGATATTTCACGACAAGGCTTCCTTTTTGACCACGACCTCCCAGACGACCCCTCCATCATCCTATACTCTTGCCCCATCGCAGCAATTCCTCTCTCGACACATTCCTAAACAACAGTCGTCCGAGAAGAACCTGTGTCCTTGCAGCAATCGTTGGACGAGGAGATTGACCAATTTCGCCTTGAAGAAGCTGAGAGACCTCGAGAGGATCAACTCGTCATCCTCTCGGACAAATATCACATGCCTGCAGAAACTTCTGGCATAAAAGGTTTAATAATAACATAACTTGACTCTAGCTCCGAAGAAGACGACATGTCCACTCTTAGGAAGCTGATGTCGAAGAGGGGCACGAAAGCCTCTAAAAAGGATGCGGGTGAGTCACAGATCCCTCCCCCTTTGCCACCGCCCCCTCCTCCCTCCGATCCTAAGAAGAAGAGAAAAAACGAGGCCGAGGAGGCAGAAATGGAGAGGCAGAAGAAACTAAAGCAGAGGAAAAATGAGGCTGAGGAGGCAGAAATGGAGAGGCAGAAGAAACTAAAGCAGAGGAAAAATGAGGCTGAGGAGGCAGAAATGGAGAGGCAGAAGAAACTAAAGCAGCAACAACAATAACCAAAAGTAAGAAAAGGTAAGGGATGTGCCTCTTCGGTAGAGAGTGGGGAGAACCGTGATCTGGCCAAGGTACGCCGTACACAGGCCAACTGGACTCCCTAACTGAAGCTATATGGGGCCTCCATCTCCTGCCAATCCAGCACCAGGGCGTTCCAGCAAGGACACGCTCATCACTTGGCTGAGGCTTTGGAACGGCCGTTTCTCCTACCAAAGGACATGGATGCCCTAGATAAGATGACCCAACCACATCTTTTTCTCTCTCTCAAAAGGGACTTGGCTTTGGTGAGTGTCTCGTGTTTACCCCCACCTTACTGCTTTCACTACATTTTAATGAAAAAATAGTTCACTTGTACTTTGAATTTTGCTTTAACAATAATGCATCTATTTTAATACTTTAACGCAGGCCATTCAAGAAGTCTTTGCTGCAGAAAAGTGGGTGGAAGACTCCCGGAAGAAAGCTGCAACTGAACTTGAGGTCAGACAAGAGACCGAGAAGTCCTTAGGCGAAGCCCTTGCGAAGAACGAAAACCTAACCAAGCTGCTGACAGAGGAGAAGAAGGAGAGAGATGGTGCCGAGGCCAGCCCAAAAAGGATGAGAACTCAAGTAGAGGGGCAACGCAAACTTCTGTGTAAGAATGACGAGGACTTGTCCAAAGCCGAACAAGAAAACTCTGACCTGAAGAAGGAGCTTGCTCGAATAAGGGAAGAGGCTCGTACCCTTAAGGAAAGTATGGAGGCTACGAAGAAGGCCACTTATAAAGAAGGGGTTGAAGCGACAGAAAATCAACTGACAGAGGAGTTCGCCAAGCTATGCCGGGAGTACTGCCAACAAGTGTGGGTGGAAGCTCTATATGTGGCAGGGATTCCCACAACTTCCAAGTTGAGGAAGCCTGAGAACATTTGGCTTTCTCAGGACATCCAAGTGCTCGAAGAGCTTCCTCCTATCGCACCTACCCCCGAGACAGCGCCTTCAATGCATCCAATTATGATTCCATTGCCCATTCCAACTCCTAAAGAACCTGCTGGTTCTGACAAAGAGAAGAAACAAGGCGACGAAGTCGAGAAGCCTCCGAGCAAGAATGCCGAGCCCAATGTTCCTCCACCAATGGCCAAAGACAAAGGGAAACAAGTCCATGTCTCGTTTGAAGAAGAGCTAAAACAAATAGAGGAGGACAGCAAAGCAAAAGGGGCTGCTAGCACATCCAAGCAGGACCCCCTACCAAGGCTTAAGGCTTAGGCCACTTAGGACCCCTTTTCCTTACGTGATAAGTTTTTTGTATTTAGGACTTTTATTTTAACCTTTTTATTTCAAAATTTTATTTCCAATGTATCCATTGACAAAAATTAATGAGAAATTTGAAAGGTTTGATCTTCAACAGGCTTTCAACCTACAGTACCACAATACTACTTCGCTTCTCCTTAGCGCAAAATTACATGAGTGGAACAATTAACTCCACCCCCTTAATACATAGTAAAGTCTTTATAACATTTCGATTAACAGTAACTTCAAATAAAAGTACATATACTCAGTATATATATGTAAATTATGCCTCAAAATCATAATATATGTAATACAGCAATACACGATCTAAAATTTAATTTAACATTTAGTTTGGGGCATAAAGCAATCCATCAAACTTACTGTGGCTCATCAACACTCATGTGGTATGGTTTCTGCTAATTTCCCCAAAGTAGAGAGTCCGAGGACCCGACATAACTAAGGTTCTGTTTAACAGTCAATAGGATATCAATTTGCACAAGGTATGTGGTCCGAGGACCATGAATGACCAAGTTTTTGTTTGACATTTAGCAATAGCGAATTGAAATGTTAATTTCTCCAAAGTAGAAGGTTTGAGGACCCGACATAACTAAGGTTCTGTTTAACAATCAATAAGATATCAATTTTCACGAGGTATGTGGTCCGAGGACCATGCATGACCAAGTTTCTGTTTGATATTTAGCAATAAGTAAATCGAACTATATAATGATAATTTGAACAACGAACGACAAAAGTTATTTTTATTAATAATAATACCTTCGTAAGTTATTTACATTCCAAGGGCGTTGTACAATTTTTTCATCTAGATCAACTAAGCGATATGACCCTATGCCCGCTATAGAAATGATCTGGTATGGTCCTTCCCAATTTGGTGCTAGCTTTCCCCGCGCTGGATTTTTGGAAGTACCCATGACTTTCCTCAACACCAAATCCCCAGGCGCTAGTGGCCTTAGCTTCACATGAGCATCATATCCTCGTTTGACCTTCTGCTAATAATAAGCCATTTGGACCATAGCGGCCTCTCGCTGTTCCTCAACCAGATCCAGGCTTCTTTCCAGGATTCCATCGTTATTTCCAGGGCTGAAAGAACTCGTCCTTAATGTGGGAAACCCAGATTCCAAAGGTATCACTGCCTCGGCCCTGTAAGTCATGGAGAAGGGTGTTTCTCCAGTGGATCTTCGCGGCGTAGTCTGATATGTCCACAAAACGTGTGGCAATTCCTCTACCCATCTACCCTTTGCGTCATCCAATCTCTTCTTAAGTCCACTGACTATAACTTTGTTAATAGCCTCGGCTTGCCCATTTCCCTGAGGATAAGCGGGAGTGGAGTATCTATTTGTGATGCCCAAGTCATTACAATATTTCTTGAAAGCTTTACTATCAAATTGCACGCCATTATCTGAAATAAGTGTGTGAGGTACCCCAAATCTAGTGATAATGTTCTTCCAGATAAATTTCTTGGAGTCCACATCCCAAATATTTGATAGAGACTCAGCTTCGACCCACTTGGTAAAGTAATCAGTTCCCACGAGTAGCCACCTTTTGTTTCCCACAGCCCTTGGAAAAGGCCCAACTATATCCAGTCCTCATTGAGCGAATGGCCAAGGACTAGACAAAGGATTAAGGACACCACCAGGCTGATGAATATTGGGAGCAAACCTTTGGCATTGGTCACATTTTCTTGCTTAGTCCTGAGCTTCTCTCTGCATATCGGGCCACCAATATCCCTGAGTTAGAGCTCTATGGGCTAAGGATCTCCCCCCAGTATAGCTTCCACAAATTCCCTCGTGCAATTCTTCCAAAAGTGCCTTCGTCGATTCAAGATGTACACATAGCAGGTATGGTCCAGAAAAGGAGCGTTTATACAACTTCTGATCCTCGAACAACTAGAATCGAGGCACCTTTCGATGAATTTTATCTGCTTCAGACTTCTCCTCGGGCAGAACATCGTTTTTTAGAAAAGAAATCACGGGGTCCATCTAACTAGGTCCGGGCCTTATCAAATGGATATGGTCGACACTTGTGGTGGTTAAAGTTAGTTTCAACAAGTCTTTGACGAGGATAATCCTAGGCAAACACTGAGTCGAGGACGTCACCAAAGTGGCCAAAGAGTCCGCATGTGTGTTTTCACTTCTAGAAACATGTGAAAGGATGAAAGAATCAAACTTGGATTGTAAACATTTGACTTGGGTCAAGTACTCTTGCATTCTTGGATCCCTAGCCTTCATGGTCCCCGTCACTTGGTCCATAACTAATTGAGAATCCGAGGACATATGAACTGCCTTTCCCCCCATTCTCCATACCATATTCATACCGACTAAGACAGCTTCGTACTCAGCCTCGTTATTAGTGGCCGAGAACGCTAATCTCAATGATTTCTCAAAGGTAATTCCTTCAGGGGATACCAAAACAAGTCCAATGCCTGATCCCCTCTGGTTTGCTGCCCCATCAACATACGCTTTCCAAATCAAAGGCCCTTTGCATGTGATCATGCCAACTGATTTTTTATCCATGTGCGATTTCTTTGTAGTTTCTTCTAACGATGGTTTGGCAAATTTTGCCACCAAATCAGCGAGAACCTGGCCCTTCACCGAGGTGCGCGGCATTTTTTTGATATCGAAAGCTCCCAGAATAGTTCCCCACTTGGCTACCCCCCCCCAAGTAGTCAGCACTTCGCAATACTGACTTGAGAGGCAGTTGAGTCAAAACCACGACGGTGTGGAATTGGAAGTAGTGAGGAAGCTTTTGTGTAGCATGGACTACAGCCAGAATTGCCTTCTCCAAAGGCAAATAACGCACCTCAGCTTCATTCATAGATTTGCTAACATAATAAACCGGTCTTTGTACTCCACCGTCGTCCCTTATCAGAACCAAGCTGACTGCATGGATAGCTACAGCTAGGTATGCAAACAGAATTTCATCGACCTCCGGCCGAGACATGATGGGTGGCCGAGAAAGATATTCCTTAAGTTGCTGAAAAGCTAAGACGCACTCCTCGAACCATTGGAATCCTTTCCACTTATTTAACAATTGGAAAAAAGGTCTACACCTATCAGTGGACCGAGAGATAAATCTGCTGAGAGCAGCAGTCATCCCGGTCAATTTCTAAACTTCCTTCGGATTTCGAGGAGGTTGCAAGCCCTGAATGGCTCTGACCTGTGCCGGATTTACCTCTATTCCTCTATGAGTCACCATGTAGCCTAGGAACTTTCTAGAGCCCACCCTAAAAGAACATTTTGAGGCGTTAAGGCGCAGCTTGTACTTCCTAAGTGTTTGAAAGGTGTCGTCCAAATCTTTCACATGAATAGGTACTGTCATACTCTTCACTACCATATCATCCACATATACCTCAATGGTCTTCCCAAGCTGCGATTCGAACATCCTAGTCATCATCCTTTGGTAAGTAGCCCCTGCATTTTTCAAACTGAATGGCATCACTTTATAGTGATAATTCTCCATGGGAGTAATGAAGGCAGTCTTCTCCTAATCACCTAACACCAAAGGTATTTGGTGATAACCTTGGAAGGCATCTAAAAAACTCATCCGAGGATGCCCAACCGTAGCATCCACTAGCTAATCGATGCGAGGCATCGGGAACGAGTCTTTTGGGCAGGCTCTGTTCAGGTCTGTGAAGTCCACACATACTCTTCACTTTCCGCTCTTCTTTTTTACTACGACAGTGTGCACCAACCATTCTGGGTAGAAAACTTCTTTAATAGCTCCAGTTCTTTTGAGCTTGAGCACTTCTTCTTTGACGGCCTCGGCATGTTCTTTCAAAGAAAGCCGAGGTGGTTGCCTCTTTGGAATAACGGCAGGGTTGACGTTCAAATGATGGCAAATGAAAATTGGGTCAACCCTCGGAGCCTCATAGGGATCCCTATGCAAAAACATCGATATTGTTCTTCAAAAACATCACCAATTCCATCTTCTCTTGGTGTGGTAGCCGTATCCCAACTTGAAAGAACCTTTCAGGGTCATCATTTATGAGAAATCTTTCCAACTCTTCACACGTGGCCTCCTCTGCTGTCACCGCACCTGGTGCATCCAGAGTTGTTAATTGCTATAAGTCTTCCATAGCCGAGGTCGAGGATTCTGATTCGGCTTGATGCAGCACTGCGGCCGATATGCATTGCCTTGCTACTGATTGGCTACCAAGAATTTCTTCAATCAATCCACCCGAGGGAAATTTTACTTTAACATGTAAAGTCGAGGAGACAGCACCCAGAGCATACAACCAAGGCCTGGCGACGATGGTCGTGTATGGAGAATATGCATCAACCACAATGAAATCTACATCGACCGTTTTCGGGCCCGACTGTACGGGCAAATGAATTTGTCCCTTTGGTATGATATCCTTCCTTTCAAAGCTTATTAACAGCGAATCATAGGGAGTGAGATCCTCCAGCCCTAACTTAAGCCCCTTGAATAAGTCAAGGTACATAATATCCGCACCGCTACCTAGATCGACCATCACCCTCTTAATGTCATAATTCCCTATCCTCAATGTGACCATCAGGGCATCATCATATGGTTGAATAGTCCCAACCTTATCCTCATCAGAGAATCCCAAAATAGGCGTGCTCCCTTTGATCCTCTTCAGCCTCGGGCCAGACTCCTCGGCCTGGGAATGTGATACCGCCATCACCTTTGTAGGACAGGAATCGGTCCTGTCAAGTGCAGCAAAGATGACATTAATCGTTCTCAAGAGCGGCTGAGATGAGTTGTTCTTTTGATTATTTGAACTTGAATGATTTCCTTGTCCGTTGGGTTGATACAGGTGCTGCTTCAATTTTCCCTCGCTAACAAGCTAATCTAAATGGTTCCAAAGGGTCCAAAAATTCTCAGTAGTATGACCCACATCCTGATGATACTAGCAAAAGAGGTTCTGATTCCGATTTGTAGGGTCCCCCGCCATCTTACTGGGCCACTTGAAGTAGGGTTCCTTACGGACTTTCTCCAACAATTGGTGCACTGGTTCTCGGAATACGGTATTAACTACTTGAGGAGTGGCTGAACCAAATTGCCAAGAGAAATCTCTCCTCAGTTTATTATTATGGTACCTATCCGACCTGAAATCCCTTCTCTCTTGGGGGATAACCTTCGCCTTACCCTTACCTTGTTGTTGATCTTCCTCAACCCTTTTGTACTCGTCGATGCGATCCATGAGGCGATGTACACTCTGCATGAGCTTTTTGGTCAGAGATTTCCTTAAATCGTGATCACTTGGGAGGCCCACTTTGAAAGTGTTAATCGCCACTTCACCAAATCTCCATCGATTTCATTAAACATTTTCCAATATCTGTCAGAATACGCTTTCAAAGTCTCACCATCCCTCATGGCCATGGATAACAATGAGTCCAAAGGCCGAGGGACTCTGTTGCATGTAATGAATCGAGACGCAAATGGCCTGGTGAGTTCCATGAAAGAATCGATAGACCCTGGCTTTAGTCCGTTAAACCATCTCATAGCAACAGGTCCTAGGCTAAAGGAAAGACTTTGCACATCAAGGTTTCATTCTGAGAATGTACTGCCATCCTCTGATTAAAATAGCTCACGTGTTCGACTAGGTCTATCCTGCCATTATAGATGGTGAAGGTGGCCTGAGTGAATCACCGTGGGAGCCTTCCCTTCTCGATCCTGCGTGAGAAGGGTGACTTGGAGAGTTGGTGCAATGCTCTGCTAATAGCATTGTTTCCCAAGCCCCTAGAGGGAAACTTCTTATGCTTACGACTTGGAAGCTCATCCTTCTCGTAAGAGAAGGTTTCGCTAGGGGGAATCTTGGACTGTAACTGCTTCCCTGAGACCCCTTAGAGGAAGGATTGGACGGAGGTGAAGCCCGCCTTCGTCTGACACGGCGTAGATTTTTCTTAAGGTGGTCAATCTCTCTCTGCATGGCCTTGGCATCATCCTTATGGGTGGCCCTACTTCCACCGCGCGAATGGCTTGCATCAGGGTGTATTGTATGTACACTTTCCTCTCGATCCCTCCGATGCTCAAGATGCTCAAAATGATCTTCGCGTTGGGACCCCTGAGACTCTGCATGATGCGAACCTAAGCCTGCCATGATGTTCTAATTCCTTCCACACTAGATTCCCCACAGACGGTGCCAATTGTAAGTGCACAATATGTACCCGGACCCAAGCAAGTGATGGGTTAGGCCCAAAGAGCCTTATACAATGAAATTTGTAGAGTATGGGTTTGAAACCTAGGTTAGGGATATTAGGGAACTGATAAACAGGCTAGAAGGCCGCAATCTACGCAAATAATAGATGAATATGAAAAAAAAAACTCTCCTCGGATATAAGCCAAGGACCACTTGTGTGGCCTTTCTTTCTCTAAGCAAAAGATTACAATTTTTAGTTTTCAAAAGAGGTCCTCCTTCTTCTTTCCTCTCTCATCTTCTTATAACCTTCTTCTTCTTTCATGTTTCATCCACGTGTAACACAGATTTTTCTCATAGATACTTGTCCCATCCACCATCTTCTTAAAGTCTTCAAATAATAGCTGGAATGCTGAATATTACTGTTTAGAGGTCATTTCTCCATTAATGCGGCCAGGGAGGTAGATGCAGGGCCTTTAATGCGGTGGTTGTAGCTTTTTCCTCAAATATTTTTCATTTTTTCCTCCTTCTAATGAGTGCTTAGAACACGCCTTTACCCAACAGATCTTCCAAAATTCTGTCTTTAAATCCTTTAGAACGTCCGATGGCCTTTACTGGGCCCATCCGAGGAGATACTCCTCCTCGGACAACTCCTCTGCCCCTTGTAGCGCGGATTGGCCTGTGGGCCTCGAAGACTCTGATTGAACAGACTTATACCAACTAACCAGGCTCAAGGCCCATATGTGCATTTAAGCATTTTCACCCCCCACAACTCGATTTTCTGAAAATCGAGTTTTACATTGAAACTCGAATTTTAGAAAATCGAGTTTTAAAACATGAACATATCCCTAAATAGTTTCAGATAGGGGGCATTTTGTTGAAATTTTTCGGCGAAAGGGGTATATCCCCATTTTGACCATTGAATTATAGGAAGCTAAGTAATACATGATTATTCTAAGTTCCATTGTAAACAATAAATATTGATTCTTAAGTAATCTAAACAGTGAATAGATAAATGAATTAATTACTTTGTATTGTAAACTGGATCAAAGCCTAAGTAAATATTTTTAATACCAAATAAAATGAGGTTACGTATTAAGAATCAAACTAAATGAAACTTGTATAAACAAAATTAATCAAAGTCATAGAATATAAGGAAAGTAACTTATTGGCATAAACACCTTACAAAGCCCTACAAACTAATGAAATCTATTAAGGATTACAATTACAAGAGAATAATCTCTATATAATCATGAACTGAGGTATATATGGTTGTTTCTAGGCTTCAAGCTAACCAGAGATATTCCATAGGTTCAAAGTCATCAAAACATTTAGAGGGGCTAAGGCTGGTCAAATTTATGAGATAGTGTGTGGGCCTGTTTTTGCAAATGTTGGGTTGGGCTGCCTCTTGCTGCCCTTGGCCCCAAAATTTTCTAGACCAGGAAGTTGGGATCGGTCCAATAGCAACCCTCCTTGGTCCGGCTTGTGCGCAAACGATGAGTCCAAGCCCAAGGTAAGACACTGCAAAGTGGGCATATCCTCTGTTTCATCCGTAGAAAGAACCTTTTTCCAGTTTCTGCCACAAGCCTTACTTTTCTGCTATGCAGTAAAACTTTCTACTGTGGACTTATTCCTTATTTCTACCGCAGAAGGAACTTTTCTCCAGTTTCTACCGCAGGTCCAACTTTTTTGCTGTGCAGCAAAACTATCTGCGGTGCAGTTAAACTTTCTGCCGTGCTAATAAAGCTATCTGTCGTGCAGTTAAGCTTTCTGTTGTGCATCAAAGCCTCCTGCTGTGTTAATAAAGCTTTCTACCGTGCATCAAAGCCTTTTGCTGTGCAGTAAAACTGTCTGCCGTGCATTTAAGCCCTCTGCCATACAATGTAGCCTTAGGAAATATGAATGATTACTCTTCATTTTTTACTGCAGAAATATTTTTCTACTTCCTGCACATAGACAGATCTAAAACCCAAAAAAAAATACCAATCAAGTAAGTGTTAGCTTACATGGGTTAGCATATTCTCAAATATATACATACATATATTCATAAATATACTTATACATATGCACAGAACGTGAGAAACAAAATATATGTATATATATACTTATGGCAAGATAATGGGTCAAAAGTAAAACACTTAATAACAAAAATAAAGAAGAAAGCTTTGGCAGAAAAGGTTTAGTTAGAATAGTAGCTAACATGGTAAATATAATAAAAATGTGCCACAGCAGAATAACTAGTACAGTAAGTAAAAAATACCACAGCAGGACAACTGATGCGGCAGACATGATAAAAAACGTGCTACAGCAGGATAACTAAATACAGGAGATATAAGTTTTAATGAGTGAAATCAAATATATTTGCAATTGAAATTAAGTATTGAATCTTCCCATAGAATAAGTAAACCAAGAAGGAACCCAAACCCCAACTTGAACAACCTTGCCATAGGCTTTTGCTATAAAAGTTGTGCATTTTAGAGAATATGCCTAAATGACTACTAGCTATTACTTTTTGGAGACTTCAAAGAGTGGGTTTGCTAAGAGGGAGAGAAAAGATGGTTTATTGATGCATGCCCCTATTCCTGTCGTGTTTTCTCTCTTCTTTTTACCATTCTCTTTCTTTCTTTCCGTTCTTTTTTTTACTCTTAGTTTCCTTACTACTCTTTTGCCGTAAGTTGTTTTTCTCACTTGGGTCTTTTCCCTTAGGTGCTTCCTTTCTTGGGTCCCCTTCCCATTGGGTCTCTTGTGCTTTCTGCCTCTTCCCCGGGTTCCCCCCTTCTCCTTTTATAGTGAGCTAATTCAATGGGATTCTCCCTTTTACCCCTAGGGCTTCACCAATTATTTTTGGTTCATTGTGGGCATCCATTCAAGACTATCCATTGACCCATTGGTTGCCCCGACCACTACCATTGCTCAGTTTGTTTGCTGCACCATTACTCATTTCACGACAAAATCCCCTTTTGTTTGTTCTTGATGTATTCCTCTATCTCTAGGTTCATTGGGCTAACTCACTACCTAGCTCTATGGCATGCATCAGATGGTCTCAACCATTTATTACTTCTTTTGTATAAGATACCATCCCAACAAGGTATACTCCCAAAATAAGTTATGGCAGAAAACCAAATATAGACCTCCTTTTCCCCTCCACCACCAAACCACACCCTCTGAATCTCTTTGACCATGGGCCCACCTCCCTTGTATTGGCTGGGTACAGATTGGTGGTGCCCTGGCCCTTGTGTGCTTTCTTTATTATCTTCTATTTTCGTTCTCATGCCGTTTTTGCCGTAGCAGATTAGCTCTGTTTCATTCTGCTGCACGTTTTTTGTCTTATTTCTTCATGTGTTCCTACTGCATTTGTCATTTTCTTTGATTTGACTTTTCTTTCCTTCACGTGATTCTTGCCGCTGACACTTCCTGCCGTTCCTTATTTCTTTTCATCGTGCTTCTTCATATTAGCTTTCACACCTATCTCTTTTATACAAAAGGATTTGGGTCTTTGTGGGCCAAATAAGGATGAATGGATCAAAAAGGTCTTGGGCCAAATTTATCTTCATATGCCAAAGCCCTTCTGCTAAAGAACTATATTCTGCGGCAGATTCGTATTCTTCGGCAGATTTGTATTGCTGCAGCTCACTTTTCCATGCATTCTTCCTTTGGACCTCTTTTGCTCTTTGGTCTTCTTGGTGGGCCTGTGGGCCTTTGGGCCTTGCTTTTCGTCTTGCAACCTATTGGGCTTTCTTCCTCATAGGCTTTTGCGTCTGGATTTGCAAAAATGGGCATCAACAGATAGCCAAGGATGTCATGTAATGTAACTAGTCTTGAATGTTGGAGGAGAAGAAATTGGTTAGGGGGGTAATCTGAAATAGATTCCACAACAGTTTAGCACATTTGCAATCCCTTAAAACATGCAATATTTGTATAAAAATTTGGATATGGTTCTATATGCTTTATTTAATCGCATTATCTCTGATCAGTGCAACCATTAGCTACGTTTTCAATAATGAAAATTAATTTACCACGAGAACGGGTGCAATTTGAATTTGTCAATGTTTTAGTGTTATCAATTATTGTAAGGACTTGATTTGGTTCCCAATCTTAAAGGGAAAATGATCTAGGCCCAAAAAGTCCAATATAATAAATTTATAAAAAGTGGGCTTTTTGGGCCTAGATCCTTTTCCCTTTAGAATTGAGAACTAAATCAAGTCCTTATAGTTATCATCCATCTTGGACTATTTGTAATTGTGCAATTAATTAACTTTGTAATTTTATTGATGGTTATTAGCGTTGTAGGCCTTATGGGCCTTGTGGCTCCTCTCCCTGAGGCTTTTTTTTTGGGTGCTAAATAGATACTTTATTTAGAGATTGGGCCTAGTGCCATCTCAATCCAAAGCCCGATACATAAAAAGCAAAAGATTAGAGATGGGTATTGGCCCGGCCCATTTCAGCTCAAAATGGCAGCTCTTCCGGCTAAGAGGGGCTGATACAATGCCTTCTCTAAATACAAAAGAAAAATATACTTTTAGTGCAACTTGTTTATTGCTTTCAATAATTGAGTGCAACTTGGGATTGAAATAATAGCCTAATAGTAATAGTATTTTTTGTAGTGTAATATGCCATTCGAACTCCACCACCCCCTTCTCCACTATTTATCTTCTTTTTTTAAATCATAATAACTAATTGCAACTTGTTATATTACATCTCCCAGTCTCCCACACTAGCTAACACTTTCCACCTTAAACCAGTTTTATTTTGTTAAACATTTTCTTATTATTTAACAAAGAATTTAGCAAGTCATTTAGCCAATATTGTGTTCATAGAAAAATGTTGGGTTCCTCAAACTAATCAGAATATTGTAGCAGTTTTAAAATCATGAGTTTGAGTCACAATTTTGTATTAAATCTCACAAGCCAAAATTGTGTTGATAGAAAAATGTTGGGTTCCTCAAACCAATCAGAATATTGTAGCAGTTTTAAAATCATGAGCTTAAGTCACAATTTTGTATTAAATCTCACTCGAAGTAAACAATCAAAGAGTTTTTTTTTTTTTTTTTTATCTATTATCTTGTATTTTATTGCGAATTTTTTTTTAACAGTATTCATAATGGAAACTGACTATTTTATAGTTGCAATAAAAATTAGTTTTAGTACAACTACTATATAAAAAAAAATTGGTAACCTATTGTTATTATATGCCTTACCATTGGAAGAATAAAAATATATATAGCAATTTTTTGAAGTCCATATGTCGAATTAGATTATGCTAAATTTGGTGAAGTTTTACCTTCAATGTTGGTCTTTCTTGACAAATTCCAGACCTTTGGGACTCTTTTTATTTTAATTTTTTTATACTTAAAAATAAATTAGAATAAATTTTTTTTTAAAATTATACGTAAACTATTGAAGGGGATAAAAATAGTAAATGGACGGAGATAATGAGGACGGATCGATACGCGACTATGACGGTTAACTTTTGCTGAGTATCCGTCATATGTGAATTAATTGTAGGTTCCAGGTGGCATGTAATTTGATATGCTCCAGATGAACTTTTGCTTTATCCCCACGCAAACGTGCACACTTGGACTTCTTGCGACACACGTTTGAGAAGACTCCTATATGGAAATAAGCTTGAGAAGGAAGTTGTATCCTAAAAGAAAGGTGATTCCGCTCAATATAAATACCTCAGAAACCCTAAATATGAAGGTACGCACAATATTCTTAACTCTGGCACTCTAGGGTTAAAGGAACAAGATTCTAACTTGACCTTCGGAGGGTATTCGGCCGACACCACACCGGTGCTCTCTTCTAGGTCCTTTGTTTTCTTTTTGCAGGTATTGCTTTCGTTTGAGGAGCGCTTGCAACTCACTGGTGATATTTTCGGCATCATCAGTTGGCGCCGTCTGTGGGAAAGAAGGAGGAAGAAAAACTTCGGATTATTTTAGCCTCGCTCTATCCCTGAGACAAAGAGTTGCATGGCACTCACCCGATCGGTGGCAACAAACAACAATCAAGGCGACGAACCACGCGCCACCGCTTTGGGGAGGCAGGTCCAAACGCTTGCGGCGGCGGTTGAGCGCCTCACTAAGCAGAATCATGATTTGGAAGAGCAGTTGCGGCAAATAACCGCACATCAGAGTGCACCACAGGAAGATCAGGAGGGCGCTAGTCCTGAAGGAAGGAACGCGGAAAGACCTGAGGGCAGCAATGCTCCGACCAGACCCGAGCGACAAGAAACCAATCAACCACTCGCTTTAGACGCTGTGCCGACTCACATAGCCACCGAAATGCAGGAGATGAGGGAACGTATGGATGCAATGATGAACGCCCTTAAGGGACGGGTATCCAGCAATCTGGACGACCTAGTCCATAGAACGGATTCACCATTCACAGCGTTGGTGAACTCATGCCCCGTCCCTTCAAAGTTTAAAATGCCCCATGTGGAAAACTACGACGGATCCAAGGACCCGTTGGATCACCTGGAGTCTTTCAGAACACTAATGCATCTTCAGGGTGTACCGGACGAAATCATGTGCAGGGCTTTCCTCACCACCTTGAAAGGGCCTGCGAGGGATTGGTACAGCAGGTTGACGCCTAATTCCATCTGCACTTTTAAGGAATTAGGTGCGCAGTTTGTATCACACTTCATTGGAAGTCATCGACACAAGAGGTCTATTGCATGTATACTGGGAATTAAACAACGAGAAGGTGAGATATTAAGGTCTTATATAGCCCGCTTTAACAAGGAATCCCTCTCGATAGACGAGGCAGACGACAAGACACTTGTGGCAGCATTCACAAACGGGTTACAAGAGGGTAAATTCTTATTTTCCCTATGTAAGAATGACCCAAAGACTATGTCCGATGTCTATTACAGGGCGACGAAGTATATGAACGCGGAGGATGCCGGATCCTCCAATAAGCATGCGGGAGGAGTCGGAGTTGTACTCCATACCCCGGAAGGAGATAAGATTGAATGTATGATCTGTCTGGAGTTCCCTACTACGAATAATGAAGCGGAGTATGAGGCCCTGATGGCGGGATTGGAGCTTGCAATAGCGGCTGGGGCCAGGAAGGCAGTGGTCTACTCCGATTCCCAAATCGTAGCTAGCCAAGTTAATGGGAGTTATGATTGTAGGAGTGAACGAATGAGAAAGTACCTCGGAGAAGTGAAGGGTCGAACGAGTGACCTCCAATTCACAATAACTCAAATCCCGAGAGAAGAGAATCAAGAAGCGGATCGACTCGCAAAGGCTGCTTCGGCCGAACCTATGGTCGTCCCAGAACAGGTATTGTCCTTCGTCCAATATTCGTCGTTGCTAGATAATGTTCAAGTGCAGGAATTAACCACTGAAGACGATTGGACGATTCCAATTGTGGCATACCTCAAGGACGGCAAGCTACCAGACGGGAAGGAAGAAGCTAGGAAATTGAAGGTTAGGGCTGCCCGATTCATACTGATCAAAGGCATCCTCTACAAAAGAGGATTCTCCCGACCATATCTAAGATGCCTGGGCCATGACGAAGCAGACTATGTAATGAGGGAAGTTCATGAAGGGATTTGTGGAAACCACTCAGGATCAAGGTCTCTGGTACACAAGCTACTCAGAGCTGGGTATTACTGGCCGACAATGCAGAAGGATGTCCATATGTACGTGAGAGCTTGCGATAAGTGTCAACGGTTCGGCAATCTTATTAGGCAGCCAACGGAGGAACTCACACCCATGACGGCCCCATGGCCGTTCGCACAATGGGGGTTGGACATCATGGGTCCATTTCCAATGGCGGCAAGACAACTGAAGTTCTTGGTAGTTGGTATCGACTACTTCACCAAGTGGGTGGAAGCAGAAGCTCTTGCTACTATCACGGAGAAAAATATTCGCAACTTTGTATGGAGAAATATTATTTGCCGATATGGGATCCCGAGAGTGCTCGTGTCGGACAACGGGAAGCAATTTGACAACGATGCGTTCCGAGACTTTTGTTCTCAGCTGGGAATCAAGAATCACTACTCGTCGCCCGCTCATCCACAGGCCAACGGACAAGTTGAAGTCACGAACCGGTCCTTGTTAAAGATCATCAAGACCCGGCTCGAGGGGGCAAAGGGCATATGGCCGGACGAACTACCAAGTGTCCTATGGGCGTACAGAACAACGGCAAGAACGCCAACGGGAGAAACACCGTTTCGATTGGCGTTTGGTGCCGAAGCCCTCATACCGGCAGAAGTGGGGTTGACGAGCTACCGCGTGGAAAGCTATGATGAGAGTGAGAATGCTGAAGCATTACGTCTAGAGCTTGACCTTGTTGATGAAGTCAGGGCAACAGCGGCCCAAAGACTGGCACGGTACCAGGACATGATGGCAAAACATTACAACTCTAAGGTTCGGCACCGGGACTTCAAAGCTGGAGATCTAGTGTTACGAAAAGTGCTTGGCGCTACGAAAGATGCATCCCTAGGAAAGCTGGGTCCCAACTGGGAAGGCCCGTACCGAATCATCTCATGGCGCAGGAAAGGAACGTACTACTTGGAGACATTAGACGGAAAGAAGTTGGGCCATCCCTGGAACACGGAGCACCTGAAGAAGTACTACCAATAGTGCAGCAGTCACAATACCTACTGCCTTACTTTTCAGTTTAATTTTAGACAGTTATAGCTTTTACTTTTTAGAGCTCAGTTTTTCTTTTTCATGAACAATTTGGTTTGTTGAACTTATGAGAGGAATTTTTTAAAAATGCATGCTGGTGAAAATCTACAAGTCCAAAAGTGGACAGTCAATCAAAAACGATGAAATCTACAAGTCCATAAAGTGGACGGATCACCCAAAGGGTGAAAAACCTACAAGTCCACAAAGTGGACGGATCACCCAAAGGGTGAAAAACCTACAAGTCCACAAAGTGGACGGATCACCCAAAGGGTGAGGAACCTACAAGTCCACAAAGTGGACGGATCACCCAAAGGGTGAGAAAAACTTTACAAGTCCACAAAGTGGACGGATCACCCAAAGGGTGAGGAACCTACAAATCCACAAAGTGGACGGATCACCCAAAGGGTGAGAAAAACTTTAAAGTCCACAAAGTGGACGGATCACCCAAAAGGTGAGAAACCTACAAGTCCACAAAGTGGACGGATCACCCAAAGGGTGATAAACCTACAAGTCCATAAAGTGGACGGATCACCCAAAGGGTGAAAAACCTACAAGTCCACAAAGTGGACGGATCGCCCGAAGGGTAAAAAACCTACAAGTCCACAAAGTGGACGGATCATCCCATGAATGAATGTCTACATGGTGGACGATTAGCAAAAATACATTTGAAAGTCCATTCACAAAGTGGACGGGTTAACTGAATATACGACGGATAATGAGCAAGCAACATGCAATAAAAGATTTGATAAGTCAAGTTTAATAATTACAAATGACGGTTTAAATAAAGTTCTCTTGCAACGGTAAAAATTTTTACAAAAAAGCAAGTATCCTATTCATTCTTTGGAGGAGAGTTCTCGACCAATGGACCGTCATTTGGCTGACTAGGAGGAGGAACTTCGCCTTCGTCAACTGGAGCAGTGACGGCAAACACTTCATCTGTACTTTCTGAACGGACGGATTGTGCAAGTGTTTGCCCTTGAGCGTCAATGGATATATGGGATACGTCCAGGTCAGGGTACGATGACTTCACCTGACGGATGGCGTCATCGAACCCGTCAGCAAAGGAGCTCCCCAGCTCCGTCAAAAGGAGTTCAGAATCACGATATTCTTGAATGGCTATCTCCTTTGCGCTGTGAAGCTTGGACGTTGTCTCCGTCAGCTGCTTCTCCTTGTCCTTCAGGATCTCACGAAGATGCCCGTTCTCCTTTTCCACCTCCTCTCTGACCTGCTCCGAGCATTTGAGCTTTCTGTCCATGTTGATCTTGTAGGTCTTCAGCTCGTGCAACTCATCCTCCATCGTCTGGCTTTTCTTTCTCAGATGGTCCATAGATGTCTCATGATTGAGACAACGGCCAAAGAGCCCTTTCATCATCACCATGGCCTGGAAGCGAAATACAACGTCATGACGGATGTGAAGGAACTTAGCAACAATACTAGATGGATTCAAAATTACCTGTGCAAGGGTGAAAAGACCCGTCTCACCCATCGCCTCCGTTGAATGGTTGCCGAGGTCTGCGTAGTCGTCAGCTGTCAGCATAGACGACATCTTCTCGAGGGCATAGCTTGAATCCTCCCGGAAGAGAACGGGTGGTTTCTCCCCGGAGGCTGCTGGGCCTTTCATCAAGCCTTTGCCCTTTCCATGCTTGACGGCCGTCTTCTCTGCCTCCAAGGCCACGACGGGTTTAGTGGAGGTCTTTTGCTTCTTGGGAGGACGGTCCGTTTTCTCAACTTGAGTCCGTTTTGACGATACAGGTGGGACCGTCCCCTTTGTTTGACCCCCCTCTTGCTTTTTCTTCGCCGCCTGTTGTTTAATGAATGCTTTCCTCCTGGCGGCGTCCATCTCTGCAAATCAAAGACGGATGAGAAAGGAAAGGTAAAAGTAAAACAAGAGAAAAATGAAAGACGGGTATAGTTTTGATGAACTTACGTTTTCGAATTCTGTTATCGTATTGACGGGCAGCGGATGAAGGTTCGGGTCCGTCACAATACCAGTGAAGCGTATCGAGTGTGACGAGTTGAGCCCAAGTCCTCTCTTGCAGTTTTGTTTTGTTAAAAATTTTCTCCAGAAAATTCCACTGCTCCAAATCAACCTGTGGACGGTCCCGAGCTGCAATAAAGGGCGGTTAGACCTAAAAAAAATAAATTAACTTCAAAGACTGGACGGAAGCAAAAGGGATACACATACCCGACGGAGGCATTATGCCCCATGTTGTGTCGACGGGCATGTTAGTTACATCTCCTGGACGACACATCCATTCGTCCCCTTCCAAAAAGAAGTAACGACTCTTCCAGTCTCTGTTCGAGTCTGGAGTGTCGCTGACGAGCCTCAATAAAGGACTTCTAGCTGCAAAGCTATACATCCCCTTGGACTTAACAATCTCTGTTGGACGGTAACAATGGAAAAATTCTTCCACCGTCAACCTTCGGGAACCGTCAGACATTGCCCCATACAAAACCTCAACCCCAATGAACACTCTCCAGGCATTGGGGGAGATTTGGGTGACGGACAGACCAAGGTATTGAAGAAGTCGACGGTGAAGAGAACTTAATGGAAATCTGAGCCCCGCCTTTAAAGCTTGCTCGTAGATCCCAACATCGTCTACTCCCTTGTAGTAGCATTTCTCGGATTTTTTGGGAAGACGTAGATGGATGTTATCTGGTATTTGGTACTTGGTCCTAAATGAGTTTAGTTGAGATTCAGTCATGGACGACCTAAAATCATTTACCGTCCAGAGAGGCAGCATGACGAACTCCCTAAGGCCATCTGGGCCAATTACTGACTGGACGGGGGGATCCACACCGTCCAAGCTACTACTGGACGACTCTGAACTCTCCGTCTCTATACCACCGTCAAGGGAAGAAGAGGTACTTGACGGATTCCTCTCTTCACTTGAAGTGTCAGGATCTCTTGGACCTGACGGAAACTTTTCATCGTAGCCCGCCCCCTCGCGGGCAAATGACTGGTTACTTGACGCACTAGACATTACCTACATTTATGACGGTATAACTTAAGATACCGACGGTTCTAAAGAAAGTGCATATACTTAAAACAATGAAATTCAAAGAAAGACGGAGAAAGGTTTGGAATACATACCGGATCGAGATGGTTTCTGACGAGGAACGACGGACGGATCTGCTGAACGACAGGAAGGCACTATAGCTGTGACGGTTGCGCTCTGCTCACAAATTTTTGATAAGAAGAAGAAATGAAGGGAGAAATATCTGGCCTTTTATAGAACAAAGGGCACGGAATACGAAGCGACGCCTCGTTTTGGGGAAATAGCCAATCCACGAGGGCCACGTGCTCTTCGTCAGAAACACAGGCCACGTGTCATCCGTCGTGGTATACCAAGCCCGTTCCCATTTAATACATTGCTTTTAGTCATTCCATGGATCCGTCAGATTCTAAGGACGGATCCAAGGACTGAAGGGGGCAACTGAAGGGGATAAAAATAGTAAATGGACGGAGATAATGAGGACGGATCGATACGCGACTATGACGGTTAACTTTTGCTGAGTATCCTTCATATGTGAATTAATTGTAGGTTCCAGGTGGCATGTAATTTGATATGCTCCAGATGAACTTTTGCTTTATCCCCACGCAAACGTGCACACTTGGACTTCTTGCGACACACGTTTGAGAAGACTCCTATATGGAAATAAGCTTGAGAAGGAAGTTGTATCCTAAAAGAAAGGTAATTCCGCTCAATATAAATACCTCAGAAACCCTAAATATGAAGGTACGCACAATATTCTTAACTCTGGCACTCTAGGGTTAAAGGAACAAGATTCTAACTTGACCTTCGGAGGGTATTCGGCCGACACCACACCGGTGCTCTCTTCTAGGTCCTTTGTTTTCTTTTTGCAGGTATTGCTTTCGTTTGAGGAGCGCTTGCAACTCACTGGTGATATTTTCGGCATCATCAACTATGATAAAAAAAGAAGCTAAAATTAAAGCTTGTCCAAACATTCATCTCTTTCATGCCAGACCGTTCACAAAATGAATATTAGGGGTCCAATTGGTTCACCGATCAGACCTATCGATCCAAAGCCCGGTGGACTTCTCTACGTAGCTGAGTCGATTGAATGTTGGTCTGATTACTTCAAAAACCAAAATCAAATTAAATTTTATTACAATATTTTATTATTTACCATAATTTTTAGTTTTTAAATTGATAATAAAAATATCCTACTTAATATGTTATTGTCATTTTGTACCTGATAAGCTAATGTCATATGTCAAACGTCTTATCGGAAAAAAGAGATCTAAGGAAAGAACAAAGTTTGATTACAAATTTTTTTTACAAACTTGGTTATAATTTAAGGTTACAATTTTTAATAGAAAAAATATATATAATTACATATTTTGAAAATATAAATGTTGCATTACATGTTATTTATGTTCTTAACATACATGTCAAATTTTAAACTAATTAGATGTTATTTTCCATTCAATCCATAAATTTATTTTGTATGAATAATTTATACTACAAAAACTTGAAATTTAAATATTTGATTGATGACATAGTTATTGATTTTTGATCTTCTAGAAATTTTGCAGGTGTAAAGTATAAAAGAAGAACATGTAATCTAACAGTGAATTTTTCAAATTTCACATTTGTTGGGGACCATAATTTAACTCCTCACAACCACTTTATAAATAGGCTCGATTCAATATCGAATGTCATAAAAAATTTGAGTGTGTCTTCCTTATTATTAATTGGTTTTGAGATGGAGCGGCACAGCTCACAGTCCAACATCTAATACAAAGATATATAGTTAAGTTGTAATCTTAAGTTACAACTAAGTTTGTTGTCAAATTTTGTACTCGAGGTAAAAACTCTAAAACTTCTTACAAGAAATTTTTATAACCTTTTTTCAACTATTTAGAAAGGCCAATATAAATAGTTTGTTTATTAGGGAAGGTGAGTGTCTTATTCCAAAATTAGAGAGGATGTAAGTGTAATAACAAAAAATCATAGGAGAAGTCGGTGTAATTTTTCTAATTTTTATAAATATAATAGATAAGTCCATACTAGAGGTCTTTTCTCATAACAAATTGATAATAGTGTTTTCACTTTTTATATATATATATATATATATATATCACTTTACTAAAAAATTTGATATGCAATTTTTTTCCAAATGATACATATTTGTGTTGGGTTTTGTGAAGCCTAGTTATGTTTGATTCGGTTAACGACCTAACCTGACTCGATCCGACCCGAATAATGTTGTCTGGTTTTTAATGGGAAATTTTCTGAGGCTTGGGATGTATAAAACGCAGTTTTTGTGATTAGGGTTTTTTTTTTTAAGAGTCGGTTTTGAGAGAGAAAAAGTACTGTAGCCGCACTTTGTATTTTTCCTTAATAATAGTAAAATCTTTGCAACTCCGTAGACGTAGGCAAATTGCTGAACCACGTAAATACTGTCTTGTGCGTGTGATTATTTATTCTTTTTTGGCGTGTGTTTTCTCTATTTTTTGTTTCTCACATGTTTAGGAATTTGTAAAAATTCCCTACAATTTGTTCGTTTGTTTGTTAATTTTCTAGATTAAATGATACAAAAGGCTTAAATTGTTCCATCCTTTTTATGAAAGATACTTTCATTGCATGTCCATTTTCTGTCATCTAGACTTGATAAAATTCAGGCAAAGTATACAATGATTTAATATAAGTAAGAGTATAAAACTGTCAAGACCTTGAAAATGAAGACATCTTTATTAATTATTACTCTATTTTTCGCTTTGTTTCTTAGAAACGTCATAACACAAGTCAACTACTTTGGAATGATCTGTGTCTATATTATCATTTTTGCTGAGAACTATCTATATTATCATATGCACTCCATCTTGCTTTTATTTTATATTTGAATTAGGTAAATAGACTGACGTGTTGATTCCACGGCATTGACGGCAAATTAACATTGACTGACTTTTTCATTAAAAAAAAAAATTGACCGACTTTTTTGTTTGTTTTATTAATTAGAAAATGAGAGAGCAAAGCTAGCTAATAATATCGACCATCCAGCTTTATTTTATTTATTTTTTAAATCCATTTTATTTTTCGTTTTTTGATCACGGCCGACCATTTAGCAAGTTAAAAGTTGCTTCATTCATGGTGGGGGTGGTTGGGATGGTCTTTAAAAAAATGCTTTTGGTACATTTGAGAAATGTGTAAATGCTCTTTTGGTCTCTATATTTTAAGTCAATTTTCATTTTGGTCTTAAATTTGATTTCGTTACTAATGTTGTCCCTAAAAAAAGAAAATTGATTCTATTTTAGTCTCTGTCGTCAACCTACTGACGGAAACCTCCTACATGGCAGACGAAAGCACTTACTTGCTGACATGGCACTGACGTAGCCATTAAAATATTATTAAAATAATTATTTGGTATTTTTAAATGCCACGTCATATTTAAATTAATAAAAAATTAATTTTTTTTAATTCCTCAATTTTAATTTTAACTAAAAAAAATATAAACAAAAAAAATTTACTTTTATTTGGTTTTAAACTTTTTTTTTTCAGAAGAATTTTGAGTTAGGATTTTTCATCTTTTTTGTGGTATGCAAAGAGCCCTCCTCATCCAAATGCTCTGCCAAAGTCACGTATTGCTGCCCCAACTCGTCTTACGTGTTTGCCCCGCCTTCACGACCCTGGCATCGCCGGCGCAGGCTCTTGCGGTACTCGACACAGACGCAGGCCATGTGGAAGAGGCACTGGATGGCGTAGCCGAGGATCTAGAGGGGCATGCTAGGGGCCTCATAGAACATAAGATTCCAAAGCACATCGAGGATCACCACGGGGTTCGAGTAGGCCTAGTCGCTCTGGTGCTCCTCGAGCTACTCCGCCACTGTCTCTCGAACCATCATCAACGGCTTGTGCATCACGTGGCAGCTACTGGCTTGGTGGAGGAACTACGCAACTTGGTGGAGGCTTTGGCACTGTACGAATCGGCCTTGATGATTGGGTTTTCTTTGGAGGTTGTTGAGGATTTATGGATTTTGGTTTGATGATTGGGTTTTGTTTTGTTGTTGATGTTGGATGATTTAGATGTTTTGTGGTTGATTTGGTTGAGTTTTGATTTACTAGTTTTGGAGATATGTTTGGGATGAAATTCTATGTATTTAGTTGAATTTGTGTTATGAGAAATGATGGAAAAGAAAATCTTTGAGTACTATGTTCTTCGTTCTTGTGATATGGGATTGTGTTCTTGTAATCTGAGTTTAAGTTCTTGTTTATTCATGTTCTTCAACATGATTTGAATTTATGAGTTTTTACGTTCTTAATTTTGTTTTTCTGTTTTTTAATTTTGCTAAAATTGATAAATTATTTTTTTAAAAATAAGATGCTGATGTGGATGTTGACCGGATGCTGACGTGGTATTTTTTAATATTATTTTAATAGACATCAGCATTTTTTGTGCCACTTGTGTTTCCATCTACTACGTAGGAGAATTCCATCAGTAGGTTGACGGCAGGGACCAAAATAAAATCGATTTTCTTCTTTTAGGAACGACATTAGTAACAAAATCAATTTTGGGATCAAAATGGGAATTGACCCAAAATGTAGGAACCAAAAGTGCATTTTCGCCTTTAAGAAAGGTAGACAACGTTTCATAGAATAAGAAAAGAAACAATAGGTGTATTCCATTGTCATTCTTATGCTAGATTGATTGAAGTTGAGCAATTTTTTTTTTATAATAAACCATTGTATTATTATATCTAGAGTAACTCTATGGTACCCAAAAAAAAGGGGGTACAGTACCTACTAGTAGGTAACTTGCTACACCAAGTTACTTTTTTTTCACATTTGACAGTTTCATCCTCACATTATGCAGTTCCAATATCACATGTGACAGTTCTTTTCTTACATTTGGTGGTGTCCTTACTTTTTTTTATCACATTTGACGGTTTCATCCTCGTATTGTGTAGTTCCAACATCATATGTGACAATTCTTTTCTCACATTTGGTGGTTCCTTTATTTTTTTTTTTTCACATTTGACAGTTTCATTCTCACATTGTACAGTTCCAACATCACATGTGACAGTTTTCTTTCTCACATTTGTTGGTTCCCTTACTTTTTTTTTTTCTTCTCACATTTGACGGTTTCATCCTCACATTGTACGGTTTCAACCTCACATTGTACGGTTCCAACATCACATATGACAGTTCTTTCGTCACATTTGGTGGTTCCCTTATTTTTTTCTCACATTTGATGGTTCCATCCTCACATTGTGCAGTTCCAACATCACATGTGACAATTCTTTTCTCACATTTGGTGGTTCCCTTACTTTTTTCTCACATTTGATGGTTTCATCCTCACATTGTATGTCACACGCCAAACCCCAAAGGGTACAAAGCATGAGAAAGACGTCTAAAGGACTTGTAAATTTTTCCTTTTTGACAATTCAATCCACATAAATCATATCAAGTACCAACATAAAAAATTATCATAATAATTCCACTGAATATACTTTCAAAGTAAGTCAGAGCTCTAAGCAATAATTACAAGGATCATTGGCCACAAAAAAAATAGAGGTCTGAATAAATAATTACATATCATCAGCTTGGGCAACACACCAGGCTTTTGTGCTGCCATTCTTGTTTGGGGCCCGCTTGTGTTTCACTTATGGGCCCCACGCACCTTCATAGTTTAACCACGATCCTGCCGTTAGGTTCTCTGACCCTGACACATTGTGGCGTGTCGCTTAGTTCTGCGGCAGGTGCTTCTTTTCTCTTCTTCTTTTAAGAGAGTAATTCTCTTAGATCAGGTTCTGGGTCACCTTAAACATCCTCCCACTTGGGGACAAAGGTGCCTCTTGGTTTCGATACTGAGCTTTCCCCGGATGGCGCACATTGATCATAAAACATGGTCTCTACTAAATGAGCCTCTAATTGCTCAAATGGTGATGGGTTTGTTGCTATGTGTATCATCCTGCCATTTAACCTCCCTTTCAAGCACTGGTGGTAAGTGGATGGTACCAGCCGGTGCTTGTGCAGCCACGGCCTCCCTAAGAGCACATGGTATGAAACCTCAGTCTTTACCACATGGAACCGGGCTAAAGAGGCTATACGGCCCACTTTCAACCATAGTTGAATGTGGCCGGCTGTGTATTCACCACTTCCTCTGAAACCCGTTACTTCCATTGGGCACCCTTGGATTTTTCTTTTTGAGATTCCTGCCGCCCGCAGGGTGCTTAATGGTACCAGGTTCACCGAGGCACTGGTATCCACCAAGGCTCTCTTGATGGGGATCTGATTTATAGACATGGCCAAGTAAAGGGGCCTTTTGTGGTAGGGGCATCCCACTTCCATATCCTCATCACTGAAGATGATCTCAGTTGATTCTTGTAAGAGAGCCCTATCATCTGCAACTTCTGCTGACAAGCATTCTACTCCTGCCCCAGATGCAATGCTTACCAAGGCCTTAGTAGCTGTCTTCTGCTCTTTCGCTGTAAGGCCTAGTTGAACAAAATTTTAAACTTAGAGCTTCTCTGTAAGGTGGTGATTGTTGTGGCAGGCAAGGTTGGATTCTCCTCCTCGTCTTCCCCTGGGTCCGCACAGTTTACCACCACCGCCACGCCCTTCCCTTTATGGTTTGGGAGTAGGTTCCACTGAATTTCTTGCTGCGTCAGCTCTAGAGTCACTTCTTTAATCCTACGGTGCACCAGCCTGCGGAGCGCCCAACATTCTGCAGTAGGATGTTGCACATAATTATTCAAGTGGCAGAAGCGTGGGTCCCTTCGCTCTTCTTCTATGGGCTCCTTGGCAACTTGGTTGGGTTTAAAAACTCTATCTGCTATCCACTTGTCTAAAAGCACATCCAGTTCCTTAGGGGTGCATGGTATTGGCGGAGGGGTATCGTACTCCTTCCCAGATGTTTTTCTCTTCCTTTCGTTGGGGGATGCTGCCATGGCCTGTGAGGCGTTCCTTTTGTTGGAACATGGCTTCACTGATTGGGCGGTCTTTCTGGCTTTCTGTAATAGCTGTGCAAACTGGGAAATCTCTAAGTTTTCCAGTACAACTCTGTATTCTCGGATCATATTCGTTATACACATCTCCACTAATGTCTTCTCCTCGCAATGGTCATAGCAATCAAGCGTTATGTCCTTGAATCTCTTGATGTACTCCATCAAATCTTCTCCATTTCTCTGCTTGGTAGCTTGCAAGCGTCACTGTTTCCTCTCCGTGGAAGTACTTAGTGCAAACTCCCAGGTTGGGATTGACCCTGGTTTTAGGCCTATGTACTAGGTATAGGCATGGTCATATAATGATTTGGAAAACTCCCACAGACACAAGTCCTTGTCTGCCGCATAAGGGCCAAGAGTATAAATGAACTTGCTCACGTGATCGACAGCACTACGGCAGGCTGATACAATAAAGATAATAATGAAAATTTCTTTAAGATTCAGATAAAATAAATAGTGGGCTTTGATAAGGAGTGCTCGTTTTACGAAATAGCAACAAAAGGGTAAGTATTGAATGAACAACAGTAAGCTTATTAAAAAAAAAAAACGTTAGCTTGCCGCATTAAGTTACGTTGCCAAATCTTAGTCAAGAAGGGGAATCACCTCTTCAATGTGACTAATCTTTCTGAAGGGGAAATTAGCTGCTTTGAAGGGGCGGACCTAAATGACTTGAGTTCAGTGAGGTCCTTCTCCATTACCAGAGAGCATGGGTTGTAGAGGGAGAGGGAGATCGACCATTCGGTGCATGCCTACTACTCTATTCTCTCTCTTCTCTTTGTTTCCTAGTTCCTTCTTTTCTATTCTCTCTTAATTCTTTCTTTCTTTTCCTTTGGTTTTTTACTCTCGCTGTCTTTTTAATTCTAACAATTATCCTCCCTGAGGTTGCTCCCCTCCCGCCGTAAATAGCAAAGGCTCTTTCTATAGTGCCAGTCATGCTTGGCTTTTACCATTTTAGCCCTTAAATGTTTTTTTCCTGGTGCGGGTGTCCTTGTCGACCATCACTGACTGGTCAGTCACCCAGCCAGCACCACTTACTTGCACTGGACAAAGAAGACTCTTTTTTTTTGCTTGAATGCCGTGGCACTCTTACCTGCCATGGTGTAAGTACTCTCCTTCTCTCCGTCCCTTATGGCATGTACCTAGTGGTTCCAACTTAGCTTTGCCTCTTTTGGGTGGTATGTCATCCCAGCAAGACATTACCTCCAAAAGAACTTGAGTAGGAAACACGAAAACGGGTTTTTCCCCCTCCCTACCGCCAGACCATGCCCTTTTACATCTGATCCATGACCTCACCACTTCTTGTATTGACTGGGTACAAGCTGGGGTACCTAGGCCTGCTGCTTATGTGTCTGCTGCGGTCTGAAGGTTAATCTACCCAGTCTGCCGTTCATCTTTGACTTCTTATGGCGTGGGCTGCTTTCCCTGACTTCTTATTTATGGCTTACTTCTTTTAGGGGCTGGGCCTTGCCCGATTGTGGGTTGTTTCATGCTTTTTTTCTTAGCCCTTGTTATTTGTTTCCTGCCACACCATTCTGTTATGCCTGCCGTGAGGTTTGCTTGACCGAGGGCCGCTGGGCCCTTTACTACTTGCGGGCTCCCTCGTCCCGCCTACTTTCCTTTGGGCATCCTCGGCCTATTTACTTTCTTGGGGCATCCTTGGCCCTTTCCAATTCTATGCTTTCCATGGTCTTTTACTAACTCCTTAGGCTTCCCTCGCCCAAGTGCTTCTTACTTCATCCTTGGGGCTCATGGATTTTTCATTACTCCTTACTTTCTTTACTTACATTGCTTTGGGCTTGCTGTGATAACTGTGGCCCATTCTCACTTTTCTACATCCATACAGCCCATGGGTTTGTTATTTCTTTCTTCTGGGCCTTCTTAGGCCCATTTACTTCTTTAGGGTCCATTTGTTTACTTTATGGACCTATGATCCATTATTCCTGCCACTTGGGCTTAATGGCATTTCCATCCCACTCTCTTTTGCCCATGTTTTTGGGCTTTTCCTCCTGCTGGGCTTCTAAAAAAAATGAACATCTACAAATGGATGCCCACAACGAACCAAAAACAATTGGTGAAGCCCTAGGGGTAAAAGGGAGAAATCCCATTAAATTTGCTCACTATAAAAAGAAGAGGTAGTCATGGATGAAAGGAGGGACCGGAAGGGGAAATGGAGACCCAATAGAGGAAGCACCTAAGGGAAAAAAATCCAAGTGGAAAAAAAAACCCACGGTAAGAGAGTAGTAAGAAAACTAAGAGTAAAAAAAAAATAGAATGGAGAAAAAGAAAGAAAGTGGTTAAAAGAAGAGAGAAAACAAGGCAGGAATAAGGGCATGCGTCAATAGACCATCTTTTCCCTCCCTCTTAGCAAACCCACTCTTTGAAGTCTCCAAAAAGTAATAGTTAGTAGCCATTTAGGCCTATTCTCCAAAATGCACAACTTTGATAGCAGGAGCCTATGACAAGGTTGTTCAAGTTGGGGTTTGGGTTCCTTCTTGGTTTACTTATTCAATGGGAAGATTCAATACTTGATTTCGATTGCAAATATATTTGATTTCTCTCATTATAACTTATATCTGTCGTATTTAGTCATCCTGTTGTACCACGTTTTTATCATGTTTGCCACATCAATTGTCCTGCTGTGGTATATTTACTTGTTGTACTAGTTATTTTGCTATAGTAACTTTTTATTATATTTACCATGTTAGCTATTATGTTATCTAAACCTTTTCTGCTGATGCTTTCTTCTTTATTTGTTATTACGTGCTTTCTTCTCATGTTCTGCAGAATATATTTTATAGATGTATATGTGTATACGTATAGGTATATTTATGAATATGTGTATGTATATATTTGAAAATATGCTAACTCATGTAAGCTAACATTTGCTTGATTGGTATTTTCTTTGGGTTTTAGATTTGTTTATGTTCAGGAAGTAGAAAAGTATTTCTGCAGTAAAAAATGAAGAGTAGTCATTCAAATTTCAGAAGGCTTTACTACACAGTAGACGGCTTTAATGCACAGCAGACAGCTTTAATGCACAGCAGACAGCTTTATTGCACAGCAGAAGGCTTTATAGTAGACGGCTTTAATGCACAGTAGACAACTTTATTATACAGTAGAAGGCTTTACAGCAGACGGTTTTACTGCATTGCAGACAGTCTTACTGCACAGCAGAAAAGTTAGACCTGCGGCAGAAACTGGAGAAAAGTTTCTTGTACGGCAGAAACAAGGAATAAGCCCACTTTGCTTGCAGTGTCTTCCCTTGGGCTTGGACTCTGTGTGGGCCTTTTTTGCAAATGTTGGGTTAGGCCGCCTCCTGCTGCACTTGGCCCCAAAGTTTTCTAGATCAGAGAGTTGGGACCGGTCCAATAGCAACCCTCCTTGGTCCAGCTTATGCGCAAACGATGAGTCCAAGCCCAAGGGAAGACACTGCAAAGTGGGCATATCCTTTGTTTCATCCGTAGAAAGAACCTTTCTCCAGTTTCTGCCGTAGGTCTTACTTTTCGGCTATGCAGTAAAACTGTCTGCCGTGGGCTTATTCCTTGTTTTTGCCGCAGAAGGAACTTTTCTCCAGTTTCTGCCGCAAGTCCAACTTTTCTGCTATGCAGCAAAACTGTCTGCGGTGCAGTAAAACTGTTTGTTGCGCGATAGAGCTTTCTGCTGTGCTAATAAAGCTGTCTGCCGTGCAGTTAAGCTTTTTGCTGTGTTAATAAAGCTTTCTGCTGTGCTAATAAAGCTGTCTGTCATGCAGTTAAGCTTTCTGTTGTGTTAATAAAGCTATTTACTGTGTATTAAAGCCGTCTGCTGTAAAGCCTTCTGTTGTGCAATAAAGCAGTCTGCTGTGAATGGCTACTTTTCATTTTTTGCAGAAATACTTTTCTACTTTCTGCACATAAACAAATCTAAAACCGAAAGAAAATACCAATCAAGCAAGTGTTAGCTTACATGGGGTTAGCATATTTTCAAATATATAAATACATATATTCATAAATATACTTATACGTATACACATATACATCTATAAAATATATTCTGCAGAACCTAAGAAACAAGTTATATGTATATATATACTTATGGCAGGATAATGGGTCAAAAGTAAAACACGTAATAACAAAAATAAAGAAAGCTTCGGCAGAAAAGGTTTAGCCAGAATAGTAGCTAACACAGTAAATATAATAAAAAGGTGCTACAGCAGAATAACTAGTACAGCAAGTAAAAATACCACAGCAGGACAACTGATGCGGCAGACATGATAAAAAACGTGCTACAACAGGATAACTAAATACAGCAGATATAAGTTTTAATGGGTGAAATCAAATATATTTGTGATCAAAATCAAATATTGAGTCTTCCCATAGAATAAGTAAACTAAGAAAGAATCCAAACCCCAACTTGAACAACCTTATTATAGGCTCCTGCCATCAAAGTTGTTCATTTTAGAGAATAGGCCTAAATGACTACTAGCTATTACTTTTTAGAGACTTCAAAGAATGGGTTTGCTAAGAGGGAGTGAAAAGATGGTCTATTGATGCATACCCAATTCATGTCGTGTTTTCTCTCTTCTTTTTACCACTTTCTTTCTTTCTCTCCGTTCTTTTTTACTCTTAGTTTCCTTACTACTATCTTGCTGTAAGTTGTTTTTCTCACTTGGGTCTTTTCCTTTAGGTAATTCCTCTCTTGGGTCCCCTTCCCATTAGGTCTCCCGTGCTTACTGCCTCCTTCTCATGGGTTCCTCCCTTCTCCATTTATAGTGAGCAAATTCAATGGGATTTCTCCCTTTCACCCCTAGGGCTTCACCAATTGTTTTTGATTCATTGTGGGCATCCATTCAAGACTACCTACTAACTCATTGGTTGCCCCGACCACTGCCATTGCTCAGTTTGTTTGCTGCACCATTACTCATTTCACGACAAAATTTTCTTTTGTTTGTTCTTGCTGTATACCTCTATCTCTAGGTTCAAACATGTAAGGATTGGGCTACCTCACTACCTAGCTTTATGGCATGCATCCAATGGTCCCAATCATCTACTACTTCTTTTGGGTAAGGTACCATCCCAGCAAAGTATACCCCAAAAGAAGTTTTGGCAATAAACCAAATATAGACTCCCTTGATCGTGTGCCCACGTCCCTTGTATTGGCTGGGTATAGGTTGGTGGTGCTCCGGCCCTTTTGTTTTTATCTTTTTTCGTTCCCACGCCGTTTCTACCGTAGTAGATTAGTTCTGTTTCGTCCTGCTGCGTGTTTTTTGTCTTATTTCTTCACGCGTTTCTTGCTACGTTTGTCATTTCCTTAGGTTTGACTTTTCTTTCCTTCACGTGATTCCTGCTACTGACACTTCCTGCCATTCCTTCTTTACATTGTGCTTCTTCATATTAGCTTTCACGCCTATCTCTTTTATACAAAAGGATTTGAGCATTTGTGGGCCAAATAATGATGAATGGATTAAAAAGGTCTTGGGCCCAATTTATCTTCATCTGTTGAAGCCATTCTGCTGAAGAACTATATTCTATGACAGATCTGTATTCTGTGGCAGATTTGTATTTAGCAGCAGATTTGTATTGCTGCAGATCACTTTCCTTTGCGTTTCTTCCTTTCGAGCTCTCTTGCTCTTTGGTCATCTTGGTGGGCCTTTGGGCCTTGCTTTTCATCTTGCAACTTATTGGGCTTTCTTCCTCATAGGCTTTTGGGTATGGATTTGCAAAAATGGGCATCAACAGACTCAACGTTTGCGCACAAACTGGCAGTGGCAGAATGGTGCTTGGGAGTCCATTCCGCGGAGCGCCAAACCCAACTTCCTTCTTAGAAAAAGCCTAGACTAAGCGTTGTCCAATAACATCAAGACGCGTGTCTAAGGTACAAGAAATGTAAAATGAACCCTCGACATTTTTGGCGACTTCACTGTTGAGTTGGGAAACAGACAGGGACAGAGATCCTCGCAAACAAATGCCACCACAATCTAGGACAACGCGTACCATGAGCACTGTCCCCTCGCAGGTTGATTTGAGGCCAACAATGCCCCATCAGCCCAACTAGGCAGAAAACATCAACAAATTGGGGGCTAAACCCCAACCGCAGGCAAGGAATCCCGCTGACAATATCAATGCTTTTGTTGAGGTGCTACAAGCACTGCAGCACTCACAACAGCAAATGATGGAGGAAATTCGTCAGTTAAAGGCAGAAAAGACCAAGGAAAAAGGAAGCCAGCACATCCTAGAGCATGCGGCTGACAAAGAGGAGACACTAGTCGGAGGTGCCTTGTAGAATGAAGGACAATGCTACATCACCATGGCCGAGGTGGTAGCTCTCTTAGAGCAGGAAAGGGCCAAAGCACCCAAGGAAAGATTCTACGCATAAAGACCTCCTTATCCCTTAAGAGTGCTTAGCAAGCCATACCTTGAAAGGTATGAACCACACGCTTTTGCGCAATATGACTGTAGGAAGGGTAGTGTTGTCGAGCACGTGAGCAAATTCATCGATACTCTTGGCCCTTATGCGGCAGACGAGGACTTATGTCTGCGGGAGTTTTCCAAATCACTATGCGACCATGCCTACACCTGGTACATAGGCCTAAAACCAGGATCAATCCCAACCTGAGATCACATGGTAGATGTATTTTGCACTAAGTACTTCCACGGAGAGGAAACAGTGACGCTTGCTACATTGCAAGCTACTAAGCAAAGAAACGAAGAAGATTTAATGGAGTATATCAAGAGATTCAAAGACATAATGCTTGATTACTATGACCATTGCGAGAAAAAGACATTGGTGGAGATGTGTATAACGAATATGATCAGAGAATATAGAGCTGTTCTGGAAAACTTGGAGATCTCCTAGCTTGCGCAACTGTTACAAAAGCCAAAAAGATTGCTCAGTCAGTGAGGCCTAGTTTCGATAAAAGGAACGCCCCACAGGCCGTGGTGGCATCCACTAGCAAAAGGAAGAGAAAAACAGACGGGAGGGAGTACGATACCCCTCCACCAATACCATGCACCCCAAAGGAGTTGGATGTGCTCTCGGACAGGTGGATAGCAGATGGAGTTTTTAAGCCCAATCAAGTTGCTAGGGAGCCCACAGAAGAAGAGCGGAGGGACCCACGTTTTCGCTGCTTGCATAATTATGTGCAACATCCTACCGCAGAATGTTGGGTGCTCCGCAGAGGTGCACCGCAGGATCAAAGAAGGGACTCTAGAGCTGTCACAGCAAGAAGTTCAAAGGAACCCACTCCCGAACCATAAAGGGAAAGGTGTGGCGGTGGTGGTAATCTGTGCGGACCTGGGGGAAGATGAGGAGGAGAATCCAACCCTGCCTGCCACGACAATCACCACCTTACAGAAGAGGTCCAAGTTCAAAAATCTGTTTGACCAACTATGCCTTACAGCGAAAGAGCGGAAGACAGCTATAGAGGCCCTGGTAAGCATTGCTTCCGAGGCAAGAGTACAATGCTTGTCAGCGGAAGTTGCAGATGATAGAGCTCTTTTATAGAAATCAACTGAAATCACCTTCAGTAATGGGGATATGGAAGTGGGATGCCCTAACCATAGGAGGCCCCTTTTACTTAGTTGCGTCTATAAATCAGAACCCCATCAAGAGAGCCTTGGTGGATACTGGTGCCTCGGTAAACCTGGTACCATTAAGCACCCTACAGGTGGCAGGAATCTCAGAAAGAAAAATCCAAGGGTGCCCAATGGAAGTAACTAGGTTCGGAGGAAGAGGTGAATATCCCACCGGCCACATTCAACTATGGTTAAAGGTGGCCCTCATAGCCTCTTTAGCTCGGTTCCATGTGGTAAAGACGAAGGTTTCATACCACGTGCTCTTAGGAAGGCCGTGGCTACACAAGCATCGGCTGGTACCATCTACTTACCACCAGTGTGTGAAAGGGAGGTGAAATGACAGGATGATATGCATAGCGGCAAACCCATCACCATTTGAGCAAGTGGAGGCTCATTTAGTAAAGACCATGTTTTATGACCAGTAGGCGCCATCTGGGGAAAGCTTAGTATCGAAACCAAGAGGCACCTTTGTCCCTAGGTGGGAGGACGTTCGAGGTGACCCAGAACTTGATCTAAGAGAATTACTCTCTTAGAAGAAGAAGAGAAAAGAAACACTTGCTATAGAACCAGGTGACACGCCACAATGCGTCAGGGTTCAAGGACCCGACGGTAGGATCATGTATAAACTATGAAGGTACGTGGGGCCCATAAGTGAAGCACAAGTAGGCCCCAAACAAGAATGGCAGCACAAAAGCCTGGTGTGTTGCATAACTCAAGAAGGCTCAAAACCAAGGCTCATCTCAATCGGTTCAAGGTTTTCAGAAAAGGAAAAATCGGAGTTCATACTACTGTTGAAGAAATACAAAGATGTCTTTGCATGGGATTACATTGAAATACCAGGATTAGATCCTGGGCTAGTAGTGCATACGCTGAATATGGACCCAGAGGCCAGACCAGTTGCCCAACCTGCCAGAATTTTCACACTAAAATAGAAGAACAAATAGACAATGAGGTACAAAAGCTGTTGGCCGTAGGATTCATCAAACCCATTCAACATCCATGTTGGTTATCCAACATAGTGCCAGTGAAGAAGAAGAACGGGCAGATAAGGTGCTGCGTAGATTTCAGAAATCTTAATAAGGCCTGCTTGAAAGACGAATTCCTATTGCCAAACATGGACTTACTAATAGATTTTGCAGCGGGAAACGCCCTGTTTTCCTTCATGGATGGATTTAGTGGATACAATCAGATCAGATTGGCACCAAAGAATGCAGAAAAGACTGCTTTTAGAACACCTATAGGCAACTTTTACTATGCAGTAATGCCATTTGGGTTAAAGAACGCAAGTGAAACTTATCAAAGGACAATGACGACCATATTCCATGAAATGATGCATCGAGAATTAGAAGACTATGTGGATGACATAGTGGTGAAGTCAAAGAAGCGGGAAGAACACATTTAAGTGTTGAGGAGGGTATTCAAAAGGTGCAAAACTTTCAAGCTTAGAATGAATCCCCTCAAATTCGTATTCGGAGTATTTGCAGGGAAATTCTTGGGTTTTCTGGTCCATAGCAGGGGAATAGACGTAGACCCAGCCAAGGCTACAACCATACCTACTATGAAGCCTCCAGCCACAGTAAAGGAGTTGAAAAGTTTTTGGGGAAGGTTTCATATATCCGAAGATTCATCCCTAGACTAGCATCCATCACCTCTACTTTTGGGAAATTGCTAAAAAAAGGGCAAAACTTTAAATAGGGGGAGGTACAGCAGGCAGCCTTTAAACCCGTACAACAACCCCAACCCCCTAAATTGTCTAAAGGACAAAACCTTATTGGTACTAGCCAAGCACAGAGCTCAGAAAAACTTGTACCAATCACCCCTAGCCAAATTAAAAATCAAACTCATTTGATATAGTATAAACTTATTTACAAACTACAATCTAATATCAAATTTATATAAAAATATTTGAATAATGTATACATATAAACAAATAGTATTATATACTCTAAATCACAACTCACACCCTATAACTTTGAACTATTTTCATTTATGTTCCTATAGTTTCATTTTTTTTCTTTTCATTTTAGTGCTTTAACTTAAATATGTTTTCAGTGTAATTCTTCCATCTATATAACTTTGTTAAGCCTTATAAAACCATGTGGTTTTTCTTTGATTCAAAATCTAAAATGAATCTTTGTTATGCTTTTAGTTCAATTTGTTTGTTTGTTTAGACTCCTTAAAGCAGATTGTTTAACCGAATATATTAGCCAAGTGATTACTTAGGTTAATTATGAGATTTATGTTAAAAAGTGGAAGATCTTATAATGCAAACTGAAATAAATAACACATAGATATGATCATCCAGAAAAACCAATAAAACGAGCCATTTCAAGATAAAAACTTGAGGAGGATTTGACCTAGCTATTCTCAAGGTAAACAAATCCACTAACAAAAAATTAAAGTTTTTACAATAAGATTTAACCATAAGTCTATTGCTACCTCCAGTAGTAATTTACTGACACAATCATGTGCAAGTTCTGAATCCACAGACTTTTCTTTCTTAGATTTGTAGAACACAAGCTCCCACGCTTATGAATTTGAGATCTCACTCAAATGTTTCAAATCACCACTTGTTGATCTTGCAGCAACTAGATTCCACTAGCACTTGATTGTAAATCTTGTTCTGGTAGATATTTGTAGAGTTAGAAGGCACAAAACCTTTTAAATCTCACTAGAGTAACTCACAAGTCTTCCAAGAGTCTTCAAAACGTAGTTAGAGTTTTCCTTTTATACTTAGAAATGTTGAGCTGAAACCTTAAACGTTTCCGCAGGCTTGGGCCTAATTTAAATTCTACCAAAATTTGTTTTTCTGCGATATTCAATCTGTCGAGCTTGTCCTTCGATTGATCGAGCTTCACTGAAATTTAATTCTTTTTCCTGTAGCTTGAATATTCTTGAGACTTGACTTGAAACCTTTTGAGCAATTGTCTAGCACCTATTCTAGACATGTTTTTGTTCTCAGTTTGCCAACATAAACAAATTAGAACTCTAAACATTTAATCCTAAATCTTTAGAGCCTATCACAATCATTTACCACAAATCAAGAATTATTTATTTTTAATAGAAATTATGAATGAAATTTAAGAAAAGAAAGAGTAATTATTAATGAGAGAGAGAGAGAGAGAGAGAGAGAGAGAGAGAGAGCGTCAATCTAGTATGATAAACCTAGGCAAAAATGTGCATGCTCTTGAATTCAAAGAGGAATCTTAAAGGGGGAGATAAAAGCTAGTTTGGCTAGGCTAGACAAAGGTAACTAGGCAAGAGACCCATGGTAGAAGCTCCTAAGTTGAAACCCATGTCCAGGCCCTTTCCTTGGCTTCAAGATATATCTATGCTAGCTACTTGTCACAATTATGTTGTTGTTGGTCGCCTTAGACCAAATTGTCATGTTCTTAGGTAAGAGCCAAGACCAAATTGTCACAATTAATGATCCAAAGTTTGTTCCTATATGTCAACATTGTGGTGCTACTAAACACACTTGTCCAGTTTGTCTTAAATCAAAATCTAAACGTAGTGTATCTCAGTCTAATACAAGAAATCATGTACCCAAAGTCGTAAGTCCAAAAAAATTGCTTTGTAAGCTTGGAAAAATTTAAGATTTTGACTTGTGAAAGAAAATTTCAAAATTTGTATCACTCTCAAATGAATTTTGATTTCGCCCAAATGGAAAAGTGAGCTCGGATGGAAAATATCAAAATTTGTAGAGAATAGCCTCACCTGATATACATAAGCTAGGACTTTCGTGACGAATAATTTTTTTTTTAAAATGGCTTCAATCTATGGCGTCTGGTTCTGATGATTATCATCAGACCAAGACACCAATCTGTTTTTTATTTAGGTGAAAATTGAATCTCAGATCTCTTATTCAACTATTAAAGACTTTATTAGTTGAGCTAATTAGAACCCACTTTTGTGACTAATAATGTTTGCTTCAAAATAACAGTTTATCGCGGATGCCTTACTATTCACATTGACTATTGGGCCATGTACACATTTGCAGAAACTATTTCTTCTGTTTTCTGAATCAATTATAAAAATTAAAGTCAAAGCCAATATTTAGAAGATTTTTCAAAGCTAACTATTTAGAAGTTTTCTGAATCAAGATTTTTCAAAGCCAGTATTGTATCAACTATATACATGAATAGAATTAAAACAGTGGAAGATTTTATTCTCGGTGGGGCTGCAAATTTGAAATTTTATCACAGTTAGTTGGATTTTATTATTAATCGTTTCTATTACATGGTACGATTTATTGGAAAATTTTCAAAGCTAACTTTGACACGGATTTATTTAGAAGTTTGATCCATTTATTCAATACCGTGACAGTCAGCTTCTTAGATGAATGATACTTGTAATGATATAGATTTTCTAAAAATTACCCATAGGTCCCATACTTTTCTAAAAATAGAAAAAAAAATACAGACCAATACGTTTTCAAAATTCCAAGGAACCCAATTAAAAAAATAATTAATCAAAAACAAAAACAAATCTCTCATAATTTATTATACCAGAGTTTTTTATTTAGTGTGGAATATATATAATTTTGAAGTAGTTATTTTTAGTTTACCATATTTTGCCACATGAGCATTTAAGATATCACAATTTTACACATCATTATTGTAATATATTTTTTTAATTGAATTTAACTTTTATTATTTAAACCCTCCATTAGAATCTTGACACATCATTTTTTAAATAGTAAATATTTAGTTCTATATAAAAAATCATATTAGATGTTTAATGCTAGAATATATAGTTTCATATACAAACAAAAATATAATAAGTGTCTATCAATAATTACCATAAATATTAAATTTCATATTTAAATAAAAAATAACATACAAAAAAGCATAATATTTTTATTTTTTTTGAGATAAAAGCATTATATATTAAACTATTCTATGCATTGCACAGTTACCAACTAATTCAAAAAATAAAAATTAATATCTCTCAATTTTTTAAAATAGGATAAAATACAGTTAATATCCCTAAAGTTTGGGTTAATGCTAGCTAGATTCAAAACTTTTTAAAATTGACAAACTTGGTCCCTAAACCGTTACTCACTTTTCTCCACTCTCTCACAATGATTAAGGACCAATTTGATTAGTTTTAAAAAATACTAAACATGATTGACAATACATTAACCCAAATTTCAGGGTAGTGTTAATTAACTGTATTTTACCCATTTGAAAATTACATCTCCTTAGTTGGTAATTACAAGTAGGCTCCACCACTATATTGCAGGGCCACGCCTTCACATTTCAAAAAACAAAAAGTACTAAAAAAATTAAAACATATTTTTTTTAATTAGGACGCTTTTTAGTTAATCCTCTTGCTTGATGTTGGAAAAATCCTACATAAATGAAATTAAATTTCAGCAAGCATAGGAAAACCACAACCACACAAAAGTACCAACGTTCAAAATAAATTGGAAATACAACTTGAGTAAACAAAAAAAAAAAAAAAAACTCTCTTTTCCTTTTTCACTCATTACTCTTTCCTGGTTGTATATCTCTCACAATTTTATCTTGCAGTTGTGTTTTTCTCTGCTGCTCGCTCTCTTTCACACAGTTCTTCAACGTCTGCACTGTCCTTTCGTTCTCACTCTATGTGACTTTACACAATGGCCAAATGGCCTCTTACTTCAGCTTTTCTTTCTTTCTTTTTTCTTTCAGCATGTGAGACGTGCATAACATCAACTCTCAATAAATGAAAGCCAACTTCCGTTGACTTGTGAGACGTGAGAGAGATAAGCTCAGTTAAGAGCTTTGACAAAGAAGTGGGCTGGACCCTACGGTGCAGTGCATTATTAGTAATTGATGCTTAGTTAGCGTTTGAGAGCCAGGAAAAAAAAAAAAAAAAAAACCAAAAACTTGCTGCATTTTCAAATTTTATTTTCCTAGCCCATGTCAACAATTATGGAGAGAAGATCCCTTAAACTTCTCCATGCATTTTTAATGCTTTTACTGCAATTCAAACCAGCCCTTGGATTTATTTCAGGGGTTGAAGATGCTAACGTTAGGTGCATAGAGAGTGAGAGACAGGCACTCCTTGAGTTCAAGAAAGGCCTTGTTGATGACAATGGTAGGCTCTCTTCTTGGGGAAGCCAAGATGAAAACAAGAATTGCTGCAACTGGAAAGGAGTTCATTGCAGCAAGCAAACAGGCCATGTACTCGAGCTTGATCTTCAGGCTGATTCAGAAAAAACACAACCTTTGCAAGGTAACATTAGTTCTTCACTGCTTGAATTGCATCATTTAATTTCTTTGGACCTCAGTTACAATGATTTCAATATGAGCCAAATCCCAGAGTTTATTGGTTCCTTAAATAACTTAAAGAACCTCAATCTCTTAGAGGCAGAGTTTGGTGGGACTATTCCTTACGAACTTGGAAACCTTTCCCACTTGGAGTCTATTGACCTCTCCTCAAATCATTTACAAGGCTCAATTCCAGATGTCTTTGGCAAAATGAATTCTCTTGAAAGTCTCAGTCTAGACGTAAACCAACTTGAAGGTAACGTACCAAAGTCCTTAGGAAATATATGTACTCTTAAGTTGATTGTCCCTCTCCGATAATAAGCTCGGTGGACAACTTGTTGAGTTTATCAATAGCTTGTCTGGGTGTGCGAAAGACTCACTAGAGATGTTGGATTTATCATCGAATCAAATTACGGGATCATTGCCTGATTTCTCAATATTTCCGTCCTTAAAACAATTGAATCTTGCGTCCAACAATATAACTGGGACTGTGCCCAAAGGAATTGGAAACCTACACCAGCTCGAGCAATTCGATATTTCTTTCAATTCTTTGCATGGTGTGGTCACTGAAGTCCATCTATCAAACCTGTCCAACTTGTGGTTTTTAGACTTGTCAAATAGTTCCTTAGCTCTAGAATTGAACTTCAATTGGGTTCCCCCTTTTCAATTGCGAGTCATATACTTCGCATATTGCAAGCTGGTACCTAGATTTCCAAGCTGGCTCCGAACTCAGTGGAACATTTCTATCCTAGATATCTCCGATACTGGACTTTCGGATAAGATTCCTAAATGGTTTTTTGACCTGCATCCTACTTTGCAATATCTAGATATGAGTGGTAACCGATTGGAGGGTCTACTGCATCTTTTTGTTTTCCCACCTAAAATGACAGTCTTGTGTATAGCCGAAAATCGTTTTTTGGGGACAGCTTCGTTTGTGTATAGCCGAAAATCGTTTTTTGGGGACAGCTTCGTCTGTTTGTAAAATCAGGGGTGGGATTTTAAATTTCCTAGACCTCTCAGACAACCTTTTATCTGGACATCTCCCCAATTGTTTTATGCATTTGCGTAAGCTACTCATTCTGAACTTGGCTGGCAACAATTTCACTGGGGAAATTCCAAGCTCTTTTGGCTCTTTGTCTCAGCTGCACACTTTGAATTTGCGCAACAATAGTTTCTCTGGAGAATTACCTTTGCCTCTAAAAAATTGCAGTTTGTTGAAGTTTGTAGACTTGGGAAACAATAAATTCTCTGGATCAGTACCAGCTTGGATTGGGGAGGGCTTGCCACAGTTGAATATTCTTATCCTACGTTCCAATAAATTTGGTGGAAGCATACCATTGAATCTATGTTGGGTGAAATATTTACGAATCTTGGATCTTTCTGTAAATAACATATCTGGAACTATACCACAATGCTTCAACAATTTCACTGCCATGGCTCAGAAAGGAGATTTGTTCAGCGGAATCATTGGTAGTAATTACACTGATTCATATGTTTATGATTATGATGATACAGAAGAATTCATTAATGATGCAACGGTTATAATGAAAGGAAGGGAGTTGGAGTACGGAAAATATCTTGGACTATTAAAGATCATTAACCTTGCAAGTAACAAATTGACAGGGAAAGTTCCAAGTGAAATCTCGAGCCTTTTGGAGTTGGTTGTTCTGAACATATCAAGAAACAAGTTAATTGGAGAAATCCCACAAATGATCGGACAGTTGAAGCAGTTGCAATCACTTGAAATGTCAAGAAATCAATTTTCAAATGAAATCCCATCTAGCATGTCAGAGTTACATTTTCTAAGCGACTTAGACTTGTCTTACAACAATTTGTCTGGAAAAATCCCTTCAGGTACTCAACTGCAAAGCTTTGATGCAGTTGATTTTACTGGAAACTGGGCACTTTGTGGGCCTCCACTTCCAAATAAGTGCCCAGGTGAAGAAACACCAGACCAAAGTGATCAACCAACTGATCATGATGGCAATGAAGATAATGACAAGGATGGAGATGAATTTGAGAAATGGTTTTTTGCTGCAGCAGGATTTGGATTTTTTATAGGATTTTGGGGAATTTGTGGACCTTTGCTCTTAAGGAGTTCTTGGAGGGGTGCTTATTTCTTGTTTCTGGACAACATGAAGGACTGGCTTTATGCAACAAAATTGGCAATGTGCATGAAAAGATTGCGGTGGAAGTTTAAGAACCAGGGGTGACCACTTTGTTTGTAGCAAGAGGTTATCAAATAAGATGTCTAGGTTTTTATGGACTTTTAACTAGTGTATATGTTCATAGTACTTTCTCTCACAGCACCATATTTTTACTCGCTATGGTATTCAATAATGCAAAATGACAAACGTGTCATGTGTAATTGGAGTTTAGTTAATGTTTGAGCGTTCCTATATATCCAGTCTTAGTTTGTGATTCCAGTACTGGTGGTTACTGACAGTGTAGCTCCTGTATATCTTGGCTGCATTTTAACATTGTTGAATCAAAATGTTGATTGGAGATGTATGTCTGTTTCAAAAATCTCTTAAAGGTATACTTTTCTTTGACGCAATTCATGCTAGGAACAGCAGTTGCACGTGAAATGACTCTTCCATTCTCTAAGAATAAATTCATAACGTTTGCATGGCATTGGAGAGACGTTTTTACCCTTTTTTTATCACCTTCTTTCTCAGCAGCTTCTTTGTCACTCCTTATTTTGATGAGATGCACTTGCACTACAAGAAATTAGGTCTTGCGCAACTGCGAAAACCACTGAAACAGACCGAAAAATAAAATAAAAACATTGTAAGGACTATTTTGAAACATTTTAAAGTATAAGGATAATTTTGAAACATAGGTTAAGATTGATGAACAAATATGCAATTTAATCATACAATATTAATTTTTTATTGGTCAACTAGTTTTAAATCCACGTGATGGGTGAAAAAATTTTAAAAATTTTTTGGTTTAGTGAAAAATAAGAATAGTAGATAAAACTTATAAGTGTTAGTTTCAAACTCTTCTTAAACTGATGTGATTATTCTCTAATAAAATATAGTTGATACAAAATATTATATTTTCTAAATTAAGATATTTATATGGGATAATTACACATAACCCACCTGTGGTTTGGGCGAAAATCACTTTGTCTGCCCGTGGTTTGAAAAGTATCACTTAACCCACCTGTGGTATGTTTCCGTCAATCTCCGTAACCCATCTCAGTCCCAGCTGTTACAAAAACACCTCTTAACCCCAAAACATAACATAACGCGGATCAAAACACAAAAAACTGAAAAACTTTTTGAGAGAGAGACTTGTGGTGAGATCATAGTGTTCTTCATGGTTTGGAGCGTCTGGAGGGGGAGAAAACACAACTTGAGCAACATTGAAGCTAGGGGAAGGTAGTTTCGGTAAAGAAAATCAAGGATTTGTTTCTGTTCTCGATTTAGGGTTTCAAATTTTGTTCAAGTGCCAACTTACTGTGTAAAAACTCTAAATTTGGGCTTCCCAAGAATCGTGTTTTGTTGATATGTCTTCATCAAGTGGTAATTTCTCAGATTCATGTGGGCATATGTGCAATTAGCAGACTTGTGTTTTGAGAACAAGTCTGAGTTTGTACAATTTTGGGAGGAGGTTCTTGCGTTGTAGCCATTATAAGGTTGGTCCTAAGTGTCCTTTCTTTGTTTGGCTTGATAACCCAACCTATCATCATGGCAATGAAACTGCACTTTTGGCTCTAGAGAGCATATCTAAACTTCAGAGTGCTCTCTAACTTACCAATGAAAGGGAAAGGACAGCTCTGGAAACAGCGGAAGAAGCTAGGCAAATGGCAGGATAGGCTCTTGAAGAGGAAGCCAAAGCCAAGGAGAGGAAGAGAAAGGCTTGAGCTATTTGTGCAAAAGCTAAGGAAAATGTCGTGTTTGTTGAAGAGAAGTAGAGAATGTGGAAGTTTGCATGCATTTTGTCATGGATATTTTTTGTTATTGTTATGTTGTTGTTTTTGTGTTTTGGCTCAATTGAGTTCTCTAGAGTGAAGAGACCGAGGTTGTTGCCCTGAAGTAGTTAATTGGTTAGTAGAGATAGTTATGGCACTGTAAAGAATGTTGTTAATGAATTTGCATTGTAATGTTGTTGTCCTAAAGTAGTTATGGCATAGTTATGGCACTAGCCTATTGATGTAATGTTTTGATGTGTTAATGAACAAAGAATTTGTCAATTATTGAGTATTGTTTTATGCATACCATAACAACCATTCAATGAAAGAAGTATTGGTCATGGCACTAGTCTCTGGGCATATAATGAAAGAAGTATTGGTCAATTATCAATGACCTGCGCATACCATAACAACCATTCTACAATAACAACTTACATACATTCTGTATTGGAAAAATCTACTTGAACACAATCTGTAATAGCAAATGAATAAACTTCTATATAATCCGGTTTGGACAAATAATGTTCCATACAAACTGAATTTCATAAATACCACAACTTCCACATAATACCACAACTTTCATATAATACCACAAAATTTCATACCATAATAACAACCTGGAGTGTATTGTACCTTAACTTCTAGTAAATTACAAAGAAGATAATTACAAAAAGCCAACAGTGGTCTTAACAAAAAACACTAGCTGCAGGCCAACATGTTCCCTCTAGCTTTACTCCCAATGCTGGCATGCGTACCCACAAGCTTCATTTCTTGCCTTTGCTCCTTCCACCCACTGAATTCATTTTTGGTGGCCTTTGTGCCACAAGCTGTCACAACTTCCATATAATACCACAAAATTTCATACCATAATAACAACTTAGAGTGTATTGTACCTTAACTTCTGGTAAATTACAAAAAAGCACATTCCAAGGTCAACTATATATATATAATTACAAAAAGGTGATTGTTTTTTACGCTAATTGATAATTACAAAAAGCCAACAATGGTCTTAACAAAAAACACTAGCTGCAGGCCCACATGTTCCCACTAGCTTTACTTCCAATGCTGGAATGTGTACCCACTAGCTTCATTTCTTGCCTTTACTCTTTCCACCCACTGAATTCATTTTTGGTGGCCTTTGTGCAGCTAGCTGTCCTCTAGTCCTCACACCACCAGTGCTCCTATTTGTAGGTGAAGGCTACAAAACAAAAAGTAGATCCACTTGTTAAAAAATATCCCAGTCTACACAACCATCTAGGAAAAAGGTAACTACGCTAAGTTACCTGTGAAGAACTTGGTAGGGTATCCCAGGTCTCCCTAAATGTGTGAAACTCTGGCTGTGAGAAAGAGAACCATCCTGCTCTCATGGGAGATGGCCTAGCTTGATTTCCTTGCTGTGAGGATGAAGGCTGAGTGGCAGACCTCATGTTGTAAGTTTGGGTAGGCTGCTGGGATGGTGGCTGGGGTGCAGCCTGAGGTGCAGATCTAGATCTGGTACTAGGTGCAGGCACCCCTCCCCTTGCCTGCAACAAAACTCAATTTTAGTAAATTAATTGTAAGTTTAAAAACAAGTTTTTTTTTTTGCCATTTAAATGTCAATTACTTACATCTTTTTCTCTTTCAAGCCTCTATCTCCTCTGCCATGGTGTCTCCTGAGTGATGCCAGCCTTGCACCCTCTTAAGTTATGCCCTTCCTTTTTGCATTTCCCACACCTTACAAGTCTGTTCAACCAACTTGCTTTTTAAGGGTTCTTATGCTCATCAGGAGCCCTCTTTATTTGCTTGGGTGGCTTGCCTGGTGGTTTGTGTATGTGAGGTGCTAGAGGAGCAAGCTGTCCAGTCTCAACCCATTCTGACTGGCCAGGCATGGGAGGAAGTACCTCCTCGTACATCTCCATGTAAGTTTCTTTGTGATAGCATGGGTGGGTGTAGGCTTCTGGTGTCTCAATGTTTGTATAAATGGTTGTTATGGCATGTTTGCATGGAATGCCATTTAAATCCTAATACCTACAGCTACATGTCTTCTTGACAAGATCAACTACATGCCTTTCATATTGACTGGCTACCTCATAAAGGAAACTGCCAGCTGGGGTAGCACTAAATGGCTTGCTTTCAACCTTCAATTTCTCCAACTTATCTTATATGCTTGGACACACCTTTCTAGCATACTTCTGTATCCCTTTTTTTTTTTTTGTAAAGCCTAGTCATAAGTCTAACCCTAATCCACTCCAACATTGTCAAGATAGGCTTGTCCCTAGACTTCAATATCATTGAGTTAAAAGACTCACTCAAGTTATTTACCAAACAATCTGTTAAGGCCCTAAGAGTGAAGTGTGACCTTGTCCATTGTGCAGGTGCAATGTTTGCAAGATACTCATATACCTTTTCATTCAAATCCTTTATGTACTACATGCATCTCTCAAACTCCCTTACTGTTGTGGCAGCAGCACACCTCTATAGTGCATCCTTCAGCTCCAATCCCTTGTAATCTACTTTGAAATTGTTGTAGATGTGTTTCACACAGTATCTATGCTCCACAATAGGGAATAATGTCTCTATTGCAAGTATAAGCCCCTGCAAATAACCAAACAAACAAACAAAGCATGTTAGTTCAACTACATATATACTAAACTATTCAAGTATAACTGAACAAAACTTGCATACCTTTTGCCTATCAAAAATGAAGACCAACTGAAGCTCCTTTGGCCTCCCTATATCATCAGCAAAAATTTTCAAAAACCATATCCAAGACTCCTTGTTTTTTTGTTCCACAACAACCATGGCTACTGGAAAAACGTTGTCATTTGCATCCCTAGCAGTGGCAGATAAGATTTGCCCTCTAAATCTGTGCTTTATGTGATAACCATCTAAACCTATAAATGGCCTGCATCCACCTAAAAATCCTACCTTTTGAGTATTGAACCTAACATACATCCTCTTAAATTTTGGTTGGGAAGTCTCATCAACCATTTATGTCTGGAGTATAACCTTACTCCCCTTGTCTATAGTGTTTATCATTTGTGCATAGTCCCTAAGGACACCATACTACAGTTGTTCATCTCCATTGATCAAATCCTTTGTCTTTCTCTTTGATCTATACACTTGGTTTACACTTAGGTCAACAGATAAATTTTGCATCACATAGTTGTGTACACCACTCACCTCCCAATTCGGATTTTTGCTAAAATCCTCAATGAACCTCTTAGCAACATAAGCTGATGTTGCTTGGCTATTTTTAAAAGACTTAGGGTAAGTACAATCATCAGTCAAGGTCTTAATCTAAATGTTAGCTCTCCACTTATTTGAGATGCATAACATCTCCACCCACACCCATTCTTACAGTGAACTGATATCTTGGTCCTCTCATTTAGCTTGAATTTGATGTCAATAGGTTTTCTAATTGCATACTCCCTCAAAGCAACTCTAAACACCTTTGCATTAGGAAACTTCATCTCCTTCTTCAGTACAATATTTCTCATGTCACTCTTAGCATTAAACTCTGGTTGCTCAGGTACCTGCTCATCATCAGACCCATCCATGCTTACCAGGTCATCCTCAAGAGCTGGCTCAGCCCACTCAGGGTCTACATGGGGTGCATTGCTTGATTCTGGGGTTGTATTGGGATCATCACTTAATTTTGGAGCAAAACTTTATGGAGCTAAGTTTGGAGCAGCAAATATGTCATCACCAAAGTCATCCCCCTCTAGGCCTTCATATAGCCAATCATCATCATCATCTCTATCAATGTATGTACAAACCCACCCACATATTGAAGGGTTGGGTCCTCCACAAAACATTCTCCAACATGAATTTCAATGTCAAATGTGAAGTCAACCATCTACAATTAAAATAAGTAGTTTGTTTATATACTGACATGCTGAAAACGACAACAAGCCAAAAGAGACAACAAGCGAAACATAGTACTATTTTGTTTTCATATAAAATTTGTTTTGTTGTTGAGAGACAACACATAGCCAAATGACCACATATAGCACATGCAAAACCAGATTCCCAACAAATTCATAAGGACCACACTACCCATAGTTCACAAACAAGTGTAATCATTGACTAATAAACTTGATTCTTTCAGGTATACGCATTATATAAACAACCATAGCAGTAAATAACAAAATGCACATTTAACATATACCAATTTTGAGAAAATTTTACAAACCATAACTACGTGGGTGGGTGGTGGGAAAAAATGCCATCAAGAACCCAAATGCAGATCAACAGCAGTCACACATATCTTCCCCTAGCTTCAATGTTGCTCAAATTGTGTTTTCTCCCCCTCCAGACACTCCAAACCACGAAGAACACTACGATCTCACCATAGGTCTCTCTCTCGAAAAGTTTTTTAGTTTTGGGTGTTTTGATCCGCGTTATGTTGTGTTTTGGGATTAAGAGGTGTTTTTGTGACGGCTGGGACTGAGGTGGGTTACGGAGATTGACGGAAACATACCACAGGTGGGTTAAGTGATACTTTTCAAACCACGGATAGGCAAAGTAATTTTCGCCCAAACCACAGGTGGGTTATGTGTAATTGCCCCTATTTATATTTATTATTTGAAAGTGATTTAAATTTTGTAAGGTTTTTTTCAAGGAAACATAATACATTTTACATTTAATTACTATATAAGCCGAGATATTTTGTAAATAATTTAATGTATGGTTGGAATTTGTTTTCAATACTCCTTACACACGGTTCATCCCCTATACGTCTTGAATGACCTAAAGTGAAAGCAAATATAAATAAATTTATTACTTATATTAGGAAAAAAAAAATACAAGACTTTAATAACAAAAAACATATATAATTTTATCAAGAACCTATCAACATCAGTATATATTCATATTTCGAATTGCATATCAGGTAAGGTCGCATAGTGGTGCTTAAGGCTATATGCTATTATGCTTAATCCGCGTGGTAAATTTCACTTTGCATGAAGTAGTTCTACTTCTAATTCTATATATTTAGTGCATCAAGACTGATGGTTTTCTTTTATCTTTGATGCTAATATCAGGAGTTGCTGCTGCTGGTGCTCACGTCCAAATAAGTGTCAGAAACACCGTTTGTAACATTTGTGTGGCTGTGGATCTATATTATGCTTTGTTTCATTGCCTTTCTCAGCACCGTCATTTCTTTAGTGGCTACCTCTTTTCAATTAAGCAAGTTAATTTACAAAGTGTATTGTGTAATTTGAATCTAATTTAATGTTTGAGTGTTACCATCCTAGAATATTTGTACTGTTACCTTTGTTGTTTCATATATATATATATAGTGCGTGTGTTTTTTATTTATTTTCTTATCAAATGTTTGAATTTGTCAACAAGTAATCTGATAGAAATTGGGAAAAGGTTTTGATTGATAAAAAGAATTACATATATATATATATACACACACGCACACACCTCTACTAAATTTTGTATCCCTTTCACAAATAGATAATAATAAATAATTAAAATATAGTTAGAATTATATTATATGAGTTAATTAGATAGATTGATAGACTAATTTTAATTTCCTTTTACAAATTTATAGAAATTAGATTGACTAACATTGCATTATTAAAAATTATATATAATTTTTAATATGAAATAGACTATCGTATTTGCCAATAAATTACCAAAAAAAAAAATTACAATTCTAATCTTAAATATAAAAATATTGTTATCACTTATACATATAAACATATATTATATTAAATAATAGTATATGGACAAAATTATAACTCTTTTTCTCTAACTTTGTCTTGTTTCATTTTTGTCCCTATAATTTCAGTTTTAATGTTGCGGTAACTTTTTCTTTTTTTATATACAAGATAGAATTCTACTCTAGAATAATCTAAGTATATATGTGTGTAAAGTTCCGTCTTGGAGACTTGAACTCCGACCTTTGCCCCCCACACTCCACAAGCACTTATACTTGTGGAGTGACACTTGTAAAGTGACCATCGCACCAAGAGTATGCGGTGGTATGTTGTGGTAACTTAAATATGTTTTCAATGCAACTCTTCTATCTATATCACTGTTAAGGCCCATAAAATAATGTAGTTTTGCTTTGATACAAAATATAAATTGCATCTTTATTGAGCTCTCTGTCATTTACTACAAATTAAGAATTATTTATTTTTAACAGAAATTACCAAATAAAAAAGAAGTGGAAGTGAGAGTAATTATTAATGAGAGAGAGAAGAGAGCTATTAACTACAAGTTTTTAAGCAATGAATGAAGAGAACCGAGTGTAAATATTAAGGGCATCCATAACATCTACAAAACCTAAGGCAACAGCATATTGAAATTCTGCTACGCAAAAAATTAGGAAAGAACACCACCCTCTCTCTCTTTCTCTCAACACACACAGATACTTTAGCAGATATAAACAAATTAAATAGATTATTAAATAACTACATCAATGAATGGCTAGTAAACTATAAACACCCTGTGCAACCAATTATATAACAACATCCATACAACCCAAAGCTCAGATGCACACCAACGTGAAACTCATATTAAACCAACCGAGTAAACTTCATTCCAACTGACCCAGAATAAAAGAGAGATATAGAAGTGAGAAGCCTTTTATAGAATAGACGTTACTCGAACTGAGTTATCAGCTGATCCAGTCAAGAAGATGGGCAAAGTCGGGTGCCAATCAACCGTTGTTATAGCAGCAGTGTGTGGAAGAGTTCTCAACCCATTTCTCTGACCACGAACCTGAGCCAAGTTAAACAAACGATAAATTAAATTAGAATAATCATTACTGCAGAAAATCAGCATTTGTAATTCTGGTCAATATATTGATCAGGGTCAATAGCAAGTCAACACTGATTTCCATAGATTAAAGAACAAAGGAAAGCCAATGACATTGTGTGCACTTGGACGTGTCTTCATGCACAGGCACAGGCACACACATATGAGAATGAGAAACAAGAAGGTTGGGGTGGGCGAGAGATCAACCTGATATATAGGTGCTCTTACTGAACCAGATGTCACCAGTAGCCTCCTCCCGTTAGCATCTAACGCCATTTCATGTCTGCAAAGTTTTGAGCTCTCAGCATCACAGAACCTACAGAATGGAAAAGAATCAAATTATCAAGGTTCCTTCTGCTAACTATAACACAAAAATATAGAAGATGCAACTATAATAACAAATACCAGAACATGACAGACTTTTACAGGGCAACAGCATAAAACAATATGTGCAAAGGCAGTACCAACATTATAAAAAGTAAAGGGTTCACCACCAGGAAAGTGAGGGAGACGGATTATGCACAGCACACGATCCTCCACAAAAATTAGCGGAATCAAATAAATGACAGTTATTTTAGTATTTATGTGATTTCAATCTTCCATGAACCTTCACTAGTTACAAAACCAATGAATTAGGGGCGGAACTAGGATTTTCTGAATGGGAGGGCCAAAATTATAGCAAATACAAAATTGAACTAATTTAATTGAGTCGTTCAAGAAGGAAAATTATGCTCATGTAGATTAGGCAAATTAGACCATAGCCCCACCATAGCGCCTATATCTAATAACATAAAGGTCCTATGATATTGAACAACATTATAATTCCATAATCCTCCAATTTGAAATATAAGTAGTATAATATCCCAGTTCCACAACACATTGGCTATTACATCATTGAGTACATAGAAAGCATTTAATGAATCTCACTTTTTGTGAAAGTTCAAGAACTAAGATGACAGTTAAATTGCAGAACCAGTCAGTACAGCTAATCTTAACCAATATACTCTTTTCCTAAGGATAATAGTCTTAACCAAAATTCACTTTAGGTAACAGAGTGCCGGCAAGACAAATACCTACTACAGTTTCTTGACCATAGGACTTGACCTTGGTTTTGCAAGCTCCATTCAAAAATCTAACACCAGAAAACAAATTCTGTGAGGGTTATATTAGCATAATATAGCAAAACCATATACTATATCAAGTTCAAAGAAAAAACTAAGCTGTATTTACAGAACTCCGCCTAAATTTGAATTGAAAACCAAGATATACTTGCCTTTCCATCTGACCCCAAGCTAAAAATGCTTGTCTCATCAGGCCCAAAAAGAAGAGAGCTTATCGCAGAATCATGTGCAGGCCATCCAGTAATTTGTAGACCAGCAGCCATGTCTTTGACAAGTTAAGGGGTATGCATAATAATGCGGATATTTCTGCTCAGGCACCCTCATCCATGATTATTGGGCAACATTTTCTTTTCATTAACCATTTAATTTTCCATCAAATGACTAGGTTAAACCCCTAGTTAAGATACAAGTAAGCCTCCGAAATGCACTTAAAAGGGCCGGGTTAGCAGAAAAGGAGTTTGTCTTCTTAAGTATGTGCAACCACAAATTTTAAAACCAAAGGTTTCTGTTTTCACATGCAAACTGGATAACCACTAAAATGCAGATTAAGAAACCAGGTCATATAATCATTAAAAGGATACCAAACATGTGAATCATTCCATCAGTAGCAGAAGCTGCTAAAATCTTCCCATTGTGATTGAAGCATAAGGAAGTTATTGCAGGTGGATCTTTACCAAGAGGAAGGACTGTCTTCACGAAAGGAAAAGATCATTAAGGGATAAAATAAAAACTGGCAACTGAGTGCAAATATAAAGTTCTAAAACAAACAGTCACGAACCACAGCCTTCCAGGTTTTCATGTTCCAGACAGTTAAGGAAGCAAACCCTAAATTGTCGTTATAACTTGAGCCATTCCTACAAAGAAAATGAGTTCCTATCAATCTATTGCACCAGTAGAAAGAACAATAAAATTGATAAAATAAGAAAAACTAAAAAAATGGTAAATAATAGATAAGAAAGATAAACCCATGTTCAATCTCCTGAAAATTGCATGATTGGGAGATCAGGGTCCATAAGAAATACTCCCAATGGTTTTAACCAATACTAAAGTCATTTCAGTAGCACAATGCAAGCATAATTCTCTTTTTATATTATTATTATTAATAATTTATTATTGAAATTTTACACATGCATCCAATGGGTCTTGAACTCTAAACCTTAAACTCCATCCCATTCCTTGAATTGTTTTTTTATTTATTTATTCATTAATTTTTTTTGGGGGGGGGGGGAGCTCATTGGCATAGCAGTAGCATCATACTTCTAGTAGAGGTGTTATTGAACAGATCACCAGGCGACCACAGAATGTCATATTTTAACACTTCCATACAAACATTTAAGACTATTAGAAGAAAATACCCTTTGGAGGCTGCCGCAGAAACAAAAATTGGTTCTACAGGGCTGCACTTTAGATCCAAGACACTGCAGCACCAAAAAGATGTTAAGAGCAAACACCAAGGAAGAGGAGAATTGCAGCCATAGCATATATAGGATAAACCTTGGAAATGCTTCAGTTGTGCTGAGATCGCAGACAACTCTCTTTGCATCAACATTCCATGCTTTAATGCCCCCATCAGCTGTGCCTATGAGAAGCTTTTGTCAAAAAGAACCACAAAACTTAAAAGAATGAATTTCGATCTCAAATAATCAACATCATTCAATATCAAACCATATATGCAATCACTCATAAAGGCGAATTTACATACCAAGCGGTCAGATTTACACTCCCAGTCAAGTGACATGATCTCTGCCCCACAATAAATGGTCGCATTTCTTGATGCCGGAGTTGAAGAGTCATATGTCCATATCCTTTGTTTTAAATGTAAGGAGAATAATAAGGAATCAACTTGAAATCAGCCCATAATTAGAAATTTAAAAAAAGGGACATGCACCAAGCCTTCTCTGGCATGCTCAACAACCAAGGTAGTCACAACTCAAATCAATAACCCATCTATGCAGGATAAATCTAGAAATTGTTTCTTTTCTTCTTCTTTTCCTCTTTTTTGAGGAAAGGGGTGGGGGTCCGTCTAAATCCATTTTAGCAAATAGGAATTTCAATATATACAAGCCATAAGGGACAAGGAATCTTAAACCCTTACATTAAATCTTTATTAAGTTTAATGTTACCTACTTCCAAAAAACGAATACCTTACTGTACCATCTATAGAAGCACTGGCTATATTGTTCCCTGATGCAGAAAAGCGGCACCGACTGATTGGACTTGTGTGACCCAAAAATGTCTCCTAAAAAATCATGGTATTCCAGAAATTAGAGACACTCCAATAAAGAATAGCTTAGACATTCAGGTAAAGAACAAAATGTCTTTGTAGAAAGGATTAAGGAGCAAGGTACAAATTGATAAATGAAAATGATCTAAATCTAAAAACTTCAAATTTTGAAATATGGATTTATCAGATATTGTACCTGAAAGTCTACTTTAACTTCTGGAAATTCTTCTTCTATGTGAACTTCCCTGCCATTTTCTGCCACATCAAATTCAATAATTACTTAACCAGCAATGAGTTCATAAATATTGTCACAATTAACTCACATATTCAAGTGAAAAACAGGAAATCAGAAACCAGATTAAAAAGCTCAACCCACAATACCATACAGTGAAAAAATTAATTTGACTGTTTCCTCAGAAAAAAAAAAAAAAAACAAACAAATAATGAGTTCTCAAACTAGTTCAGTAAAATAAATGATGCTTTACATTACCATGCTGTCAACCACTCATACAGAATCTTGATTCTCTTTAGATCTCTTTAAAGATTATATCTACATTTTAGCCTTCTTTTGCTGTTCAGATTGACAATACCATTTCACACATCAACTCTCTTGCCACCGAAGTCATATTTTTTTCTTAAATATTCTACATTAGCCAATGGATCTGCTCATATAATGAAGCATAAATGTAGGGTTACTTTACACATTTTTTAAATTCGCAAATTTTTTACATTATCTGCCCTTATCTTTCACAACTGCTCTACTAGACTTCTCTAAATTTACAGGTTTCTGATACCATCTATCTTATCTTCCCACTAATGAAAGCTCAACATGTCACCCCATAAATGTCAACTACTCCTATAATTTTTATAAAAACAACTTCCATTAGCTTGTTCCCTAGCATGAACTTATGGAAGAGAAAATGTACAGAACAGCAATCTACCAATACAGGGGCCATCTTGCCACATTTGACTAGAATCACCAGTTCTACCATCTCCCATATCAAGATTTGATGAAGTGGTTGAATCATGAAACAACTTGGATGTGGTAAGCTCAGATTGAACTTGAGAAGGCCCAGTAACAAAATCTTGATCCAGCACTGTTTCAGCTAATTGTGGAGTAGCAGGAGCACAGGCTTCATGTATCTCCCTGTATATAATAGGATCTTCATGCATAAAACTTGATGAACTTTTGGTTTGTCCTGTGCTTGCATCCGGTAGTGAGGAAGCATTACTGAGTTCCAAAAAAAAAAAGAAAAAAAGGATGACAGATATCAAAATAGTTGTGTCTATAGCTGTTATAGTCATAAGTCAAATAGCAAAGACCATTCCTTACCACTTTAACCGACCTAATTGAGCTTCTTTTTCCTCCAGTAAAGCTTGAAGTTGTGACAACTTAATATTGAGTTGCTTTATATCCTTTCTGAGACGGTTGGCGGTATTCTTCTCTGCACTGATCTTTAATAGGGCAGGGAGGCGTGGTGTGGTTAAGGATATATTCTCAAAACTCAGTCAGTAATAAATTGACTTTAAAAAAAAATAAGTTTTTAAAAAATACCCCATATCATGATGATATCATGTAATTGTTGGCAGAAACAAATCAAAGAGAATAAATGAGCTCACCTTTTTTGAAGAAGCACATATGAATATTGAGGAAAGAGTGGCATAAAAAAAAAATGGCTTATCGTTATTTTAGAATTCCATTTAACACCCAAGGACACACTTCACAATCATCAAACTTAAAGGCGTTTTTTTTTTTATGAGTAAACTTAAGGGCATTTTTTAAACAAAACTGTTTTTAAAATGATAGTTGTAAACTAGTAAATGCATTAGAATTTTTTTTTATGACATGAAACCTCACTAAGGTAGGGCCTTTTGGATCCACCCCTAGGGAGTAAATGCATTGGAAATATATGGGAATGGTGAAACCAAAGTATCAAATTATATTATATTCTATTATATATATATGACTTGCTCTGAAGGATATGAGTTCCATTGAAGATCTCACTAAAGAAGTTCCTCACAGAAAGACGTAAGGCCTCATACCATTCCTTTGAGAAATAAATACGAAATTCAGGATCCAGGTTTGGGTTCTTTATATACGGAATGGCTGCACCACATGCCCAAAATTATAAATCAAGGAGAAGGTAGTCCAATAGAACACAATAGAATGAATAAAAGAGAAACCCACCAAACCATGCTGTCCAGTCCTTGCCCCTCTGCAAAAATTCATTGCCATTCATCTCGAACAAATCTACAACTTTGTCCCTCCTCCCTGATTGTATGGCATGGGCAATATAGTATCGCAGAATTGAAACCTCCAATTTAGACAAAGTAGCAATAAGTACAGTTTCAGATGCTGAAGAAAAGCACTTCTTGAAAAAGCTCAAGAGACCAACTAATTTTTCTGCCTGAAATTTGGGTACGTATACTGAGAAGATTAAGTCTAAAATCTTATCCACTTGAAACCCTTTACCAATATCTGTGCCTAATTCACTCTCAAAAGTTTGCAGAGTATTAGTAAATCCTCTGAAGACAAGAAACTCCCTCACAAGTTCCTCAGCATACTGAATGTTCTCCATCTTGTTCTGCTACACCTACAATGATGAAGATACCTTCAGCCCCATAATTATTTACATCATTCACGTAACAGAATTTTTTTTTTTTTGGGGTTTAAGTCCCTGAACAGGAGATTGCACTATACACATCTCACTAATCAATAGATGTATGAAATGTAAACAGTAAAAAGTATATGCCTTCATATGGGATTTATCTAATAGTACATTTCTACACTCGCTAGAAAAGTAAATATGACTATATTAGTTTCCTACTTCAATTAGTTCGTATGTCATATCCACAATCTCTACATGTATGCACATAACTGCTTCATTCTGCGATTTATCAACAAACAAAAAAAAAAAAAATGCTTCATTCTGCACATAAGAGCAGTCCTGTAACATATAACAAATGCCTAATTGCAAAAACTAATTAAATCTTATTTCAGTAACAACAAAAGCAACCAAAGAGTACATTAATGAAGACACTGATGATAATGGTGATGGTGACAACAAAGATGACATAAATAAATGACAATGACAATAAATAATAATAAAAAATATTTCATTGCAACAACAGCTTAATGTAAATTCAAATAATACACAAACCCAAGGGTAATGCACCAGGGCTTAAACTCAAAATGAGTATTCAACGTCAAAACAACATCCATAAGCCCTGATATTTACAACCAGGGCATGTCCTTCATACAGGAAAAAGGAAACTAACATATTTATGGGAAGTAAGATATTGGGACTCCAAAGATGTCAGTCTAGAAAAGGTGTGGAAAGGGGTTGAACTAGGTACAGTTAGTATCATACATGTGTTCAAAGAAGCTAAAATTATAAGAAATAGGACAAATTTCAAACATTGATAGTAATAAGTTCATTGAGCTACCTTGCAACAAATCAAACTTGCTCGATACCGTTTCAATTTCAGCAGATATGAATACTTGCTAAATACCTACTCAGTACTGAATCTAATACATGGGGCTATCAGAACTTGTTAATTCTTGTATAAAATCACATTCCAATTTCCATTTCAAATTCGCAGTTTGCGCAGAGGATCACACAAACAGGTAACTCCAGTTCCTTCGATAGCAAATCACATAGCCTCAGTATCAAAATTAACCAAACTCAGTGGACCCAAAATTCAAGATTGACAGTCTAAAACACCAGCTCTACCAAATTAGCCATTCCACATGGGAAAGTGCCAATTTTTTTTTTCTCAAAAACACACAAACATTCACATCTTAATCCAATTCAAACACGCCCCACAAGTCAAAGTCCCACTTAACAGATACTAATTCCAATCCCCTATTTACCCATTTGATTTTCTTTCAAAATTTATCTAAAAACCACACAAAAGCTATCAAATTTGAAATGAAAATCACTTCAAGCTGGAATTTTTGTCAACAAATTTAGGTTTCTTAAAAGATCTACCAGGGTTCGCTTTGATAAACAGTTCAAATATAAAATGGAATTGGAAGAGAATTTGTGAGGATTGTACCTTACAGAATTGCAGAAGAATCGAAAATGCACGAACTTCAAGGGTTTCGAAGAGAGATTTTTATGATTTTCAGAGAGAAATTATGATTGGATTATTAGTAGGGCTAGTTGATTTTGATTTTGGTTTTTTTTTTTTTTTTTTTTTTTCTGCTGAGTAAAATAAAAGCGTAAGCTCTGGCACTTATGGGGCTTTGGCTAAGATGCGCTGCTAATGTGCGCTGTGAAACTCAGAAATATTTGTAGCTTATAAAGCCTGGCCAGGATTATTGCGGTCCTTGCGGATATACAGTGTAGTGTGGAAAAAACTTAAGTGATCTAGTGCAATGCTTCCTCGTCTTACCTGAGAGGTGAGCTTTATGAGTAGGTCTCGCTGTAGAGTATAGGTCCATTCCTTCTCATGTGAGAGGAGAGAGGATATTGCTATCAGAGTATGTAAGAATTATCCGTATTGTTAATGATTATTTAAAAAAAAGTTTTGATTTTATTTTTATAAAAAATATATTAAAATAATGGTGAAAATAATTATTTTTTAAACTAATACCCTTAAGTTATTCATTAACCTTTTTCCTAATTATTTTACTATCAACAATCTAATTGCATAACTTTTCATAAATTGTTACTTTGTTATTGACATATTTTTACTCGTTGAGATTAACTTGCATTTTTTTTTTAATTTAATGGTTATAATAAAGAAGGAGGTGATTTAAATCTTGGATATTTCTATTAAAAACATCAAAATGTGTTAATTAATTGAGTTACAATACTCTTAATAATTATCTTGCATTTTTATGAACGTCTATTTCCACTTCTTGAGATCCCTCTTATATAGAATTCTTACATATCCATTTATGATTCCATGGTCATTCTTTTATATAGTATACAATTTAATTGTTAAACCAAGTGGAGGAAGGGAATTGAATATTAATTCTTCTCACAATCTTTTTTTTTTTTTTTTTGCTATTGTTATTGTTGCTATCATTTGTATCAACTTGATTGGGGGTCTTATTACTATAATATTAATGTGACCTTCGGACCGTCAATTACATGCATAATAAAGAGTGGGGAAGAGCAATGACATGACACTGAAATTATATATAAATAAAGCCTATGATAGAATAAAAAAAATAAAAATAAAAAATTCCACTCTTTATATATGAATAAAGAGTGGGGAAAAAAATGATGCAAAAACTTGGCATTAATGAACAGTGGATTGCAAAAATAATGAAATGCATCTCAACTGTCACATATTTAGAACTTATGAACGGTGAGCCAAGTGGCTAACACTCCAATCCAGGGGACTCCAATAAAGGAGATCATCTACCACCTAATATCTTGCTTTTGAGGGAAGAAGGGATTTCATTATTACTAAAGAAAGCGAAGAAGAGGAATTGCATGAGTGATTTTGCCATGAGTAGAATTAAGAGGCCCTAAGATATTACATATATGTTGTTCGCTAATGATAGTATGATCTTTCGCAAGACCACAAAAATAGAATACAGAGAAAAAGATAAGGTTATGTTTGGTAACAATTTTTGTTTTCTATTTTCAAAAACTTGTTTTTGAAAATATAATGACAGTGTTGGTGCAAACACAATGATAATAGAAATAACACGAAGAGAAACTGAATAATACTTCTGAATTTTTATTAGTTTAAAGAAAGAGATTACACAACACTATTTGGACTGAGGCGCGGCACTCGCTCTCTTTAAGGAGATTCAAGCCCTTGGTTGGCTAAATTTTGTAACCGGTGTAGACCGTCTCTGACTTGTCTCCCCCAGGATACAACAGCCCAACAAGTGTCGTATAGCTAGAACAACATCTGCACAAAGTGTTCAAGCCCAAAACTCCACCAGAATGAACACCCTTTATTGCCAAGAATCTCTCTATTTTTTTAGTGTATATTGTAGTAACTTGGATTATGTCTGAATGGGTCTTTTTATAGACTCAATGGGCTTCACGAAATTACTACCCAAATTAATATGATTAATTAGGTCCATTATTCTGATATAGTGCGTGTGCAGACCGTCTCTGACTTGTCTCTCTCAGGATACAACAGCCCAACAAGTGTCGTATGGCTAGAACAACCTCTGCACAAAGTGTTCAAGCCCAAAACTCCACCAGAATGAACACCCTTTCTTGCCAAGAATCTCTCTATTTTTTTAGTGTATATTGTAGTAACTTGGAGTGTGTCTGAATGGGTCTATTTATAGGCTCAATGGGCTTCACGAAATTACTACCCAAATTAATATGATTAATTAGGTCCATTATTCTGATATAGTAGGTGTTACAAGATTAATTATTGGATAATAGGAGGATCCAAGGTGCTGATTCATTTTCAAATTTGACACCTCCACCCTTCACCTCCCCCTTGCGCACGTATCTAGCCCAATATTTGAGACAATTCATGTTAGCCCATTAATCACCACAATTAAAAAGAACAAAATAGTCTCTCTCCTTTTCAATGTGGGATTAAACATTTTCACTAACTCCTTATCTTCCACATTCACTCCCACATCTTTACATTTATGTTATAAAATTTATTCATTTTAATTATTTAATATTAAAATGCTCCAACAATCCCCCACTCATTTTAATATTAAATTTTTAGTTAAAGAGAGATTACCAGGCAAAGATGGGTCACTATGCATCATGAAGGTGTGCTCTGCATTAAACCTTCACTTAATAAAACAGCGATCTCAACTCCAGAGTCGTAGTGGTCTCCGACTTGAACTAGGACTGCTTTAGGGAAATTAAGTGTCACTGCTTACACATAACAACTCAAGTGTTGACATGAGCTTTTATAGCTAGCACTTTACGGCCATGTGTTAATCCCGGTTTCATGAGTGTATTTGAAATTAAGTCCAAATCTCATAGGGAGCGGCCCCACCCCCACACTCACATAGGTGAAATTTTTTCAAGGGTGCTCCTGTAATTCTGACACCCCACTCATACGAGTTACAAATTTCATTAAGAGTTTTTTACTCAACCTCTTCACATTACAAGATAAATGCACTTACATCATAGGAATGAACAATTAAAAAATTATTTACAAAATAAATAATTAACAAAATAAATTGTGCATTTCTTACGACCATCGTATGATTCGTTTTTTCTATTGAACCTAATTCTCAGGATCTCTGTTCTTTGGGTTGGGTATCCTCATACATGGCTCATGATTCTATGGATTTTAGTCCCATCCCCCTCGATGTATTCCAGACTCTATCTTTTGCCAAGGCCTTGGTAAATGGATCTGCAAGATTATCATTAGATTTAATATAATCCACAGTTATGATGCCACTACTCAAATAAGATCACACAGTACTTTGCTTTCTTCTTATAGGTCTGGATTTACCATTGTAATAACGGTTTCTAACTCTATCAATTGCAGCAGTGCTATCACAGTGAATTAATATAGGTGGAATTGGCTTTTTCCAAAGTGGAATTTCATATAACAAATCTCTAAGCCAATTTGCCTCTTCACTAGCTGAAGCTAATGCTATTAATTCAGCTTTCATTGTTGAATTAACAATTATTGTTTACTTTTTAGATTTCCAACAAATGGCACCACTACCTAAGGTAAAAATATAACTAGTAGTAGAGAGAGAATCACCTGACAAAGTATTTCAATCGACATCACTAAAACCTTCAATCACAGCAGGGTATTTTTTATAAAACAAGTCATAACTTTTGGTACCAATTAAACATCTCATGACTCGCTCAATAGCTAGCCAATGATCTTTACTAGGCTTGCTAGTAAACCTGCTTATCACTCCTACTGCATATGCAATGTCAGGTCTAGTACAATCAGTAGCATAACGCAAACTACCAATGATGCTAGCATAATTATTTTGATTAAAAATCTCATCATCATTATTCACAAGAAATAAATGAACACTAGAATCAAAAGGAGTAGCTACACTTTTGTGATCATGAAAATTATATTTTCTCAATATTTTATCAACATAATGTGATTGATCAAGATATATTCCATTACATGTTTTTGTAATTTTCATGCCCAAAATAAAATTAGCCCCACCAAGATCTTTCATATTAAAATGGCTTTTAAGCATATTTTTTGTCTCATTTATAACATGCATATTTGAGCCAAAAATCAACATATCATCCACATAGAGACTAATAATAACATATAAATTATTCCATGATTTAGAATAAATACATTTATCACATTCATTTGATTTATAACCATTCTCAATCATGCAGGAATCAAACTTTTCATGTCACTGCTTAGGTACTTATTTTAAGCCATATAGAGATTTAGTTAGCTTACATACCTTGCTTTCTTGTCCAGACTCTACAAAACCTTCGGGTTGATCCATATGAATCTCTTCCTCTAGGTCCCCAATTAGAAAAGCAGTTTTTACATCCATTTGATGAATTTTCAAATCAAAGATTGCAGCAATAGCAATTAACAATCTAATAGATGTAATTCTCGTTACTGGAGAAAAAGTATTAAAGAAATCAAGATCAGCTTTTTGTTTAAAGCCTTTTGCAACAAGTCTATCTTTAAACTTATCTATTGATCCATCCGGTTTCAACTTTTTTCTAAGGACCCATTTACAACCTATGGTCTTACAACCCAGTGGAAGATCTACTAATTTCCAAGTTTTATTAGAAATTAGAGATTCCATCTCATCATTGACAACCTCTTTCCAAAATATAGCATCAGGTGATGTTAAGGCCTCTTTTAAATTTTGGAGATTTTCCTCAATGTTAAAAACATAATAATCATGACCAAAATCCTTTTCAACTCTAACTCTTTTACTCTTTCTAGGTTCCATTTCAAAATTTTCTTGATTTTGTAAATGTGAAGTAGAAGAACTAAGTTGTGACAAAATATTTTCTTTACCCCCACTATTTTTCAATTTAAAATGAAATTTTTCTTCATGAAAAATTGCATCATCAGATTCAAAATTTTTTTTTTTCAAGATCAAAAAATCTACAGGCTGCAATATTAAATGCATAACCAAGAAAAGTACAAGTAGTAGCTCTTATACCTAATTTAGGTATTTTAGGGTCTATAAACCTTACATAAGCAAGACAACCCCATACTCTCAAATATCCCAAATTTGGCTTATGTCCTTTCCACATCTCAAAAGGTGTGGTGTGTGACTTTTTATATGGCACCCTATTCAAAACATGACATGCAGTTAAAATAGCTTCACCCCAAAAATGTAAAGGTGCACCAGATTCAATTAACATGGCATTTGTTAACTCAATTAAAGTTCTATTTTTTCTTTCAGCCACACCATTAGAAGCAGGTGAATATGGTGCAGTAGTTTCATGGATAATCCCAAAGACTGAACAAATGAGTTGAATGCACTTGATTCATACTCACGGCCTCTATCACTTTTTATTCTTTTTATTTTTCTACTGAATTGATTTTCAACTTCTTTTAAAAAATCTTGAAATTTTTCAAAAGCATCACTTTTATTTTTCAACAAATAAATAGTTGTATATTTTGAGAAATCATCAATAAAAGTGATAATATATCTATTTCCTCCACGAGTTAAAATTCCATCAAATTCACATAAATCGGAGTGAATTAACTCAAGCAATTCGGTATTTCTTACAACACTTTTATGAGGTCTTTTTGTAATCTTAGCTTAACTACAAGTTTCACATTTTTCAAAAATTTTTGACAGTCTTGGAATTAATTCTAAACTACTCATAATTCCCACATATCTACTATTTATATGACACAAACGAGCATGCCAAAAATTAACAGAAAAAAGCATATAAACTAAACTGGTAGATGGTTTATTATTCTCAACATTCAATTTAAACATTCCATCACAAACATAACCCTTGCCCACAAATAATCCTTTTTTAGTGATTACATAATTATCAGATTCCATAGTTTGCTTGAAGCCAGCCTTGTTAAGCAAAAAGCTTGACATCAAATTCTTCCTCATGGACGGAGTGTAAAGTACATCTTTCAATGTTAGCACACATCTAGAAGTGAATTTCAACTCAACCTCACCACTTCCAAGAACCTTGGTTTTGCTAGAGTCACCAAGCATAACAGTTTTTTCTTCTTTAAAAGGAGTGTTCAACTTGAACCAATTTTTGTCATAGCAGACGTGCCTATTAGCACCAGAATCTGCCCACCACCCTTCAACATATTGCACCATATTGATGTCTGTAATCATAGCCACTAAAGACTCTTCAATTACGTTAGCCTGCGAGATAGATTCACGTTTCCGAAATTTGCAAAATTGAGCAATATGCCCACTCTTGCCACAGACAAAACAGGATCTATTAAATTGATCTTGTGAAGGGGGTCTTTGGTTCTTATTGTAATTTTTATTCGGGTTTCCCCTTCCTTGAGGTGATCTATTATTGTTTTTAAAGGCTTTCTTTTTTGGCTTCAATTGACCATTTTTAGGAAAATGATTTTTGGACATATTATTATTGGATGAAATAAGGTTTACCTTTGTGGTGGAATTACCATTGCTCTCTTGTGTCATGAGTGCATCTTGTCCTCTAGCCTCCTCCTCCACACGGATGCGTGTGATCAAGGTCTCCAAAGATGTCTCCTTTTGTTTATGCCACAAAGTCTTTTGGAACTCCCTCCAAGATTGTGGTAGTTTGTCAATTATACCAACTACCACCAAATTATCTCTGATATTTACGCCTTCGAATCTCAACTCTGCTACAATTGTTTGGAAGTCTTGTGCTTGATCCACCACTGATTTTCCATCCACCATTTGGTAACGGAAAAATCTACTAGCAGCGTACTTCTTTGCACCTGCCTCCTCAGTATCATACTTGCTTTGTAAAACTTTCCAAATTTTTTTAGCAGACTTGTAAGTTGTATCATAATAATCATAGAAATGATCGGCAAGACAATTCAATAGATAAGAGCAAAAATTATATTAATATTTTGTATACTTATCTATTTTTTCTTGATGAAAAATATATTCTTCGTCACTCATTTCATCGTTAGAAACCTTTGATGGATTCTTCTCAGTGAGGATGTAGGCAACTTTGAGAAGGCTTAAGTAGAAGAGGACCTTTCCTTTCCACCTCTTGAAGTGGGCTCCCTTAAAGCGAAAGGGCTTGTTGAGATCTCCAACAGGCTCATTTGGTTTTTCTTGTGTAGGCTCCATGTGTTGAATCTCCTTAAAATTGTTGGTGCAAACACAATAATAATGGAAATAACATGAAGAGAAACTGAATAATACTTTTGAATTATTATTAGTTTAAAGAAAGAGATTACACAACACTATTTGGACTGAGGCGCGACACTAGCTCTCTTTAAGGAGATTCAAGCCCTTAGTCTTCAAGCCCAAAGCTCCACCAGAAAGAACACCCTTTCTTGCCAAGAATCTCTCTATTTTTTTAGTGTATATTGTAGTAGCTTGGATTGTGTCTGAATGGGTCTATTTATAGGCTCAATGGGCTTCACGAAATTACTACCCAAATTAATATGATTAATTAGGTCCATTATTCTGATATAGTGGGTGTTGCAAGATTAATTATTGGATATTATTCTGATGGGCTAGATTTACACAATTAATGGTGAGATAAGGAGTTTTCTGAATAATGAAAAGGCCCAAACGGATAGTCCATTAAGTGGGTTAATGGCTCATTATTTTCCATAATAAAAATGGAATATTTATTCGGGTCATTTACTCACCAACGGATATGGTAATTACTCTGAATGGGCTGTCAAGTAGGAGGATCCAAGGTGCTGATTCATTTCCAAATTTGACACCTTCACCCTTCACCTCCCCTTTGCGCACGTATCTGGCCCAATATTTGAGACAATTCATGTTAGCCCATTAATCACCACAATTAAAAAGAACAAAATAGTCTATCTCATTTTCAATGTAGGATTAAACATTTTCACTAACTCCTCATCTTCCACATTCACTCCCACATCTTTACATTTATGTTATAAAATTTATTCATTTTAATTATTTAATATTAAAATGCTCCAACAGACAGTTTTCTTGTATTTTTAAAATCAAAAATATGTTTGGTTGGTTGAAATTACAAAGATAATTTTTTGAAGAAAAAAATAGAAATTACTAAAATATGATGTTACTAGGATTTGAACTCTAATGCTAACTCATTTAATGAGACGGATTTATTAAATTAAATGGGCATTTTCATTGACTTTTGAAAATTAGAAACCAAAATTAGCATTTTGCATGTTTTTAATTTTCTTTACAAATTGAGTTTTAAAAACAGTTTTTGTTTTCTGTCCATTTTGGATTGCTAAACAAGTTCTTTAGTCTCAAAAATAGAAAATTATTTTTGAAAATAGAAAATAAGAGAAAAAATCAGTTACCAAACATATCCAACTCTGAAGGAATATGAGGAGGCCTCTAGTTAGCAAATTAATAGGCGCGCAACCACCATCTTCATTAGAAAAAGCACAAGCAACAACTCTGTGACTTGTTGGGGGAAAAGTAGTTAGAGACTATAAGAGATACTTGGAGTTGGGACTATTGTCGCTGATAAGTAGATTAAACAAGCAAAATTTCTCCACCATAAATGAGCAAATATGGAAGAGAATATACTAATCTTGTGGAGATGTGGTTCAGCTTTTTGAAACTGAACTTTTTGAAAAAGTGGAATTTTTAAAAAGTACAGTATGAAATTGGGCTTTTTGAAAAAGCTGAATGTTTAGTAAAAACTATTAAAAAATACTTTTTGAAAAATTTGAGTGCCTGGCTAATACTTATAAAAATGGCAGTTTGAGTTATAAATTACCACAAAGGACAAGATATATATAAAAAGAATTCTTTGTTTTAATTACCTCTCTTAATGCAAGTTATGGACACAATATTTTCACAAAAATTTCACAATAAAGTTTATATGACAAGTTGTTAATGGTAGGGGAAAAAAAATAATGTCACTAATAGGTCTAGATGAGAACCAATAACAACTTACTATGTAAATTTTATTATGAAATTGTTATAAAAATATTCTATCAATAGCACTATTTTTTTTTCTAAAAAAAATGGTACTAATTTAAAAAGTTTAGATATATAATAAAATGTCACAATATGTTTACAATACTCTTTGTTTTTAGTTGTGGTCAATCCTAGTCTAATATTTTATTAATTTATTTAATTTTATTTTGACATATGAAATATTTGATACCCCAACTATTATGAAATTTTTTTGTGTCTTAACACAATTGTAATTTTTATTTAGTACATTTCCCTACATCATATCCACGTCTCCCACTCACTACCAAATTTTTTTTCCTTCCCTTTTTTCTCATCCACTCGTTTCTTCCCCCATTTTCGTCAAATATATTTTCTTTTCCTCCATCATCTTGTCTCTTCTCTTCTTCAGGTCTTCTTCCTCACCCAAAATACAATTCTTCTTCACCCAAAAGACAAGATAGAAAGAAATATATTACATAAAAAAGAGAGAGAGAGAGAGAAGAAGCCGCAATTGTAGAAGAAGAAGCCTGCAGCAGTAGTGAGTTTATGGGTTTATGTTGGAATTGAAGAAGAAGCCTGCAGCAATAGAAGAAGAATCACGGTATTTTTTATTTTATTTTTTTTGGCGTGAAGGATGGTTGATTTATGGGTCTATGTTGGAGTGAGAAATCTGGCATAAAGAATTGTTGATTTATCAAAGGGCAAAGTTAGAGTTTTAAGTAAAAATGAGGGCAATTTGGTAACTGAACTAATAACCCAACGGATAGATTCATCAACGCGCAGGAGCTTTTGTAAAATGCTCCTCACAGCTCCATTATGCAAATGCGCATTCTCTTTACAAACTCAAAATGCAACTTTTTTTAAAACGTTGCTTTTTATACCTAACCAAACACATATATTATATTTGTAGTTTCAAAACGTGCTTTTTGAGTTGGGAGAGCTGAAACAAACAGGCATGTTAGCATCGCCTTATGAGAAAAAATATATAGTTAGTAGGTATATTTTTGGTCTATAAAAAAATATAATTATATTTGGGCCCCCTCTTCCAACTAATCTGCCCCCTTTCCTCTAAAATCATCAGCCCAACCCAACCTAGAGTCCAGCCCAAATCCACGTAAATGTTTAGCCCAAAACAAAACAAATTTTATTTAAAAACAAAACAAAATAAATGTACAAAATAAAAACCAAACTTAAAGGAAACTACATGATGGTGGGCCGTGGCGGAAAGTCAAGGAAGAGACTAACAAAATTAGAAGATGAGAAATAAAAAATTAAAGATGTAGAAAGAAGTTGAACCGAAAATGACATTCAAAAAGAGAAAAGGACGAGAGGTTAGATAAGAGAGTTACCTGGAGGAGAAGATGAGGGATGTGATGACTTTGAGAATATGAGAGGTAAGAGAGAAAAACAGAAGTAAAAAAGATTGAACAGTTGGTGATGATAAAATGTGGGAGGGTAGATGGGAAGCTCCTAGGAAGGGGCTTCCTTTACAATTGCCATTACATTCTTTTCTATTTTCAAAGATACCATTACTTCAATTCATTAGTCCTTTTATATATTTCATTTGATAATCAATTTTAAAATTTTAGTTTAGCAATAATAATAAGTACCATAAATAATAATAATAATAACTAGTCTCATCACACGCGCTTTGTGCGTGCAATGGTGTTTTTTTTTAGTGGTCTTATTTTGTAGAAATTAAAAAAAAAACTATGTTTTTTTTATTTTATATATATAATTTTTAGTTTGAAAATCTAATTTATAAGTGAATAAAAGCAATTTAAAAATTAACAGGGGAGTGATCATATTTTTTAGGCAATATTTTAGTAGGAGTTAGAGTTGCATTTTTATCGGATTGTCCTTTAATTTTGTCTCTACTTAAACATAGAGGTGTAGGAGCATTTTTGAAATAAAAAATGAGGAATCCAAATAGGAGAAGCCTCTTAAATAATTGTATAGGTAATAATAATAATACAAATATATATATATATATATATATATATATATATATATATATATATATATATATATATATATATATATCTGGTGCATAATTCTGAAACGGTATAACAATACACACCGATAACAAAATATTCTATTATAGTAGCCAATTTGGAAAGGTCTTCGAAATAGAATTCAAAATCTTCTTGATATCCTCATTTGGAATTTTGTTTGCTTATACTTCGGGCCCTCCCTAGCTTACAATCCTAGGTCCATCACGCTCATGCACTAATGATGTGACACAGTAATGCCTAGTTGGCATGGTGGGATCTTGTGTCAACACATTGTAAAGCATGGCAAGTTGATGTGGCCAATTACATGGCTAGGGTTGATGTGGTAAAACCGTCTGACGCCACATCACCATGCAATTCCTCCCCCCCCCCCCCCCCTTTTTGTTGAAAAAATTGGTTTTTGCTATTCACGATTCAATGCTTTGCCAAGTGCAAATTTGGCTCTAATACATTAATTTTATTGAGTGGTTGAAAAAAGGGGAAAAAAAAAATGAAAGTAAAGAATTGAACATGGTTTAGCTTGATGGCCTATGCTCATTGTAGAAAGCCCTTGGTAACCATATCTTTGCATGTGAAATTGTTTTTTTTTTTTTTTTTACAATGAATCCAATGCAAAGTTTATATAGTAGAGAACTTTAGAATTTGTTTGCTTAGAACAAAGGTCTCAAACTCCTTAAAATAGAAAACGAAGGTCCCCAAACGCCTTAAATTATTCTCCTTCAATGAAACCTTTATTGGGGACCGCCCGCGGGGGGGGGTGGGGGGTTGAAGATCCTTGTTTATTTGTTTCGCCCACTATGAAACTTTTTCTTTTTCCTTTTAACTTCCCAAATCAAATATCCCTCTTCCATGAGAAATTACTAGTACTTTGCTTCGAAGGCTATGTACACAGGGCCATCTGTTAAGCCTAGTGATTAGCAATACAAGTCAATCTCATCTAGCTTTACAATTTATAACTTGGAGCTTTTAGACACACAAAAAAAAAAAGAAAAAAAGAAAAAAAGTTATAACTTATGACCACTATTATTTAGGTATATTAAATTAGGTTCTTAATTAAATTGCTGGAAAATTGTAATTATCTTTGTAAAAAAAAAAAAACCACTATTTCAGTTTTTATTTTATTTTATTATTATTGATAAGACATTTAAGTTCCCAAAAGAGGGGGGGAAAGATAATAAAATAAGGGAGTGTTGCTTAATCAGCTAGATCCTGGCATTATTTAGCTCTCTTTATTAAGTACATATACCTCTGTCTTCAAAAAACATCATTTCAACACAAAAGAAACCTGCAGGTATATAATTGGATAACCGCAATAGCAATCAAAGCTGAAACGATAATGCCAATATAGAGTTTTCGTTTGAACAGCACCAAAGGATCAAGCTTCTGTTCACTCGTACTGTGACATTTTGACTCGAATTCAGCTTCCCGTATCCTCATATGTATCACTTGCAGATCCAGATAGTTCAGGTCTAGATGATACTGTGTCCAGTAAAACTTGTTCACAGTATTTAAAAAGGTCATGAAGTATATTATAGAGGACGAGAGGGAAATGGCAAAAGGAACCCACCAGTTTTTGCACTGCGGAGACGTTGATGATCTGTGTGAGATTGCTATTGTGTATATTCCAAGCAGTATGAGGTATGCAATTGTCAAGTTTTGAGCTCTAGTCTCGTGGTACCGAACCCGCCTTTCTTGTTTCTCGTTGACGATGGCCAGGTCGTTGCAGTAGAGTCTGGGGTTGTTCTTCATGTCCATAACATCTCTGCTTGAAGTGGCAAACAAATGACGTGAAGACTTTAGAGAGTCAGTGCGTGAGTAATTTACTCAGAACCATAGATTAAAAAATAAAAAACAATGGGGAAATTATTGTGAGACACTCACAAACGTAGATTCATTGCCATACTTTTTTTTTTATACTTTGTAGGTTGTAACATTAAGCACGAACACTATTTATTCATAAACCAGTTTGAATAATCAGCTTTATGAAGTTTCCTTGAAGTACAAATTTTTTTTGTCATCACTGGGCCCAAGACAGAAAATTATCAGTTGTAAGTTTCCACGAAATTATTTCTGTGACTTGTAAGAAAATGCTTATATTCCAGATAGAGATGGTTAAACCTAGCTTTCTGCATTTCCCCTGTTTTGGTTTGAGTAATACAGTTTATTCAGAAAAAACAAAGACAAAAGAAGTCTATTATTGTGTTGTTGTCAAGAATTGCAACAAGTCCATAACACGCTTTTTTTTTTTGCTTGGCTATAAAGGCTTGACTGGAGAAAGCAAGAGATAAGCCGAAGGAGAGGTGATAGTTACACCAGGGACACAGATTCAACTGAAATTGTGAAATTTCACAATCGTAATTGAAAATGGTGTTTTGAAAATATCATTTTACTAATATAACTAAAATTGTGTTTCGTGTTTGAAATATGACCGTGTGTAAGTTATGCAAAAATAAACAAAAACAAAAAAACAAAAAAAATCCTAGCGTGATCAGAGGAGATCATCTCGGACAAGGATTTGTATTCATGTATCTTAATCTTAGTCCACTGACACTCAAAAGAATGAGAAAAATTTCAATCCTACGGGAGGTGTCTTCACTTATCCTTCCAAAAGATGTGGGAATCCTTGTAGGAAATAATTTTTGTCCAAAAAAGAAAATTCAGTTGAAAAGGACGCGCGCAGACGCGTCCTTTGAATGGTTCAACCACAGACAGGTCACATCTCTTCATATCTCTATATTTCTCTGGCATTTCCTTCCTCAGCTTTCAAACCAGATCATGATCACCACGTACACGTCGACCCACATGGTTCAGGTCTCCATACTAGCAAGACGACAGCCTAGTGTTGATCTTGATTGGGTGTAGTGATTCCCTGCTGTGTATTCCTTCATAGGTGGATCGATTTTGGTGTTTAATTGGGTGAGTCCAACCTTCGACATGGGTTGTTGATCTTGATGGTGGTGATAGTTGAATTCTCGTTGAGATGAATATTGTTATGATTGGTTGTGGTGGTGTTTTCCATGTGGAATGCCAGCTGCTATTGGAGTTTAGCCTTCATGGCAGTGGCAGCAACAATATCATCTTCATGGCTAGGCAGTACTGGCCGCAAATTTCTGGATTTTTTTTTCTTGCCTCTGCAATAGCCATTTAAAGTTTAAACCTCTTCTCCATTCAATTGAGCTAATATCCATGGACTGATCTTTACGCCTCCAAGATTTTTCTTTGAATTGGTTTCTTTAGTTACCAGTTTAGATCCCAAATTTTATGGCTTAGTCAATTTTAGACTTCTAGAGAAATTAAGCCCAATTATTAATGTACTAACCAATTGACATGAGAAAGAATAAATAAAGTAATAAACACAATAACCATGTGATAAAATTCAAAATTTCTTATGCCTTGATACTGAAGACTTGGCTCCATAATTATGTGAAATTCTGAGTTAAAATGCCATGCTTTGTTTTTAACAATCTAGTTAGTTTATGAATTGGCGGTGTGTAGCAAGCATGGTAAGAAGGTGTACTTGACTGCTACTCCTCAGTGTCCTTTCCCTGATCATTGGAGATGCCCTTCAGATTGGAAAGATTATGTTTGGGCTCAATTTTACAACCCACCATGCCAGTACAGTCCAGGCAATTTGCCTAACCTTGAAGATGTTTGGAAGCAGTGGACTTTCAGATATTCCTGCAACCAGGATCTTTTAAGGACTGCCTGCTGCATCTCAAGCTGCTGGAAGTGGCTTTAATTCCAGCAGGAGCAGCCAACCTCACATCAGAAGTTCTTCCTGCCATTAAGAACTTGGCTAAATATGGAGGAGTGACGCTTTGGTCAAAGTATTATGATGATTTAACTGGCTTTAGCTCTTCCAACAAGAATGATGTCTAAAACTCTAAATTACTTCCTAATGAATTCCTGTACTTCCTTTGCTGATTTGGTCATTGAGCTGATGCTTGAGTACTTTGGTATTATAATTTGATGTACATATATAGTGTATAGAATCACTTTAAACTGTCGACAACTTGTTTATATATGATCTCATTTTGACGCAAAGAATGCAATAAATACGTATACAAAAGTTTGATGAAATTTACGTATGCTCAACGCAATATTAGGAACTTTTAGCTATTTGACAATCCATGGTACCAATTTCATGGCCCAAACAAAAATTTGTTTTGAGTCACCTTTACTATCTAGGTGACATTGTGGAATAACTACATGTAGCTTGAGATGAATGATGGCTATTGATTGTGAAGGAGCTGAACTGAGTGACTTCTCTCTTCATTGTTTTGTATACTTGATCCAGGCCTTCCTCAATCAATTCCAGAACCGTCTGTGGCATTGGTGGCATGTTGATGTGATCAATTGATCCTTCCAACATCTTCACCACTTCCCCCATTGAAGGTCTTGTAAATACCTCATCCTGTATGCACCAGAATGCGACTTTCAGAGCTCGCACAAGCTCCTCGTCATCTGCTGCCCCTTGTAGTCGCCTATCTGCAACTTTTATTGGCGTCCCATTTGTCATCTCCTAAAAGGAAATAAACATTGATATGGTTAAGAATTAGTCATACAACTAGTACTTTTGTTTACGAGTACAAGCAATTAGAAAAAAATGAGTAGACCATGAATCTATATATGTTGTGCCTAAGGGTAGACTTCCATATGTCACTCGACAATATTGTGATGTTGTCCTGAAAAACACAATTAGGAATACTATTTTGCTTGGAAGTAAGTAGCAAAATAGACCTCTCTCCACACACACACACACCAAAAAAAAAAAAAAGAAGAGTAGCAAAATAGACACATGAATAGAAGTAGACGGGCTGTTATGCCTATCTAATGTTTTGGATGAGAACATTTGGTTATGCTCAATGCACAAGCTCCTATTTCTACAGAGAGTTTCCAAGGGCTGGTTAGTAGATAGAATGACAGTCTTGTGGGATTAACCGGGCATATCTTCACCTTAATGATTATTCTTAAAGATCGTTTCTATTTATCATGATTATGAGAAGTTAATCTCGAAAGTTTTTTTTTCCTGAAGAATCCAAAAGTATTGCATTGATCTAAGTTGAGAAAGACATCAGAGGATACCTTAAAAGCCCATCCAGGGTAGAAGAAGTTCTCAGCATCAAAAGACATGTCAAGATTTCTCCTTCCCCCAATAATCTCTAAAAGAAGCATTCCATAACTATAAACATCAGCCTTTACAGTTATAGGGCGGTTACTAACCCACTCTGGAGCTAAATAGCCTCTAGTTCCTCTGACCATAGTGACGACTTGTGAGAGCTCTCTTCCCATTAACTTAGCTAGTCCAAAATCAGATACTTTAGGACAGAAATTCTCATCTAACAAAATATTTTCGGGCTTTATGTCACAGTGTATTATTCGATTTCTGCACTGCTCATGGAAATATGCAATTCCCTGTGCAGTAGCCACAGCTATATGGAAGCGTGTTGGCCAATCTAGTAGCCTGTCTCTGCAATTATATGAAGGAAAGATCCATTTGTCCAAGGACCCATTTTTCATGAACTCATAAACTAGAAGCCTGCCAAAACAGCCAAACAATAAAATGTCAATCATAAATAATTTTTCTAGAAAGAATTTAAATTTCAAATTATATCAATATTAAATTATGAGGTGATCTAAATGCAAAATCTCAAAATGTCCACTACAGCTTTAAACCATATCATTCATAAATCTCAAATACCCAGTGGACATTTTAGATGTTACATTTATGTCAAAATATAACAAAAATGACTACCTAGGAACATTGCTTACCGTTGTGTTCCCTCAGAGCAGTATCCACAGAGCCGAACCAAGTTCATGTGATGCATGGAGCCGATAGTGTTTACCTCAGTTATAAATTCCTTCTCTCCATGAGGCAACACCCTGTCTAGTTTCTTCACTGCAACCAAAGTCCCATCTGCTAGGCTTCCCTTATATACACTCCCAAATCCTCCTGTAAAAGAAGCATTACTTATACATGAAAAAAAAAAACCATATAATTAATACAACATCCTCTGTTTGTTGAAATTAGCATTGTATTCTATGCTTACCTATTCCAAGCAACTGGCTAAAATTCCATGTCCTGGTTTGTAACTCACGGTAGCTAATATTCAATGGAGCACCTGATAAGATCAAGGAGCTCACCAAGGCTCTCTTTAAAGCTCTTCTTCTATGAATGTTATAGTACAATAAGAAACAAAGCAGCCCAATGAGTACTGTCATGCTGAGAACAATTGGAATGACCAAGACCTTCGTTCTTGCATTCTTGGACCCTTCTAAAGAACCCCCAGAATTTCCTTCTAGTATGTTTGAACCATTAGACCTAACCTTCACAAAGAGAGTTGAGCCAGCGTCCTCAAACCCACCAAAGTCCAGGCTCCTCAACACCCAACAATAAGGCTTCTCATCATCAAGCCCATAAACAGAAGCAACACACTCACAATCTGATAAACAAGCGTCCCCACACTTTGACACAGTGGCAATATCACTATAATTTGCTATTACAGAAAAATCAGAATAATAGTAACTGGTTTGCTGCACCGTTGAAATCCTAAACTCAGATGTTGGATATTTATGCTGTGAATCACATTTACCAATCAATGAGGAGTTTTCCGAGCACTGACTACTACCTTCTACCTTAGAAGTACCCGGTAAACATGTACAAGAAGCATTGGTCTTGCTCCTATCCAAATAACATACCCCATTGCCACAAATTCCAGCAATATCACAAGGATTTGAAACTGCAGCCCATTCTGGCACCCACTGGCGCGAGCCATTTACATCATCATCCCATCTATACAAACGTATATTTCCATTAGTCTCAAGTGACAATCTTCGAAGAACCGCTGACCTTGTTGTCATGTTTGAGGTTGCTGACAATCCACCTTTATCATTATCATTCTTGTACACATACACAGCACCATCCGAGAATTCCCCATAAAAGATTCCAAAGCTTCCAGCATCATCTAAGACTGCTACAACATCCCCAGTCACATTTGATATATCAGGTGCTTGCCAGTAGGAATAATTGGTGAAAGATTCTGGCAAGTTGTTATAAGTTTCAGGCAAATTGTATGTTAACGCGAGGGTTAGTGAATTGGGTTGTTGAAGCATTTTGAGAGTGTAATAGCCACCTTGTGAAGCTGAGTTAGATGTTGTTAGCTCTAATGAGACCGTGAGAGGTTGGTTTGGGAGTAAAGTGTCAGTTGGGTGTGAAAAACTCTGCCATACAGTGTAGTTGGGCGTGTTATAGAGGATGAAGTTGCCAGACTCTGACATGACTGCATATTCTACGCGTGCACCGGAAGTGTTGGACATCCAGACAGTGGTGTCGCCATCGATGAGGACAAGGTTTCCGGTGCTGTCGAGCTCCAAGATTGCGTTGTTGGTGACCGGGGAGCTTCTATAATATTGGATTGAGAAGAAAATGAAATTTGTTGGCTTAAGGAATCGGATCATATATTACCTGCAAAAGCCTTAGTAAAGACTAGAGATGGAGGAATGGTTCATGATTTTTCTCTTTTTTTAAGTTAGAAAACCAGTAACCATATCCACTCTATTAAGTACCAGGCTCTTTCAAGGACTCTGCAACACTAAAGTTCTACAAACTTGGGTGATGGGGTACTATTGCTTTGTTGCAACAGTCAAAAACCAGTAACTATCAGTGGGGTGTGTCGGTTCGGTTTGGTCGTTCATAAACAGTAAAACGTGAAAAAGCAACTTTACAAAACGCAACGTGCATCCGGGCAATTTATTATATACTTCTTTATTTATTTACTTCTTTCTCTTGACTTATATATTTTGTCATGTTTTTTATTTGCTGTTATTATTATTATTTTTTAAAGTTTTCTTACTTATGAGTTTACGGGTGTGTTTGGATACCGCTTATTTTGCTAAAAGCTGAAAATTGAAAATACTGTAGCAAAACAATTTTTTAATGTGTGAATAGTGTCGAATGACCCATTTTTAATAAAAAAGTTGCTGAAAAAAACAGTGCACAAGACCCACTGATAGACACATTCTAGTGAAAATTTTGCTGCTCAAAGAGGTAGTGGGTCTCGCGCACAGTACATGAGACCCACTGATAGACAAAATCCCATGTGAAATGCGCTTTTCAATAAAATAAAATAAAAAAGGAAAACGCAAACGCAGAATGCCAGAAAAGCAATCCAAACGCATCCTACGTTTTGTCGGTTTGGATACAGATTATTGTTGCCACGTTTTGCAGATTCTGCATTTTGTCGTTCTTTTTTTTTTTTTTTTTCAACGTGCATGAACAGTAACCGGTGTTGTTCATGCACGTTATTTCAGTGTGCAGAGACCAATTTCACTGTTCACGCACCGTAGCTGTACTGTTTACGCACTGTTCATGGGACCCACAAGTACTTTATTAAAAAAAAATATTAAAAATTGGTTCCACATCACTATTCACACATTTAAAAATTATTTTGCTACAGTGTTTTTAGTTTTCAGTTTTCAGCAATAAGCTCTATCCAAACGGACCCTACATGTGTGTTTAGCAAAAATTATTTTTGCCAATTTTTTTTTCTATTTAGCTTATTTTTGCTACTATTCATGGGTCTTACTACACTTTTTGGTACTATTTATAGGTCTCGCTGTACTATTTCAACTAACTTTTACCTTTATGTACAACACTTTCAGCAAAAAGTTTTCAATTACAATAAAATAAGTGAATCCTAAACAAACCCTATATATCTAAGACCTTCTCGTGGACTATGCAAGACAACTATCATGCTGGTATATGCCCCGTATTTCTTAGAAAAACAAGGACAATATTTGATTAGTCTAGTTTTGATCCTGTGCAAAGTATTTTTGTTTATATACACAGAAATGGGAAAAGTATATTATACACGGTGTATTTACATAAAATTTTGTTTCACACTTATTATTGCACAATTTATATAATCAAATATGAAATATACACACTTTTTATTAATATCCATATACATTTAAAATGTAAAATGAATGATAAGTCTAGACATAATATACTAACGAGTGTGAGGTAATCTATGATTATATATATATATATATATATATATATATTACTAATAGTAATAGCTTAAGTTCTTTTAAACAAGTGGTAGTTGATAATAAATTAACCAAGACCATCAATGCACAATTAATAATTAAGTAATAACAACCAAATCTATAAAGGACTCATTAAATAGATGATGTCCATTGAAACTTACCTGTTTGCTGACCACACTAACGTTCTATCTCCAGGAAGCTCCGCAAACCAAATGGCCAGTTCAAACTGATCACGCCTTTCAGCTGGAGTGAACCCGAAAGCAAACGTGCCATTATCCGAAACCCATGTCTGTTCTTCACTAGCCAACAGTCTCGAACCCAAACCAATGTGGCTAGCTGCTGCCATGCAAGCACCAAAACTGGCTAGACATAAGCAGAGCAAAATCCAAGAGGAAGAAGAAGAAGAAGCCATGGGATCAAGTTTAAGCTAAAGTGGAAAGTGGTATTGATGTTAAAAAAAAGGTTTAGCTAGTCTTTTTGTATGGAAAAAAAAGTTGATGAATTAAAACTTACAAGCAGCCGAGAGTTTTATGCGGCCAAAAAAGATGGATAATAATAACACGTATATAGAGGTAGGTGAGCTACACTTTGAAAATGGTTGCATGAAATATTGGTCGGTAAAGAGATATAATTGGATATTGCGGCTGTGGCACGTGTTTATTGCTGTGTGGTCTTTAAATGGACTGTAGAGTTTGTGATCAGTCCGAAAGGCCAAAGGCCTTGGACAGTGGACACGTTCCTCTAATTATTGGCAAGCCTTAAAATTCAGATATTCACACTTTAGCTTAGTTGGAGTATATATGGACTGGTACGACTTGGTACCAGACCTTTGGGGAAGGATGATGACTTTTTGAGCTCATGTTGGCCGGTTGGCGTTACATCAAGACTTGGATTGCTTTAATCTGAAATTATCATTTGGCTGAGATGGTTATAGTGAAACCTGTTGTTTTGGCCTTAACTCAAATTTGGCAGTAACTATCAGAAAAAGGATGGCATCTAGTGTGCAACTTTGCCTCCAGCAAGATCAGAAACTCACAATAGCATTGCCACTTAAGAATTACAAATGGCATTTAAACTTTGTGTGCATGAGCATGATATATATATATATATATATATATATATATATATATATATATATATATATATATATATTTTCTCTCACATATAAGATTTACATTAGATACATGTTTATTTGTATATACATTTATATATGAATGATGCTAGTGTACATACTTTTACCAAAAAAAAAAAAAAAGATGATAGTGTTCATACAATATGTGAATGATTATAGTATACACATTGTGTGTACGAGATATACAACTAAAATCGTGTTTTGAGTTGACTATTTCAAAATTATAACTCATAAAAACACAATTTTAATTGAAGTGTGTAAGGTAGCGTGTACAACAATAATTAACATTTATATATAATTGTACTATGAAGCTCATATAAGTTGGTTGTGTGTATCATGGAGAGAGCAAGAGGTTAAACTAACTTTGAACTTTTAAGCAGGAAATTTCTATTTATATCGGATGTAGATTTCTGTATTCTCTTGTAATGGCACGACATATCAGACATTAACAATAAATAAACCAAAATTGATATTGAAAGGGAATTCATGTGCAATTCTTTTTCAACATTTATCAACTTTGTAAGGTGGATAGTCATGTCTAAATGGACCAAGGGAATCAACTATTGAAATTTAGTCACTTATATTATGACTCTGCAAAACCATATATCATCTGAGGCTCATTAAATTTTATTTTGACATTTAGATCAAATGCGTCAAAAATTTCTTTGAATTGAAGTATAAAATCCTTGTCTGGCTAGCCCATCATTTTCAATTAAACGTGCAGAGTAAGATACAACCACAAGTGCGCAAAAGAAAAAATCATCAAAACCCTTGATCATATTCCATCCATAAATATTAAATAAGTCAATAACTAATTAATATCATTTCAAGTTGTATATATATTTATGTGGTTTCCAATAACTCAATAACAAAGTTGTGTATTTCAAACTTTCAAATCCTATTTTAACTACAATAAGAATATTAATATAGCTTGTCGTCGTATCTCCAATGCGGGTGGGTCTCCAAATTAGCAATAAGGAATTTGTCTAATGGTATATTGTAAGGGAGTACTGTTTTTCACGAGTTGGAACTTGGAAGGCATTCCCACGAGCATGTCCTTTGTAGGCGTTTGGTAATGCATTATCAAATCACACCCTTTCAAAGTATAGCATTTTTAACTTCACTGTCTTTGTAGGTACACCTTATTCAAACAACTCTATTCAAAAGGTTGGAAAATTATAATGTCCTACTAAATGCATTAGTGATCATTTGGTACATTAGAAGTTATAAACACACACTAACGATTTTATTTACAATTTATTGACTTGTACAAGCGTGATTGATTGATGTAAAAAAATAGGTTCATCATTCATATACTCAGTCGTGAACAAAAAGTTTCCATTACTCATTATTATACAAAACAACAAATTGTGAAATTAAGTGTAAAATTAATTGAGTCAAATATCGATAGATTTATTGAGCTCCAAATTATCATTTGAAACTGCACTGTCTCATGGAAATTCTAGAAAAAAATTATTTTTTAATAAAAATTCTTCTTTTAAATTTACAGTGTAAAGACACAAAAAGTGACAAATATTATACTCATTTTTTTCAAATATGTAAAACACTTATCATATTTTCCTAATCACAATATTCACGTGTGTTTTGACTTTTTGACAGCACGATTTCAAACGGCTATAAAACCAGAGGCGCGTGTAAGTGTTAACTGTTAATAACTGTTTAAATAGTAAAATCAAGGAACTTTATGGCATTTCTCTCTATCAAAACTCAAAACGACATTGCAAATTCTCTCTCTGCCCGTATTCGTTGAAACTTCTAATAGTGGAGAAAATACACCCTGTTACAGGTGTATGTTTCTCTCCTCTCACAGTTGGTGGGACCCACCGATTGTGGGTCCCACCAACTTGTAAGAGGGAGGAAATATATACACGTAATAGGATATACTTCCTCCTAATAGTGATAGGACATCATTATCTATCTAAAAAATTTAGATTTTTAAATTTCCTATATCTGATTCATAATCTAAGCCCTAACTTTAACCCTAGTCTCATCCAATTCTCTTTCAATCCAACCCTTCCTCCTCTCAATGCAAAACCCTTTACCTCTCCAACAAATGTAAGCTCTCTCTCTCTCTCTCTCTCTCTCTCTCTCTCCATTTGTCTAGTGAATTTCAAATTGGATGTTTGTTTGCCTAGAAAGTGAGGAATTTGAAATGAAATTAGGTGCAAGTTTTGATTTTTTTTTTTAATGGGTTTTTGTGGGGTTTTGGAATTTGTTAATAGAAATGATAGGATTGGAATTTGGAATCTTTTGAGGATTAAATTAAAGCTGTTCTACTTTTTGTTGCCGAGAAAAGCAGGGGGGAATAGAAATGGAATATGATTTTTTTTTTGTTTGGATGTTTGAACTGAATTTTGTTAAAGGTAAAGTGATGAGTAGTTGAATATATATACTATTGGACATCTTAGAGCTTCTGTTGGAGGCATAAGAAGCTAAGTACAAAAGTTACTAACTTTCTATAATATGTGAACAATGGTGTTTGCAGTAGCAATTATAAAAAAGCATGGTTGGTACTCGGTAGGTAGTCTTTCTCACAAATTTGGAGAGTCTGATTCCCGGACTCAAATCCGTAACATATTTCTTTGGTGGAGGGTACTTGCCCTCACACAAGGGTCCAATGATTATTAATATTAGGTAATTCCATCAGTAGACATTGTCCTTGTTTCTTCTTTATTTAAAAACACATCATGCACCCACTGTTTGAGAATAAATGCCTTTGCCCCAAAAGTCAAAGGACTCTGTTGTAGAACTTTCTATTTGAAGGTGCAGTACCTTCTTTATATAATACATTACCAATTGAGGCATCATTCCATTCCTTGATCTCAGTTTCCACGTATGGAGTCCTCCTTTATTTCTGTTCTTTTTTATTGGCTTTTAAATTAGTCTTTTTCGAAGATGTGTCATTAACATCATCCTTCTAGGTGCTTATTGGACCCCTTCAGCAACTCATGATCTTTTACTAGTCAAATCAAAGAATCCTTTGTCTCACTGACAAGTACAATCAGCTCTCTCATAAATCACTTATGGGAACAAACCCCTATTTATTGAGCTGAATTTTGTGTTTTCTTAAATGTGTATATGGTCCGTTTGGATAAAACTTATTTTGTTGAAATTGAAAACTGAAAATTGAAAACATTGTAGCAAAATAATTTTTAAATATATGAATAGTTTTGTGGGACCTATTTTTAATGAAAAAGTTGTTAAAAAGTAAAATTTGTGGGATCTATGAACAGTGCATTTGTGCACTGTTCATAGCTGAAAAGTCAAAATAAGCTGCTGGGTAAAAAAAAAAAAAAAAAAAAAAGCAAAAACGTAGACGCACAAAACGGCGGATCCAAACGCCCTCGAAGACGTAAAAAGCTCTAAATTTGTTTTGTTTGATTAGAATACATACCTTACCTCCATTCAAACATTCTGTTAGCAAGCTGGAATGATAGAACAATTTTCTCCACATGACTGATCCTAGCACAATTATTTTCATTTGTTGGGTTGAGCTTTCTATATATACTAAGAATGCAAATGTTACTTCTCCTTAAGTTTCATTAAAATTCTCTGTGGCCAAGTTGCGGGATATGTAGCACAGGATTTGGAATAAATGATTGATTCATCAGGTTTTTTTTTTTTCATAAGGATTGATAAATTTTTATTAATCAAAACACAGGTACAACTCCTTCTGAGCATAAACCACAAACTCCAAACAGAAAACAAGCATCTCAGCTACACCAAGTTCCTACTAAAGTAATCCTACAGCTAGACAACTGGCAAATCAATAAATTCAAACACGAAATAAACAACTTATGAAAGCAGCACACTGTTAGGAATCTCCTATACGCTACACAGAAATCCTGTTCTGGATTGTCCTTCATATGCTTACACTACATAATTCTTCTCCTAACATTCTGACATACTCTCTGAATCAGCCGCTCTTCTGAGTTAAAACTTCCCCCCATGCACGTGTTTATTTACTTATATTTGATTGTTAAGATAATTACACTTTGCCCACTTGTGGTTTGCTTCTAATTTGATGTGCCTACTCGTGGTTTAACTTTTTACACTTTACCCACTTGTGGTTACCACCGTTAGTCTCCCGTAGCCCACCTCTCCCCCAGCCGTTACTCTAACATAGAAAATGTAAAAAATCAAGGCCCAAACAAATCAAAACACGCTCACTCCCATTCAAACCAACTTGCTCACCAAACGAAGATCTCAGAAGATGTTTTCAAGTGCATGACAAAGGTGGAGTTCTTGTACATGTCGTTTGGGGTTTGGTCCGAAATGATGAAGATGTTAGAGATGAAGTTTGTGAAATCGGTGGCGATGGAGCTCTACTAGTGGGCATCAAATCCAGAAACTTGGATAGAGCAATGGTTCTAGACCATTTTGAATTAGAATTGGAGGTCCACTAAGGGGCTGGATTTGGATCCGCATGGGAGAGGAGGATAAGGAGGAGAAAACCCAAGAAGGTCAGTTTCAAAGGCATGAGATCATGATCTGGCATAGTTGTGGTAGTTGAGGGTGAGATTTTTCTTTCTAATTTTGTTTGAGTGAGTGGTTTGGAGAGAGGGAAAGAATCCATAAAGGAACTGATCTGGCTGTTTCAAATTTTGATTCCATTGATAAAAACATTTTATGTTGTACACTTGTACTTTATCAAAAAGATTAGGAATTTTCAACAAGTACAGCATTGACCTTTTAAAAAAAAATGTAAGCAAGCATTACTGCATTGCTCAGACTCATTCAAATCAATACCCAAAACGATCCAAACTTTCTTTTAATATATAAACAGCCACACCAATCAACAACAACCACAAACTACAAACTGCTAATAAGAAAGGTAAACACTGAACTGCAAGATGGTATCCACGCCGTCCGTGGTGTGCTGATCCTCTTGATGCGCGACCCCAACGTGGTGTACCCTTTTGCATTCTCATACTTCCCGGTCCCACCAACCACCGCTATCTGAGACTCATGTGACGCCGTCCGATGCAACCCAAAGAAACTAATCGTATCCTCCACCACCGTCTGGTCTTGGTGTTGTTGAGATTTTTTTCAGATTTGGGAGTTTTGATTGGATGTTGATGATATGATTTGGTTTGGTAAATGTTGATTGTGGTCGATTCCATTGTTGGGTTGGCTAAGTTGCGGTTAGATGGTGGTGTATGGGTGATATCTTTTCTGGGTTTTGGTTTGAGGTGAAGAGAGTGAAGAGTGGGTTTGAAAATTATGTTGGTTTTATTTGGGTTTTTTGATTGCAATGGACTCCAAAACAAGATTAGGTTTTTACTTTTTATTTATTTTTACGGCAAGACTGGGGTTTGTTAATTTTTCTGGGATTTTTTGAACTTTTCTAGGTTTTTAGTTTTTGAACTTTTCTGGGTTTCTAATTTTTGTTGGCAAGAATTTTTTTTTTTTTTTCATATTTTCACTAGAGCAATTGTACATGAATAGTTCACTGCTCTGTAAAAATTGGATCTTAATTTGGATTTATATTAAGTTGTTATTTTTCTTTTCTCATACGGCTTTATCACGCTTTCAGATTTATAATTTGTTATTTGCTTGTGGTTGAGATGATAGGTTCAAATACAAGTTGAAGTTCTAAGAAATTGCATAATTTTTTTTTACCAATAGCACATTTTGATCTTGTTTTCTCTTGAATTTTTATGTTTTTTATGTTTTGGAAGGAGAGAGACATAAAAATAGTGCAAAAATACATATTTACCCTTCTTTTTAACAGATGTGGATAACAGTAAACTAACGGTGGTAACCACAGGTGGGTAAAGTGTTAAAAGTTAAACCACGGGTAGGCACATCAAATTAGAGGTAAACCATAGGTGGGTAAAGTGTAATTATCCCTTGATTGTTAGATGAATTATTGGTTTTTTTTTTCTTGGTCCTTACTATTCTTTGCTAAATCATTATTGTTTCGTAGAAATGGAGATTTTTGTGTCTTAGGAATGAAGAATTTTTATCTGCAATACCTGAGTCCGAGTTTGTAGAAGATAAATTATCAGAAGAATTGGTGAAGCCTGGATTCAATCAAATAAATGATGTGCAGAAAGATTGGCTTTCGAGACTTAAAAAGGTAGGATTTTCTTTTACAACATTTGTTCAATGATCTTCAGTCTTTGGATGAGGATCATTTGTTTGCTCCTTTTTTCTGTTGTTTTGGGTTTTGTTACTGATTAATTGAAGTTTATGCCTCTAAGGGAAGATTGATTTTGAATGCTCTCTCTCTCTCTCTCTCTCTCTCTCTCTCTCTCTCTCTCTCTCTCTCTCTCTAATATTTTTATTTTTTATTTTTTTTATCTCCATGCATCAATATGGTCTTAATGGATGCACTACTTTGTTGCACATACCCAAAATGATTTTTGATCTCATTTTTATATTTTTTTTCCATTAAAAAAAGGATTGTGGTATCATTGTTCAGTTTTCATGTCACTGTGATGTAAATGAATTCATCTGTATATAATTTTCTTCCTAATTAAATCCTGAACCCATTAAAGACTAGAGGCATAAACATAATGTTAATGCCTTTTTACTAGTAAAGCCTGGTGCTTACTCACCCTTACATGTTTTAGTTAATGATTTCTGTAGTCTGAACCCCGTTCCATTATAATGCTCTAACCAAACAATATTTAATATTGGTTGGTGCATGAATATTATGGACCTATAGGCCATAGCCTTAGTTTTGAAATAGACATGATCTTTTTTAACTTATAATTAGATGAAGTGTTCGTTAATTTCAGTTTAAAGAATTGTTGCACATAGTGTTGTTCACTAGTATAATGTTTTTCCTCTTTAAAGAATGATAACCAAGTGTTTTGCACATTTTCAGGATTGATGACTATTTTGTGATAATTTTGCAAGTTACAAATGCACTTTTGGTGCATAACCTTAGACAGTGCCATGGACAGCAAAGAACATAATGCAAGTAAAGCATTCTTTTTATATTACTTTGATGTTATGTGGCATTCATCTTTTGGTGCTAATTTTTCTACTTACTAGTTACCATATAAATTTATTTGCAAATTGCAACTTTATTGAAGCTAATCCACTCAACAACTCATGCATAGATTTTATAGTTTCCTACAAGACCATAAATAATCTTTGCTTCAATGTTTCCCTGTCTCTCTGTTTTTCTTCTCCATTTGGTGAGAATTATATATATGTCTACTTGTTGGGATGAATCTCTACTTAAAGGGGCATTCTTTTGACATGTTGTACAAATAAGAGTTGTCTATATGACAGTATGAACCTAGTGTTCCATGTCTGTGGTTCAAACCCCACATTTCCCTCCCCCATTATTTACCTATTTAAAAAAGTTTGAACCCTATATTGTTATCATGATTTTAGAGTTCATATTTATATTCAAATTTAGTTATGTCCAAGATTGAGGAGATATGTCCCATGTCTGTGGTTCAAACCCCACCTTCTCCTCCCCTATTATTTACCTATAAAAAAATGTTTGAACCCTATATTGCTATCATGGTTTTAAAGTTTAGATTTATATTCAACGTTAGTTATGTCCAAGATTAAGGAGTTATATCCTAATAAAACTGTTTTCATGCTGGAGATCTTGCAAATAAGAAATGCTTAGATATGATCGATTTCACTAGCAAAATTTAATCCTATAAAAAATTACATAAATCAAGAAATTCAAGAAAGGAAGAAAATGATTGGTTGCGCAAAGCTAACAACCAATCTACTAAGGTTCTAAAGAGAAATAACCTGATGTCTGATATGGATCTCTCATTATCTTCAAAAAACCTGCTATATCTCAGTTTTAGGCCTACAAAACTATTTTGGGGAAGGATAAATCAGATAGCTAGAAGCTCTGAAATCTAAATGGCCTGTTAAGCTAGACCGATCTTCTGGGATAAGCTTCCATAAGGATCGGGCAGTGGTCTCGAATGGCACCTAGGGAGATGAGTGACTTTAGCATTTGGGTAAAGCACACACCAGGCTGGGTTCATATAAAATCTGTCAAACCGTTCAAGAATAAGGTTGTTGATATCCCTTTTGTTAGTCTAGGTGAATCTAGGCCTGGAGAATCCCATATCCACCATGTTGCATTTGTCCAGACAATCTTTAAACAGCAAAGATCAATTGATACTCACTCCTTTACCCCCGAATTTATCTTCTTCAACAAAAGGCTCATTAAAGTCCCAAGCCATTATCCAAGGATTATTGTGTAAATTTGCAACTTTTGTTAAATTTTCCCAAAACACATCTATCTGCACTTTTAAGACTAGCATAAATAGCAGAGAAAAGCCAAGTAAGGTCAAAGGATTATAGCTTTACCTCCATGTGGATCTCTTGTTCAGTGTTTGCAAGGGGTACCACTTCCACCTTATTAGAGTTCCAAAGGAGCCAAAGTCCACTAGCATATCCAATTGTTTCGGTGTGTATTGCACTGTCAAAAGAGAGTTTGTCCTTGATTTCTCTTGCCCTAAAACCACCAAGTCGAGTTTCCATAACCACTAGGATCGCAGGATCATGGTTCTGAGCAAGCTCACAGAGTTGATTATGAAAGTTGGGCTTCAAAGTGCCCCTACTATTCTAGACTATAATTGTCACGACCCAAATCCATGGAACATGAATTTAGATGCATGACTAACCTACTGAACTTATATAACTCAATAAACATCATTAATCCAAAATAAATTAGAACTCCAAAGAAACAATACTCTTAAAAATCTCTTACAAAAATCTAAACTCCACAAATTGGAAATAATCTCCATTATATAAAACATGAATTACAAAATAAAGGTAACTAAAATTTTATAAGTCTTCAAGTAATACTGAAGTCGCCTACGACTTCCACGCTCTACCTTGCACATTACAAAGCGATCCAAATGTTTTATGTTCCCAACTATACTTTAATCTGAAAACAATAATTGATAGGGTGAGCCACACATCTAGTAAGTAACCTTGCACATTACAAAGCGATCCAAATGTTTTATGTTCCCAACTATACTTTAATCTGAAAACAATAATTGATAGGGTGAGCCACACATCTAGTAAGTAATTATATAGAATACACAATGGAATAGATTCAAGCAAAGCATGAGTTTGATTTCACAATTTCACTCAAAATATCAAATATAGTTTTCCAAACATATAAAGAACCACTTAATACACATATAATCAAATCTTAAAGTCATTCGAAAACATATACAGATAATTGATCAGAGCACTGTGTCACAAATACACATATCACATATTCTCACATACAATCCTGTGAGCAGATACTAACAACTAACCCCTACTAGTGAGGGATCAACACTTATTCTCACATACAACCCTGTGAGCGGGCTTACACATGTACCTAATCAATTCTAAAAACACTTATTTTGAGTCACATATCACAAAAAACAAAGTTTATACAACATAGAATAATTTTCTTAATAATCACAATTATTCCAACAATAAATGCATATCAAATATCTCAATATTAAATTGATACATAAATCAAAGGATGCTTGACTCTCTTGGGGAAAGAATAGGAATTGAGGAGTTTATATTTTACAATTCTTGAGTATAATCTGAAAATTCAATTTGCTAAAAGAAACATTTTAAATACGATTTGAAGAATAAGAGTATGACTTTGAAATCACTTGGTTTTAACAAATTTAGAAAACAATAACCTTTTTAGAAAACTTATTTTGAAACTCAATTATTTTCGAAAAATAGTTTAGTTTAGAAATCATCTTTTAAATGAGATTTGGACATTCAAAACGTTATTTAAAATCCGAAGTTTCTCTTTGAAACATTATCTAAGAGTCGAAGTTTCTCTTTCAATGATGTAAAAATAATTCTTTCGATAAAATTTAGAAAATGCAAGCTTTAAAAACATAACTTTTGAAAACCTTTAACTTCTAAGAACCTAAAGAACAAAATTTGTGCATATTATGCATAATTACTTACAGCACTTGAATCACTTTGAAAATCCAGCTGAAACACCCTCCAAATAGTCTCAAAATACTCTTAAATATGACCTATAATCAATCATGGAAATATACTTAATATCCTCTACAAAATATAAAGCTTATAGAACTATACAAATAGACTCACTAGGATTATACTTTGCTGAAGTAATAATACTTTCAACACTAAATTAACGTTTCTCTAATCAATAATACATCCTTGCATTAATCGAAACTCATTTTACCATAAGGGCGGATAAGTGTTGTTCAAGGGATTCAAATGAACTCCCTGACTTGAAAATAAAAATATTATATATAATTTTTTTATTAGCTTACTTTACTTTAAAAAATATATTTGAACACCCTGACTTAAATTTTGCACACCTTAATCATAGATAAGTCCAACTCAAAACTAAATAATAACACAGGCCAACCCAGTCCAATACTAAAACAACACAGATCAGCCCATCCCAAAACCAAATAACAGCACAGATCATATAGATCCCTCTCTCATGAATCTCATCTCATCTCAATTAATTATCTAACTATCTTGGTATCTTCAACTCTAAGAATAAAGAGTGAATATTTGTGAGTTGCGAGTGTCTATTTTATTATAAATTTTTATTATATGTGTGAGTGTGTTTAATATTGATTATGTACATTTTTTTAATAATTTTTTTGTGTGAATTGGGATGTGTGCGAATGTGTGCATGTATAGTATAAACATGATATAACTTTATATAATTTAATATTTAGGAAATACAGAGGGTTTGTAATGATTCAAAATATGAAAACTCGTAGAAAGAAATTGTAAAATTTTATGCATTTGCATGTTTTTTTGTTGGTAACTTGATATAGTCAAGTTTTATTTTAATTCAATTTTGTTTAACTTATATTTCTTAATGAACCCTCCGGATAAAATTCCTAGAGCCACCACTGTTTTACCATGAGGAATCCAGTAGCCAACACAGGATTTAATACATAATCCCAATGCAAACAGTGGGCCAAAACCAATATGATTCTGTTCATGAATTTAACATTCATTCACCCTACGGATTTAATATAAGAATTTGGGTATGAAATCTCAAATCTGTCCTTATCCTTTTAAAAGAATTGTAGACGTGTTGAACCCTTTTTTTTCCCCCTAGATGTGTTGAACTTACATGGTTCATTGTGTTTGGGAATAGTCAACACCTAGGCATACACTATCAATAAGAGAAAATAAGACTTTGACAAAATAAGAGCTAGCTAGTGAAACATGTGTGGGGTCGGGTGCAGATTTTCCAACAACTCAGAATTAATATTATGGTATAAATCAGCACCCCAAAAGCTCTTATAGTCCTACGAAAACAATGCAAGCCTTATTCATGGATTTAATAATTTCGGCTTTTGTACTAGAATCCGAACAGTGGCAACCTAGGATTCAAAAATTATTGAAATAGTGTAAATCGTAACCTAAGAAACTACCAACTCAATAATCTACACATCACTAAAGTTTTCCATGTTAAAATTTTAACTCCTTAATTCTTTGTTTCAATCGGTGAGAAATCTTACCTTGAACAATTTGATAGTCTCTTCAATTGTATGTGCTCTAAACTCCAAGGAAAAACACATTTTAGCCTCTTTGATAAAACCCATCCTATGAAAACCCTGATTATCTCTTCCTCTACCCTGTAGTTCGTATTAGAGATGTGGGCTTAGTGGGGTAGTGGGCTGTAGTTACTAATAAAAAGAATACCTATGACCCATCAATTATATTTAAAAGAAAATTTAATAATAATCTTAAATAAAATTATGTGGGGTATTACAATAATATTCATGGATAGAAGATGGTTGAGGGTAGGACATTCATTAAAAGGAGGGAGCAGCTCCACCTCTTTCCTTAGATTCTATCCAATCTTCATCAGCATCTCACTCATCTGGCCCTTCCCTGGGATCAATGTCAAACAATGTTTGAGAACTACCATCTCCATCTTTCAAGCCACTGAATGCAGATTGAACTCCAATGTTGGCTTGAAGACTTAGATGAACTTGGTGGTGTGTCAATTTCCCATTATGGAAGTGGAAAAGGGTTGGATTTCTGGCATCCTCCTTTCGGATAGTGATTCGTTTGGGTTCATATTGCATAAGATCGAAATTGGAGAGATCTGTGGGATTGTTTGCCAAACTATTTTCCTTTTTTCCTCCGAAGATAGTCTGTCCGCCAAGAACTGCCACCATGGGTTCGGCATCAAGCCCCAGATCGGATTCGTGAGGGAAAGATGGCCTATCCTTGCACTCTTCTCTATTAGTGGGAAAATGAGTCTCCATGCTTTTCTCAGTTTGTCGTTGAACCACCCTATCACGTAGGTGGGGTTCGCCCTTATCTTCCCTATGACAATTTTCCAAATTTTGATCACCTTTCCATCTAGGTTTATGGCCTATCTTGGCTTTGGTAAAGGCCAAGAACTTGAATGGTGAGTTAGGGGAAAGGATGGATCCATGAGTGAGAAAAGAGGTCAAGGTGGGCGAGAGACTTTAACTGAAGTGGAGCGGCATTGTTAAGGTTAGCTTTAGAGACCTTACCCCTCGAAATTACTTTTTTACCCTTGATAGAAGACTTGGAGCCATGCTTATGGGCTGAAAAGGAGTCAGATGGGGGGTTCGAGTTGGTGGGGGCCAAATAGGACCCAACTTGTTTAATAAGGCCCAACTCATATGGCCAGGGGATTTGAGGGGGGGGGGGGTAGGGTTACGTTGGTTTTATGAAGGGTGTCACCATTGCCATTAGTGTCCAAAACACTACTGTCTTTAAATAGCTGGGAAGGCGCCGGCTTCAAGATTGATTTGGTGGGGCCCTCTAGGCCATTACCTTTCCTTGTCCCCTTGTGTTCAGCATTTTTCTTGGTCACTACCATCCAAGGGCTATACTGTCCTTCACCCTCCTTTGTTCCACTCACTTATGGCGTACCACTACTTTGGCCACTACAGCGAACTTCATGCTTCTTGAGCGAACTTCATGCTCCTTGCGTGGGCTACCCATTGAACCATCAGGAGCCTCTTAAATCGCGGACGCCAGTTCTATTTCCTTGCAGATGGTGAAAGGGCAAGCTTCCCTCGATCCGATGCCCCAACAAGAGAAGCAAAGCTTTTGAATACCTTTGTAAATCACCGCTTGTTCAAAGTTTCCAATGAGGATGGTGTTAACTAAGGGCTCATTGATATCAATTTAAATACAGAGTCTGGCATACTTACCTCGGGCTTCCATAGTTATGTGGGTATCAATCCTCAACACTTTCCCAATAAACTCCTTAATCTGCCTAAAGACTTTTACTTCGTATAATTCGATAGGTAACTCGTTAAGCCTAACCTAAACTGAGATTGAAGAGACATTTTTCATGGAGGGCTTGAAGAACAGCTCTCATGGCCTGATAGAAAGGGAGTGGCCCCCCTATAAACCATGAACCTTTCTTAAGTATAACGTAGAGAACATCTTTGGTATCGAAGCGTACCAAGAAGAACCCATTTCCTAGGTTTATGTAGTCCAGTCTATTGGTTGGCTTTTAGAGTTGGTTGAGCTTAATTTGTAGATAGTTGAATCCCATAACCTAGTATAAAGCTTGACGATAAGAGCTTTTGACCAAGGCTTTCTGATTCGGAGCTTGGTTTCCTTGGTTAACTTCACTGCAACAAGTCCTTGGTTTTCCATAATGCTTATCGTTTTCTGATTCTACATCAGCCTCCATTTGGTCTGAGAAGTTGAAAGATTGCGCATAAGCTTCTGGTATTTATCCTACCAGCTTGTCTTTGAAGGATACTTTAGGGGGAGCCCATGAGTTTTGGTTGTCTCGGGGGAAGGAACCCTCGCTTGACCCGTCATTGAAATCGGCATGGTGGCTATCCTTAACTTTCTTGTTGCTTCGAGTGAGCTTTGCTTCCTCTTCTCTAGAGAGAACGCATGGCTTCATTCTTTTCCAAACCCTTTTGAACTTTCGGCTAAAAATTTTTATGTACTTTTCCTCATCCATGGATTGATCTTTATGACTTTAAGATTTTTCTTTGAATTTTTTCCTTTAGTTACCAGTTTAGATCCCAAATTTTACAGCTTAGTCAATTTTAGACTAACTAGAGGAATTAAGCCCAATTATTAATGTAATTACCAATTGACTCACGCAAGAATAAATAAAGTAATAAACACAATAACCATGTGATAAAATTCAAAATTTCTTATGCTTTTTTTTTTTTTTCTTTTTTGAGAGTGGTAATCTCTTATTCCACCACAAGAGACTTTACCAGTTGAGCTAACTAGAACCCACAGTTCTTATGCCTTGGTACTAAAGACTTAGCTCCATAATTATGTGACATTTAGAGTTAAATGGCATGCATTGTTTGTAACAATCTAGTTAGTTTATCAATTGGGAGAATTTATCAATTGTCAATGTATGGCATGTAGAATAGGGCTTGAATTTAATGGTCATGTGGGATTCCCATGACATGTGGACTCAATATAAGTGTTGGAGTCAAAGAAGGTCTTTATTTGGTTTAACAAGTTTGCATATTTGTAGGAATATAAGTCCTACAATATTGCTTTGGAGAGACTTGGAATAAGAGTGATTCTCCTTGTGATATATATATATATTCCAAGTATCAATTTTGTGTTCTAGCAATTAGAATTTGTGAAAAAAGGTTTTTGTTTGGTTCTTTAATATTTGTGAGTTGCAATTTAGAATAGTGAGAGAGGTTTTGTTGCCACTTGGTTTTGGTTTTGATTTTGCGATCTCTTGGCCTGTTACAACTTTTGAATTTGATTTGTGCTCTCTCTCTTTGGTTTGTGTGCAATTGTGTTTGGTATTTGTGAAGCTTTGGTTCTTCGGTTTGTGTTTGTGAGAGAGAGCTATTTGAGTGTATTTGGGATTTGGGTTTGTGTAGTGTCTCTACACTAATTTGTATTATCCCAAATTTGATATAGTGAAATTTCTTCACCGTTGCCCATGAATATAGGCTATTGCCGAATTGGTGTTTTGTATTTATTTTTCTTTTGAATTAATTTTGGGTAAACTACATAAATGGTCCCTATCCTTTACACTATATTTCAATTTGGTCTCTAACCTTTCAATTGTGTCAATTTGGTCCCTAACCTTTTAGTGTTGTGTCAATTTAGTCCCTGCTATTATTTCATGGATGGAAAAGTCTGACATGTCAAACGGCTTAAATAAAAAATTAATTTATTGCCACATTAACGAACACATGTCCTACCACGTTATTTTTTTTTAACCCAAATTAATTTAACCCAAATCAATATTTTTTTTGATAAGAAAATTTGTAGATTTTATTAAACAGGGGCAGACCCTCCTTCCAACGGCACCTTCTCTCTTCCGGCAACGCCTTCTCTACTTCGGCACCGCTTTCTCTATTCCAGCAGCACCGGGTGTGTCTCTCTCTCTATCTCGCGATTTCTCTCTCTCTCTCTCTCATCCTTACTTCATGTTTGGCTCCCTCAAAATTCAATGATTTAGTCTTTTCCTGCTCTTAATTTCATGTTTTCATTTGGCTCAGCTTTGTGTATTTTTCGTATTTTCCTACTTCATGTTTTGGCGTTTTGCTTATATATACTCTTTTTTTTACTTGATTTTTATAGCAACCCCCTCATACCTAATTGGATCGCTCAAAAATTTCCTACCATGATGAACTTCCACAGAAAATTCATCCATTCTTGCAAAAAAAAAAAAAAAAAAAAAACAAACAAAATAAGATACATAAACAATATTATTTTTCACTAGTACTAGTTAGGCTTTCATGCACTTCTTTTATTTCATTAAAGGGACAAAAAGATAAATACAAATTTAATCTTTTGTTAACATTTTTAGAAACAGGTCCTCAATTTCAATAACCATCTTTGGAGAACATGTTAACTTTGGAATTTAGTATATATAAAGAATGATGTGTCAACTTGACCATCTCCATGTCTTGACTCTTTTGTTGAATTTTCTATGTGAATCTGGTACCTTTTGAATCATATGACTTATCATGCAGAGGTTCATTTGAATGTGTCTGTCTGTATGTGTATATTACTACAAGTGGGTCCAACCATTTAGGGTAGAAATGGTTCCAAACATATTCACGGTGGACTATAGCTGAGTTAAAGGGTTTAAAAAAAATGGAGTTTCTACATTGCAGCAACCATAGGGCCAATCTCCACTATGCGAGATTGAGCATAAAAAACAAGTAAGAAAAGAGTATATATAAGCAAAAAAATCACAATATAAAGTATAAAAATACGAAAGACACAAAGCTAAGCCAAATGATAATACAAAATTAAGAGCAGGAAAAGACTAAATCATTGAATTTCAAGGGAGCCAAACATGAAGTAAGGATGAGAGAGAGAGAGAGAGAGAAATTGCGAGATAAAGAGACAGACCTGGGGTTGCTGGAGTAAAGAAGGCGCTGCCAGAGGAAAGAAGGCGCCATTGGAAGAAGAAGGCGCCGCCCCGTTAGGGATTTTGGGTTTTAGGAAGATATGTTTTTAGATTTAATTTTGGTCTGCCCTTGTTTAATAAAATTTGCAAATTTTCTTATCAAAAAAAAAGAAAATTGATTTGGGTTAAATTAATTTGGGTTAAAAAAAAACTAGCATAGCAGGACATATGTCCGTTAATGTGGCAATAAATAAATTTTTTATTTAGGCCGTTTGACACGTCAAACTTTTCCATCCATGAGATAACGGCAGGGACTAAGTTGTCACGTTACTAAAAGGTTAGGAACCAAATTGACGCAATTGAAAAATTAGGGACCAAATTGAAATATGGTGTAAAGGATAGAGACTATTTATGTAGTTTATCCATTAATTTTCTTCGTTCATGTTATTTGTTTGGAGATCTTTCTCAAGCCTAGAATATTTTCACAATCAATTTTGATAATTTGAGCTTATTCTATTTTACAATATAGCAAGCATGATAAGAAGGTGGACTTGACTGACTGGGAAGATTTTGTTTGGGTTCAATTTTACAACCCACCATGCCAATACAGTCCAGGCAATTTGCCTAAACTTGAAGGACTGCCTGCTGCACCTCAGGCAGCTGGAAGTGGCTTTCATTCCAGCAGGAGCAGCTGACCTGACATCGGAAGTTCTTCCTGCCATTAAGAACTTGGCTAAATATGGAGGAGTGATGCTGTGGTTGAAGTATTTTGATGATCTAACTGGCTTTAGCTCTTCCAACAAGAAATCTGTCTAAATTACTTCCTAATAAATTCCTGTACTTCCTTGCTGTACTGGTCATTGAACTGATGCTCGTGTAGTTTCGTCTTATAATTTGATGTATTACAAATATAGTGTAGAATAACGTTAAACTGTCGCCTACTTGTTTATGTATGATCTCATTTTGACATAAAGTGTGCAACAAAAATATTTACAAATATTTGATCAAATTGATGTATGCACAACACAATATTGAGGAGCTCTTAGCTATTTGCCAATCCATGGTACCAGTTTCATGGTCTGAACAAAAATCTGTTTTGCGTTACCTTTACTATCTAGGTGACATTGTGGAATAGCTACATGTTGCTTGAGATGAACGATGGCTATTGATCGTGCTATTGATCGTGAAGGAGCTGAACTGATTGAACTGTGTCTTAATTGCTTTGTATACTTGATCCAGGCCTTCCTCAATCAACTCCAGAACCGTCTGTGGCATTGGTGGCATGTTGATGTGAACAATTGATCCTTCCAACATCTTCACCACTTCCCCCATTGAAGGTCTCGTGGATACCTCATCCTGTATGCACCAGAATGCAACTTTCAGAGCTCGCACAAGCTCCTCTTCTTCTGCTGCCCCTTGTAGTCGCCTATCTGCAACTTTTATTGGTGTCCCGTTGGTCATCTCCTAACAAGAAATAAACATTGCTATGGTTAAAAATTAGCATACAACTAGCACTTTTGTTTATGAGTCACGGCAATAAGCAAAAACTGAGTAGTAGTCCATGAATGTGCCAAAGGGTAATTCTAGAAGCATCTTCGAGAAGATTGACTTCCAAATGTCAATTGACAATATTGTGATGTTGTCCAGAAAAAACACAACTAGGATTACTATTTTGCTTGGAAGTAATAGCAAAATAGACACATAAATAGAAGTAGACAGGCTGTTATGTCTATCTAATGTTTTGGATGAGAACATTTGGTTATGCTCAATGCACAAGCTCCTATTTCTACATAGTTTGGAAGGGCTGGTTAGCAGATAGAATGACCATCTTGTGGGATTGTTATCATGATTACGTGATTACGTGAAGTTAGTCTCAAAAGTTTTTTTCCGGAAGAATCCAAAAGTACTGCATTGATCTAAGTTGAGAAAGACATCAGACAGACAATACCTTAAAAGCCCATCCAGGGAAGAAGAAGTCCTCAGCATTTAAAGATGTGTCAAGATTTCTCCTTCCCCCAATAATTTCTAAAAGAAGCATTCCATAGCTATAAACATCAGCCTTTACAGTTATAGGGCGGTTACTAACCCACTCTGGAGCTAAATAGCCTCTAGTTCCTCTGACCATAGTGACAACGTGTGAGTGCTCTCTTCCCATTAACTTAGCGAGTCCAAAATCAGATACTTTAGGACAGAAATTCTCATCTAACAAAATATTTTCTGGCTTTATGTCACAGTGTATTATTCGATCTCTGCACTGCTCATGGAAATATGCAATTCCTTGAGCAGTAGCCACAGCTATATGGAAGCGAGTTGGCCAATCTAGTAGCCTGTCTCTGCAATTATATGAAGGAAAGATCCATTTGTCCAAGGACCCATTTTTCATGAACTCGTAAACTAGAAGCCTGCCAAATCAGCAAAACAATAAATTGTCAATCCTAAATAATTTTTTTTAAAATTAAATTTCAAATTATTTAAATAGTAAATTATGAGGTGATCTAAATGCAAAATCTCAAAATGTCCACTCAGCTTTAAACCATATCATTCATAAAGCTAAAAAAAAAAAAATTTATATCCAGTGGACATTTTTAGATTTACTTTTATGTCAAAATTATAATAAAAATGACTGCCTAGGAACATTACTTACCGTTGTGACCCCTCAGAGCAGTATCCACAGAGTCGAACCAAGTTCATGTGATGCATGGAGCCAATGGTGTTCACCTCAGTTATAAATTCCTTCTCTCCATGAGGCAACACCCTATCTAGTTTCTTCACTGCAACCAAAGTCCCATCTGCTAGGCTTCCCTTATATACATTCCCAAATCCTCCTGTAAAAGAAGCATTACTTTAATGCAAATATACATGATTAAAAAAAAAAAAAACAACTATATAAGTAATACAACATCCTCTGTTTCATTTCCTCTGTTTGTTGAAATTAGCATGTATTCTATGCATACCTGTTCCAAGCAACTGACTAAAATTCCATGTCCGGGTTTGTAACTCACGGTAGCTAAAATTCAATGGAGCACCTGATAAGATCAAGGAGCTCTCCAATGCTCTCTTTAAAGCTCTTCTTCTATGAATGTTATAGTATAATAACAAACAAAGCAGCCCAATGAGCACTGTCATGCTGAGAACAATTGGAATAACCAAATCCTTCTCTCTTGCATTCTTGGACCCTTCCAAAGAACCCCCAGAATTGCCTTCTGGTGTGTTTGAACCATTAGACCTAACCTTCACAAAGAGAGTTGAGTCAGCGTCCTCAAACCCACCAAAGTCCAAGCTCCTTAACACCCAACAATAAGGCGTCCCATCATCAAGCCCATAAACAGAAGCAACACACTGACAATCCGATAAACAAGCATCCCCACACTTTGACACAGTGGCAATATCATTATAATTTGCTATTACAGAAAAATAAGAATAATAGTAATTGGTTTGCTGCACCGTTGAAATCCTAAACTCGGATGTTGAATATTTATGCTGTGAATCACATTTACCAATCAACAAGGAGTTTTCCGAGCACTGACTACGACCTTCTATCTTAGAAGTACCCGGAAAACATGAACAAGAAGCATTGGTCTCGCTTCTATCCAAATTACATACCCCATTGCCACAAATTCCAGCAATATCACATGGATTCGAAACTGCAGCCCATTCTGGCACCCACTGGCGCGAGCCATTTACATCATCCCATCTATACAAACGTATATTTCCATTGGTCTCGAGTGACAATCTTCGAAGAACCGCTGACCTTGTTGTCATATTTGAGGTTGCTGACAATCCACCTATATCATTATCATTCTTGTACACATACACAGCACCATCCGAGAATTCCCCATAAACAATTCCAAAGCTTCCAGCATCATCTAAGACTGCTACAACATCCCCAGTTACATTTGATATATCAGGTGCTTGCCAGTAGGAATAATTGGTGAAAGATTCAGGCAAATTGTATGTTAAAGCGAGGGTTAGTGAATTGGGTTGTTGAAGCATGTTGAGAGTGTAATAGCCACCTTGTGAAGCTGAGTTAGATGTTGTTAGTTCTAATGAGACTGTGAGAGGTTGATTTGGGAGTAGAGTGTCAGTTGGGTGTGAAAAACTCTGCCATACAGTATAGTTGGGCGTGCTATAGAGGATGAAGTTTCCAGACTCTGACATGACTGCATATTCTACACTTGCACCGGAAGTGTTGGACATCCAGACAGTGGTGTCGCCATCAATGAGGACAAGGTTTCCGGTGGTGTCGAGCTCCAAGATTGCGTTGTTGGTGACCGGAGAGTTTCTATAATATTGGATTGAGAGAATGAAATTTGTTGGTTTAAGCGATCGGATCATATATTACCTGCAAAAGCCTTAGTAAAGACTAGAGATGGAGGAATGGTTCATGATTTTTCTCTTTTTTAAGTTAGAAAACCAGTAACCATATCCACCCTATTATGTATCAGGCTCTTTCAAGGACTGTGGAACACTACAATCCTACAAACTTGGGTGATGGGGTACTACTGCTTTGTTGCAACTCGAAAACCAGTAACTATCCCAGTTTTCGAAGAATTTATTATTTACTTATTACTTGCTTACGTCTCTTTACTTTTATATTTTGTCATGTATTATTATTTGTTATTATTATTATTATTATTATTATTTTAAAGTTTTCTGACTTCTGAGTCTGTTTGCAAGACAACTATCATGCTAGTGTAAGCTCCGTATTTCTTAGAAAAACGAGGACAATATTTCACGAGTCTAGTTTTGATACTGTGCAAAAGTATTTTTCTTTATATATACGGAAAAGGGAAAAATCTATTGTACACATTGTATTACAGACTTTGCACATATCATTTTTAAACATACCTTAAAAGTTCATTTGGATACAATTGAAAATTAAAAATTAAAAACTAAAAACACTGTAGCGAAATAATTTTTAAATATATGAATAATACCGTAAACCTATTTTTAATAAAAAAATTATTGAACAGTGAGATTTGTGAGTTCTATGAACAGTGCACAGATTCCACTGGTGTGCACTGTTCACACAGAAAAATCAACAACCACAATTCAAAAAAAAAAAAAACCACAAACACTGGAAGTGGGAAGCACGTTTAAACAAACACTAAGGGTCTGTTTAGATAGAGCTTTTTGTTGAAAACTAAAAACTGAAAACACTGTAGCAAAATAATTTTTAAATGTGTGAATAGTATTGTGAGACCCATTTTTAATATTTTTTTCTGAATAAAGTGTTTGTGGGTCCTATAAACAGTACGTGAACAGTAAAGTTACAGTGTGCAAACAGTGAAATTGGTCTCCAATACAGTGAAATAAGGGACGCTTTTAGTGTATTTACGCAGCAGCACACACCGAATACAATAAGCACTGCCTTATGGTAAATATTGTTTCACACTTTGTAATTGTACACTCTATATATACAAACATGAAATAAACATACCTTTTATTAATGTCCACATTTAAAATATAAAATGTATGGTGAGTTGGACAAAATATACTGAGATAATCTATGATTTTATATGTACTTATCCTACTGCAGCACAACAAAAATCTAGTATAATAGTGGGAGAAGTTTTAGGACAGTAATTAATTATTTATAGTATAAAATTGTTAGAATTAATAATATTAAATGATTAAATATATATTTTGCTAATAGCTTAAGTTCTTTTAAACAAGTGGTAGTTGATAATAAATTAACCAAGACGATCAATGCACTATTAATAATTAAGTAATAAGTAATAACAACCAAATATTTAAAGGACTTATTAAATTGATGATGTCCATTGAAACTTACCTGTTTGCTGACCACACTATTGTTCGATCTCCAGGAAGCTCCGCAAACCAAATAGCCAGTTCAAACTGATCACGTACTTCCGCTGGAGTGAACCCAAAAGCAAACGTGCCATTATCCGAAACCCATGTTTGGTCCTCACTAGCCAACAGTCTCGAACCCAAACCAACGTGACTAGCAACCATGCAAGCACCAAAACTGGCTAGACATAAGCAGAGCAAAATCCAAGAAGAAGAAGAAGAAGAAGAAGAAGCCATGGAATCAAGCTTAAGCTAAAGTGGCCAGTGGTATTGATGTTAAAAAAAAGGTTTAGCTAGTCTTTTTGTACGGAAAAAAATTGATGAATTAAAACTTAAAAAGGAGCCGAGAGTTATGGGTAATCATAAAACTTAATTATAGAGTAGTGGGTGAGCTAAACTTTGAAAATGGTTGCATGAAAAGTTGGTCGGTAAAGAGATATATAATTGAATATTGTGGCTGAGGCACTTGTTTATTGCCATGTGGTCTTTAAATGGACTGTAGCGTGTAGAGTTTGTGATCAGTCCAAAAAAGCCGAAGCAAAAGTCTTGGACAGTGGACAAGCTCCTCTAATTATATATTGACAAGCCTTAAAATTCAGATATTCACACTTTAGCGTAGTGGGAATATGGACTGGTATGACTCGATACCAGACCTTTCGGGAAGGATGATGACTTTCTGAGCTCATGGTGGCGTTACATCAAGACTTGGATTGCTTAATCTGAAACTATATCATTTACCTGAGATGGTATTAGCAATATCTGTTGTCTTAGGGTCATAATAAAGGCCTTAACTCAAATTTGACAGTACAAATCAGAAAAGGATGGCATCTAGTGTGCACCTTTGCCTCACAATATCAAAAATACACGACATTTAAAAAAAACACAAGTCGCATTCAAATTAGGATAGTGTTTATTACACACAATCGTGACTTAAAAGTCATGAGTTGAATGCATTTTAAGCAGCATGTGGATTCACACATGTAACAGGTTTTTCGTTTAAATTAATTATATGTGCATGATATATATTAAGATAGACATTAATTAGATACATGTTTATGTGTATGTACATTTACTGTGAAGCTCATATAAGTTGGTTATATATAATGGAGAGAGCAAGAGGTTTAAACTAACTTGAAATTTTAAGCGGGAGAATTCTATTTAAAATTAAGTTTTTAAATTTTCTTGTATGGGCACGACATAACAGAGACTGCACTTTGACATTAACAATAAATAGCTCCATCAAAATTGTCATTGAAAATGGACTATAATTCACAAACCATCCTTTTTCAACATTTATCAATTTAATTTGTAAGGTAGAAGGTCATGTCCAAATGGACTAAAGTACATCAACTGTTGAAATTTAGGCACTTCTATCATGACTGCAAAACCATAAATTTAAGGTTCATTAATTTTAATTTGATATTCAGATCAAGTGTCGTGAAAATTTCTTTGCATGAAAGTAGAAAATCCTCCTCTGGCTAGCCCATCATTTTCAGTTGAACTTGCAGAGTAAGATACAACTACGAGTACGCAAAAGAAAAAATCATCAAAAACCTTGATCGATCATTCCATCCATTAATATGAAATTAATTTATATCATTTCAAGTTGTATATATATTTATGTGGTTTTAGTTAATTAACTCAATAAGCAAAGTTGTGCATTTCAAAGATTTCAAATCCTATTGTAACTACAAAAAGAAGGGTAATATATACTAGCATAATCAGTTCACACGCGCTTTGCATGTGTAACGAGGCTTTTTTTTTAGTTTAATATAATTTTTCAATTTGAATTTATTTACTGTTAGTGAGATTACGTAAGAAGAGATTTTTAAGAAATTAAAATTAAGGATTTGAAATTGAGTAAATTGCTCGGTTTAGTGTGTGCTAGAATTTAGGGAAAAAAAAGTATTAAATGTGCGTGAGATATATTTAAATAGAGAATATGCCAATTTTTAGGAAAAAATTTCCCTAGTAGTTTTTTTTTTCTTTGAATTTTGTTGAATTACAATTTTAATACTATTTTTTTAAGAATAAGGATTATCTAATTAGATAAGAAGTATTTTTGACATTTTTTTAAGTTATAACTAACTTTTTAAATCCTCAAAATGTATAAAGATAACATGTTAAATGTCGAAAGTGGGTCTCCAAATTAGCAAATGAGGAATTAATCTAATGGTATATATTGTATAGGAACTGTTTTACACGTGTTGGAATTTGGAAGGCATTCACATGAGTAGCCCGTTTGGTAATGCATTATCAAATCACACCTTCTCAAAGTACAACATTTTTAACTTCACCTTCTTTGTAGGTACACCTTATCAAACAACTCTTTTCAAAAGGCTGAAAAATTATCATATACTACTAAATGCATTAGCAATTCCGAAAGAAAAAAAAAATGCATTAGCGATCATTTGGTGCATTAGAAGTCACAATCGCACACTTACAATGATTTTTACAATTTTTTGCCTTGTACAAGTGTAAGTGATTAATTTAAAGTAAAGTTGTGAACTAAAAGTTTTCATTACTCGTATTATTATATAAATTAACAAATGATGAAATTAAGTGTAAAATTAGTTATGTCAAATGTCAATAAATTTATTGAAATTAGTGCTGTCTCATGAAATTCTAGGGAAATTTTTTTTCCTAAGAAAATTCCTTTTTTACATTGTAGAGACATAAAAAGTGATAAATATTATACACATTTATATAAAAATGTACAATATATACAACTTTTTGTAAATGTGTAAAACATTTATCACGTTCTACATGTGTAAAATATTTTTCTAAAAAAAAAAAAGTTTTTTCTAAGAGAGCTTACGTCTACAATATTTTCATAACAAATCATAAGTAGTTAGTTGTTATTGGTTTAAATTTGAATCTAATACTAAGATTACTTTTTTTGCTCCAATAATAACAACCTGTAATAACCTACCACTTAAAATTTATTGTAAAAATATTGTGAATATATCATTTCTCTTTTTGTAAAAGATGTGCTACATTTACAATATTTTTACAAAAAATCATAAGTAGTTAGTTGTTATTGGTTCAAATTTGAATTTAATACTAAGATTATTTTTTTGCCCTAATAACCCGCAATAACCTACCACTTAAAATTTGTTATAAAAACTAGTTTCATCACACGCGCAAAGCCCATGCAATGAGGTTTTTTTTTAGTGGTCCTATTTTATAAAAAAAAAAATTGTGTTTTTTTATTTTATATATATAATTTTTATTTTGAAAATCTAATTTATATATATATATATATATATATATAATTTTTATTTTGAGAATCTAATTTATAAGTGGATAAAACAATTTAAAAATTAACAGGAGAGTGGTCTAGGCAATGTTTTAGTGGGAGTTAGAGTTACATTTTTACCGAATTGTCTTTTAGTTTTGTCTCTACTTAAACATAAGGGTGTAGGGGCATTTTTGAACTAAAAAATGAGGAATCCAAACAAGAAAAACCCCTTAAATAATAACTAGCCTCTGAGCACGCGCTCACGCGCGTACTCAGAGGCTCTTCTATTTTTTGAGTACAAGTTAATTTAGAGTATTTTACGCGCGTACTCAGAGGCTCTTCTATTTTTTGAGTAAAAGTTAATTTAGAGTATTTATTATAATTTGGGATTACTACATTTTTCAATCACAAAAAAAACCTAGGGGTGTGATGAAAAATTATTTCACCACACATAATACTCATCACACCCCTAGGTTTTTTTGTGATTAAAAAATGTAGTAATCCCAAATTATAATAAATACTCTAAATTGACTTTTACTCAAAAAATAGAAGAGCCTCTGAGCAGGCGCGTAAAATACTCTAAATTAACTTTTACTCAAAAAATAGAAGAGCCTCTGAGTACGCGCGTGAGCGCGTGCTCAGAGGCTAGTGTGTCTATATATATATATATATATATATATATATATATATATATATATATATACAATTATAATACAATTTAGTAATAGAGATCTAATATACAATTTATCCTATATTCTATTACCGCAAAATTTTACCATTATCCTATGTAAGACATAGGATCCAATCACAAAAAACTTAGGGGTGTGATGAGTATTATGTATTTCTAAGTGATAATGTTTACCTTGATGTTTTTTTTTGTTTTTTTTTTGTGATTGGAAAATTTAGTAATTCCAATTTATAATATATGCAAATTATTATCCTTTATCACAAAAAATTGAAGAGTCTTTGAGTACACGCATAATAATTTCAATCCATTATAACTTGAGATTACTACATTTTTCAATTAGAAAATACCCAGAAGTGTGATGAAAAAAATATTTCATCCACAAATGCAAAACACTCATCACACCCCTAGATATTTTGTGATTGGAATTTAAAATATTTAATCCAATTTGAGACTTATACGTTTGTCCACTAATATTATGCATTTGCAAATTATTGACACAACCAAAAGTTTTTAAGGCTAACTCCAAAAAATGAACACCAAAATAGCGTTGAAATAATATGGGTGAAATAATTTTTAAATATATAAATCTCATCACAAAAAATGAACATCAAAATAACATTCATTTTTTGTAGCTAACCTTATGACACTTTTAGCCGTTTTAGTAGTTTTAAATATGCAATTTTTGTGGAAAAAAACATATGAACCTCATAATAGAATGAGTGAAAAATTGTGACACTAAAAAAAAAAAAAAAAAAAAAAAGCCTCTTTGTGCATTTGTTCAATAAAATTTACGTAACCGTTAACAACCAAAATAGTTAAAAAGTGTAATGAAACCTAGCACCAAAAAAAAAAAAAAAAAACTAACTAATGATAGTATTGAAGATTCCATTAAACTCAAATATTTGGGAAGTCCACATGGTCACATGCGAAGCCCACACAGTCACATGAGAATCAATTTTTTTTTTTTAATTATATTTACAAAATTTTTCTTATAAAAAAAAGTTTTTTTAAATTTATGTTAACATAATGTTTAGCATAACTTATAAATAGAAAAAAAAAAAAAAAAGAATAAAATCAAGTTAGATTTAGCACTACTAATCTACTATTGTTCATCTTTCACTCTATTTATTGATATATTTGATTAAAATCCATCTGTTCATAATAAAATAATGAAGACACACATCCACATACAATAAATAAATAAATAAAACAAAAAAAAAAAAAAAGAAGAAGAAAAAACCCTCCAAATTCCAGACCAACAATGAATCTCTTGGCTTCTGGATAAATGTATTTGATGATAGATGGTGCTAGACCAAATGATCTAAAGATCTAACTATTTTCCAATGGCGCATGATCTCCATAAATTTTGAAGTCCAACCTGTTGATTGAAGACCGTGAAGTGCAAATTCGAAGTCCTATCGAAGAGTGAAGTGCAGGGGTGAGGGGATAAAGCTCATCATCATAGGTATCTGATGAACTTGCTCATTAACCACCTTCAACAAAAACCAAAAATAGTTAGCACTAACAGCCAAATAAAATTTTTCCACCCAAAAGAACAAAAAAAAAAAAAAAAAAAAAAAAAAACTCGTCAATTAAAAATGATGATGCAAGGAAGATCAGTAGGTTGGATGTTTCGGACTTCAAAGGACTACTGGTTCTCTCTGCGGCCTGAAAAAGAAAGAAAAGCGAATCAAAGGCGACTGGGGCTGCCGGCCAAAAACCCTCCGATGGCAAAGTTAGTTTTTCTCTCAATGTTATCTGAGTTCCAACTTTTTTGGAGTAATAAATGAACATACCTTTGCCTTGTCTGAATCAGGCTTTATATAGTGCCTTCATGAGCGGTTATCGAAATAGGAACCTCTCCTGGATTCAAGGAGGCTTAAACGTAACTGTCATAACCGCTTAGGAGTTACACTTCTATTTCATAACGGATACATGGCAGTTATGCGTGGGATAAGGGATTGTCACATTATATTCGGAAATTCTCCTAAGTATGATACCCTCGTCCTGGAATTCCTTCGTCGAATATGCCTGTTGATTCTAAGTGTAGCATCCTCGTCCACGAATCTTTACGTGGACGAGTCCTCTCGGGGCAGGCTGTGCGCATCCCATGGACGACAGATGGAGCCTCGTCGTCATCCTCAGGATGACCTTGCCCGTTACCCTCGTTCTAAGGATAACTCCTGGACGGCTGCCGAGGTGACGATCGTCCAGGAACGGTCAGCGTTTTCGTCCCACATCAGTTGCCCCTCATCTAGGAGTTATGCAACGCATCGACAGATTTCAAAACGCGCTACGTGTCACACATCCATAGGGGTTAGTCAACTAGTTTGCTTCTTCGAGGCATGCGCCACGTGTCGCCTTCTAATTGGTTCCGTCGTTGCGGTTATCGAGATTTTCTGCCTATAAATAGTGGTTTCTCTCCCATGCCCCTTTCACTTTTTCAAATTTTCTGCTTTGACACTCTCGTCCGTCGCTTCGTCTAAGAATATCTTCAGCGTCCTTAGTGTCCCTCGTCTAGAGCCAGGTAATCTCTCTACACTTATTCTAGCTTTCCATTTTAAGTGTTAGAACGTTGTCAATGGCCTCCTGCTCGTCTAGCGACAGTGTGGTCAAGGCCATAGACGAGTATCACGACGACTCTAGTTGTGATACTTCCAGTAATGCCAGTAGTAGTAGTAGTGGTCACACAACTGAGGAATACACATCTGGTGTTCCTGGGATTCTTGCAGAAACCTTTCAGGAGTGTATTAGGACGAGGACAGCCTCTGGGGCTGACACCTCGACGAGCTCCCTGCCGTCCTCCCCTTTGGACGAACGGGAAACCGTGTATAGTTGTGCTCTAGATGTTCCTTCTAGGACGGACGAGAGAAGGTTAGATTCCCTTAGGAGTTGGTTTCAAATTCCTGACGACCTAAACCCTAGGTTAGCTGTCCGAGGTGAATGGTGTTGCCAGCCTCGTTTTGGGATAGGTGTCTATGAAACTTATCTGTTAGGGGGGCTTAGACTTCCCTTGAATGCCTTTGCTAGGGAATTGCTCATCAGGCTGGGCTTGGGAGTGTGTCAGCTTAACCCTAACGCATGGAGACTAATTGTCTCCATGCAAGTCTTATGGATGGAGGTGTTTGACGGGGACCGTCCTATCACCGTGGACGAGTTCTTGTACTGCTATAAACCCTCCGAGATAAATCAATCTCGAGGCTTCCATCAGTTCACAGCCAAGGGCAATGACTGTAGACTGATTAAGTCTTTGCCCTCGTCTGACAGGAACTGGAAGACGGAATTTTTCTTCGTCTCTGGTTTCTGGGCGGGGCATCCTGTTGAGATTGGTAGAGACTCGTTTGCTCCTTATACTGGAGACATAGGGAACCTTCGTCCAGAAGGTATGTTGTGCTCTTCTTTTTTGTTTCTTTTTTATTGTACTTTTTCTTTGGACGATGGTCTAACCTTGACTTCCTTCTTTCCTTTCCAGCCGTTGGACAACCTTCTCTGAGCAAGTTCCACCGTGATCGCGTCCACAGGCCCCGTCTACATTCTGAACGAGACTTTCACTCGTTAGTGACCCTTAAGCGTCTACACAAGTGGGGACTTGGCCCTGAACCGTCCGTCGACGCCTTAGCACACGAGCTAACTACCCGTAGACGTGAGTGTTCCTCTTTAAGACATGTCTGTTCCATTTTTGTTTTATCATTATTATTTATATGTCTTTTCCTTTTTTTTTTCTTTTTTTTTTTTCTTTTTTTTTTAGGAATGGCAACCATGAAAGGAAACAAGGGGAAGGAAGTGGTCGACGAGGCAGCTAGATCTGAACCTCAACCCCAACCTCGTCTTGTTTCTGGGGAGAAAAGGAAAAGCCTGTCCAAGCATGTGGACTTGGCTAGCTTGCCAAGTCGTAGGGGGAAGAAAGCTAAGTCTGGGTTGTCCAGGCTTGAAACTGTTAGGCCTGAACTTCCTTCCCAGCCGCCCGTCTTGGTCGTTGATGTTGACTCGTCCACGCCCCTAAGTGCCACTCCGTCCAAGTCTCCTGCTCCTGACTCGTCCCAGCCTCCTCAAGGGATTTCTACTAACTTGTTGGGGAACGAGGATCTGGCTTGGGAGCGATTCCAAGAAGCTGTGAAAGGCGAGGACGTAGCTGCGTGCTACAACATGTCCTTGAAAGAGTTCGAGCACTCTGGCGTCCACGATCTCTTCAAGGTGACCATCTTCACCTCGTCTTAATTTGTCCATGTTTGCCCAACATTATTTCTATCATCTGAACTTCAAATTCTTCTATGTAGGCAATGTCCAAGTTCATAGCTGCGTCCAGGCAGGCCACAGAATTGGACAGGACGAGGATCCTTCTAGAGAAAAGAATAGAAGAGATCAGAAACGACTGCAGGACGTGGGCAGAGGTGGCGAACAAGGCCAAGGACGAGGCTGAGGAGTTCAAGGCCTTGGTGGGGGAGCTGAAGTCCGACACTGCCAAGAAGGACGAGCGTCTTGAACTTCTTCAAAAGGAAAACGACGAGTTGAGCCTACTTTTGAAGAAAGCTAAAGACGAGGCGGTGGAGGAATTCAAGGCGTCCAAGGAGTTTACTGACCTGATGGACACAAACTATGCAGCAGGGTTTGAGGACTTTAGGATGGACGCTATGGACAGCTTTCCTGAAGTTGACTTTAGCGTCATCAAACTCAACCTTGCTGCTGCTACAAGTTCTCTCGTCCAAACAGGTTCAGATGATGTCAACATTGAGGACGACGCTTCCACCAGACCAGCCCAGGACGACCCCAACGCTGATGCCCCTTCCTCTTGAAGAAGATGTTTCCGTCTCCGACCAATCATCATTGTCACTTAGCTTTTCTTTTCTTTCTTTTCTTCTTTTTTTTTTTGAATGTATTCAAGAATTTGAAATGTTATTAAGTACAATTTACTCGTCTAGAGTGTTCTAGACGAGTTTATGAACAATGTCTTTTTACTGCTTATTTTATAAGGGTTTTTGGATGGTGGCCGTCTACCCTTTTCAAGTTTAAAGAATATCTTCTTTGTTTGTTATCATTTATGTCATTGTCTTTTAAACAATGCTCTAAGTGTTGAATGACCGTCTACAATCTCTTTATGAATGACCCACTTAGGACTGATGATGACTGCATTACTTTGGCCTGTCCTTTAGGCAATTATTATTCGCCTTCTCGAAAGTAGTTTATAATGTTTATATTTTCTTGTCTTGACTAGTGCTCGTCTCTGGAATGTTATACCTTAAGGCTTACCTTTCCTTCTTAGACGAGTGAGCCTTGGCCTTTTTCCTTTTGCTTTATCCCTTCTCTTTTTTTTTTTTTTTGAAGGAAAGCTTTGGACGAGAAGGCCTTAGCATTTTTCCCTTTGCTTTGTCCTTATTATTTTTTTTTTTTTAAGGAAGCTTGGACGAGCATGCCTTAGCATTTTTTCTTTTCTTTATCCTCATTTAAAGGAAATCTTAGACGAGTTTTACCTTCGTCCCGAGATTTTACTTGTCTAAGGCTTTTGCCCCGTCCGTGGATATTATCAGGGAAACTGGAATTCAAGTACATAAGAAACCCAAACCATATTATTACATGAACATTGTTCACAAACTTGGCACATGCTTATCAGCTAGTGCCTTATTAAGATATCAAGTACATAGCATCGTCTTTCATAAGCTAGTCTGTAAGTAGTGCAAAAGTTTAAGAACTAGTGCACTTTTATTCATAACACACCATAATAGTAGTAAAAGCAAAAGTAAATATAAGCAAACACGCAAATCACAACTGTAATTTTGCCACTGACTTCCCTCGTCCCCGCTCATCACTGATAGTACCTTCACAGATGTTCTACGTTCCAAGGATGCTCTAACTTCCGCCCGTCCAGGGCTTCCAGGTAGTAGGTCCCCTGCCTTTTGCAGTTGATCACCCTGTAGGGTCCTTCCCAATTGGGTCCCAGTTTTCCATGAGCTAGGTTCCTGGTCGCTAAGGAGACCCTTTTGAGGACAAGGTCCCCCACACTGAAACGTCTGGGTTTTACCATGGCGTCATGCTGTCTGGCCATGAGATTTTTGTACCTTGTCGTCCTTTGCTCCGCATCCATTCTTACCTCATCAATAAGATCGAGGTCGAGGAGAAGTTGTTCCCCGTTGTCTTTCTCCTGGTACTCCATCACTCGGTAACTTGCCATATGGACCTCCGCTGGTATGACAGCTTCACTCCCATAGACTAGTTTAAAAGGGGTCTCTCCTGTCGGAGTTCGTGCAGTCGTCCTATAGGCCCAAAGAACACCTGGTAGCTCGTCTGGCCATATCCCTTTCGCCCCCTCGAGCCGAGTCTTGATGATTTTCAGCAGGGATCGGTTTGCTACTTCTGCTTGTCCGTTTGCCTGTGGATGGGAGGGTGAGGAATAATGATTCTTGATCCCGAAATGATTGCAAAAATCCCTGAAGGGTGTGTTGTTAAATTGACGTCCGTTGTCGGATACTAACATCCTGGGTACCCCGAACCTGCATAGAATATTCTTCCACACAAAATTTTTCACATTCTGATGAGTGATTGCTGCAAGAGGCTCGGCTTCTACCCACTTGGTAAAGTAATCTATTCCTACCACCAAAAACTTCATCTGCCGGATTCCTACGAGGAAAGGACCCAGGATATCCAGGCCCCACTGTGCGAAGGGCCATGGGGCCATCATTGGGGTCTGGTATTCTGACGGCTGTCTAGGCACATTGCTATAACGCTGGCATTGGTCACATACCTTGACATAGGCTTTAGCGTCTGCCTGCATTATTGGCCAATAGTAGCCGGCACGGACGACCTTATGGACAAGGGACCTTGCCCCTGAATGATTTCCGCACGATCCTTCATGAACTTCCCTTAGAACATAGTTTGACTCGTCAGGAGCCAAGCATCTTAAGTAGGGTTGGGAAAAACCTCACTTGTACAACACCTCATTAATGAGGACATACTTGGCCGACCTGACCCTCAACTTTCTCGCCTCATCCTTGTCCTCTGGAAGCCTCCCATCCTTGAGGTAAATTATTATCGGACTCATCCAATTCTCTCCTCCTCCTATCTGCTGTATGTCAGGGATGTCTATGCTCGGCATATACTGGATGTCACCGAACTCGTCTATGACCCCTGCGGAGGCGGCTTTCGCCAAGGCGTCTGCTTCCGCATTCTCCTCCCTGGGAAGTTGAATAAAACTTATGGCTGAAAATTTTCAGGCAAGGCGTTTCACTTTGTTAAGGTACTTCTTCATTCGATCCTCCTTGACATCACACATCCCATTTACTTGGTTAATGACTAGTTGAGAGTCTCCTCTGATTGTCAACGACTCCGCCCCTAAGGACTTGGCCAATTCCAACCCCTTGAGTAGAGCCTCGTACTCAGCCTCGTTGTTGGTAGTTGGATACTGCAGACGGGCCGTATACTCCAGCTTGTCACCCTCAGGGGACTTCAGTACAATTCCAATCCCTCCTGCATACATTGTGGACGATCTGTCTACATTAACCACCCACATTTCACTTCCTTCGTCCTTGTTCAGGTTGTCTTAACTGGGGGTGAATTCTGCAATGAAATCTACCAATGCTTGCGCTTTTATTGTGCTCCTCGGGAGGTACCTGACATCAAACTCGCTAAGCTCAACGGCCCACTGTACTAGCCGTCCAGCAGCTTCCAATTTGCTCATCGCCTTTTTTATGGGATGGTCTGTCAGGACGTTAATGACGTGTGCCTGGAAATAATGTCTCAGCTTCCTAGAAGCCGTGATTAATGCGAAGGCTAGTTTCTCCATCATCGGGTATCGTCCTTCTGCCCCTCTCATCGCGTGGCTTGTGTAATAGACCGGCTTCTGGACTCTCCCCTCTTCTCTGACTAACGTTGAGCTTACTGCGTATGAGGACACTGCCAAGTACAAGTACAACTCTTCCCCAGGTACAGACGGACTCAACAGTGGTGCCGTCATTAGATACGTCTTCAAGTCTTGGAAAGCCTTTTGACACTCGTCCGTCCATTCAAAAGCCTTCCTAAGGACTTTAAAGAATGGTAAACATTTGTCAGTAGCTTTCGATACAAACCTGTGGAGGGCGGCGACTCGTCCAGTAAGAGACTGGACTTCCTTGGTATTTTTCGGTGGCTCCATGTTCAGTATCGCCTGGATTTTATCCGGATTCGCCTCAATTCCTCTGTGCGACACCATAAACCCTAAGAATTTACCCGATGAAACCCCGAAAGCACACTTGCTCGGATTTAATTTCATGTGGTACCGTCGCAACGTATCAAAAGTCTCTTGAAGGTCGTCAAGATGTTTATCCTCGTCCTGGCTCTTCACCAGCATGTCGTCCACATAAACCTCCACATTTCGCCCGATTTGAGGACGGAACATATGGTTAACCAGCCTTTGGTAGGTCGCCCCCGCGTTCTTCAAACCGAAGGGCATAACCTTGTAGCAATACAACCCTTGACTCGTGACGAATGAGGTCTTCTCCTGATCCGCTTGATTCATCTGAATCTGGTTATACCCTGAGAAAGCGTCCATGAAGCTGAGTATCCTGTGACCTGCCGTCGAGTCCACTAACTGGTCAATGCGCGGCAATGGGTAGCTATCCTTGGGGCAAGCTTTGTTTAGATCAGTGAAGTCCACGCACATCCGCCACTTGCCATTGGCCTTCTTGACCATGACTACGTTCGCCAACCAGTCTGGGTAATGAACTTCTCGGATAAACTTCGCGGCGACCAACTTCTGCACCTCTTCCTTAATGGCATTGTCTCGCTCGGGAGCAAAAACTCTTCTCTTCTGACGCACTGGTTTCGAGTAGGGACACACGTTCAGGCTATGGGTAATGACGCTCGGATCAATGCCAGGCATGTCCTCATGGCTCCATGCAAAGACATCGAGGTTTTTCTTCAGAAACCGAATCAAAGCGTGCTTTGCCCCCTCTTCCATGCTCGCCCCAACTTTGGTAGACTTCTCGAGCTGGTTATCGTCCAAAGGGACGTCCTCTAATGCTTCAATGGGCTCAGCCATAACCCTTCTTCCGTCTATACTCATCGCCTGCATGTGCTCGTCCATGGCCAGCATAGCTAAGTAGCATTCTCTAGCAGCCAGCTGGTCTCCTTGTACCTGGCCTACTCCATGCTCAGTCGAGAATTTGATGGACATGTGGTAGGTAGAGGTTACCGCTTTCCAGCTGTTCAAGGTTGGCCTTCCAATAATTGCATTGTATGACGATGCACAATCAACAACAAGGAAATTCACCTCCTTGGTTATCTGCTGCGGATATGTTCCGACGACCACTAGCAACGTGATGGTGCCCACAGGTTTCACCTTCATTCCTCCGAATCCTACCAACGGCGAGTTCACTGGTCGAAGCTGATCTCGTCCTAGCCTCATTTGTTGGAATGCGGGGTAGTAGAGAATGTCTGCAGAGCTGCCATTGTCTATCAATACCCTCCTGGTCGTGTAGTCAGAGATGAGTAGGGTGATGACTATCGCGTCGTCGTGTGGGTGGTGAATTCGTCCTGCCTCCTCGTCCGTGAAAGTTACAGCCTGTTGGTCTACCTCCCTCGTCCTAGGAGGTCGTCCAGATTGTTGGATGTTCTGCACCACCTTCAGGTATGTCTTCCTTGACTTGGACGACTGCGCCGTTGAGCTTCCTCCTATAATTACCCTTATTTCTCCTAGTGGGGGGCGTGATAATTCTTCCACCTTGGCCTTCATTTTCTCATCTCTCTGGTCTCGTCCAAGGAAGTTCCTCAATTTTCCCTATCTAATGAGATTTTCTATCTGCTGCTTCAAGTCAAAGCACTCGTCGGTATCATGCCCATGGTCCCTGTGAAAACGGTAGTACTTGCTCCTATTACGCTTGTTGGGGTCTCCCTTCATTTTGTCCGGCCACTTCAAGGACGGATCATCCTTGATCTGCATAAGAACCTGCTCTAATGGCATAGTCAGGGGCGTGTATTGCTGATTCCTCGTGGAGGAACTGGCCTTCTTACCATCCTTATCTTTCCTCTCGTCTACCCGAACTTTCTTTGGACGAGGTCCCTGGTCCGGATAGCGATGGTGGCCCACTTCCGAGCGTTCTGCCCTTTTTCTTTTCTTGGCTATGATGGCGTCTTCAGCATTCATAAAATTCTAGGCCGAATGGACAAGCTCGGCCATAGTCTGTGGTTCTTGCTCGTAGAGCTTATGAATGAACAAGTCAGAATTGACCCCATTGTGGAAAGCGGCCAGCAATAGCTTGTCATCCATCTCGTCCACCGTTAAGGCTTCTCTGTTAAACCGGGTGATAAAAGATCGCAAACTCTCATTGTCCCCTTGCTCTATAGTCAGCAGGCTGGAGGAGGAACGTTTGTGACGTTGTCCTCCAATGAAGTTGTTGACAAACAGCTTACTCAGTTCTTCAAATGATCCCACTGAGTTTGGGGGGATCTTACTGAACCACACTCGCGCTGGTCCCTTGAGTGTGGTGGGAAAAGCTCTGCACATGATCTCGTTTGGGACCCCCTGCAGGTGCATGGTTGTCTTGAAAGTTGCAATGTGATCGCAAGGGTCGCGATTTCCATCGTACGAGTCTAAAGAAGGCATTTTGAATTTCGGGGGTAGAGGGTGACTGTTGATGGAAGCCGTGAAAGGGGAGTCCGTTCGGTGGACCATATCATCTACTGGGTTTGCTCGCCTCATGTTTTCCCTCATTTCGTCCATGGCTTTTCTCATCTGGTCCATTTCTTTTTCCAAGTGCGGCACCCTTCTTGAAGCGGTACCCCTTGTTTGATCTTCGGACTCTACATTTTCCCCTCCTTCTTCCTGACTTGGGACCTTTCCCTCCATGTGTCCTTGACGCTGCCTCCTGAGGTTGATCTCCCTATTCAACTCCTGGTTCTGACGTGTCAGTTCTGCCATAGCGGCAGCCATGGATTGTATATGCTGAATAGAAGGCGGTTGCATTACAGGTGCTGATCTGCGATCGCGAAGGGGATTGCTGGAAGCATCCCTACTCTCCTGGTGGCCTGGGCTGGTAGCCCTTGATCTTGTTCGAACCATTCAACCTTTTGTCTGGGATAGAATAACTCTTCTCTTCCCACAGACGGCGCCAACTGATGATGCAAGGAAGATCAATAGGCTGGATGTTTCGGACTTCAAAGGACTACTGGTTCTCTCTGCGGCCTGAAAAAGAAAGAAAAGCGAATCAAAGGCGCTGGGGCTGCCGGCCAAAAACCCTCCGATGGCAAAGTTAGTTTTTCTCTCAATGTTATCTGAGTTCCAACTTTTTTGGAGTAATATATGAACATACCATTGCCTTGTCTGAATCAGGCTTTATATAGTGCCTTCATGAGCGGTTATCGAAATAGGAACCTCTCCTGGATTCAAGGAGGCTTAAACGTAACTGCCATAACCGCTTAGGAGTTACACTTCTATTTCATAACAGATACATGACAGTTATGCGTGGGATAAGGGATTGTCACATTATATTCGGAAATTCTCCTAAGTATGATACCCTCGTCCTGGAATTCCTTCGTCGAATGTGCCTGTTGATTTTAAGTGTAGCATCCTCGTCCACGAATCTTTAACGGTGGACGAGTCCTCTCGGGGCAGGCTGTGCGCATCCCATGGACGACGGATGGAGCCTCGTCGTCATCCTCAGGATGACCTTGCCCGTTACCCTCGTTCTAAGGATAACTCCTGGACGGCTGCCGAGGTGACGATCGTCCAGGAACGGTCAGCGTTTTCGTCCCACATCAAAAAATACTACTTTTAACGTTATTTATTTATTTATTATATAAATCATGTGTTCTGGACTTTTTGGTTTGTCTGGGTGTAGAGACCAAGATTATTATATATAAAAAAAATTGATGCATTCTCTAGAATCTCTTCCACTACATGAGTGAAGGAAGTAATTCTGAAACAAACATTGTCTCAGTAGAGAAGGATCTCAACCTCACCATCCGACTTTCTCCAACCATTCATCCGTTCCTTCACAATCCTACTGGACTTCCTCAACTCGCGGTGTTTGTGTAAGGAACCTTTATTTCACCCATTGTAAACAACACCTTATGCACACTTCCATCTATGTCTCTGCAAATCCAAAAAGAGATGATAATAAAAGATTTTATTTATTATTTTATAAGAAAAATAAAAGCCAGGCAAAGAACAAATTATCACTTTAAACATGACAAAGGCACATAACCTATAACACTATAATGAGGAAAATGTTAATAAAAGGCATTAAAAAAAAAATTAATTGCAAGAGTAGATGAGGATTGTGGATGAGTATTTCATGCCTAGGATGAGGACAGAAAATAATCAAAATATTATAGTCAATGGATAAGAAAGAGAAATTGAATAGATGAGGTAGTAACAGTTTGCAAGTTCCGTAGCTTCCTTAAAATAATGGTAGTGGGTAGTTTCTGAAGTTGCAAAAGATGTGAAGAATGGAGTTGTTCAAAAGTAGTTTTTGGATACTATTTTGTAGACAATGTTTGTGGGTACTATTTTTTTTTTTGAACAAAGTAATTTGAAAATTAATAGGAGAATGTCTCTATTTTTTAGGCAATATTTTAGTAGGAGTTAAAAAAATTATATAAAAAAAAATTGATGCATTCTCTAGAATCTCTTTCACTACATGAGTGAAGGAAGTAATTCTAAAACAAACATTGTCTCAGTAGAGAAGGATCTCAACCTCACCATCTGACTTTCTCCAACCATTCATCCGTTCCTTCACAATCCTACTGGACTTCCTCAACTCGCGGTGTTTGTGTAAGGAACTTTTATTTCACCCATTGTAAACAACACTTTATGCACACTTTCATCTATGTCTCTGCAAATCCAAAAAGAGACGATAATAAAAGATTTTATTTATTATTTTATAAGAAAAATAAAAGCCAGGCAAAGAACAAATTATCACTTTAAACATGACAAAGGCACATAACCTATAACGCTATAATGAGGAAAATGTTAATAAAATGCATTAAAAAAAAATTAATTGCAAGAGTAGATGAGGATTGTGGATGAGTATTTCATGCCTAGGATGAAGACAGAAAATAATAAAAATATTATAGTCAATGGATAAGAAAGAGAAATTGAATAGATGAGGTAGTAACAGTTTGCAAGTTCCGCAGCTTCCTTAAAATAATGGTAGTGGGTAGTTTCTGAAGTTGCAAAAGATGTGAAGAATGGAGTTGTTCAAAAGTAGTTTTTGGATACTATTTTGTAGACAATGTTTGTGGGTACTATTTTTTTTTAGATAAAGTAATTTGAAAATTAATAGGAGAATGTTACTATTTTTTAGGCAATATTTTAGTAGGAGTTAAAAAAATTGTATTTTTACCGAATTGTCCTTTAATTTTGTTTCTACTTAAACATAGGAGTGTAGGAGTATTTTTAAAAAAAAAAAAATGAATCCAAACAGGGAAGCCCTTTAAATAATAGTATAGATAAATAAAAAATATAGATATAGATAGTTTAAAAATAGTGTGCAAATATCATTTTTCTTTTTGTAATCCCAATATTCACGTGTTTTGACTTCTGACTCTGCGTGTAGTGTGTAACTGTTAATTACCCTTAAAAATAGTAAGAGTTTCTAGATTAAAATTTTTATTAGGCGGAAACGGTAAAAGCAAAGAACTTTCTGGTATATTTCTCTCTGTCAAAATGCAAAACGACGTCGCAGGGTTCACTGACACACTCTCCGCCCGCGTTCGTTGAAACTTCCAACACCGCAAGCCTCAACTAACTCACTCACCCTCCCAGCTCATAGTGATAGGACAAGTATCCATCTTAAAATTTTTTGATTTTTTTGGTTTGTTAATATCCTATATCTGATGCATAATCTAAGCTCTCTACACCCCCGGATTCTGACCAATCCGGCGCCGCCACGATGTCAACCTCCACAACAACCCCATGTTTCCACTCTCTCTCCCCTCCCAATTCTAGGGTTAGGGTTTTGAAGAACCCTAACCCTAGACTCATCCAGTTCTCTTTCAATCCAACCCTTCCTCTTCTCACTGCAAAACCCTATACCTCTCCAACAAATGTAAGCTCTCTCTCTCTCTCTTAAACTCTTTCCATTTGTTTAGTGAATTTGAAATTGGCTGTTTGTTTGCCTAGAAAGTGAGGAATTTGAAGTGAAATTAGGTGCAAGTTTTGATTTTTTTTTAATGGGTTTTGTGGGGTTTTGGAATTTGTTAATAGAAATGATAGGATTGGAATGTTTTGAGGATTAAATTAAAGCTATTCTAGTTCTTGTTGTTGAGAAAAGCAGAGGGGGGGAAAAGAAATGGAATATGCTTTGGTTTGATTGGATGGGTGAACTGAATTTTGTTAAAGCTAAAGTGATGAATAGTTGGAGGCATAAGAAGCTAATTACAAAAGTTACTAACTTTCTGAAATATGTGAACAATGGTGTTTGCACTAGCAATTATAAAAAAGAAGAAGAGTGTGGTTGGGTACTTGGTAGGTAGTCTTTTTTCGCAAATTTGGAGAGTCTGATTTCTTTGGGTAATTCCATCAGTAGATACTGTCCTTGTTTCTTATTTATTTAAAATCACATCATGCACCCGCTGTCTGAGAATAAATGCCTTTGACCCAAAAGTTTTGAGGACTCTGTTGTAGAACTTTCTGTTTCAAGGTGCAGTACCTTCTGTATGTGATACCTATGTAACTTCCTGTAACCTCGAAAGTGGATTTGCTTCAAAAGCACTACCAATTGAGGCATCTTTCCATATCTTGATCTCAGCCTCCACTTATGGAATCCTCCTTTATTTCTGTTCTTTTCCATTGGCTCTTCAAATTAGTCTTTTTCCACCCCACTTATGAAGATGCCTCATCGACATCATCCTTCTAGGTGCTGATTGGACCCTTTCAACAACTCTCAATTTTTACCAGTCAAATGAAAGAATCCTGTCTGACTGACAAGTACAGTCTGCTTTCTCATAAATCACTTAGGGGAACAAACCCCCGTTTATTGAGCTGAATTTTGGATTTCTTAAATGCGTATATGAAGACATAAAAAGCTCTAAATTTGCTTTGTTTGATCAGAATACATACCTCCATTCAAACATTCTGTTAGCAAGCTGGGATGATAGAACAAAAATGTCCACAACTGAACCTGGCACAATTATTTTCATTTGTTGGGTTGAGCTTTCTATATATCCTAAGAATTCAAATGTTACTTCTCCTTACATTTCATTAAAATTCTCAGTGGCCAAGTTGCGGGTTATGTTGCATCAGATTTGGTATAAATGATTGATTCATCAGGGTTTTTTCCCCCTAATGAATGATAAATTTTGATTTAATCAAAACACAGGTACAACTCCTGTGCATAACCACAAACTCCCAACAAAAAACAAGCGTCTCAGCTACACCAAGTTCCCACTAAGCAATCCTACAGCTGGACAACCAGCAAATTAATAAATTTCAAAAACTAAATAAACAACATATCAAAGCAGCACACTGTTAGGAATCTTCCATATGCTGCACAGAAATCCTGTTTTGGATTGTCCGTCATATGCTTACACTACATTATTCTTCCCCTAACATCCTGACATACTCTCTGAATCAGCCGCCCTTCTGAGTTAACACTTCCCCCATGTGCTTGTTTATTTACTTATATTTGATTCTAAGATGAATTATTAGTTTGTCTTCTTTTTTTTTTTTCTTTTTTTTGGTCCCTGCTATTCATTGCTAAATCATTATTGTTTTGTAGAAATGGAGATTTTTGTGTCTTAGGGATGAAGAATCTTCATCTGCAATACCTGAGTCCGAGTTTGTAGAAGATAAATTATCAAAAGAATTGGTGAAGCCTGGATTCAATCAAATAAACGGTGTGAAGAAAGATTGGATTTCAAGACTTAGAAAGGTAGGATTTTCTTTTATAACATTTGTGCAATGATCTTCAGTCTTTGGATGAGGATTATTTGTTTTCCATTTTTGTTTTTTTTTTTGGGTTTTGTGACTGATTAATTGAAGTTTATGCCTTTAAGGGGAGATTGATTTTGAATGCTCTTTCTATCTCTCTCAATTTTTTTTTTAAAATTATTTATTTATATTTTATTTTATCCCCATGCATCAAAATGGTCTTTATGGATGCACTACTTTTTTGCACATACCCGAAATGATTTCTGATCTCATTTTTATATTTTGTCCATTAAAAAAAGATTGTGGTATCATCGTTCAGTTTTCATGTCACTGTGATGTAAATGAATTCATCTGTATATAATTTTCTTCCTAATTAAACCCTAAATCCATTAAAGACTAGAGGCATAAGCATAATCTTAATGCCTTGTTACTAGTAAAGCCTGGTGCTTACTCACCCTTACATGTTTTAGTTGATGATTTCTGAAGTTTGAACCTCATTCCATTAAAATGCTCTAACCAAACGGTATCTACTATTGGTTGTTATATGATTATTATGGACCTATAGGCCATAGCCATAGTATTGAAATAGACCTGATCTTTTTTAACTCCATAACTATCATAAACAAAATCTACTGAAAATTAGATGAAGTTTTTGTTAATTTCAGTTTAAAGAGTTGTTGCACAAAGTGTTTTTCACTAGTATAATGTTTTCCTCTTTAAAGAATGATAACCAAGTGTTTTGCACATTTTCAGGATTGATATCTATTTTGTGATAATATTTCAGGTTACAGATGCACTTTTTGGTGCAGATCCTTGGACGGTGCCATGGACAGCAAAGACCATAGTACAGGTGAAGCATTCTGTTTATATTACTTTGATGTTATGTGGCATTCATCTTTTTGCTCTAAGTTTTCTAGTTACTATTTACCATATAAATTTATTTGCAAATTGCAATTTTATTGAAGCTATAATCCACTCAACTGCTTATGCATAGATTTAAGTTTCCTACATGACCATAAATAATCTTTGCATCAATGTTCCCCTTTGTCTCTCCGTTTTTCTTCTCCATTTGGTGAGAATGATATGTATGTCTGCCTTTTGGGCCGAATCTCTACCTACAGGGCATTCTTTTGACATGGGTGTACAATATGAGTTGTCTATATGATAGTGTAAACCTAGTGTCCCATGTCTGTGGTTCAAACCCCACCTTCCCCTCCCCCCTTATTTACCTATTAAATTTTTTTTTGAACCCTATATTTTTATCATGGTTTTAGATTTCAGATTTATATTCAACTTTAGTTATGTCCAAGATTGAGGAGATACGTCCTCTTATAAAAAAAAAAAAAGATTGAGGAGATATGTCCTAATAAAACTGTTTTCATGCTGGAGCTCTTGCTGAGAAACAGTTGCAAATAAGAAATTCTTAGATATGATCAATATTACTAGCACAATTTTCTGAATTGAGTAAAGCTTTATACAACAAAAAAAAGTCTCAAATAAGGGATGCTCATCCAACCGCCTCAACCATCCAACCTGAGCATTAAGGGATGGTTTTGAAAGAACGAGTGAGTGGGTATCAGGATAGTCCTCCGAAAAATGGAATATTATGTTTCCTAGTGTCTTAACCCTCAATCAAATCAATTGGAGCATATCCCATCCCTAGTACCCAAACCTGAGATCTCATCAAGACCCATACATGCAGCCTTTATTTCTCTTTCTCCTTAGTCCTTGTTTCTTCTTCTTCTTCTTCTTCCAGTTTCTTTTTCTTCTCTCTTTCGGCCACTACCTTCGGATCTGAGCCTGGTCAAAGCCAATTCTCACTGATTGGAGCCACAGTCCACAGATCCAAGCTGCCATCAATGGCTTGAACTAGAGCTACCTTTGTAGAGAAGATTGAAGACAGTCGCCGCCAATCTGAGCTATAGCCTGCAAATCTGAGTCAGTGTTAATGGCTTGAACTAAAGCAGCAGATTCACTGTTTAGGTTTGGTACCTTTGGGTCATTTGAGGGGTTTTTTTTTTATTTTTTATTTTTAAACAGCACCCAACTGCTAAGTCTCAGAAAATTGACCAACAGTTCCAACCATTTTATTGTTCGGTGGCAGGTGTAAGCAACTCAGTCCTGAATAAATCCGGTCGAGTGGCGGGTTGACACCAAACTCAATCCAACTCAACCCATGAGCAGCCTAGGTGCGATATTTATAATTAACAATCTTTGAACGTTCATAACTTAATCAACTTCATGGAGGATTTTGGATGTAAACTAATTAGTGGGAGAAACATGATTTCTGTGTCTAGGATGGTGAGGTAAATGGTGGTGTGGGAGGTGGTAGTGTGGTGTTGAGAAGGTGAGTGTTTGCATGGTGGTGTAAACTTGGTGGATGGGAAAAAAAGTGATGGATTTGACAGTCCTTGGCGGGAGACTTGATGTGTGTGCGTAGTGTGGTGTTGGCTTTGCAATGAAAAAGGTTGTGTTGATTGCGTTAAGGGTCCGTTTGGTTGGAAGGGTGAAAAAGTGAGAGGTTAGAAAATGATGGAAGGATGGAAAAGTGGGAGGATTGAAAAGATTTTAATTTCTCTCATTTTTGTTTGGTTGGGAGTGGAAAAGTGGAGAGATGGGAAAAGTGAGTTTATATAAATTTACTCATACACTCTTATTAAAAAATGATGTCCAAGTAAAACAAAAAAGTGACAAGCAACAAAAAAAAAAAGCAATCACCCAATTTATTAAAAAATAAAAATCATGTCTAGTTAAACAAAAAAAAGAAAAAAAGAAGAGAAACAAAACACTATCACACCCACAGGCCAAAAAAAAAAGGAAAAAAAGAGGCAATGTGCCACCCCCAGCCTAGGAAATCAAAAAATGAAAAATGAAAAAAAAAAAAAAAAGCAACATGCAAAGGAAAGAAGAAAAAAAAAAAGGAGGCAACATGTCCAGCACAAAAGAAAAAAAGAAGAAGATAGGAATTGGACATGGGTATTTTTGTCCATTAAGCCGTTCTATTTTCTTCCTTCAGTTTTCTCTCCATTTTAGAGAGAACTTTTTGGTGGGCCTGAGGAGAAAACGCCTGGGTCCCACTATTTATTTTCCTTCCTCCTCATCCAACCAAACACACTCAAAAAAGTTTTCCTTTCTATTTTCTTTTCAAAGTTTTCCATCCATTCTATTTCATCTCCAAACAAACACACCGTAAAGATGGAGTTGGGGGCAGATGATACATTCCACTTAGCTGGGGCATCGGAGTAATTATATGAAGAGAATATTGGGATGGATTCATAGTGTATAAGGCTAATTATGAAGTCATTATATAAGAACATAGTCTGTAGATTACTTATCAAAAAAAAAGAAAAAAAAAAAGAACATAGTCTGTAGATTACAGTCAAGAGGGATTTCTGTTGGACATTGATGTGGGACAGAGGGAAATAAAACAAAATCTACTTTGGAAGTTTTGGGCAGCTAGGACTGTGAAGAATTAGGGTTCAGGACTGGTAGGAAAATCTGCAGGAGAACAGTAGAAATATAGGGTGTCTATTGATGAAAAGGAATGGTAGGATTTGTGATGAAACAAAGGGGAAAACCAAGGGTTTAGGTTGCTGTTCTAGGGCTGTGAATAGTCACCCGTGAACAGTAATTTGGCTGTTTGTGGGTTATTTTGTGCTATACGATGGATGGATGGTTTAGGGTTTTGAAGTTTTGGGATTCTAGGGTTTTAAAGGTGACTCGACAGTGATTGTAAGGTTCAAGCTGGGGGAAATTTAAGGACGTGGAAGAAAAGAGATACAAACAAATATTCACAAATTCTGGAAATTTAGTAAAACTTATTCTCTGTATTGAATAGAAAGTATTACATTCATATAAATAGATGACTAACATTATACCTTGTAGAACTTGTACCTTCTTGAAACCCTAAATAAAACTAAAATAAGATCCAATGGACCATTAGTACAGTCTATGTCCATTTATCAGAAATTAAAACATCGCTAAAAAAATAAATAGAACAATCAGTAATCTGTCTAGAACTATTAAATTCTCAAAAACATAATAAAATAAAAGTCATTATCTACCAGAAAGCCTATTCAAGCTCCCAGGTACCGTTGGCATCATCTGACATGTGCCACATTAATGCTTGGGAATTAGAATTAGTTTTGGGATGCATTTTTTATGTTGTTATTGGTTGTTGCTGTGGTGCTTCATCAGTTGTGGCCAAGAAAGTCGACTTTCATAGGTTTATTTATTATTTTTTTTTCTCTCTTATTTATTTATTATCATTTTTTTTCTCCTAAATTTAGTAGTAAGATCCCAATTTCAAAAAGCTAAAAGATTGCAACCATATGTGCATAATTTTAAATAATGGGAATGCCAAATGAACAGGCCAATTTGAATCAATATTATAGTTGTGGCAGCTAGTTATATAATTAGGTGAATCAGAAACAGATGAAGTTTTGTATACGGGCTTTTTAGATTGCAAAGATAGTGGCAGTGCATTAATCATAAGATAGTAGTGATGATATTGAATAGATTATATTTGCCTTTTAGGTTTTGAAGTATTTATGAAATGTTAGGTCTTATATCCAAAGTAATTCATAAAGAAATAAAAACTACTGTTGGAGTGGGGTATTTTATTGAAGAACTTTGAAAAATCTTTGAAGCTTTTATGTTTTTATTAAAGTTTGGATTACATATAATCAATCACAATTTTTATGTATGAATAAAGGTTTAACATGTTTAATAATGTTATCTTATTGACTTTGAAATTTAAATTTCATGAGAAGTAAATGAAAAATCTTGCTGTTGGTCACGATGAATATGAGTGGAAAGGAATAATAAGAATAGGAAAGTAAAAGTTTTTTGGGTTCTGCAGGTTATGCTTCTCTGGATTGCCTCATTCTGGTTGGTAGGATCTTGGGTAGTTCCATTTTTGGCCTACACAGCAGGATTTAGGAAGGAATCCTTGACATACAGAGGGCAAGCCTTGTACAGTCTCTTGACTGATGCTGCTGAAGGTCTTGCTGGGATAGCACTCCTGCATCGCTGCCTCACAAGGTTTCATCCCCTTCCATCCGACTGGTTCAAGTTTACCCTTGAAGGAAAGTGGCAATTCGATGTTGGTTTGGGCTGTCTCATGTTTCCCCTTGTCAACCGACTCTCACAGGTCAACCTTAATTTGTGGCCTATCCTTCCCTCTACGCCTGTCACTGTCTCTAGTGTTGAGCAATCAATAGTGGCACGAGACCCAGTGGCAATGGCCCTCTATGCAGTAGTAGTTTCAGTTTGTGCCCCCATTTGGGAGGAGATTGTTTTCCGTGGATTCCTTCTTCCTTCCTTGACCAAGTACATGCCCGTTTGGTGCTCAATTTTAGTGAGTTCAGTAGCTTTTGCCTTGGCACATTTCAATATGCAAAGGATGCTACCACTTATATTTCTTGGCGTGGTAATGGGTGCTGTCTTTGCCCGGTCAAGGAACCTTTTACCATCGATGTTGTTGCATAGCTTGTGGAATGCTTTTGTTTTTTTAGATCTCATGAAATGATTTTGTTCTGTACTCCCTTCTTCTCAAATCAAGTTTTAATTAGCATTGCTTGTCCCACTTTGTACAATTATCAAGTTGGTTTAAACATATCCAAAAAAATTCACTTTGGTTTAATCCTGGTATTCCTTCTCCGGTTTGCTGGTTTGCTGTTGAAATTTTACTGCTTGCTGGCAACTATTGTATGGTTGCTGCTGTTGGCCCTTGGCTGATGAGCATGAGTAGTGCGTGCGTGACAAATGGATAAGAATCCTCTCCATTTCACTTTGAGAGTCCTGGTTAAAATTTATTGAAAAAAATTTAGGACCACAAACTATTTTACAACTTCATTGTTACAATTGTGATGTGACTGTGCGTGAGTGGTGGATAAAAATTGGTGAGGCTATGTGTAAATGATAGACAACCATACAGAGTCTGTAATGTGAGGGAGCAGATGAGAGGATGGAGGCATGGAAGGCTGGGCTCTCTGATGCCAATTCAGTAAATGGGTTGGTGGATTTGTAACCTTTCTTTCTTTTATTTTCTTTTCTTTTATTTTTTATTTTTTATTTTTATTTGTGTCTTATGATCCCAGGATTCAATTTGCCAAAGCAACCCACTAGGTGTAGCAACTTCCTTCTTTGCAACCTTTGGGGGTGTTTGGTTCATAATTTTAAACAAAAAATTTCAGTTTTTAAATAATATTACACATATTTCTATACTTTTTTACCCACATGTATTTTCAAAAAAACTTTTTAAACTTGAAAATTGTTATTTAAACACACGTAACGGACCCTTGATTTTTCACTAGTACTTTTAATTTTGGGTTTGCCAATTTTGTGTTTCATTGTATTTTTATTTTATTTATTTATTTTTGGGTATGTTTGTGTTGGCTTGCATGCAGGTGGACAGAGGGAACAATTCTGTTCCATCTCTTGCCACAATTTCATAGGTTTTTTTTTTTTTTAAACGAGCGTTGCAACTTCCACACCTTGAAGCATCACCTAAGTTGACACTGGACCGGGCTTGAACTTACCATTCACAAACATTTAATAAAAATTTCTTCTCTGTTCCCGCTTAAATTAGACACCAAAATTTGCTTAAAAGATCTTCTACAATTTGAGGCGTATCATTTATCAAAAACAATTTGCCAGCCACAACGAACTCTGGCCTCCGTTGTCATATCCTCCACCCCTTTATAGAATTGGCATTGGAACGCTTAGCTAACTTGTAGTATCAGTATTCTCTCCATTCGAAAATGATCAATTTCATGGTTCAAATTAATTATTACCATTTTGAATTTTAAATGAGATGGTACTTTTTGTAAACTGTTTGATACAAGAAATAAAATCTTAAATGTGAAATGGGCTCTCCATTTCCAATAAAATGGAGAGGATCATGTTCCTAGCGTACAACGCCTACATCCTGCTATTTGCTTATTTTGATTTGAAATACTCTCTCTCTCTCTCTCTCTCTCTCACACACAATGTAATTTATCTCAAATAAATTCTAGCCTTCAAATGGATTCTCTTCATTTGAAAGTGAAATGAAAAGGATCCTTATCCATGACAAATGCATAGGTTTGAGCCCACCTGCTATGTAATGCGTGGCATATTCGTATTCACTACAACCGCGGTCATTTGACAATTACAACTGTCGCGAGCCCTGCAACTGTTTGTCCTCCTTAGTTCAATGCAGTGCACTTTGATTTGGGATGGGAAATATTTTTAGATTATGATAGCATCAATTTTTTTTTTCCCAATTAATTTTGAACTCATAATTGGGCTATTTTTTTTTTTAATAAATAATGCATTTTTAGAAATTATTTCCTAAAGTAATACTTTTTTATAAAATATTTAGGAAACAGCCTTTTGTAAACTGGTCTGAGAGACGAGCGCAAACACTATTAGCATCTCTCAAAAAGACGAGTTTATTATGTATGCTACTGATTTGGTAATAATGACTAAATAGTGAATTGAAGTGGAACTCGTCTTTGGGAAAGATAAGTACATGTTTTCCTATGGACTAGATGGTGGTCTTGATCACTGTTGGTTATGGCAATCACTGAGACCAATCCACAGCATACAGTGAATCATGTGTACAGAGTCAGGTATATAATTGTATTCATGTAACAAGTTATAGGCTGCTCTGTGCAAGTTTTAAATCCACATTATTGGCAACAGAGTTAGCTATCAAGATTCTTTCTCCGTGTTTCAAGCTTTTCAGTATCTGAAGTATAGTAAGTCAACTAATAACTGATGGATTTGTTCTTCCAAATTGTAATCAAATTTTGCATAATGAAAAAAACATTCATTCTTTTCTTATATTAAAACTGCATTTATGAGTGTTTGGATTCTCTCACAGCTGCTTATTGTCTTGAAGGGCCACATGAGGGGGGACCAATTGGTATCATGTCACTCTCTATTTCTGACTTTTGTCCCAAAACATAGGTCAATGTTCATTTCTTTCGCAGACAATCTGGGGGACCCTTGTCTGCTGTATTTGTTTTTGTCAATTGTTTGTAAATTGTAATTAGCTCAATTGTGAATGAAAAGGATATAACTTTCTATGACAATTAAAATTGAGGTCATTTGAATTGAACACCACTAACTGTTAGTGGATGGAAAAGCCAGAAATTTCCTTACCAATAACTTTGTGATATTTTCTTAATTCCATTTTCTTTTCCTTCACATTTTGATTTTAGATGTATCTTTTAACTGATTCAGGGACAAAAATCTACGGATGACAATGGATGTCATTTGATCTTATCTGTTTTTGTATTGAAAAATAGAATTTATGTCTAGTGTCTTCTTATGTATTTGTTTTGATGTTGCAATGGGAGGGAGTAATTCAAGAATTGTTTCCTGAATTTACCTTTCATAAATCTTGTCAAATGTTGGTGCAAATACGATGCTCACACTTTCTTTTTCTTTTTCTGTTCGTTTCCTTTTAAACTTTATTTTTTTCAAGTGTGAGCTATCTGTCTTTTTCTTTTCTAGGTTCCATTATTTTTTGTAAAAGTAAAAGTGTCACATTTTCAAGCGTAATTTTTGGTTTGATGAAAAAAGCTGACACTTAATGCAAAAAATTATTAAAAAGTTAGGACCATATATATCTCCATCCCCCTATTAAGGATGACCTTTTTCATGAGGTTTATGTATTAAAAGACAGTATCAAATTGAATGTGGTATATCGAATAATGGTGCTGTGGAATTAAAGATAACGAGATTTTGTTGAACAAGAAATTACTATAGATTGTTGGAAAAATGTAAGACATAATGACTGAATAATATACGTGGTCAGCACCAATCAGCTTGTTATAGATTCATAACTGACCTTGAAAGTTTTGGCACTAAGACTTTGTTGTTGTATATGTCTATGGGAGTGTGGCTGTGATTACATACACTTTTATCTTATTTAATTTAAGTACCGAAACCCAAAGAGCCGTACTACCCCTGAGGGTGGAACCTATTGGCTAATGGTCCATGTAAGGTGCAGATGTGCTGAAAATAATGATGTTCCTGCTTCAAAAATTTGGAAAAATATGTTAGAACTCACACCATTCATCTCATAAAATACTAACTAGAGTAAATGTTAAAACAGCTTTCTGTAGTTTTAAAAACTTGTCCCCCCATATACGGTTAATTGGTAAAAAACTGGTCTTGTTGCATATGCCGACTCTTTTTTTGTGTCTTACATTTTTCTTATTTAATTATGTGAGTTTGACGGAATGCAGCTCTTCTAGAACAGATCCAGGTCACCCTATTTTCCAGATTGTGTTGGAGAGTGATAAAAAATACACCATACAAAATTTAATGCAGCATACTGTGCTCTAAAGCTGCTGAATGACCTACTTAAACCTTTGCAACATTCTTCTTTTCCCTTTAAACAATTGTAATATTGTTTTATCCAGAGTCCAGACCACCACTTGATTATAATATCATGGTACAATCAAATATTTTATCATTTAGGTTGAGCCTTGTGCTGAAGCAGTTAGGATGTGAGCATCAAAATGGTGAAATCATCTTTTCAAACTGGTCATGCACACTCAAAAGTTTTTAGCACAAAAATTATAACATCGAAAGATAATGACAAAACAGAGGTAGCTAAGCAAGCATCATCAACATTGTCCACAATGTATATAATATAGGACTATGGAGAAACATTCAACATTATTAAATTTGGTCGAACTCTTTATACTAGTTGTTTGAGCAGGTTGCGTAATTAATGGAGCATGCATGAACCTGTTTCCAATAAACATTAAATTTCTTAGAATTACTTTCCTTTTATGGAGGTTCAATTGTGCTTATTGTCTCTTTATTTAATTTCTATAGGTGACTTGGAACTTTAAATAATAATAATAATAATAATAATAATAATAATAATAAAGCTTGCATGAATCTGATTCTGTTTCTCTTTAGTTAGTTTCTTCTAGTTGATAGTGAATAATGTAAGTTTGTAAAAGAGAAACCACCTTCTTTGTGAAGTTACAAAGAAAAAAAGAAATGATTGAAAAAAAAAGTGGGGTAAACTTGTGATGCAACAGTACATTATGGGTCTTGTTGGGGCTCACATTTCTGTTTCTTTTCTCTTTTCTCTTTTTCAATTATTAAAATTCGTTGTCTCTTGCCAGACAACCACACAAGCAATTTCTTTGGGAAAGAGGATATTAAGGTATACATATATGTACATATTGAAGATATGTGCTATATAGGGCCTATGCTTGCCACTACCTCACCTTGTATGCATTTCCCTTTGTAGTGTATATATTAGTCTTCTTCTGCTTTCTCATATTCCCTACATACCTTAATCCATGGAAGCTTCACAGCCTCTTTCAATTGAAAGCTTTTCATACAGTTGGCTAGTGAACCTAAGACCATCATTGGAAAGCTTAGACAACTCCTTCAGGTACTCGCTTGATGCGTCCGATGAAGCCTCCTTCATTGAGATGGACCCAAGAATGCCACCCTCCAAGAGATTCTTTAAGAATTCTCAGGATTTCAAGTTTGACCTTCCAATTTCACAATCTTCTCTTGCTCTGGTTCATGCAGACGAGCTCTTTTCCAATGGCTATGTTATGCCTCTCTTTTTTGATTCATTGAAGATGGAGGCTTATAATTATAAGGCCTCAGATTGCAATACTCCAACCCTGCTGCCATCCTCTTCCCATGCACCTAAAGTCCTAATCCCAAATGATATTCCTCGTCGCTCTTCAAGTATTAGAAGGTGTCAAAGATTATCAAAGCACATATTTCACAAGTATATGGATTTTCTTAGGCCGTTGCTTCAAAGACTAAGACGAAGCAAATCAAGTTCTGAAGCTGACAGTGTTGATAAAAGAGTTCATAAGGTGGTGAAGAACTGGGTATACTCATCCGAAACATCTCCAAGAATTAGTGTAGCTTACTCTGCTGATGATGATTGGCGCAAATCTTGTGACTCGGAGAGTTCAATTTATGAGGCAGTTCTCCATTGCAAAAGATCCATAGGTACATATTAATATATGTCTTTCTTAATCGGTTATTACTATTGTATTATTGTCATCATTCTGCAAAAAAATTTGGGTTCTAAACAGCTTTCCAAATTTTGTTATTTTCAGGAAAATGAATTGAGATTGTTACAAAGAAAAGTAAAGAAAGGAATGGAGCAATTCAAGATACATTTAGAAACAGAGGAAATGTGAGGTGACAAGAGGATCATCAGCCATGTTATTTGTCCCTTTGTCCTATATTTCTGGGAATGATAATGTAAAGTTTTTGTCCTACAAGGGAGAAGAAGTAGTGTGAATGGTCGGCCATGGAATTTTCTGGCATTGGGAAAGTAGAGAGGAAAAACAAAAAAGGATATATTATAATTTTGTGTTTGTCTTTTTCATTATGGGAGGAACACAAAGAATCTTCCTTGCTTATTCCTGTGAAGTTGTATCTTATGTATGAAAAAGAGGATTGTATAATTCAAGGTCTATTTTCACTTCTACATAGATACGAAACTAGTAGTACTGATTTGAAGGACCACTAGTAAAGTCACTAAAGTGTTGAGATGAAAGTTAAGCTTGAATGATTTCCTTTTCTTTTAGCATGTATACCAGAGTTCATGACTATGTAAACACTTTATGCTTATATGATAGGCCTTACTATTTTTTCTTTATAATGATCTGTGCATTCAAATGCTATAAAGTTTGAAATCAGTTCGAAAATACAATGTTTATATCTATATAGGCCCTCTTAAGTCTTAGCCCCCCTTTATCCAAAAATATATACCCTACTAAGCTTTTGAGAGAGGGATTCCATATAGGATTTAATTTTATTTTGAAAGGTCTGAGTGAAGGAAGTTTGCCTTGTAAACTCGTAGTGGGGTTCAAGTCCTTAAGGTAATCTTAGCATTGGATCAATAGCCCAACTGGACCTATGCCAGCGGTTTAGAGACCTATATCGGTGTTATTGAAGTGCTGATATAGGTTAGTGTTTTTTTTTTAGTGCAACAATGCCAAAGTTTTATTAAAGAATATATAATCCACCACTCTAGTATATTGTAAATCCAAGGCTTAATAGAGCAATACCAGCTTAAAATCATAGTTTAGAAGTTAGACTTTTTGTTTAAATTTTTTCTTTTTGGAAACCCTGATGTCAATGTAGGGCTCCATAGAATCTCTCACTCTCTCTCCAGCACGTGCTAAAAGTTAGGACATTTTCTAAACAAACAAAGCAGAATATTATCTTTCACATGCCCTCTTACACAATTTAACAAGACTAAAGAAAAGCTAGAAAATTAGTATAGTATTATAGTGTTATTCCATTACCTATGACAACTGATATTTGCAGTGCTCTCATTAGATTTTTTATCATGTTTAATTTTGTTTCCAGCAGAAAACAGAAAAAGAGGAAATTTTTATTTGTTAGAAGGTCAAGAATTTGGATTCATCTATTATTAAATACACTTTCATCATGGCAGCTGACCTGCTTTTCCAAAATAAATTAAAGAAAAAAAATTAATTACTCACATAATATGGTACATTATCCACATTTTATAAAAGTTTGTACATAACATGGGATAAATTAATCTAGCTAATCAAATAAATTGAGTCTGATCAAGAATCAAAAATCAAAGTACATTGACTTTTGTCATTCTTAGTTCAATTAATTTGATGACTCCTTTTCTAATACTTTAATTCACTATCTTAACCTTTCCCCAACCAAATGGTCTTACCCTGTTGTTTAGAAATGGTTGCCAGTCCTTTTATTCTTTACATTCTTTATTGATTACTTAATAATGCCTGATGTGGCTCCACAATTATACCGGGTTCCTTTCTTTTCTTCTAGGCTCTAGCATTTCATATTCAAATTGTAGCACTAAAGAAACGTGTGATAGAGGCAAAGGATTGGTGCAAGAGGTACATATTTTTTGCTTGGAATTGGGAAAATCTTTGATTCCATATAGAGCTTTAATTTTTTATGGAAGGACAGCTAGCATTTATGTTAGCTTCATTGTGAGTAATGAATGTGCTCGAGCTGTGTCCATATCTCTACAGCATTATTGTGGCATATATTTATGTCTGCTCAATTATACACTTCAGTGATACCAGCACATAAATTGGCCAATTTAATGCCATTGATACTTGGATTGGGTATTATTGTGAAGTTGGAGATCATCTAGGTATTGCTGTTACACCACACAAGATAGCAACAAGTACAGCCACATTATGCATTGTTCACATAATTATTTTCATAATTTTGGGAAACTTTACAAAAGTGCAGTATCCTTCTTGCAATAGTATAAAATTCTTTGGCTGACTTAAAATGCTAGTTTCGGTGTTTACTGGCTCTGGCTGATTGTGCTAAATGCTCCTAAAACTGATGTGGGATGTACATCTTTTACTAAACAGAACTTTAATTGAGAATCATTCCCTTTTGAATTTTCGATATCAAAGAGAGAAAAGAACCATGCTAAAAGGTTCTGGTCCCCTGCGCCAATGGGTCCGGTATGTGATAGGTCTTGCACTCTAGACATGCCTAATCTTCCAATCTTGAAACTCCATTGCAAGTAATTCTCACGGCACCTAATTCAAGTTTAGCTGGCCCAATTTTAGCCAGTGGAAATGTGAAAAGAACTGGCTAAGACTAAGAAGTTTGTCACATGTCAACAAGCAAAATAGGGAGACATGGACAAGATGTGCTAGGAGAAATTCCAAAGTTTGATAACACGGCTTTTCCGTTTCTTTCTACTTCCGTTTGTCTTCCTTGTTGGATTTTCTACTCCTTATCAAATGAAGAACATCCAAGTACCTTCATAAATTTCTCTCTCTTGTTGCTACATCAATTAGCTTGTGGGGGACCAGAAACTTATACATGCTACTTGTCGCTGCTATACATCCTTCAGTCACTGTAGCTACTAACAAGACTTTAGCCAAGTGACAATTGTGCCTGTTATCAAAACCCTGCACAGACTTGCAAGTTGAGGATATGGTTTTCCAAGATTAGTCCTGTTGAGGACACAAAAATTAATGTGAAAACACAACCTTGAAATTCATCTCATCTTGAATAAGAGACAAATCATTGACAAAGAAATATAAACACAAAGTTTTTTACATGGGAAGGGCTTCACTGAGAAATGAGACGGGTAATAAAATCATGCTCTTTAGGTTTGTAGTCAATGATTTTCTTTTCCCATTTTCTTATCTTTCTTTCTCAGCTTGTCAGTACATAAAGAATTCATTTCCACTCCCAATCCTATTCCTCACCCCCCCAAAAAAAAGCCTGACATAGAGGGCCACAGAAAGTAGCGTGTGCAATATAATATTTGAGACATGAAAATGAAAGAATCAATGTGTCACAAATGCACAAAGGGTATTAATGGCTATAAATTTCCATGTCACATAATTTATTATTGAAAGAAATATGCTTTACTAAACCCATTATGATGAATGTCGAGAGTTAACTTCCTTGCCAAGAGATATGCATTCAGAAGGCTTCTTTGAAGCAACTTGTAGACACATTGAAACAAACAGGCCGGGGAACCAAAATCTTGTTACATGCCGTATGTCGGAAGCATTCAGCCTAAGATCATTCTTGCAAATTTTAGGACAATGAATGGTGCATATAACTTCTTTCAGTTCAGATCCTGTGTTGCACTTAATAATATTCATTGCACTAGGGCAGGGTCCATATCACTGAGTTGTTTGGCTTTTGTTATCTTTGACAAGAATTGAAGCACTTAGACCCAATGATATAATGTCATAGCAGTCTTGCATGGAAGAATTTTATAATGGATGTGGTATATGCACCCTATTAGAAACTCGAACCGGTTTCTAATGTTGCCCTTTTTGTGAACAAATTCAACAGACCATGAAGATTGACTAGGGGAAACCAAGACTTCTTTATACGTATCATTCTTATTACTTGCATCTTTTTATTTCGTCTCTCTTTTTTTTTTTTTTTATTTATTTATTTATTCAAGTGATATTATTTGCTATCAAATGACTGCATGAAAAGTCCTTGCTCAAAGTGAGGTATGGTTCTCAGATATTGAGGCAATTCATAAACATAGCTCAGGCCTCCCTCAAAATGTTTAAAAAAAAAAAAAAACAGAAAAAAAGGGAAAAAAGAAGAGCACAGAATTTGATGTCATTGCTGGTAAGCAGAGGAAGAATCACAAACCACCAAAACAAAAAGGAGAAAATTTCATTGGGTTAATTAGTAACGTGTCCAGGCAATGAAGATTATCAGAGATTCATGGTAATGATTATGAACAATATAAAATCTGATAAGCCTTTAAATTCTCACCTAGAAGTTACACAAGCATATTATTCTGCTTCAAAAATTAATATACCAACAGTGTTAGATTACTAGTCCTTGATTTAGGTTTCCATCAATTAACATGGTATTTTCTAACTAATCATAGAGCCAAGAGCCTTGTAATTCAATTAGTTTGCACTTCTTAGCATGTCTGGATTCGTAACATCCAAGATTTATACTTTCAATGATGCTAAATAGATAGGAGATTCTACTAATCCCAAATATATAATTTTTTTGCCCAATTGGTGTTACAAAACCCTAATTAGATGTTACAATTACATAATACTTGATTCAATTTGATTAGATCCATAGCGGATTGAAAAACCCTAATTAACATAATAAACCTAATACCTAAAAACCCATATTTTGTAAAATCTTATCATTCTGATCAAACTATGACTGAATTGGGAGTTTAAATATTTAATTGAGACCCTTAATTACATTATTGAGTAATTAATTTGATAGATTGAAAGCTGGAACACAAAATCCCCAATTTAGGCATAAAACCCTAATTCTAATATGCCAAATATCTAATAATTTGTTAAGCAGCGACTTTTTTGATCAATTTTTTGTTTAAATCTTCAATTTGGGCCCTAAATTTCATGATTTATTGATCAATTGGAAGAAAATATAAGTGTAACATGGAAATCCCTAAATCAAGGCCTAAACCTAACCCTAACTTTAAGGTTTCTCTAATTTCAACCAAAGCAATAGAATTTAAATAAAATTGACCTCAAATCTCAAATCTGGGAATAATATGCCTGCTTACTTATCTGATAGTATTTTATTGAATGAAATGTGCGAAGGATCCAAAAGGGTCAAAAATATGAATTTTTTACATTTTCGGGTGAGGTTTGCCAAAATCCAACAAGGCAACAGGGGGAGAGAGAGAGAGAGAGAGAGAGAGAGAGAGAGAGAAGGCTGGTTTAAATTAATGGAAGCCGACCAGTCCTTGTAGGTTCTGGTTTATGGTGTTTTGGTAACTATTGATGATTTATAAATTTAAATTTAAATATATTGGTTCTTTTTTTTTTCTCTTTTCTTTTTTTTGTGTGTGTATATTACATGCACTGCCTTCAAAAAAAATTGACATATATGGTTTATAAGCTATTTGATAATTTAGAAATTATATCCCTAAAATTGCAACAGCATACATAATGAGAGTTAGTATGGTTGGTAACCATGCAAATCAATGATACACAAGTTTCCTTCGACCCAAAATTTTCGTAGCAATGATATTGCACCCTCAAAAACCAAAAATTTTCATTATAGAAATCCAATATACTTTCTGTTTATTCCAACTCCACCATGATTTAGGATGAAAGTGTGTGACCAATGTGCCTAAATTCATTATTTGCAGTTATCAATCATATATTTGAGTCACCATGCCATAGTGAGCAAGATGAAAACTTCCTAGGCACTTGATTTCATTTATGTTCTGTGGTTAAAAATATCAAAGCCCTGTATATAATTAAGCCTGGTTGCTTGGTAGGATGAGAAAGATAATGATAAAATGAACCCAGCAAAAGAGACATGGTTCTTCTTCCCCCCCCCCCCCCCCCCCTCTTTTTTTTGTGTGGAAATAACTGAATATTTTACTAGAAAAATATACATGTATTAATATACTACCAAACACCATCTGTTACAATGTAACACTAAGCTACTGTTTACACATCACTCTCCTCTTAGTAAAGAAACTTTCATTACACTACACATGTTCACGGGAACATTCAAAACTCTATATTTTGTTCCTCCCATGTTGAGTAGCCAAACACTCATTGAATGTCACCAACTTCTTAAGTCCATTGACAAATGCACCTCATAGTACAAGCTTAAGCTTCACCTCTCTCAGAGCTTGGAGGTTTTGTAGAGGCCTCTAAATCATTGCCATCTGAGCCTCTAAATTTTAAGAAATTTTCATCATCTTTGTCATCTGTGCTGCCGTGTCCTAGATGAAACCATTTCCTGTATGGTTTTGGCTTTCTCTCACTGATGGCAATAGCAAGGTCATTAGGAAAAAGGTCTTGGAGAACGAAGGCATGCCAGATAGTTGTTATAAGCAGAGCTGTAACTGTAAGCGTAGCAGTGGCTGAGAGGATGACAGACAGGGCTTGGGTCAATACACTTGTGACTTCATTTGAGTACCTAATGGTTGCAATGGCAGCACCAGTCATTGGAAAAGTGTAGGCCCACCATGCCATCGAAAACCTGTGGATTTGAAAAGAATATATAGTATCAGAAAAGTGAACAAAAGGAGGTGGAACAATACTTATGCAGCTGAGAAATATAAGTCATATCATACGTGAATCCTCGGAAGAAATTAAGCCGAACTGCCTGCAAAAACACAGAAAAATAAATAGTTCAGAAAACCGTCATAACAATTGATCATTAGTGTTTGTGCTAGGGGGCAACTACTTATATTTTGGCACCAAGTCAATACTAAATGAAGTGTAATTTCCGTTCATGGTGAAGGCATTAAAGTGGGAAATTGTTTACCAAATTATAAATTTCTCTTTTTTACTAATACTTAGATTCTTTAAAAAGGTTTTTGGTCATATTAAATTTGACCTCTCTGTCTTGCTTGCTTTTGTACCTTGTTCATGTTTTACAAGTCTTCTCCCTCACTGTTTTGTAATGCATGATAAACTACCACTTGTCCAAAAAGCTTAAGCTTTAGGGAAAAGTGGTAATTAGTCATCTGTTCTAGATGCAACAAAAGGTAGCAGTACACTTAAAAATATGTGCGTAAGCATACGTGCATGATGGAGGATTTAAATTAGTTAGCAGTAATAATCTGTCCATCTTCATTAGAAACTGACCAGTGAGAAATAAAGGAACAGGCCAATGAAGTAAGCAATCCGTGAACCATAGTCAAAGGTTCCTTGAATCTTTGTCCATGCCATTGAAGCAACGCTTGGTGCTGCCACAAACAGAAAGAATACAGGGTGTAGCTCTTTTGGAAGTGTCTCATTTGTTGGAAGCCTCTGGTAGAGAGTTACAAATAGAACTATGTAGTGAGCCAACCCAATAGCAAAGAAGAATATAGGCCCCTCTTTTAGGCCCATCGATGCACCTAGTAATGCCCCCACAAAATTTCCAACAACGGAGAGATGGTTTGAAGGATTGGCCACCTTTGATAGCCTCCTTCTGCCTCCTGACATCCACTGTCCATAGATCTTAAGCTCAAGACAGAAAATTGGTGTCATGAGAACATACCAAAGAGGTTGAGGCAGGTTTGTAGCAACTGAAGGTGGCACTCCAAGAGCTAAAAACAAGAGGGATATCCATGGGGCAAAGAAGAAGTTGATACGGATAGGGTGGTAGTACTCGCGACGAACTGCTTCAAAGTAGAAAATCACTTTTAGAAGGTAGATGGAAGCAACAGTTGCTACAAGAGCAATAGAAATGCACCATAAAATGAGATTTACTGTCAGACTTATGTGGAGAAATTTTGTGGAGGCAGTGGTGGCCAGAGATTTCCACATAATTGCTTGGCTGGTAACACCAAGACAGATACCAAATGAAGAGATGGGAAACCGTAGAAAAAATGGCCATAAATCGTCATTTGGAAGCAGTATTTCCTCTGAAGCCTGTTAAAAGAACCAATACATGATCAAGGTGCAAAACAAAATATGGCTTCTTTTGAAGAAAAACAAGATCATATACAATTATATGAACAATGTGAAACACATAGGTTGCATAGTCACCAGATATATAGCAGCAACCAAGAATTGATGACTATTCTTTATGTAGAAAAACAGTCAGTTAATCATTTGGCAATGAAAGTACAACCCATATAATGTACATAAATGGAGCATCCAAACTTGATTAAAGCTGTGACTAACCAAAAAGATTTCCTCATAATCATACTATTGGAGGGTAACTTTCATATCACTTAGTTGCAGTAGCAATATTTACACGCAAACAGAGAAGAATCTATGTAAAATGCTAGCATGAGCAGTAGCACATGCTTGCTTCTTCTTTTTTCTTTTTTTTTTTTCTTTTTTTCAGGTAAGCACATGCTTGATGTGTTGCAATAGATACAAACATTGTTTTCATAATTTATTAGGGAGGTAAGGCTGGCCTTGCTAAATATAAAATCAAGCCTTCCATGTTTACGAAGCAAACCTCCTATTTATTTCAAAATCAATGTAATTATTGGATGGCCTAACTTTGTGAATTGTGCAAATTCCCAGATGTGGCTGGACCCAAAATATTGAGAGAGAATAAAACAAGAAGTAAAATGTGCATAAGGGTGGAGGAAAGAAAACACATACCTTAACAGTGTCCAGCTCTGGCCCTTCCAAGGCATCAAAGTATCGGTCCACAGGCAAATTCCTTTCAAATTCTGTTTTATGCACTGTGTCATCCTTGGGTCCAGCTTCCTGTGGCAACTTTCCACGTAGTTGTGTGAGCTGCCTCTCAAGTTTCCCGGACCATGTTTTGAAAGAATCAAATCTATTGTCTTTAATCCTTTTAATACTTGGGTGGTATGCAAATTTTCCATCAGTAATTGCCTCCTTAAATGCAGGGCCTGTTACAAGTGGCTGAGAATGATACTTCGAATATTTTGATGGTTTGCTTCTAGCAGTCTTGGTTACACCAAAAGAGTCTGGAATTCCATCCCTAATAATTGTTTCGCCACTGAAGAGAACTCTTTTGGTGTTCGGTAAGTGAACATTCACAGGAGATGAAGGCGTGCTGATAGAAATAGAAGGTACCCTTTGATGATGGTGAATGGGTTCAGATTCAATGCCCTGCCTTAATATAGAAGTTGTTTCAGTTCCCTAGTATAACACATAATAGAAGTATATATTTCTAATCACTATATAATCTTTATTTTCCTATGTGACAGTAATAGAACGATAATAGAACGTCGCCACACAGCAGATCTTGCAGAGCAAGATCTGAAAATAGTAGTTATTATATTTAAATGCTTATTCGGCCATTCTAGTCCTGCAGAATCATCCGAGAGACATGAATCTAGAAGTGCCAATTCCTTTTCAATAGGAACAGGATTATAAGAAAACGTACATTAGTTGTTGGACTGAAAGATCCAGATTCGCCTGTCTGACACTGATCATTTGTGGAGCTAGCCATATTAATGTCATCAAAGCCAGCTACTTTATTTGATGATATATAGTTGAGGAGAGATGGGACCTCAGTGGAATTCTGCTGTGCAGAACCCATATGTGTGTTGTCTTCCATGTTAAGAAAAACACCTGAAAGGCAGAACAGGAGTTCAGTTATATGAGGCTCTCATAATAAGTGAATACTTTGAATAAAATCAGTTAAAGATATTACACACGTTAAGAAACTTTAATTGCATTAATATAATTAACAACTGATGCAGGTGTGTTTGATCATGTATATGTATACTTAATCTGCCAATGGATTTTCATAATAAAAGTGTAATCAATTTCTTCAAGAAGAACTTGGTAAGTGGTGCCGAAGAAATCAAAACACAGATGCAGATGCTAATGTTATTGAAGGGGCTAGCCTTGAGTTGAGGAATCCAAGGTTAACAAGTGACAGTAATTACACAAGGAGAATGACTGAATTGAAAGTAGCACCTAATAACAATCAAAATTCAACTTAACAACACTTTGTGAGAACTACATATAGTCTTTATTTTCGTCAAAATTAACAATTCCTCATGAATTCTACCATGTTTGAAAATCAAAATCACCATCTAGATACTAGTGGAACGATAATTTTGGGAAAGCACACTCACATAACAACAAGAATTTTGATGTCCAATTATCAAGTGAAGAGCTAAGTTTAGAGTTCAATAATGCCAAACCAATTTTTAAAAAAGAATATATTGAAGACGTAGAACATGATGAATTCTTGCCAGAAGTCAAGATAGAAATCAAGATAATATTTTGCAAGTAGTTGTTGAAGAGGCAAAAGGGGAAAAATATGGAACTGATTAAGGAGAATGGAAAAAATCATGAATTTGAGAATGTTAGAAATTCTGCGGAAGATTTGTCAAAGTTAAATATAAGTGTGAGCCTATAACCCTTAAGTCTCATGATCCTATTGACAATTCAACAGATACATTGAATTTATAGGAGTAGAAGTTTTTTATTTTATCTTCAATCCTTTGTTGATTAATGTTGTAAATCAATTAAAGGACAATGGGAAGAAATTTTATGCCACACTATTTCAAGGACACGAATTTCAAAACTGGATCAAGTTATTGAAGTATTTGAAGGATCTATTTATTTGGAACAAAGATTTCTATTTCTAGAAGAAAACTTGAGATCAAATTTTATCCAAGTACAGGGGTCTAATGCAGGATAAAATGTAGGGTTCTATTACTATCATTTTTAATTTTTGATATTTTCCTATAATTTTTGTAATTTTAGAATATAAGATTTTATTTCATTGAGGTATTTTAAATATTTTTATAGTCAATTTATGGTAGGGTATTATTTAAGATTTCTTTCTTTTTTATTCTTTCTTTCTGGTAGATTCTAGGCTTTTCCTTGTGCACCCAAAGATAAAAGGAAGTTTTCACCCCTCTGGTTGATTTAGTATTGTTAAATCAATTTTGAACAATTAACCAATTATATATTCAAATTAAATTCTGGTTAATTGCAATAGGAAATTAAATTACCAAAAAAGAAAAAAAAAATAATTGAGACATGCAATTTGATAATGATGTGAAATACCACACACCCAAAGGGAATAACACACCACGGGTTATCACAAATATAATGAATATTTTCACCTATAGAATCAAATTAAAGTTTACAATAGAAACAACCCTTACATCTAATGCTAGCTCAAGTAGAACTCACAGTACTCATGACCCCACAAATTTCTCCAAGCCCCTTAGACTATTCTATCATGAAATTCTCCCTACAAGCTTGGTCGACTTTAGTGTGCCCTTGTATATTTTTGCATGTAGGACTCGATATTCAACTCATTAGTCGATTAAATGGACCTTTAAGAGTATCAGGTTTTTTGATTCACGATCAATCAAGACTCAGTTGAGAGTCGATTGAAGGCTTTTTGTCAATCGATCGAGTCAATCAAGAAGTGTGATAAGATTACGAAAACAGCTTTTCCTTGAGCTAAACTTAGGTCTTTGTCTTGAACTTGAGTAAGAACATTACAACATAACAAAACTTAACAATCTGTTATGGTTACAACCTTACTCAATATTTTTTTTATTGATGGTAAATTTTGACAAATTCACTATTAGATTACACTTCTTTTTATAATCTCTATACTTACAAATTTTCAAGAAAATTAAAGATCAATAACTATGTCATCAATAAATTATTTAAATTACAAGTTTTTATAGTTTAAAATTATGCATAAAATATAAGCTTATAAATCATATAGTAAATAATATCCGATAGACACAAAATTTGATATGTGTATTAAAATGATAAAGAACATGCAATTCAACGGTTAAATTTTCAAAATATGAAATAATATTTATTTTATTAAATAAAGTCTACAACTAATTTTGTAGTTTTAGGCTACGACTAATTTTACATCTAAACTTTATTATAAAGTTATTGATTTTCTCAAAATGCAAACATTATTGTTATCTACTGAAACTTCTATCAATAAAAGCAATATCATAATGGAATCCAAGCAGACATTAAAAGCTAGCTATATCTGTATAGGATTAGAGAAGAACAGTGCAGGAATAAAAGACTGAAAATCCTAACCTCAAAGTTACTGCTATATCAAAAATGGTTTCTACTTAACCACTTCTTGGTTTTCATGCAGCAAAAACTCCACGTTGCACTCAAGCACCAAAGATACTGAATCCTTTTCTCTTCTCTCGAGCAGATGAGTCACTAGATAGTTCAGAAGAAGGCCATATTTGGGCTAAAGAAAAAAAAATGTGGTTTAAGAAAACAAATAAGCGTAACTACATGTCTTCCAACGATAGGAAACAGCATATATAGTCTAATGTAGGCCCTGGTTACGTCAAATGCACTTCATGTTTGATATAACTACGGATAATTTATTTGGTAACGTGAGCTGTAATATAAAAACTGGCAAAAATAAACTGTACTCCAGCGATGTGAGAATATGTATAGTAGGCATACAAAGCACGGCATGAATGATTTGTTATGATTTTATCACCCTTAAAATCATATTCTTCTATTCTCTAATAACAAATTAGGTTGATTATATGATCAGCAACAAGAGCTACCTTTGACTGCATCTATCTTACACAAGTACCTTAAATGCTAGTAGAGAATTGCACAAATTAATAGCAAATTTAATTGTATGCCAATAACTGTTCTAGCTGTCATTGTGTGTGAAACAAAGAAACGATGTTAGCAAAAACAACAAATGAGTACATGTGATAAGCAACATATTTCGATTACTAGAAGGCTTAAAATCTGAAGGACAAGTACATCCCCATCACAATATTAACAATTATATTCCATGCGATGCTTGATATTTGAAATTGTATAGAACATGAAACAAAAGTGGCGGTCCATATATAAAAGCTACATAATAAAACTATAAATGTAAAAAATAATGCCTAATCTAAGTTGTGATGCATAGAGCTCAAGGCTAGACTTTCAAATGATGAGAAGATTATAAAAACTGTGGGTACAACTCAATCTGCTGAAGTCAAAATTATTGGCAACAAAAACATCTATATCCAGTCCTAATAAAAAACAGCAAAGACACAGCTGCAGCAGTTGAACGAAAAATGGGAAGACAGATGTCACCAATTGATATTAATTTGCACCATACAGAAATCTGTGTGTCAACCAAGCTAAAGACAACATGAATAAAAAATATTTATATTCTAATTAGAATTAGAAGATACGAAAGCGGCTGTGTACTAACTACTTACTAGTAGATATTTTAGTCAATGCAAAATGATCAAAGAATAAATAAATATTGATTCTTCAATTAGATATAATCCTTATGCTTGACATTCATTAGAACTGTAGTAGGCATCTTGCACCGTCAATTTCGGTACACCATGGAAAATATGACACAATGACAAAACCATGATAACTACCGTTGGTACCACAATTCAACTCTCTATAACAACTCTAAAACAAGTTTGTATGATATGATGTCAAATACCATAAAAGACTTGAGTATGTTTTTCTCATCACCAATTAATTTTGAGGTGAAGTAGTACATCTCATGGTCTAAAAAGTGGTATTAGTGCTAAGGTCATTGGTTTGAGTTACAAGAATCTCATTTTAATGGGAGATTGTTGGAAGACCACAATTCAACTCCTTACAATCACTCTCAAAATAAGCCCGAGCAAGACGTCAAATGCCATAAAATACTTGGAGTGTTATTCTCATCACCAATTAATTTTGAAATAAAGATTATGGTCCCACAACTACAATAAAAAGTCAAATATGTATTGCAAAATGTATAAAGATTACTAATGAGTAATGACTACTGCCACTATCTCCACGTACATGAAACACTTTAATGTAACAATAATTTAGCAATAAATTTATATAACAATTTTTTTTTGAGAAAATATATTTAAAAACTTTTTTTTATAGAATACTATAAGCATTTTAACACACAAAAGGGGAGAGGGGAGAAGATTTTAAAGAAACTATATTAAAAAACTTGAAACAATACAATAATTGCCTTTTGGTGGGACGAGGGAGTGTTTAGTGTTTACTTCCAAATACGTTGGCTTCCATTATATATGCCCCATTCTTTCTTTCTTTCGGTATTTTTTGTTAATGGGATTTCTTTTGGTATTTAGTGATAACATACGTTTGTTTCCATTGAAGGGGTTCCCAAATGCTGAATCTTCCAGCATATTCCATACATTATAATAAGTAATTAACATTATAACAAGTCGTTGTTCAATGCAATCCCGTACCAAAGGAAGAAAGAGAGTAGTGCAAACTTCAAAGTAGTTAATGATGCTAAGTGTAACTATCAGTATTATCTTAATTATGAATTCAACCAATATCTGAAATACTTCAACAATGAGAGCCAGAGAGGAGAAATTGAGTCTTTCCATTAAGGGAATATTCTGACATAAAATCATAACATTGGCAGGTTAATTCTGCCTTGTGTGCCAATAGAAGCAAAAGGTTTAAATTCAGTGTATAAATATATATCCACGAACTAGAACGGTAAAAGGTAATGGGATTATGATGAAAGACCTAATTTTTCACATGAATAAAGACTAAAGAGCAAGAGTTTGGAATTAGGCAAAGTGGAATAGGATTGCAAGATTAGAGAATGACAAAAGGTGGAAACTAAGGCATGAAATAATGCACCTAAATTAGGATATGCTTATTTTGTTGAAATTGAAAATTTTTTGTTGAAAGTATAATAAACAAAAGTAAAAGTTAGCTGAAATAGTATAGTGGGAACCATAAATAGTATAAAAAAATGCACAGAAACCCATAAATAATAGCAAAAATAAGCTGAATAGTAAAATAAGTTGGCAAAAATAATCTTTGCCAAACGAACATATAGTCTCTAAGCAATTAGCATTTCCTTCCCCTAAATTGGATACAAATTAATGGGCCATGAGGTAGATACAAATAACCTTACCAAGACAAAAACGAACTTAAACCTTAATTATCCAACCACATCTCATAGCATTACCATGCACCTAAGCCAAATTCAGTAATAAATAAAATCCAATTTCACAACAATCAAGCTTGATTACTATGCAGACCTAGATCGTTATTGAATTCTCGTTAATGAGACTTTTTAAACTTGAATATCTCGAAAACCTATAAACATAATAGTAACAGCCCATAGGCATATAATTTTGTTTTAAACAATTTATGTAAACTAAACTATATATACACTGATTTTGAAGGATTAGATTAATCACATGTAGATTATATATACACTGTGTCTTTCTTATTTTATTGACCTCACATCGTATGATTAAAATCAAATTAGTATCAGCACTAGAAGATCTTTTGTAGCACAAACTATGGAGCCATGCCATATAGCAAGACCATTGGTCCACACTCTATACAAATGTTGGTGACCAGCGATACATATCATGCTTCAAGTGGAATCAAAATTATTTAGATGTACTCTCTACCACTCTCTATCACTCTCTAGCATATAGAGTTCTTAAAATCTCAACATTTCTTTTAAAATACAGAGGTTCAAATTATGTTATATCAGCATTCCACTCAAACCTAATAAAATAATAGTATTTAAAAAACAACTAACCCAGTAATTGTTAACGTTGACGTTAATGTTTCCAGATAGAAAAAAAAAATTAACAAATGTCTCTCCTGTAAAAACTCCATCTCCTCAAACCAAAACAACTAACCCAATATAAGTGCTTTGAAACCCAAGTCTCTCCTCAAAAACAGTGAAGGAAATAAAAATACCCAAAATAGTTTAAAGCACGTTATTATTCCTTGCAAACTTTGTTTTTTAAGAAGTTGTTTTGGTTTTGAAATTTTTGTTTTAAAAATTATTATTTTAATAGATTTATTAGTAGAATGTTGAGAAAGCATAATTTGAACTCTTATATTTTAAAAGAAATGTCAGGATTTAAAAAATTATATTTGGTAAAAGACATTAGGAACTCTAGAGGATCTCGATCCGTTCAAGTGCCTCCAACTAGTAAATGGTCCATCTTTCTCTTTCATCATGATCTTACTTTTGACTTTATAATCGTGGTCCTCTGCAATCTTCATGCATGAAAAAATGTGGGGTTCCAGCTAGTGTCGAGCTCGGCTTGGTTGTCAAGAAAATTAAAGATGCCCGAGTCTAAAGTTACTATTAAAAGGGTTTAAGCTACAAAGAGTCAAAACAAAAGATCCACTGGCATCAGTCATTGACCAATTCTACACTTATATATAGTATTTCATTTTCTTCAATTTCTTTGCATTAATCTAACAACAATTTACTTTTAAGTATGAGTTTCACAAATTACATGATCAAAAAAATGAATAACCCAACTCTTTTTCCAGCACCAAAATTGTGGTATGATATCGTGATTCTGTTCCCATGAACATAAGCCCATACTCAATGATAATATGCATTGGTCCAGTCAAATGGCAGAGACCAAGCAAGGAATGAAAAAAGAAAAAAAAATGTTCTTAATTTTAACAAAAGAATGAAATATAAGCTTTTGGGCTATATATCATTCTTATTTATAATTAGCATTGCAAAGAATATGTGGAAGTAATTGAAAATATTAATAAGATAATTGAAAGACAATAATTAATAACAAAGATATGAGCAAAGTTTAAAAACATACCAGTAAATCAATCTGCTTCTGCAGCTCTGCTATGTCTTTTTCTATGCTTCCTTGCACGAGGATAAAGACAAAGTAGTGTCCAGTAATGGAGAAAAAGGAGAATAGCTCAAAGGAAACAAAACTATAAAAATTATCTATTTAAGGAGATGAAAGTTATTCATGTATAAATGAGAGCGCAAATTAGTCTGAACTCTGAACGGTTTTAACAACTTTTTTCTTAAATTACTAGACAGAGATCAGGTTTGTTATTGAACTTTTTATGTTTTGTTATTTGGTACACAGAATTACAAGACCAAACAGAGTCATTATTAAGCAACTAATGTAATGAGGAAGATAATGAAGGTTAGAGGTTCTATATATATGTGAAAGGTTGAGGCTTTTTCTTAGAGACATTTACTATATATATATATATATATATATATATATATATTAGATAGAAAGAGTCTTGAATGTTTAGACAACAAACTAGGTTTACTCAGCCCAACTAGAAAACATAAGGACCGTAACGTAACGTGGACCAGCTCAAGGTGGACCAACGTTAACCTAGTTTGGAGTTCTCACCATTGTGCCTACGTACCTTTCTTTCTATACCACTTGGTATAAAATAAAATAAAATGCATGCCTTTCTTTTCTTTTCTTTTATTTTTTTTAAAATTTTTTTTTACATGCACGTTAAACCCTCCTCGATCAGAAAGAGTGACAATGGTGTTCCCCCCCCCCCCCCCCCCTTTTTTTTTTTTAAAGTAATGCTATATACCCAAAAATTTATCATAATAGTTAAAAAAATTTGTTAATAAATACATTGAGGATAGTGATTAAAATGTATTTAATACTTTGTTAAAAAATGCTTTATACACGATTCATTAATGACATCACTTTTTTTTTTTTTTACCAATTACTAATAACTTGTTACCTTGATAATTGACAAATTTTTTATAACCCTAGAATTAGTATTATTATTTTATCCAAGGACGGACCAGTAGAGGGCTCAAGGGGGCCTGAGCCCCAGTCCAAAAAAAGAAGAAGAAGGTATTTATAATACCCAAAACCCCAGCCCAACCCTTACCGGCTCTCCCAATCAACACTGCCTAGATCCATAGCCCAACCCAACTTAACCCAAAAAAATTAAAAAACCCATTAACCCTTAACCCCACAAACCAATTTAGACTATTAAAAAAAAAAAGAGAGAAAGTCATGACTTGTGAGTTAGAGAGACCGAGAGAGTAGAAATAGAGACTGGAGTGGAGAGAGTAAAGGGTCAGCCAGTCAGCCACAACACTCCACAACACAAGTTGTTAGCCACCCATGACTCCACCATATCTCTCCCATTAACCCACGTTGCCTCCACAACCTACAACCCTCCATCTGTCCAGCGCCTCCAGCAACTTGATCATTGTAGTAGCACATGATAGTCGTGGCTTTTCAAACTAGATAATCTACCTTTTTTTTCATTCATTGGCCTTGATCTGTAGCCTCCATCCCAAAATTCCAATTTACCCTTTTAAGTATTTTCTTTTTCTCTCCTTAAATTTCAAAACCTAACATAACATTGATATGATTTTTCTATGTGAATCTATGAATAAGCTTATATTATAATGTTTGTGAATCTGTGGTTGTGTTGTTTTTTCCCCCTCTGAGGATAATTGTGAATTGAATTTGAATATGTGATTGTGTCTGGGACTTGGGAGTCTTTGTCTGTCTCAAAGATTTTTGTGTGTGTGTGTGTGTGTGTGCAGCTTATGAGTGGGAGAGTGTCTGAGTTGAGAAGGTGAGATGTGAGTTGGATTTATATATAGTTATAATAAACTATATATATATATATATATATATATATATATATATATATATATATAATTTGGCACTTTAACTATTTATTGGAAGTGGGGGCAGGGACGGAGCCGAGACGGAGCTAGGACTTGGAGCTAATAAAGGAGGTGACTCTATTGCTGGCTGTGTGCAGTAACTTTAGCCTCCAGCTTTGCTACTTAGACTCTATGGGTTTTTTTTTTTTTTTTTTTTTTTTTTTTTGTGTGTGCATGTGTTTGCTGCTAGGTAAGGCAAAATCATTTTGTTTAAAATTTTTTAAAGGGTTGGGTTGTTTGTTTTGGGTAAAATTTGTTGGTTGAGCTTAATTTTTTTCTTTTTTTAATTTAGTTTTGCTATTGGTAATTTTTGTTGTTACGTTAATTTTTTTAGGCTTGTATATTTTGTTTTAGATTTTAGATCTATACATTTTTTTTATGGCATTTAAAAGGCAAAAAATGTTAAAGATGCAAACTTTTTTATAAATTAATGATGCGGTGAGTGGTTATTGGTAAGTAAAAAAAATGATATAAGTGATGGGCCTAAATACGAACTAATAAGGATTTGGTATCTCAACAGTTTATAAAAATATTGAAGAAAAGTTTATGGCTATATTATTACTCTTAAAAGTATTAATGATATTGTTAGGAGGACAAATTGTAATTTTATAAAACAAAATTGTTAAAACTAATACCCATATATATACTAATATTTAATAATAAAAAAAATTGGGGGGGCCGTTGCCCCCCCCCAAGTCCAAGCTTAGCTCGGTCCCTATGTGGGGGCAATATTAGGGAATAGGCAACATACATTGATGAAAAAAAAAAGGTTAATGCATTAAAAATTAGTAGCGGAGGTAACAGGGTGTTTGGGGTAGTGGGTGACAAAAATAAATGACAAATAAAGCGACAAAAAGATAGAGATAAAAAGACAAAATGAAATACATAATATAATAAATATGTGACACAAATTCATCAAAATAAAATTATCACTTGCCCATATTGCTAAGTGGTAACACATAATGCTATAACTAATATTTTTGAGGATTTTTTTTTATTATTTTTTTCTGCCTATTGTCAGCCCCTTAGCTTAAAATCCTAAGTCCGCCTTTTCTTTTATCTTTCTTTTTCTTTTTCTTTTTTTGTTGAAGAGTCAATATGGTTTTCTTGATTTATAAGAATAATATTATCAATTGTATTCCTATAAGCGACTATAAAAATATTAAATAACAATCCTAGAAGCTTGGCCGTGTAAATTGGTTGGCTTTTTCAAAATTTAGCTTCTAAAGTAGAATATCATCCAAAACTAGTGCCTTGAACACTATGCTGAAGTAGACATTCATTCAAAACTAGTGCCTTTTAATAACACTATGATATGTACTCTGTATGATAAATAATAATAAAAAAACTAAAAAGTCAACAACTATAAAAAAAGAGGGAAAATTATTTAATGTTCCTAAACTACCAGGTCAGTGCGCTTGCTTGGTAGTCCTAATAATCACTGACTAAATGCTACTTTCTTTCTTTCTTTCTTTCTTTCTTTTTTTTTTTTTGTGAAAAAAGAATAACTTAATGCCTTTAGGAGTAGGATTATATGGACTTCCTCGAAGTCAAGAGATTGAAATTGAGAAGGCATAGGATGATGGATTTCCTTGAATTATTCACACGAAACTTTCCACGAGTAAGGTCTAATTACTTTCAATAAAGTTTTTGCCTTATATCAACCATCATCCCCTGTGGGATAGTTCTTCTTATACACCATCAGACAGTAGTTATGGATCTAATTGATTATGAAAATGAATCTCCTTCTTGAATTACACCCTGATTTTTGACATACTCTGTAACTAGTACTGGGAATTTTTTGTGAAGATGTTAAAGTGGATGGGGTATATATATATATATATATTGTTAGGTTCTAAAAATTTAGGTTTAAATGGTTAGAATTATGTTTTTATTGTGTTGGCAAACCAAGAACAAAACATGTCTAGTCTAGGTCTTAGACAATGCTTAAAAGTGTAGGTTTCAAGTTTCAAGTCCAGCTGACTGCAGAAAAAGAAATTAGTTTCTGCCTTGCTCGATCGATCGAGAATTAGACTCGATTGATCGAGAATTAGACTCGATTGATCGAAAATCGCAGGTATAGATTTTCTACATAATTTTTAACAAGCCTAAGCCCGAGAAAACGTTTAGGGTTTCATTCCAATTTCTCCACATATAAAATGGAAACTCTAGCCACATTTTGAAAACTTTTGAAGACTTATGTGTTACTCTTTGTGAGATCGGAGAGGTTTTGTACCTTTTAACTATACAAAAATCTACCGGAGCAAGAACTACAATCAAGCGTTGGTAGAACATAGTTGCTGCATCAAAATTATTATTGATGGTGATCTGGAACCTTTGAGTGAGATCTCAAAGTCACAAGTAAGGTGGCTTGTGTTAGTGTAAATTCGAGAAGAGAATGAGTCCGTGGATTCAGCGCTTGCATGTGCTCATGTAAGTAAGTTACTACATGAAGTAGCAATAGGTTTACGGTTAAACCTGATTGTAAAAACTTCAATTCTCTTATAATGGATTTACTTTACCTTAAGGATAGCTATGTCAAATTCTCCCCAGATTTTTACCTTGAAACAGTTAGTTTCATTGGTTTTCCTAGGTCATCATATCATGGTATTATTTACTTTTCTGCTTTTGTGCATGATATGATATGTGCATGATATGATATATGCTTGTTTAACCTAGATCTGAATAATTAATCTAAGTAATCACTTGCTTAATATATTAGGTTAAATAATCTACTTTAAGGGGTCTAAACGAATATATATATATATATATATATATATATATATATATATATATATATATATATATATATATATATATATTTGGGTCAAATGATAGACTATGAAAGGTGAATGAATTAAGATGTAGACATGCTATTTTGCGATTCTCACAAAAGTATACATTTTTTTTGCAAAGGAAAGTTATTAGCTTATACAGTACAAAGGGGAATTTTTGGGGTACATGATCGGTGTACACGGTACAAAGACCTTTTTTTTTTTATGGGAAACTACCAACTTCATTAAGATCTTAAACCAACAATAACATCATGGAGAAGAACTTGTTCCAAAAAACAAAGAGTCTTTTCAATCCATACAGGAAAATCAACAATAGGAAGAGCATGTTTAGCTAATAAGTGAGCGGGCCTATTGCCCTACCTCCCTACATATGAGAAAACTACCTTCCTAAACTCATGTGATGCAGACAAGGATCCATAAACCAGAGCAGCCACAACTGTGGGGGGAGGAGACACTTCCTTCAGCGCATTAATTAAGATTTGGGAGTCAGACTCAAGCACAAAGTCCTAAATGAGCATGTCTTTTGTGAACTGCAACCCGAGTTCTATGGCCTTTGCTTCGACTTCAATAGCACCAAGGAGGAGATGTAATTTCTTGCTACATGCCCCAATCAGTCTTCCACCTTCATCTCGAATCAGAATGCCTACTCCAGCCGATTTATTTGCAGCTCTATCCACATTGATTTTATAAGCATTTAGAGGAGGAGGGGTCCATGAAATCCCCCGAGTACAAAGACCTATTTTGGATCCTGATTTCAAGCCAAAAAAAAAAAAAGTTTGGTGTAACTGATGAATGATGAATACCTAATGCACATGAGTATATTTTGTTTAATGCTACAGAATGAACATGTGTTTTATTTGGGACAGATTCTTTCCTGGGCTAGTTTTTTTTTAATTAGATTTTGGAATGGACGTGTTAGTTTTATTTGAAAGAGATTGTGTAACAGACACATTTGTTAAAATGGAAATGTTTAATCAAGACAATCTCTATTGTTCAATATGAAGTTATGGACATATTGTAGAATGGACATTAACATGGTAACTGCTCAATTCATTTTTAGACTTTCTTAAATATGTATGTATATTATCAGGTACGGGGGCCGAAATAATATGATATTTTAAAAATTATCAAATTATTTAAGATATTTTCAATATATTTTTTTATTATTTAAAAATTGGGGTAAGTGGGGGAGGCCCCCTTTGGTCATCAAGTGGCTCCGCGACTGTCACTACTATTGAATCAAGTTGGAAACATACCTATTTTTTTATAGAAGAAGTTGGAAACATTCTTGGAAGGTCCATTTCGGTCCACTTTAGTCCATTTCCTTCTAATTCTATCCATTTAGTCCACTTCGGTCCAATTCAGTCCACTTTGATTCAATTCGGTCTATTTTGGATTATTATAAACTAAGAACAAATAAAGTTGTTATCTTTATTATTTCTATCTCTTAAAGTTGATGAAAATGACATGATGTTCTTTGAGGGGGAGCAAAACTGGACCCTTCAAAAACTTAGCCTTTGAATACTATATTAGCATACGAATATTAATGCAGTAGTGGAATATGATTTTTTTCTGGGTAAGTATAAGCTAAAAATAAATAAAGCTGTTTTTTTTTTTTTTTTGGTTATTAGATGTGATCCTAATTTATTATTAATATTTTATACAATTAATGACCAAATAGGACCAAAATAGACTGAATAGAACATAATGGATCGAATAGGACCAAAGTTGACTATAAGGACTGTAAGGACACAATTCAAATTCCCAAACCACGACTGGGAGGAAAATGGGCTTGAAAGGCCTTTCTTCACAATGAATTTGTAGAGGGTGGGTTGGTAATTTAGATTTCAAGAATGGTTTAGACAATTACAAAAAGAACGGGCTTTGGGCCCAATGGAACAAAACAAAGAATCGTTTGCAAAGAGTAAGACTGAGAAATCGTCCTCGGATTGTTTCCGAGGATGATTTATAATAATATTTCTCAAGTTTGAATACAAGTGTTGATCATCATTTACTATTGACTCTATCTCTTCTACTCCAAAAGTCCCTCCTTTCTTCGTATGCCTTCCCTTCTATTTATATTCTTTTCTTTCCCTTCATCACCTTCCACTTTCTGGTTGCAATCCTCATTTTCGGATACTTGTCCCATCCATTCTTCCCTAAAGCCCGCTGGGATTAGGGACCAAGTTCCAAGCTCTATGCTCAGGTCCCATCCTTCCATCTCTCCAGTCAGCGTATCAATTACAAAGCTTTTAATGTATGGGCGGTGGTAGCAGCTTTATTTTTAGACATTCCACCGTTCTTTCTATTGTCCTCCACGTATACTGTGTATCCCCATAGTTGTAGGACTCTTTATAATATAACCCAGGGATACTAAACTTCTCTTCCTATGTCCTCGGCCTAGTAATCCGAGGACAAATCTTCTCCTTGGACGTATTCGGCTATTTAAATAGTCCACGATCATTTTGATGTCTTTGGATTTGGGTTTCCAGCCCAAAATACTTCGTTGGGCCATCCTTCATATATTACTGGGCCCAACACCCCTACAATAGCCCCTCGAGTTTCTTTATTTTTTTCACCTCGGGAGAAAAATAGAATCTCGACTTAAAAAGACCCTTTTACCCTGCAAAATCTTGGCAATATTGTTGACAGAAATAACTTCTGAATCACCCATCGCGTGTTCCCGATGCTTCGGTATGCGAAACGCCCCCGAATTAATTGTTGGCGCTTCTATGTCCCCCACGTTTTATTGACATGACACATATCCAACGGTCGAGAGCGATTCCTGTGTTTCAGGCGGGAATTCGCCCGCTTCAAAAACACCTTCTGACATATAAATACTAATTTTCTTCAAAATTCTTCACACTACAGAAACCTCATAACGTACTTGCCATACTTTCCATCTCCCCGTACTCTCTCTCTGTCTATCAAGTATCTTGTCCGAGGTGACCGTGCTTTCTTCTTTTTTTTTAAAAGTAAGTTCTTCAATACTCTTTCCCCTCCTTATCAGCTTTTTGTTTCTTTTGTTTTCTTTCTTTCCCATCTTCTCTTTTTCACTGTATCTTTCATCCTCGGCATATTTAGTTTTCTCCACACCCCCTTTTTTTCAAAAAGAATGGGTAGATTTGCGTCCCTGGTGGATTCAAACGAAAAAATAGAGCAATTTAAGGTTAGGTACAAAATTCCCTCGGATGTATCCATTAGGTACTGTAACGAGGAAGAGTATTATACAAAAAGAAAAACGGGGAAAGTTGTAATCCCAATGATTGTGTTCATCGAAGGGGGAATGAAAATCCCCATGGGAACTGTGACTAGGGATTATCTTAGGGCTTTTAGATTGGCTCCCACCCAGTGCGCCCCAAATGTCTTTAGGATCCTAGGTTCCATAGATGCTTTAAATGAGAAGATGAACCTATGGCTCACTCACCACGACGTGAACTGGGTTTATAACCTCCATCACCTAAGCAAAAAAGATGAATATTACCTAAAGTCTAGACACCCAGAAGTCAGGCTAATTCAATGTCTGCCTGAATCAAATAAGGGCCTAAAAAATGACTTCCTGATCGTATCAGGAAATTGGCACGACGGCCTCCCCTGTCCGACAAGGGAAGGGACTCCAGGTGAAGTTTCTTTTACATACGATTATCTTTCGTCTTTTTACTTATTCTTACCCACTTTTACTTGGATAACTCTGCAGATCCACACGCAGCGGATCGTCATCCTAACCTTGTGGATTTCGGGCGGTTGGATAGGATCCTACAAGCCGAGATCTTCGTGCATACCGACGGCCAACTCCGTGCGGCTCATCTGATCCTCGGCTACACTCCAATATCTAAAGCCTTTCAGGCGCCGAAGTGCGTGATTAAAGCCCGCGATCCTCGTCTTCCTCTGATTAGCGTTGCCGTGGAGGGTTTTTTGCTACCGGGGGGGACTACCATTCCTCAAGGTACTTTGGTCACCCAACCAATCCAACCGCCACAATTCGTTCCAGTTGGGATTCCCACAGTTCCTCTCTCCACAAAATTAACCTCTGGTGAAGCTGCGTCTTCCCACCTTACTGTAAAGGAAGAAGAAGAAGAAGAAGAAGAAGTTGAGGTACCAGATTCCGAGGACGAGTTTGAGGTTTTTAATCAACTCTACTCTCCTGAAGATTCAACTTCCATCCTCGGAACTTCTACCCAAATCTCAAAGGTTACTACTGAAGAACTTGACGATATGGGCATTCAACGAAAGATTAAGCCCAGCCTGAAAAATGTCCTTGAGGGCGTTGACAAGGACCCTAGAGTCCAAGAACCTCCAAAAGAGGTGCGCCCTTGGACTCAAGAAAAGGGTGCTGACAAATGCCCTGAAGCTAGGCTTCCTCCTCCTCCCCCATCCTCCCAAACTCAACGCACCAACATAGCTGATCTCAAAAGAAAAAGGGATCAGCCGAAAGGGAAGGAAGTTATGGAGGTAGGAAAGGGCTCTGTTTTCAAGGAGCCCGAGGTGGAAAAGGGTGGAAAGCAGGCCCGCACCATACAGATTAGGTCGGAAAGAAGAACCGACCAACAGGCGGCCGTGCGCGCCCCCGTATGGCTTCCTGACCTTTCTATGGACGACGAGGTCATTACCGTGGACGCGTCCATTAGAAATTCCGATGAAGGGACAACGGCATGCATCGCAGATGCTTTGGAGCAGGCACTGTTACTCCCCGAGGATATGATTGAGCTTAGAAAGAAAAGGGACCACACCGTCTTCATGACTTTGAAGAAGGAGCTTGCAATGGTGAGTTTTTTCTAAAACCTTGACTTTTGTTTTTATTTCCTATATATATTTATATGTCTAAGTTTTATATGTTTTGTTCGTAGGCCGTTCAATCTGCCCACAGGGCAGAAGAGATTGCCATCAATTCCTACAAGTCTCTGAGGGCCGAGGAGTCCAGGCGTGAAACTGCTCAAAAGATCTCGGACCTTCATAAGAAGAAACTGCAGGAGGTCACAGCAAAATTGGCTAAGGCTGAGAGTGCTAAGGCAGGTTTAGAGGCTGATCTGAAAACGACGAGTAAACAGGCCGAGGATCAGTGCCTAATGCTTCGCCAAGCCGAGGATAATCTCTTAGTAGCACGAAGGCTCGTAGAGGATCTTAAGAAAGATCTGAACGAGTCTGAGAAGGCCAAAGAGGAAGCCATCAAGGGCAAAGAAGAAGCCATTGAGGAGAAGAAAAAGGCTGAGAAAGCAAAAGAAGAGGCCGAGAACTCAAGGGACCAAGCCGAACAAGACGGTTATGATATAGGCGTGAAGGAGGTCACTGAAACCTTCAAGGCTCAGGTTCCCGAGGTATGTAGGCACTACTGCCTCCAAGTGTGGAATGAGGCACTTTCCCAAGCTGGGGTTGATGCCTCTTCCACTCTTTGGAAAGCAGAAAGTGTCTACTACCCTCCCGCAATTCGCGCTTCTTCCATTCCTGACGCTGCCCAAGAAGCTGCCCAGGGTTCATCTGAGGATAAGGGGGGTGATTTGGCTGAAGACTCAACTCTCCCTGAAGACGCCCCTGAACAAGTTGACCCAGCACAAGAAAAGGCACTTAAAGACGTACAGCCTTCAAGTGATCTTCGGGAATCTTCAAAGGATGAGTTGGGTGATCAAGCTAATCCAATAACCTTGATAGATGATCCCAAAGGCAAAGGAATTGCCGTTGAGTCCTCGGCTCAGCTTCTATCTCCTCAAGACCCCAAAGGCCCTCTGAAGATTAAGCTGAAATAGTGACTGCTTGTCTGTCTTTCCTTTCTTTATTTTTAATTTATTTTGTCTCTAAGTGTAATACCTAAGTATAGGTGCAAAAGTACTATTTTGGAATCTAATATAAGAATGAATGTTGTTTTTAGATGATTCTTACTTTTTTGCTTTATGTTGATCATATTTTCCAAAAAGTACCATACTTTTGCTTTTCACCTAACTTAATAGCAACAAACTGGATTGAAATTGATACTTCAGGAAGGTTTAATTATGCCGGGAACTGCATCTAAGTGATGCACTTAAGTAATTGATTCTTCACTTTGGATCTCTATTTGAACTATGTAAAAATAAGGCATATGGTCTTTTAACTTAGGTATGTAAAGATTTCATGTTTTGACAAACAAGAATAGAAATGCTAATTCTTCCCAAGTAAATGATCCGAGGACCAAGCCTAACTTAGGTTCTGTTTAACACTTAGTAAAGACTATCAATTTTGACGAGGTATGTGGTCCGAGGATCCAGACATACCAAGCTTCAGTTTGATATTTGAATACATTGAAATGTTAATTTTCCCAAAGTAGATGATCCGAGGATCAGACGTAACTTAGGTTCTGTTTAACACTTAGTAAAGACTATCAATTTAGACGAGGTATGTGGTCCGAGGATCCAGGCATACCAAGCTTCAGCTTGATATTTGAATACATTGAAATGTTAATTTTCCCAAAGTAAATGATCCGAGGATCAGACGTAACTTAGGTTTTGTTTAACACTTAGTAAAGACTATCAATTTAGACGAGGTATGTGGTCCGAGGATCCAGGCATACCAAGCTTCAGCTTGATATTTGAATACATTGAAATGTTAATTTTCCCAAAGTAGATGATCCGAGGATCAGACGTAACTTAGGTTCTGTTTAACACTTAGTAAAGACTATCAATTTAGACGAGGTATGTGGTCCGAGGATCCAGGCATACCAAGCTTCAGCTTGATATTTGAATACATTGAAATGTTAATTTTCCCAAAGTAGATGATCCGAGGATCAGACGTAACTTAGGTTCTGTTTAACACTTAGTAAAGACTATCAATTTAGACGAGGTATGTGGTCCGAGGATCCAGGCATACCAAGCTTCAGCTTGATATTTGAATACATTGAAATGTTAATTTTCCCAAAGTAGATGATCCGAGGATCAGACGTAACTTAGGTTCTGTTTAACACTTAGTAAAGACTATCAATTTTAGACGAGGTATGTGGTCCGAGGATCCAGGCATACCAAGCTTCAGCTTGATATTTAGACGAACGAAGATAATGAATGCAATGTAGTTTATAACAAAAAATGGCCGAAGTGCCTTTTATTTAGTAATAGTACCTTCGTAGATTATTTACATTCCAGGGACGTTGTACAACATTTTCGTCCAAATCTTCCAGATTGTAGGCCCCTATTCCTGCGACCGAAGTAATACGATAAGGTCCTTCCCAGTTGGGCCCCAATTTTCCCCACGCAGGATTCTTCATCGTGCCCAAAACTTTCCTTAATACTAAGTCACCTGGTCCAAGAGGTCGAAGTTTCACATGAGAATCATACCCCTGTTTGAGCTTATGTTGATAATAAGCTAGTTGAACCATGGCGCTTTCTCGCCGTTCCTCAACTAAGTCTAAGTTTCTCGTTAATAGATCATCATTGCTATCTGGAATAAAGCAGCTTTTCTTCAGGGTTGGGAACCCAGTTTCTAAGGGTATTACTGCCTCGGCTCCATAAGTCATGGCAAAGGGTGTTTCACCTGTGGATCTTCGTGGTGTAGTTCGATACGTCCACAAGACATGTGGCAGTTCTTCCACCCACCTCCCCTTGGCGTCACCCAACCTCTTTTTGAGTCCGCTCACTATTACTTTGTTGACAGCCTCGGCTTGCCCATTTCCTTGGGGATAAGCCGGAGTGAAATATCTATTTGTAATGCCCAGATCACAGCAGTATTTCCGAAAGGCTTTGCTATCAAATTGTAAACCGCTATCTGAAATGAGAGTATGAGGGATGCCGAACCTGGTAACGATATTCTTCCATACAAACTTTTTTGCTTCCGTGTCTCTGATGTTTGATAATGGCTCAGCTTCAACCCATTTGGTGAAGTAATCCGTTCCCACGAGAAGCCACCGTCTGTTTCCTGTTGCTTTGGGGAAGGGTCCAACAATGTCCAAGCCCCATTGGGCAAAAGGCCATGGGCTAGATAGAGGATTCAGGACTCCCCCTGGTTGATGTATGTTCGGAGCGAACCTTTGACATTGGTCGCACTTCTTTGCATAATCTTGCGCTTCTCTCTGCATATTTGGCCACCAATAGCCCTGAGTAAGGGCTCTGTGAGCCAAAGACCTTCCCCCTGTGTGACTTCCACAAATCCCTTCGTGTAACTCTTCTAAAAGTAGCTCCGTTGCCTCGGGGTGTATACATAACAAATATGGTCCGGAAAAAGAACGTTTGTACAATTTCTGGTCCTTGGACAACCAAAAACGAGTGGCTTTCCTGCGAACTTTATCTGCTTCAGTCTTTTCTCCAGGCAGGATGTCATTTCTGAGAAATGTTACTATTTGATCCATCCAACTAGGCCCAGTCCTAATTTGGAGAATTTGAGTAGAGTTACCGTCCGTCCCAGTGGGTTTCAACAGATCTTCAACAAGGATAATTCGTGGTAGACTTTGTGCCGAGGACGTTGCGAGCGTGGCTAATGAGTCGGCATGGGTATTGCCACATCTGGATACATGCAATAGTAAAAAAGACTCAAATTTAGATTGCATATACCTGACCTGGGTTAGGTACTCTCGCATTCGGGAATCCCTTGCTTCAAGCTTCCCTTCTACTTGGCCTACCACCAATAGTGAATCCGAGGACATTTGCACCGATTTTCCTCCCATTTTATGAACCATGTTCATCCCTACGAGGACGGCCTCATACTCTGCTTCGTTGTTGGTGGCCGAGAACCCTAATCTCAAAGATTTCTCAAAAGTAATTCCCTCTGGGAATATCAAAACTAGTCCTATACCCAACCCCCTCTGATTTGCTGCTCCATCAACATGGACTTTCCATAATGGAGGCCCTTCACACGAAATCATGCCTACTGATTTTTTACCCATGCCTTCTTGATAGTCTTCTAACGAAGGCTCAGCAAATTCTGCCACAAGGTCCGCGATGACCTGTCCCTTTATAGAGGTGCGAGGCATATACTTGATATCGAAAGCTCCTAGGACAATTCCCCATTTGGCAATTCTTCCCATATAATCTGCACTTCCCAGAATTGATTTAAGAGGGAGTTGTGTAAGAACAACAACTGTATGAGACTGGAAGTAATGGGGAAGTCTTCGTGTAGCATGTACCACCGCCAAGATAGCTTTCTCCAATGGTAAATAACTCAGCTCGGCCTCGTGCAGAGATTTACTTATATAATAAACCGGTCTCTGGATGTTATTGTCATTTCGGATAAGAACCAAACTAACTGCATGGTTGGCCACCGCAATATATGCAAACAGAATTTCATCCACTTCTGGTCGAGACATAACTGGTGGTCGCGAGAGATACTCCTTTAGCTGTTGGAAAGCCACTGCGCACTCCTCGGTCCATTCAAAACCTTTCCATTTATTTAATAATTGAAAGAAAGGTCTGCATCTGTCCGCGGACCGGGATATAAATCGGTTGAGAGCAGCAGTCATACCTGTTAGTCTTTGCACTTCTTTAGGATTTCGAGGTGGGTGTAAGCTGTTTATTGCTTTAACCTGAGCAGGATTCACTTCAATTCCCCGGTGAGTCACCATATATCCTAGAAACTTGCCCGATCCTACACCGAAAGAGCATTTAGAGGCATTGAGCCGCAATTTATATTCTCTCAGCTTCTGAAAAGTGTTGCTCAGATCCTCTAGATGTGCAGAAACTTCTTTACTCTTTACAACCATGTCATCCACGTATACCTCAATAGTTTTTCCTAGCTGGGCCTCAAACATTCTCGTCATCATCCTTTGGTAGGTAGCCCCTGCGTTTTTCAAACCAAAGGGCATTACCTTATAGTGATAATTTCCTGTAGGAGTGAGGAATGCAGTCTTTTCCTGGTCCTCGGCGGCTAAGGGTATCTGGTGGTAACCTTGGAAAGTATCGAGAAAACTCATCCGAGGATGCCCAACAGTAGCGTCAACTAACTGGTCAATCCGAGGCATTGGGAATGAGTCCTTCGGGCAAGCTTTGTTTAAATCTGTGAAGTCTACACAAACTCTCCACTTCCCATTCTTCTTTTTCACCACCACCGTATGGGCTAACCATTCAGGATAAAACACTTCTTTGATAGCCCCTGCCTCCTTGAGTTTGAGCACTTCCTCTTTTACGGCTTCGGAATGTTCTCTAGAGCACCTCCAAGGTGGTTGCCTCTTCGGCACTACAGTTGGGTTGACCTTTAAATGATGACATATGAAGTTCGGATCAACCCCAGGGGCCTCATACGCGTTCCAAGCAAATACATCCATATTTTTCTTTAAAAATAAAATCAGTTCTGCCTTCTCTTCTTGCGGCAATTGAACTCCAACCTGGAAGAACTTCGCAGGATCATTTTCTATGAGAATTTTCTCCAATTCTTCACATCCCGCTTCATCTACCCCGGCTGTGGGAAGAGACTTTGATTGCTATGCCTCTCCGTTAGCTGAGGCCGAGGAGTTTGGTTCTGGTCGACGCAGAATTGCAGCCGTAACACACTGTCGAGCCACAGATTGACTCCCAAGCAACTCCACCACCTGGTCTCCAGAATGAAATTTGACTTTGACATGCAAGGTTGAGGAAACAGCCCCTAATGCATGCAGCCAAGGTCTAGCCACAATAGCCGTATAGGGGGAATAAGCATCGACCACGATGAAATCTACGTCTACCACCTCCGGACCTGATTGCACAGGCAGTCTAATTTGTCCCTTTGGAACGACAGCTCTCCCTTCGAAGCTTATCAAGGGTGAGTCATATGGCATAAGATCTTCAACTCTTAACTTCAAGCCTCTAAATAGGTCAGGGTACATGATATCTGCGCCACTGCCTTGATCAACCATTACCCTCTTTACATCATAGTTCCCTATTCTGAGGGTTACCACTAAGGCATCATCATGAGGCTGGATGGTCCCCATCTTGTCCTCTTCAGAGAAACTTAGGATTGGCAGGATATTTGCCTTAATCCTTTTCGGCTGATCCCGTGAATCCTCGGCCAATGTTCGAGCTACTGACATTACCCTGAAAGGAGCTGAGCCAGTCCTACCAGGTGCTGCAAAAATGACATTGATAGTACCTAGAGGAGGTCTGGATGAAGGACCGTCGTGGTTTGCCACTCCTGATTGGTTTCCTCGCCCGTTGGGTTGGTACAGAAACTGCTTCAGCTTTCCCTCCTTAACCAATTGTTCCAAATGATTCCACAAAGTGCGACAATCCTCGGTGGTATGACCTCGCTCCTGGTGATAATGGCAATGGAGATTTTGGTTGCGTCTCAAAGGGTCCCCTGCCATTTTATTTGGCCATTTGAAAAAAGGCTCATGCCTTATTTTCTCCAACAGCTGCTGCACCGGCTCCCTGAAGACGGTGTTGACCACTTGTGGGGGTATGTGACCAGCCTGCCTGGAAAAATCCCGCGCAAGTCTATTGTTGTTGTATCTGTCCGACCTGAAATCCCTCCTTTCTTGTGGGATAACCTTCGCCTTGCCTTTTCCCTGCTGCTGATCTTCCTCAACCCTTTTGTACTCGTCGATGCGATCCATCAGTCGACGTACGCTTCTTACAGGCTTCTTCGTCAAGGATTTCCTCAAGTCATGCTCCGTTGGTAGGCCGACCTTGAAGGTCCTTATTGCTACATCGTCAAAGTCTCCGTCAATTTCGTTGAACATTTCCCAATATCTGTCCGAATACGTTTTCAGGGTTTCCCCTTCCCTCATGGCCATGGATAGTAAAGAATCCAATGGACGAGGAACTCTACTGCACGTGATAAAGCGAGAACCGAATGCTCTAGTAAGCTCTTTGAAAGAATCAATAGAGCCTGCCCTTAGGCCGTCAAACCATCTCATGGCTACGGGCCCTAGGCTAGAAGGAAAAATCTTGCATAACAAATTTTCATTCTGGGAATGCACTGCCATTCTCTGACTGAAATGGCTTACGTGCTCCACAGGATCCGTCCGACCATTGTAAAGAGTGAAGGCCGGTTGTGTGAAGCGCCGAGGCAATCTCCCTTCCTCCAATCTGCGCGCGAAGGGTGACCTGGAGATTTAGTGTAACGCTCTGCCCATTGCGTCATTTCCTAAGCCCCTAGGGGGGTAGTCTCTGCCATGCCTCCCATGCAGATTGTCCTCCTCGGAGGAGACATATTCACCTGGGGGAGTTCTGGATCTCTGCCCGTAATTGTCATCCTCGGATCCTTCCGAAGAGGGGTCAGAGACCGGAGGAGTTCTCCTTCTCCTTTCGTGACGCAGTCTCCTCTTTAGGCCGTCAATCTCCTTCTGCATGGCCCTGGCATTTCTCTCATAAGGAACTCTACTTCCTCCTTGCGAATGACTAGCACTTCTGATGGTGTGTGTAGTATGTACACTTCCTTCTCGGTTCTCTCCATGATCAGGATGTAAGGAGTGATCCTCACGCTGGGAGCCCACGGACTCTGCACTGCGTGGTGGTTCTGATCCTACCATGATGTCCTAAACTTCCTTCAAAACTAAATTCCCACAGACGGCGCCAATTGTAAGGACACAATTCAAATTCCCAAACCACGACTGGGAGGAAAATGGGCTTGAAAGGCCTTTCTTCACAATGAATTTGTAGAGGGTGGGTTGGTAATTTAGATTTCAAGAATGGTTTAGACAATTACAAAAAGAACGGGCTTTGGGCCCAATGGAACAAAACAAAGAATCGTTTGCAAAGAGTAAGACTGAGAAATCGTCCTCGGATTGTTTCCGAGGATGATTTATAATAATATTTCTCAAGTTTGAATACAAGTGTTGATCATCATTTACTATTGACTCTATCTCTTCTACTCCAAAAGTTCCTCCCTTCTTCGTATGCCTTCCCTCCTATTTATATTCTTTTCTTTCCCTTCATCACCTTCCACTTTCTGGTTGCAATCCTCATTTTCGGATACTTGTCCCATCCATTCTTCCCTAAAGCCCGCTGGGATTAGGGACCAAGTTCCAAGCTCTATGCTCAGGTCCCATCCTTCCATCTCTCCAGTCAGCGTATCAATTACAAAGCTTTTAATGTATGGGCGGTGGTAGTAGCTTTATTTTTAGACATTCCACCGTTCTTTCTATTGTCCTCCACGTATACTGTGTATCCCCATAGTTGTAGGACTCTTTATAATATAACCCAGGGATACTAAACTTCTCTTCCTATGTCCTCGACCTAGTAATCCGAGGACAAATCTTCTCCTCGGAAGTATTCGGCTATTTAAATAGTCCACGATCATTTTGATGTCTTTGGATTTGGGTTTCCAGCCCAAAATACTTCGTTGGGCCATCCTTCATATATTACTGGGCCCAACACCCCTACAAGGACTTTTGAATATTTATTATTTTTTTGCATTTTTAAGGGTCATATTTTTAATTTTAATGTATTTTTTAACTCAAACTAAAGAGTTTAGCCCAAATATAATAAAATTTCATACTTTTCACCCAAAAATCAAGAAAATAATAATAATTTTTGAGCTAAACTTGAAAATTCAACCTATAAAAGGAATAAATTTAATTTCCAATTAAGTCAAAGGGGGCTGAAATTGACCGAGTGGACCGAATCAAAGCGAGTGGACCAAATTGGACCGAATCGAACCGAAGTAGGCCTAATTAGACTGAATAGAAATTGTTTAATTTTTAAAAAGAACAAATTATTTTCAATAAATTTTAGAAAACAAATTATACTTTTATTACAATTACAAAATAATTATTTATTGTCATGCATTGCGTGGATTTGTGACAAGTTATTATGTAATATTCAACAAGTTATTATATAATATTGCTTATTTTCTACCCATTCAATTTGGAAATACATCAAACTCTCCCAATTTCAAAAAATAACAAGAGCAAAATTGCCATTATTGACCAAGAAAATATCAAATAGTAATGATATTTCTTCTTCATTCTTCCCAATTCATTTTCGATCTCCACCTTCTTCCTCTCGAACTCTTCATGCTTCTTTCCCAACTCCTCCTGAGACCTATCCAATTCACAAGTTAATGCTGAAAGCTTCACCAAGAGTTGAGGGCCTTGAGGCAGCATTTCCCGATTGTGAGCACACATTGGAAGGCCTATCCAATCAAAATATTGGTAGGTGCGAGCTTGCTATAAATATCCTAATAAAAAAAAATCAAAAGAATTCAGTAAGAACAAAATCAAACTAATATAATAAGGAAAAAATTAAAATCAAACCAATATCTTAAGCACGCCCGAGTCCATACAGATTGTTCATATCATATAAACACCTAGACAATATACTTAATTGAAATACGTATTTATAGTCAACATAACTTATGAGGAAGAGAACCTTAAGTGTAACAGTGAGAATACTAACTCTAATACTAGGTTCAAAAAAATAAATTGAAACCAAGCATTTTTAAAAAAAAAATTAACTTACATTTACATTATTTTTTTTTTATGTTAATCAAATATTTTGTTTAATAATTTAAGTACTTTTTTTCTTCAATTAATAAAAAAAATGTTAAATTAATTTTGTCTTTCAATATTGGGTCATTTGCACTTTCCCTTCTTAACTATTGGATCATTTACATTTTCCCCCTCAAGATTATTTTAATAATTTTGTTGCGGAATATTCCAAAAATCAAAAAGTCTATCATGTGTTAACAAAGTATGGGGGTATTGCACTTTTTTAATAATTCAAGGCGGACAATGCTCAATTTTATAGTTTAAAGGAATTATAAACTATCCCATAGATAAAGGAGGAAAGTGTTTTTTCCTTATTAAAATAAGAAAAATTAAAAGTAACACAATCCATTTGATATCATATGATATGATACTTTCTTACACTACTACTATTTTTTTTTTTTTTAGAAACAAAGTCACACACTTAGGAAGAGGGAATGGGGTGGTTTTAACATAAAAACGCACCTCAAACTCCACTAAGAACCATGATACTTTTTAAGAGATGATGTTACGAGTTATAAAATAAACAATACACTATCTTAATTAGATATCTGTGTATCATGTTGCATTAAAACTACTGATTTGCCAAGTTAATCGACGCTCAAGATGCAAAGCATCTGGCAGTAATGCAACATGATAAAACGCAATATGCACATAATTAAAGGAGAAGCTAGCAGGCTAAACTCCACCATAACTTAATTCATATATCAAAGACAAAGACAAAGCCATTAACAATTATAGTAAAAAATAAATTCCATACCAGAGTTTTCACTCCATCGGTAACCCCTGCAGGCGGATCCGAAGGCTCAGGATCATGATTAAGTCTTTCCAATGGAGCAGCATATTTCACAAAAGGATGCTCCAAAAGCCGAAAAGTGTTGGATGTTTCACTGGATTGCGTTGCAAACATTGCCTTAAAAAATCCTTCCCATCAACCGAGAGGTGATCTGCTATTTGTGGGGTTCCTTAGAATTCACACAAGGCCAGCCCTTTCACTAGGCCAATTAGGCCATTGCCTAAAGCCCCCAAGTGGAAGAGGACTCCAAAATTTTGAAAAAAGAAGAGGCAGTAGAAAAAAAAAAATAGTTTCAAATGAAACTCCAAAAAATCAGATATATCCTTGTGTCCAAAAAACAAAAAAATTTGGAACATTCTTGTAAATATTGGTACCCCAAAAAATTCTTTAGTCTAAACAAAATTAATTATCTCAAAAATATCATCACTAACCTTTAAAGAAAGAAGAATTGAGAAGAAAGAAGAAAAATACAAAGTTGAGAGTCTGAAGAACTGAGAAGAAAGAAGCATTATAAACTTACTAAATTGTAAAGAAGTAATAAATAAATATATGAGAGAATAAATGCAATGGGAAAGTTGAGGAGCAGAGGTGGCCACGTGGGTGGGAGCTTGGGAATGGGAAAAATAATTTGAAAGGAAGGTTCAAGGAAGGTAGTTTTATTTGCTGAATAACCAAAATTGTTCTTTAAAAAAAAAATCTAACCACTTATTTTGAATATTTTAAAACACTATTTTTTATATATAATCAAAACATTATATTCATTAATCTATATAATTTATCTATCATAGCAAAAAGTAATATTAATTACTCTAATAAAAATAAAAAGTCTCATCGCAAATACAAAACGCATGTGATGAGGCTTTTTTTTTTAGTCTAATATTATCATAATTTTCCATTTTAAAAAAATTGGATAAGTTTGTATTGAAGACATGAATTAGTAAGAGATTGTTCTATTTGTAGGCATTTTAAGTGGAGTTCGAGAATGCTCCATTTTAGTTCTCACCTAAGGCCCCAAAATGTCTAGTACGGGCCTGAATTCACAATCTTATACAAGGCAGCAACCTTTGGGCCATAACATGCAAGTATCAGACACAGAATAAAAAAAAACAATATTCAATGAGATGTGAGCTTCCATTACATGAGAATGCCCAACTAGATGAACCTTAATTTGACTGAATACAATATTTAAGGAAGATTGTTTGGAGAGAAGAAAGGAGAGGGAGGACGGTTTTAAAGCTCTTTTATTTTTTGTCTAAATCTCTGACCCCTTCATATTGGCTCCAAGAAGGTTTTGTTGTGGCCATTTCCAATACAGTGCACCCAAGACTCCAGATATCTAAGGCAATATTGCAATCACTTGAATTCATTATAACCTGGGCAACCAATGCAAAATGAGAATCATTCTGACCTCAGGTGCCATCCAGTAAGGGCTATCCTTGAATGATAGCGAACACGACTGCCTAGTGATCTGCAAATCATAAACAAAAAAAGTTGGACAATTCTGCTGGCTTGATCATGCAGCCAAGGGCAGAGTCAGGAATATTTGTTTAAAGAACCAAGTTGCAGCATTAATATATTTATCAAGACAACTCTCATACAAACATATATACACGCGCTTTTTTATTATATACACACACATATATATACACACACCCAAATAAAAAATTTAGTATTTCAATCAAAATTATATTTGATGGCGATCTTTCATAAAATTAATAAAATTCATTTTTACCATTTTTATGGTGAAATTCTTAAAAAGATTCATTTTCTATACAAATTATCAAATTTTACACTAATATAAGTAAAAGATCATTTAATTGAATTAATGAAATTTTCAAAAACATAAATGATAAAAAACTTGGAGAAACAAGTTAGGCTCCAAACATATTTGAAACTACTTTGCTTTAACCCATTATGTGGCAACTAAAGAGACATTTCATGTGTAGTTTTAGTAACAGGATTTTTTTAATAAGGCAATAACTTGTTAATCGCTACATAATGGATTGAAAAATATAAATTCAAACATAATTTGGTGTCAAACTTTTTTAAATATTTAACAGATATAAAAGCACATTTTACAATAAAAAATAAAATTGCGAAAAATAAAATTATGTCTCTATAACTATTAGATCAATTATTTTTTTTTTAGAGCATCATTGGACTAATTCAAATACTTGCGGGAGACCAACTTTTATTTTTTAGACAAAATTTTGAAAATATTAAAATAATAATATATTTTTAAAAATTCCAAAATTTTGGAGGTGCCATGGCCCCACCCTTCAACGTAGCTCCGCCCCTGCATGCAGCCAAGAGAATAGTTTTTTAGACATGGTTCACATGAGGCATCATTTAGTGTCACAATTCTGCACTTTTCGTAGGTAGTGATCCTCTAGGCATGATTACAAATTTGATGACAATTCCAACTCCCTATTTTCACATGCATGTGCTTTTATTACATTCTCACTTCAAATTAATCCAAAGTAATTTTGCCTACACTTAAACTAATAGGCCAAGAATGTATTGACCCCTTGTGATATATTAATTAATTAATTAGCCAAGTTTATTAATTAATCAAATTAACATGCAAACGCGTGGTAACACAAACAAATCACCAGTTTACTAAAGTATGCAATGGAAAATAAATTAACACAGTGATTTGTTTATGAATGGAGAAAACCTACACGGCAAAAACCCCACTGAGTGATTTTAAGGTTAACACTCCCAAGAATCCACTATTATCAAAACAAGCGGTTACAAGTAAAGGAATCCTAGTACCTCATACCAACCTATAGTTGAACGCTTACCCCAATACCCAATTGGACTTGTTCTGTAATGACAATCTCTCCTTTCAATGCATAACTCTCAGTACGTGACTAACCAATTGTGCAGATCCTAGTACGCAACTTCAATCACCAACTAGAGAAGGTTGTTGGCTGCAAAGTTCTTCAGTTTATTACACGACGAAGATCGAGAAGCTCTTTGGTCACAAAACCCTATGGTACACAAACACAGCATGCTGTCTCTGGTCACAATTTGCATGAACAACCTTTGCTCAGCTTCTTCACAAGAAAGATGAACTAGGGCAAATTCTGTCTTTGGTCACAATTTGCATGAACAAACTTTGCTCAACACTTATGCAACTTATGTCACCTTTGACGGTCCTTAAAATAATCCTCTTATATGTCTAGGGTTGTGAGAAAAGAAAGCCCAAATATACAATCAAGGATTGGATGAAAAACAAACCAGAAATTCTGAGTTTCATAAACCTCGACAGATACACTATCTGTCGAGCTGCTGTCGAGCCATGGGCTGGAACAGCTCTTCAAGGCTCAATAGATGCTAGCTGTTGAGCTTTAATGAACAACACTTTTCACACTTGAATCTTTGACAACTTGCATGGCTTTAACACTTGAACTTGAAATAAGGTTTCTTGAAGCATCAAACACATCCTAAATCTACCCAATTACAAGTAAAGTGCGGTTTGTTAAAGAATTAGTCAATTACATAAAAGAGTGACATATGTTCCTAACATTGAATCACATATGTCCTAACACAAACACTTGGCCGTTCTTAAGCCTGCCAGCTTCACATGGCCAACTGTGTCAACAAGTATATTTGCTCCCTTAAAGAAATCCAATTGAAGAGATAACTTATGTGTAAAGTTGGGCAAATTAAAAACTATAGTAGAAGAAAATCTTATATCCTGAATCACAATATGAAGATGTTAGGAAACACAATTCACCTATGAACAATATTTTTAGCATGTAGATATGTAAGCGTTGACAAGATTTGTTGAGTACAACTATGATAGGCCAAAAACATATTGACCCCTTGTGATGGATTAAGTTGATTAATTAGCCAAGTTATTAATTAATCAAATTGACATGCAAATTGTATGGTAGCACAAACAAATCACCAATTAGACTAAGTATACAGCGGAAAATAAATGACACGGTGATTTATTTAGGAATGGGGAAAACTTACACAGCAAAAACCCCACTGGGTGATTTTAAGGTCACCACTCCCGAAATTCCACTATTATCACAACAAGCGGTTACAAGTAAAGGAATCCCAAGTACCTTACCAATCTACAATTGAACCCTTACCCTAATACCCAATTGGACTTGTTCTGTAGTGACAATTTCTCCTTTCAATGCACGGCTCCCAAGTACGTGACTAACCAATTGCGTGGATCCCAGTACGCGACTTCAATCACCAACTAGAGAAGATTGTTGGCTAAAAAGTTCTTCAATTCATCCACACGATGAAGATCAAGAAGATGCTCGATTACAAAACCCTACAGTGCACATTACACAGCAACTTCTTCATAAAAGAAATGAACTAGGGCAAGACCTTTGTCTCAAGTCACAATTTGCTTGAACAAGGATTACTCAATGCTTGTGCAACTTGTGTACTCTTTGACGGCCCTTAAAATAATCTTTTTATATGTCTAGGGTTAGAAGAAAAGAAAGCCCAAAGACACATCCACAGATTGGAATCAAAACAGAACTCAGAATCTGTTTTTCTTAAACCTCGACAGATAGAGGTGTCGAGAAGCTATTGAGCCACGGGGTTGGAACAACTCTTTAAACCTCGACACATGCTAGCTGTCGAGCTTTAATGAACTTGCACTTTTCAGCTTGTTTCTTGGACAGACTTGATGATTTCAATACTTGATCTTGAAACATAGTTTCTTGAAGCATAAAACTCATCATAAATCTACCCAATTACAAGTAAAGTGCGTTTTGTCAAAGGATTAGCCAATTACATAAAAGAATGACATATGTTCTAAACAATTGAAACACATATGTCCTAACAATCTTCCCCTTTGGCAATCCATGACAAAACCATAACTAACAAATGAACATATGAGAGAAGTCATAAATCACTCAACTCATATTCACTTGTTGAATACAATAAAATCTATCCTAACACAAACTTTTGAAAAACTTTGCAAGAAGAGAGTTTATGGCAAGTAAACTTTGACAACCTGTATTTCTGAAATACTTTAAACAAAACTCAACAAGGCATCTTAGTGTAAAACGAAAATAATAGATTGCATACAAGTAAAGAAACATGTGTATAAAGAAAGAAAATGAACAACACATGTAAGGGTTGGTGAAACAACATACATCATCACATATATATCAAAGATAAGCACAATGTATGTAAAAATGATCACAAGACCTAGGTACAAGAAGAAAATGTATCTAAAGTAAAGAAAAGAAAAAAGATACAAGTAATCCTCACTACATCCCTCAACAACAACACTCCCCCTATCAAAAATGTCCCTATACAAGCTCTCCCCCTAAGTATGACTACTCTCATAGCCCAAAACTACTTCCCCTTTTTGTCACGAGTGACAAAGGGTAGAGGGTTAAGTAGACATCTCATCGGTAGAGCTAGCATCTCCATCATCATCATCCGAAACGTCATCGTCATCACCATCATCATCCTCAGACTCGGAAGTCATAGGAGGTGGTGGAGGAGAAACCTCAAGAGCAAAACCACCCATGGTCGCCTATCGCCGAGCAATATGACCAACACGAACATTCACCTGATACAACTTTATAGAGAGTGTATCTAGGCAAGCATCTATGCGTTGAAGCTGCACCATGATGTCTCTTAGTGACACATCTCTCGTAGAAAATGAGGGAGCGGATGAGGCTCGAGTAGATCTAGATGGAGCTGAACAGGAGGAAGGAGCTGCTGAATCTATCTGTCGCGACCGAAACTGCGCCTCACTACGTTTTACGGTAGCAGCGTTTATGGCACACATGACATGAAAATGGTCGGACAAGGGAAAAGGGATGAAAAAATGGCTTAAAATCCTCGTGATAGCAGAAGGAAAGATTAGCTTATCACGAGTAGCCGTATCCTTATACACATCTATGATAGAAAAAATAAAATGTGAGGGAAAGTCATTGGTAAGATCCTTAAGAAGAGACAACAGAAAACGAGCACGAGGCTTTGTGATAGAGTTGTAGTGAGAGAGAAGATACAACACAAAAGTCAAAACCATGTTCAAGAAACGAAGACCTTTAGCAAAAGGTCGACATGATGTAAACTGGTGCTCACCCCAAACAAAAGGGCGCACACAGAAAGCAGAGATCATCTTGTCTTTGGACACAGTCCGTAGACGCTCGCAACATGGGTAATCAGGATGCACAACCCTCAGAACATGAAGCACATCGGATACCAACTCTGGTGTGACTACTATGCACGTACCTCGAACGCAAGTGTGAAAGAGAGGTACTGAAGAATCAGTTTCATGCATGTTGGAGTAGAACTCCTAGATTAGCATGGAAAGACATGTGACCAGGACATCACACAATGACTCCCATTCCTGTTTGTGAAAGACATCGGGAAGGTCAGTGTCGGCGAAGTCCACCAGAACAACTTGGCGTTCCGAATGAACACCTCGTTTAGAAAAGTTCTCCGAGAAGTCCTTTTGGGCATCCTTATCATGGAACCGAACAGAAAGGGGAGTAGGATCAGAAGGCGAAGAGGCCCTAGAACGAAGAGGGTTCTAGGACGGAACAAACTTACGTTTTGGTGCCATAGACACTACTAACATAAACAGAAAGAGAAGGGGAAAGAAAGAAACACTCAGAGAAGTCCCAAAGCAATGCAAATATAACAAGTATATATAAAAGAGAGAATGTATGCATGGGAAATGCATGAATATGTGACATGCAATATAAAAAGCATCATTGGCTCAGCCCAATCCAAACCTACCAGCACACAAACAGTTTGCACACATCTAAATGCATGAGGATACTGTTAAAATGTGAATGTGATGCAATGCGTGGAGTATTTAAGATCAAATCAACAAAATCCATCCTAAAGATTGCAACAATACTCCTCAATTTTGAAAAACCCCAAAAACTAGGTTTCAAAACATGAAATGCATGTAAATGAAGAAGATTAGATGTTTACCAAGTGAAGAAAAACTTGAACAAGCTTGAGGAAACCTTGGGTAGAGGTTTGGAGTGAGAAAGAGAGGTTTGGGAGGTGATGAGACAGAGCTATCGAGAGAGAGATCGAGAGAAATGAGAAACCGGATCGCACAGAACCTTTAAATAGAGGTTCAGTAAATCTCAACAGATACAGGTGTTAAGAGGTGTCGAGACATCTGTCGAGGAAGGTGTCGAGCAAAACATCATCGATAGATAGATCTATCGAGAAGGTGTCGAGGAACAATGCAAAGACATGAGAACAGAAGCTCGATCGATCCACTAGGTGTCGAGAAGCTAACGAGAGGTCAGAAGATTTCTCGATTGATCCACCAGGTGTCAAGAAGCTATCGAGATTGCGATAAGAAAAAGTTAGGAAGCTCGACAGACAGCCAGGTATCAAGGAGGTGTCGAGCCAACTTTTAAAAGCAATTTTTTGAGAAGAGAAAAACACAAACATGGATACAATCATGCATGCAACTCAACCAATGATCCAATCAACATATTAGACTCTCAAAATCATCTCTCAACAACAATTTTAATCACATGGATCCCAAAACACACACGCACACTAAACAAGTCTAACCAATTTTATGTTTCAAAAATAAGTTAAGACAGTTTAGTGAGCATACATCAACAAATGTAAACCTTGTGATGGCCAAATCACATTGTACCTGCACATGTATCAAAAGTAGCAAAGAATATTGCGTGTTGTGTGTGAAAACATCGCAAGAATGCATAAGTGTCTCTATGTTATGACGATTTGAGATATGAGAAAATTACTTTAACTCACACACAATCATAACTGTTTGATGGAGACTATCACCTTCGAGGTATATCCTATAACTCTCACATCTCCTAGAAAACACACTTGCAATCATATTTAAAAAGCATTTTGATCTTTTTTCTTTTATTTCTTTGCATATTTTCTTTTTATTAAGCAAATCATGCATGGGTATACAAGAGTGAGAAAAGAAATACCTAATTATGTTAAGCTTTTTGACATTGCACTTTTGCTATGCCGAAACATACAGATGTCATATCATAATTGGAGGGTAACAGTGGTGAGATGGTTATTTATGCCTTTCTCTTAGGATTTTCTAGTCCTACCCGTCAAAAAGAGTGATACGAGTGTTAAGTACAAGAGATTACTTAACCTTACTCATCACAAACAAAGAGCCACAAAACTCACTTGCTTAGTTGTGCATAGAGATGCTAATTTAAGCTACAAGAGATACAAAATTTAAAAAACTCTATTTCAATGACCATTTTAAGGTTCACAAGAACCAATGTAGACATACACACTGTTTTTGTATTTTTCAAATTTTCAATTTCTTTTATTTTTATCTGAAAAACAAAATAAAACAAAAAATGAAAGTAAATAAACAAAAACATGTTAAACAAAGCCAAACAATGCATAAAACTAGACTGACTCAAAACAGTAAAGCAAAAACACACAAGTAATGCAAAAACAAAAACAAGAAGGGGAGAGAGAGAAAAAGTGAATAAATCACTTGAAACCCTTTTCCTTCCACACATTGGAAGAACCTTTCCTTTTTGCAAACCCTTGAACCGATGATAAGGGGGAAGAATTGAAACCGTTCAAGTTCGAAAGGAACATGAGGGCTTTGAGAAGATCTCTAAGAGCAGCAAGAGAAGTTTGAAGCTGATTTTGGTTCCCAGATGCTATTATGCCATTGCTCTATTGAGTGGCTAACCACTTATAGCAATTTGGTCGAGTATGACCGGCAATACCACAATGATGACAAAAATGCTGCTTCTTCTGTTTAGGCTTTTGAGAGTTAGCCTTCTTAACCCTAGGGTTTTTAGTTTCCTTCTTCTCAGGCTTAGGGGGTGCTCCTAAGATGGATTTACCCTTATCTAGGTTCCCACTAGCTAATTCAGTTTTAACATCATTGTTCTTAATTTTAATGTTATTAGTAGGAGGAACAAAAACAGTAGTACTAGCAGAAGCAATATTAGAAGAGGAGAATTCATACCCCAAACCGGTTCGATCAGAAGCAGATTTCTAAATGCTGAGCATCTCATCCAGCTTCGCATTTGATGTCCTCTCCAATTGAGCTCTAACTTAAAATAGCTCCGCTTCAAGCTTCTTGGTCTTCTCAACCAAGAAATTGTTCTCGAATCTCAGTGCCCCAATAGTCTAATTAGCTTCATCAAACTTAGTAGAAAGCTCTTCACAGTCAAGTTCCTCATCACTGAGCTTCTTGGTGGCTAGCATATAGAGTTTCTCATGCTTCTTAGAAAGCTTGTACAGTTTCTCATAGGCTGTATGGATATCATCTTGATCATCCATCTTTTCAAACTTGGATTCCACCAATTCCTCTTCTTCATCCACATCTTCAACAATCCCTTTAGTAGGATTGACAGTGGTAGTGAAGGCATTCAAAATTCCGCAATCCTCATTGTCGAAATCATCCTCAGGCTCAGTGTTGCACAAAGTAGTAGCAAGTGCCTTGCTCTTCCCAATACTTTTGAGATATGTGGGACACTCCTGTTTCATGTGACCGAAGCCTTGACACCCGAAGAACTTAGGTCCTACGGGAACAGTGTACTAATCGTCATCCCTAGCATCCTTCTTCCCTTTCTCTTGGCTCTTAAACTGAGAAGAACTGGATTGTCTACGGTCCTTGTAGAAGCCTTTTTCATTGGCATTTTTCATGAATTTCTTGAATTGCATGGTGATGTAGGACTTCATCTTAGAATCTTCATTGTCTGAAGACTCATCTGTCTCACTGCTCTTGGCCTTCAGTGTCATGCTCTTGCCTTTACTCGACTTGCCAATTCTTGTCAACCCTAGTTCGTAGGTTTGCAGATTACCAACCAGCTCAGTTAGAGAAATCTTGTCAATATCCTTTGATTCCTCTATCGCCGTGATCTTGGCATGGAATCTCTCGGACAGAGATCTGAGCACTTTTCTCACAATCTTGAGTTCAAGAATGGTTTCCCCAAGATTGAAAGCTGAGTTCACTATGTCCTTGAGCTTGGCATAGAACTCATCAAACGACTCATCCTCCTCCATCTTAATTTCTTCAAAGCTTGTAGTGAACCTCTGTAGCTTCAAATCTTTGATAGCCTTTGTTCCCTCATAAGTTGTCTGGAGGATGGTCCATGCTTCCTTAGCAGTTTCAGTAGAGGATATCTTCTTGAACTCCTCATTAGTGACCGCACTGAGTAAGGCATTCAATGCTCTGTTGTTGAAGTTTACTGCCTTGATCTTAGCATCATCCCAATCGGCCGGCACTTCTTTAGGCTTGGTCCAGCCTGTCTCCACAACTTGCCACACCCTCTCATCTAGAGACTGCAAGAAAGCTTTCATGCGTACTTTCCAGTATGCATAGTTAGTACCATCAAACAATGGAGGTATAATAAGAGACTAACCTCTATCCATGACAAACAGGGGTCAATGGATCACACACACAGATTAACCCTAATCAGAGTGTGCTTACTCTGATACCACTTGATAGACCAAAAACGTATTGACCCCTTGTGATGGATTAAGTTGATTAATTAGCCAAGTTATTAATTAATCAACTTGACATGAAAATTGCATGGTAGCACAAATAAATCACCAATTAGACTAAGTATGTAGCAGAAAATAAATGACACGGTAATTTATTTACGAATAGGGAAAACCTACACGGCAAAAACCCCACCGGGTGATTTTAAGGTCACCACTCCTGAAATTCCACTACTATCACAACAAACAGTTACAAGTAAAAGAATCCCAAGTACCTTACCAACCTACAGTTGAACCCTTACCCCAATACCCAATTGGACGTGTTCTATAGTGACAATTTCTCCTTTCAATGCACGGCTCCCAAGTATGTGACTAACCAATTGCGCGGATCCCAGTACACAACTTTAATCACCAACTAGAGAAGATTATTGGCTACAAAGTTCTTCAATTCATACATACGATGAAGATCAAGAAGATGCTCGGTTACAAAACCCTTCGGTGCACATTACACAGCAACTTCTTCACAAGAGAGATGAACTGGGGCAAGAATTTTGTCTCAAGTCACAATTTGCTTGAACAAGGATTTCTCAATACTTGTGTACTCTTTAATGGCCCTTAAAATAATCTTTTTATATGTCTAGGATTAGAAGAAAAGAAAGCCTAAAGACACATCCACGGATTGGAATCAAAACAGAACTCAGAATCTGTTTTTCTTAAACCTCGATAGATAGAGGTGTCGAGAAGCTGTCGAGCAGCTGTCGAGCCACGGGGCTGAAACAGCTCTTTAAACCTCGACACATGCTAGCTGTTGAGCTTTAATGAACTTGCACTTTTCAGCTTGTTTCTTAGACAGACTTGATGACTTTAATACTTGATCTTGAAATACAGTTTCTTGAAGTATAAAACTCATCCTAAATCTACCCAATTACAAGTAAAGTACATTTTGTCAAAGGATTAGCCAATTACATAAAAAAAATGACATATGTTCTAAACAAGAGAAACACATATGTCCTAACAAACTACAAGTTTTTGGTTCGCCAAAGCCAAACCAAAGATGGATTTAGGATTTGGAGTTAAGGGGACAGCTCTGCTATTGATTTTGAAAGTTCAATTAGCGTATAAAACACTAATGAACGTTTAGATTCCTAATATCAAAGTTACCAATACAAGCTTATACACAAACAATATATGTGTGGAATGATAAATATAAGCTAAACCCTAATTGGTAAAACACTCTAAACCAAAATTAATCACAAACACGGCAATAATCAAAAGGTAAAGAGTAAAGGAAGAGAGATGCAAATACAAAGATAACACGACGATGTGTTATCGAAGAGGAAACCAAACTACTCAACGAAAAACCTCTCTGCCGCCCTCCAAGCGGTCAAATAATCCACTAAAGAATGAAGTTGGGATACTGTAGACACCTTATTTCGTTCCTCAATTATAATGCATATCTTTTGCGCATGCGTCCCCCCAATGATGAACTGATTAAATGATATGTATAACTCCTTAATCTCTCTCTTATTTGGCACATCTTTATTTTATTTTTTACTTTTTTTTTTTAACTCCTATATTTATTTATTCTTAGTTTTAATTGTCAATTTTTTATTTTAAGTGCATTTGAACCAACCATTTTTTATTTTAATCCATGCATGCCTCTCATTTTTTCCATTTTTCACAAAATCCTTAATTTTTGAAAGTTATATAAAAATAAAAAAAAATCAAGTTTTGTGCCTCAATCTCCCTCTCTGTTAATTTAACGTAAAAACAATTGCATTTTATTTCAAAATATATTGCTATAAACCCAGCTTTAGAGCGGAAAAAGGGGAGGCAACGGAGGGTGAAAAAAAAAGTAAAGAGAGGAAAACAAGGAGATCATTTTTCCTTGGTTTTCCACTAGATTCTAGAAAGAGGATAGACCCATTTTTTTCCTCATTTCAAAAACTCATTTTTCATCACACCTCTTTGATTCTAATCTTCAAAAAAAAAAAAAAAAGCTTTCAAAAAACACAAAAAAAAACATTGAGAGATTGAGATTTCTTGAGAGAAAATCCGGTCCTGAGGGGGGACAAATCCCACACTGTATATGGCTTTTTCAGCGCCTCTCCGTCAACCGTTGACGGTGGAGTGTAGTGGGAGGACCATCCGTCAGAGAACGTCGTTGCCACTGCTGTTGCCGTTCGTCTCAGTGGAGTCACCATCAAACTCATTTGAGGGTGCTGGGTATGTATTCATCCTTCCACTCTTTCATTCTTGTGTGTTTTAGCCGTTTGAAGCTTGGTTGCTTTGCTGGGTTTTTTTCCTCTTCAGTCTGAAAGTTAAAACTTGAATCTTGGCTGCCTTGAACAAAGAGTAGAGCTGGGATGTAATAAAAAGAAAGCTAAAGTGAAAGAGTGGGCTTAAAGCATGTGATTTCTTAGAAAGTGGACCATGCATTGATGGCTTGTGATGAGGACATAGGTTCTTGTCTTTTTCTTTTTTCTCTCACCGTAGCTAATCTCCCCTAGTTGCCTAGACCCATGATCTTCCCAACAACTCCCACTATTTTGGTTTCTACAAACAAAATATAAAAAAAATATACTTTTGTTTTACTTCAAGTCAAAAGCAAATGTTTGATTCCGATTTTCACAAACAAAATAAATATATATATATATATATTTTTTTTTACTTCAAATCAAAAGCAAGTCCATGTTCCGGATCCCACAAACAAAAAACAAAAATATGCATTTTTTTTACCAAGTCCATGGTTTCGGTTTTCACAAGCAAAAATAAGAATAAAACTTTTTTTTTACTTCAAATCAAAGCCAAGTCACAAGCCAATCTGATTAAGCCCCCACTCTTTTCTTTAAAAAGATTACAATCCTTCTTGTCCCTTAAAATGAACTGTTCTCATATTACTCACATCATATCTTGGAAGAGTTTAAGCTTACACATGCTTTTTTTTTTTTGTAGTTGTTATGTCAATTTCTTAACATGCTTGTTAATTTCTTGGTCGTCATTTTGTTTTGTTATTAACTTGCTGCTTCTTTTTATTTATCGTTATCTTGTGTTATGATCTAGCTCTAGGCCATCATGCCATAAAATCAACTACTTGCTTGATTTGGTGTAATGAATTTGGTTAATAATATTTTACCCATTGAACAATTAATTGAACATCAAATAGTCCTTACTTATTTAGTAGAGACCGGTAGACATATCGGGCCTGCGTGAGTGCCTCATACCTTCCCATGGCGTAATTTGACCCCCGAACTTGTCCTTGTCAGACGTAGACCGTTTTCCTTATCCATTGAGTCAATCAAATAAAAAAGAAAGGGTTTTTATTTCTTGTTTTTTTTTTCCCTTGCAAAAAAAATAGAATAAAATAAGTGGCGACTCCTCAACTTTTTTTTAGACTCATGATTTTCTTAGTAGTAAAAAATACTCCAAAAATAAAACCTTTCTTTGTCTTAAAAAACCTTTCTCGAGAAGCATCAAGTGGCCGTGTCCACAGATACATGAATAATAATAGACCCTCCAAGCCTAATCTACCCGATGCAAACACAAAGATAACACGACGATGTGTTATCGAAGAGGAAACTAAACTATTCGACGAAAAACCTCTCTGCCGCCCTCCAAGCGATCATATAATCCACTAGAGAATGAAGTTGGGATACATGAATAATAATAGACCCTCCAAGCCTAATCTACCCGATGCACCTAAGTCCTCCAAGCTTCTTGCTCCAACAGGGTTATGCCGAACCTTGTCTTCTCTAGCTTATCGGATCCTGCAATAAGTCCATTGCATCCACCAAATAAATTGGTCCTCTCTGAACTACTTCCCAAGCACCAAAATACCTCTTCACTGATATGGGTATGATAAGATAAGAATTTGGCAAATGAACCTCTCAAGGGTATGTCAATAGAAAGGGTGAAAGTAGAGGAATTTGGAGAATCAAAAGATTAAGATTATGGACGAGTCAATCTTGTTTTTCTCTAGGGTATAAGGGTATTTATAGTAGGGTACGTGAGGAATGTGAAAAGGCATATTTCATCCAAATAGGACATTCTGGCGACTCGGCCTCGCGACTGGAACTAGTCACTAGTCTGAGTTGCGAGATAACTGTCAAGCCAGACTATACTTTTTGTCCTGTAGTGCTCCAGCTATCGTGATCTTTCAGCTCCCTACATGCTTCACACGTGTGCCACTTTGGTGACTTGCCGGTCGCGAGATCTAGTCGCGAGACTCCTTTGAGTGCACACATCTTGAGTTTTCTTCACACTTTCTCACACACAACTCTTACATAATTCTCACCTAAATACAGGGTATCTAAAATACAAGAAAATTTAGCACAAAATAAAGCCAATACATGATTGAATAACTTCAACCTTACAATCTCCCCCTTTGGCTATTCCGTAACAAAACCCTAAAACAGACTCTAGACTTAAAATGTGAGTTAGGAACAGTTGTCAAAACTCACTCACACCTAACTCTAGATTATGAGAAGCTCTTGAACCATACGAACAAGATACTTGAAAACAATAACACAATAATATCATTGTAAGCAGAAACCTTGAAATGCATATGGAGCAAACACAATGCGATCAAGCAACAAAGAGTACAGCAATAAAGCATGGCTTGACCAAACAAAAACAATCACTATACATAGTGATCACAATGATCATTCACACAAGGAATGAACTTTCAGACATGCAAGCCAATAAGCTCAATGCAAAGTATCATTTGCATGTCCAACATTCAACCAATATAAAAACACTAAGTTATTTGCATCAAGGATATAAGATCCAACAAAGGGCACAAGAGTGGAGTATTAAAGAAAATGCATACATAATCTAAAAGTACGAAATAGCTACGAAGCAAAGGTACAAAATAAAGCATAGTCTAAATAGCTAAAACATTCAAGTCTTCTTAACACATCATAGTCAAGTATTAATAAAAACAAGTACTAAAGCCATAGAATACTTAAAAACCAAACCAAAGTACTTAAATAAGTGCTATGAAAACCCATAATTGAAACTAAAACACACTTAAACCATAAAAAATATAAAGACTTCTAAAAGTTCTCCCCCTCAAGATAAGGCTCCCCCTTAAGAGCAATTCCATACTACCTTTTTTTGACTGGAATGGCCAAAGGGCTAAGCCTGGTCCGTGAAGCCATCAAACTTACCTGTGAGCAAGTTGATTTGGTCTTGAATGGTGGTTAGCCTATTGGAGTGCTCAGTTTGGACTTCTCTCAAGCCATCAATCCACTCAAGAATTATCTAAAAAGCATCTGGAAGGGCTGCTGAAGATGAAGCTCTACTCCTTTTACCATGACTTCTAGAAGTTGATGGTTGTCCTCCTGCTTCAATTTCGGTGTCCATTGGCTCTCCATGTGTGGGATCAACCTCTTCTTCATCGCCCGGAAGATGAACTTTGATCCTTTTGATAGTTAGAGCATTGATAGCCAAAGAAGAAGGCATGACACTGACATCTTGGGGAGTTTCCACACCTTTTGCATGAAGGATCCTCATGATCAGACTAGGGAAGATGAGCTTTGCCCTTGAGGATATCCTTGTTTCATTGGCAATGATGTTAAATACATGAGCACTGAAGTCAATGTAGGTATTCTCCCAAAGCTTCATGAGGAAGATGGCTCTAGCATTGTTTATGGCGGTCATCTTCTTCACTAGGTATAGATTGAACATCATGATGTATGTGAGACATCATAAATCCAGTGGGAAAACAGATGTGTTGAGGCATCTCCCTTCTCTAACTCCACCAATATGGGATTGAACCGTTTCTATGGAGAGCATTTTGTCATTGAAGTGAGTAAAGTCATTTCCACTTCTCCAAATCCAAGAACCTCATCAACATCCTCCACTTCAATGGTGAATTCATGGCCTCTAACCCAACAGTCTATGACATTATCTCGTGCTATGGCATTGGTGTATAATTCCCGAATTAGTGATTCACACACTACGGGAGGTCACCAAGAAGCTTTTCCCGACCTCTCTCTTCAAAGTAGCTTGGAATGAAGAAGTCCTTAAGATCAACTAGGTCCACAAACCACTCTTAAATGATTGGAGCTTTTTCAAATTGCCGATTGTATCGCTCAAAGTGTTGGATGGTGCGAAAACGAGTATTGTCCATTTTCTTCCTCTTGTCAGCGCGTTGTGCAGTGGTTTTCTTCTTTAGAGTCATCTGTAAAAGATAGAGCAGCAACTACCACAAAACAGAGCACAAAATATGATAACGAACCTAATTAGAAACACGTTAGTATCAACATAATGGACAATGAATTAAAACTCTAAAAATAGATATATATATATATATATATATATATATAGAGAGAGAGAGAGAGAGAGAGAGAGAGAGAGAGAGAGAAATTCACATAACATTGACATAAGACAACATAAATCATCAACACATGGTAGAATCATGACAATAAGCACTCATACATGTCAAAGTGTGTGTGTGTGTGTGCGCGCGCGCGCGTGCGCATCAAATGCAAAAATGTGCAAACTAGGGCAAAGTAGAAAACCACATAATCATATGATGTTTCAAGATCAAAGAAAAATGATCATCCCTACAGCTTTTGTATTCCATGGAAACCAAAGAGACACAAAAACATCTAAGAGACATTTTTTCATGAACATGATATGCGCAATACAACACAAATATGGTATAATACACAACAATGAAGAACAATCATGTAAAGCATGTAAAATAGACATTATACTTACAAAATCAACAAAACATCATCAAAACCATATTCAAGCATCATATTTTCAAATCTCATCATAGACACAAAATCCAAGAAATTTAGGACTAGAAACATGAAATACTTTGGAAATAAAAGAAATGCGTAAATGCACTTTTAGTCACTACATTTTGCACTTTTTTCATTTTGGTCCCTACATTTTGTTTTTATCACTTTTAGTTCCTAAACCAATTAACGTTTGACATTTAGGTCATTTCCGTCACCCAACCAACGGCAAAAGCTAATGTGGCTAATAGTGGAATAAAAAAAAATATAATCACACACATTAATTAATTAAATTAAAAAAAACAATTAAAAAATTTATAATAAAAAAATCATTAGTTTTTGGGAAGAACACGACTATTCATATTCTTCAACATCTTTCCCCGAAAATTTCTAGGCATTCAACATCTTTTCCAGAAAATTTCTTTCAAACCAAGCACTGAAAAATTCACATTTAAAAAGCCAGTGCATCATAAATGACAAACCCAACCAAACTCATAAATTTTTCTTGAACAATCATCAAAATTTTCCCCAAAAAATCAAGATTTTCTTTCAAACTAAACATTAAAATTCGTCACATTTAACAAACAAACATAAACACAAACCCAATCAACAAACTTAAACACAAACCCAGAAATTTTCTTTCCACCCGAACCCAAACCTAGAAATTTTCTCTCTACCCAAACACAGAAAAATCCAACCACCACCTCCACCGATCAAACCCAGCCAACAAACATAAACACAAACCCAACCAACAAACTTAAACACAAACCCAAAAATTTTCTTTCCACCCAAACCCAAACCCAAAAATTTTCTTACTACCTAAACACAGAAAAATCCAGCCACCACCTCCACCGATCAAACCCAGCCAACAAACATAAACACAAACCCAACCAACAAACTTAAACACAAACCCAGAAATCTTCTTTTCGCTTGAACCCAAACCCAGAAATTTTCTTACTACCCAAACACAGAAAAATCAGCCACCACCTCCACCGATCAAACCCACCACCACAACACTTATCAAACAATCAAGAGAGAGAGAGAGAGAGAAAGAGAGAGAGTCAAGTTTAGATAAAGAGAAAGTCAGAGATTAAGAGAAAAACAACCCACCACCACCGATTGAACTGGAACCCATCAAACTTGCTGGAAGAGTCATCTGATCCCCAGACGGTTGCCTTTGCCATAGTTAAGAACATCTAAGATGAAGGATTCGGAGAGGCGGAGGTTGAGTTGGGAGAGAGCGAGGTCGGTGGAGCGACGAGAGGATAAGTCGTTGCTGTCATTGCAGAGTTGTTAGGTGTTTAAGATGAGGAAGATTTGGTCAAGGAGAGAGTTATTGCAGTGATTGAACCAGTCCTTGAAGGAGGAGACTAGAAGATCCGAATCATGGTTGGGGGTTAGGGTTGGGGCTGTCTGAATATTTTAATGAAAAAGAAAATTTTCCAAATATTTTTTTAAAACTTTGTTCAAATTACTTTTTAGATCTTAATTTTTGTAATTTTTGGGTTTTAATTTTGTTTTTTATTTAGTTAAAATTAATAAATTAATTTTTTAAATTTATATGCCAATGTGGCATTTTTTAATACCAAAATAAATTTTTTTTTATTTTAATGCTTTTAAATAATTTTTAATTATCTTTCTCAGCCACCTCAGCTTTTTCCATTAGTTGGCTGACGATAAGGACTTAAATGTCACGTGTTAATTGGTTTAGGTACTAAAAGTGGTAAAAATAAAATGTAGGGACCAAAATGAAAAAAGTGCAAAATGTAGGGACCAAAAATACATTTACGCCTAAAAGAAAACCCATACCTTTTCTTGAAGATTGATGAAGGATTGATGAAGAAAATGGAAGTTTTGTGAGTAAAAATGGAGGTTTTGGAAGAGGGAGAGGCGGACAAGACAATGTGGGTGCACGTGATGCGAGGGAAAACTGAAAAGTTTTTGAAAATTGTCTTAGATTTAACCCTATTTATGCAAAACATGCGTTTTTTGCGACTGGAATGAGTCGCGAGAAAGTCACCAAGTCAAGTCACCAAAATCCCTTAACACAAATTTCGAAAAAATTGTTTAAGTGTTTTTTGCGACTGGGATTTCCATTCGCGAGCAAGTCAGGAGGGGACCCACAAAACCTTTTAAGTAAACTCACGACTAGAGCTTCACTCGCGAACTAGTCGCGAAAACCCAGAATTTTTGAAAAAATTTCTAAGTCATTTCTACGACTGGGGGACTAACTCGTCAGAGAGTTGCAAAAACTTTTGAGTAAGCTCGTGACTGGCTTGACCCGCGAGTGAGTCACCAAAACAGAGTTGCACAAATTTTTTGAAGCAAAATACTTTCCAAAAAAAACTAAAAATACTCAAAAATCTTTTTGTGTTTAATCAACATATGATTGAGCATGTGCGACACATTTAATCAAGTATAGTCACATAAATGAATAAGACATTCGTTAAACATAGACAAATGTGATGTATGTGGATATTGAAAATGAGATAGTCTTTAATCTAATGTGAAGTTTCAATGATCAATTCAACTAAGGCATACACAATTAGAAATAGGAAGAGTGACCAATCTCAATTATAGAAATATGCATATATGACCTCCCACAAAACTTGATTACATAACATTGAAGCTTTTCATTTGGCTTCTTACATTTCATAACATTTGATCATTTACGTACAAGAACATCTCATTTTGAGATCGATGCTTGAAATTTTTGATATTTCAATTTGATGAGCAAGCCTTTGGCTTTTTGGGCATCATACATTTTTCATTACAAGTCGCTTTCTATTTTTCCTAGTCGAATACTAGTATGTGTGACGACTTTTGCAGCTCATTATCTCTTTTCGAGATTTAACATTGGTTGAGCTATATTAAGCAAAAACATAAAAGAGTGAGAAGATATATAGGCACAAGCCTATGCATGTCTCAAGATCAACCAAACCATCGACTAATCATTCATGAAAAGTTTGAAGATCTATTTACAACAATCACATAGATGTCAAGATTTTTCCCATAATGATATAAGTGCATAAAGAACAAGCTATGCTCGTAAATGCACAAAACTATCTATACGAAGGTACATGGCAAAACATGCATGTGACAAAGCACAAAAATGCCAATCAAACGTTTTGGATTTTCTACTTTTTATATGTTTTTGGATTTTTGACACAAAGACAAGTAAAAATTGATCAAAAAGAAACAAACACTCAAAGCATTTAAAAACAATAGACAAAATAGTAAAAACAAGCTAGAATGATAACACATAAGCACACAACCAAACAATGTCACGTCAAATAGGAAGTATTAATGCATGGACATGTTCTAATGCTTATGCATGTGTACCCTTCTTCACCCATACGACAGGTGCATTTGGGGTGATATCCCTAGAGGATTAGGTATAAGAGTAATGACTTTCAAACCTTTAGGTGAAGCTTGCCAAACAAGAGGTGATGGTATCAATCATCTTCATCATATCCCTCAATCCGGGATCAACTTCTCACCCTTTTTATTGCTTGGTAGTCCCATTCCCTTTGCCATTTCTTGGTCCTTTTGGCCTTTAAGCACTTACATTCTTCAATGTTTGAAGCTTATGGAAATTAGGTCTGGTGTGTCCTTGAATTCCACAATGATGGCAGAAACGTTGAGTTTGTGGACCTCTTTGTGACTTTGGAAGGTATTTCCCTTTAGCCTTGGGTTTGACCACTAATTGGTTAGGTGGCTTTGCCAAAACCTGTTGAGTAGTCACATTCCGCTTTTTCTCGGCCTTCACTTTCTCAACAATAGGAATTGCTATCATTGGTTCCTTTGCTTTCACAAAATTCATTTCCTTGGACACATTGGCACTTGAAATACTCTCTTCGGTGTATCCTAATCCGCTTTTTTCAGAGAACAGCTTTTGATGAGCTAGCACTTCATCAAGCTTCTTAGAGGCAACCCGCTCCACTTTAGCATTGGCTTGAATCACTTCAAGCCCAAGGAACTTGATCTTGGAATAGGTTTTAGTTAGTTCTTCTTCAATGCCTCAACCTCACATTTAGTCTTTTTATACCGCACTAGAAGACTTTTGTAATCTTGCTTGGCTCTCTTCATTTTCTTAATGGCTTCTCTAGCCACTCTTGCATATTCACCGATCTTCTCAAGAAGGGAATTGTAAGATTCTTGCAATCCCATTGTTCCTTCATCTTCATCATCATCGGATTCCTCTATTATCCCCATTGACTCCACTTCGGTGTGCTCATTATGCTCTTCCACTAGCACACTTAAATCATCCGAAGATTGTGCGGGAGCAATGGCCATGAATGCGAAGTAGTTTCCCTCTGTGTCACAGCTTTCTTCCGAGTCCTAATTAGAGGAGTCCATGTCACTAAGGGTAGTGGCATACACTTTACCCTTCGCTCTCAAATAGTTGGGACATTCCTTCTTGAGATGTCCATGACCATTGCATTCGTAGCACACGATTCCTTAAGGAGATAGAGAATCCTTCCCATCTTTTTTCTTGAAATCCTTTTTCTCCTTCCTAGAATTTGAGAATTTCCCCTTCTAAACAAACTTTCCATTCTTCTTGAACTTTAAGAACTTACGGAAGTTCTTAGCAAGGTATGCCACTTCTTTCTCAACTTCATCCTTATCCGAGAAGTCTTGATCTTCCACCCTTTCATTAATTGTCTTGAGAGCAAGAGACTTGCTCTCCCTATACGACGATAGAGACAACTCATATGTTTGAAGTGAGCCAATAAGTTCTTGGACTTTGATCTCATCAAGGTCCTTGCTCTCTTCGATGGCAGTAACCTTTGCACGAAAGCTCTTCGGTAAGGATCGTAGAATTTTCCTCACAATCTTAGAGTCCTCCGTCTTTTCTCCCAAATTAAATTTCCCAATCACCACTTCATTTAGCTTCCCATAAAATGAGTTGAATAACTCGTCTTCACTCATCTTCAACTCCTCGAAGCGTGTGGTAAGCATTTGCAACTTGGTGTCCTTCACCTTTTTGGTTCCCTCATAAGTTGTCTCCGAAATTTGCCACGCCTTCTTGGCAATTGTAACTAGGAGTGTCCAAACAAAACTGGAACCCGACCCACTAGCCCAAACCGTCTGATCCGGCTCGAGAACCGGCCGACCCAAAGCCGATGACTGGTTGGTGACGGGTCTTTGCTCCCTGAACTTGAAAACAGCGGGTTGGTTGGCGGGTTTGAGGCTGAGAAACCAATATTTAATCGACTCGACCATATTTGACTAAAAAATCGCCCATTTTTTGTCCGATCTGTTGAGATTTGGCCTGAACTCGAAGAGTCATGCAAGATCTCATCGAGATTTGGCCTGATCTCATCGAGATCCAGCCAAATCTCACCAAGATTGGCCTGATCTCTTTGAGATCTGCTGAGATCTTGTCAAGATCTGGTCAGGTGTCGCCAGATCTAACGACTTTTGGCAAAAATCCGGCAGATTTTTGCACAACTCGAAACCGCCCGAAAACCGATCTGAACCCAATGAAAATCCTACCACCCAAACCAACTCCATTCACCAGTTGGCGGCGAGTCTAAGCATGGGAAACCCAAAGTGATTGAGTCGGTTCCAAGTTGGGCACAAACCCGACCTAGACCGACCTATGGACAGCCCTAATTGTAACATGAGAGATCCTGTGAAATTCATCAGGTGAAACACCATAAAAAATAGCATTAAGAACCTTGCTATTAGCATTAGCTGCTGCAAGGACTACCTTATCCCATGTAGATTTGGCGGCCTCCAGCCTAGTCCATCCTATCTCGACAGTGTCCCAAACATTATCATCAATGGAGCATAGAAATGCCCTTATACTGACTTTCCTAAATGCATAGTTACTCCCATCAAAGTAGGGAGGTGCATTAAGGGATTGAGATCGTTCCATCTCAAACGGGATCTACGATCACACTTGGGTAAAGAAACCACACAAGTTTACCCATTCAATACAAATTGAAAGCTCAATTAGCGTATAAAACACTAATGAACGTTTAGACCCCCAATATCAAAGTTACCAACACAAGCTTATACACAAATAATATATGTGCGGACTGATGAATATAAGCTAAACCCAAATTGGTAAAACACTTTAAACCAAAATTAATCATAAACACAGCAGTAATTAAAAGATAAAGAGTAAAGGAAGAGAGATGTAAACACATAGATAACACAGCAATGTGTTATCGAAGAGGAAACCGAAGTACTCGGCAAAAAATCTCTTCGCCGCCTTCCAAGCGGTCAAATAATCTACTAGAGAATGAAGTTGGGATACATGAATAGTAATAAACCCTCCAAACCTAATCTACCCGATGCACCTAAGCCCTCCAAGCTTCTTGCTCCAACAGGGTTACGCCGAACCTTGTCTTCTCTAGCTTACCGAATCCCGCAATAAGCTCATTGCATCAACCAATCGAATTAGTCCTCTCTGAACTGCTTCCCAAGCACCAAAATACCTCCTCACTGATATGGGTATGGTGAAATAAGGATTTGGCAAATAAACCTCTCAAGGGTATGTCAATGAAGAAGGTGAGAGTAAATGAATTTGGAGAATCAAAAGATTAAGATTGTGGATGAGTCAATCTTGTTTTTCCCTAGGGTTTCTCTCTCAAAATTCACTCTGGAATCTCTTGACATTTCATGGATATAATGATATTTATAGTAGGGTACATGAGGAATGTGAGAAGGCATATTTCATCCAAACAGGGCATTCTGACGACTCAGCCTCGCGACTGGAACTAGGCACGAGTCTGTGTCACAAGATAACTATCAGGCTAGACTGTACTTTTTGTTCTGCAGTGCTTCAGCTGTCGTGACCCTTTAGCTCCCTGCATGCTTCACACGTGTGCCAATTTGACAACTTGCCAATCACGAGATGTAGTTGCGAGACTCCTTTAAGTGCACACATCTTGAGTTTTCTTCACACTCTCTTACACACAACCCTTACATAATTCCAACCTAAATACAGGGTATCTAAAACATAAGCAAATTTGGCACAGAATAAAGCCAACACATAATTAAATAAATTCAACCTTACAGATTACATAAGGTAACTCCAATCTCCAGCTTTGCTGCTCAGATGCTGAGGGTTTTTTTTTTTTTTTTTTTTCCGTCTTTGATGTGTGTGTTTGCTGCTAGGTAAAGAAAAAATTATTTTGCTAAAATTTTAAGGCTGGGTTCTTTGTTTTGGGTAAAATTTATTGGTTGGACTTAAGATTTTTTAGTTTTGCTATTGATAATTTTTGTTGCTATCCTAATTTTTTAGGCTTGTATATTTTGTTTTAGATTTTAAATCTATAAATTTTTTTATGGCCTTTAAAAAGATAAAAATTTTAAGGATACAAAGTTGTTTTATAAATTAATGATGTGATGAGTGGTATTGGTAAGAAAAAAAATGATATTAAGTAGTGAGCCCAGATACAAACCAATAAGAATTTGTTATCTCAATACTTTGTAAGAATATTGTAGAAATGTTTGTGACTATATTATTACTCTTAAAAGAATCAATAATATTGTTAGGGGATCAAAGTGTAATTATATAAAATAAAATTGCTAAAATTAATACCCATATATGTACAATTATTATTATTTTTTTTTATAAAAAAAAAAGGGGGGGAACATTGCCTCCCAAACTAGTCCAAGTTTAACTCCGTCCCTGCCGCCAAACCGTCCATAGTCTTGGATAAGTTTAGAAATCGAGCTACCATATGCATACTCAAGGTATATATAAAGTTTGTCACCTACCTGTTCAAGGAGTTTTAAAAAAATAAGTATACTACAACAAGGTGAATTGACAATTAAAAATATGCAATTTGATTATTTGTAATAGTTTACTAGTCTAATAATTCAAAAAAGAAAAGAAGAGGCTTATACATATTATACATGAAACATGAAATAAAGTTAACACATATTTACTAATTTTTTTTTTTGAAAAGACACATATTTACTAATTAATTTTTTTTTGCACAGTAATCATTTTCAATTAAACAAGAAATATATTCTGACATATTTTTCTTTAAAGTTGCACATATTAACATGGATATTGTTATTATCCTCAAAGATAACAAGCATATCGATCCAAGCTTGATTTTATTCAAATTTGATTTGTTAATTAATTGAGCTATACAAATTAATCTATATATGCGGTCAAAGCTTAATTCATTTGATTAATAAACAAGCTTAAAGTATCATCATGATGAGTCGAATTCAAGCTATTCATAAACATGGCTTGGTTTATTTTAAAGTAGTCTCTAATTCTCACCAAAAAAAAAAAAATCAGAAATTCACCAAAATGAAGTTCATCTTTGTATCAACAATCAACATTATATACTATATAATAAAAGTTGGGCTTAGACGTCATGGTTACGCCAAGTGGCTTCACCAAATTGAAGAAATTTTTTTAGATTTTAAAAAGAAAACATTTAAAACCAACTAATATTAGATTAGCATTAGATTTTTTGTTCATGTCAACTTCTAATTACAAGGACCAACAAAAACTAATTAGATAAACCCAATCCGAATCAAATATCATCCCAAAACTAATTAGATAAAACAGGAATACAAAAATTTCTAATTAAAATGAATTACAAGGAACAAAAAAAACTAATTATATGAAGACTAAGACACATAAAACATAAAAATAAATAAATAAATAACAGAAAGGAGAAGATGAATTTGGTCACAATTGAAATCTTATCCACATCAAATTCCACTTCCAAATATTAATATTTTACTATTATATATTGACTCCTTTAATTTTCAAACTAAGCCTCTCTCTTGGTTTTTTTTTTTTTTTTTTTTTAATCTTTCTCTCCCTCTCCTAGAAGTTGTTTGACATGGAAAATGTCACTACCACCACTGGCAAATATTTTTTTACACTTTACATGCACTTGATTTTTCTTTCAAACCGAAAATCTATTATGAGTTTACGACTATCAAGATTTGTAGATTCTGCCAACAAAAAACAAAGAAACACTATTCTAGCAAAGAAACACTATTCTTGCGAATAGATCATGTGGGGAGTAAAAAGACCCTGATGGGGATGTGGGCCTTTGGGCCATGCTAAGGAAGGCCGACCTGCACTTGGGTTTAGAACTTGTTAGTACTACGGGTCGGCCCATACGCCGAGGATCCGAAGATCCAGCCGAGGATGAATTTCCCTTCGGACGGACACCGGAGAACCCAGGACTTCATGGTAAAGGTTAGGGAATGACACGGTCAAGACCAATGGTTAAAGGGGGTGAATTCTTGAATGTCCTAGAAGCACCGATGTTAGAGAAATACCAAAGATAAAGGCTGCCACCTCCACATTAAAGACCCTGCACCTACCACCCTGGCCGCATTAATGGGGAAGTGACACCTGACCAGTGGAAGGGAAACTTCTGGTTACTATTCAAAGGCACTGAGAAAAGAAATATCTAGGCTAAGGTGGGGCAACACGTGTACAAAGTATCAAAAAGATGAGTATTTAAGGAGCAACTTAGAACAGGAATGGGGGGCTTCCTTTTTTGTAATCAAAAAGAAAAAAGAAAAAAGAGAAAGAGATAATATAAGAACAGCTCTCGGCTTACGTCCGAGCAGGTTGATTTACAATATTCCTTGTTGTTTTCAAGTGTTTGCAATCTTTGGCTTGTCATTTAATTCTCAGACACTTCTAACTTGGGTTTCAAGCCCACACTCTACAAATTCATATTGTTTAAGGCTCATTGGGCCTGAGCCCGTAACTGTTCTTGGGGCCATGTGCAATTGTGCACTTACAGATCATATAAGCAATGAACAATTGAAGGTAACCAATATAGTCATACATTTATTTTACATAGTAAATTTGTATCAAATTACAAATTTATCTGCTTCAATTGTGTACATTTATTTTATAATAAATTTGTTTCAATAAACTAATCTTGAATTATGAATACTTCAATAAACTAGGATGCAATTGTTGTTGCAAATTTGCAAAGACATGATATTTATAATATGTACCAACAAAAGAAAAACTTCATTCAAGAAATTGATGTCCAAGCAAGTCTTTTTCTTTTTCTTTTTTCTCTAAAAACTATTGTTATTATCAGTACGTTGGCTTCAGTAGTCCCCATGCATAAGTATCTTCCTTATGGGTTAAATGGTTGAACAACGTTTAAATAAATAAATAAATAAATAAAAACAAGAGAAGATGAAGATCCATTATGGTTGCAGAAATGTTTTTAGATTATTAAGAAAATAGATATAATTTTTTTTTTTTTGATCTTGTCTTCTTCTTTTATAATTTCTAAGTTGATAAAAATCTTAATTTGATTACAATCCAAATTTTAATCATTTTATTATTAATTTATTTTTTACTATTTTTTTTTCCTCTTCACAGTCATACACGGTTACTTTTTATTTATTTATTTGGATTAAAAAAAAATTAACGTCAATAGTTAGGAAGAGTTAAACACGTGCATGAGTTAGACAGTTATAACTTATACCTATTTGATTATTGAGATAAACCAATCTTCATTGTGATTTTTTCCTCTTCACATGCGGTTACTTTTTTTTTTTCTTTTCCTTTTTACGTGAATAGAAGGAGTTACATACACATTGGAATATACATGCACATCCAAGTCTACTTGGTAACCCCATAAAGTCATTTGTTTATTTATAAATTTTTTAAAAAAATCATTATCCAATTTTTTGTATATCTGATAACTCAAGTCTTTTTCTTATAGAGACAGACCAACTAGAGAGAAACATTCACGGCTAGGACCCTCTGAAATTATCAAGTGAATTGAAAAATTATTATAATTTTTTTTTTTTTTTGGAGATTTTCTATTAGATGAAGACTTTTGAATCCTGATTGAGTTAGGATTTCTAGTATATATATATATATATATATATATATATATATATATATATATAGAGTTTTTATTCAGTGTATTCTTCTACTTTTTTTTTTCTTTTTTTGATATAAAGTAGAAACACAACTTATTATTCTAATCAATTCTCTCCCCCATTACCAATAATTCTCCTTCTCTCATAATTTGTGAAATCCATATTGGAATGCTTTATCAAACCTAACATCCACACTATTGCAAGTATGTATTTCCTTCTTTGTTTTCGTGTTGTGTGTGTGTATATATATATATATATATTTAAGGTTTTGCTTATGAGTCATTAGGGCAATTTTAAATCCATGAAATCCATTATATATTGTGTTATGTTTAGATGTACTTATTACATGTTTATTTTTGTTCAAATCTCCTTTATAAGTTCAAAGATTTTAATTTAATTTTTTTAGATAAGTAATTTAATTATATTATTGAAATAAATTTTTTTTATTTACATATACTTTTCTATTAAGCCGTACATCGCACAAGCATAATAAAAGTTGAGCTTAGACGTTGTGGTTGCACCAAGAGGCGCTTTATTTTTTAGAGTAAAAAGATCTAATGCATCTTAAATTGCAACAACCGTATACTACAACAACAAAAAGAGGTCTAATGCATCTTAAGTTGCAGTAACGTATATTACATTAAATCAAAATGTCTAATGCGTCTTAAATTGCAATAATCATATACTACACTAAAAAAAGAAAGAGGTCTAATGCATCTTAAATTATATGATTTTTTAAAAAAAAAATTAGATAATGCAATTCATCTTTATTATTGATATTTTTTTTAATTTGGTGTTCTTAATTGATCATGTTGATTATTTCCTCACTTATGGCAACATTAAAATGGCTATGACTGGTAATTTATAGGTAAACATTACATTGCAGTCTAAATACTTACATTTTTGTAATTTATGGAATTTGTTTTTAGTCATATATACAAAAAAAAAAAATTATATATGATTACCACTTCTGCTACTATACATGTTAGCAAGTATTATGGAAAGATATTTAAGTGCCACACACACACACACACACACACACACATATATATATATATATATATATATATATATATATATATATAATTGAATTACAATTTTACTACTAAGAGCTTTTAGAAATTTAAAACTTGCCATAATTTTTAAAAATATTTTATAATAAATTTTTTGTAAAAAAAAAAAAAATTACATAATATACGTTTTCTATGTAACTTAATTTTAAAAAATATTTTTACTATTTCATTTGTTATTATATTTGATTATATTATCAAAAAAAAAATATTTTTTAAACTTATATATAGTTTTTTTGTTAAGCCATGCATCGCATGGGCATAATACTAGCTAGTATTATATATACTTATATGATAGTCCTTGCCCTTATTATTTAATGCTGAAATTGTGCATTTAAAAGCTGTAAAGTTTAAAATTAATTCGAAATACGATGTTTAAATATATGGGCCATTCTAAGTCCTAAGTCCTAACCTCCTTTTATCCAAAAATAGATTCCATGTTAATTTCCTTTTAGAGAAGGGTTCCAACTTCCATATAGGATTTATTTATGTCTTGAATTCTCTAAAGTAAGGTTGCATAAAGTGCTGACTGCTGAGTGGGTTTCATGTCTTTATATATGGCGACCTTCTTAGATCCACCATAACTAGAAGTGATTAACCATGCTTGTTCTCATGGCTCTAATAATAAAGAAAGGTCCTAGGTTCTATCATCATGTGTCATGGACCCCTGGTTAATGTTTTTTATTCGAGACATTTATTCTTTATAATATAGATATACACACACACCCACTTAATAGAAATAAAAAGAGTAAAGAAACATTGATGATGCCTATTATTATTGCCTAAAACCCTTTTGATTGCCTGGTCCCAAAGTAGCTAGGTTTACCCATCACGAGATTCCCAACTAAACAAAACAATAGGTAGGTATACCTCATATCAAAAACAAAAATATAGATATATACCAGCTCAAGCTGGACCACCCTACAGTTTGAAGCCCAAATAGGAATAGGCCTGCTCTGGCGTGTGGCTCGTCTGTCATGGCTGCACATGCATCCACACATGAAAGCCTCTTCGGAAAGAGTTGACCCATAATGTTGTTCTTCATTTTTTTTAAACCCTCTTTTTTTCCTTTTAATGAATCAACAATGGGGTCTTTTTTTCTTTTTGTGGGAGTGTAACGTAATTAGAAGCTTTACCTAATTACCTTTTAAATTGGATGGCTTCTCCTAAACTTAGCTTCTTAAGTAGTCATTATTCTAAAACTACTGCATTGGAACACTTACTCATTTGATTTTAATGTGTATTTTAATTCAATTAGGGGAGGGATTTCTATTTGGATGAATCTTTGGATGTCATTGGTGTAATTTCCCATTAAAATAAAATAATTTCAAAGTTGAAAAGAATTAAAATAATAAAATTTAAAAAAAAAAAAAAAACCCTACTGTTTGAGACGTCTCATGCATATCATTAACATACAAGTGAAACCACGTCATTTCTGTTATCTTATCAATCAAAAGTTCTACTTAGAGAGGGTTTGGATCCACGTTCACGTCTGCGTTTCTCTTCATTGCGCGTTTTCAGCTTTTTTTTTTTTTTTTTTTTTTTCAGCCGCTGTTGTTGACCAATTCCCCTCATGAACAGTGCATCCGTGCACTGTTCATGGACCCACAAATTTCACTTTTCAGTAACTTTTTCATTAAAAATGGGTCCCACAGTACTATTTACACATTTAAAAATTATTTTGCTACAGTGTTTTCAGTTTTCAGTTTTCAGTTTTCAGCAATAAGTTCTATCCAAACGGACCCTTAATGTTATGACTCACAATAGACAAAATGATAACGTTTTAATTATATAATTAAAAAATCTTATACGATATATGATATTGTGATACATGCTTGTTGATTATGTTATCATTTTTTGAATCTTATTTAATTAAAAACCTTAAGTTTCATTTCCATTACATTATAATCCATTAATAATTTAGAAAAAACAATATAAAATACACAGTAAAATTGAACATATATTCATACAAGCAAATTTGATAGATTCTAGAATAAAATTTTTGACATAAACTCGCAAAGGTTCTGTACAGTTTAGATAATGCTATTACAGTTACCATTGGGTGGTATATAAACAGTGGAACCTATGTGAGTTTATGTCAAATTGTTTATGCTGTGAAAGCATTATCTAAGAACTTTAGCAAGTTTATGGGAAATAATTTTAATTATATATAAGTTAAAAATTATTGTTTATTCTTGTTTTTAAAGAGACTACCCGCCTCCTCGGGGTGGCAAAATTGGACACCACCTATGAATCTGACATGACACGACACGAAATTAGCAGGTTATAAGTTGAGATTTAATGGGTTTGTGTTATATTCGGGTTGACACGACGAATCCGTTTGATAAACGGGTTGGGTTAGGGTTCAACCTATGAACCCCGTTTGACCCTTCTAACCCGTTTAATTAAATGAAATTTTACCAATATACTATTCAAATTATAAGTATATAAACTTATTAGTTGTTGTAGTTTATTTCCTTTGACGTATTGTGATTGATTATTTATGATATTGAGATATGTTTTAGTTTTGAATGATTATTTGTGATATAATTACTCATTAGTTTTGAATTTTATATTTAAAATATTTATTTGCTTGTTTTCCATAAATGTTTTTTTCATTTTGATAAAATCAGATAAATAAGTCGACACGACTGACTCGTTTAATAAATAGGTCATGTTAGGGTTGAAGAATCTTAACCCGTTTAATAAATATGTCGGGTTAGTGTTGACCCATATAGTCAGATACGTATGAGTTGACATGACACGAACCCGACACGCGAACACGAATTGCCACCCCTACTCCTCATGTCATTGTTCTATTAAAAAAATGGTGTTAAATTAGAATAGATAATTAGATTGGATATTCAATTTAGAGTTGCCTAATGGGTCAGGCGAGCCGCGAGACTGCAAAAACAATATGTCCAACGACTCCAATCTAACCATAATCTTGTCATCATGAGTGGATATTGGGCCTTAATTGCCCTAGGCCTAGATTTTTGCAAATTTTTTAAGGCAATTTTCTGGAAAAACAAGCATTAATTTGTCATAACTCATAAGCATATCTTAATATCATTGGTTTTTAAGGTAAAGCGTAGATGAAAGTTTATTGTTGTGGATTTTCTTTTTTTTGGCTGAATAAACAAGTTTATTATCGTGGATATGAATATGACAAACCTTGTCGAATGGGAAGAGTTTTGTTTGAAGAATCTACTAAGACACACTTGAAAATCAAGGCTAAAAAGTATGCAAAATAATTTGATAGAAAATCGAGTGGAAGGTTCTCGTGACATCTTAAAGTTGCTACAACTATTTAATTTATATTAATGCACTCGATATATCTTAATTTGATCCCGCATCGTGAGACATTTTTGTTTAATTCTTTTCCCACGAGACACCATTAGGAGTCTATGTTGTGTGCCGCGTTATGTGCATTTGAGCTTTATAGCTTTCTAGTGTCAACCACACTCTTGTCAAATAATAAATACAAAAAAAGTAGCTAGCGTCCTATTATATATATACAATTTATACTCAAACCTCACAAATCTTGTCGTGCTTAACTATCAATCATTCCACAAATATTTGATTATATTTTAGAATTAGAGGACTTTAATATTGTATGATTTATAATCCAATAACATTGGACCCTCTATGGGTCAGTGTGCCACTTTGAACAAGATTCAGTTTGAAAGAAGTGGACTCAATCGAAGAAATTTTAAGATGAAAATTCACATCCCTTTTATCAGTCTTGCTAAAATATTTAAGTGTGAGTAGTATGATTGGTCAATGTGTGGTGGTTTCACATTTGATAACAATAATAAGAATGAATTGTTGATACAACATTGTCTTTTTCTTTTTCTTTTTTTCTAAAAAAAATGGTAAGTTGTGAATAGCCATGGAGTCCTTATTTGAGAATGATTATAATCCATAATATATATAACAGCATCTGTTTTTGAGGAATCAATGCCTGAAGGATCTAGATGGAGGAATGAGGGATTCTAGACATTCCCTTAGGTGGGTTCAATCATAGTTTAATCTCAACCAATAGCAATCTCTCAAGCGTTTTGAGAACCAATTTCATGCTCCCAAGAAAATCACATGGAACTATACCTTCGTTACTGGACCACACACCTTCAGTGGTGATATATTTAATTAACATGATTAGGCTGAAACTATAAACTTAAACTCTTGGTCATGATGCATGACACTAACATTGTTTAGAAATACTTTCATTTAAAGGGGAAGACTAGCAAGAGTGTATGTAGATTGTAGAGGTGTAAGGAATTGCTAGACTCGATATTTTTCCTTGTAAACTCCGTTTTATTGGCTATGCTTTGAAGCATCATTGCCACTTCTTCAAGTCGAGCTACATGCCCCACAAAAAAAGTCCTGCCGCACTTGGATGATAAATGAGCAAGATACATGCAACTCGATCTGTCAAATAAAACCCTAGCTAGTAAGGAATGATTGGCCTAATTATATGTGCAGTGTTTGTGAAAGAGTGAAGACAATGAATTTGTACTTTCTCCGAGTTTAGAGCCATCATGACAAGAAAAACTGCATACAGAAAGTATTATTGTCCTACTTTCCTTGTTACCGTGATTGGGACGTGTCTTTTGCACTAGTTGGCTAAACTGCTACTGCATAGCATTGTGGGGTCTAATTTTGGAGCATAATACACGCACAAGCACAAGTATACGCACAGACATTGAAAATGTATTCACATGCGTGCACAGTAAAATAAGTTTGAGGTGAACAAAGATGGGCTTTGCTTCTTCTTCTTCTTCATCTCTTCTTCCTTTTTCTCTAAGAGAGCTTTGGCTTAGCTAGCACTAGCATGATGGCCTTTACAACTTTTAGGGGTTGAATTAGAACAGTGTTTTTTCCCTCTAAAGTGACATCGTTGTCATATTGTTGTATGCCCCACTTTTGACCTACTTAGTTTGCACCTCTTCTTTATGTGTCACTTGGCACCACAAACAACCAAAAAAAAAAAAAGTCGGTCGGCAATTCCTGCTGGGCCAACGTGGCCAAACTGGTCTAATCTGGATTTTAGCTAAAACCCAACAAGGAATTAGTTTTTACATCAGGTGGGTCGGCTCTATTTTTCAATTTTTCGCTCTATTTGCTTATATATGTACAAAACAAGCCGAAAAAGAAACATATAAGAAACCCATTCAATTCTAAGTTTTCTTTGGTAAAATTTTAAATTAAATAAACCATGCAGCTTTTTGCTTCTTGTTATTTTCTATTAGGTCAGGAAAGTTGTGCTTGTGTACACATTCTTTTCAGAAACGTGATTGAGTTTTCGTTCATTGTGGAAAGTGCCACGTACGGCACCACATGCATAAACCTAAAAAAGTTATCTAATCACCCTCTTGCCCCATTAATTGGTCGAAAATGATCAATTAATAATATAGTATATTATTGTAATGGTATAGTAAAAAATTAATTTAGTTTCATACAGCAACCAGATATCTTCATGCTTATCCACTCTTTCTTATTTGTTTGGTTGAGTTTACATGGCATTGAGTTTTTGTGGCTTCTGTATCAAATGCGAATTTGGTGGGGTATACTTGAAATCATCTAGGTCTGAAGTTATCATGAAAGCTAGAATTATTGATCTAAAATCATAAGATTTTTGTCCCCCTTCAATTAATATACCTTCCAATTCCGTAAGTTAGAACACCATTCATATCCTCTTTTTTTGTGTTTGTTTTTCAAAATGAATTCACTCTATTTTTTGTGTGTTTGTTTCTCAAAAAGAATTCACTTTTTTTGTGTGTATTTGATTCTTAAAAAGTATTTGATGTTGCTATCACTTTATTTGAGCAGTACTGAATAGAACACTTTTGTGTTTTTTACTAGTATTTATTTTTAAAAATAAAAATTTTATAAAAAAAACCTAAAAAGAAGAAAGGAAAAACAAGATGTCCTTATATCTTACCACCAACACTAAGGCATGTTTGGACTGGAAGCAAAAACCATATCTATGTTTGCTCTTAGCTAAAAGACCCATCACAGTATAACAAAAATTAAGTACTTATCTGCTTCTCTTCTAGTAGACCCTTTTTTTTCCAATATTTTTTTACATTTTTATTTTATGAAAAAATATTCTCATAATCACAATATGGACGGCCAGAATCAATGGGTTCATAATTGGCAGACACAAAAAATAATAGCAGTGCAAATTTATTGGTCCATGGTGGAAAATCTGTGTCCACTTCTTCAAAGATCTAAACTTTCTGAAAAAGGAAAATATAAAATTATTTAGTCAAAGAGTCATAGGATAACAATATTAGGAGCATAAGTTTTTTTTGTTTTTTTTTTATTTTACTTTACTTTTTGGTTGGCTAGCAAAGTGGTTACTTAGCTTGTCAGTAAAGTTCCATGCAGCAGAAGGGAAATAAATAAAGCACATTTGTAACACTTTTCTTTAATAGTGACTTGTGGATGCTTGTCTTGGTGCTTCTTAGGTCAGTAAATGACATTTCTAACTACACAAACTATATGAAATGAAAAAACAAAAAAACAAAACCAAAAAAAAAGTTCTAATATGCATGCTTAGTTGCCAACAAAGATTAGGAAAAAAAAAAAGTACTGGAAGGTATTAGCTTTCCTTTTAATGTTAGGACTCTCGATATTTCACCCTTTTAACAGCGATCCTTCTTGTCGGTGCCTTTAAAGAGTGATTTTCATACTAAAACAAACTTTCATACGTAAAGAAATCATTCTTATTTACCAATGCTTTACAGTTTGATGCCAAGAAATCCTTTTTTTTTTGTCGGGTTTTTGTAGAATCACAAATTTTTTTTTTTTTCTTTTTTTGTGATTTTTAAGTTCTTAATATACACCTCATGATCATGGACAGATTTATACATGGACTAGGGGCAATCGCCCTCCTAATTAAATTTTTCTTTAAAAAAATATTATTTTATTAATAGATATTAATTTTAATAAAATGTTCAATAAAATTATATTTTGCCCCCCCTTTATCACTTGCTCCACGACACTAACTGTCAGTATGCAGTTTTGATGTTGGCATGTGAGTGTATTCCCTTATCTCATGCCCCTTCCTTTATATATATATGTGTGTGTGTGTGTGTGTGTGTGTGTGTGTGTGTTTATCAAATTAAAAAAAAAATGTCATTAATTAATTAAGAGTAATATTATAACCACAAACGTTTTTACAAACTATTAAAATAACAAATTCTTATTGGTTCGCACAATTGCATCACTTTTTACTTATTAATAACCACTCACCACATTAGTAATTTGTAAAAATTTTGTAGTTTTAGCATTTTTCACCTTTTAAAGATCATAAAAAATTAATAAATTAAGTCTAAAACATATATATATAAGTCCAAAACAATTAGCTTAACAACAAAAATTATCAATAATAAAGCTTAAAAAAATTAAGCTCAATCAATCTATTTTAACCAAAACAAACAATTTGGCCATTTAAAAAATTTTAAACAAAAATCCTTAATGGTAAAGTAGTAGAGTCAAAGGCCGGAGTCACTATACACAGCTAACTTCAAGTCCCCTCTAGCAACAGATCGAGCCGCCCCACTTAACTTCAAGTCTTTGCTCCATCCCTGCTTACAATGAACATGCAACGGGAAGTTATAGTAGCACAACCATGATGGTAACACACACATGCATGGAGACATGGAAGATGAACTAATTCAATTTCTAGTAAACATTGAAAAAGGTTAGATCCAAATGTTTTTCCGGGGAAAAAACAGTAATAAGGAGATTTTAATTAATTTCCAAAGTGTATGTACTTTCCAAATTTCCCAAGAGGAAAAAAAATGTTAATAAATTGAAATTTTACATAATTTATTTTGTAATATACAGGTGGCAGCTGATAGGTTTGAACCCTAATGTCTAGAATATAAAATTTTGAGACTTCACAATACTACATGTTATTATTCTAATACATATTTTTTAATTGAGTTTAAATTCTAGTCGATAATTAAACCTTGCATTAGAATCTTAGTACATCATATTTTTTTTTCGAATAGTATAATATTAATTCCATGTACAATCACAATCATAATAAAGGGCTAATTGGAAAATATATAGTTTCATAAACATCACAATCATAATAAATGTAAGTTAATAACTATCTTAATTATCAAATTTTTATATTTAAAAAATAAGAGAGAAAAAATTATATTACGATACACTTAGCTTTGCATTGTACAAATTACCGACTAGTTATATATTTAGAATTTGGGAGGGGGTTGATGGGGTTTCAATCCTAATGTTTAGACACATCAAAGGTGTTGAAACCATTGAGATACCCATGGAACCCCTAATTATGTTACCATGCAAAGTACCCAAATACACACACAATATATATACACACACACAGGTATACACAAGGTTGGTTGTAAAATATAAAATGTTAAAAAATTGAGAGAATTTTAAATGCTGTTGAATAAGCTATTAAAGAGAAAAGTTTAAAATTTTTGACACCTATTTTGATCTGTCAATCTTCTTGATCAGTTGAGTAATGGCTTGATCGATCAAAGCTTGTGTGAGTTGTTTTACCTTCTCTGTTTTTTTTTTTTTTTTTTTTTGATATTTGCTCGATAGCGGGTCGACCAGTCAAGTTTATGAGGTCAATCAATCAAAGTAAAATCTCGATTAGTCAAGATCTAAGAACACTGTTTTCCTATAGAAATTTTAGATAACAATTTGAGTGTTTCAAATGGCTGGTATACTTTGTGAACATTAAAATCAATCAAAGTGACTCTTCAATGATGCCTTTTGAAGGACTATAACCCCTTATCTATAAATAATAATCCATATTTATTTTATTTGTGCTTTTTCACCATTTTCATAGAAATTCAAAGAATTCTCTCAAGAGTACTACTTGAATAATTCTTGACTTAGTTGTATAATGGGGACAAGTTTACATGCACTCTTTAGTATCATTTTTGTATGGGTAAATATTGTCTATGGACAACAACAATTGTGTGTCTCTAAGTCTTTTATTATCCAATCATCTTTTTTTTTTTTTTAATTTGGTAGAAATCCAATCTTGTTATTTCTTCGTGAAGTTACTTTATTTTTCAATATATATATATATATATATATATATATATATATATATATATATATATATATATATATATATATATTAATTAGTTAACCACTTTTGACATTAATGAGATTGCAGATCTGCTCTTGTAAAAGTTAGATATTTAGCATTCACACTTTAAATATAGGGAAAAATCAACAAATGCTTTAAAAGTATTAGATTAAGAAATTTTTTTAGAAAATTTTTTTATGTACGTGCTTCACACCTATGCATGTGTCTCTTCAACAAGCGAAAATTATTTCTTGCATCCAATCTATATGTCTCGTAACATGTAGACTCCATAACTAAATTATATAAATTATAAGCTTGTGAGACCCCATACTATGGGACACCCACTACATACAATGGATATATGAGATATCCCATACCAAGAGAGACAAAAGATGTGGTTGATGTTGGAGGAATTAAAGGGAGGGATGTGTTAAACATGTTAAAGCAGCATGTAATCCACCAACATCAAAACTAAATAAAGTTCCCCTTACTAATTAAATTAAACATTTAAATAAAATTATTTCGTTATTGACTCGGACCACTACAGTATGTTTTTATGTTTTTCTTTGTGTAAAAAAATTTCCTCCTTAAAAAGAAGCTTTTTAGTGTGACACTCCTATAATTATTAAAGTAGCAAAAAGTATAGTGGCATTGCGTGTAATCCACAAATCAAAAATGTTGAAAAGAGTTTTTGAACTAAAAGCATGTGATGCTGAGGTGGAAATGGACCTCAAGGACAAGGAAGATCCATGGATGCCCAAGGAATCTGACTATTTTCTCTCTTTTTTTTTCTTTTTTTTTTTCTTTTTTTTTACCTAAAAACTGTTTGATCAAAATGTCCCTCTTATTAAGCCTTTTGATAACTTGATAAGAGCTCTCTCTGCTCACATTTTCATGAACTTGTCTTTTGGCAACAAAGTGTAAAAGTTACAATTTTAGTGTTATTAGCTTTATCTTGGACCCATTGAAAACACCCCCCTCTTGCCATGAAAGCAATGTGTAAATCCCTCAATGACCCTTAGAAGAAAAATTAATACAATTAGTAAGATGAAGAAAAAAAAAAAAAGGAGTATGAAAAGAATGTACCTTTTCTTCATTTTCCTAGCAATTGCCAATTGGAATAATGGAAGTCTTTGCTTGTAGTTCAAGTTGGTCTACAAATAATGGAGCTTTTTACTTTGCAAATTTTTGACTCGTAGAGAAATTTTTGGTTATGTTTACACTTGTATATAGTTATGGCAACATCTTGAAAATTTTGGAAAGCAAAAAACTCCACTAGTAGTTTTTTTTTTGTAGAAAAATATTGAATTATGTCATATATATCCACATAATTCTCAAATTTTATTATGAACCACAAATATATTATATATAACCTTGAATGAAAAAAGAAATGCGATAAATTAAAACGTAAGGCTAACATAATAAATTAGTCTTAGTAATAAGCCTTATTTATTGTGTAGCCACCTCCTTTTAGTCTTTTTGCTCTTTATGTAGTGGCAGCTTGATTAGCATGAAAAAAAAAAGTAATAATAATAAAAATAATACTTACAACAACAAGGATAATAAAAATTTAAATTAAAAAAACCAATAAATAAAAACAAGAGTATAACAGGCCTTTTTTAGTTCACCATGTGCTCTGTAAAGTAAGGACCGAAAGTGTATTCTTAAATATATATATATATATATATATATATATATATATAAATTAAACAAAATTAATATATATATATATATATTTATTTATATTTAAACCCTTAGTTGAAGAAAGAAAAGGAAAAGCCAAAACTTGTTCTTGGCTCTATGTGCTTTTATGAAAATGAAATTTGTACTTCAACGATATTCACCGTTGGATTGTGATTGTGAGTTGGTTTGATTTGACAACGTGTAACATCCTACGGTGCAGAAGGGACTTCTTTCATAGTTAAGGACGAACATTGCAAAAGAAGGCGTCAAAAGTCGTCAACACAATTCGGTAACTGTCGCTATTCAGTATCCAATATTTCAGACACGTAGGCTCCTAGAATTTCAGTTAGTACAATGAAATTTTGTACTTTTATCCATTATTATCATCTCTATAAGACAATACAGAAAGTTAATTATAACTTCTCAATATTTTTAATATATCTCTTATTTAATTAAATAATCCTTATTCTTATTCAGCAAAAAATAATCATTATCCTTAAAAAATAAAAAATAATCCTTAAAAAATGGTTAAAAATTGTAATTCAAAAAAATTAAAAAAAATACCATAAAAACATTTTTCTTAAAAAGTAGCACAGTTTTTATCTAAACATATCTCACATGTTTGATACATTTTTTATTCTTAAAAAATTGAACACACTAAAGCAGTCATTTTTCTATACTACTATATAAAGAGCTTTCCCTATTTGAATTGGATTTTTTATTTTCCAAAATACCCCTACACCCTTAAGTTTAAGTAGAAACAAAACTAAAGGATAGTCTGGTAAAAATACATGTCTAACTTGTACTAAAACATTACTTACAAAATAAGAACACTCTTCCACTAACCTACTTCAAAACAACTATACGTTTATTGTTTTTTTTTTTAAATAGAAAATAAATTAAACACCCCACATTTATCTAAAAACAAATCTAAATATCAAAAAGTTTTCACCCCAAATAGAGAGAAAACTTGATGGGTAAAAATTTGATAGGCGAAGCCCAACATGTACTGAAGCCTTGCACATGGGCTTCAGTATGTGTTGTTGTTGTTTTTTTTTTTTTTTTTAATTCTAGTTTTAATAAGTGTTTGATTTTTTCTCATAAAAAAAAAAGTGTTTGATTTTTTATCTCATTCTTTTTTTTTCTTTTCTTTTTTTTTTTCATTTGCTTTCTTGGGCTTCAGTACCCTTATTAATTGTTTCTTGATTGTTTTTCTAGACATGATTTATTATTTTTTAATAAATTTGGGTGATTGTATTTTTTTGTTGTTATTTGTTATTTTGTTGTTTTAATTGGGCATCATTTTTTTAACATGGATATATGAGCAAATTATACAAACTTACTTTTTTCATCCCTCCACTTTTTCACTCCCAACCAAACAAAAATAAGGGAAATTAAAATATTTTCTATCCTCCTACTTTTCTATCGTCCCACTATTTTCTATTCTCCCACTTTTTCACCCCTCCAACCAAGTAGACCCTTAGGAGGAGTGGCTTCAAGATACTAATAAGAGGTTTCAAACCCAAATTTTATAGATATTACGAGGTCTTAGGAACTATTTAGTCTACCCTTGAGTTAACTTTATTTTTTAAAAGATGTGTAAAAATATTATTTAATGAAGTGTTTAAGGTACATTAACATGTGATGTTAGGGCATTCATTATTAATAAAAACCTAAATTTTTAAACAAAAGGCTTAAAAATTAATATGATAACAAATGTGATTGCTAACACTTTAATAACATAATAATTAAATGTAGAATTAATTTTTTTATAGAAATAATTTCAATATGTTGTTAACTTTGCAACTTGAATTTTTTCCCTTCTAGACTCTCAAGCACTTTGTGTATGAGAATGTGTCAATTTAGATACAAGACTTTTGGCAAATGTCTTTAGTGATTTGTGAACACAATAATAAAATTTGAAACACTAAAAGTATTTACTAATTTTACTAATTTTATAAATTTTATAAATTAATGTGTCACCCATTAAAAAAAAAAAATCAAACATGCACTTATTATGTTATAGAAAGCAACTAATCACAGTATTTAGATCATCTATTTGTCAAGCACTTTTCTAAAGTATCACTTTAAGTTACAACCACAAGTGGGATTATGCTCTTAAAATTCTTCTTCTTCTTCTTTTTGTAGAATATTTGATATGAAACACATTATAATAGCCTCAAGATTAATGTATTTATAAATTGAAAAAACAAAAGGTTGATGGGAAATAAATGGATTGTTCAAAGTTTAAGTATGAGGATTGAGGATTACTCTAGGTATTTACTAAAATGAAAATAACAAGGATTATGTTGCCATGCTGTTTGTACGAATTTTTTTTATGGGTTATTTGACTTATGTATAATTTTTAAAAACATCTTTTATTAATAAATACAACTTATTTTTACCTAATCTATTTTTAAGTAAAATAATTAAGGTAATGAAATGAAGTTCATCTATACACACATTAAGCACCAAAACAACAAGATTTTATAGTTGTAGTTAAAAAAGTTTTAATATACGTACATTCATATTGTAATATAAAATATTTTGACTTTTATACTTACTAATGTTCATAATTTTTTTTAATGCATTGATTATTTAATTGGAATAATCGAAACTTGAAAATATAGTTGTAGGTTAAAAAAAATAGTTTAATGTACATTCATAAATTCAATAGAGTACTTCAATATTATTTCGACTTATAATTAATAATTTTAATCATAATTTGTTTTCAATGCATTGATTGAAATAATTGAAACCTGAAAGATGGACTAACCAGTGCATTTATGACTTATTATAACAAAAGAAACAATATAGTTCCAAATTCAACAGTTAAAAACAAACAAATAATTAGTCTCAGAGCTTTCATTAAAATAAAATATTAAAAAAAAAAGAGTTAGAGCATGAAACTGATATATAATGTATTTCCAAATATTTAAGAAAAAATTTGCCACCCCATTATCTCCTGTGACTATCCAAATAAAAATTGCACCAAAAAAAGAAAAAAAAATTTATAATATTGTAAAATTCCAGGGGTGCTTTTGATATTTTTCTCAAAAAGCAAAGACAAATGGAATACGACACAGTGACAACTAACACTCGTGGAGAAGAACAGAAAAAAGGCGGCTTTCCAACTTCACTGGTTTTCGCTGTCAAATTAAAGTCTCATTATTAATAAATAACTCATTTTTTAATATACACACACACATGACAAATGAAAATTTTTACAAGAAAAAAAAAAAAAGCAAGACAGAAAAAGCAAAAGCAATGAAAAAGAAGGTCAAGAAGTTTAATTACCAAAAGTAAAAAATTAAACATAGTTACCTTTTTTTTTCTTTTCTTTTTTTCTGGAGAGGCTTTAAGTTTTTAACGTCCATTAGTTTAGTATGGCTATGGCATGCTATAAATAGTTGAGGAGGGGCAGACCACATGGCCAGTACCAGTTTACCTGTCAAGAACCTTAGAGACCAACGTTGTTGTCTTCAGAGAGAGAGCACATACTATTGCTTACTCAATATTTTTACATTTTTCTCTTTTGTGTCCTTAAAATCTTCCACCAACCCCATTTTCTTGATTCTATTCAAAGTTTCTGAATCTTAAGCTAGCTACCATCATCACCACATTCCTACGTACCCATTTGATTCTTTCTTTTGAAAGTTGTTGAATCTTTTGAGGGGCTCCATTATTGTCTTCAACATTCTTGAATCTTAAAGCTTTTGAAGGTTTAAAGGAAGTTTTTGTTTTGTTTTTTTTTTCTTTTTCTTTTTTTGGCTGAAGAAACCTTTTTAAGATTAATTTAAAACTTAGAAAGAAAAGTGTTGCTAGGATTGAAGAAAAATGGAGCAGAAGCACATTTTGTTGTCAGCTTTGAGTGTGGGGGTAGGACTTGGGATGGGGCTTGGATTGAGTTCTGGACAGACAGTCAGTAAATGGGTAGGAGGGAATTGGTCACCGCATGAGATTACAGCAGAGCAGATTGAGCAAGAACTTATGAGGCAGGTGGTGGATGGGAAGGATAGCAAAATTACATTCGATGAGTTTCCTTATTACCTAAGGTAATTCAACAATTCACCATATATATATTTGACATGGTTTCATATATAATTACTTGATTAGATTTACAAAGTTATTTTCTTTAGTTTTCTTTCTTTTCTGTATTACTATGCATATGCCAATTGAGCTAGTGCATAGAATTTTTTCTATGTTACGAGTTGACTTGTTAGTTTGATGATTGTCTGCTCTTAATCTGCTAGTCTTTCTGTTTGATTTTTAAATAAGAAGTTGACTTGTTATAGAGGTTTTGATTAATTTGGTTTTCTAATCTCCATAGATTTTGCAATAATATATTGGTAATTGACTTTTAATGATGTTTTCCTTCTTGCCAATCCTGAGGTTCCTCTGTTCATTTTTATAATTTTCTTTCTGTTCAACTGATTTTATTTCATTTTGCAATAGAGGCACTTAAGTTTTATACTTTGAGTATCTAAATGGGTCAAAGGAACATCATAGTTTAGCAGATTAAAGTTAACAGTTTGTATATTCTAGAATTCTAGCATAAGAACTTCTTGTTGACAAACGGAATCTTGCACCGTGAATTGTGCCTTATGTTCTTATGTGATGCTCTAGTAAGATTGGCAGGTTAAAGAAAATTTTCTTTTGCTTTTTCCTGTTTAGATTCTAAGTGTCTTTCGAGTTTTGTCCTATTGATGAAGTATGTAGCAGGTACTACCCTGTATTCCATATGCTAATTGGTATAATTGCATCTTGAATTCAGATCTATTTTTTTAGAAATTGTCCTTAGAGCATGTGAAGAATGTTTTTGTCATGTTCTGGACCTTCTGGATAATTTTGCACCCTTTTGGTTCCCTTTATAACATGGTTATTCTATAATTGATAGTAAAGCATAATTAGTACAAAAGGGGGCATGTAATTCTTGGTTCCCTTTATAACATGGTTATCCTAGTCATGTGGAACTTTGTTAAACTTTTGTGCAAAAGGGGGCATGTAATTCTTGCCATGGGAACCGGGGGAAAGGGTGTGAAGCAAAGAGAAAAGAAAGGAGAACTTCTTACTGTTAATCTTTCTTGCTTTTAAACATCCCTGAAGAGAATTATGTAATCATGTTGACTCTGTGCAAGTCCAAGCTGGAGCAAGATGCTAATGTCAGACTATGTGAGGGGATGATAGAACATGCAGTCATGTTGTGAATATTTAGTAGTAGCTAACACTCCTATTCTGGACCTATTCTGTGTTTAGCTTGTACATTTTATAGTTTATATAATGCTAATATTTGATTCTTGAATGCATTGTATGTGATGCAACTTTTTCCTCTTCTAATGACAGTGAGAGAACCCGGGTGTTATTGACAAGTGCTGCATATGTTCATTTAAAGCATACTGACTTTTCCAAGCATACCCGGAATCTTTCACCTGCAAGTAGGGCTATTTTGCTCTCTGGACCTGCTGGTATGTAAATTGGAAATGTTATTCAATCTTACACTGAGAATTTTATGTTTTGAAGTTCGCTTTAACCTAATCTGTATTGCATTTTTTCATTTTTGAAGAACTTTACCAGCAAATGCTTGCCAAGGCTTTGGCACATTTCTTTGAGGCAAAGTTGCTGTTACTTGATGTCAATGACTTTTCTCTGAAGGTAACATTTTACAGCTTTACTCTTTCTTAAATTCAAGTTGTGAAGCTTGTGATATAGTGATACTTATATCTTTCATGTTTACCTTTCCACAGATGCAGAGCAAATATGGTTTTGCTAAAAAAGAATCTGTAAGCTTTCTCTGCTGTATTCTGAGGAATTGAGCATTGTTTTAGTGTTTTCAGGATACAAAATCATGTCTTTCATTTCTTGAATGCATATTTAGGCACAGTATTGTTAGACCTAAGTAGATGAAGGTTAACCGTGAATTCCAATGTAGTGGGTTTCTTTTGTTGTGTAAATTCAATGTTACTCATTTCTGCACTGAACTTGGTATATTCCTTGCCACAATTTACTATTATACTATTTTAAAGGGAAAATTCAACCAATTTGCTCTAAGTGGAGTTTTTCCTGGTTTATTGGCTCTTTTTGTAGTCTTTCAAGAGGTCCATTTCAGAAAAGACAATGGAGCGAATGTCCAGTATGTTTGGTTCACTGTCAATCTTTCCTTCAAGTGAGGCAACTAGAGGTATGAAAAGAAGTAAAGCTGATTATGTACTTTATAATGGATAATTTTTTTGTTTATAGGGTGGAGTGAAGGTCCTTCTATTGGAAGTTTTAATTTTATAATGGTTGGTCTCATACATTTATTGAACTATTTTTCAATCGATTTTGTTATTATGTTACCTAGCTCTGATTAAGAATTTTCCTATAGGCACATTGCGTCAGCAGAACAGTGCTATGGATATTAAATCAAGGTACTTACCAAACCAAATTGATGGGATATAAGACTTTGTTGAGTTCAGTGGGTCAGTTTTAATTATTTGTTCACAGTCCAAAATAGGTAACATGCATGTTTCTCTTCTAAACTAGTACCTTTCTATCTGCAGGGCTAGTGAAGATTCTAGTAGTCCTTCAAAACTTCGGAGGAATTCCTCTGCTTTGTCTGATATAAGTAGCATCACTTCTCAATGTGCTTCCACAAATTCAGGTTATACATCTACCTATTAATTTCTTCATTTGTTCCTAACAGGGGAAAAAAATACTAGCTGAATACCTAGGCATTTAATGATTTATTGGATTCTGATCTTTTCAAATATGTTTATAATTAGATGCTTAAAACTTTTGAGTTCATAAAGCAAGTGGGTTGCAACTGGATGGCTTGCATGTTCTTCATCATACATTATTTGTCTAATTATTATAAGATCTATAAAGCAGCATTATTGGAAGCCACCTGATTGTCAAAGTGTCTGAAGTTCATTCCAGAATGGAACAAAATTTTCCTTTCTAATAGGAAAAAAATAGGGTGGGAAGGAAGTATTTTGTGCCCTCTACACACACTGCATTGTTGAAGGACACAAAAATTGGGCTGAATTTACTGTTTAGCAGATCTAGTGGAGATTCTCACCTTAAACATAAACCAATGTAATGAACTTAGGAAGATGAATAGATAAGATAATGGACTTATTTCACTCATTTTATTTTTATTTCCGTAGGCATAAGCTTTTGAAGCACAGAGGATGGCTTTTCCTAATTCCTGTATCTTAACTGTAGACCCATTTGCTTTTGCTGACAGCTTCTTGACTTGATCCTTGATGATTAAGTTATGTCACTACTTCGATGAATGCTGAATATCCTAGCAAGAATTTGTAACTCCCTTTAGTATTACAGTTCACTCAACTTTGAGACTAGTGCAAATTCATCAGACTTTGAAATCTATTTCCTTAGTATCATTTATGCTCCCCCAATACATTTTTATTTTACCACATGCAGACAAATTCTGGCTGTCATGAATAATTGTTTTCAATCAGTTACATTCCAAATGTAGGAATCTGCTTAGATATTATACTTATTATTTCTTTGGGATTCCTTTGTTTTTTAGCTTCAATGAAGCGCACAAGCAGCTGGTGTTTTGATGAGAAACTACTTCTACAGTCACTTTACAAGGTATTGTCATCATGGATAAGCTTACTATCTTAAAATTTAAATTCTTTCAATCTTCATGGTTGATGTACTACACTTGATTTAGAGATATTGGGGGTATAGTCCAACTGCAGGTTTATGGTCATTTCTCTTCTTTTTTTTATTGTAAATTTAATGTTCTTATACAAGCGGTGCCTCGATTCCATCATATCATAAGTACCTGCCTGATTTAGTGTTGTTCTTTGTATAAGCTTTTCTTCCAAACCTAAAAGATATTTGCATATATATTAGCTGGTTATGTGGCCTTTCCAATGGCTAAACTAACAGGCATGAATGTCATTTTTCTTACAGGTCTTGGTTTCAATATCAGAAACTGGTTCAATTATTTTATATCTCAGGGATGTTGAAAAGCTTCTCCTCCAATCACAAAGATTAAACAATTTCTTCAACAAATTATTAAACAAACTCTCGGGTTCAGTGCTGATACTTGGGTCCCGGATGTTGGACCCCCAAGATGATTGCAGAGAAGTGGATGAGAGGCTCACTCTTTTATTCCCATATAATATTGAGATCAGGCCACCTGAAGATGAAACTCATCTAGTCAGCTGGAAAGCTCAACTCGAAGAGGACATGAAGGTGATCCAGTTTCAAGATAACAAAAACCACATTGCTGAGGTGTTAGCAGCAAATGATCTTGAATGTGATGATTTGGGATCAATCTGCCATGCTGACACAATGGTTCTCAGTAACTACATAGAAGAAATCGTTGTATCAGCAATATCTTTTCATTTGATGAATAGCAAGGAACCAGAATATCGAAATGGAAAGCTTGTAATATCATCTAACAGGTAGATGCATTTTTAAGTAACACCTGATTTCTTAGTTAGATGTTGAGAATAACTCAAGTTCCATCTAATTACTAATCTGGGCTTGGAAACAGCTTGTCCCATGGATTGAGTTTATTCCAGGAAGGTAAAAGTGGTGGAAAAGATACTCTCAAACTGGAGACTAATGTTGACTCTTCAAAGGTTCATTTTCCATCTCAATGTTATTCCACTTTTCACAATCTAAGCACAATGGAACTATTGCAGTTTCAATGTGTTTCATCCACTTATTTCTTTTCTTAATTTATAGGAAACTGAAGATGATGCTGTTAATGCAAAGAACGAACCGAAGTCTGAATCCACTTCACCTGAAAACAAAAGTGAGACAGAGAAATCGGTCAATGCAATGAAGAAGGATGGCGAGAATGCATCACCACCAAAGCCTGTACGTTCAAGTTCATTAACACTTAACTGAAAATAGAAATTAATCTGCTTTGAGTTTGATATGAATCCATTCAACAAATAAAAGAGCTAGATATGAATTCTTGAGAGGATAGCATAACCTGTGTGCATTATCTGACAAATCTCAGTCCATGATTTGTCATGAATATGAGTAATTTACATTAATCCTATTTCAGATCAAATTTATTTCACACCTCATACATGTTGTGCATGGAATTTTTCAACTCTGAAAAAGGTACATCATTTCAAAAGAAAATGAATTCTCTCATGCATATATTACAACAACAAGCCTTGATCCCAAATTTTTGGTGTCAGTTATGGATCCTCAACAAATTAGTTAGGGTCGACCACATGTATTATTTTCCTTCATTCTATTCTATCAAAAGTCACACTCTCTCATACATATATATTAATTAACCAAAAATAAAAATGAAAAACTGGAACTATAAACATTACTTTTTAATCTCTATGTTTGGTATCTGAATCTCAGATCCTGCTTTGTCTAATATATTAATAATTGTTTGTTATTTAATTCTATTATCATACCCTTTTTTGTGCATAGAAGTACGTTTCCCAAAACAAAAAATAATAATAATAATAATTGGCTGTAGAAAAAATTATAAAAGTTGGTAAAATGGTGCCAGTTTCGAATTAATGTTGGTTAATATTTTTGTTTTAGACCTGAAGTATGTAGCATTTTGTGTGTGTATGCATTCCACTTTACTGTGATACCCTACAAATGCTTTTTCAACTTAAAATAGTGAAATCAACACCATAGTCCATGAGCTCACTGCCATGTTAATCCCTGAGTTACAAATTAATCATATTGGCCTTCTTTTTTGTGCTACCAAATTTCTTTGGTCTTCAATTTTTGTTTCACTATTGAAGTCTCATGAGTCATGGTGATCCTACAGGAAGTTCCTCCTGACAATGAGTTCGAGAAGCGCATAAGGCCAGAGGTTATCCCTGCCAGTGAGATTGGAGTGACATTTGCAGATATTGGTGCCATGGATGAGACTAAGGAATCACTTCAGGAGTTGGTCATGCTCCCTCTTCGAAGACCAGACCTATTCAAAGGAGGGCTTCTCAAGCCTTGCAGAGGTATATTGCTTTTTGGACCTCCTGGTACTGGAAAAACAATGTTGGCAAAAGCTATTGCTAATGAAGCTGGAGCAAGTTTCATCAATGTCTCAATGTCTACCATCACTTCAAAATGGTTTGGGGAGGATGAAAAGAACGTTCGTGCTCTGTTCACACTTGCAGCAAAGGTCTCCCCAACAATTATTTTTGTAGATGAAGTTGATAGCATGCTTGGGCAGCGGACTAGAGTTGGGGAGCACGAGGCCATGCGTAAGATTAAAAATGAGTTCATGACACACTGGGATGGGCTTTTGACCAAAGCTGGTGAACGGATTCTTGTTCTTGCTGCTACCAACAGGCCATTTGACCTTGATGAAGCAATTATTAGGCGGTTTGAACGAAGGTATAACTGCATATTTGTCTTACCATTTGGCATGTTTGATCAGTGCCCCCATCATCATATACAGGCATGTGTTATCTTTATCAATGAATAGCCATAATACCAAAAGCATGAGACCCCGAATGAGTTTTGTTACTCATATCCTTTTGGTTTTTCCCAATATCCAAATTCTACAGCTGTCATGTGATGCCTCAGGAAAATACATTACCCCTTATCTGACAATCTTCAATCTACCTTCTCCATTACCTAGTGCATCTTTCAATAGAAGTGATCATCACTATCAAGAAAATCCTCTTTATCATTTATAAGTTTTTCCACTACAGATTGCTTCAATGGCTTTATTACAATGTTTATGGCACTATCACTTGATCCTGATATCCACTTTTGGTGTGCTAAAAATTAATTATCAACTACCAAGACTTTCCAAAGTATCTTTAAGCCATACTTATTGTAGAAGAATTTGAAGGATTAACTGCTGATATATATAATTGTATATGATTTTCATGTTTTCTAATTCCTATGTTGAGCAGAATTATGGTTGGTCTTCCATCCGTTGAGAGCAGGGAAAAGATATTGAAAACTCTTCTGGCAAAAGAAAAAGTGGAAAATCTAGACTTTAAGGAGCTTGCAACCTTGACTGAAGGATATAGTGGAAGTGATCTAAAGGTTTGTTTCTTACAATGTGAAAATTTTATAACCTTAATTGTCTGTGATCAGATCATGACATTTACTGCTGGAAACAGAATTTGTGCATAACAGCTGCTTATCGACCTGTTAGGGAGCTAATACAACAGGAAAGATTGAAGGATAAGGTAAATACATCTCAAGTATTTGCTCTTTCTTAACATGATTTTTAATCTTTACCACATTGCTTATTGAATACAGTAATTTTTAACTACAGAGAACAAGGCAGAAAGATGAAGAAAGCAATAGCTCAGAAGGTACTTCAGAGACAAAAGAAGAAGATAAAGATGACCAAGAAATTACTTTGAGGCCTTTGAGCATGGAAGATATGAGGCAAGCAAAGAATCAGGTAAACTTAACTTGAATTTCCTACTGCTTTAGTTGTTCTTGATATTTTGAATCTGATACAACCTTCAGAAGTTTGTAGCTTACTCCCATCAATATTTCTCCTAGTGGTCCCCAGAATTGTCTTTCAGAAGCCAATATATAATAGTTTATTAACTATTTCCATATAAAAATCTTAAGATTAGGCCATTGTCTGGTTCAATGGTAAAAGCCTCAGGCAGTCAAGTTCCAGTGCACTGGAGAGTGGCATTGTACAGATTAAGTATGCAAAGATCACCTTTGGCTTTTCCACAAATCTGCTTATAGACCTTACTTCTCTTACTTGTCACCAAACTCTGCCATTTCTGCGTACTAGATATCTTAAACCTTCTCAGGAATGAACCTCTCTCTAAACTTCAACCCTATGGTGCAAGATGTCAGAATGTAGACTGGATCAAGAATCATAATCATATTGTTGATCTTATAGTGCTACCTGGTCTATTGAAGATGAGATACCAGTTGAATGGTCCTTTCTCCCTCCTCTTAGTGGTTAAGAAATTGTAAATTAAGTCAATTATCTAACGTGGGACCATGTTGATAATTGTTTGATGCATGACAAGTGGATCAAACTTTTAAAAATCTCTGTTTTTCCTACAGATTCTATCACTCTTCCTATATTTACATGTGTAAGATGCAATGCAGGTTGCTGCAAGTTTTGCTGCTGAGGGATCAATTATGGCTGAGCTGAAGCAGTGGAATGATTTGTATGGAGAAGGAGGTTCAAGGAAGAAGCAACAACTCACTTACTTCCTATAGATTGTAGAAAACAGGCACCCCATACCCTCACCAACACCATTCGCTCTTAAGGGATGTAGTAGTTGGAGGTGCTGGAAAGCCCTTCACATGAAATTCAATGCCGCATTGAATGGGAAATTCAAGAGCCAAATTCTTCAAAGAAAGATATCCTAAAAATCCTGGAAATGTTTATGTAATGGTGCACATGAAATCTTTCAGATGATCTATGTGGCATTTGTATACATCATGGTTAAGAGAGGATTATCAGTATCTGTCAGGCCATTCTATAAACCAATTGTAATTGGCACCAGTCTTTGGGGATATTAATTATATTCTGTGCATGTGTGTTATTTGAAATTCATATAGATTTTCGGAATGCTGTACCCTATGGAACATTCTCATGCTGTCATACGGTAGCATTTGTACATTGGTTTTGTGTAAAGTTTGATTGTACATTATTGCTCTTGTAGAGTTTTCTTAAAAAATTATGTGTCAATATCTTGTAAAATGCATGAAAGTTGAAACCCTACATTGGACCTTTAATTTGCAAGTTTGCACTGACATAAATAAAACATCAACAAGCTGAGATATGTATGAAAAAACTGAGATAGGGTCCACAATCATTAAATCATGAGAGGTTTCATAGAATCCTTTGTTAGTAGAGGCAAGAAAAAAAAAACAAAAAAAAGAGATGAAAAAGAAACTCACCTGAAAAACTATGCATTTTGCCTGTGCTAGAGAGTAGCATCACTTGAACATTGTTTTGTAATGCCTAAATTAGAAGTAAGACAAAGTTTAGATACAAAATTAGTTGTGGCCCTAAGTTACAATTTTATTCAATATCTTTTTATTAGAGGTGAATTTTGGCAAATCTACCATTAGTTTACATCTTCATCTTTTATCCTTCATACTTGCAAAATTTCTAAAAAATTAAAATAGTTATGTCATCAATAAATTGTTTAAATTGCAAGTTTTTTTTAGTTTAAAGTTATGCATAAAATATAAATATATAGATCATATAGTAAATAATATCCAATTAACACAAAATTTGACATATGTATTAAGAACATAATGAATATACAATTTTCAAAATATGTAGTAATATTTATTTTATTAAGTAAATTTGTAACCTAAGTTATAACTAATTTTGTAGCTAAATTTTGTTCTTACAACTATCTAATAAAGAGAGTAAATAAAGTGAAGAAATATATGAAGCAAAATAGCCAACTTTTCCACATTCCCAATAAAATTAAAAAAAAAAAAAAAAAAAAGATGTGTAGCGCAAGAAGTCACAAACATTCATCGAAGTGTGAATTATGTAGGACAACCCACAGAATAATTTCTCAAGGACAATCCGCAAGAATATCAGTCTCATTGTGGTAATATGATCTTCTTTGTCATTGGACCCCAGTGTGAGAGGCTACAATTGGTCCAAAGAAACTTTTGAACTTTTTGTTTTTATACCTCATCAAAGACAACCTAATTGGAATGGTAAGCCTAGGCTAGACAATCAAAGACAACCTCAATGAATTGGTAAGCCTAGACTAGACAACCCAGTTTCATTCTGAAAAGCAACATTGGTCACTATAGGATGATAATTTTGCTCTGCTCCACTCCCACACACCCTTCCCTATGCCACTTTTCCCCACCGACAGAAAATAGTATATGAGAGGTTAGCCCCAAATTATTCTTAAAATTGTGTAAGTATTTTCTAACAAAGTATTTTTTTAATTTGATATTTTTCTTTTAAGGAAACATAATGCATTTTACATTTAATTATTATATAAGGCAATATATTTAGTAAATAATTTAATATGTGGTTGGAATTTGTTTATAGTACTCTTTACAAATGGCTCATCTTCTAGATGTCTTGAATAGTCTAAAGATCAAGCAAATGTAATAAATCTATCACTTTTATTAGAAAATAAAAATACAAGACTTTACTAATAAGAAAAATGTAATTTTATTAATAACCTATCAATATTAGGCTAAGAGTGTGATATAATTGTCAATGATGCGACTTCTCATTCAACAATAATAAATAAATTTTAAATATTATGTAGATTTTTTTTATTATTATTGTAATAAACGTGGGACAGTACAGAACTAGTTAACACGGGTGGGGCATTGTGGAGCTAAGGCAAAGAACCCTTGACCATGCCATGTTCCGTCTTGTTGTCATCTATATGGTAATGGAGTATTCATTTATATCTATGAGTTGGACCCAACATAACACGTTTATTAAATGGGTTAGTCATGTCATCTCGAATATGACAATAATCTGCTAAATTCGTGTTGTGTTGTATTTGCAAGTTGTGTCGAATTTTTTTTTTTTTTTTATGGGAAATACCAAACTATATTAAAAAGAAGAGGAGAAAAACATAGCATCCTGAAGAACAAAAGTGTCAATAAAAGGGGGACATTCCTCTGTCCACATCATAAAATATGTAATGCCTTTAGCATGATGAGCTAAGGTATGTGCCGGTTTGTTTGCTTGCTGCCTCACGTGTTGGATTTGAGTACATCTGAAGTCTCGCAGCCAAAGAAGAGTGCCAGCAGTGATATCCACTATGGAGACCGGTGGAGTAGTGGAGCCAGCAATAGCGTCTGAAACCACGCTTGAATCCGTCTCAAAAATAGCTTCCCTAATGCCAACATCCCATGCGAATAAGACCGCCTCGTCCATGGCTTTCGCCTCAGCTTCTAAGGGACCTAGCGGCAATGCCAGGTGCTTACTAAGAGCTGCTATCACAGACCCCTCGTGATCACGGATTATGACGCCAATCCCAATAGCTTTGAGGGTCGGAAATACTGCAGCATCAAAGTTAACTTTGTACCAGGGGTGTAAGGGAGGGACCCATCGAGCATCAGCAGGTTCTTTGAGGTGAGGCCGTGGAAGATGAGCTAGCCGAAATTCTTCAAGTAGTGACTATGCCTTATGAATGACTTGTTGGCTGGTTTGTCTGGTGGACCCGAGCCTTGTTTTGTTGCGGTTAAACCACATGCACCGAGTCACGCTCAAGATAAGCTCCAGTAAATCACGTCCTGCATGCTGCACAAACATTAGGTACCAAATAAAATCAATAAAGTCCCTATAGTAAACTCCATGAGTGTCAAGTGGTATCCCTGTTGCTGTCCAAACCTCACGGGCCTTAGTGCACTCCCAGAATAGGTGACCACTTGTTTCTTCAGCCATACCACAAGCTTCACAAGTTGCACTTTCCAACACACCCCTTTGACATAAGTTCACTTTAGTTGGGAGGATGTTACGGCATGCCCTCCAAGCAAATGTCTTTATCTTGTTCGGTATGCCAAGGCTCCAAAGTGTGCGTCAAAAGGTTTCTTTCGCTGTGGTGTCTGATTCCCCCACCGTGGAAGTAGATGGAGAGGTAGCCAAAGCAACCTTGTAGGTGTTGTTCACTGTGAAGATACCTCAAGTCGTGTCGAATTTTGTTATTCCCTATTTATTTTACAGACGTACAAAATTTAACTACAAAACTGATTGTTATTTAAGATTACAACTTTACTTAATGTTAACATGTATAATGTTGTGGGTTTTAGGCCCAACTAGTTTACTTGTATAGCACTCTTACTTGTACAACTCTCATATTTACTTGTACTGCATTCATATGTTTCCTATATAAAGGCACTCATGTATATTCTTTCAGTGAGAAATATAATACAATCATTCGGTATTTTTAACATCGTATCAGAGCCACTGCTCTGACCTTTTTCTTAGTAGTCTTGTCTTTTATTGGTGTTATTTCATCCTCAACATCGCTTTTGCAGTCACAACAGCTGCCGCAGCCTTTCGCCGTTGAACTTCCAACGTCTTCCAGACATCATCCTTGGGTTCCAGACCTGTAGCAGCCATCGTTGAGGAGTTTCACACTACAAAGACCATTGCCTCTTTCCGCACCGCCGCGACTCTTGCTCCGATCAGTTTTCTTCAGGTACCACTGAGATCGTCTTGCACCGATCTACACCTTAGTGGAAGCCGTGAAGCCATCGGAGCTCGCACGCGCCCTAACGCGCCGCTCAAAGATCCTGCACTGAAGATCACGCACCCACGCGTTGCCACGCGCCGACATCCTTCTTCACGCGCTGCCATGCGCCAGTCTACAACTACTAACGTCAGCCCTAGGTGACGTCATCACTGCCACGTCATCGCTGACATCATCATCCATTCGCGCTGCTGACATCACCTGCCACGTCATCGTTGACCCACGTTGACTGACGTTGACCCACGTTGACTTTGACTTGAAGGATTAACTTTGACCGTTGACTTTTCTCCAGGGTTGACTTTTTTGCAGTCCAGGTGCTCCTTACCCAGTTTTTCGCATAGATTTCATTTTTGCATATTTTGCTTCTAAATGAAGAATAAGGACAGGTCTTCTTCCTTTTGCAACAATCGTCACCGACAATCTAGCAAACGTTTTTACAATTTTTGCAAACGTTTTGGTCATAATATTGAGACTTGCTATCAGCGCAATAAATCAGTTGTTTCAATTTCTGCTGCCACTATTGCTAACATTGAGAGTGTCCAACCAATGACTCCCGTCTCTACACAGTCTAAGTCTTCAGGTCGCACTTTCACCATATCCACATATGACCTTAAAAACATCATCTCCAATATCATTCGTATGGTTGGTAATGTATCTTATTCCTCTTCTCTCTCAGCTTTATCCGATATGTCTCCTTCCTCTTGGCTTATGGATTCTGCTTGTTGCAATCACATAACACCTCACTCGTCCTTATTTTCTGAACTTAAACCTGCACCACACCCTCTTACTATTCACACAGCAAATGGTTCCATAATGTCTGGTCATAATATAGGTTCTGTTTCAACCTCCAATCTCTCAGTTTCTGGGGTCTTTAATGTTCCTGACATTTCTTACAATTTGTTTTTTGTGGGACAATTAGTTGAGTTGGGTTATCGAATTATATTTGATTATTCTGGGTGTATTGTGCAGGATCCAAGGACTGGACAGGAGCTAGGGACCGGTCCTAGAGTTGGGCGTATGTTTCCCGTGGACAACCTTCGTCTTCCACTTATTGCTCATGTTTCTATTGCCGCAGCTGCTACAGTTTCTTCTATTCCTTCCCTTGCACTTTGGCATGCTCGTCTTGGTCACACATCTTCTTCTCGTGTACAACAATTGGCTTCTAGAGGTTTGTTAGGTTCAGTGTTTACAGAAAATTTTGATTGTGTTTCATGTCAGTTAGGAAAATAACCAGCTTTGTCTTTCAATACTAGTGAATCAATATCCACTGATATCTTTGACCTTATTCATTCTGATGTTTGGGGACCTTCCTCTGTCTCAAGTATTGGTGGATCTCGATATTTTGTTGTCTTTGTTGATGATTCCTCTCGCTATAGTTGGATTTTTAATATGAAACATCGTTCTGAATAATTGCAAGTATATTCTAATTTTGCAAAAATGATTGAAACTCAATTTTCCAAACATATCAAAATTTTTCAATCTGATAATGCTCTTGAGTACACTCAATATGCTTTCCAAGCTGTTTTGCATTCCTATGGCACTATTCATCAACTTACTTGTCCAGGTACCTCTTAGAAAAATGGTAGAGCCGAACGAAAACTTCGTCATATTCTTGACACTGTTCGTGCTCTTCTTCTCTCTGCCAAAGTTCCTGCTCCTTTTTGGGGCGAAGCTGCTCTTCATGTTGTTCATGCTATTAATCTTATTCCTAGTCCTGTCATCCAAAATCAAACTCCATATGAGCGCCTTTTTGGGTCACCTCCAGACTATCACCACCTTCGCTCATTCAGCTCTACTTGTTTCGTTCTTCTTCAGCCACATGAGCATAACAAACTTGAGCCTAGTTCAAGACTTTGTTGTTTTCTTGGCTATGGCGAAACTCAAAAGGGGTATCGGTGTTATGATCCTATTTCTCATCATCTTCGTATCTCCCGCAATGTTGTCTTTTGGGAACATCGCCTCTTTGTCGAGCTCTCTCACTTCCGTGCTTCTCTATCTTCCTCTTCTGTCTTAGATCTATTTCCAAATGAGACACATATTCCTTCTGTAGCTGCTCCTGACCCTCCTATAGCTGATCCTGATCCTCCTGTAGCTACTCCTGATTCTCCGATTGACTTCTCTGTCCAATCACCAGATATCCTTGATCCTTTTCCTAGTTCCCCCTTTAATGAACATGTGGAAGATGAACAGATTGAAGACGAGCTACCCAACCCTAATCTTGGATCCCCTGCTCCTACTCCGCCTGAAGATCATGCACAAGACATTCCACCTCGTCACTCAACTTGGGTAAGGTCCATTCCTACATATTTACTTGACTATCATTGTTACACTGCCCTTGCTACACTGCACGAGCCTCACACCTATCGTGAGGCTTCCACTGACCCTTTTATGGCAGATTGCAATGAAAGAGGAACTTGATGCATTATCTAAAAACCATACTTGGGACTTGGTCACTCTCCCCCCTAGGAAATATGTGGTTGGTTGTAAGTGGATTTACAAGATTAAGACTCGCTCTGATGGGTCCATTGAGCGCTACAAAACTCGTCTTGTTACAAAAGGTTTTACACAGGAGTATGAGATTGATTATGAAGAGACATTTGCTCCGGTTGCTCGTATCTCATCTGTTCGTGCCCTTTTAGCTGTTGCTGCTGCCAGTAAATGAGATCTTTTCCAGATGGATGTCAAAAATGTATTCCTTAATGGGAATTTAAGTGAAGAAGTTTATATGCAACCTTCTCCTAGTCTCTCTGTTGAATCAAACAAGGTTTTTCACCTTCGACGTGCACTTTATGGCCTTAAACAAACTCCATGAGCTTGGTTTGCCAAATTCAGCTCTACCATCTCTCGCTTGGGTTACATGGCCAATCATTATGATTCTGCCTTATTTCTTCGTCGCACTGACAAAGGCACTATTTGACTTCTCCTGTATGTGGATGATATGATCATAACTGGTAATGAACTCAGTGGCATTCAAGAACTTAAGGATTTTCTCAGTCAGCAGTTTGAGATGAAAGATCTTGGACATCTCAGCTACTTCTTGAATCCTGAAATCACTCATTCTACAGATGGACTTTACATTACTCAAGCCAAGTATGCCTCTGAACTCTTGTCTAGAGCTGGACTCACTGATAGCAAGACTGTTGATACTCCAGTTGAGCTTAATGCGCATCTGACTCCCTCAGGGGGGAAACCATTGTCTAATCTCTCTCTTTACAAACGCTTAGTTGGCAGCCTAGTTTATCTCACTATTACTCGTCCAGACATTTCCTATGATGTTCACCAGGTGAGCCAATATCTGTCTGCTCCACGATCGACTCACTATGCTGCTGTTCTGCGCATTCTTCGGTACCTAAAGGGCACTCTCTTCCATGGTCTTTTCTACTCTGCTCAGTCTCCTCTTGTTCTCCATGCATTTTCTGATGCTGATTGGGCAGGAGATCCCACTGATCGCAGGTCCACCACTGGTTATTGCTTTCTTCTTGGTTCTTCTCTGATTTCTTGGCATAGCAAGAAACAAACTCATGTGACCCGTTCCAGTACTGAAGCAGAATATTGTGCCCTTGCTGATACCAAATCTGAGCTTCTTTGGCTAAGATGGTTTCTCAAAGACTTAGGTGTGTCTACATTCTTTGCTACTCCTCTTTATTGTGACAACAAGAGTGTCATTCATATTGCTCACAATGATATCTTCCATGAATGGACTAAACACATCGAGATCGATTGTCATTTTATCCGTTATCATCTTGTCCATGGTGCTCTCAAGCTAATATCAGTCTCCTCTATAGATCAACTTGTAGATATCTTCACCAAGTCACATCCTACGGGACGCCTTCATACTTTGGTTGACAACCTCAAGTTGGTCTCACATCCACCTTGAGTTTGAGGGGGGCTGTTAACATATATAATGTTGTGGGCTTTAGGCTCAACTAGTTTACTTGTATAGCACTCTTACTTGTACTACACTCACAATGATGTCTTCCATGAATGGACTAAACACATCGAGATCGATTGTCATTTTATCCGTTATCATCTTGTCCATGGTGCTCTCAAGCTAATATCAGTCTCCTCTATAGATCAACTTGTAGATATCTTCACCAAGTCACATCCTACGGGACGCCTTCATACTTTGGTTGACAACCTCAAGTTGGTCTCACATCCACCTTGAGTTTGAGGGGGGCTGTTAACATATATAATGTTGTGGGCTTTAGGCTCAACTAGTTTACTTGTATAGCACTCTTACTTGTACTACACTCATATTTACTTATACTGCACTCATATGCCTCCTATATAAGGATACTCATGTATATTCTTTCAATGAGAAATACAATACAATCATTCAGTATTTCTAAAACTTAATAAAATAAATATTACTATATATTTTGAAAATCTAACATCAAATTGCATGGTTATTATACTCTTAAAACACATGTCAAATTTTGTGTTAATCAGATATTATTTACTATATAATATATAAGTTTATATTTTATATTTTATGCATAATTTTAAATTATAAAAACTTACAATTTAAATAATTTATTAATGACATTGCTATTAATTTTTATTTTTTTTAAATTTTATAAGCATGAAAAATATAAAAAGAAGATGTAAGGTACACTTCTAGTAAATATAGATTAAGGTTACAGTTTTGTATCTAAACTTTCTCTCATGCGCAATAAGATATATATACATATATACCACTCGAATTCCCTAAAGTTTCGATCCTTAAAACTTATAATAATCGCTCAAACTCTCTGTTCCGTTTGTGAAAAATAAAAAATGTCAAAGGCGAAGGCAAAGGCAGAGAAAAAGGCAGTAGGGAGATATGAAGAACTGGGCATGAAGGAGTCTCTGCATAAAATGTACCAATACCCAATAGCGTGCAAGGAGCTGAGCTTCATTCTAAGACTCGCTTACAACCAACTTCCCAAAGTTCTGCAATCCCTTGTCTTCCAAGACACCCTCACCGCCTTTCGTCTCCTTCCTCAGTATGTCTTTCTATTTCTATTTACCCACTTGTCAAATTTCGTCAATTCTTCATTTTTCTTATGAATTTTGTTGGCTCTTGTATTGATCTCATTAAATTGTATGTACCCAGTTGGTTTTTCTGATTGATATTGTTGAAAGAAGATTTGGGTTGTTCATGTGATACAAATTTGAGAAAATTTTTAGTTGAATTTCAGCTAATAATAAGTTTGGAATACATTAGATTATGCAGAAATAAAGATTCCATTAAAATTTGGATAAAAATCCTGCAAATTTAGCCGCTTTTCTTTTTCCCTTTTATAAGGCAAATTGGACCATTAAAAATAAAATAAAAAATCATTTTTAAGGCTTGTAGCATCTGGAACTCCGTTAAGTTTTGGTGAAAAACAGCTTGGCAATGAAAAAGAACATAAATTTGCAATTTTGAATTTTTGATAGTATTAATTCATGAGATGTTACAGTTTGTTTCAGAATTGTCTAATCTAATGTTAAGTTTTGATGAAAAAATAGCTTGGCAATGAAAAAGAACGTAACTTTGCAATTTTGAAGAATTGTCCAATTTATGTTGGACACAGATTTATTTATTGATTATTTGATAGGAATATTGTTTTAGTTTTGTGAGTATTGATTTAGGCAATTTACCTAATTACCCCACATTCTCTATGGTGATTTAAAAGCTTTATGTTGCTTTTTTGAGGTGCCAAATCAGACAAATGTTTGACTCATTGGATTTTTCTGGTGTTTTTTTTTTATAAATATTGCACTGTGATCAAAGTTTGTGCGAAATATGCAATTGCAGGTTTGATGAACCTTTGTCTACAATGAGCAGTTTACTATTTTATAGAGACCTCTATATTAACTTCAAGAAAAAAACCATTTTCTTATTAGTACTTGCAGTTCAATTGTGTGATATAAATATAGTTTCCAAAATGCTCTGCCATCATACAAAGATCTGCCAGGTTTTTGAATAATGTCATCTGATAGTTCCAATGTTAAACTTGGCCACTGTAGGTTAAAAATAGACTTGATACTCATATGTAATCAAGGATTCATTTCTTTATGCTTTATTAGTAAACCTGATATTAGGTGATTGTAATTCAATAAATCACTCTGTGCACATTTTAAAAGGTTGTAAAGAGGAGGTCAATGTAATTAATGATTTCATCTATCATATTGTTTTCCATTCTAGTCAAGAACTAGTTTATTGTCTATTGCTTTGGGTGAAGATCTATGATGCACGGACACGGCGCCAGAGGTGCCGCACCCGTGTCCGAACGCGGCGCGACGTGCGAGGGACGCCACTGCTCGCGCATCGATGCCGCGTCTGCCACATGTTTTCTTTTTTTTTTCAGCCGACTCGGGCCGACGCGGCTTGAATCGCACCGACTCGGCACTGATTCGCGCCGATTCGGCCAGAATCGGGCCGTATCGGGTCGTATAGGCCGGCGACCGAAACAGGCCTGAAACAGGCCCGAAACGGCCGAAACATGTCGAAATCGGCCTTGAATCATGCCGAAATTGGCTCTGAATGAGACCCAAAAACCCTAAATCTGTCCTTCCTCAATTTTATTTTGAATATTTGTTGCTTCTTTTGTGTTTTCTTTTTGGTTTTGTGTTTTGTTTTGTGTTTCTTGTTTTCTTCTTTCTTTGTTTTGTGAATCAAGGCATAGTAATATGTTTTTTAAGAATATTTTAATAGTAAAAATATATAGAAAATATAAATAAAAATATTTTTAATAATTTTTTCATTGCCCAGTCCCGCCGCACCTGCACCCACCTTTTTCAAAAATTGCCGAGTCCTGCACCCGCACCCGTGCTTCATAGGTGAAGATAGGTTAGACTGTTTTGTAAACATCATTTGTCCAGCTTTTTGGTTTCACTGTCTTCATGGATCTCTATCTCACCTGTGATTATCTTTTTGTGTGCTGCTGATCTTATGGATAAAATTGCTGTTGTTATTTGATGGGTGTTTTAATGCTAGAATGCAGACATGCACTGCTGCTTCAGCAGCCCATCTTCTCTATCAGAGTGCAGAGGCTGCATTGCCAAAGCAGAAGAGGAATCTTGCTATTACAGAATTTAAGCATGCAATGGTTGCTCATAAGAGGCGCCAAAAAGCCTGCCAGGAAGAAAGAGGTAATTTTAATTCTGGAAATAGTTTCACATATTTAGCCAACCATAATGGTCCGTTTGGATTGAGGGAAAGGGAGGGAGAGTAGAGTAGAGTAAAGTAGATTTAGCACAAAATTAGCTTATTTTTAACCAACACTACTCTACTCCCCTCCGCTCCCCCTCCATCCAAACAGGCCATAATTTTTTCTATTTGAAGATTTAGCAATGCTAATCTGTTTTAGCTATAGGGAAGGCTTCATTTATTTTTTTATTTTTTTTGGTCTCCAAAAACACAGGTTCTGCCCAACTGCCACTAGATGTTCTCGTGCACATCTTCAGTTTCCTTGATGTGCAATCTGTAGTTTCAGTCGGACTAGTCTGTTGGTAAATGTTTTTGCTTTTATGTTTGAGATTTCCTTAAATTTGATTTTCCACGCTCAATTAATTCTTTTGGTTGCTTCATGTGAAGGTCTTGGAACATAGCCGCAAGTGATAACCATCTGTGGCAGTTGCAATATGCTTCAGTTTTTGGTAGTTCTGAAAATTGTTTGAATATTAAGAAGCATCAGAGTGGTAGACCTGTTGAAGATGAGGAGTACAGACATTTGCAGGAGGCCATGACTACAAGAACCAGTATTGACTGGAGAGGAGCCTTTATAAGAGCATACATAGGTATACTGATCCAGTGTCCGCCAATAGATTGGCTGGATTTGTTTTGTCATACATCCTACTATGATATATGTTGAAAGAAAAACCAATATGAATATGATATATGTTGAAAGCAAAACCAATATGAATAATCTTACATGTGCATCTTTTTTTATCCTAGTGAAATGATTGGATTCTCAAATTTTCATGTTGCAATTATGACATTTGTGATATACATTATTCCAATTTGTTCTAAATACGAATTTCTAGTGCTATAATGAGTTATATGTGTTGTATTTCATGGTCATGCAATGATGTTCAAGGATTTGAATCATATGAGCTATATGAGTTGGGTAGGTGCATATGGGATCTTTTATTTGTTTGTATGTATGTATATGTTTGTAAATGCAAAAGGTAAAACTGTAATAAATGTTAAGGAATGTAAAAAATTTCTTAGAACCAAAATATCAAAGATGCCATGTTTTGCTGATACGAGGAAGATGTCCAACTTATATTTTGATAGTTTTAATTTTTTTCATCCTCCCACTCTAATTAAGAATGTCCTGATTTTCTTTTTCTCTCCCTCTCTCAAGAAAAAGACTCTTGTTATTCCTACACAGCAACTTTTTAATGCAAATAATCTCTCTTCCATTCTAATCCTCTATATACTTGGATTACAGGCAATGCATCAAAGAACTTAACATCCAGTAGGGGATACTGTGTATATTGTGGCACTATAGTTTGGCTCAATAATATGAAATGCTCTGATGGACATCAACAAATAACTCCTTACTCACCTCACCAGGTACTTTCTTTATTGAATTATCTTTGTTTAAGGTTTTCAATTTCCAGGTGGATTCCATAAAAATCTGTGATCAAATTTCTTCATGATATTGCATATCAAAAGACACTAGCTCTCCAGATTTAGATATCACACAATTCTTTTAGACATTTTGGAGAGTCATGTAAGTGTTGATGTTATCAATAATAATCTGTGTGATTGTAGTGATTGACTTGAAGTGTAGGAAACATTCCCTAGCTTATTTCAATCAAATAATGGCATGCCATCCCTTACAAGAAATCTTCCTGGTAGAGCACACTGAATCCCTACTGCTATAATCTCCCTTGCACATAATAGAAGAAGTCTTCTCCAATTTTTTCAAATGCATTAGTATCAGGACAGGTCATTATACTCTAACCATTCCACTTTGAAAAGGTTATTTATTAGAAAACAATGGCATATTATAAATGGGTTGCAAGAACTACAACTGCAACCAAAGCAACATCGCCTCCCCCTCTATTTTATGGACTACTTATCTGCTCCTCTCCAGTCATTTAATGATTAACTTCCATAACCTAATGAAGTCTTGCATGGTTTATTTCATTTTAGACTCTTGCATAAATTATTTCATTTTAATTCTCTCTATTTTCTTCCCTCTAGCATTAAATGTAACGTTCTCCAAAATTTTAAATTGATCATTGTATACTCTTTTCTTTTTTGATTTTCCAGGTCGCTAAGTATATATTGAATGATTCTTCAAATTTTAGATGTTCTTCAGATAGTGACAGTGATAGTGATTCAGATGAAGGGTCAGGTTTTATTTTATGGGCTTATCCAAGAGACATGTTTTGACTCCAACAGAAGCTTTCAATTAAGAAGTATATATCTGTAAAATCAAAGGAGAAGTATCTGAAAAATCAACGGAGACCAACTTGTAAATCTCAAAAACAAACTCAATATGATATTAGCGAGGGAAAATATATGATACTCAATGCAACTTATTATTAGTTTTCTCCAATATTTTAATAATTTTTGGCAAGAATCTTGTAATTTAACTGGTTAGCAGCTCATCCAAGTTAAAATCCTCTACCCCCAATTATCAATGTATAAAAAAATATTTCAATAATTTCCTTATAAAAATTTGTAATCTTTAGTTAATTATTTTATACAGAAAACAGAAAGACATTAAGAATAGTGTAGTAATTTGATCATACTATATATGTGTTTACAAATTAAAAATTACATGATATAATGGCTAATATATATAAGAATGTTTTATGACTACTAAAAAATGCAAATATCTTTCAATTATTTTTTTACATTCTTAATTGTGTCATTGTGTGTTACTTTTTTTTTTCTTTTTCCTTTTTGTTGGAGTTGTTTTAATTGTTGCAAATACAATTAAATTTAATCAAAAATACCAAATTTCAAACCAAATGTTTCTCACATAAGAAAAAATAAATAAATTGTTTCTATATAAATCCTAGAAAAATAATATTAAATTTTCATTATTTTTGAAATAATTAATATAAAAAAATAAACATATTTAGTACCCGTTTGGGTACAGCTGAAACGCAATGCGTCTGCGTTTCAGTGTTTTTTTTTTTTTTTTTTTTACCTGCGCCTCTTGCACTGTTCATGGGACATGAACAGTGCATTAAAGCAAATGAACAATGTTTTGTGAGTGCGAACAATAACCGAAAATTATTTTTTTATTATTTTCAGTTTTTAGTAAAATAAGTGGTATCTAAACGCACCCTTATTCTAATCACATAGAATAAATACTACTCCTACGATGTTAGTTCCATACACACATATACAACAATTGACACAAAAGCCATAAAATATATACATAAATATTTGTGAATTCACTAAAATTAATCTTAACTGTTTAAATTTCCTAACTCCTTTCAATAGCATGTAATAAATATATATATATATATATATATATATAATTATTATTATTATTATTATTCTAATTAAATTTTATATCTTATACAGAATTTATAAAAATAATCATATATTTCATTTAATATAAATAATTAATACACAACTATAGATAATTAATATATGCACTTATTCTACTGTCTAATTCAATGAAATTTTGTTAAAGTATGAGCCTAAATAAAGAGAATCGCAATGAATACGCTACCGGGCACAATCTCATGCTCTCTAATAAAAATAATAATTAAAAAAAAATTTGGCTAAACGTTGTAAACTTTTCTTGTTCTTTTTTTTTTTTTTTTGGTTAAAAATATAGATTATAATTAATAATATAATATTATGAAACTCTATGGTTGAAAATGGTCATTTTAAAGAGGAATTGGCATTATAAAATTGTTTGTTCACTAATTGGGATTTTCAAAAATTTTGAAATCAACATTTAAAATGAATATATGAGTTATACTATTGTATATATCTTTTTTGCAATTTAAACGTATTTGCTTGCTTGCTTGCTTTCTAAGTAATAATTGTCTGTTTTTAGTTTTGTGTAAGCTTCATAATGTTTTTTTTTTATAGGAAAACTTCATGATGATATAATAATGAAATTGTCTGCTTATTAATTTGGATTTTTAAAAAATTGAAATTAATATTTAAAATGAATATATGAGTTCTAATATTATAAATATCTTTTGTGCAATTTAAACGTATTTGCTTGCTTGCTTTCTAAATTCTAATTTATAATTTCCTGCTTTAACTACTTTTTCATTAAAAAAAAAAAGACAAAATTTGTAAAACACTGTACTGAAAAATATTACACGGTAGGAAATGTAATGAGCTCAATTGAGGTTGCAAACTTGCAATGTAATTTTCTATAATTAATACTGAGCATGAGCCGCGTACCAGTCTAGACTGAGTTACTAGACACTACCCAAATTCAAATCTTTTACTCTTTAAGCTAAACTTTTTTTTTTAAAAGAAAAAAAAGAAGCTTGAGTCACACTCGTAAGGTTTTTTTTTTTTTTTTTTTAAATATCAATACAATTTCTACCAATTATAATTAAAAAAGTAAATTGACATAGCCTTCCGATTTATTTATTTTTTCCTTTTTGTGGATCTCAGTTTTTTTTTTTTTTTTAATTCTAATTAATTTTTTAGATAGTGAAACACCTTTCACTTGACTCTTCGATTTTCGCTAGTGTTCTTAAATGTATGCAGCAAATTAAGAAATTCAATAGCAAATGTGACACAAAATTAAGCCACAATTGAAATCCAATGTTGGATCTAATTGGATTTTCTCTCGCATTAATTTCTCCAATGCTATCAATGTCTCTTGTGTAGCAATCAACAGCTAAAAGGAAACCCACAAGGTTGCAAAAACCTGGAGGAGTTCTGCCTTTAAATTAGATTTCTTCATGCCCTCATCATGGCCAAAATATCTATTACGAATTTCTTAATTTGAATATCAAAGTTTCAGCAAAAAATACTTAGTCCAAATCTAATTTTCATTTTAATTGTCACTGTAAGGGCACGTTTTGAATTTAAAGCCCAAAAGTGAAAATGATTAAGGCTCAAAAAGCCCAAAACAATGAATTTGTAGAGAGTGGACTAGAAACTGAACTTCAATGAATTGGACAATAATTACAGTAAGCCAAATGATACTTGAAAGTATGAATAACAGTTTTGTGCAAAGAAAATCCTCCTCAGTAAAGTCCGAGAATGGTAGTTCTTATATATTTATCTTAGACTTAAACATAATTACAGTTCTTGAGTGTACAATGATTTTTCTCTAGATTATCTGATGATCCCCTCACAATGGGAATTTACTTCCTTATATTTCCCTTCCTTACTTCATCTCAACCCTCCACGTGTAGATCAGATTGCTGACTCTGATACTTGTCTCATCAGCACCTTCTTGAAGACTTCGTGGGCAACTGTAAGGCCAGAGGTTACTGCTCCGGTATCACCTCCAAATTAATGCGACCAAGGGTTAGCTGCAGGACATTTAATGCGGTCGCAACAGTTTTCTCCTTAAATATTTTCTAACTCTCTTTTGTCTTACCCCCTCCTGATGTTTATTCTTGCTAGAATGGTCAGTTGTTGCCTTGTTCTTGACGAAAGGTCGAACGTATGACCCATACTCTACCCAGTCGAGGAGGTACTTCTCCTCGGACAACATCTCTAATTCCTCATAACCAAGCTTCTTCCACGGGCCATTGTCTTGTAGGCCTCCAACATTATTACCTGTCCTCAGACTACTTAATGTCCTCAGACACGACACATGGCCCAATACCGATACCTGGGCCCTTTATCCCTATAGTCACATTTTAGATTTTTTTTTTTTTTTCCTAAATATCAATTGTTTTTGTAGATCGGCATGTAATCTTAAATAGTATTTATAAATAAATATTAAAAATAATAACATCTTATTTAAAGTGATGAATTTTTTAACTCAATGAAACAACCTATTTTCCTTTATTAAGAAAACTAGAGTACAAACTACTCTCTCCTATTGTATTACCAAATGATTAAAATAGATAAATAAATAAATGTAAGAGGTAAATTATAATAGTATTGGCATCAATAATTTGAGAACAAAATTGAATTTTAACACATAAGTTAGGATCCAAATCATATTTTTACCTTCTTCTTTTTTTGTATTTCAAAAGAGAAATAAATGAATTACATATTTTCTTGGTTTTCTTCCAATTGTTTTCTTTCTTTCTTTTTTTTCTTTTTTTTTTTACCTTATCTTTTTGAGAAACAAACACACATACAAGGAAGAGAGAAATGATTTCTAACACAAAAGCACACTACAAGCTCCATTCAAAAGTCATAGGATTCTTTTTTTGTTTCATATTTTAGTACAATTACATGGTTAAAATCAAATTTTGATGGTGAGAGTTGTAAAATAAGTTGATTTCTTTTTAAGCGTATGACATGATGAAAACGATTGATATAATTCTTTTCTTTTCTTTTTAAGGTTTGTTTAATACTATTAATTTGGACTTAACAACATTATATATCTTCACTGCATATCATTCTCCAGCTTAATCATCAGCTCCCCCAGAAGTCCAACAAGTAAGATCTAAAACTCCAGACTATCTTAGGAATACCATATTCATTTATACTGTGGCTGTGTGGAGCAGAACAATATCATGGAAACACATTCTAGTGGATAATAAGAGTGACAAAACACACTGAATTTCAACTTTAACCTAGTCAATTGTATCAAAAAAAAAAAAAAATATATATATATATATATATATCTTTAATCCATCTTCTTTTCTTTTAATGGCCCTTTGGGGATTTTGCCCAAAACCTTCGCATCAAACACTGCATACTACTTCTTGATTTCAACCATTGCCTTCTCGGCAAAGGAATCGACCTGATCGTCTATTTCTCATAAAGCATAGGTACCTTATGCAGCAAGACAAAGACTGTTTCACAAATTTCAAATTGCCGACACAAATTAATTAAATTCCTTTTTGACCAAATACTTTAACAAGTAAGGGACAGAGAATATAATTCCTTACCTATGTAGAACAAGGCCAGGAAGTTGCACCAATTCCCAACTATTGAAAGAATCCACAAGCCAGCAATAACCTGATAACCAGATCAGCAAAGAACCTTGTTAGTGACACTATCCAAGCATTCATACGATGTAAGATGTAACAGTAGAATTGTGATCTATGAGCAATGAACTGCGAGGTAAATATGGTCAGTTCTTTTTGGCATGCATGTTTTGCTTAACATGCATGCTCTGTATTTACTAAAGGAAGATATATTTTCGAAAGTTCTAAATGATTAGTTGATTACTACTTTGTTCCCTACATCACAGCTATTTATAGTATTGTCTTTTCAGTGATACACTTTTTTGGTGGTCCCTGTACAACATCAAAAGCCTTTCTCATGCATTAATAGGATATGAGTTCACATTAATAGTATAGCATCATCCAAATTCTTTGATAACATTTTCTTTGAAGTATTTATTAATTTCAATTCCAAAAATAGGATATGAGTTCAACCCAAAAAAAAAAAATCACCATAGAGAGTTGCGCTTTGATGAAAGTTGTGCAAAATGAACTTTTTTGTCTCTTAGTTGGATAATTATTAATATACTTATAAAAAAATCTACAATAAAATAAATATTTTTAAGTTTAGATTTCCAAATGTAATACCCTAACAGATAGATAAACTCATGATGCTACCTGCTTTCTATCTTTAAGAGTGTCATTGCCAAAGAGTCACCAAAAAAAGGCGAATTTTTATTAGAAAAAATTTATTTAATTAACAATCAAAATTGAAAATACCATGGGAAAAGGTCCCTATACTTCACTATCATTCTAGCTAATGTATCTTCTCTTCCTTACATTACCAGTGTCATTCTGTGATTGATGTATGTGTACCCCTTATTTTATGTGCCAAATGCCACTACTTCCCATGTGGGCACTCCTAGATCGAGATGAACTTGCGAGCTCTGCCATTGAGGTGGATAAAATTTAAGCTTCTTCGTCCTTGGATGTTGAGCAGGTGCTCCTTTTTCTATCAACACTCGTCTCTTATCAATTATATGAGTTACTTTTATGTTGTTAAATTTGGACTAAAGAGTATTTTTTTGGTCCATAAAATCTAGGCTTGTTTTCATTATAATCATTTATATTTAAAATTTTGCATTTTAGCTTTATCATGCTTGATTCTATTTTTATATTAGTACTGTTATACAAGTATTGTTATACATCTTCGTTAGTAATTTGACCATTTAGTACCAAATTAACAATCAAATTACTAAACATTCATTAGGCTCCTAACGGTCAAATTACAAATAGAAAAAATAAAAAGAAAAAGAAATAGACAGTACTCACAGTATAGTTAATATGAAAACAAGTTCAAACATGAAGGATCAAAATAAAAGTAAACTCAAATTTTAAGGGCTAAAACAATAATTTAGTTTTCAATTATGATAATTTCTCCAGTCTAACGGAAACCCACAAGGGTGCTGCCAAACCAAGAGGAGTTCTACCTTTAAATTGGGTTTCTTCATGCCCTCATCATGGCCGTAATATCTGCTACAAATTTCATACATTTCATATTTTTTTCTGAATATCAATTGTTTTTGTAGACCGCCATGTAATACTAAACTCATTTATTAAGAAAACTAGAGTACAAACTACTCTCCTCTATTGTACTACTAAATTATCAACCAAATTTATAAAACTAGAGTACAAACTACTCTCCCCTGTTGTACTACTAAATTATCAACAACAACAAAATGTAGGAAGTAAATTATAATAGTACTAGTATCAATAATTTGAGAACAAAAATTAAATTTTAATGCATAATTTAGGATTCAAATCATATTTTTACCAAAATATTTTTTTTTATTTCAAAAGAAAAATAAAAGGGATACATGTTTTCTTGTGGTGGTTTTTTTCCGAAGCTAAATTGTTTTCTTTTCAAAGTAACAAATTTCATACATTTCATTTTTTTTTTTTTCTGAATATCAATTGTTTTTGTAGACCGCCATGCAATTTAAAATAGTATTTATAAATAAATATTAAAAGTAATAATATCTTATATAAGGTGAGGAATTTTTTAACTCTAACCTAATCTCATTTATTAACAAAACTAGAGTACAAACTATACTCCCCTATTGTACTACTAAATTATCAACCAAATTAATAAAACTAGAGTACAAACTACTCTCCCCTGTTGTACTACTAAATTATCAACAACAACAACAAAATGTAGGAGGTAAATTATAATAGTACTAGTATCAATAATTTGAGAACGAAAATTGAATTTTAATGCATAATTTAGGATTCAAATCATATTTTTACCAAAATATTTTTTGTATTTTAAAAGAAAAATAAAAGGAATACATGGTTTCTTGTGGTGGTTTTTTTCCGAAGCTAAATTGCTTTCTTTTCAAAGTAACAAATTTCATACATTTCTTTTTTTTTTTTTTCTGAATATCAATTGTTTTTGTAGACCGCCATGTAATTTAAAATAGTATTTATAAATAAATATTAAAAATAATAATATCTTATATAAGGTGAGGAATTTTTTAACTCTAACCTAATCTCATTTATTAAGAAAACTAGAGTACAAACTATACTCCCCTATTGTACTACTAAATTATCAACCAAATTAATAAAACTAGAGTACAAACTACTCTCCCCTGTTGTACTACTAAATTATCAACAACAAAAAAATGTAGGAGGTAAATTATAATAGTACTAGTATCAATAATTTGAGAACAAAAATTGAATTTTAATGCATAATTTAGGATTCAAATCATATTTTTACCAAAATATTTTTTGTATTTCAAAAGAAAAATAAAAGGAATACATGTTTTTTTGTGGTGGTTTTTTTCCGAAGCTAAATTGTTTTCTTTTCAAAGCAACAAATTTCATACATTTCATATTTTTTTCTGAATAACAATTGTTTTTGTAGACCGCCATGTAATTTAAAATAGTATTTATAAATATTAAAAGTAATAATATCTTATAAAAGGTGAGGAATTTTTTAACTCTAACCTAATCTCATTTATTAAGAAAACTAGAGTACAAACTACTCTCGCCAATTGTACTACTAAATTATCAACCAAATTAATAAAACTAGAGTACAAACTACTCTCCCCTATCGTACTACTAAATTATCAACAGCAAAAAAATGTAGGAGGTAAATTATAATAGTACTAGTATCAATAATTTGAGAACAAAAATTGAATTTTAATGCATAATTTAGGATTCAAATCATATTTTTACGAAAATATTTTTTGTATGTCAAAAGAAAAATAAAAGGAATACATGTTTTCTAGTGGTGGTTTTTTTCCGTAGCTAAATTGTTTTCATTCCAAAGTAACAAATTTCATACATTTCATATTTTTTTTCTGAATATCAATTGTTTTTGTAGACCTCCATGTAATTTAAAATAGTATTTATAAATAAATATTAAAAATAATAATATCTTATACAAGGTGAGGAATTTTTTAACTCTAACCTAATCTCATCTATTAAGAAAACTAGAGTACAAACTACTCTCCCCTATTGTACTACTAAATTATCAACCAAATTAATAAAACTAGAGTACAAATTACTCTCTCCTGTCGTACTACTAAATTATCAACAACAAAAAAAGGTAGGAGGTAAGTTATAATAGTACTAGTATCAATAATTTGAGAACAAAAATTGAATTTTAATGCATAATTTTAATTTAGGATTCAAATCATATTTTTACTAAAATATTTTTTGTAGAAAAATAAAAGGAATACATGTTTTCTTGTGGTGGTTTTTTTTCCGAAGCTAAATTGTTTTCTTTTCAAAGTAACACGTGATGCTCTCAAAACCACCATTATTTGAGAAGAGTATTATGTCACGATACTCCTCGAGTACTAAATATTTAGTTTAAGTCTCTAATGGAACAAGTATTAGATTTTCCATACTGCTAATATTCTTTCTCTGTTTCATTATTTTAGTACAATTACATCGTTAAAATTGACAAAAACAGTTTGATATTACTCTTTTCTATTTTTAAGGTTTGTTTAATACTATTTATTTGGACTTGACAACATTATTTACCATTCACTGTAATATCATTCTCCAGCTTAATCATCAGCCCCCTGGAGGTCCAACAAGTAAGATCTAAAGCTCGAGACTATCTTAGGGAATACGACATTCATCTATACTGTTGCTGTGTTCAGCAGAACAATACAATACAAACACATTCTAGTGGATAAGAGCCAGAACAACTTGACAAAACACAGTGATATTCAACTTGGACCTAGTAAGTAGTATCAATATATCTTTAATCCTTCTTCTTTTCTTTTAATGGTCCTTTGGGGATTTTACTCAAAACCTTCGCATCAAACACTGCATACTGCTTCTTGATTTCAACCATTGCCTTCTCAGCAAAGGAATCGATCTGGTCGTCATATTTCTCATAAAGCACAGGTATTGTGTGCAGCAAGACAAAGACTGTTTCACAAATTTCAAATTGCCAACACAAATTAATTAAATTACTCTTTGATCAAATACTTTAACAAGTATGGGACAGAGAGAATAGAATTCCTTACCTATGTAGAACAAGGTCAGGAAGTTGCACCAATTCCCAACTATTGAAAGAGCCCATAAGCCAGCAATAGCCTGATATCCAGATCAGCAAAGAATCATGTTAGTGACATTATCCAAGCATTCATACAAGGTAAGATGTAACAACAGAATTGTGATCTATGAGCAATGAACTGCAAGGTAGAAATAGTCCGCTCTTTTTGGCATGCATGTTTTGTTCATTCAGATTTCTCACATGCAAGTGTAAATTGATATGCTCAAAATGCAGAGCCAGTGGCAAATGGTTCTGGCAATAATAGGAACATCAGAAAATGACACTCAATAACAAGCAAGCAGGGGAAAAGTCAACGTACAATAAGAAAACTCTTCAAATCTCTCCCAGATGCAATATCCCGTAATACGGCCAGTGCATTATTGAGTTCAATTCTCACTGCAGAGACAACCTCAAGGACAAGATTTTCAGGAAGTCCAGCTTGTGGGATGTGAGGTGGAGCCCTGGTCAATGAACAAACTGATTAAAAGCCACATAAAATTACCTCACACAGGCATAGAGAAAAGAAGTATCGATCAGCTTACTTATTAATAAATGTGGATACATTGGACCACAGGAAAAGGAAAGCCAGAGAGAGTATTAGGATATGGCAGACCAGAGTGACTAAGTGGTATTCAAGCAACTCAAAGAAAACCCACAAGGCAGTGGCACCACCAAGTACACTAGCAGAGATCTTCTTGTTCCTCCACAAGAAGACATCAGCAACTGCAACCAAAAAAACCAAAGGCATAAGAAAATGATAATAAACACATAAGGAGGACCAGAAATTGAGGGCAGTCCTTTTGCCACGAACTTTTTTAAAGGCATAGTTAAGGGATTAACACCACAAAAAAAAAAAACAAAACAACAACAACAACAACAACGATATGCCTTTCTGTGGGGAAAAAAAGGATCCTTTAAATTTTATTTTCTCTTCCTTAGAAACATTTCCAAAAAGCTTTAAAAAATCAGGGGTGTTTGGTATATGTGTTTGAAAACATGTGTTTTGCTGTTTGAAAACATGTGTGAAAATACATGAGAGTGAAAAAGTATGACCCGTTTAATTAAAGGTTCATTTATTTGTTTTTCTACATAATCAAAACAACATAAAATTTGAGCAATAACTTAGAAACGGGTTTGGTGAGAGAGGAGGGGCAAGGCAACTGTTCTAACCAAAATTTGAATGATACAACTTTTCATGAGTCTTGTGACTTGTTTAAAAAATAAACGTGGATGGGTTTATGAGTCGTCACGTAATGGATTGAAGGAGATTTCTCAAGACCCATTTGGAGGAAAACTTGGTTCGACAGGATATATCATAGGAAGGAGAATATCTCAGAAACATTGGTAATTCACTCCTATGGCTATGCACACCAATTGTTTTATTTTCCAATAGCCAAAACAAAAATGCATGAGATTGAGATTGCAAAAATAACTGAACAGCAAAGCAACAACAATAAAAATCAAAATCAAAAATCAAACACAAAAGAGGATTGGCTTATTAAGTCCATACGTAATGATTACAAGCCAAACAAAACTAGAATTCGAAGTCATATTAAAAACACATTCTCAAAACCAAGTATTAACCTGAATCGCATTCAATCACAAACTAAAAACGCAAACTTTTTTTAGTTCCTCTTCTTTTTTTTGGCCACATTTCCTCACATCAATCAAACACAACACAGATCTATGGCTCTCTGTTTGATCGCCAAGAAAAAAAAAAAAAACAGAACCAGGCAATAGAAAAGTTTCAAATAACTAAAGACCGATTTCTTGAGCTAGATAAATAAATAAAAAGTTAGCCAAAAACAAAAACGTAAAATTTCTTACATTTTCTCATCAAACAAACAGATCATACAATAATGAGAATGAAAGAGAGGGAGAGAGATTACCTTTTCCACCGCCGAGGACTTTGTGGACGGGCTTTTCTCTGCCGAAGAGCCTGTAAATCTTGGCTTTGGCAGAGCCGAAGGGATTCAACTTCTCGTCGGAGTCGGAATCGGAATCGGACGACGACGACGAGTCGTGTTGGTCGTGGATCTTTTCAACGATCTTGTCCATCAGCGACTCCGGCCGGCGATCATGGTCCGCCATGGATCTCCGCCACACCCGAGAGATAGCTCGCGTTTCAGAGAGAAATGGAAAAAATGGACGAAACGTCCAAAGCTTTCACAGTCTTAAGTTTCAGTTTTTCACAGAGAGAAAACAGAGAGAGCGAGAGAAGTGCAATTTTGGGCTGGGCTGTTTATATGGGCTCAGGGTGGCAGAGCCTACAGGTTCGGAGACGAACGAGAGGTTCGGATTTCGGAGTGTAACGGTAAACGAGGAGAGAAGGGTGCAGGCGGACGCAGAATTAGAGAGTAATACAGAGTAGTGAGGAGGGGGGGGGAGAATCTATTGTGACAGTTATTTGCATACCTCTATTGTCACCACTACACGTGGCAGTGATTCTTGTGAATAGTATTTTTAATGAGAGATTTTGGTATGCATTTTATATCATGATTCATGATGATAAGTATTTTTAATTTGATACTATATTTATATGGAATTAATTATTTTCTAAGTCATTCCTTAGGCTAATTAATAATGCTCAGCTAAGTCACAAATATTAATCTATTAAGAAGATCACTATGCTACATTGCTTAGTCCGCAAGAGTAAAGTAATTTTTTTTTTTTTTTCTATAGTTAAGAATAGATGATTTGAATATGGGTCCGGTTAAGCCATCCATTCTTTGAAATATTTTCTCGAAAATTGAAAAAACTGTCAATATTTTTTTAATTCTCGAAAAGATATTTTCAAAAATGATTAATTATTGTGTGCCCTTATGGCACACATTAGCAAAATCCTTTGAATATTAGTTCATCAAAAGATGATTTGAATATTGGTTTCCCTAATAAAAAAGGAGTAATTTTTGAATTCTGAGGCTCTTTGCAAAAAAGTATTATCATTGAGATAATGTATATGTCATGTTGAATGGATTTATTTTATGAAAAAGAAAATTTTAATACAAACTATGTTAAAATTAAAATTGTCAATGTGCTATAATAGAAATTCTAATTTTAGCAATTTTTAACTATACAAAAAAGAAGTCATAAAATTAAAAACAACATTCAATAAGACATGAGGTTCTTTTAATCTAGACAATTTGCTTATCATTAATGATGAAACACTTAACCACTGCACACTATTGGTACGATAGTCACTCTATAAATATAAGTGATTGTGGGGTGTTGGGTGCAAGGTGCAAGGACTAGAATTCAAATCTCTAAGAGGGAGTTTCACACATATATATACACTTAAATTTAAGCTAGATTAAAATTTCTATCTTGTGTAAAAAAAAATGATGAAACACTTGCAGAAAACAATATTCATTGGTTATAGTATTAGCATTCAATAATTATTTTTAAAATAGCAGTTAATGAGACATGAATTGCTTTAAAACTAGACAATTAACATACTATCAATAACAAAAACACTTAAGAATATAAAAAGAACCCATATTTATCATAGTCATAAAAATTTGCATTTAATAATTATAAACTAAAAATTACCATTTAATGAGGCATAATTTTTTTTCCTAGAATATGGAGGGTTTAGCCTTTAATCTTTTTAAGGGTTCAAATAATAAGTAATAATCCAATGATAATGTCTAGATTGAAATGCCACCCCTCATCCCCGTCATCTATAAAGGAGAAAAAAATTAATCCTTTTAGAAGCTCCTCTTTTAAATAGATGAATATCATGATTTTGCTAAGTCATTTTTTTTTTTTTGAATTGGCTTATACTGTTATAAACGTTAAAAAAAAAAAAAACAATTGGACAATAAAATCAACCCAACGTTAGATAAGACCAAAATTTGTGCTATACACGTTCTTCAATTTTAGTAAAGATCCTCATACTATTTTCAATGAAATATATGGAGCATGCATCCATAAAATTGAAATAAATAAATAAACAAAGTAAATAAGAATGAATGAGAATTCAGCAAGAAGTGGTATATCTATGACAAGGAAGGCTGTTACGTTGGAGGGCCCACAATTAATTTTTTTTTTTTTTTTGCATGGCTCGAGGCCGAACTAGTTTTGGATTTGACGGCGTTTACGAGACTCAAGTGGGAGAGAGATAGCCGTTTATTTTATACGTTGATGCAATCTGCGCCGTCAACTAATTCCAGTAACAGAGGGTAGTTAACTACACGTGGCGCAATTATGGAGCTTTAGCAACGACGGTGCAGGTACGCATTAGAATGATTACACAAAGAGGTTGACACATGCTACTCTTTTGGGCCCAAGGTCCAATTATAGTTGGCCAACAAACCTCTCCCACATTTCACATTTCATACTTTCCCATTGGTGGCCCCAAACCCAAAAAAAAAAAAAAATCTTAGAAATTTTGAAAATTTAATCACCTTCACACTATGGGACAATGGATTGAGGGGTACCCTAGATCTATTGGACGTTTGAGCATAAATGCATAATAATGTATATGTTATATTTTGCCTTTAGAAAAACAAAGGTCCTTGTCGTGACTCAAGGCATCTAAAAGCAAATTGAAAACTTATATGAAAAATTCTTGAAATAAATGGTATCATAAGTTATGTTATATTTTCGTAATAAGTTATAAAGGTCAAATTAGGTCCATCCATTCCAAACCCACAAAATTTGATTCTGGAAAAAAAATCACTTCTTCTCCTCTTATTATCCTATTGAGACTGCTAAATCTCGTTCTATTTAGGTCGAGTCCAATATCTACCTATAAATGGGGTTTTGTCATCCCTATTACTTTTCTTTTGCTTTAAATAAATAGCATAGGGCCCTTTCATCATATGTGTATGGAAAAGAGAAATTCACCAAAAAGAGAAAATTTGAAAGTAATTGACAACTTTTAAATTTGGTGGACACCAATCTAGCTCAACCAAAAAAAAAAAAAAAAGAAGAAGAAAGAAATGAAGTGCTAGAAAAATGTAACAAACCAATGGGAAAGGTGAAGCAAAAACAAAATTATGTGATTAGGCATCCAATGTTACAATGAGGAAGAAGTTGAAAGATTTTTATTTTCAACTCCCCTGCCATTTGCGCGTGAAAGACCAAAGTATGCATCCAAATGAGCCACATCAGGATTTATTTTATGAGAGCAAACTAGTAGTAAAATTCTATTAGTATATTTCCCTAGCCTGCTATAACTATTAAAGAATAAAATTGTCCTTCAAGGCTTCAAGAGATTCAGATTACAAACTAACAAAGTATTTTAATATGTTGTTGTCATAATCAAGGAGAGCTAGACAATAAAGGAATCAAAATCAGAACCCCGAAACTTAAAATGCTGAACAATTGGATCATATGCAAAATAACAAACTAGGAGTTTTGAAATCAGGGTACTAACTTTGTTGCTATTGTCGCTTGTGAACGTGTAGGATTCTGTCTGTGTTTCATACGAAGATGAAAGCTAAGTTTCAATAATTAAAGCATATTTAATAACTAATAACCAAAGAGCTCTTGTTGATGAAATTTGGGTATTCAGATAGCCCTAAACTACATTGTTAGCAATGACAAGAAGAGGAAAAGAAAATGACTCTTATAGCCTATAGGAATTGGAATGGTAGCCCAGGTAGCCATAGGAAATAGAAAACTATACCAGAGAAACTACAAGTTCAAAAGGAAAATTTGTTAATGGAGGTACGTTCTAACGTTCCAACGTCCAAACACAACAATGATTCTTCAGGGTCATGTTGTTATTGGAGGACGAAGGAGGAGAAGCAGCTAATTTGAATCATATCATTTGAGAATCGGAATTAGGGAAAATTTTAAAGATACTATTAATTTTATTACAAAAGTGTCAAAAAAAAAAAAAAAACTAACACGATGACACAGTAATTGATGTCACATCAACGACATAATAAATAAATTTCTTAATTATTGTTTTCATTTCTGTTGGTGTTGCCCCTCTTTTGCTAGTTTCAATTGTTGCTAGCCTGACGTGTACTCCATTTTGTTTAATAAAAGTTTTCTACCGTTTCTTCGCTCAAAAAAAAAAAAAAAATTGACATATCACTGTACGCAATACTCAAATAAAATGAATGAATGGAATGCTTCCTAGCTATCACAGGTGCTAGTTCATACAGACTTTGCAGCAAAAAAAGGACAAACGTACATCACAAAATATGTTACCATACAGGAATTACAATAGAAGGAAGATTAGAGATCAAATAACAAGCTATCAATAGCTAGCTGTGAATCACTTCATTGTGAAATTGGCTATGAATGTAAGAGCAACAAGAAGGAAACTAGGCAATGCAACTGATAATGATCATAAAAAACAAGTACTCAAAAACCATTGGTTAACAAGAAAATTACCACTGTTACAAACGAGCAGACAAAAAAGTTACCACTTTGAACAAGAATTTACCCAAGATTTATAAGCATCAACATGACTTAACATATTTGATTGAAATTTGAACGATGCAAATACCAAAGAAGTTATAGTCGAATTACCTGGATTGGTTTCTGATGGAATTGATGAGCAGTACTGCGGGACATGCCTGCGAGGAAAGCTTTGCTTAGAAACCACTTTACTTCCAACAACAAAAGAGGGGCTTTATGAGTTATGTCATTGAAAATCATTTCAAACACATAATTATTCTGAGGTATATCCCTTGGCTGTGTAACCAGAACAATGGAACCTCTGGGAGAATATGCTTTGGATGCAATCAAACTGCCAATGTCTAGTGGTTGCTACCTAATAATGCATTTGCCATTTGTTGCTGTTGCCATATAATAAGTGTAGTCACAATAATTTCACAATTTTTTCATAATTATTAAAGTGATAAATTATAATTTCTGTATAACAAAAATAATGTTAGTAGTGATTTTCACTAAAAATGATATTACATTAATCACAATATGGTACCTCAACTAATTCTATAAAAAAAAAAAAAATTTGTGAAATTTATTTTATTGTGTGTGTCATTGTTATTTGCCATATGTGATTTGCATAATAGTATGATAGGATTTGAGGTTTTGTTAGATTTTGAGAGAGAGCATAAGAAAAAGTGGCCAAAACATGCTGAAATTTAGTACATTCTAGTCATTTTTCATTTTTCGCTTCTTTACTCCCCCGTCTCTCCCGAAGCACAGGGTAAGAGAAACTCTAAAACTTATTTTGGGCCTAGGAGTTGCTTTTCTAAGCTTACAGATCCACTGCTTATTTTGGGCCTTAGATTAGAGTTCACAATACGGAGGGATAAAATATTAAAATCCATAAATAATTGGAAACTAACATTGGATTGTTGGAGAACCTTTTTTTGAAATGGGCCTAGTAACTACGGTACTAAAGAGTCACTTTCGGCCCAAAAATTGAAAAAAAAAAGAAAATAGAACGGATTTAAGTGTGGGGACAAAACTTAGGAACAGTATCTTATGTGTTATTCCTTATGTTTTCCTCTTAAAATTTAGTCATGTAACTACTTAATTAAAAAATACACTTCTATCTCATGAAAAAAAATCTATATAACAAAATTTTAAAAGGAAAATTTCAATAACAGCACCTACCTCAGTTCTGTAACTAATTCTTGCCCCCAAATATATAACCACCTGCAAGCAAAAGGGATTGACTTCTCATATTTTTTACTTAGAGCATCCACATTTATTTTTCCTAATTCTATCCTATTTTACCATCTAAAAAACTACTTTACCAATTATACCATACCATTTTACAATTTCCCAGCATCAAAACTTCTATTTTTCTATTCTACATATTAAAATAATATATCTTTACAATAAAATATTTTTTCCCTTTTTTTTGTTTCCAATTTTATCCTCATCTTTTCTTTTCACCTCTTTTCTTTCAGACTCTCCATACAACTCCAGATCGGCGAAACTTAAAAAAAAAAAAAAAAAAAAAAAAAACACGCCGATCAACGGCACAGCCACCACAAACGCCGATCTTCCACTCCTTCTCCATCATCCATATCAACCAAACTCCTCCACACAACTCCTCCATCATCCAATCGGCGAAACTAAAAAAAAAAAAAAACCCACCACCTCCAAAGGAACCCACGCCGATCGCACACCCAGACTCCTCCTCTATCATCCATCTCAACCCATACGCCGATCGCAACCCACACCTCCAAAGAAACCCGCGCCGATCGCAACCCACAACAAAAAAATCACAACCCACAAAAAAAAAAAAACCCACCACCTCCAAAGGAACCCACGCCAATCGCACACCCAGACTCCTCCTCTATCATCCATCTCAACCCACACGCCGATCGCAACCCACACCTCCAAAGAAACCCGCGCCGATCACAACCCACAACAAAAAAATTGCAACCCACAACAAAAAAAAAAACCCGCGCCGATTGCAACCCACACCTTCAAAGCATCGAAGCTCCGATTCAAAGCATTGGAGCCGTCATGCCGACCCATCGGAGCCATGCGATTCCACCGTGGAGCAAACCCACGGGGTCTTGAGTCTGAATAGTGAGAGAGCAGATGAGAAAGAGAGAAGGGAGAGAGAGAAAAGAAGAGAAAAAATGACAAAGGAAAGAGAAATTCTGGGGTAAAAGTGGAGAGAGAGAGAATTAAATAAAAATAAAAATTTATCCCATTAGCTACAGTACCATCTTATATTTAAGATGGTATTGTAGCTCAATTGTATATTTTTTTACAATTGTTGCAAAATACAACATTCAATGGAGTTGGAACTTTGGGTTGAATTGTAAAAAAAATTGCAACGAAGGGCTCCATTTGCCATTTGCCACATTCAATGTGGATGCTCTTAGGCAAACGTTCTGCTGAGTGCTGACTCAACTACACATTTTTTCACAACTTGATAACGCGTGTTGGGCACGCCACTTTTTTTCACTAAACATAATCACAACTCACACATGTCAAGATTGTGGCAGGAATAATGACACAAAAATTGTGTCCAAAAATTTTCTTAGCTTCATTTACTTGTAAATGGGAGTCATGAACCCATTACTGATCCAGAAAATATTGTAAAAATGGTTCTCCACAGGACAAAAATAATAAGGGAAGAAATGGTACTAAGAGCATTTTCATCAACAATTATAAAAATTTTAGCATTTACAATTTCAAAATACTACTTTTACAATTTTAACACCTTATTTTACAATATACCAAACATCAAACATTCTTTTTATATTTTTTTTTTTACAATTTCATTTAAATATTATTTCTTTAATATTTTTATTCATTTTTTTACAACTCCATTCGATTTTTATTCTTTCTTTAAAAAAAAGCGAATCCCACCTGAATAAAAAAATAATATAAGTTTTACAATTTGTAAACAGTACGGTCTCAAATTTGAGATTGCATTGTTTATCAATGCCAAATATTATGGCATATAAAACACTTGATGAAAGTAGTTTTTTAGAGTTTGATGTGTCAAATGCCAAATATTTGACATTTCACACACTTGATGGGAATGCTCTAATAATGTGAAATGAGCGGGATAAAATTAAAAAATTACAGAGTTAAACTAACATTTTTCAAACTTTTTATTTTGCATTGCACCAATTAAGTTAAACAAAAATCCTACTGCCTGGCAATTTTGAGTGGGCTAGGATATTCTCTGTAGGGTCCATAGGCCTAGTAACACATATTGGGTGGCCCAAAGGTATTTATTGGACAAAAGGCCCAATCCGAGGATACTGAATGGTCCGAGGATGTATGAATGTCAGCCCACGAAACAATGCTAAAAGGTAAAGAAGTGGTATCTGGTCAAGCATATCTAAGAGAATGGTCCGAGGAGGAATTTGTCCACGGTTATCTTGAGCCGAGGTTGAAGAAAGACTGATTGACCTCCATAAACACTATTCAATAAGATCCTATAGGTAAGGGTAAGCATGGTATACGTAGGAGATAAGAAGAATGGCTGTGGAATATTTAAGATAAAGCTGCTACCACCGCCCCCGCATTAAATGTATTGCAACTCCTATTCTGGCCGCATTAATGGGGAAGTGAGACCTGAGCGTCAGGGAAAAGCTTTGCTTCTGTCTCCAAAAACTTCCAAGGAGGGGGATGGGACAAGTATCTCAAAAAGTAATTGAACCCTTACGTGGAGGAGGAAGAGAAGAAAATGGATAATATAAAAGGAAGGATAGACCTTCAAGAAGGAAAGCGGAAGAAGAAGAGAAAAACACTGTATACCTCATTATTCATAATTGTAACAGATCTTGGGAAGAAATAAGATGAATCATCCTCGACTTGTGTTCGAGGAGGAGATTCTTTCATATAAACAGTTCCTTGTGTGTATCGTTGTGAGCAGGTCCATCGTTCTTTGTTATCTAACATCATTAGAACCTAGATTTCAAGCCCACTCTCTACAAATTTTATTGTAAAAAGGTCTTTCAGGCCCATCCCCTTCTGACTGTGGATTCGGGCTCAATTTGTGTCCTTACATTCTCATTTAGGGACATTTGGTTCGCGTGATGTGATATTACATTACACTATAATATTACATTACACCGTAATATTACATTATTATAATCTTATATTAATGTAATCTCAATACAAAAATACAACATTAAATTATTTAGAAATGTGATGAGATTAAAATGATGTGATATATTTTGTAATTTTATATTATAGTAATGTTAGAAAAAATAAAATAAATCAAAAATATTAATGTCACATCATCGTAATGTGCATCACATCAATGACACATTACAGAAAACCAAACCCCCTTATAGTGATAATAATAGCAACAATATCAGCAAAAACCACTATTGTTATTTATTTTTTACAAGTAATCTATATGATAGATCTAGATTAAATTGGCTTTGAGCAACTGCACAATTATTATGATGGATTGAATTCAAAGGAAAATTTTGAGCATTTCTGATTATAGTGGAAGGTTCCCCAGTAAAGTAAAAGGCCACACTCTTTTCTTTTCCCATTCATATGCCAAGATCTCAGTAATTAACCACTGCTCAGCAATTAGCCTTTTATTAAACACTAAAATACTATGATTCCAAACTTAAAGACCCCTCCATTCATAGAATTCATTGAGGAATAATTTGACTAGCCAACCAATTGTGAATTTCTTGAAGGGACAGAAAGAGGAACACCCAACAACCAAAGCCAATAGAAACACAAAAAGGTCCTAGTAGGCTATTGAGTGGGAAAAGGAAATTTTAGACAGGGACTAGCCACCTGAGATGACAACAAGAAAAAATTGGAAATGATGATGGTGGGGAAATGGGAATACAATTCTCCTTTGGTAGAAAAAAAAACAAAAAAACAAAAAACAAAATTCTAAAGTTTGGGTGCAGAATCTTACAAAACATGATTCCATGGGATCAAAATTCAACTTTAAAGTATCACTTCTAGTTCCTAATTGATTGTATGCATTGAAAATGAAAAGAATTGTAGTAGTATGTACCAAGGTAAAAGATTTTACTAGTCAGCTAGTGATTTTTTCTACCGACCAAGAACCATTAAAATGGGAGTCAGGTTAAGCATGAGTAGGTAGCATATTTGAATCGTGCAGGCCACTAAGGAAACTAATCCCTATTTTTTTTTTCTAAGATTATTAATTAATTAATTTAAAAAACTGACTAGTTACACAAGTATTTTAAGGGCTTTAAATCTAGAACTTCATATACGATAATGTTTTTCTTTAAACCATTTTGAAACATTCTTGTCCAAGTTCCAACTCATTATTTGATTATTCAAATATTTACAACATATCTTTTTGATCATCTGTCTCAAATATTTAAGACTAAATTACATTTTAACCCTTTAAATTTGAGGTTGTTTTTATTTTGGTCCTTTAAATTTTAAAATTCTCATTTTAATCCTTCATGTTTGATTTTGTTTTCATATATTTCATGCCGTTCATTTTTGTTCATAATTTGATTGTTAAGTGTCCTCATATTTAACTATTTTATGAAATACTAGCTCTAAAATATTATGAGATGCAGGAATTTCATTGTTGTAGGGAGAAAAACATATTATGGCAGTTAGATTATTAACAAAAATAAATGATAGAGTCAATATGAAAATGAATTTTTTTTTTTTTTTAAAAAAAAAAACATGGAGAATCAAAATGAAAATTGTGAACCTATTTCCTTACGCCTTTCTCAGATCTATAGGGAGGAGTTACTTCAAGTCAATACTCAGATGATAGTCACAAGTGAGACAATATAACACTTGAGGAATAAGGTGTTTCACGATAGAACTAAACCAAATTAATATGCACTCAGGCCATCAATAATGTGGAGAGGACAGTCCTTGAACACCTCAATTATGCAGATCAAGTTCTCTGAGACCATCAGCATTGGTGGTGCCAACCAAAAATTTAGCAATTTCGAGTAAAGATTTTGTATATGTTTCAATGCATCTTTTTAATGAAGCTTTGGTTTTTTAGCCAAAAAGGAAAAAAAAAATCATTACAAGTCTTTTTTTTTTTTTTATTGAAAAGAGAAGAAACAATTTTAAGTTATATGATTTATGAAGAGTAAAATGTGGAAATAACATATACTACCTTCATCCATCAGGTACAACATCTTATGAAAGTCTTAGCTAGATTTGAAGACATTGATGCAGTTTAGGACCACAATAGCCAACTAGGCGTGCCCCAACTTTTATAAATTGTATATTGTACTTGACTAAGTATAAAGAATTGCTGTATCCAACTAAATAGGAACCTGAAGCTCTGAAAATAGTATTGAGTGGGAGTTAGTTTTAGGACATCAATTTATGGGTTGTGCAGAAATTTGTGACTTGAGGGAGATAAAAGAAAAGAGAAAAGAGAGAAAATATAAGATTATGTTTGGTAATAATTTTTTTTTTTAAAGTTAAAAAGAATAGGAAAAAAAAAATATTTTTGTATTTTTGAAATAAAAAACATGTTTAGTTAGTTGAAATTAAAAAAATTAAAAAAATTAAAATTGAAGAAAAATATAAAAAAAGATACTAAAATATGTTGTTACTAGAATTCGAACTCTAACGCTAACTCATTAAATGAAATGGATTCATTAGAACGTACTCATGTTTTCATTGGTTTTGAAAACTAGAAACTGAAAAAACAACATTTTTGCCCGTTTTCAATTTTTTTTTTCACAAATTAGATTTTGAGAACAGTTTTTGTTTTCTACTATTTTGAATTGCCAAACAAGATTTTTATTCTCAAAAATAGAAAATAAGAAGGAAAAAAATGTTATCAAACATACCCTAAGAGTTTATGTGGTTTGGTCTTGGAGCTTTACATTCATGCTATAAAAGTTTAAAGGCCTACATTTTCGTACTTCTTATTTGATGATACACTTCTTCTTTTTTTTTGGTAAACAGTACTTCTATTAGGGAGAAACAGGAATACAAACTAAGGAATCATCCCTACAAACGGCCTCTAAGGAGGGGGGGGGGGGGGGGGGGGATTTCATTTATTAAAGCGATACTCTAAATCGGAGTTCAATGCAAACTTGGCAGCTTCATGAGCTGCAAAGTTGCGTGTTCTTTGGACCCAACAGAAATTAACAGAATCAAAAGTAACAGCTAAGCTACGAATATTACAGATAATATTGTGAGTAAGCCATTCAGGGGATAAGTCTGGGTTGATGAGTGGGTCAAAACAATTCTTTGCATCTCCTTCAAATATCACAGATTTCCATCCCTGCTTGACCGCTAGATTCATAGCCCGATAAAGGGATTCAGCTTCGGCAATTGCAGGGGAGGAGCTTTGATGTTTTTTGGCCCAAATTGATAGAACTTCACCTAAGTGATTCCTTGTAACAACTGCTAAAGCAGAGCCCAAGCTCCCTGTCACAGCATCCACGTTCAGCTTGATGCAGCCAGAAGGGGGAGGAGACCAAGTCTTGCCGCTTAGCTCTTTAGGTGGTTGGGTAGCTGAAGAAAAGACATTAACTATTTCATTGAATTTGGTTTGAATGTTCTGCCAAGCCTTCATCGCATCAGGGTTGATGTTACTGAATTGTTTGAGGTTTCTTGACATCCAAATATCTTCAATTACCAATGCCATGTTGAAGGACACACTCCAAGTCTCATGGGCAGGGATAAGTGAGGCAGGTGGCTCCATGATGAAGGATACTATATCCTTAGCAGAGGTAAAGTTTGCGCTATCAACTTGAAGACCCAACAAGCAGCTGACCATAGAGCTCAAGCAAATGGGCATCTGAAAAAAATGTGTTCACTGTCTTCGGTTTTAGCATTGCATAACATACAAGATGCATCTACATGGCTAAGCTAAACTTGGAGATTAGCTTTTGTTGGCATGGCGTTGATGCCTATCCTCCATATCAACATTTTGAGCCTCTCTAGGAAGTTTGCCTTCCAAAGCTTGGACCAACAAGCTTGGGGTTGACCTACACAATCAGGATGAGCAAAAGCAACATTATGGATGGATTTAACTGAGAACCGACCTTTTGAGTGAGGGAGCCAAACTAACTTATCCTGATTAGGGGACATCAGAATAGGAATGTTAAGAATGGCTCTTGCATCGGTTGGAGCAAATAGTTCCTTAACCAAATATGAAATCCATGATTTGGAAATGGAGTCGATGAGATCACTGGCTTTAATGGGCAACTTCCTGTATTCCTCAAGTCTTGGCTAAGGAATGAAATTCACAATTGCAGGCATCCAAGGGTCTAACCACACCTGTATGGACTTACCTTCCCCGATAAGAAAACATGCACCCTTCGCTACAAGCTTCTTGGCTTCTTTAATAGCTCTCCATGTTGGAGAGGCGGCATCCACTAGATCCGTTGTAAACCAGCCACTATTCACTTTATATTTGGATCTCAACACATCCATGCATAAACTTTGTCTATCTAAGGCCACGAACCACGCAAATTTAGCTATCAAAGCTAAGTTCATCTCCTTTGTTTTCTTAAAACCTAGCCCACCATATTTTTTGGAACGACACAGTTTGTCCCATGCTGTCCAAGCTATGTATTTGCTGCCTCTATCTTTATGCTTCCACCAAAACCGCCTAGTAGCTGAATCTAGCTTGTTACAGGTGTTGGCCGACACATTGAATGCTGACAGGGTGTATGTAGGGATACTTTGGGTGATTGCTTTGATGAGAATGGCTCTACCAACCCATGAAAGGCAACGGCTTCTCCAGCCTGCTAGTTTGGCTTCCAATTTATCCTCCAAGAATTTAGAATCTCTTGATGGTGATCTTGTGGGGAACATAGGGGCTCCTAGATAAATGACATCTTTTTTTAGCATCCTCATTCCAAATTTATGCTTAATTGCTCTTCTATTTTTGGCCAATGTGTGCTCAGAGAAGAAAATACTAGATTTGGCTCTATTAATGCTCTGCCCAGACCAGTCACAGTATTTTTCCAAACAATTGGAGAGAGTTCTAGCATCATGCCTTGCCGCTTTTGAGAAAAGGACAATGTCGTCGGTGTACATAACGTGAATTAAGGCTAGACTTCTAATACTCGCTTTAGCTCCATTGATGTTGCCCTTCATTAGCTCTCTAACAAGCATTCTTGAGAGTACTTCTTGGCCTAAAATGAAAAGGTATGAAGAAAGGGGGTCGCCTTGCCTTAACACTCTCCTTGGCACAAAATGATTTGATTTTCCCCCATTCACAAGAACTTCAAAGAGACCGAAGATAAACATGCCATGATCCATCCGATAAAGTGCTGCTAAACCCCAAATTTAAATTGAATAAACTTCCAATTGACTTACCACCTATTTTGGAAAAAAAGAAAAGAAAATAAGTATAAAGTTCAAAAACATCATATATATACAACACAATGACACCAATATACACCATCATTGATTCTTAAAAAAAAAAAAAACACATACACAACAATCTACTTGAAGACTGTGTAATTGAACAAAGAAAAATCAAATTAAATTTAAAGAGAACTAAAAGATTACCTGAAAGTTAGAGAGAAAATCTTTAAATTGAGAAAGAGTCTCTCCAAGGAGATTATGAATTAAGAGAGATTGAAATTTGAGAGAGAAAATTTAGAGTTAGTAGATATGAGAGTGAGATGAAAATTTGAGAGATAAGTTTTGTAGTTAATAGATAAATTTGAATTTTGAGATACGCATAAGAGAAAGAGGGAAAGTGAAATGAGAAAAAAGAAAAAGAAGAGAGAGAGAGAGAGAGAGAGAGAGAGAGAAATTGAGATGAGAAAAACATTGAGATAAATGTGGATGAGAGAGAGAGGGAAACTAAGATGAAAAAAGAAAAAAGAAAAAGAGGTAGGAGAGAGAGAGAGAGAGAGAATTTGAGAAATTTTTTTTTAATTTTAAAAAGAGCAAAAAAATAGGAGATAGAGGTGGGTGAGATAAATAGGGAAACTAAGATGAAAAAAAAAAGAAAAGAGAGAGATAGGAGTGGGTGTGACTTAAATTTGAGATGAGAAAATAATAGGAAGATAAATATAATGAAAGAAAGTGGGAAATTGAGATGAGAAAAAAAAAAAGGGATAGACATGGGTGAGAGAGAGGAAATTAATGAAAAAAATAGCGCCAATTTTCCTGCTATTCAATTACTCACCTCTATTACATCAACAAAATTTAATGTGAAATAAAGATTTAACTTATTATAACAATATAGTTCAATGTGAAATAAAAGATTACCTATTGCAACGACATATCTTAATGTATAATAAGGGTTACTTATTACAACAACACATTTCGATGTAACATAATAATTATTGCTACAATCTCATATTGATGTTGTGGGGTCATGGATTTTGGGATTTGGCCGAGAGCATGTGGTTTTGGCCGAGAGCATGTGGGTTTGGTCGAGAAGCATGAGTGGTCCGAGTCCGAGGAGTATTATCTTCTCGGATAAAGCCAAACGTAAATCTGGTATAGATCCTAATGATCAAGGATGACCTTCTAGGAAGTTATAATGATAGCAACGAGCATTATGAACGTACAAGAGGGATAAAGACTTAAAAATATCTAAGGAAAAACTGCTATCACTGCATTAATGAGGAAGTAACCTCTGAATAATATTATGGCAACTTTACAGCCACCCCAGAAGACTTTTAGAGGGGGCTGATGGGACAACCATCAATTGTCCACATGTGGTCCACGTGTAGGGTAAGGATGAAGAGAGAGATGTAATGTAAATAAGGGTAAAGATCTCAGAGAATGGGGATAAAAGAAAGAAAAAGAGAAAGCACTAAAGGAGTCTCAACAACTCTTGTAACCATGGTCATCCAATATATGCTAGAACAGAACTCCTCGGACTGTGCCGAGAACCAACTTTCTTGCCAAACCGAGTTCAATTTTTGTTGGCTCATCATTCAAAACCATATTAACTGTTATCCAAGCACTAAAGCCTAGCTCTTTGACCCACTCTCTACAAATTTATTGTACTGGGTTCACTAGGCCAAGATCCCTTACATTTTGGGCTTGGTTTGAAAATTGTGTCCCCACAATTGGCGCCATCTGTGGGAAAAGCTTGTGTGATAGTGAGTGCAACGGTTAGATACGATACAATTAAGCCCCCCATCAGTAAGAGTCCTTGGGGAAAGCCATTATGGTGGCCAGTTTGCTATGTGAGCAAGTCACTACATGTGGCACACAGTTGTTGTCCTAACTTAGCTTCCGCTCAGGTCTATACTACAAAGTGCAGATTATACGGGGAGGATTGCTGAATGGGGCACAGTTCTGGGGGCTTCTGACATCAAGTACATGCCTCGTACCTCTGACAGGGGCTAGGTCCTCGCGAATTTGGTGGCCGAGTTCGCTGAACCTCCATTAGAGGAAGTGGCAGCAATATATGAGCAATTCAAAGGGGCTTTGTGGCGGGGCTAGTTCTTGAAGGTATATATTGACATCTTCTAATCTTTTGAAGTGGTTAAACAAAACCTTAGCTATGCCGGGTCCTCAGACCTCCTGTTTTGGGGAAATTAACACACACTGGCATCTTTTGAAGTGGTTAAACAGAACCTTAGCTATGCCGGGTCCTTCGTCCTCCAACCTTCTTCTTTGGGAAAATTAACACATACTGGCATCTTTTGAAGTGGTTAAATAGAACCTTAGCTATGCCAGGTCCTCCGACCTCCTGCTTTGGGGAAATTAACACACACTAGCATCTATTGAAGTAGTTAAACAGAACCTTAGCTATGCCGGGTCCTCGGACCTCCTGCTTTGGGGAAATTAACACACACTGACATCTTTTGAAGTGGTTAAACAGAACCTTAGCTATGCCGGGTCCTCGGACCTCCTGCTTTGGGGAAATTAACACACACTGACATCTTTTGAAGTGGTTAAACAGAACCTTAGCTATGCCGGGTCCTCCGACCTCCTGCTTTGGGGAAATTAACACACATTGGCATCTATTGAAGTGGTTAAACAGAACCTTAGCTATGCCGGGTCCTCAGACCTCTTGCTTTGGGGAAATTAACACACACTGGCATCTTTTGAAGTGGTTAAACGGAACCTTAGCTATACCGAGTCCTCAGACCTCCTGCTTTGGGAAAATTAACATACACTGGCATCTATTGAAGTGGTTAAAAAGAACATTAGCTATGCCGGGTCCTCGGACCTCCTGCTTTGGGGAAATTAACACACACTGGCATCTTTTGAAGTGGTTAAATAGAACATTAGCTATGCCGGGTCCTCGGACCTCCTGCTTTGGGAAAATTAACACACAGTGGCATCTTTTGAAGTGGTTAAACAGAACCTTAGCTATGCCGGGTCCTCAGACCTCCTACTTTAGGGAAATTAACACACACTGGCATCTTTTGAAGTGGTTAAACAGAACCTTAGCTATGGCAGGTCCTCAGACCTCTTACTTTGGGGAAATTAACACACACTGGCATCTTTTGAAGTGGTTAAACAGAACCTTAGCTATGCCGGGTTCTCGGACCTCCTGCTTTGAGAAAATTAACACACACTGGCATCTATTGAAGTGGTTAAACAGAACTTTAGCTATGCTGGGTCCTCGGACCTCTTGCTTTGGGGAAATTAACACACACTGGCATCTTTTGAAGTGGTTAAACAGAACCTTAGCTATACTGGGTCCTCAGACCTCCTGCTTTGGGGAAATTAACACACACTGGCATCTATTGAAGTGGTTAAACAGAACCTTAGCTATGCTGGGTCCTCAGACCTCCTGCTTTGGGGAAATTAACACACACTGGCATCTTTTGAAGTGGTTAAACAGAACATTAGCTATGCCGGGTCCTCGGACCTCCTGCTTTGGGGAAATTAACATATCATGATATTCTCTCTTCAAAGTGTTTAAACTATAACTCAATCATGCCTTGGTTCTCGGATCAGATGATGTGAGAAAGTTAACACTTCATGACATTCTCTCTTCAAAGTGTTTAAACTATAACTCCATCATACCTTGGTCCTCAGACTAAATGATGTGAGAAAGTTAACACTTCATGACGTCTCTCTTCAAGGTATTTAAACTATAAACTTGATCATGTCTCGATCCTCGGACTACATACTTTGGGGAATTATCATTCCACAACATCTATTTGTTTCTCACTAAGTGTCAAGACAGGCCCAAGATTATAACAAAATCCTCAGATTGGTAGTTCTGAAAGGAGCAATTCACAATATAAATATGGGGCGCTTGAAACAACACTCCCACAAGTGTAAATTAAAGGATCAAAGCAGAATAAACTCTTAAGAATTCAAAACCCCACTTTTCTCCTTGGATGCGAGGAGAAATTCAAAACCCCACTTTTCTCCTTGGATGCGAGGAGAAAATCGGAGTTTTGAGGGGCTATTGTGGGGTCATGGATTTTGGGATTTGGCCGAGAGCATGTGGTTTTGGCCGAGAGCATGTGGATTTGGCCGAGAAGCATGGGTGGTCCGAGTCCGAGGAGTACTATCTCCTCGGATAAAGCCAAACGTAAATTTGGTATAGATCCTAATGATCAAGAATGACCTTCCAGGAAGTTCTAATGATAGCAACGAGCATTATGAACGTACAAGAGGGATAAAAACTCAAAAATATCTAAGGAAAAAACTGCTATCACCGCATTAATGAGGAAGTAACCTCTGAATAGTATTATGGCAGCCTTACAGCCACCCCAGAAGACTTTTAGAGGGGGCTGATGGGACAACCATCAATTGTCCACATGTGGTCCACGTATAGGGTAAGGATGAAGAGAGAGATGTAATGTAAATAAGGGTAGAGATCTTAGAGAATGGGGATAAAAGAAAGAAAAAGAGAAAGCACTAGAGGAATCTCAACAACTCCTGTAACCATGGTCATCTAATATATGCTAGAACAGAGCTCCTTGGACTGTGCCGAGAACCAACTTTCTCGCCAAACCGGGTTCAATTCTTGTTGGCTCATCATTCAAAACCATATTAACTGTTATCCAAGCACTGAAATTTAGCTCTTTGACCCACTCTCTACAAATTTATTGTACTGGGTTCACTAGGCCAAGATCCCTTACATTTTGGACTTGGTCTGAAAATTGTGTCCCCACAGATGTAATAAATTTAAGTTACTATTACAACAAAAAAAATAACCTAGAGATGTAATAGTATATATATTACCTCCGTTATTATTATTATTTTTTTTGCAATAATACTTGTTGTATTATGTCTTTTTTCTTGTATTGCTCTATGTGTTGGATGATTCATGAATCGGATGTGAGACTATTTTTCTCAAATATGTAATATGATACGGTGATACCTAATCTCGCTAACGTCGTATTGGTACAATGGTGCACAACTACAAGACAATTACGATTTTAGTGAAAAATGGTCCTTTAGCACCTGGACTTTCAAGTTTCACCCATCATATAGTGGAACTTGATGTTGAACTGTGGACATTTTCTAATACATATTAATAATATCATTAAAGCTCCCTTTAGATGATAGGGGAAGGTTCATTGCAGCATTAAAGCCCAACCGGGCCGATTAAAGTAGAAGGAAAGGCTTTTGAAGCTTAACTTTGAGTATTGATGATTTTTATGTTTAGATGGAAGAGAGTTCTTGTTTCTTATAATAAACTCTTCTCAAAGATGTAATATTCTAAATCTAGTGCATTCTTAGCATGAAGGAAATCAAGTATTTAAGCTTGGGTGCTCTTAAGACTTTTCTTGTGTTTTTCATACCATACTTCGTTGAAACTTACACATCTTTGTGAGATTTTGACATGTCAAACTCGGTTTCAACTTGATTTGTAAATATTTGTAATAATTCTAGCTAGTGTTTAATAAGTCTCTATGATATTGATTAAATATCCACTTGTGACTTGTACCCCCAAAAAAGAAAAAGAAAAAAGAAAACAAAAAAAAGGGCTAGAGACATCACAACTCACAATCCCATATAAACAAGTCAAACCTTTTATAGCAAAGACTTGGACCAATTTGCTCAACAAAAGCACAGTGAAGAGATAGAGACTAAAACAAAAAAGACCTCTTCAAAGTTCAAAGGTAGACTTAGGAGGGTCCCCTAGGGGCCTAAGCATAACATGCGTGACCCAGTTGCGCCAATTACCTTGCCTTGTTAAAGAACCCAAATTTTTATCTGACTCATAGCAGATCTTTTTTATAGCAAGTCTCACTGTAGAAAAGTAAAAGTATGACCTTACGTTTGCTACTTTGCCTTTGCTTTCTTTGCTTTGCTCTCTACTCTCTTTTCTGAGAGTCTTTTCTTTTTGGCCTTTTTCTCTTTCAATTTTTTCTTTATCTCTACTTTTTGGAAGCTTCCCGTCTCCATCCTTTCGTCTTCTGTACAAAACAGAATCCCATCAAAACTACACGTTGAATGAAAATAAAACCCTACTTAGACTTATTTTGAATATTTGAAATCCACGCGCTAAATATATATATAATATTTTCTTCTAGTTTTATACCAATTAATTTTTATGTTCTTTGTTGGTCATTCTTCACTATAGAATGATAGCATCCTGTTAACGGGTAAACTGATATTTTATAGACTATATTATAAGCTCCAACGAATGGAAATGCACTCAATTGACTTTGACAATTAGGGGCAACATGTGAGCTTGCATTTACCATCTTGAAAATAAAAAAGGGTCATAATTAATATTCAATATCAAATCGGGGTAGAGACAATATTAGACGTGTAAAATTGAACTTGATCAAAAGAATGGCAACCTCAATTTTGAAGTATGCTGATTCTTTTTTACTTTTCCTTTTTTTTCTTTTTTTTTTTTTTTTTGTACTTGAAAGCAGCTTGTCCAACCCTCTTGTCCAGACGAACCGGGTTGACTCGAAAATAGTTTGATTCGATGCTTGTGATGATCAGAGACAAGTTTTACCCTGCAGAAATCGATTCTGGCGGGTTGTTGCATCAAAAGTCGATTCCAAACAACTCGACCGATCTCCACCCATAAAAATTATTACTCTCCGTTGTATGAGGCATTTTCTAGTTAGATCTTGCCAAATTTCATATAGATCTAGTGAGATCTCAACAAATCTGGCCAGTTCTCATTGAGATCTCACTAGATTCAGAGGAATTTCGGTCAGTTTCGACGAGTTTTGGCTAGATTTTCTCCTCTCTAACTTTGATCGAGACTAGCCGTCTCTCAACGTGTATTTGACCAATTTGATCAGACTCCACACTAGTTAACAGTGGGTCTAGAAGTTCTCCATCAAATTTGGAAAGCTCAATAGCGGGTTGGACACAAACCTGACCTAAACCGACATGTAAACACCCTTACTTGAAAAAAGGTAGAAAGAACATAGAAATTCCTATATATATAACAAGTTGAAGAAATTATTAACTATTATTTTAAGATTCTAATTAGGGGAAATAGGAAAAAAAAAAGTAAAAAAAAAGTTAGTCGTTTTCTTTTATTATTTTTAAAAAATAGTTTATTAATTGATAACTTAAGGCAAACCTTATTTTAAAATCATATTCCAATTTCAAGCCATCTTTCTTCTGGGACTACAAGCAAGTTTAGGGGCGTTTGATAATATTGTTTGAATAATAATTTTTATTATTTAAATAACACAATACATATTTTCATAAAACTTTTTTCTCTACCCATTTTTTTACAACACTTAAATAATGTTACTAAAACAATATGGATTAATTAGGACACACAATAAATAATTATTTTTGAAAATATTTTTTCAAAAATTGAAAAAATATTGACAATTTTTAAAATTTTTTAAAACAATATTGCAAAAAATAGTTAGCCAAACAATATTACCAAACCACCCTTATTCTTTTAGGACTAGAAGCAAGTTATTAAGACAGTTTATGTGCGCGTGGGTCTACTAAAATCTGAACTGAATGTGTAATCTGTATACCTATAGTCTGCACATTGACACTTTATAGGGTATACCACTGTGAAGTCTATACAAAGTACAGACAGTAAACACATACACATACACTCAAAAGACAAGTCTCACGTGCTCACTCGTTAAAACGCACGTCATAAATTCATGTAGTAATAAGTAAACCACGAAACATAAAACAAAAGCAAAAACAAAACTAAAAAAACTATATAAAAAAAAAAAGCTCTCTCTTTCTTGCTCTCTCTCTCTCTCTCTCTCTCTCTACCCCTCTTCAGAAAGCAAAAGAAAAGCTTACCTCACTCTCTGCTTCCCAATGCTACAAACGCAGCCATAAAACGAAGTGAAAAATTAAACAAAGTTCTTTCATTTTGATTTCATTCATTACCCCTCACGTTCTTTCTCTTTCTCTGTTAACCCCACTATAAAACCCATCAAAACCCTAAACAAACCAGACCCATCTCTCTAATCTCTCTCTCTCTCAACCATGGATGCTCTGAACTTCCTCAAGTTCTGGAGGCCCACCACCATCAACCCCTTAACAACCAATGGAGCTCCAAATCCTCTTGTTAAAAAATGGGATGAATTTGAAGAAGAGGAAGAAGAAGACTCTTTCTTCGATTTGGAGCTCCTTGTTTCTGATATAGGCATAAAGAAAAACAAAACCAACGCCGACCCAGAAACCAACAATGACAAAGAAAACAAAACCAGGCCTGATTCCAACGAAAACAATCTGTCCAAAAAGGCAGTCCTCAATTTCTCAGACCCAACCCTTTCTCTGTCTCCTAATGATTCTATATCAAGAAGAAAAATTCTCCCAATTGAGCCCAACTCCAAGCCTCAGTCCCCAATTTCTCTGCTAAAATCAGCTCCAAACTTCCAAGTCCTCAAGTTCAAGAAGCCAAGGTCAAAGTCAAAGTCAATGGCAGCACTACTAGAATCAGAGAGAACAGAGTCCAAAACCATTTCCATGGACACCCACCAAAAACAGCTGAGAAAGCAAGAAAGCAAAGCTGCCACTTCGAAATTTAAAGTTGAAGAAGAAGACCCAAACAACTCACGACTCACCAGAGCATATAGTTCGAGAAAAAACGAAAGCAAACTACAAAACCACCAAGCTTCAGAGGACTCGAAAACAGAGCGATTCTCAAAGGATTTGATGCAAAAATACTTGAACCTAATTAAGCCATTATACGTCAAAGTCTCAAAAAGGTACGGCGATAAGATAAAGCTTTCTGATGAGTTATCAGTGGGTTCACCGGCTTCGTCTCCGGCGACAATGGCGGTGCCAAAGAAGGAAAAGCAGGGGAATATTCCGGCGGGGATCAGAGTGGTTTGTAAGCACTTGGGTAAGAGCAAATCTTCATCGGCTGTTGGAGCAGTACCAGTTGTCAATAGGAGAGATGATTCGCTGTTGCAACAGCATGATGGGATTCAAAGCGCCATTCTTCATTGCAAGAGATCCTTCAATGGTTCTAGAGGTATAGGATATTAGGATTTTATGTATAAATGTGTTTCTAAAATAAAGATTCAAATATTTTTTTAAAGTTTAAAACTTTGAATGTGTTTTGGTGTATTCTAACCAGTTATTCTAAACTTTGTTTCAGAATCTTCTTCCTTGTCGCGTTCTGTTACTTTGCATGAAAAAACAAGCAATTCATATTCGAGAGGTACAATTCACTCTGTTCCAAAATTTTGAGTTTGCTTAGTTATGTACGTATGTTTTAGTGTTACTTTTCTTTAATGTTTGGAATCTAATTTCAGATTCTTCCCAATTGTGGAGATCTGCAAGCGATCCTTCTGACAAGAAAACAATCAGAAATTGCATTGAGGAAGGGATTTGAGAGAGGAAAATGGTTTTCTATGAAACTGAAAGCTGTAGAAGGATGAATCCGAACAGGGGACTTGTTTGTTCCTCTGTTTTTGTGTTTTGTTGTAAAAAAGAAAGAAGCAATAGCAGAGGAGAGGGTAGTTTTGTTGTTTATTAGCTATGATGACCAGTGGGTGCACTCACTTGGCGTTGTCTGTGACTGTAAAAAAATGGGTCATTATGAACAGATTGAAAGAATAGAGATTTGGGATCTTCTTTGTGTGTCTGTGTGTGTGTGTAGTTGTTTTGGACCCTCCATTCAAGAATTATGTCACCTCTTTTAATTTGTGAGATAGCTGTTCAAATCAAAGATATAATCATTTCTCTGCGTTTGAAGATTGAAATGACTGACAGTTCCTATTGCTTTTGTTTTTCTGTTTATTTCATTGATTATTTGGAGGCAAGGTTCTGCCAGCATTATGTCACCATTTCGGATTTTACATTTTTACCTTGAATATATGTATTTTTAATGAAAAACACCAAATTTCTGATTGGCTATAAAATTGCATAATATAATATCTCTAATGTTATGTCATCTTGGCAAAAGCTCTTGCTGTCAAAAAGGACTTTTTTTTTTTTTTTTGATAAGTTCAAAAAGGACTTTTGAATGCTAAGAAAAGCTCCTCTCTTTCTTTTATTTTTTTAAAAAGAAATTATATTATATTTTTTCTATGCTCTTGACATGATTTGATTTTAATTAATAGAATCAGAAATATATGCTTTGCTAACATAAAAATTGTTGTCAAGCACATCTACTCCTTTTTGGGCCAAACTTAAGCAAGGATGAATTTGCCACCATTATTATTATTATATGCTGCCCAATTGATGGCCCCCCATTAAACTAGTTTTGCATTACTAGAAACTCTAATATTGGAGACTCCACAACAACATAAACTTTTTTGTATCTTTTGAAAATTACTAAACCAACAATTATATTAGATTGAGATGAACATTTGCAATTTTGCATATGAAATCTGGCTGATGCAACTAAATAATAATTATTATAACCATTTCTACTAAATTTTTATGGAAGAGAGCTAAGAATTAAGCACAAAGATGAAAGATCCACACTATGCCATAGGCGGCTGAAAATTAAAACTTCCACACATCATATAGATTGAGACGGTTGAAAATTTGAACTTCAAATTTTGAAGTTGAAAAGAGGGTAAGACAAGACTGTTTGTTTGAAGTCATAAATGAAATGAGGACGAAGGCTCTGGCTCTCTGTTGCTGCAAACATAACCAATTTTCCATACCATTATAATAAATGACATGAAGTGCCAATATGACCAAACTATTGTGGCCCATGTCCCATTGCTGACTTTTATGGTGCATCTCATTGCATATTTGGCCAAAAAGTCTCATGGACCTTCACATTGCACCTTAGTCAACATGGTCCCCATCCCCCTAATCACAAGGTAATCTCAAATTCACGCGTCACAACACTCAAGTAACCATGGAGAAAGTCTATAGGCAACAAGTTTTGACAATTTTTTTTTAATATTGCCTTGTAGATTATTAGTAGTAAGTAAAAGCGTTATATAACTATCAGTAGTAGATTCAAATGACATTTAGTACAAATTTTCCAACCTAATTGTTTGTCAAAAATGTCTTTTTCATGCCTATTATTTTATCATCTCCTAAAAACATTTATCTTTTCTTGTATCAATGTTTTCGCCGACAACCTTCTCTTTTATTACTCATTTCTCGTTCATCACCTATACAACCACTAATTAAAAATGACAAAATGCCTCTACCCCACGCCCTGCTCTACCCCAACTTGGCATAATCTTAATCTCACATTGCACAAATTTTTCGGGCCCTAAAAGCAGCAATGGATGGGGACATGACATCCACAATTCATCTTGCCCCATCGTAATTACTTGTACTTAGGTATTTCTTGAAAGAGAAGATTACTTTATCAATCACTATACCATGTACTTATGTTAAGTATTTTTGTCATCTAAATTGAAGATACGTAAACTTTGTTATTTCAAGTACCATTATAAAACCTAAATTATATTATCTTTGTTTCCTTAAAATATATATTTTGTTAAACATATTGATAAAAAAAAAACTCAATAAATCTAGACTAAATAACAAAATAGGGGACATTTTAAATTTTCAGAGATGAATTTTTTTTTTTTTTAAATGTTAGAGAAAAAAGTTGAACATATTGTATACTATATTCTAAGGACAAAAATAATATTTTTATCAAATATTTATTTCTAATTAATTTATCCAAACAAATTTTCCACTGGAGAGAGATTGGGAAAAAAATTAAAAGTGAAAAGAGAAATCTAGATCAGTAAATGATAAGAAATGAAGAAAAAAAAGATTGAGAATATATATTGGTTGAAATAAAGAATAATGATTGTTTTGTTTTAATTCGATAATTATTAATTACAACAATGGAAGAGGGAATTAGAATCCTAATTATCTACGTAAAGAAAACAAGTAATACTGTTAAGTTATAAGACTGAATTTTAAATATAATTTTTTTTTCCAAAAATATGATGTTCACTCTATAATAATTGTTATTTATCATTAAGTTAAAACAACAATTGATTTTTAGTATAAACAGATTATTGAATTCTAAATCATTACTTTACTAGCGGAATTAAGTACAACTTAAGAGCATCAATGTTGTACATATTGAATATTTTAAACTGTAGTTTTTAAATGTACAATTATAAAGAAGTCACTAGACAAATATAACACTTATTAGTATGTAATTATTAGGACGAATATTCTATTCTTATAATGAAATTGCTCGTAACTCGTAAAACAAAAAGAAGTGTGCCTATAAATTCAGGAATGGACGCAAAAAAAGATGGTTCATTGTACCAATTTTTATTATAAAAACCCGTCGAAGATGTTGAGGTTTACGAGTGTTATTCAGAAAATTTAAGTAAGGGGGATGCAATGCACCAACAGACACAACACAAACAAAGACCCGACACCATATTTTCGTCCAAGGAATATAGATTTTCTCTGTTTCCTCCACTGATTATGTGTCTCATTCTGTTCTTAATTAAATGTCGCAATTTCTGGTGCTGTTTAGTGTGGCATCTGCATCAAGGCACTGTATATGGTTGCAGTACCATGTGAGCTCACTTTCCAATATTTTGCTTTCCTTGTTAAGAGAAAATTGACAAACTCAGGAAACATTATGGTCCAACGAGGTTCCCGTATGGTAACCCCTGGACAATTGGAACTAGTCTTTCATGGCTTTTGTTCATTGGATCTGTCTTTGCTAATGGGGTCTTTTCATTTCTACATGTACCTCATCCGTCTTATATTGCGAGTCCTCATTAGAATATTCATAGGATTTTAAGAGTTTTTTTTTTTTTTGATAATTCAATTGTTAAAGGAAGATTTGAACCATAAATGTCTCAATTAGAAGGAAAACTATGACATACCGAGAACTATACCAAATTTCACAACATATTTAAGTGTCAACATGTGTATCAAAAGTTGATGCATAATAACTTCACTTTACCAAGTACTCCCTGGTGGTTCCATGTGTAGGTATTATAATCTCCGAGACATGTCAGTGGTATTTTTACGTGGATAGAGAGTGTTCTACCACATTCATTTTAATGTTCCTTTTGTAGATTATGGCAAATTTTTTCAATGAAAATTAGAGGTATTTCTTCTTTAAAAAAAATGCTTTGAAATTGAGTGAGTCGATTAAAATTATGGTAAGGATGGAATCCAAAAAAGAAAAAAAAAAAAGTTTTAGAAGTATATAAGTTTCTAATCCATACCCAATTTGATGACCCGTTTGGCAGGTTTCGGAATTTTGTTGAATCAAGAAATCTACAACAACATGGACAACGTGAAAGCGGAATGGGCTTCGTTGGGCTTCATGAGGCGAGAATGAAAAAATATTTTTATTGAAAAACTAAAAAATAAAAAACAAAAGCGGGCCACCAAGCAATACATAATGGGCCTGGCATGCCGAGTTGAAAGATGTCTCCAAGAGGTCCATTTCAAATTCAAACATTAAGAATTAAGATTGGAACTAAACCCCCCACCCCAAAAAATAAAAACTTGTATTATTATTAGTTGTTTATTACCAAAAAAAAGGGGAAAAAAAAAAGAGCTGTTTTGGTCTATAAATAAGTAACTAAGTTAATTAAGTTATCAACAAAAGTTGAACTAAATGCACACTTTACAGTTAACATCTTTTGTGAATAGCCTAGAGCTTGGTAGCTCAATTGGTATTTCATGTTTTAAATAACGACATTCAAAGTTCAAATACTTTCATTACCATTGTAATTATCGAATTATCTATATATAAAATCTTATGCTACTTGACTATTCAAATATTCAATAATTACTTAGGTGATTTATATGATTTTAGATGTCCACACGAGGTATGTATTTCTCGTGCCTTGTGTTTGTTAGGAAGAATTTATAGTGTTGTATACATGTACAAGTGAAAGTCTTGTGTGAAAGAGAAATTAAAAAAGAAAAAAAGAAAAGAGAAATTAATATAATATAAATTTGATCCAACCCATAAACCTAATCTTTTTGAAAAAATTACATTTTAAAAATTATTTCCCTAATTTTTTTTCCGTAATTGATCTAAATTTGAAGTAAATTTTCAACCTAAGATGTGACATTGAAATAATATATCATAAGGATGTGGGGGCGATAAAGTGATAAACACCTTGGTCTAAATTAATGATGCATACAAGTTACAAGGTCAAAGAATCAATGTTGAAATAAAGAGGTTGGAATACCAGAGGGTACCTAATTAATCTGAGGACTTTTCAGCCAACCATCTAGATGGAGCAATCCTAAGGATATATAACTTTTATTTTATATATAAAATTTGTAATAACATTAATATTTTTCTTAACAACAAAATTTGTAGTAACTTTAGCATTTTTTTAACTCTTTTTTTTTCCACAATATTTTTCACAAATTGCAATTTGAGCTATATCACTTTTATATAGATAGTATATTACTGATACCATTTTTATTAACACTAATCGTAGACTTGTGCGATGCATGGAAAAATTTGATAATTTATTTTTTTATTAAGTGAAAAATGAAAATGGTAAACGAGACTTATAAGTGTTAATCCTAAACTATTCTTAAAATGATATAATCAATATCTAGCAAAGTATAGTTGATACAATATATTGGATTTTTTAAATGAAGCTATCTATATTTGTTATTTAAAAGTATTTTAAATCTTGTAAAAAAATTTCCTTATGAAAATATAATACATTTTACATTCAATTATTATATAAGGCGAGAGATATTTTGAAAATAATGTAATGTGTGGTTGAAATTTGTTTTTCCTTATAAATGGTTCATCTTCTATAAATCTTGAATGACCTAAAGAGGAAGCAGATATAATCATATAAATAAATCCATCACTTACATTAGGGGAAAAAATCCAAGACTTTAAAAATATAAGAAAAATGTATTTGAATTATCAAGAACCTACCAATATCATAGTATGTGACATAGTTGTCAATAAAGCAGCTCATCTTTCTACACAATTCTCTCTTGCCAAAGCATCACCAAACTAACTTAATGAACCAAAATACTACATTAATGTGGTTCAACAAAAATGTGACAACAATAAACATTATGCTTCAATTTCCTGATATTATATAGTTGCCATACCTAGTTATTGTGAAAAAAAATATATTCTTATTGATATAGTTTTTATTTAAAACGTGAATATTTTTTAAAAAAATATTAAAAGATGTCAGTTAAGCTGCAAGACTTTGACTTTGTTAGGTAACTTAGTTATATAGATTTTTTTTTTTTTTAAGTGAAATTCCTCTTTGTGTTGCTGAGTAACTCAGTTAGTGATGTAGTTTATTAGATAATACCAGTAAAGAAAAAATAAAAATGGTATATTACACCATTGCTGTTGCTGATTGTCCCTTTCCCTCAACTAGGCCCAATCAAGTTGTTTTCTGCTATCACTACAAATGAAAAATCCAGAATATTTTCATCAGGATGGTTATTCGTATTTGCTTCTCTAGATTTCGAGAATGCAATTTAGACGCTTTTATAGGTAGCAAGAAGCTATGCATGAATCTATTCTCGGAATCCATGACAAAGTGCCTCTTGATATGTAAGAGCTTATTAGTTCAATTGGTTTACACATCATTGTCATTGGAATCCATGACAAAGTGCCTCTTGTTTGGTTGCTGAGTGATAGGTAACTCATCACTCCTCACTCAGATCTCATCACTCATCACCCTATTACTCATTTCTCATAACTTAAAAATCCCCAAAACACTCCCACCCTTGTTTGGCAATTAATCCCAGTTCAGTTTCTTGCCTAAAAACTCAAAAAAAAAAAAACTCACATTTTTGTGGAACCTATGAGCTGACCACTATGTAGTGTGCACAAAACGATTACCTGCGGAGAGCCCTTCATTTTTAGCTTTGCACTTTCATCTCTCAAACACCGAGGCAATTTTCCAACTAGCGTAGTGAGAGGAAACGATATAATAGGTTAGCATGCGGCGGAAACGAAACTGAAAAATAGCATCTCGAGTGTTTAAAGCTCGAGTTTGGTAACAAATTCGAGCTTCAAACACTCGAGTTCTGGTGTAGGACAATCGTCTGATCTGTGGAATAGTCTGATTTGAAAGAAAATGGTGGAACTCGAGTCTGAAAAACTCGAGTTCCACGAAAAATATTATTCACCTCTGAAAGAAAATGGTGGAACTCGAGTCTTAAAAACTCGAGTTTCATTTTGGAACTCGAGTTTTAGATACTCAAGATGTTAGTTTCCCGTATTGTTTTGAAGCTTGACAAGTAACTAAATTTTTTTATATTTAAAGTCATTTGGAAAGAAAATTCCTCAAACACCTTTCCCTAACTCACAAGTACTTAAAACCAACCCACTTCACAAAATCACCATTTTTTATTGAAAACCAAAAATAAACAAACGCTAACACAGAAAGTTTGCTAAAAAAGCAAAAGTACTTTTAAAGTAAGCAAAATCAACCCACCTTAAACAAACCAAAACTTAAACTAAAAATCACATAAAAATAGCAAGAAACTCATGAAAATTGTTGACCCAACGTAAGAATATGTGAGGTAAAAACTAGAAAGAACTAACAGTTAGAGAACCAACAAAAGAAGTTGTGGGCAATGTGGGACCCAAGTGGATAGAACTATAACTCCTTTTTAGAAAGGAAAAGAAAAGAGAAATTCCCCCATGTCCATGTCCATGTCCAAACCTACCAATAAAATTCCCTTCCCTTCCCTTCTTTCCTTTCCATTATGACTCTCACTACAAGATCCTACCAGCTCGCTAGGACCCACAATGGCATTGCACCATACGATGACATGGCGGAATATGGTTGGATAGTCCCTCATAAAAAAGTTGCTACAATCTCAAGACATTGTAACCTTTGGAAGTGGAAGAGACCGATGGAGGGAGCGGTAGTGCCTTGTATCGGATTGGAGCGGCGGAGCTGAAGATGTTCAGAGTCTGGAGTTGGAGCTTCAAGGGTCAGGAAGGGTGTGCAAGATTGGAGGTTGGAGCTTGTTTCACCGTGTGGTGTTGCCGTGGGTTTGGGAGAGGAGAAAAGAAACTTGAGACTTGCTTTAGGTCGTCTGATGAGAGAGTGAAGCGAGTTGGTTGAGATGGGAGTGCATGTGATCATTGGGGGTAGTGAAGACTAATGGGGTGATGTGACCAGTCATTGTCGTGGGGGCCCATATGTGTGCGAGTATTTACAACTTTGCCATAAAAACTCAGTTTTGGTGTTTTGAAAACAAGTTTTTCTCCTCACTCAGGCTTGTAACTCTTAACTCAAAAAAGTGGAAAATGAGTTAAGGAAATTTTTTTTTTTTGAGAAACGAGTTAAGGAAATTGAGGGAGGAAATATTGCGAAACAACGTTTGTATGCATGGGACTCACTTATTTTGAGTAATGAGTTAACAAAACTAAGATTTGAGTGATAAAAACAATTATGTCCAAACACTACAGACTTCATATTTATTTATCTCAAACTATCAAGTTAATTATTAAAAAAAATGCCAATTAAATACTGAGTAATGGAGCTATAAATTGAAAAATATTTTCATTTTTCATGATAAAAATTTCATCACACGCTTAATTATAAGTAAAATTTCAACATGAGCACCGCAATACAAAGAGTAGCCATATGTGGGACTAAGTACTCTAATCAACAAAAGTTGTCCCTTGGTAGTAATTGGTTCACAAATATAATAATAATAATAATAATAATAATAATAATAATAATAATAATAATAATAGGTGAAACTGAGAAAACTCAAATTAGAATTCTAAATTAGAGTTCTAATTTTGTGCCATGTGTTCTAAATTGTTTATTCTTAAAGAGTTTTATTTCTTAATTTTAGAATTAAATTCGGGACCACATCATGAATATTCATCCAAGTGAGTTATTAAGTACAAAAACTAAATAATTTAGAATAAATTAATCGTAAAAAAAAGAGCTTCAAATAATTAACAAAAAAACTATGGATTAATTTGCATTTTATACCTAATAATATCCTTACAAAATTTTTTAAAGAGTTAACAAAATATAAAAATGACTATCAATAGTATTTAAATTATATATAGGAATTATATTATGCATCTTATTATATATCATTAAGTGTATCCATGCACATGCATGGGGTTACAAACTAGTTACAATATAAAGAGAAAGGAAATAAACCAAAAAAAGAAAAGAAAAGAAAAGAAGAATATATATATCTTTAAAAATTAAACTTAGGCACATAACCAAAGACTATCACTTGCATTGCACATTCTGGATTTTTTTCATTCCAAGATTAACATCCAAAGTGCAATCCATTAGAGCAGATTTCTTCTTCTTGATAACCTTCATCAGGTGTATTTTTCCATCCAACTTTGAGTTGCTAGTCAGTGGCAAAATACCCCCACCCAGATCACTTGTTAACTTAGAATTGGTAGGCAAATTGCTTGAACTCAGGGTCACTAAAGCATTGACCTTTTTGGTTGATCGAGCCCTGGCTCGTGCCTCGCTAAGTTGGACCTCACCAACATTCATACCGTCATAGGAAAATCTAACAATGCCATGTTCATATTTGAAGTGACCAAAATTGGTGTTCTTTATTGTGAATTGAGTACCCATTACCAAGTCGAATGATGAATTTGTGAAATCATAAGTACTAACAAATGAGGCATCACGTACCCGGAACTTAGGACTTTTGAAACGCATCACAAATAGTGCAAAGACCACTATGATTATGGTTTGGAACACAGCGAAAGCAACTATATATGCTATGCACTTCATGCGCTTCTTTTTACGCAGCTCTGAAGCAGATCCTTTGTCTGATTCCTCATCACTTCGGGCATGGCCATTGGTTGGTACTAGGGGATAGGGTGATTGCCCCTTCTCTGCCATTTTTTTTTATGTTCTTCACAAAGGTGTTGAAACTCTTTTCAGTTCTAGTTTCTCTCAAATGCGGTTTGATGGTGAAAATTGTGGGGGTGAGATGAAGAATATATAGATATATGCTTTGATTTTAATATGATAAGGAACAAGTTGTGAGAAGAATAAAAATAAAAAATCTTATCATTTGAATATGTGTCAATCAAGGCCAATTTTTCTACTCTTCTGTTTCTTATACCAAAACGTGTCCTGTCCGGCGTTTTAAAATTTGACTTCATGGGCTAGTTTTAATTGTGGAAAATGATATTTGCTATGTTTTCAAAGATATATTTATAAAGCTAATAGTGAATTAGTACAGAACGTTCGATGCGGATGGGGTCGAAAGAAAATCTTAGTCTATATTATATAGAAGTTGACAGCCCAGCAATTGCATATATTGCCTTCTACTTTCTTTTGACCAAAACCTATTTCAAGAGGTAAATTACACAACCATTTAAAAATAGAAAAAGGAAAGTTGGGTTTATTCCCACCCCCAACCACCAAATATGCTATATACAAAAAGAATTATTTTGTGCATGTTCTTGCTTGGAGTTGGAGTTGTTATTCGCTCATTCTTAGAATAATCATTTTCGGGTAAAAAAGTATAAGAAGAAGAGCGATGTTTATTTTACACACACAATTGCATACAAAGTACACACACTCACAATTTTATATAATTGCATATAAAAATATGACATGTGAGTATGTATTTTGTAGCAATGTATTACTCCATTAGCCCAATATCTAAAAGATATAATGTCTTTTCTAGCAGTGTATACATTCTTAACCCAAATTTAAGAGTGAAAGTTACTATTATCATTTCCTCTACCTTCATTTTTAAATATATCTTTCAACTATCTCTCTCATTTCGCTATCTTATTTATATATTATCTCTTTCTTCATTCCTAAAGAATCTCTTGGCTCATTCTTTCAAACACACTTTCTCATTCATTCTTTATTTTTTAAGCCCAAGTTTTTTTTTTGGCTAATGAAATGTGGCTTTCCAAACAAAGAGAGTCATGAGCGAAAAATTAATTTTCTTTATTTTAAGATTTTACTTTTTTTTTTTTTTACTTTAATTAAGTTGTTAGAGATGCTTTAAATATTGCCAGTCAAAGTAGATAATTATGAACGGATTTCGTACCATCGTACAAAATGTGTCATTTTAAGAGGCTGTGGTGGGTCCTGTGGTGCCTTATTGAGCAAAATATAATTTTTTTTTCAAAGTATTAGTATAGCTAGTAATTTTGACATTTATGGCGTGTTAGTTATGGGAAACGTACTTCTTAATTAAGCAAAGTCAAAATACTTAAAATAAGGATCTGGCGTATTTTATGTGCTTTTTTAATCTGACATTTTCTTTTGTTTTAATGAGAAATTACCACATTATGTACTAATGTATTGTTCTGTTTGTTTTAATATTAATATTTTTTTTGAAAAATGATTCATTTTTCTAAGAGCATTTTTTAGAAAACTGTCTCATTTTCTAATCTGTGGTAACAATATTGAAAATGAGCTTAAGAATGTTTTCTGGTATTTGGTATGCAATTTTTAAAAAATATTTCTTGCATAATTTAAAACATGTGTATTATGTAAACCAACTAATGTAATCATTATAAATAAAAAACAAAGAATGAATTTGGTTTTCATACTAAAATTTTGACAATAGAAACAATCAAAATTAATTAGTTGCCAAATTTTCATAATCTCTATGTTAGGATTTATGCCCTAAAATCGAATTTATTGGCATGTTATAAATAATTAAATTGTTTAATTATACGAGACATTTATATATGAACTAATTAGACATTATCATAGTCCTTGAGATGCATTGCATGTGATTTAGTTATAGAAGATATAAATCAAAATGTAGTTCGTAGTAGGTAATGAAATATGGCGTTTTATCTGTGAAAATTATAACACATTAACTAAGATGGTTTGTCTTGATCATGGAAGTAGAGATTTCTAGTTGATATGTCTTAAGTGTGGAAGACATATTGAACAAAACCGCTATGAGATTAATTATTTAATTAACAACTGTCACCTAAATAATTAATCTCATGACTTCTAATTTCATAGACTCTCAAACTTGAGAGGATAGTGAACCTAATCATGAAATGTAAGTTATTTTGATATATTAGGAGTGAGATCTAATTTAACGCTAAAAACCTTAGTATGTTAAGTAATCGCATGTAGTGTTCATGTAGTGTTGAGGGAACATATATTCTCAATATATAATCCATAATCTCTTTCTATAGAGACACAAAATATCCCTTTAAGATAAATTTAATGAGAATTGGTTATTCAAAGCTGGCCACTCTAGTATGGAGTTACTAAGATAGAATCCATAATCTTTTTATTTTTTAAGCCCAAGTGTGTTTTTATTTTTATTTTTACTAATGAATAATGACTTTCCAAACAAAGAGAGTCATCAGCGAAAAATTAATTGTCTTCATTTTAAGATTTCACTCTCTAAAATATAAATTTTTTGACTTTAATTAAGTTGTTGAAGATGCTCTAATTATTGCTCGCCAAAGTAGAGGATTATGAACGAATTTGTTACCATCAAAAGATGGCATTTTAAGAGGTTGTGGTGGGTTCTGTGGTGCCTTATGACACGCCAATATAGGTTTTTAGGTTGGATTGATTAAATATTACCAAACTTGTTTAAGATAAGTAACAAATTTAGCTTATTTGTATTTTTAGTTTTTTTTTAATAGTATTAATAAGTCTCATTGTACTATTTAATTAATTTTTAATTTTATATTTCACTTTAAGCAATTTTTTTCTATTTTTAATTTCAACTAAATGATCTGTCCCTAAATGGATCCGTATATCTTTGTGCTTGTATAAGAAACGCGGTTAATTGCTTCTGGAAATGCTACTATTAAGCTTTTCTTTTCTGTTTTTCTTTTTTTTTTTGCCAAGGAGGAAAAGACCATGAAAGACACGTGTGATGTAGTCTGAGGACGCAGAAGCTCTCCTAATTGACGTGCAAAGTATCATTTTTTCAAAGTCAATAATATTGATGACATTTATGGCGTGTTACTTATGGGCAACTTCTCAATTGAGCAAAGTCAAAATACTTAAAATAAAGATCTGGGCTACTTTTTGGTTTTTTTTAACCATACATTTCTTTTTATTTTAATGAAAAATTACCATAGAGACAAATTTATATATTGACTAGGGGCAATGGCCCCTCCTTTTTTTAAATAAAATAAAATATATTAGTATATTAATAATAGTAGGTACTAATTTTAATAATTTTGTTTAATAAAATTACATTTTGTCCTTTTAACAATGCCATTAATAGAGTAATGTTATAGTCACACACTTTTGTACAACATTTTTACAAACTATTGAAGTAGCAAATTCTTATTAGTTTATACACTTGCATCACTTTTGACTTATCAATAACAATTCACCACATTAGCGATTTGTAAAAATTTTGTAGTTTTAACATTTTCCACTTTTTAAAGGCCATAAAAATTAATAGGTTAAATCTAAAACAAAATATACAAGTCCAAAAAAATTAGCCCAACAACAAAAATTACCATTAATAATGTTAGAAATACTGAATTCAATAGTATTGTATTTCACCCTGAAAGAATATACATGAGTGCCTTTATATAGGAGGCATATGAGTGCAGTACAAGTAAATATGAGTGTAGTACAAGTAAGAGTGCACTCAAGGTGGATGTGAGACCAACTTGAGGTTGTCAACCAAAGTACGAAGGCGTCCCTTAGGATGTGACTTGGTGAAGATATCTGCAAGTTGATCTGTAGAGGAGACTGAGATTAGCTTGAGAGCACCATGGACAAGATGATAATGGATAAAATGACAATCGATCTCGATGTGTTTAGTCCGTTCATGGAAGAGAGAGGATCAGGATCAGCTATAGGAGGGTCAGGAGCAGCTACAGAAGGAATTTGCGTCTCATCTGGAAATAGATCTAAGATAGAAGAGGAAAATAAAGAAGCACGGAAGTGAGAGAGCTTGACAAAGAGGCGATGTTCCCAAAAGACAACATTGCGGGAGACACGAGTGCCTTTAACAAATAAAATTAAAAAAAATTAAGCAAAATCAATCTATTTTACCCAAAACAAAAAACTTGGTCATTTAAAAAGTTTTAAACAAAAATTCTTAGTGATAAATTAGTAGAGTCAAGGGCCAGAATTGCCACGCACAGCTAGCAGTAGAGCTACTCCCCTAACTCTAAGTTTTGACTCTGTTCCTAGTCATGTCATCTACTGAGTACTAACTAAACATATGATAGAGATTAAAACTCACTACTGCATCATTCTATCTCAAGGGAAAACTAAGAGTATGTTTGGATACCGCTTATTTTGCTAAAACTGAAAAATTATTGCTGAAAATACTGTAAATAAAGATAAAAGTTATTCGAAATAATACAATAAGACTCATGAATACAGTTAAAAAGTGCGGTGAGGCTCATGCATAGTAGCAAAAATAAGTTGAATAGTAAAATAATTTTAATTTTCAATCCTAGCCCAAGGGCCAGAATTGCCGCGCACAGCTAGTAGCAGAGCTGCTCCCCTAACTTTAAGTTTTGACTCTGTTCCTAGTTATGTCATCTACATAGTACTAACTAAACATATGATAGAGATTAAAACTCACTGCTGCATCATTCTATCTAAAGGAGAAACTAAGAGTATGTTTGGATACTACTTATTTTGCTAAAACTAAAAAATTATTGCTGAAAGTACTGTAGATAAAAATAAAAGTTATTCAAAATAGTACAGTAGGCTCATGAATAGTACAAAAAGTACAATGGGGTTCATGCATAGTAGTAAAAATAAGCTGAATAGTAAAATAATTTTAATTTTCAATTCTAGCCCAAACGCACACTAACTACATGTTCAGTTAAAAAAAATACTTAAGATAAACCAAACCCTAAAATAAAGTATATAATTTGAGTCATTCCAGTGCTAAACCTTATTAGGATTGATCATTGAAGCCAAAGTAAAGAAAGAAAAAAAATTATTTAACCCAAAAAAAAAGAGCACTGTTGTAGTGTTATTATCACTTTGGTAGGTATAGCCTTGTAGAACTGACCCGAGAGGCAAATTTCCTAGTGGCCCCGCTACCCATATCTTAGACAAATTTCCTCTTCGGGTTTGACTATGGAATGTGAAACAGACAATTTAGACTTTTCATTTTTTGACTAAGATATTTTAGACTTCATATCTGAACTTAAAATTTTAAGGTCATAATTTTACTTAGAAATATCTCTTTTTCTTTTTTTCTTTTTTTTAAATATGAAAAATATGTCTTTTGTTTTGTTGACAAATGGGCATTGTTGTGAATATTTTATCTGTAACCCCCAATAATTTAGTTGAGAATATTTTTCTTCTATTATCTTTGTTCAGATATAATGAAGATCACACACGGCCTAATATTCTAATAATGTTCGCATCATATTAAAAGAAGAAGATTTTTTTAGGGGGAATTTAGTAATTTTGACATTGTTTTATTTTGTTCGAAATACAATATTGTTTTATTTTTTATCCGATAAGTGATGTTTTTATCTATAAATTCCTTTGCTTTTTCCTACAAATTTTTATGTATTCATTTTAGCTACGTTGAATAAAAAGAAAAAACCCATAATTTCTTCCTTAATTATTCAAAAGTTATGACTTTGAATTAGTTGGCTATTCAGAAAATTATATTTTCCTTCGAACTTGAATCAAGAATGTGAACTTCAGCGAAAGGAACCATACTGAAATATGTGTTTGAACAATGATATTATGATATAAGTATGAAAACCCATAATTATGATAATTTGGCACATAAACTGATTTCTTATGGAGCTAACCCCCAGCCTAGCTACATGGGCATAGTCACCGAAATATATATATATATATATATATATATATATAAAAGCATTGTACATATCATATTTCATATACTGAATTATGTTTATGACTTTTATGTATATATTTCGGTGACTATGCCCATGTAGCTATATATATATATATATATATATTTGGAATTCGTTGCAAATTATATGTTACTTTTTCCAACTAATCTGAGATACAATTTGTAGGCCTATGAGTTTTATTTTATGAACATTTTATTATTTTACTTTGTACATGCTTAATCTAACAATTTGGGATTTCAATAACTTGTTTGAATGGTCAAGTTCACCGTTGCTTTCTCTAGTTTAGATTTGAGGAGAAGCAAGTTTGGGTTATCATTGAGATGGTGCATGTGAGAAGAATATTAGGGTTTAAGACAAGTTTTTTTTTTTTTTTTTGGAGGAGAAACAATAGTAGACTTTATTTATAATTTTATACACAATTATGTTATACAATAGGAAATAAAAAGAGACATTTTTCTAATCAAACAATAACCTCCTTATTCTCTTTTGCAACACTAGCCAAGCTAAAGCAGCATGATTGCATTGTGAATCATAACTATCACAAATAAGTTTAATGTCTTCAAGAATCCAAGTTACTGCAAAAGAACATATCTTCTTTTCAAAATTTTCTGATGCTCATAAAAACCACTAAAGTGCCAAACAACACCCTCTTGATTAACTAAGGCAACAGTGTGATGTGGAGAAATTTTCATATTGGGAGAGGAGGCTGAAGAACAAACCAAGGGTGGAATGAGATACTAATGGTTTACCTCTACCAATTGCTTGTCTCTTATGAGGAGATATTTCCAAAGGTGAAAAAATATTGTCAATAGCCGCAGAAGGAGGTTTAGTTGGAGAAAAGAATATATTTGAGACTTCAATATTAATGAAAGAGTTGCTGGATTTACGTATGAGGCGCGTTTCGAAGACCAAAGGGATTTAGTAGGACCCAAAAAAACATTCGAGATATTTGAAATTATCTCCATATCTACATCAGGATTTAAATCCCCCTTACTAACCTTTTGCTTATCCGTATCTGCATCCAAATTCAATTCTCCTTCAAATACCTAATTATTCTTATCCTTATCATATGGGAAATTTTCGATATAGTTGTTTCATCTGCTAGTTGTTGGATATATATACATTAAAAACTTATCTCAATATCTCCCTTTGCCACTGTTGTAGCTGATTTCGAAACAACTATATCGGTTGAGAGATTGATCATATCATGTAAAAGCACCAAAGGATCTTTGAAAGAATCCAAACTATCTTTAGAAATTTTATCAGTAAGTGGAAATTTTGAATTTGATGAAAGGATAGGATTACTCTCCCGCCCAAAGGGAATCAACTGTTGGGGAAAAGAAATATTCAATTTTGTCTGGGGGTGTCAAATGGGTAGTTTGGGGTTGGGTATAATTGGGTTGGGTATATAAAACCCATTTACCCATTAAAACCCATTTAACTAATTACTTCTAACCCAAACCTAACTCAACCCAATTATAATGGCTAAATCAAGGAAGTCAATACCGTACCGGAGGCCGTACCGGTTTGGCCACTGGTACGATATATTTCGGATACCGGTCAATACCGGTGTACCGTTTCGGGTTTACCGCTATTTTTTATATATATATATATATATATTATATACACACACCAAAATGTCTAGAACTATGTTTATAAGCATATAATATTTCACTTATATTATAGTAAATATAAAAGTTTATCATAAAACATTACCTCAATTCAGAACAAATTATTCATAATTTTAGACTTTAGTATCAATTAAAAGGAAAAAAAAACCACAATATAAAAAATAGAAAGTTTAGTAGTTCATTGCATACTAAGAAAACAAATAATACTAATAAGTTAATGTAAATAAGTTACCATTATGCCCTTACAAAAATTCAAAAATTACAAAACTTAAAAAAAAAAAAAACTTTTTTCTGTATCGGCCGATACGCCTAGTACCGGCCGCTATTGCCCGAAATTGGCCGGTATGGCCGGTACGTGGCCGGTACGGCCAGTATTTTTTCCGGTACAAAATAGAAGTGTACCGGTACCGGTGCATTGGCCGATACCGGTACGGTATCGACCACCCTGGGCTAAACCCTAGCCCACCCAATTACCCAATTATTAAAATTACCAAAATACCCCCCTAACATCAACATTTTAATTTTCCGTCACTTTCTCATCGATTTTCTCGCTCTGCTCCTCCTCTTCAACTTTCTGATCTTACTCATCCAATTTCGCCACCTTCACCTCCTCGCTCTTCTTCGTCTCAGCCTTGGTGGTCAAGTCCGTGTAATCTTGTTCATTGATTGTATCATACTTTTTCTTTGGGGTAGCGACTTGTCGGAGCTCGACCGTAACGTCGGCGATGGAGTGGTACTTCTGCATTTGGAGCACTGGGATCCAGTTTAGCCTCCGGTAGTGTATTGCAACGAACACCACGTCATATTCCAACGACGCCACCCCTCCGACTCCGATACCAGCCAATTGAGGTAAGTGCGCGTATAGCGCATTGATGATCGCGTTCTCCGTGAACTCCCCACGGTACCACGCGAGAATCGCGTCTCAGGCGAACGAGTCCGATATCATCATTAGATTCTACATCGGAGAAGGCGTGGATGCACCATGGATAATTATAATTTCTTTCATATTTGGACTTTGTTTGGTAACCGAGAAAATCATAATGTTATTTTTCATTCGTTTAGTCCAAATTTTTTATTATTAAAAACTGTTTGACTTTAAAAAAAAAAAAAGTGTTTGATTTGTGAGTAATATTCTGTTTAGCTATGGAGAAAATGCTGGAAAAGATGAAGAGAATTGGATTTTGAGCTTCAAATGTTCTCTTAACGTATTTCTTTAATATTTTGACTTTGTTTGGTTACCGAGAAAATCATAGAATGGCTAATTTTCATTCGTTTAGTCCAGATTTTTTATTATTAAAAACTATGTTTTATTCTTCTTCTTTTTTTATATTTTTTTTTTGTTTGTGAGTAATATTTTGTTTGGTTGGAGAAAAAATGCTGGAAAAGAGAAAGAGAATTTGTATTTTTGAGTTTCAAATGTTCTCTTAAATTTCTTAAATATTTGGACTCTGTTTGGTTACTAAGAAAATCTCACAAGATGGTTAATTTTCTTTTGTTTAGTCCATATTTTTTATTATTAAAAACTATGTTTTATTCTTTTTTTTTTTTTTATGGGAATGGCTGGGTTGAATTTAGGTATATTGTTTTTGGGTTAAATGAGCTTCAATGGGTTTTTAGTTAAAACCCAATAATCATTGGGTCTAATTGGGTTGATGCCCATTTAACCCAACTAATAATTGGGTGGGTTTAGGTTCAATTAGAGTAGGTGGGCAAATGGGTTTGGGCGGACAAATGGGTTTGGGCTTACTTTGCCACCCCTAATTTTGTCACTGGTGCTCCTGGCTAGAGGTGGAACTTCCAATGGATGGCAGCTTTGAGATGAGTCGCCTTCTTCTTCCTCGGAAACATGCACTTCAACATCATCTTCCTCTCTTAGTCCAAGATTGACTAGAGTTATCCTTTTTCTGAACAAATCTTGGAGCCATAGTACGGAGCCATGGACCAAATTGAAAATCATCATCATCTGACGAATAACAACGTTTTTTTAATTTATTTAAATTTTATGACATTCCTGATCCTTATGGCCAATATACCACATTGATTGCAAAATATAGGCAACTTCTCATATTTGAAAAAGACTCACCCTTCTTATAAATCCGCAATATGTATCATTTTACCTTTCATTAGGGGTTTTGTGATATCAATATTCGCCCTAATATGAAAAAAGGGACCTCAAGCTAAACCACTTTTGAGAGCATCAACCATAAGAGGATTACCAATCTTGTTGGCTATACGAGTACCCACAACCTTATACATACTTTTGATGGGAATGTTAAAAACGCGAATCCGAAAGGGAGAATATTGAAAAGTAACATTACTGGGACTGAAATCACCATTGAAACATTTCAATAAAATAAGTCTTTTATCAAAAGACCAAAGGCTTTTTTCTTGTACTTCAATCATGTTCTCCTCTTTGACAAAGATAGCCAAAAATAAATTATTCCCAACTTCTCTGAAAGTTACACTATGAGAACAGCACCAAAGTTGTTGAACAGTAGATTTAAAAGCCTCTTTATTTGTAGTCTTTGTTGATTTGTAATTTGAACAGAAGACTAAACTGGGCTTGTTGTTTGGAGAAAAGCCATTTCCTAAGAATTAACAGCCATAACACATTTTTCTTTCTTAGTCAATCGAAATTTTTTCATAATTCCACCAAAGAACCATCCATGTTGGAATAGAAAGGAAATAGGGGATAGCAGGAAAAAAAAATGGGAGAAGGAAGTAAGGATCATGAGCAAAGCATAAAAACAAAATCCCCTACCACAACCTAAAGCTCAGATTTGAGAGGTTTGAATCTCATTTTATGAAATGCGAGTTAGTTTTTTTTTTAAAAAAAACTTTCCAAGACTATAGGGAGCCAGGGAGAGAAAAGTTTTTCAATAAATATTTAATTTAAATTCAATTTTTAGGGTTGAAGACAAGTTCTTAATGACTTTTGGAGGGTTTGAAAATTTTCAACTTTTGTATTAGCTGTAATTTTCTACAAAATATATATATATATATATATATATATATATATATATATATATATATATATATATATATATATATATATAAATCTTTTAACTTTTATTTTTTTGGCATAATCAATGGGATTTATATTTGTTAACAAATCCCTTTTTAGAGATTAATTATTGAACTTTATCTTACTTTATACTGTTAAGCACTCATATTAGTGTATGTATAATAAAAAATGTAAAATTTAATATTTAAGCTAGAAAAGTATCTACATTAGTTAATTTATAAATGTGTATATTTACATGGTTACTATTTATATTCAATTTATTTTTTAATACTTTTTTATTCATATACATAAAAAGAGAGATGATTGGAGAGAGTAATAAAAAATTGATAAAAAATTATATTTTAATAAAATGTAGTGTAAAATAGATAATTTAGTATAGGTGTTTTTGAAAAGTGATAGTGAAAAAAAAAATACTTTTTTTTTTGTTGAAAAAAAAGTAAATTCTTATATTAAAATAGACAAAAACTTTACATGGGAATTTTTTTAAGATGAAGATTTATGGGTGTGGAACTATTGTAAGATTAATGATCGGAAAGCTTGACTCGAAAAGGCCCTTTGATCAGTTGATCCCAAAGTGAACATTTTAAGCAATGAAAATCAAGGCCCATTTAACATCAAAGCCCAAGCCAATCAATCTGAACTAAATCGAATCGATTATTTGTAATTGTGCCTCAGGCCCTAAGATTTGGGGGTTAGCTACAAAAGAATAAAAGACAAGGACTCCAATGTGCGGTTCAATATGAAGCCCAATGCTTCTCCAGGCTCCATCTATAACACTTGCTGAACTTGGAAAGTGGGCATATCTAAGATTAAAAAAATAAAAATAAAAATGCATTGGCTCTAGTATTCAAGAGTTCAATTTATTTTGAAAACCATTTTTCTAGCTCCTAGGAGATTGAGCGGAGGATACTTTCCATTGTTCACATAGTTTTGGACGGAGCTAAAACTTGGAATTAGAGCGTCAAAGTACATAAAAAAAATTATAAAACTCCAAATAAGCATTTATTTAGTATTAACAAATTGTTAACAAAGACACAAGATCATTATTTCTTATCACATTGAACTGGACATTTTTTTAAAACAATCTCGAAAATCACTAAATATTGAATTTGTATAACATGTCATAACAATGTTCTTTTATTTTGTTTTGAATGCTAGTTTTGATGACACTCATAGTTGGAATTTGATGGAATAACCATATAGTTTAGTTCATAGATTAGTTTTGTTCAAAGGGCATTTCTTTTTTGGTAAAATTGGTTGATTATGCTAAAGTTTCTTTAGTTTTGCTATTGGTGATTTTGTTGATGAGTTTTTTTTTTTTTTTGGGCTTGCTAATTTTAGTTTTTGGATATTTGATCCATAAATATATTTATGACGTTTAAGAGGAACACTGATATTGTTAAGAGGGGCAACTTGGCAAGTATAATTTTATTTAAAAAAAATTGCGAAATCAACCAATGGCTTCGTCCCTACTCTAATTCCATAAGACTCATCTAGGAGGACCATTGGCAGCCTTTCTTGCCTGGTGGCCTCACGCGTCACTGAAGCTTGAGACCGGGGACCACCTAAGGACCACTGCACTCCAGCAACCATGTCAGCCGTGTTTTGTTCAAAGAGTGTGTGCGTACTATTGCTCATAACAAAATAGAGATAGGGTGCCTAACCTTTTTTTTTTTTGGATAAGAGCGGGTGCCTAACCTTATGTGTAGCCAAAATTTGCAATTTCTTCTTCTTCTTCTTGGCATTTACTTCTTTAACATCTAACCTTTTTTTTTTTTTTTAAGTAAACTAAAAATGTTTATATAAACTGAAGACAAAATGTAAGACTAATTTGTTATATAAAATTATAAACACAAAGTGAGTTCTAGTTAGCTCAACTGATAAAGTTTCAGATGGTTGTATAAGATATTAGGGATTCAATTTTCGCCTATACTAAAAATTGATTGTTGTCTTGGTCTGATGATAAAAAGCTATCATCAAGAGCGAACGTTATAGGTTGAAGCTCTTTAAAAAAAAAAAAAAAGTTACAAACACAAAGGGACAATGCTTGCTTGGAGAGTTTACTCATCCAAAAAAGACTTTGGTTGGAGAATCAATTTGAGCAAGTTCATAATTTGGTATATAATATTAAGATTGCCCTGCACCAGTTTAGGTTAAAATCAAGTGCCCCATAAGCTTAAAGATATATGATATTAATATTTAATCAAATGCAATCTTTTAGATCCACAGTCGAAGTTCCAGTATCTTAATCATGACAGCAGTTTCGCACTAGCTAGAAAATGTCCTTTGGAATCATCATCATTTTTGGTATTCAAAACCTTGACCCTCGTAGAAGATTTGCCTTAAACGTTACTCGTATTCCTTCAAAATTCATAACATGTTATTTCACATTACAAATATAAATTAGATTTTAATCTGATGAGATAAATGGACCGAGCAAGACATAATATTGTGATAATATGATATTTAAGGACTTCTCAAATTAGAGCCTGGGTTAGGCCTACTACCATATGGATAAAGTTTGATTACAAACTTAGTTATAGTACTCAATGATTACAGCTTCAATTAATATTTTTTTTCTTAAATGTGAATTTTGATCAATCTATTATTGGATTACAATTTTTTCTTATATTCTCCATACTTGTAAAATTTTCAAAAAATTAGAAATCAATAGCTATATTATTAATTAAATATTTAAATTTCAAATTTTTGTAGTATGAACTTATGCATAAAAACTAAGTTTATGAATCGAATAATAAATAACATCCGATTGACACAAAATTTAACATATTAAGAAAATAAAAAACATGCAATTCAACAGTTAGATTTTCAAAATATGTAGCAATGATAATTTTTTTAGTAGAAGTTGTAGCCATTGACTACAAACAAATTTGTATCCCAACTTTTTCCCAACTATATAACTTTGAAACAAATAATGTAATTTATATTCTTTAGATTTTTTTTTTTTAATTTTCTAGGAAATTCTGCTATTTAAATTTTTTCTGCTCTTTAAGTTTTTTTTTTGGGTTAAATCTGCTCTTCAAGTTATTCGAAAGTAAAAGTACCACATTTATATAGGAATAATGCTTATTGATTACTTTATAGTAGGCCCTTTACTTTCTTTCTCTTCTTATGGTCTCCTCAAGCTTTTTTTTTTTTTTGGGGTTACTTTTTTATGCATGGAATGGCCTTAACATGTGACTATGTACTGTTTACTTGTATTCTGGTTCCTGGATCCATACCCCAAATTCAATAAACTATTTGGTACCACTGTCCCAGCAAGTGGTGTGGTGACCCTCCAGACTTTGTCTTTGTTTTCACTTTCCAAAGAAATCCACATGATTTTTGGTCTAATCACTTATGGAACTCAAGAACAGTTCATATTCGGACAACTTGCTCTTCGATCATTATTCTGAAAAGACCATAAATCATTATGCCATCTTTATCTTATTATATGATAATGTCTTTGTTATGTAATAATTTAGAAAGACAATTATGATTGTGGGTGAAATAATTTTGTGACAATGGCAGCATCGGTAGAATGATATTGCATATTGATTGACTGGTCGTTGGAAAATAACTATCATGATCCCAATTTTCAAAGTAAATTTGAGATATAGACCGTTCATTCATATTACTTTTACTAGCGTATAATTCTGTGTATATGTACATATATATTTAAAACTAATTACAATTACAATTATATATATATATGATTTAAAATTTAATTGGATTTAGTCTCTTCAGTTTTTACACCCAATAATTCACTTGCCATAAAAATTAAAAAATTAGATGGGGTACATGGCAAAAAATTGAACTTCATTTAAAATTCAATTTAGAATTTAATTGAATTTAGACTCTTTGATTTTTGCACTTAATAATTCACTTGACACAAAAATAAAAAAATTAGATGAGACACATGACACAAAATTAGACATGATTTAGAATCTAATTGAATCTAGACTCTTCGGTTTTTGTATTGAATAATTCACTTGCTACAAAAATAAAAAAATTAGATGGAGCACATCAAGGGATGACAATTTTTCCTCGCCCCACTTAACCCTCCCCTACCCACTTCGCCCCGCACGGGTTTTCCTCACACTGGTTTTCCCTGCCCCGCAAAGGTGGTAGAATGGGGATGGGGCAAGATTTTAGCTCCGCACCACGAGGCGGAGGGAGGGGATGGGTTTAGATCTTTTAGACTCACCCCACCCCGCTCCTTCCCGTCCCTGCCTCACCTTGCGTTACTAAGGGTTATAATTGTAAATTTTTTATACTCTAAAATATTTTATTCTACCCAATGTGATTTTCTACTTTTATTTTATCATGTGTTATACTATGAAATTTTTTTTATGACTGTCTTGTTAAACACTTGGATATATTATTCAATTTTTTTTTAAATTGATTTGATTTGATGGGATAAATTTAATTGTAATTTAAAGTATATTTTTATTAATGAAATAAGTTTCATTAAAAATATTATACTAGTTGTAAGATAAATTAACAAAAAATAGAGTTTTACGGGGTGGGGCGGGGCTTCGCAAGACCCCAAGGGACAGAGATGGGGCAAGAAATTTTTTCCATCATGTGGGGCGGGGCGGGGCGGGGATGAGGCAAGACAAAATCTTGCGGGGCGGGGGCGAAAACCTCATCTTTCAGACCATCCTTGCCCCATTGCCATCCCTAGGCACATGGCTCAAAATTGAATTTCAATTAAAATTCAATTTATAATCTAATTGAATTTAGACTCTTTGATTTTTTCATCTAATAATTTATTTGACACATAAATTTAAAATTAGATAAGACACGTGGCACAAAATTAGACTTCAATTTAGAATTTAATTGCATTTTCTCTCAGCTTTACCTTTTTTTTATTTATATAAGATAGAAATTTTACTCTAGCCTAAATCTAAGTATATATGTGTGTGAAGCTCATTCTTAGAGACTTGAATCCCGGCCTATGCCCCTAATATCCCACAAGCATTTATACTTATGGAGTGACTATCGCACTAAGGGTGTGCAGTGGTAAAATTATTATTTTGGTTTGATAGATTACTTCTCATTTATTGGTTAATAAAAATATTAAAGCTAGCTTTGTTCTTGCCCAAATGCCAAACCCATTAATGATCCATTGACTTAAGATTTGCACTCTGCAGAATTAGATCCTCTCTTCTCACTAAAGATCTTAGTGGGCATCATAAACATATATTCTATGTGAACCCTACAAAGATAATGTCATGATATTGATTTATACTGCAAGGCATCTGAGGTGAATGAAGATATCTTAAGCAAGCCAAGGTTATTCAACTTGTGCATTTGGATTAATTTTTTTTATTAGTTAAATTTGACAAAAATATAGTTATACCTAAGAAAAAAATCTTAAAAGAAGTTACAACTTTAAAAGGAAAAAGCTAACCCAAACTCATTGTCCTTGTTTTGTTTAGCCTGTCCTTTATTTTGAAGCAAAGAACTTTTTATTTTTATTTTATCAGAAGATGAAGCAAAGAACTTAATAAAAGGAGATGGACATAATTAATATGACTTCAAAACTGAAATCAGGTAAAACAAAATCACAAATTTCACATACAAAAGCTACAAAGAATATGCAAATAGGGAAATTGGCTTTCAACATACACTCTCCCCCCTTTAAAAAAAAAAAAAAACACAAACAAATCCAAAAAAAAAAAAAAAAGGATGAAAATCAACGATCCAATTACAAACCCATAAAAAAGAAAAAGAAAAGAGCAGTTGAGCACTTTCACTTGCATGTCAAATTCTCGATAGCTTGTGACTTGGTATTAACAGCCATGCTGCAACTCAATTCTGCAGATTTTTTCTTCTTGAAAATCATTAACAAATGTACCTTCCCACTCAATTTGGCATAGCTTGTTAATGGTAATTTTCCAGAATTGAGGTCACTAGCCAATAGATATTTGGTGGAAACTTTGGCTGATGTCGCTGTCACCGTGACATTAAACCTCTTGGTTGATCGAAACTTTGCTCGTGACTTAATTATAGTAAACTCTCCAACCTTAGTACCATTGTAAGAGATTGTAGCAGTGCTGTCGTCGAATTTGAACTCACCAAAATTGGTGTTTTTCACACTGATTTCAGCATTTAGTTTCACAGTAAATGAGGAATTAGTGTATGTATGGCTCTCCACAGAGACTGAATCAATTCGTACCTTCAGATTTCTGATGCGCATAACAAGTAGCACAAAGAGAACTATGATTATGGTTTGTGCTATGACCCCAGCAATTATGTATGCCAAGCACTTCTTCCTTTTACTGCGTGAATCTTTGTTGGTGTTCGTCATTTTTGAGTGCTTTTACTAAGGTGGAAGGAGAGACTTTGTCTGGGTTTGGATTGAAGCTAAAGAATTGAGAGGCTCAAGTAGGAATGAATGGTGTGCAATTGGATGCAATAAGGTCTACTTTTATAGTGTGATGGTGATGATATAATTTATATAAATGCGGCCCTACCTACACTAGTTGTTCGTGACTTTTTCATCCCAAATTTCTAAACCTTTTATTGATGATATATAGCCGTTGTGATTTGATATAAGATAAATTATATGACTCAATGATTATAGAACCTTCTTTATTTAAAAATTAAAATTCAAGGTGAATTATAAAAATGGCTGAGTTATTAGTGTTAACTAGCCCGGATGTCCCAGTATTTTCTTCTTTCGAAAGTCATGCTCCATGTTTTAGTGAAATATAATATATACCCAATTAACACACTTATCGAACTTTAATTTTTTTTTTTTAAAGAGAATTTCAACTTAGGAATCCGATCTTTATCATTAAATCAAGATACCAGTTAGTTATTTTTATTTAAACAGAAATTAAACCTCAAATCTCTTATTTAATTATAAAAAACTTTACCAATTGAATTATATAAGCAACAATTGAACCTATAAATTGAACCCTATATGTGATGCAATTATGTAACTTGGGTCTGTCCCATTTTGAGAAAGTGACTTGTAAAGTCAAATAAAGTGGGTTCAGTTTCCATGGTGGAAAATGACTTGAGAGTGTGTTGAACGTTGCTTGATTATATATATCTTCTAGAGAGATGTTGATTATATATATCTTCTAGAGAGATGTGGTTTGAAATTTTCTCAAAGACTGACTAAGAATGTTTCACGCTGAAGGCATGAGCTAGAGAAAAACAAATGCTTTGATGAAAGTGAGTTGCACAAGTTAGAAATATTCGTGTGGCTGTCAAAAGAGGGTGAACAAGCTTTCCGTGACGGCGTGAAGTAGTTCTGGAATAAAGAAATCCCAACTTACATCACTTGGATCTTCCAGGACTACAGGAGAGTTACTGTTATTCGGCTTTTCGGTGGTCAAAATTTCAACTACTATGAGCAGCATTATTGCACCTTTATTATACTTGAGTTATAGGTTAAGTTTTTCCAATCTTTTGAACTTCATTTTCACCTTCTGACTTTACTTATTGAGTCCTTAGAAAGTAGAAACCCAATTGACACACTCTTCATGGTACTCATCCATCACTGATCTTGCAGTGTTAACACTAGGTCCCTAATTGATCAATACCTATCTTGAGTCTTTTTTTGGTGAAAAAATACCTATGTTGAGTTGATGATTCTGCCATTCTGGTCATCATCAAATGTCAAAGAAAGTTGTATAACATTTTGATAAAAAGGGTATCTAGTAGATTTTACTAGTAGTAGTAAAAGGGAGGGTTTGGGTACAAAGCCCTCAAAATGCATAGACAGATGGGTTCCTTGAATGCGATAATTTAAAGTAATGAATTTTGTATCTATTTTATCAAAATATTATGTAATATTATGAGAGTCCCTCATCTTACATAAACAAATTTGATCAACGAGATCTACTATTATTATGTGAAGGAATATAAAATTTTTCAAAATAATTTTTAGAGTTAGTGGGGGTTACTCTGAAGTCCCACTTGGGGCTAATTTGGTGTAACTTCTTTTCACTAAGTCATTTTGTTTGTAAATTAGACAAAAATAAAATACCTTAAAAAATCATTAAAGAGTTGTCCATAACTCAAAAAAGTTGAACAAGTTGCAATTCAAACCAATCATAATTTGAGCAACTCCATTGTGTGTTTTTTTTTTTTTTTGGGTAAAAATCTATCAAACTTGGTCAAGGCAAATTATATTTGAACATTTGAGTATTATGTAGTTTCCAGCAACTTATTTCATAGTTTCTGGTCATTTTATACTAAATGTATAATAAAAAGTTAAAAATTATTAATTAATGTTTTTTATTTTAAAAAACATCAAAGACAAATGGCAAAAAACTAAAATTTTTTTATAGTAAACAGTCACTAAATCATATGTTATGGGGTTTTTTTTAAAATAAAAATTTTCTTTTGTTTTTATGAATAATTATAGGTTATAGTCAAGAACTAGTATAAGAATTACGAAAAAATATTTTCAATACAAGTAATTATCCTATATACATACCTGGAATATTTATATCTTATGTCATACATATATTTGGTGGAAGCTTATATATATATAATAAAAATTGGACTTAGAAGTTGTGATTGCACCAAGTGACTTCACCAAATTGTAGAAATTTTTTGAGACCAAATTGTAGAATTTTTTTAAGATTTAATATATATATATATATATATATATATATATATATATAATTGGTTGCGTCAAGTGACTTCACTAAATTACAGTAAGTTTTTAGGTTAAAAAAAAATGTTTTTGATCTTATCGACTTCTTTGGATAAAGTAACAATAAGTGTTCTAATTATCTTCTTCTTCTTCTTTTTTAAATTTATTATTATTATTTTATAAAGTAACAACTTTACTCTTAGCTTAGGTTAATATTTTTTTTTTTGGGATAAACATTTATCCTAATAATAAAGTAACAAATTTAAAAGTATTATTTTTTCTTCTAAATTTTTTTTTTTTTGGATAAAGTATCAAAAAAAAAAAAAGTTAATATGTATTAACTTTATGTAAACTAAATTTAAAAAAAAAAAAAAAAATCTAAGGATGTTAATTTTTTTTTGGGATAATGTAAAAAAAGAACTAATATGTAATTAATGTAAACTTCTTGATTACAAAAACTTCTTTTTCTTTTTGTTCATATTAATTTATCAACTTCTTCACAACTTTATATTATTTAATACAGTATAAAAGCGGGGGTATATATATGGTTTTGGTGTATTTTTCCCATTTTCCTATCATACGGTTTCTTGATGTATTCTTTTTATTCTCATTCTTACCTTACATACGAAACTTGTAAGTATGTATTTGCTTTCTTCTTTTTGTTTTTTCATAAAATTCCCTTCTTTATTTTTTTTCATCAAATTGAATATGTTTTGTGCGCGGATTGTCTTTTATTTAAGTTATTTTTGCTAACTTGGATCTAATTTATATGCTTATTACGGTCTTCAAAAATCAATGGTATATCTTCCATGAGAACTAACAGAATAATTTTAACAAAAATCTTATTTTCTTTTTGAAAGATTTGTTTTATATATATATATATATATATATAAAAGGTACTATCACTGATTTTTCCAATATGTTGTAGATCCCACAGGTAGCCATGAGACCAAGATTTGAGCATCCAACACTATGATAATGAACATCATTCCACAAAGAATATAGACCGAAAATTAATTGCGATGTAAAAACAATGGATATTTAAGGTGATGCGAAATCTACATAACTTCGCTTGCCTCCCTCTTGCTGTCAAAGTTAATTCAATTTTCATGTGAGTATCTTTACTTTAACTCTAATTCCAGATTTTTTTTAATGTTTAGAAATTTATATAGTTTGTAATTATTGAATTAAGAGTTTCTTTGTGTGCATATATTTATGTGTATTGTAGTGAATTTTGCTTCAATTATTATGTTTTGTTTATAAATTTGGGTAGTTTTTAATTTGTAAATTCGGGATGATTTCTTGGGGTTAAAGTAAAGTAAAAATATTTGGTCAATTTTAATCATAATTTGTACAATAGTAGGGTGTTAGATGTTGATATTAATTTTATATTTATTTACATTAATTAACATAAACATGTTAGCATGTTCAATGTTGCTATATTTTGTCATCACTTTTCATCAACTTTCATTTAAGTCCTTGAAGTTTATATTTTGTCATTTCAGTCCTCTAATTTTTAATTTTGCTCAATTTAATTTTAATCCTCCGTTAGCGTTCTATTAATTCCTACTGTTAAACTGCCTAAAACTATGTCGTTTTGGCCTTAACTTAATATTTAATATATTTTAACTATTTATTTCTTAATTTTTTTTATAAAAACGTTAATTACAAAAAAAAAAAAACCCCAGAAATTAACATAGCAACCCTCTCGATCTGAAGAACACGACTTGAAACCCACCCACTCACGACCTTTATATTCTCTCTTTTATCCGATCATTTCACATCTCATGTGCAAGCTAGGTGTAATGTGCCTTGAATGGGTGCTTTGTGTATTTGTTTTGGTTTTTAGTTTCAAAAGGGGATTCTGAAAATGCCTATGTTTCAGCCCTTTAGGATGGATGGTCGGATGGAGTTGTTGGGTATGAAGGTGATGGAGATGGGCATGTTCTAGATCTGGACACTGCTATCAAAGATGAGGTTTTGGGTAGGGTTGTTGGAGCTGGTGTTGACTGAAGAAGATGATTGAAAAGCTGGACTTATCTAAGGTTCCATCTGTGTTCATTTATCCAATTCGTGTTCTTCGGATAAGGATGAATGTTATTTTAATTTTTGATTTTTTTAATTAACGTTTTTTTTAAAATTAAGAAATAAATAATAAAATATATATTAAATATTAAATTAAGGACAAAACGATGTAGTTTTTAGCAGGCTAATGGCAGAAATGGATGAAATGTTAACGGAGGACTAAATTGAAAATGATTAAAACTTAGAGGACTGAAATGGCAAAATACAAACTTAAAGGACTGAAATAAAAAATGATAAAACTTATAATGTAAGTTTTTCTTTTTAGCCTATAATTAAATATAAATGTTATTATGTCGATATGCTATAATTATTATTTGTTGTTCCTCATCTTACTTCACTTTAATTATTATTTAAACAAGTAAAAGTTATGTCTTAATCCAACCAGGTATAGCATTTCTCTTTGGTCATTAATTAGTGTTCCTCAAAACTTCTGACCACTTTTTACCACAATTTTAGATTTAAGATTAAAAAAAATTAATTTAATTAAAATTTTAAAAATTATAAAGTCAAAAATTTGTGTTCTTGTTTTCTTGTTCAAGAGACATTTAGATCTCAATTCATGTGATTTGGTTTTTAATTTTTTTATTTAGTTAAAATTAATAAATTAATTTTGTTTTTAATTTAAATGCTGACGTGGCATTATTGAATACCAAAATAAAATTTATTATTATTATTTTAATAGTTCCATCTACCACTTATGACTTTTCTGTCTTTGATATAACGGCATGGACAAAAATAAGACGCGTTTTCCAGAATAGAGGCTAAAAGCAATGAAAATAAAAGATAAGAACCAAAATGGGAATCACCTGAAAATGTAGGGCCGAAAATGTGATTTTCGTCTATATATATATATATATATATACACACATATGAATTGGTGGCTGGTCTAGTACAACGACTATACTTTTGGCCCCTACCACAAGGGGGCGCATTCAATGAGACAATGATGCATGCATGAAGTCATGTTTAAGCATGCATGAAGTCATGTTTATGTACTATTTCACCACAAATTTAAAACTAGAAATAATCAGTGAAGTTGATATCGTACCGGTACATATACCAGTATTGAAACGATAACGTTTCGTACAGGTTTAAATATTGGCTGTACTGGTCATGTATCGGCTATACCGGCCAATTTTGGGAAATACCGACCGGTACCGGGCGTATCGGCCAGTACAAAAAAAAGTTTTTAAAATTTTTTATTTATTTATAATTTTGTAATTTTTGAATTTTTGTAAGGGCATAATGGTAACTTATTTACATTAACTTATTAGTATTATTTGTTTTCTTAGTATGCAATAAACAATTAAGCTTTCTCTTTTTTATATTGCGTTTTTTTTCTTTTAATTGATGCTAAAGTCTAAAAATATGAATAATTTGTTCTGAATTGAGGTAATGTTTTATGATAAACTTTTATATTTATTATAATATTAGTGAAATATTATATACTTATAAACATGGTTCTAGAGATTTTGTGTGTGTGTGTGTGTGTATATATATAAAATAGCGGTAAACCCGAAACGGTACACCGGTATTGATTGGTACCCGAAATATATCGTACTGCTGTCCAAAGTGGTACAACCTCCAGTACGATATTGACTTCCTTAGATATAATATATAAAATATAATTACCTAGATTCGAATATATATAAAAATAGTTTCTCAAAAAAAAAAAATATAAATATATTACGTAAATATCTTTAAAAAAGAAAAAGAATATTTGAGGTAGTTTAATTAGTACTTTAGTTAGTGTTTCAAAAAATATATATTCTTTTTAATTAACAAAAAGTAAACAATGTAAAAGCCCATTACCATAAATGTGTTTTCAGAAATTACTTGAAGAGAATTATTCTTGAATATATATATATATATATATATATATATATATATATATATATATATATATATATATATTTATACTACTATTTAAGGGGCTTCCCCTGTTTGAATTCCTATTTTTTTAGTTCAAAAATACCCATATAGTCCTATGTTTAAATAGAGACAAAACAAAATGACAATCCGGTAAAAACTCATTTTTTTTAGTTCAAAGATGCCCCTACAGTTTTATGTTTAAGTAAAGACAAAACTAAAGGACAATCCAGTAAAAATGCAACTCCAACTCCTACTAAAATATTGTCTAAAAAATAGGACAACTCTCCTATTAATTTTTAAATTGATTTATTCACTTATAAATTAAAATTTTGAAATAAAAATCATATATATATAAAATAATTAAATATAGTTTTTTTCTACAAAATAGAACCACTAAAAAAGAAAAGTCTCATCGCACGTGCGAAGCGCGTGTGATGAGACTAGTATATATATATTAAGAACATCAAAATGACATTTCTTTCAACTGTGTTTTGTTTTCACCTTATAATTAAATATAAAATTAATATTTCTTTTTTGTGAAGAAAATATAAATTTTTATTTAATATTATTTTTACTCTCTAAAAACAATTTTTACCAACTTCTTTTTAGAAAACACAATCAACGGAACTCAAAATTATTGCTAATTATATGAAATGTGCTATAATACATGTTATTTTTAATTTTCCCACTACAAAGCAAGAGATTCAAAACGTACGAAGGCACTTAATCATTTCTTACATTTTTAATTGTTATTGTTATCTTTCTCGTCCATACATTGGATGTGAAAGTTATTGATTTATCTTGAAAGTGAAGGAAAACTGTGCTGAGAAAAATTATTATTCTTAGGCTACATTTGTCAATTGCGAAACACCAAGGGCCCAAGAGTCACTCAACTTTGACTTAGGTATTATAAGCTTCTATATGACTCATTAGTCATTTTCATGCTCCTATATACGACCTTGTCTCCCTTCTTCACAGTTGGGGTTCAAGTTGTTGCAAAGTTGCAACTTACAAATTGATCTGGTCCTTTTTTTTCCCCTGTCAATTTGAAAAGAGTATGCTTTATTGGACCAGAAATTTTGATCCAATCCACAAATTTGTGTAGCATAAAGCAGCTTTTGTGTGGGGTTTAGGGGGTGTTAGGTTGTGTTATTTAAACAATAGTTTTCGTTATTTAAACAACACAATACGTATTTTCACAATACTTTTTGCCATCCTTCAGTCACTATTTCTTTACCAATGTCCTCCCACCAATACTACATCAAAATGTATTTTTGGTGATAAATATTAGCGAGGAAAAATTTTTCGTCGCCAAAAATACATATATAGCGTCACGACACCAAAAATATATACATTTTGTTGTAGTGCAACGACGAAGCCATTCTCATATCACTTGTCCTTTGACTCCAATGAAGCCATCCTCTAGCCATAATAGTCATTCTCTACAAATGCAATCTGATCCAACTTGGTCATATTTTCTTTAATGGTCTTTACATTCCAAACTCCAAGCCTCTTCAACTTGACCTTGAGTTCGAGAGGATACATTACATACAATAAGCTGTACCCTAAATATGTAGATCATGGTTTTATTTAATACTATGGACTATCGTGCTTTTGTTATACCTCATGCTACTCTAATTTTAGGGTTATCATACTAGGCTCAATATTTCTCTAATATATACTCTATAGGGAGTCTATTGTAATACACAACCTAATAAAATAAAAATGTTATGATTTTCACGTAGACATAAACGTAAGAGCAGTATCAACTGTTGCAAAGTATATCATTTTAATACATCAAAAAGTCTACTTTATTATTTTAGCACATTATTTTACAATACACTTTACAACACATGTTCTATTCTTCAATTCTATATATTAAAATAATATATAAAACACATTAAAATAATATTTACTTAAAATTCATCCCAATACAAAATAAAAATTGTGAACAGTAGGTTAGGAGAGGAGAGAGAGTATAATAAAAAAATAATAAAAATTTTACAATTTGTGAACAGTACTATTCCAAATTTGAAAGGGTAGTGTTCACTCATACTAAAAGTTTTTGAATTTGAAACATCTGATAATGGAGCTTTTTTGGTGTTTGCTGTACCAAATGTCAAATATTTGGCATTTGGCACACCCGATACTAATACTCTAAAATAAAAGTAAAACCAAGTGAATTTATATATCTTTTTGCTATCTATTTATTTCTCTTTTCTATCTCTTCATCGTGACCAACATAAATTATAGCAATGCGAAACAATTCATATGACCCAACTAAGCCTGCTTTGGTCTGGTTGGACCCCTATAATCAACAAATTATTTTTATTAATTTTGGAGGTCATATAATCCATGAACTAAATAAATAGGAAAATATTGATATGCCATTTCTTAAACCTCTTTTGTCAATATTGGAGAGATTTAATGACAAACCTTTTATACGATGATAATGACAAAACACTTTATACATACTTAACCTATCTTACTATATCAAATTAGAAAAAAAAAATTAATGATTTTTTTTTTTTATCTAATGATGATGACAAAACACTTTATACATACTTAAACTATCTTACTATTAAAAATTTTAAAAAAAATTAATGATTTTGTTTTTGTTCTATGCGATTAATTAAGTCCACTTGTGGTCCTAGCCCCTATTTCTTTACGCCCAAGCAATGTCCACATATCCAAATGCACCCCATGTGTTTTCCGGCATCACTTAAATCTGCTACTTGACGAGGTTTTACTTTAACTTGTGGTCAAGATAAATGATAATGATTTTTACTAGGAAGATTAAACTTGGGACTTGTAATCATGCCAATGTTCCCTAGACATTGTCCAACTTTTGGGTCAGAGTGCTAAAGAATTTAGGGCTTTAAGGTTAACATCCATTCTAGTACATGATAGCTGTGGACATTGGACTCATTACATTAATTTAATAACAACTTGATTATTATCTTCTATAGATTATTATCGATTACTGATCAAAAGAATAAAAAGAAACTAGCATTGAGAGAAGTCCTTTGCTCAACTAATGGAGGTTCTTCTAAATTTTATAAAATAAAAAAAAAACACACTAAAAAAGGTTTTGTTGGAGCATATTTACACATTGAAACAAACATGATTTTTTTTTCTTCTTTTAGAGAAACAGACATGATTGATGGCAACTACATTTGTCCCAAATCTCCCGTCTATTGCCCAGCTAGGTAAAACCAACGGTTATTTAGACTGGATAAGGCTCCCATTGAATGATATAAGATTAGTATGTAACTATTTTAGGATATGTATTAATGGTTGTCAAAATTTTGATCTGAATCGTAGGATTGCATAATTTTATGATCTCACCTCATCAAAACATTTAGGATCACACTAGCATTGTAAAAATGATAGGAGCTTACGTAAGATCGTATGGGATCCTACCAATTCTACCAAAAACATAAATTTTTGGTTTTTTTTATGAAATAAATTTTTTGTTTTGATGAAGCTTTAAGGGTTTTTTTTTTTTTTTTTTTTTCGTGCTGTGATGGTATGCCTTTTTTTTTTTTTTTTATTTTATAAAATCATGTTAACCTAAGCAAATGTTTTCTAGTTTTTAGTTTACTTAATTGTAATCAAAATGCATGAATGCTTCATCATTTCTAAATGAAGAATTTGTTGTTGATTTTGCTGCATTTTAAGCTATAATGTTGTTAAATTTGTTTAATCAATATACTAATTCTAATATTACTAAAATTTTTATATTAATGCATGAATGCTTCATCATATATAATTTTATCAGTTATGCTTGTATTTGTATATTAATTGATTAATTTTTTTGAGCATGCTCTGTAATTGTTGCTGAGTGATATAACTTAAATAATTGAGCGTGAAGTTGTATCTTGATATTTTTTGCAGTTCTAGTATACAAATATATAATTTCTACATAAATGATGAAACGAATAATGATGATTAGGAATTTAGGATGGTGGATATAAGAACTTTAGAATAGGAATAATTAAATGTTCACTTCACTTTAATATTCATCTTGCTTTTGGATTTCATATTGTAATTAGCTAGTTTCCATTTGCTAACTTATTTTGGATTTTAAACTTGAAACTTAGAACTTGGAAAATATTTTCCATATACTTTGATAAATGTTTTGGTATTTAGTTGCTAATTAAACATTTGTAAGCGCACAATTGCACCTGGCCCCAAGAACAGTTATGGGCTCAGGCCCAATGAGCCTTAAACAATATGAATTTGTAGAGTGTGGGCTTGAAACCCAGGTTAGAAGTGTCTGAGGATTAAATGACAAGCCAAAGATTGCAAACACTTGAAAACAACAAGGAATACTGTAAATCCACCTGCTTGGACGTAAGCCGAGAGCTGTTCTTATATTATCTCTTTCTCTTTTTTCTTTTTCTTTTTGATTACAAAAAAAAGGAAGCCCCCCATCCCTGTTCCAGGTTGCTCCTTAAATACTCTTCTTTTTGATACTTTGTACACGTGTTGCCCCAACTCCCCCTTAACCCAGATATTTCTTTTCTCAGTGCCTTTGAATAGTAACCAGAAGTTTCCCTTCCACCTGTTCAGGCGTCACTTCCCCATTAATGCGGCCAGGGTGGTAGGTGCAGGGTCTTTAATGTGGAGGTGGCAGCCTTTATCTTTGATATTTCTCTAACATCGGTGCTTCTAGAACATTCAAGGGTTCACCCTCTTTAACCATTGGTCTTGACCGTGTCATTCCCTAACCTTTACCATGAAGTCCCGGGTTCTCCGGTGTCCGTCTGAAGGGAAATTCATCCTCGGCTGGACCCTCGGATCCTCGGCGTACGGGCCGACCCGTAGTACTAACAAGTTCTGAACCCAAGAGCAGGTCGGCCTTCCTTAGCATGGCCCAAAGGCCCACATCCCCATCAGAGCCTTTTTACTCCCCACAATAGCCCCTCAAAACTCTAATTTTCAACGTCCGAGGAGAAAAATAGGGTTTTGATCTGACGAGAACATACTCCACACACTTTGTGAATGATTGCACGTGTGGAAATCGCTTCGCGTCCCAGAAGATGCCACTTGGCGGTTTTATTTTCAAAAACGCGCCCATTTATTGCTGTAAGCTACACTTTGTCCCCCACGTTCAACGGCGAGATAGGTATCCAACGGTCCTCGTTACTTCACGAAAATTTGGGCGGGACGAATATAATTTCGAGGCCGCTTTTCCGCACATCGTGACGCTTCGGGAACCTGCGCCCTCATTTAATTCCCCAGGGGCTAATCCCATCAAAACATCAGCAATCATACTTTACCTGCAGAAAACCGTGGAAATTTGCACACCTTCAACTTTGTAAGTTCTTGCTCTCTCTATTCTTAACCTTTTCTCCTCGGATATAATCCTCGGCTGTTCTCGTAGATATTCTCCCCTTTAGAGTTTAGCCTTTCGTTCTTTTCTGATGGGTAGGTTTAAGTGTCTAGTTGATACCGCCGCTGGAATGGAAGGCTTCAGAGCCAAGTATAACGTTCCCGGCGATGTAGGTTTGAAATATTGCCCGGCAGAAGCCGTGGCCGGTTCTAGAAAAGAGGGAGAGGTTATCATCCCAATGATAGCCTTTATAGAGGGTGGGATGACCCTCCCAATGAAACCTGTAACCAGGGAGTACCTTCACAACCATCGGTTGTGTCCCGATCAGTGCCTCCCAAACGTTTTTAGAGTTTTGGGTAGCGTCGATACTCTAAACGAGCAAATGGGTCTAAACCTCACCTGGCATGACGTCGTCTTTCTGTACGAGTCCCATAAACTCTCCAAAGTAGGTTACTACATTAAATCCCGCTTCAGCGTCGTTAGGCTAATCTCCTGTCTGCCCAAATCCAACAAAGGCATGAAGGATGACTACCTGATCGTCTCTGAGAACTGGCACGACGGCCTCCACTGCCCAGTTGAGTGGGGAGATCCAGGTGCGACACCTTAGGATTAACCGCCCCATCTCACAACTCCCTTTAATACTCACAAACATGCACACTAACATGTATTTATATATGTTTAACTTTATCACTTGCTGTGTGAATCTGACCACGTTGTTCACTTTCACGTCTTTCTTTGCAGATAAACAACACGTGCGTCCACGCCTGAGCCACTGCAGCGTTGCCGATCTAAACCGAGTGCTTCGCTCCGAGGTGTTTGTCAGCGAGGACTTACAACTTAGAGCTGCTCATTTGATTCTGGGGTACACTCCCATCTCTTCGGACTTCCAGGAGATAGAAAACGCCATAATCGCGGGTGATCGAAGACGAAGGAGAATAAACGTAGCCCGGCCCCACTTTTTGGACGACCACGATCTCCCTGACGCCCCTCACACCGTTTTGTACAACCAGCCCATAGCGGCAATTTCCCTCGCCGTGCACTCTCAGGCAACTGTTGTTCCAGAAGAGCAGGTGTCTTCTTCACATACACTAGACGAAGAGATAGATCAATTCCAACTTGAAGACACCGAAAGACCTCGAGGGAATCAGTTCGTCGTACTCTCTGATGAGGAAGAAGAAGCCACTGAGGCCTCTAGAGTTGCAGGATTAATCGTTGCCCGACCAGAGGACGAATCCGAAGACGATATGGACAGGATGAAGGGTCTCCTAACCAATAGAGCTGCGAAGGTTGTTACGAGAAAGACGGGGGGTCCCAAGCTCTTTCATCCTTGCCACCTCCCCCTCCTCTAGCTGAGCCAAAACTTCCAGCCGAGGATCCTAAAAAGAAAAGAAAGGGGGAGGCTGAGGGGACAGGCGGCAAGGAACCCAAAAAACCACGACAACAACCTCCACCGGTTCAGCAGCAAAAGCTGGACAAAGGCAAGGGTAGGGCCCGCTCAGTTGAAAGCGGGGAGATCAGGGACGAGGCCGAAGTGCGCCGAGCACCGGCCACCTGGTCCCCTGACTTAAGGCTGGATGGTGCACCCATCTCCTACCAATCCAGTATAAGGGCGGTTCAACAAGGCCATGCCCACCACTTGGCCGAAGTGTTGGAGCGCCCTCTTCTGCTGCCCAAGGACATGGAAACCTTGGAAAGAATGAGCCAGCCACAACTATTCTTCTCTTTAAAAAGGGACTTAGCGCTGGTAAGTTTACCCCTTTTTAGGAAGATTCCACTTTTAACAATATTCATAAGTTTTTTACTATTCCTGATTCCATCATACTTTGTTACAGGCCATTCAGGAGGTCTTTGTAACCGAGAAGTTCATAGAAGACACTCGGAAGAAGGCCGAACGAGCGGGAGATTAGGATGGAGCGAGAAGTCCTTGGGCACGACCCTTGGCCGAGAACGAAGCTTACCTCGAGGTGGCTGATCTAAAGAGAGAGAAGAATGGGGCCGAGCGAATCTGAAGACCATGAAGACCCCGGATAGAAGGGTAGCGCAAGCTCCTTCACGAAAAGATGATGAGCTCTCCCGAGCCCAAAGTGGAACGCTCGGATTTGGAAAAGGAACTCGCGCCGATGAAGGAAGAAGCCGGCTCATTCCAACACTCTTTACTGTGCGGCCAAGCGAGACGAGCTACGAGGAAGGGGTAGCAACCACCGAGGAGACGCGAGAGGCCTTCGCGGCTTTGCGGGAGTACCTGTCGAGAAAGTCTTGGGGAAGCCCTAAACGTAGCCGGAGTTCCTCTATCCTCGCATCCGAGGAAGTCCGAGAACGTTTGGCTTCCCTGGAGATACGGAGATTGAAGAGGCTGCTGCTACTCCTACCCCTGAGTCAACTCTCCCTGCTTTGCCTCCGATGGTCCCACAGCTAATTCCAGATCCTACAGAACCTTCAGGTTCCAACAAAGAGAAGGAAGGAGGCGGGGATGCAGAGAAGGACTTGAGCCAAAAAGTGGAACCCAACGTCCTTCCAACGAAGACAACAGACAAAGGAAACCAAGTCCCGACTCCTTCGAGGCTTGGAGTTGAGAAAGACCGAGGCCACGCACTTCCTCCCGCCAAAACCCCCCCTCCAAAAGCTTAGGACCTAGCTTTAGGACTTCTCTTTTTCTTCATCCGGATTAAATATGTAATGTACATTTAAGTGATTAATGAAGAACTATTTCGTTTGATTCTCATTTATGTCGCATCCATTTTACTTTATTATTGTTATATTGGTCATAAAGATTGCCATTAGTACATGGTCAAAAAGGGGCAGAGCAAACAAATCTAACTTCAAGTTTTGCACAATCATAACCTCCACGCAGTCATTCGTGTGTTATTAAAAACTTAATAAAAAGTGATATGGCTAATATGTTTAAACAATGCCTTGGTTAAAAAAGAGAGACCTCATATAACGATTAAAACCTTATAATGTGTAGCATTGTTTTTAGTAGGATGTAAGATCCGAGGACCACTCCTTCCTCACATAAATTTGCTTAATACTTTTAAAGAAATAAAACTTAAGATCCGAGTTATTGAACGGTAAGGCACTAACTCTACACAATAAGAAGTTAACTTTGATCAAGTTTATAGTCCGAGGACAAGACTTAACTAATTTTCCATTTGATTCTTTAGACCATTAACTTCAAATGTTAATTTTCCCAAAGTAGGAGGTCCAAGGACCCGGCATAACTAAGGTTCTGTTTAACAGATGACAAGACATCAATTTCCACAAGGTTTGTGGTCCGAGGACTACACTTAACCAAGTTTCTGTTTGATTCTTAAGAACAATAGCTTCAAATGTTAATTTTCCCAAAGTAGGAGGTCCGAGGACCCGGCATAACTAAGGTTCTATTTAACAAATGACAAGACATCAATTTCCACAAGGTTTGTGGTCCGGGGACTACACTTAACCAAGTTTCTGTTTGATTCTTAAGAACAATAGCTTCAAATGTTAATTTTCCCAAAGTAGGAGGTCCGAGAACCCAGCATAACTAAGGTTCTGTTTAACAAATGACAAGACATCAATTTCCACAAGGTTTGTGGTCCGGGGACTACACTTAACCAAGTTTCTGTTTGATTTTTAAGAACAATAGCTTCAAATGTTAATTTTCCCAAAGTAGGAGGTCCGAGGACCCGGCATAACTAAGGTTCTGTTTAACAAATGACAAGACATCAATTTCCACAAGGTTTGTGGTCCGGGGACTACACTTAACCAAGTTTCTGTTTGATTCTTAAGAACAATAGCTTCAAATGTTAATTTTCCCAAAGTAGGAGGTCCGAGGACCCGGCATAACTAAGGTTCTGTTTAACAAATGACAAGACATCAATTTTCACAAGATTTGTGGTCTGGGGACTACACTTAACCAAGTTTCTGTTTGATTCTTAAGAACAATAGCTTCAAATGTTAATTTTTCCAAAGTAGGAGGTCCGAGAACCCGGCATAACTAAGGTTCTGTTTAACAAATGACAAGACATCAATTTCCACAAGGTTTGTGGTCCGGGGACTACACTTAACCAAGTTTCTGTTTGATTCTTAAGAACAATAGCTTCAAATGTTAATTTTCCCAAAGTAGGAGGTCCGAGGACCCGGCATAACTAAGGTTCTGTTTAACAAATGACAAGACATCAATTTCCACAAGGTTTGTGGTCCGGGGACTACACTTAACCAAGTTTCTGTTTGATTCTTAAGAACAATAGCTTCAAATGTTAATTTTCCCAAAGTAGGAGGTCCGAGAACCCGGCATAACTAAGGTTCTGTTTAACAAATGACAAGACATCAATTTCCACAAGATTTGTGGTCCAAGGACTACACTTAACCAAGTTTCTGTTTGATTCTTAAGAACAATAGCTTCAAATGTCAGAAATACTCATAACTTTAAAATGTTCACTGACAAAAGCACATTTTATTAATAATAATACCTTCTAAGATTGTTTACATTCCATGAGCGTGGTACAATTTTTTCATCTAGGTCAGCTAGCCGATATGACCCTATGCCGGCTACTGAAACAATGCGATAGGGGCCTTCCCAGTTGGGTCCTAGCTTACCCCAAGCTGGGTTCTTAGAGGTGCCCACAACTTTTCTTAGTACGAGATCACCAGGTGCAAGTGGCCTTAGCTTCACGTGGGCATCATATCCCCGTTTTAGCTTCTGTTGATAATAAGTCATTTGGACCATAGCTGCCTCGCGCCGTTCCTCAAGCAAATCTAGGCCTTTCTCCAGGAGTCCCGCATTATTCTCTGGATTAAAAGAGCTCGTCTTTAGGGTGGGAAAACCAGATTCCAGAGGTATCACCGCCTCGACTCCATAAATCATAGAGAATGGCGTTTCTCCAGTGGACCTGCGCGGTGTGGTCTGATACGTCCACAGAACATGAGGGAGCTCTTCTACCCATCTACCTTTCGCATCGTCCAACCTCTTCTTCAGCCCGTTGACTATGACCTTGTTAATGGCCTCGGCTTGTCCATTTCCCTGAGGATAAGCTGGGGTGGAGTACCCATTTATGATACCCATGTCACCGCAATACTTCCTGAAAGCTTTGCTGTCAAATTGAACACCATTATCTGATATAAGTGTATGTGGTATTCCAAATCTAGTAACGATGTTCTTCCACACAAACTTCTTGGAATCAACATCTCTAATGTTTGCCAAGGGCTCCGCCTCGACCCATTTAGTAAAGTAATCTGTTCCTACCAGCAACCATCTTTTGTTACGTTTGCCTCCTCGGAAATGGACCCACTATGTCCAATCCCCACCGTGCGAAGGGCCAAGACCTGGAAAGGGGGTTAAGAACTCCTCTAGGTTGATGGATGTTAGGGGCGAACCTCTCGGCATTGATCGCATTTCCCGGCATAGTCTCGAGCCTCCCTTTGCATATTGGGCCACCAATAACCCTGAGTCAGAGCTCTGTGGGCCAAGGACCTTCCCCCAGTGTGGCTGCCACAAATCCCTTCGTGCAGTTCTTCTAGAAGTGCTTCCGTTGAGTCAGGGTGTACACACAACAAGTACGGTCCTGAAAAGGATCGTTTGTACAATTTTTGGTCCTCGGACAACCAGAAACGTGGCGCCTTACGGCGTATCTTATCTGCTTCAGATTTGTCCTCATGAAGGACATCATTCCTAAGAAAAGATATGACCGAGTCGATCCAACTAGGTCCAGGCCTTATTAGATGGATGCGAGGCGCGTTGGCAATGACAAGAGAGGGTTCTAGTAAATCCTCAACGAGGATAACCCTAGGTAAACCTTGAGCCGAGGATGTTGCCAGCGTGGCTAAGGAGTCTGCATGGGTGTTTCCGCTCCGAGAGATATGAGTTAGGGCGAAGGAGTAAAACTCGGTTTGCTGGCGCTTGATCTGGGCCAAATATTCCTGCATCCTTGGATCTCTAGCCTCCATGGTCCCCGTGACCTGGCCGACCACCAGTTGAGAGTTCGAGAAGACATGGACTTCCTTTCCACCCATTCTATGCACCATTTTCATGCCTACCAAGACCGCTTCGTATTCGGCCTCATTATTAGTGGCCGAGAATGCCAATCTCAAAGACTTTTCGAAAACAATTCCTTCAGAGGACATTAGAACAAGTCCAACACCTGACCCTCTCTGATTAGCAGCCCCATCCACATACACTTTCCAAGCCGAGGGCACTGCGGCCGTGATCACTCCAACTGATTTTCCATCCATGTGTGCTTCTTTTAGAGTTTCTTCCAGCAATGGTTCAGTAAACTCTGCCACCAAGTCAGCGAGGACCTGACCCTTTACCGAGGTGCGAGGCTTATATTTAACGTCAAAAGCTCCCAAGATGGTCCCCCACTTTGCTATCCTGCCTGAGTAGTCGGCACTACGTAGCACTGCCTTAAGGGGCAATTGGGTCAGGACAACTACGGTGTAGGACTGGAAATAATGAGGAAGCTTTCGCGTGGCATGAACTACAGTGAGAAGTGCTTTCTCCAAGGATAGATAACGCACCTCAGCCTCGTTTAAAGATTTGCTAACGTAGTATACCGGCCTTTGCACCCCATCATCATTCCTTATAAGGACCAGGCTGACCGTATGGACAGCCACTGCCAGATAAGCAAATAAGACCTCGTCTGCCTCGGGACGAGACAAAATGGGCGGCTGAGAAAGATATTGCTTGAGTTGTTGGAAAGCTAACGCGCAGTCCTCGGTCCATTGGAACCCTTTCCATTTGTTCAACAACTGAAAGAAAGGACGACATCGGTCAGCCGACCGAGATATAAATCTGTTCAAGGCGGCAATCATTCCGGTTAATTTTTGAATTTCTTTTGGGTTCCGAGGAGGCTGCAAGTCCTGAATAGCCTTGACCTGCACCGGATTTACCTCTATGCCTCTATGAGTAATCATGTATCCCAAGAACTTTCCAGACCTCACGCCGAAAGAGCACTTTGAGGCGTTGAGGCGCAACTTGTACTTTCTCAGTATCTGAAAAGTGTCGGCCAAATCTTTCACGTGTGAGGGTATTGTTTTGCTTTTCACCACCATATCGTCCATATATACTTCAATGGTTTTCCCCATTAGCTGTTTGAACATTTTGGTCATCATCCTTTAATAGGTAGCCCCAGCATTCTTCAAGCCGAATGGCATGACCTTATAATGATAATTCCCCGTCGGTGTAATGAATGCAGTCTTCTCCTGATCCTCTAATGCTAAGGGAATCTGGTGGTAACCCTGGAAGGCGTCCAAAAAACTCATCCGAGGATGTCCGACAGTGGCATCCACCAGTTGATCAATGCGCGGCATTGGGAACGAATCTTTAGGACAGGCCTTATTCAGATCAGTAAAGTCCACACATACCCTCCACGTTCCATTTTTCTTTCTAACAACAACAGTATGAGCCAACCATTTGGGGTAGAAAACTTCTTTGATAGCCCCCGCCCTTTTGAGTTTAAGAACCTCCTCCTTCACAGTCTCAGAATGTTCTCTGGAAGATCACCGAGGTGGCTGCCTCCTCGGGACAATAGCTGGGTTGACATTTAAGTGATGACAAATGAAGCCCGGATCCACACCTGGAGCTTCATAAGGATCCCACGCGAAAACATCAACATTGTCCTTCAAGAATTCTAACAATTCCATCTTCTCTTGGGGTGGCAAAAGTACACCGACTTGGAAGAATCTCTCTGGGTCACCGGCTACTGGAAACTTCTCTAGCTCCTCGCAATGTGTCTCATCTCCGTCACCATTCCGGATGAATAGAAGCCGTTAACCGTTATAAGTCTTTGGTGATTAAAGCCAAAGACTTGGCTTCGTCCGATGTAGTACCGCAGCCGATATGCACGCCCGGCTACCGATTGGCTGAGGATTTCCTCAACACATTCCCCCGAGAGGAATTTGACTTTAACGTGCAAGGTAGAGACGCCCCAAGCGCGTGCAGCCAGGGCCTGGCGAGGATGGCTGTATATGGAGAGTATGCGTCAACCACAATGAAATCCACCTGACCGTTTCTCGAGCCGGATTGAACGGGTAGACGGACTGTCCCTTCGGCACAACGGCTCTCCCTTCGAAGCTTATAAGCGGCGAGTCGTAAGGAGTTAGATCTTCCAACTCCAACCTTAGCCCCTTAAATAGATCGGTGTACATGATATCTGCACCGCCGCCCGATCTATCATCACCCTTCTCACATCATAGTTCCCTATCCGAGGGTGACCAGAGAGCATCGTCACGGGGCCGGGATAGTCCCTACCTTATCCTTCTCGGAGAAACCTAAGACGGCAAAGTGCCCTTCAACCTCTTCGGCCTGCTACCCTCATCCTCGCCTGAGGATGAGAAAACCGCCAACACCCTTGTGGGACCTCGAGCCAGTCCTACCGGGTGCGAAGATAACATTAATTGTTCCCAACGCCGGCCGAGATGAATTGTTCCTTCCGGTTGTTTGAGCCAACTTGACCGACCCGCCCGGTGGCCGACACAAGTGCCGCTTCAACTTTCCCTCAGCGACGAGCCGCTCCGGATGGTTCCACAGGTCCGACGTTCTCGGTAGTGTGGCCCACATCCTGATGGTATTGACAAAAGATGTTTTGATTTCTTTTCGCAGGGTCCCCTGCCATCTTGCTGGGCCATCTGAAGAAGGGCTCTTTACGAACTTTCTCTAGTAACTGATGCACTGGTTCTCGGAACACAGTATTTACAGCCTGAGGTGCTGCCGAGCCGGATTGCCCGAAGTAATCCCTCCTCGGCTTGTTGTTGTGATATCTGTCCGACCTGAAATCCCTTCTCTCCTGCGGGATAACCTTCTCCTTTCCCTTCCCCTGCTGCTGGTCTTCTTCTACCCTTTTGTACTCATCAATACGATCCATAAGGCGGCGTACGTTGTGGACGGGCTTTTTCGTCAGAGACTTTCTTAGGTCGTGGTCAGTAGGAAGACCTACCTTAAAGGTATTAAGCGCCACCTCATCAAAATCACCATCTATTTCATTAAACATTTCCCAGTATCGGTCGGAGTATGCTTTCAACCGTCTCCCCTTCCTTCATGGCCATGGATAGCAGCGAGTCCAATGGCCGAGGGATCTGCTACACGTAATGAACTCGCGAAGCGAATGCCCTAGTTAGCTCCCCGAATGAGCCTACAAGACACGATTTGAGACCGTTAAACCATCTCATAGCCACGGGTCTAGGCCGGGAGGGGAAAACTTTTACACATCGAGTCTCGTTGTGAGAGTGCAGACCGCCATCCTCTGGTTGAAGTGACTCACGTGCTCCACGGATCAATCCGGCCATTGTAGATGGTAAAGGTGGTGGGTGAACCTCGGGAAGCCTCCCCCTCTCAATCCTCCGTGAAAACGGAGATTTGGAGAGTTGGTGTAACGCCCTACTCATAGCGTCGTTGCCTAAGCCCCTAGAAGGAAGATTCTTGCGTCCCGCGAGCCGGCGGTCGTCCTCCTCACCAGAGGACACCGAGTGGAGGTGAGCACGATCTCGAACTGTAGCCAGCTCGCCTATCCTCTTCCGAGGAAGGATTAGGTGAGGATGATGAAGGCCTACGTCTGGCGCGGCGTAGCTTTCTCTTTAAACGGTTGATCTCCTTCTGCATGGCTTTAGAACCGTCCTCCTGGGGGGCGCTACCCCCACCATAAGTATGGCTAGCGCCTGGGTACTCTGTATGGACACTTCCCTCACGATCCCTTCGATGTTCAAGACGCTCGAAATGGTCCTCCGGTTGTGATCCATGTGACTCTGCATGGTGAGAGCCTAAGCCTGCCATAATATCCCTACCTCTTCTAGACTAGATTTCCCACAGACGGCGCCAATTGTAAGCGCACAATTGCACCTGGCCCCAAGAACAGTTATGGGCTCAGGCCCAATGAGCCTTAAACAATATGAATTTGTAGAGTGTGGGTTTGAAACCTAGGTTAGAAGTGTCTGAGGATTAAATGACAAGCCAAAGATTGCAAACACTTGAAAACAACAAGGAATACTGTAAATCCACCTGCTTGGACGTAAGCCGAGAGCTATTCTTATATTATCTCTTTCTCTTTTTTCTTTTTCTTTTTGATTACAAAAAAAGGAAGCCCCCCATTCCTGTTCTAGGTTGCTTCTTAAATACTCCTCTTTTTTATACTTTGTACACGTGTTGCCCCAACTCCCCCTTAACCCAGATATTTCTTTTCTCAGTGCCTTTGAATAGTAACCAGAAGTTTCCCTTCCACTGTTCAGGCGTCACTTTCCCATTAATGCGGCTAGGGTGGTAGGTGCAGGGTCTTTAATGTGGAGGTGGCAGCCTTTATCTTTGGTATTTCTCTAACATCGGTGCTTCCAGAACATTCAAGGGTTCACCCCCTTTAACCATTGGTCTCGACCGTGTCATTCCCTAACCTTTACCATGAAATCCCGGGTTCTCCGGTGTCCGTCCGAAGGGAAATTCATCCTCGGCTGGACCCTCGGATCCTCGGCGTATGGGCCGACCCGTAGTACTAACAAGTTTTAAACCCAAGAGCAAGTCGGCCTTCCTCAGCATGGCCCAAAGGCCCACATCCCCATCAGGGTCTTTTTACTCCCCACAACATTTATTGAACTTTTTAGATACATTGAGTCAAAACTTAAATATATTTGTTTCATTAGTATAGACATAGCGATGTATGACATACAAATTACATCATATGATGCAAATTTGAGTTTTTTTTGGATGAATTTATAATTTACGTAATTATTCAACATAAAAGTCATTATCAATGTGTATTTTGCTTTAAATCTAAAATGATGTAAGATCTTATGATCCACGATCTTATCCTACAATTACAATCTCACGTACCTCTAACAATCCTATATAGGATATTAGGATCCTGATTTTGACAACCTCGATATTATATTTGTGTTGCATCAAATTAATGAATGTGGGTTCTAGACAAAAGCTAGACCTTATGCACTTGTACAACTGCACCCCAAATGTAGATACCTAATAATGTGGGTTCTCTAATTGCAATGTCAAATTGAAAATTATCCACTAATGAGTTTATTTAAGGGCTAATGTTGCCTAATACTACCCAACTGGGCACCTCCCCAACCCCAAGCCATAAGTGTTTGGGGGGGGGGGGGGGGGAGCAAGGAGAAGTGGATTTAAGTTGTCAAAGTTGTATAATATATATATATATTATGTAAGTTTTTTTTTTTTTTGACAAAAACAATTATGTAAGTATTTCTAATCATTTAAGAAAAAAAACCAAAAAAGAAAAAGAAAAAGAAAACAAAAACTAATGTTGCATTTTTTTTTTTTCCCCTCTTCAGCACATGTCGGTCTCGTATATTAAATTGAAATTTAAATTAACTATTTCACCCTTTTTTTGGGATAGGAACTATTTTGCTTTTTGAGTTGACGGGTTTAATGATAAGTTAGAATATTTTATATATATATATATATATATATATATATATATATATATATATCATTCAATAAAAAATTCATGGTAAATCCAAAGAGTGTAATTGCATCAGTGATCTACATAAGAGGGACTTTCCTAAGACCCATTAACCCAAGTCCCTTCCTCTAATTATGTAGGATCTTGATTTTGACAACTTCAATATTATATTTGTGTTGCATCAAATTAATGAACGTGAGTTCTAGACAATAGCTAGACCTTATGTACTTGTACAACTGCACCCCAAATGTAGATAATAATGTGGATTCTCTAATTGTAATGTCAAATTGAAAATTATCCGCTATTGAGTTTATTTAAAGGCTAATGTTGCCTAATACTACCCAACTGGGCACCTCCCCAACCCCAAACCATAAGTGTTTGGAGGGAGCGAGGACAAGTGGATTTAAGCTGTCAAATTGTAGTATATATATTATATAAGTATTTTTTTTTTTGACAAACAAATTATGTAAGTATTTCTAATTTAAGAAACAAAATAAAAAACAAAAAAAGAAAACAAAAACTAATATAATGTTGCCTTTTTTCCCCTTCAGCATGTTGGTCTCGTATATTAAATTGAAATTTAAATCACTATTTCACCTCTTTTTTTTGGATAGGAACTATTTCACTTTTTGAGTTGATGGATTTAGTGATAAGTTAAAATATTATATATATTATTTAATAAATTCGTTGTAAACCCAAAGAGGTGTAATTCATCAGTGATCTACATAAGGGACTTTCCTGAGACCTGACAACCGAAGTCCTTCCCTCTTTACGAACTGAATTATGGATCCTCTTTTGATGAGGATGGATAATAATTTTTATTTTTGGATAATTGGGATGGATAATAGTTGCCTACTTAAGCTCATGTTCGAATTATTTTTGTGGGCCATTTAATATAATATATGGACTGGGGTCCATATGTTCTATCTGAGGGTCCAGGCCATGACTAGTTGACAAGAATGACCAGTTAATTGATCAAGACTACTGTTTGCCTTAATAGTTGTTGGGCTTTCAATTTTCAGTCCAAATCTGCATTTATAGTCAGCTGAGCCTTGTCATGAAAGGGGAAGAACAAGCAACAAAATCTAGGGCTGAGGTTCGGACTGGGCCATATTACACCAATGCAAGTTTATGGGCTCATTGGCCCATGGACATAGACTAGGACCACTAGGCAAAAAGATGCAATTATTCTTTTTCTTTTCCCTTATTCCTTTGTGTATGTGTGCGCGGGGTTAGATTCTTAGACAAGGTGCAATGATTCTGGTGACTGGTGGAGCGTAAAGTGTTGATAATATTGTTATGTTATGGTAAGCAATATCCTTCACTCTGATCTGATGAGACATATGTGACTCAAACATGTTCAAGATTTAATTATTTTATCACCACTTAGTTATCATCTATAGCTCATATATCATGATCATCAACATTCATATATGCAAATTGTAAACTAGTTTTGTCCACTTGTATATGCGAAATGCATGGTAGAGTCACGGACTGCGCAGCTATTGAATGCAAAGCTCGTCGTCAAGTGTGGGCTTGGCTGATATTCTTTATGCAAAGCTAGCTAGTACAAATACGCATGAGAGAGAGAGAGAGAGAGAGAGAGAGAGAGAGAGAGAGTTGTGAGTTGTGACAGAACAGTGAACTCGTGAGTGAATTAGGAAGGGGGGTTTAATGGCTTTTGTCCTAAGAGAACAACGACTTCCATCAATTCCAATCACTTCCAACTGGTATATTATTTGTCATCTATCTTATATTCAATAAGATATAGAAAATATTGAGTCATTCACATGATTCTAAAAAACGCCAACTCTAAAGTTTTATTTAACAAGTAATATTATGGGCAAAAAAAAAAGCAACCAATAATTATTTACTTTTAAATGTGTCATTTAGTTGGTTGATGCCCCCACCCAAAAAAAGAAAAAGAAAAAGGAATATATATATATATATTTTAATTTTTTACAGAGGAGAGCAATGGGTCATCAAACTACTTCAACTTGGGGCGTTGGATCTCAAATTGAAACTGAACTGCAACAAGTGATTTATGGATGTATGCAATGTTTCATCACTAGTTTTAATAAGGGCATTATTGGTGTACCCATTGATCCTCTCTATTTTACTATCCATTGTATAGTTCACATTTTTTTTATTTATATTTAATAGTGTGCATGCTGATATATCATTTAAAATTTTACATAATGCTGATATACATATATGAAATTGAAGAAGATTCTAGTCCAATCCATATAATCTATTTCATATAATAAGGCACTAAATGAGCCTAATGGAGCAAAACCACAAACAACATCCTCTAGTCAGAAATACAATTTATTGCAGAGCAAATTAATATTCATAAAAGGAAAACAAATGAACAAATTTATATATACATGTACATCTTGATAAATCGGAGTTTGATAAGGTACAAAACTGTGTCCTGAGATATAAGCTATATTCTAATTGTGGATAAAACGAGAAAGAAGAAGCCATATTTTCTAATTGAATAATTGTAGGACCACAATTATTTTATATAATTTTTGTCATGACTCGCTATGTAATAAGTTGTGAGTAGTGGATGCTGTGTAAATAATTATGCTTTTAGCATTTTTCAACCTAATTTAGAGTCCAAAAAAGCACAGTGTCAAGGTTAAGTTTTACAACACCAAAATTGAGAAAATAGTGTTTATTACACATTACTTATTGCACACACCTTTACCTACTCAAAAATTACATCGAAAACATGACTTAAAGTCATGATTTTCAAGTAAAAATTATAAATTCAAGTCATATTTACAATACAATTTTTATGAGTGTGTAAATGTGTGCAACAAAGTGTGTGTAACAAGTATTTTCCATGAGAAATGAAAAAGCTTATTTGACACAAATCTGGAGAAATTAAACAAGCTTCGCAATTTGGTTGGACCACCTTTATAAAAAGATAAATCATACGTTATTATATCCCCTCAGTCACTTTCTTTGCTAATTTACATGCAATAGCTTATGATTTGGTACGTCTACCCATCCTATTAATCTCCAATTTAATAAAGTAATAATTAATTAGGGGCACCCCACAAACTTTTTAATTGTCTCTTTTTCTCATCTTTCACCAACATTATACTCCGACATGGAAATCATCATCAACAACATATCTTCTTCCCCTACATCTCTGTCTATATCCCCTTTACTTCTCTCCCTCTATCCTTCTTTCCCATCAACACCTCCATGGCAAACCAATCACCAACACCATTCAAGACCTTCAAATTAACAGCCTCTTCAATCTCCTACACCAAATCAACCACCACTTCCACAACCCTTGCACCACTCTTACTCTTCAAACCCTGCACCACAAACCCTCCAAATTACATACTTAATGATGTCTCTCTCACTGCCTATCCCTCTCAAATTTTGGCCATTGTTGGTCCTAGTGGTGCAGGTAAGTCCACTCTCCTTGACATTTTAGCTGCTCGTACTTCACCCACACATGGCACTCTTTTTCTCAACTCTTCACCTCTCAACCCTTCTTCATTTCGCAAACTCTCTGCCCATGTCCCCCAACACGATGCATGTCTTCCATTACTCACTGTTTCTGAGACCTTCGCTTTCACTGCATGTCTTTTAGTCCCTAAAACATCTGATATTGCCTCCATTGTTTCCTCTCTTCTCACTGAGCTCAAACTAACACACTTATCAAATACTAGGCTCGCTCAGGGATTATCGGGTGGCGAACGTAGACGTGTTTCGATAGGCCTAAGCCTTCTTCATGACCCTGCAGTGTTACTTCTCGATGAACCCACTTCAGGACTTGATAGCTCTTCAGCTTTGAGCGTAATGCAAACACTTAAATCCATAGCAACTTCGCGTCACCGCACTGTGATTTTGTCTATACATCAACCAAGCTTCAAGATACTCTCTACCATTGATACAGTCCTCTTGCTATCAAAAGGGACTGTAGTACACCACGGTACACTTTCTTCACTTCAAACATTCTTAGTCTCAAATGGCTTCACTGTCCCTCCACAGCTCAATGCATTAGAATATGCCATGGAAATACTAAATTTACTCAATGATCTTAAACCCATCACACCCCCATCCCTTCCTCCATCACCCACTAAATCCATAGCTGCTCCTTCAGATAATATTGAAGGGAAAAAGATAGGATACAAGAGCTCTAGGGTCCACGAGATTCTTGCCCTCTATAATAGGTTTTGGAAGATCATTTTCAGAACCAGACAGCTTCTTTTAACCAACACATTGGAAGCTCTTGTTGTCGGCCTTGTTCTTGGAACCATTTACATTAATATTGGTTTTGACAAGGAAGGTATCGAAAAGAGATTTGGTCTCTTCGCTTTCACTCTCACTTTCCTTCTGTCTTCAACAACTGAAACACTTCCAATCTTCATCAATGAAAGGCCAATACTTTTAAGAGAAACTTCCAGTGGGGTTTATAGACTTTCTTCTTATCTCATAGCAAACACACTTGTTTTCTTGCCTTACTTGCTCGTGATCGCAATGATATACTCATTCTCGTTATATTTCTTGGTGGGTCTTTGTGCTTCATGGCAAGCTTTCTCTTACTTTGTATTGGTGATATGGGTGATAGTTCTAATGGCAAACTCATTCGTGCTCTTCTTGAGCTCTCTTGCTCCAAACTACATTGCGGGAACTTCGCTTGTGACAATACTTTTAGCGGCTTTCTTTCTCTTCTCTGGCTACTTCATCTCCTCAGACAGTATGCCTAAGTATTGGCTTTTCATGCATTTCCTCTCAATGTATAAGTACGCACTTGATGCCCTCCTCATCAATGAGTATTCTTGCCTTGTCTCAACATGTTTGATATGGTACGAAGAGAACAAGGAGTGCATGGTGACTGGAAGCGATGTGTTGGATAAAAGAGGGCTCCATGAGAGGCAGAGATGGACAAATGTTTACATCTTGGTTGGTTTCTTTGTGTTCTATCGCGTGCTTTGTTTCCTGGTTTTGATCAGAAGGGTTTCCAGATCCAAGAAATGACACTATCATATTTGCTTTTTCTTTTTCTTTCTTTTTTTTCTTTTTTTTTACTGAATTGTTTTTTTCTTTTTCTTTTTTTTTTTTGCTTCTGTTTTTCAAGAACTGAAGCCCCTGCAATGCATGGTTCCTTAGGCTTCAATTCATTATAGAGATAATTAAAATACAGTAATAAAAGATGTTTCCTTCATGAATTTCGTTCTATGTATCCTCTTCATGTTTTAAACACGTGGGTAGTAGCTATATTACGATGGTTTTAATTCCTCTTTTGTTTTTTTGTTGTTGTTTTTTTTATATATAATTTGGATAATTATTGAATACTCTTGACATATGTCATAAATGCGAATTCATTCTTCTCATATAACTGTGAGTCTCACTAATTAAATTTATGATGAGACCTGCAATTTAGGTAAAAAAAGAAAGTACACACTTATGGAACTTCATATTCAATAATTTTTCATATAATTTTAGGAAAGTGACATAGGAGATATCTAATTCTCTTGATCAAGGCCGTATGATACTGTAAAAGAGTCGTGAGGCATTTCCACTTCACTAGAAGCCCAAATTCAGGTTAAAAAGGACTCCATATCAGTATGGAGCTGTCTTCTTCTATATACTTCCATAAATGATATGATAGTGAAATGACACATGATAAACTTGGTTTGGCACGCATATTTTGACAAGATAAAAGATTTTTGCGTTTGGCTTTGTGCTATATTGCAAATGCCCGAACTTTTTTTTTTTAATATTATCAATATCAATAGTTGAAGTGAGAGAATTTGAATCCTCCCTAAATGTTTACATTAGAAACATCAAATGGTACTAATTAAGCTATAAGATTTTTGGAGCCTAACATCTTTTTATTCCCTCAAAAAAAAATCTCTAAAGAATTTTTCCACATTTAATTAGTTTTAAATTTTAATTGATTGTTTCGAAATGTTAAAACTCAAACTAATAATGTTATTTCATTCATTTTATCAATCAAGTAGTGCCTTAGGCCGAAAATCTTTAAGTAACATTTCGGATCCATGCAGAGGTTAGCTCACCTACAAAGTTTTGACTGGCTAGGTTGTTCTCTAAACAATTGCAGACGCACGTATATTGTACTCCCCTTAATTTGTTTGTTCTGAAAATAAAAATTATCAGTGCTTATTGACAGTGAGGAGTCACGGGTCTTTGGCTATTAATGTATAGAGCGAGCGAAGAATCCAATGCGTGTCGGCCTTATTGAAAAGTGGTTTTGTCCCTTGACGAAATATGTTAGGTTTGTTTTCTTGCTCGAGTTCAATGAGTGCCTTGCTCACGGGTTCCTCTTCTTGTTGTCACCCGTGAACTCACTGTTGGGCTCCCTACATCGTGCACGAAGTACCTATGGCCTATCCAAATCCAATAAGTAACGTAGTACTCCATTTGAGAACTGTTAAACCTTCTTAGATTAGAACTTGTCAACTTCTGAGTTGTATGAAACACGGTCAGAAAACTGTCCTCAACATAAAGGGAAAAAAAAAAAAAAGGTCCCAAATTCCTGTGGGTGATGTAATTATTTATGAACATATTGCAGCTGATAAAGCTAAGACACGTACATGTTCACGAGGTGGAATCCATAGGGATGAGACTTTTACACCTGAAATATAGACTTCTACTTCTTAGCTAGAAATTATTTACGCATAAGAGAGATTGGTAGATTAGTAACCTAGTAGATACTTCAGTTGAAAGTAAGTTGAAGCTTGTTAGGGATTAGAGGATACTACTTCCAAGTAAAAATATTGTTCAGGTTGTGTATCCTTACACCAACATTCAGTCAGCACTCAGTTGTACAATTTTATCTAACGATTATTGACTTTATTCAAACAAAGTTTGGGTTTGTGCAATAGAACCAATAGGATAGTGACAAATACCCAATATTGCACGGGCCCTCTTGCCCTATGTGTTATAGTACAAGTAATTATTCTGTATTTTAGAAGTAATACTTTTTATTTTCACATAATAATAGGTTTCACTAATTAATTAATTTTTGTGTGGAATGTATCATTCATATCGGATGAGAATTACTTTTGATGTAAGGAATAATCACCTATAAAAGTTTTTTAATTATTTTATGTTGGACGAGGTATCTCATCCACCTCCCCTCCTTCTCATGAAGAGAAGAGAAGAGTATAAAAGATATTTATTTGATATAACTTAAATGTTCTCTGAAAAAGTATTTCTACTCAAAATTGAATGTGAACACTAAAATAGACTTATGAAAGAGATCTCGCAAACATAAAATAGGGGGGGGGGGGGGTGTGGGAAGAAAATTTGAGAAAACAATCACGCACAATAAAAGAACATCAAGAATTTGCATGATTTAATGATAGCCTACATCCACAATATCAAAATTAGATTACAAAATGTTTATTTGTTCAAAATGCCTTCACAAATAACAAAAGATTTTGTTAATGTGTGCCCTAAAGCCATATAATAATTAATTATTTTTTAAAATATTTTCTCGAGAATTGAAAAAATATTAACAGTTTTTTCAATTTTCGAAAAAATGTTTTAAAAAATAAATGGCTTAATATGTGCTCTAAGGGCACACATTAATTGAACCAAATAAGAAAAGCTCTCTTAAAAGCTGAAAAAAAAAAAAACAAAACAAAACAATCAAAAAAAACAAAAAACAAAAAACAAAAAAAAAAACAAAACAATGGCATCTCTCGTTCTCTAGTCTTTTACAAGTTGGCCTAATGGCTAATAGCTAGGCTCTTATACAGGTTAGTAGATACTAGATTTTTTTTTTTTTTATAAACAAATATAGTAGTTTGATTTGATACTAGATATTTACGGATATAAGGAATCAAATATAGTAGTTTGATTTGATACGTGAAGGAAACTGATTTTGCAGCAACTGTTGCCATTGTTTTGATGCGTGTAGGAAACTTACATATATTGTTGAGGCCCTCATATTTTCATTGCCATTTTCAATGATGCGATGGATCTTGATATTGTGCTTCTTAATCGTCCTTGGTCTTTTGATAAATGCCTAATCTTGCTACAGAAATTACGTGTGTGTTGAGGGAGTAATATTATGGGTACACTGTACACCAGATAGTTTGGTTAGTCATTGAGTTTTAGTAGCGAAGTGGTTCCTAGAATTGTGCTTACTGCTTATCCTTTTGTATAAATTGGCAGCAGTAATCAAATAAAAGCATCAGATGCTAAGTTGACTGCAGTTTCTGCTGAAGAAGCAGCCAGCATCAGTTATGCAACAGCACAATCAAACCACCAACCATAAGCCCATAAGCATTTATCACCTTCATTCTAGCCAAAAGAAATGCACTACAGATCATTGCCGTAGTTCAAGTCCAGCCCAAAATCAGGGACAAAATTATGCATTGACAAAATGACAGATTTACCTTTCCAAGATTAACTTGTAGTTGACTCTTGTATTCAAAAACATCCCTATTGTAAACTTGCTTGTACAAATATAAATGAATATCAAACCAATCACTCATAGTGTGGAGAATCCATTCCAGATCTCTCTGTTCTCTGATTGTCTTTGTCTGCCATTTGTCCTTTTGCTTTAGTCTTTAGATATGATCACAAGGAGGCACAGAAACCGATTTGGGTAAAGACTAAAGGGGCTAAGATATATAAGCTAAAAGGTATAATAGTGCTTATCTTCCTCCTTTTTCTTCTTTTAAATTTTTTTAAAAATATATATTAGTCCCTATCCGTTACACTAGATAATTAAATAAAAATAATATATATTTTACTTGGAGATATAATCAACTTCATACAATTTATTTAAAAGTAATAATGTTAAAACAAATTAGTAACTGCCCTAAAAATTATATTTGTATACTTATAGACTTCATGTTTAGAAAGACGCCAAAAACCTTATAGCTGAATTGACACCTCTTCATATACAAAGTGTTTGACATAGCATTTGTTGTTACTACATTCATGTTAAGCCACATTAATATAGCATTTTAGTATAACAAAATTTAAGTGAAAGTCTTTCTCAACATGAAGACTATAAGTATACAAATGTTATCTTTAGGGCAATTACTAATTTGTCTTAATATTATTACTAAATTGGACCGAATAAGACCAAAGTGGACATAATAGACCAAATAGAGCCAAACACCAAAGTAAACTGAATGGGACAAAGTAGACGTAATGGACCGAATATGACCAAATAGGATCAAATAGATCTGAAGTTATTTTTGCTTGGTTTTTTACGATATATTTTTTATATTTTTTAATATTTTGTCCTCCTTTCACCCTTCTTATTCACTGTGATTGGGTTAATTATTCTAATTTATGTTTTTAACAAAATAAGCCATCAGCACTATTCATTGTATTCAAACTTCTTCAAGACCGTATTCATGCCAATCAGATTTCCAAACAAATTGTATGTCTAATCTATGACTATGCAGTCTATGCATGCCTATCAAAAAAAGAAAAAAGAATCTATGACTATACATGCCTGCATGTGAAGGAAATAATTCGGTAGAGTTTACGCACTATAAATAAAGAGCTGGCCCATTGGGCCTTTTGGCTGATGGCCGAAAAGACTTTTCTATAGCCCAGTGCAGTAGAGCCTGTTACCTTATTTCAAAAATCCAAATAAATGGTACGTTTTTTAAAGAGATTTTATGGAAATATTATCTAGTATGAATTCTTTTCATTCTTGCGTTAAAGTTGACAATTATTCATTTCATGCAGTTTTGCAGCTGAAAAAATTAATTGATCCATTATCACTATAAGAAAAAAGTTTTTACTCAAAAAAAAAAAAAATTGCAGCATACTTATAAGGTTTGTGTGAAAATTAAATTATTTTTGCGGCATTTAAAATCTTTTTAAGGTCAACATTTTCATTGATGCAAAAAGCCTATATAACATCATCATGTAAGTTGATGCAAAAATCGTCACATCTTTTTGTGTCAACAAACATGTTGATGCAAGAAATGTAATAAAATAAAATATAATCCAACCTATTATTTATTAATTTGGTTGCCAAAAAAAATAATGTCTTGTTTGATACAACAATTATTTTAGATATTCTCACTTTATAGTGAGGTGAGATATGGAGAACTAGTTAATGAGAGAAAGACCTGATTGGATAAATTGTATAGAAATTAAATTCTTTAAATAATATGACCCTCTAATAAAATAGTGCTATGTCAATTATTTCTATATATTATATATATATATATATGGAACAGTCATATTACTAATGAAAATGGATGACAAAGTCAATGTGAAAATAGAATTAAATACAAAGGGCAAAATGCAAATTTTGAAACATAAATTGTTAGATTGAAAATAGCCTCAAACTTGAAAAATTAATTGCATTTTAATCTAAATAATATCACTATTTTGTAAATATTCAAGCAGAGTGATAAATTAAGCCAATCTCTAATGCCCAAAATTTTGTCATGATTTATACGTGATTGCCACTATTTTGCAAATATTCAAGGGCCAAAATGGCCAAATACCAAATATGGTTGAAATTTTCATCAAAATAGCATTGTTCTTAAACTATGTAGGAGAATACTACACTTTTAGAACTTGAAAACCAAGTTCGGTATAGAATTCGATTTCACAAATATCAAGTTTCATGAGTAAATTACACATAACTCAATTTTATAAATATCGAGTTCTATATGGCATTTTTTATTGAAAAAAGGCACATCATATGACATTTTTTACTCACAAAACTCAATATTAATAAAATCAAGTTCTATACAAAATCAAGTTCCAAAAAGGTGGTCTTTTGATACATAGTTTGCTTGCAAATAATGCTATATTGCTAAAAATTTCTAAAATGTGGTATTTTGGCCAGTATTCAAGTTGCGTGTTAAATATATCTATCTCTAAGGTCCAAAATTTTGACTTGATTTATATGTGATTGTCAATCTTTTGGCTAGATTCAATTATTTATGATGAATAGGTCTTTCAGGTTTCTTTCCATTCTTTATGATGGCATTTTGTTATATTCCACCACTGGGAGACTGTGACTTGTGGGATGTAAATGACAAAAGAATCAACTTGCACCTATTTTCCCCACCCACAAAAATTTTTTGTCAAATCATGTACCATATAGCATTGTAATTGTCCTAATATTATGCCTCAAATTAATTTGAAGAAGTTACATGGTTTGTGATTTTTTTTTTCCCCTGCATGTTAAATGGTAAAATGGTTTCTGAACCTTCTGTGAAGTTTTTGCTTGATTATTATTTTTTGATAGTTAGAATGGAGAAAGAGGATATAAACCCTAGACATCTTTGTTACAAACACTAAAATGCATTAATTAAATTAGAAAGTTCTTGACAAGTCAATGTTTTAATAAAATAGACAGATAGTTTTCAAACTCATTAAACAATTTAGAACGGTATAATATACCCCATGTTAATTATGAGGTATTGACCTTGAAATAAAGAGCATTGGTTTATGTATCACAAAGATTGCATCATTTTTATATGCATATGTACCACAAAAATGTGTAATAAATTAATGGTAAATTACGGGTATCACCCATATAATAAACCCTTAAAACCTAAAATTATATATGGATTTATTTTGTTTCGCTTGCATTTTATGTGATTTTGTTTGCAAGGCATTTTTTCTCTAACTTCTCTTTCAATTTTTATTTGGTTTTGTGTCTGCATAAGATATAAGTTTAACAAGAACAATCTTTTCCTTGCATTGTTTTTTAATATATTTTTGGGACTTGTTACATCAATTTTTTTTTTTTTAAGTTTTAATTTATGACATCTGTTTTTTATGATAGTTTTTTATTATTAAGTCAAGCTACTAATAAATTTTTAGTATAGGCGGGAATTAAATTTAAGATCTCTAAACCCTATTTGGTTGTGTGGTTCTAACACACATTTTCACATTTTAAACAACTTTACACACATTTTAACATCCTTTTTCATCTACACGTATATTAAAAACACTCAAACAACATTACTCAAACTCCTCTACCAAACGACTCCTAAAGTTGTTTGGCTAGGCAATAAAATAACCATTTGTACTGCATTCCTACCTTATATGTCACCCTTTGGTGTGTATGGAATCACATAAATGGCATAGTCTTCGAAGGGAAATTACCCAATACAAAGGAGATTATGCTAACCTCAACTGCTTTAACTCACAGGTACAATAATGCAGCTTTTATTGAAAATCATACAGGTTAAGAACAAGCAACAAAGGGAGACATTCAGCATTTTACTCCTGCCTGGCCTTACCAAGAAGATTGGCAATTGTTGTATCAAGTTGAAATTTCCAGAAAAGTGATTAGAGGAAGAAGAGGAGCTGCCTTGATAGGCTAATCAAAGGAAGGATGCCAGCTCGTCAGAAAAGCCTTTCTCACAGCATTCCAAGATCCTAAGAAAACAAAGTTTGTTGCAATCCGTGTAGCGCTCCTCTACATATCTCATTTGGGTCTTCAAAGAGTGGTGATCCTAACTGGTAGTAAGGAAATCCAACTCTTTTGGAGGTCTAAGAGTTATTGGCCTGGGTGGATTGAAACCTTATAGACTAGAAGATTACGTAATATTATTAAGTAATACTCTATACTAATTGTTTTTTTGAGAACTCTGTAGTAACTGAATGCAGGGAACTTGCTAATATGATAGCAAGACAGACCTCAAATTTTGTGATGTAATCTCTTTGTCTGGTATCAATTATATATATAAAAGGAGTGGTATACATGTATATTTATCATTTTATGATAAATATACACGCACAGCCAGCTATTTGATCATGTTCTGACAGTGCTGTGAATTATGATGCACCAATATAGCTAAATAAAATTCAACAATGGAAATTGGAAACAGTACTCGTCACCACAAAAAAAAAAAAAAACAATGGAAACAGTAGCAAAGAAAAAAGTCTAATTAAGAACAATGGAATAGCTCACCGAGTTATTAGCTGAGCGAACTCATGTTAGTTTTGCCTCCACAACTCAGCCAACTTTGCCAATGCAACATGAGAGGAACCACCCTCTTTCACAGCAGTCACAGCTTCATCTCTCAAACCCGAAACGCTTTCTCTCACCTCTGTTCCCAATTCCGAGTCCATTAACTCCTTCACTCGCTTCTCCAACTCAGCTGCACTCACCAACCCATCTTCTGACTCGTTTAACCCCAAAGCTAACTTGATTTCCTCCACCAAAACCACCCTATTCAACCTTTGCTCTGCATACAGTGGCCAACCAACCATTGGCACTCCACCCCACACTGCTTCAAGCACTGAGTTCCACCCACAGTGAGTCACGAACCCACCCACTGAGTCATGACTTAACACTGCCACCTGTGGAGCCCATTGTTTCACCACAACACCCTTCTCCTTGGTCCTTTCCAAGAAACCCTTTGGCAATAACTCATCCAAGTTAGGATCTTTTTCATTATCTGGTGGTGGATTTCTTAGCACCCACAAGAACCTCTGACCACTATTTTCTAACCCCACCGCTATTTCTTTCAACTGCTTAGCCGAAAACAATCCCAAGCTTCCAAAACATAGAAACACAACGCTTCGACTCGGTTGCGAGTTTAGCCAATTCAAACACTCGTCCTCTTCTCCATCTTGATTGCTTTCTGATAACAAAGGTCCAATACAGAAAATTGGTGGAGTTGGTCTCTCTAGGACACATAGTCCACCCGAGATTGCCTTGATAGCTTTTGTTTCCAGCAAGTCAAACGTGTTTACAAGAAGTCCATTTGATTTGGCCATGTGGTTTGCCGCGTTTAAAGAATAGTGGAACTCTTTAGAAGTACGATCTTTCCAAGGTTCGGGCAAGTCTGAAGGCTGGATAGGCGGTAAGCCAGGAATATCAAGAAGCGTATTACCGAGATCTTTCAAGCTTTTATCCACTTTCTTATGCAAAGTGGGGCGGTATAGTAATGCGGCTAGGTAACTTGCGCCACTTGTGAAGAAATAGTAAGTGGGGATGTCAAGGTTTGTGGCCACTTCAAAAGCAGCATCACAGAAGAAATCAATGATAAAGGCTTTGAGTTTGGAGGTTTGGGAAATAGTTTTGAGGATTTGGTGGAGATTTTGGTTGTTGAATCGTGGGATTAAGTAGTTGAGTTCTACTAAGGAAGAAGTACTCGGTGGGACTTCTGAGATAGGTGGGAGGTGATGGAAGCTGATAGATGGGGTGGTGGAGTTGACGGTGGTGATGTATTTGGTGGTAGAGCTGGCAACATAATTTGGTGCAGTGGGTTTGGTATTTGTGTTTGGTTCGCTTAAGATGAGGATTGTGATGGAGAGAGAAGGGTGATGTTTGAGTATGAGCTTGCCAAGTTCTACCATGGAGATCAGATGGCCTCTGCCTGGAGAAGGGTATAGAACTATGGCATCCTCCATTTTCACAAACAAGAGAACAATGGCGCAGTGGCTTTCAAAGGCTTATGAACTGTCACAATTTGCATACAAACTTCAATAGATTACGAGTTCTGTCCCACATGGCCACGTTGAGACGAGGTGCAATATGGCAGGAGGTTGTACCTAAAAGTTTAAAAAAAAAAAAAAGTGAAAAGACTTTGTGTGGACCAAAATTGGAAATTAACTTGTTTGCCAAACAATATAATTAGTAGGTACTATTACAAAACTATAATTTTTACTAACATCTCGAGTTTCAAAGACTCGATTTTAGGCCTATAAATCGAGTCTCAAAAACTCGATTTCAGTGTTCTGATCACGTCTGATTTAGCGTATTTTTCACATGACGTTTACCTCAAAATTAAGTCTTTAAAACTCGATTTATAAGCTAAAAAAAATTTAAGTCTAAGTCATGTACAAGCCATTCTCAGAAATACCCAATTTTTTTTTAAGAAATCCCAGAAATACAACAATCCCAGCACAATGAAGCACATTCGCTATTTATTCAACAATGAAACAAATTTTCTGGGTTTTTCTATTTTGACTAAAAACTGAACTTGAAAACCCAAATCAAATCAGAGAGAGAAAGAATCCGAGGAGACCCAGATTAGATTGAATTCTTAGAGACCTAGATTAGATAGGAGAGAGAACTCACCCATAGCATAGCAGCCACCCCCACCACCTAAAATCCAACAACACTACCACCGCCAAATCCATACCCACAAACCCAAACAGACCAGACTCCGCCACCACGCCAATCCCCACAAACCCACACCCTCTATGCCGATCTGGGAGAGATGGACTGAGACAAAGAAATGAGAGAACAAAACAGAGAGTGGGGAGATCCGAGACGCGAGATCTGGAATCGGATCCAAAACCCGAGATGATTAGATGGAGATCTGAATCGGAGCAAAGCTCGTCGAAGCTCTCCGCCAAGTCCGCTGCAATTCCTCCTCCTCGCCGTCGTTAGCCAAGCTCTCCTCCTCCTCCCCCGTAGGACGACACCGCGAGATCCGAGAAGCGACGAACTGAGTTCTTGTTGTATCGGCCCCATGACCACACATGGCCCACGCCGAGCTAAAGCCACCCACGTTGGTCTGAAGCCACCTACGCCAACTTGAAACCCACCCACCCATGGTCCCACGCTGATCTAAAGCCACCCACTCCGATCTGGTTTTTTTTTCTCTCTCTTTCTTCTCTGATGAGAAGGTATAAAGCGTGTTTTAAGGGTTATAAATTGAGTCTTAGAGACTCAATTTGCAGGTGAACGCCACCTGAAAAAAATGCTACATCAAACCTGATCAAAACATGAAAATCAACCCTCAAAAACTTGTTTTTTAAACCCAAAATCAAATCTTTTAAACTTGAGATATTAGTAGAAAATATAGTTTTGTAACAGTGTCTACTAAATATATTGTTTGACAAACAAAATTAATTTTCAATTTTAACCCTTTGTGAAAAAAAGTTGATGAATTGCACCGATCCTAGAGCATCTTTTCCTTAATGGCCTGTCACTTCGGCATTTATAACTTTATATGTTGATTTTTCTTCTGATACTTCAATGACCAAGCCGAAAGTGGAGAAGGGGACAAAATTTACGGAAGTTATTTGTAAACGAAAAAATGAGTTTGTATTACATATTTGTATCTACTCTCTCCAATGGGGGGTGGGTCCAACTTTTGATTGGGAGGTTGCTATTTTAGTTTGTTGAAGTCGTGCAAAGAGGCCAAGAGAAATCTTGCATAAAACTTCGGATGGGAGAATTTGTGGAATGAGATTAGAGAATAAAAAAGAGAAATTCCAACTCAAATCACAATATATATATATATATATATATATATATATATATATATATATATATATATATATATATTGTGTAGCTAGCTAAAATGTTTCTGGAGAGTCTTCGTGGAAAGTGATGATGTGCTGAAATCGTCGGTAAGTTGTAGGCTTCAAGTCACTTCAATAGGTACTTATGAACAAGAACAAAAGGACCAAACAAAAGGGATCGGCGTAGTACTGGCTAAAAACCCTTTAAAGGTCAAATTAGTGAATGAGAAGTCTCTATGAATTCTATAGTGGGAGAGCTAGAGAATTTTTGCATACCTATGAAAAGCAGTGGTCTAGTGCTTATATAGTGATAAGCGGTGAATCGAAACCCCTTCAAAGTAGGGATTTTTCCTTGTTGAGGGAGTTTGGCATCTTAGGGTTTTCAAGATTTCAAGGTACCTTTCTATATGAGTGGCACTGGTAAGTAATGGGCTTCATCTCATGTGTCACGCAAGATGTTTACATGTATAGATATTCGTGGGGATCAAGGAAAAGCATGCTTGGACCCGTTGGCCTTGTTATCCCATTGGTGGGATGACCCCGTCAGCCTTCTCACCCTGTCCAAGGGCTCCCTGTTGTCTTACAGAAGAGTTCGTCAGCTTCCATAAAGTTGTCGTTGCTCTAGCTGTCGTCGCCTTAAGTCTTTACCGTCTGCTTCCATAGAGCTGACAGACCCGTTGGTACCATCGATTTCTTTGAGTGACGTGTTCGGGGATATTTATTTTTGTCGAAAATTACCCTATCAGAAAGCATAAAGATTGTAAATACATAAAAGAGCAAAATATTTTTTGTGATGTATAAATTCCTTGTAATTTCATTTTACCTTGTCTATTTTGTGTAATTTTATTATACTTAAGGTTGCGTGAAATGGTCTTTGAAAAAATATTTCTACACAAAATTGACTATAAACACTAAAATAGATTTGTGAAAGTTCTTACAAATATGCAATAGGAAAAAAGAAAAGAAATAAATAGAATATGAGAAAACAATCACGCATAAGATAAAAAACATAAAAATTTGCATGATTCAATAATAACTCACGTCCTCATGACAAAAAGGTATGAATCCACGTAATATCTAAATTAGATTACAAAATGTTTTTATATAATCAAAATGCCTTTCACAAATAACAAGAAGCTCTCTAAGCTTTTTTTTTTTTTTTTTTTTTTTTTCTTTCTTATGGTATCTTTTAGTCTCTAGTCCTTTACAAGTTGGTCTGAGCATTCACATTGGGCATTGTAAATGGTATATATAGGAAAATTTTAGCATTAAAGGCTGATACTAGGTATCATCACACTCCTAGATATATAGGTGATTGAGAAATGCATAAATATTGTTAGACAAACACAAAAGACCTTGAATTGGGATGAAGAGTAAGTTTTGACATTAAATCAAAAAAAGAAAACAAGAAAAAAAGCCTTAGGGCGTGTGGATAGCGCTTGCATAAAATAAGAAATTGCTCGCGTTGTATCATAACCATACCCATGTCCATACTTCCTAGTTTGCAAGATAAATTGGAATGACTGAAACTCTATATCTAATTAGACTCAATGAACACGGGTGAAATCTATGATTGACAAAATGGCACTCTTCATTTTTTTTTTTTTAATAAATGAATTATTTGTTTATCTATCAAGTCAGTTTAAGTTTTCTCCCCATGTCCATACTTCCTAGTTTGAAAGATAAATTGGAATGACTGAAACTCTATATCTAATTAGACTCAATGAACACGGGTGAAATCTATGATTGACAAAATGGCACTCTTCATTTTTTTTTAATAAATGAATTATTTGTTTATTTATCAAGTCAGTTTAAGTTTTTCTATTTTTTCCGAGGTAGAGATGTAGACATTAAGCGACCATTGTTAGGATGTACCAAAGACAAGATGGACCACACAATACCATTTCACAGATGGCAACTCAGGAAAATTATTTTACAAAAGGTGAAAAACTCACCAATGATAAGCTTTTTTTTTTTTTTTTGCTTGTAAGAACTAAATTAATGTACAAAACTATTCCAAGTTATTAACGGTTTAAGAGAGTGTTTGGTATTATTGTTTAAACAATAATTTTTAATATTTAAATAATATTACACGTATTTCTATATATTTTTTTATCTACACGTATATTCATAAATCAACAACAACATTACTATAAATTTCTAACCAACACAATTAAAAACACCAAATTTGAGCACATCAGCCTTTTGACCCATTGCTGATAATCATTCCCAGTGCGCAAAACCAAAGTCCCCCAAACACTGAACTAACATCAAGAAAGACACTACGCCAAGCAATGGGCATTTTACTCAATTTGGTGATTTATCATTTTTTATTGTTACAACAAACATACCTCTGTGTGTGTGCATCACTAATGCCACCATTATGAAAACTTTGTAAATGACTTGTCTAGCAAGCAATCAAATTGTTTCAGAACGAGTTACAGTTTTTGGGCTGATGAGTTAATGGGGTTGGCCTCACCACAGAAAAATTTCAGTCACATTTCAGAAACAGGGGAACAGAAAACCAAATTATCAATGGTACAATGAGATCAACTTAAGAAAAATGAGTCATATATATCACACCAAAAAAAGAGTCACTCCATGCAAGGGAGAACCCAAGAAGAGGACTATAAAAATAAAACATTGCCAAAAAAATATCTACAAACAAAAAGAACTTAGATTGGTCAAGTATCTATAACCTATAGGGTATTTCACTGAGTCTGAATGGACCTTGCTTAAGCTAAGAATTCAAACATTACTGCACCCCGAAACTCTTGCCTATTTGGATGCCCCATATTGTTCATCAGGTAAAAGGACACAAGTCTTGAGCGGAAAAATATTAATAATAACATTCTATCTTTTATAAAAAAAAAAAAAAAAAAAATGTAATGGTTCAATCCAGGGCTGGCATAATTACACTATCTTTTGAATAGTATCGTATTTTATGTTTAAATTTATAACAACTGTTCAATTTTTTTAAAATTTTTTATTCAGAATGCTATTTTGCAAAAGCACTACAATTAGTAAATTATTGACATCATCTTATGTTATTCTAATCGTATTATATATTTAAGCTGATGAATTTCTTATATATTGCACGAGTTAGTAACTAGTTGTTAAAATAAAAGAGACATTAAGTTTTTCTATCATAATATTTATCTAGAAGGCTGTTGAAATAATTTATCCCAATTTTAGTTTTTACCAATTATTTTCAAGGAAAGTACCGAATTATAAAATGGATTAAAGTGAAAACAAACGGACGCCATTTTCAACTACAAAAAGTTATCATCCTCTGAAAGGGATAAAAATAGGAGACAGATATTTCTGTTGAACTTGAATGGACGAAGAGGAAGAAGACGGATTGACATCGTAGTTGACGCGAACAAGACGGTTGAATTTTATTGAGTATCCGTCATATATGAATTAGTTATAAACTCTTCATTGTATGGCGCTTGATATGTTTGAATCGACTTTTGCTTTATCTCCACGCAAGCGTGTACACTTGAACTTCTTGCATCACACATTTGAGAAGACCCCTACATGGAAAAGAACTCTAGAAGGAAGTTGTATCCTAAAAGGAAAGGCAATTCTACGCCAATATAAATACCTCAGAAACCCTAGATATCAAGGTACGTACAATTGACTCAACTCTAACACTCTAGGGTTGTAAAGAAATTCTAACTTGACATTCGGAGGGTTTTTGGTCGGCACCACACCGGTGCTCTCTTTTAGGTCTCTTTGTTTTCTCTTTGCAGGTGTTGACTCGAGTTGGAGAGTGCTTGCAACTTATTGGTGATTTTTTCGGCATCATTAATTAGCGCCATCTGTGGGAAAAATCGAGAGCGTAGGGAAGACTATTCAGCCTTTGCTCTATTCCTAAGACAAAAAGTTGCATGGTACTCACCAGATCGATGGCGACAATCAACAATCAAGGCGAAGAACAGCACGCTACATCGCTAGAAAGGCAAGTCCAAACGCTTGCAGCGGCTGTTGAGCACCTCACTAAGCAGAATCATGATTTAGAAGAGCAACTACGACAAAGGAATGCACATCAAAGTGCACTAGAGGAAGACCAGGAAGTCGTGAGCCCGGAGGGGAGGAACGTTGTCGGGCCTGAAGGTAGCACTGCACCAACTAGGCCGGAGCGGCCGGAGACAAACCCGCCGTCCGTCTCGGACTCCCTACCACCTCACATCGCAGCTGAGATGCAACAGATGAGGGAACGTATGGACGTGATGATGAGTGCCCTGAGGGGACGGATATCTAGCGACTTGGACGACTTAGTCCACAGAACAGATTCGCCGTTCACAACGCCCGTGACTTCGTGCCCCCTTCCTCCAAAATTTCGCATGCCAAACATCGAGAACTATGACGGATCCAAGGACCCTTTGGATCACTTGAAATCTTTCAAGACCCTGATGCATCTTCAGGGCGTGCCAGACGAAGTCATGTGCAGGGCTTTCCTCACCACGTTGAAAGGACCTGCAAGGGACTGGTACAGTAGGCTAGCGCTTAACTCCATCAGCACTTTTAAGGAACTAGGCGTGCAGTTTGTATCCCACTTCATTAGGAGTCACCGGCATAAGAAATCCACTGTGTGTTTGTTGAACATCAGGCAGCGAGAAGGCGAGACCTTGAGATCATACCTCGACTGATTCAACAAAGAATCCCTCCAGATAGACGAGGCTGATGACAAGATACTCGTGGCAGCATTCACGAACGGGCTATGGAAGGGTAAGTTCCTGTTCTCTTTATACAAGAATGACCCAAAGACTATGTCCGACGTGTATTACAGGGCGACAAAGTATATGAATGTAGAGGACGTCTTGCTCTCTAGAGAGGACAAGCCCAAGAAGAGGGAAAGGCCGGAAGATATGCAACCAGACAAGGGGCACAAAAGGGCAAGAACCTTAGAACGACGGGAGGATCGGCGACCCAAGCCGCCTACAGGAAGGTTTACAAACTTCACCCCCCTCACCGCCCCAATTGACCAGGTGTTGATGCAAATTAAGGACGAAGGAACTTTGTCGTTCCCTGGCAAGCTAAAGGGAGATCCTAATAAGAGGCCAAGAGACTGCCGCTTTCATGGCGATCATGGTCACGATACGGCAGACTGTTATGACTTGAAACAGCAAATTGAAGCCCTCATTAGGCAAGGTAGGTTGCAGAGGTTCGTCAAGAAGGAGAGAACGGATCAAAACCATGAACAAAATCCCCGACGGGAAAACGAACGTCCCAGACCACCGGTAGCAAACATACGGATGATAATAGGGGGCAGTACTTCAGCAGGGTCGTCTAAAAAGGCCAGAAAGACCTATTTACGGACGGTACAAAGCGTCCAGTCGACGGGCTCCTCACCAGAAGGAACACGACAGAACAGCTCCAGCATGGAGTTTTTGGAAAAAGAGGCCCGGCGCCTTCACCACCCCCATGACGACGCGCTCGTGGTTAGCATACAGGCAGGGGACTTCAACATCCACCGAGTTTTGGTGGACAACGGGAGCTCAGTAGATATCCTTCACTACCCCGCGTTCTAGCAGATGGGGATTGCTAAAGAGCGCCTGATCCCGGCATGCACGCCTCTCGTTGGCTTTGGAGGAACCCAGGTCTATCCTTTAGGATTCGTCACGTTGGCGGTGACTGTAGGAGACTACCCGCAGCAAATAATCAAGGATGTTTCCTTTCTCGTGGTTGATTACTCCTCAGCATATAACACCATACTCGGACGACCCACTCTCAATGCATGGAAGACCGTCACCTCTACCTACCATCTGATGATCAAGTTTCCCACCGAATACGGAGTTGGAGAACTACGCGGAAATCAGGTGGCTGCGCGGGAATGTTACGTTGCCATGATGGAGATGGATGACCACGTACAGGCAATGAACATCGAGGAACAGAGAACAGTAGCAGAACCCGTGGAGGAATTGGAAGAGGTACGACTGGATGATTCTAGGCCCGACCGGACCACTAGGATCGGAACCTCAGTCGACCAAACGATTCGACATGCGCTCCTGTTATTCCTCAAAAAGAACCAAGACGTGTTTGCATGGAGCCATGACGACATGCCGGGAATAGATTCAACAATCATAGTTCACAAATTGAACGTATCACCTTCTTCCTCTCCAGTTCGACAAAAGAAGCGTGTGTTCGCCCCCGAACGGGATCGAGCCGTAGCAGAGGAAGTACAGAAGCTACGAGAAGCAAACTTCATAAGGGAGGTGTACTACCCTGATTGGCTGGCAAATGTGGTAATGGTCAAGAAATCAAACGGGAAGTGGAGAATGTGTGTTGACTTCACAGATCTGAATAGAGCATGCCCTAAAGACAGTTACCCACTCCCGCACATTGACACCTTAGTAGACTCCACCGCAAGACATGAACTGTTGAGCTTCATGGACGCCATCTTAGGGTATAATCAAATTAAATTGGATAAAACTGATCAAGAGAACACATCATTTGTGACAAGCCAGGGGCTTTTTTGGTACAAGGTGATGCCGTTCGGGCTCAAGAACGCAGGAGCCACGTATCAACGATTAATGAACAAAATGTTCACGCACCAAATTGGCAGAAACGTCCAGGTTTACGTAGTTGATATGTTGGTGAAAAGCGCAAAGGTGTCTGATCATCTGAGGGACCTCCAGGAGACTTTCAACACTCTTCAGACGTATAAAATGAAGCTGAATCCAAGCAAATGCGCATTCGGAGTTATCACTGGAAAATTCTTAGGATTTATGGTGTCCCAGCGGGGCATTGAAGTCAACCCAGAGAAAGTAAAAGCGATTATGGAGTTATCTCCTCCGAGGACGGTAAAGGAAATGCAAAGCCTGACAGGGAAGATAGCAGCCTTAAATAGGTTCGTATCGAGAGCGACGGACAAGTGTCTCCCTTTCTTCAGAACACTAAGGAGATCTTTCGAGTGGACGGACGAATGCCAAAGGGCATTTGAGGAGCTGAAGGCATATCTCTCTGCCCCGCCATTACTTAGTCCGTCCATGCCGGGGGAGGAATTGTTCCTGTACCTTGCCGTCTCATCAGCAGTGGTAAGTGTAGCTCTCATCAGAGAGGAAGGGAAGATAAAAAAGCCCGTGCACTTTATCAGCTGGGCGCTAAGAGGTGCAGAGGAAAGATACCCACGGATGGAGAAACTCGCTTTCGCTCTTGTGACTACAGCTCGAAAACTCAAGCCCTATTTTCAAGCACATACCATAAAAGTCCTGACGGATCAGCCTTTGCGGAGAGCAATGAACAATCCTAAAACTGCGGGACAGATGGCTTTGTGGGCTATCGAGCTGAGTGAGTACGATATCCAATACCAGCCATGAACAGCTGTGAAAGGACAGATACTGGCAGACTTCATTGCGGAATTCACTACACCTGAGGAGCAGGGGGCAGAAGAGACGCTCACATGGAGAATTCACACAGACGGATCTTCTAACAAGCATGCGGGAGGAATCGGGGTTGTACTCCACACCCCGGAAGGAGATAAGATCGAATGCATGATCCGTCTGGAATTCACCACTACAAATAACGAAGCAGAGTATGAGGCCCTGGTGGCAGGATTGGAACTTGCGATAGCGGCTGAGGCTAGGAAGGCGGTGGTCTACTCCGATTCTCAAATCGTAGCCAGTCAAGTTAATGGGAGCTATGATTGTAGGAATGAACGAATGAGAAGGTACCTCGGGGAAGTGAAGGGTCGAACGAGTGACCTCCAATTCACGATAGTTCAGATCCCAAGAGAAGAGAACCAAGAGGCAGATCGACTCGCAAAGGCTGCTTCGGCCGAACCTATGATCGCCCCAAAACAGGTATTGTCCTTCATCCAACAGTCATCGCTATTAGACAACGTTAGAATGCAGGAAGTAAGCGCTAAAGACGATTGGACGGTTCCAATTATGACGTACCTCAAAAGCTGCAAGTTGCTAGATAGCAAAGAAGACGCAGGGAAATTGAAGGTTAAGGCTGCCCGGTTCATCCTGATTAAAGACGTCCTCTACAAAAGAGGATTCTCCCGACCATACCTAAGATGCCTTGGCCGTGAGGAAGCAGACTACGTGATGAGGGAGGTTCATGAAATAATTTGTGGGAACCACTCTGGATCAAGGTCTTTGGTGCACAAGCTACTCCGAACGGGATATTACTGGCCGACAATGTAAAAGGACGCCCATATGTACGTCAGAGCCTGCGACAAGTGTCAACGGTTTGGCAATCTCATTAAACGGCCAATGGAGGAACTCACACCTATGACGGCTCCATGGCCGTTCGCACAGTGGGGATTGGACATCAAGGGTCCATTCCCAATAGCGGCAAGACAACTGAAGTTCTTGGTGGTTGGTATTGACTACTTCACCAAATGGGTGGAGGCAGAAGCTCTCGCTACTATCACAGAGAAAAACATTCGCAGCTTTGTATGGAGAAGTATTATTTGCAGATATGGGATTCCAAGAGTGCTCGTTTCAGATAACGGGAAGCAATTCGACAACGATGCATTCCGGGACTTCTGTTCTCAGCTGGGAATCAAAAATCACTACTCGTCACCCGCCCACCCACAGGCCAACGGACAGGTTGAAGTCACGAACCGGTCCTTGTTAAAGATTATCAAGACCCGGCTCGAGGGGGCAAAGGGCATATGGCCGGACGAACTACCAAGTGTTCTATGGGCGTACAGGACAACGGCAAGAACGCCAATAGGAGAGACACCGTTTCGATTGGCGTACAGTATGGAGGCCCTCATACCGACAGAAGTGGGATTAACAAGCTACCTCGTGGAAAGCTATGACGGAAGCAAGAATAATGAAGCATTGCGTCTAGAGCTTGACCTTATAGATAAGGTCAGGGCAGCAGCAGCACAGAGACTGGCACGGTACTAGGACATGATGGCAAAACACTACAACTCCAAGGTCCGGCACTGGGACTTCCAGGTGGGAGATCTGGTATTATGAAAAGTGCTTGGCGCTACGAAGGATGCATCCCTGGGAAAGCTGGGTCCTAACTGGGAAGGCCCGTACAGAATTATCTCATGGCATAGGAAAGAAACGTACTACTTGGAGACGTTAGACGGAAGGAGATTGGGCCATCCCTGGAACATGGAGCACCTAAAAAAGTACTACCAGTAGTGCAGCAGGCATAAGACAATGTCTACCGCCTTATTTTCAGTTTAATTTTAAATAGTCATAGTTTTTACTTATTAGAACCCAAGTTTTCTTTTCCATTAGCAATATGGTCTGTTGAACTGATATAATGAGAGGAATTTTTATTTGGAAAATATGAAATGCATGGTGTTGAAATTCTACAAGTCCACAAAGTGGACGGATCATCCAAATGATGGAAATGCTACAAGTCCACAAAGTGGACGAATCATCCAAAGGATGGAAATGCTACAAGTCCACAAAGTGGATGGATCATCCAAAGGATGAAAAACCTACATGTCCACAAAGTGGACGGATCATCCCAAAGGGATAAAAACCTACAAGTCCACAAAGTGGACGGATCATCCCAAAGGGATAAAGACCTACAAGTCCACAAAGTGGACAAGTCCACAAAGTGGACGGATCATCCCAAAGGGATAAAGACCCACAAGTCCACAAAGTGGACGGATCATCCCAAAGGGATAAAAACCTACAAGTCCGCAAAGTGGACGGATCATCCCAAAGGGATAAAAACCTGGTCCACAAAATGGACGGATCATTCCAAAAGGATAAAAACCTGGTTCACAAAGTAGACGGGTCTCGAAAATACATATGAAAGTCCAGCCCAAATAAAGGACGGACATCTAAATTTCCTCACAGTAGACGGGATTAACGTACATATAATGTGCGACGGAGAATAAGCAAGCAAATAGGCAATAAAAGATTCGAAAAGTTAAATTGTATGATTACAAACGACGGTTCAACAAGTTCGCTTACAACGGTAAGAATTTTTACAAAAAAAAAAAAAAAAATATATATATATATATATATATATATATAGTACTACTCATTCTTCGGCGAAGAGTTCTCAATCATCTGATCGTCGTCTGGTTGACTAGGAGGAAGAGCTTGACCTTCGTCAGTTGGAGCAGTGACGGCAAACACTTCGTCGATGCTTTCTGACCGGACGGATTATGCAAGTGTTTGCCCTTGAGCTTCAATTGAAATATGGGATACGTCCAGATCAGGATACGACGACTTCACCTGACGGATGGCGTCGTCGAATCCGTCAGCAAAGGAGCTCCCAAGCTTTGTCAGAAGGAGGTCGGAGTCGCGATATTCCTGGACGGCTATCTCTTTCGCATTGTGGAGTTTAGTCTTTGTCTACGTCAACTCCTTCTCCTTGTCCTTCAAAATTTCGCGCAAGTGCTCATTCTCCTTTTCCACCTCACCTCTGACCTGCTCCGAGCATTTGAGCTTTCTGTCCATGTTGATCTTGTAGGTCTTCAGCTCATGAAGCTCATCCTCCATCATCTTGTTCTTCTTTCTCAGACGGTCCATGGTTGTCTCGTGATTGAGACAATGGCCAAATAACCCTTTCATCATCAGCATGGCCTGGAAGCAAAATACAACGTTATGTTAATGACGGGTGAGAAAGAACTTAACAGAACTAGAGGACGGATTCAAAGTTACCTGTGCAATGGTGAAGAGGCCCGTCTCTCCCATCGCCTTCGTCGCATGGTTGCCGAGGTCCTCGTAATCGTCAGCTGTCAGGATAGACGAAAGCTCTTCAAGGGCATAACTTGAGTCTTCCCGAAAGAGAACGGGTGGTTTCGCCCCGGTAGGAACGAGACCCTTCATCAAGCCTTTGCCCTTTCCATGCTTGACGTGTGTTTTTTCGGCTTCCAATGCCACGACGGGCTCTGGTGTGGACTTTTGTTTCTTTGGAGGACGGTCCGCTTTTTCTGGTTGAGTCCGTTTTGACGGAACAGGTGGAGCCGTCCCCTTTGTTTGACCCACCTCCTGCTTTTTCTTCGCTGCCTGTTGTTTGATGAAGGCCCTCCTCTTGGCAGCGTCCATCTCTGTAAATCAAAGACGGATGTGAAAGGCAAAGTTAAAAATACACTTAAAGAAGACGGAGATGGTTGCGATGGACTTACGTTTTCGAACTCTGTTGTCGTACCGACGGGCGGAAGATGAAGGTTCGGGTCCGTCACAATACCAATGTAGCGTATCAAGGGTGACGATTTGTGCGCACGTCCTCTCTTGCAGTTTCGTCTTGTTGAAAATTTTCTCCAGAAAACTCCACTGCTCTAAGTTAACTTGTGGACGGACTCGAGCTGCAAAAAAGACGGTTAGACCTTAAAAAAATAAAATAGCTTCCAAAGATCAATTTGACGGAAACAAAAGCAATGGCATACCCGACGGAGGCATTATGCCCCATGTAGTGTCGACGGGCATGTATGTTCTATCCCCTGGACGACACATCCATTCGTCCTCCTCCAAAAAGAAGTACCGCCTCTTCCAGTCTCTATTTGAGTCCAGTGTATCACTGACGAGCCTCAACAATGGGCTTCTAGCAACAAAACTCTACATCCCTTTTGACTTGACGATCTCTGTCGGACGATAACAGTGGAAGAATTCTTCCACCGTCAGCCTTTGAGCACCGTCAGACATTGCCCCATACAAAACTTCTACCCCAATGAATACTCTTTAGGCGTTTGGGGAGATCTGGGTGACAGATAGTCTGAGATATTGAAGAAGATGACGGTGGAGAGAACTCAATGGAAATCTGAGCCCCGCCTTTAAGGCTTGCTCATAGATCCCAACACCATCGACTCCCCTGTAGTAACATTTTTCGGACTTTTGGGGAAGACGTAGACGGATGTTATCTGGTATTTGATACTTGGTTCTAAGTGTTCTGAGGTGGGATTCGGTGATTGTGGACCTAAAATCATTTACCGTCCAAAGGGTTAGCATGAAGAACTCTCTCAGACCGTCCGGTCCAATCGTAGATTGAACGGGGGGATCCACACCATCTAAATCACTACTCGATGACTCTGAACTATCCGTCTCCAGACCTTCGTCTAGGGAAGAAGAGGTACTGGACGGATTCCTTTCTTCACTTGAAGTGTCAGGATCTCTTGGACCTGATGGGAATCTTTCATCGTAGCCTGCCCCGTCGCGGACAAACGACTGATTACTTAACGCACTAGACATGACCTACATTTATGACGGTATAACCTAAGACGCTGACGGGTCTAAAATGCATATATATATATATATATATATATATATATATATATATATACATAAACAATAAAATAAAGAAAAAAGACGGGAGAAGGGCTTGGAGTACATACCGGATCAAGATGGTTTCCAATGCGAGACGACGGATATAATAGCTGGACGACAAGAATGCACGGTAGCAATGACGGTGGCGCTCTGCTCACAAATTTTTGATAGGAAGAGAAAATGAAGGGAGAAATGGAAGGCTTTTATAGAACGAGGGGCACAGAATACGAAGCGACGTCTTGTTTTGGGGAAACTGCCAATCCATAAGGACCACGTGTCCTTCGCCAGAAATACAGGCCACGTGTCCACCGTCATGGTACACTAGGACCGTCCTATCTTAATATACTGCTTTATGGATCATTCCATGGATCTGTCATGTTTCAAAGACGGATCCAAGGACTAAAGGGGGCAACTGAAAGGGATAAAAATAGGAGACGTGTTGAACTTGAATGGACGGAGACGAAGAAGACGGATTGACATCGTAGTTGACGCGAACAAGATGGTTGAATTTTATTGAGTATCCGTCATATATGAATTAGTTATAAACTCTTCGTTGTATGGCGCTTGATATGTTTGAATCGACTTTTGTTTTATCTCCACGCAAGTGTGTACACTTGAACTTCTTGCATCACACGTTTGAGAAGACCCCTACATAGAAAAGAACTCTAGAAGGAAGTTGTATCCTAAAAGGAAAGGCAATTCTACGCCAATATAAATACCTCAGAAACCCTAGATATCAAGGTACGCACAATTGACTCAACTCTGGCACTCTAGGGTTGTAAAGAAATTCTAACTTGACCTTCGGAGGGTTTTTGGCCGGCACCACACCGGTGCTTTCTTTTAGGTCTCTTTGTTTTCTCTTTGCAAGTGTTGACTCGAGTTGGAGAGTGCTTGCAAATTATTGGTGATTTTTTCGGCATCATCATCCTCCTATTCACAACCATTGGGAAAACATCATTATAAAGAATCCTTTATTTATTTATTTATTTATTTTGATAATAAAAGAATTTGGATTATCAAAAAGAAAAAGAATGCACTTTGTTGTAGTGATATAACATGTTAGAAATTCAATTTTGGTTTTCTTTTTCTAAAGGAAAAAAAAAAGGTGGAGTTTAAGCTTGGTACGAATGTGATTGTTGTGACTGCATTTCAAGAATATGACCGGATTTCAATTTTCAAATGTCTATCTTAACTTCAGAGTGTAATCCATTTAGTTTTGGATAACATCAATCAACATGAAGTTGACGACATACTACATACCAACGTAAAGGACCCGCAAGCTCTCACCATGCGGATAATAGATTTCAGTTCAGCTTGAGTTTGTGGTCAGCTTTGTTTATATTGCAAATCTGATTTAATGAAATTAAATCTGATTGTTAGTGCTTTGATTACTCTCAACTTACACTATTTTTAATTCATTTTATGCCAAAAAGGATAGAAGAAAAAAAAGAGATAAAGAAAGTGATAGATTTGGTTGGTCTCCAAACTCATAAAGGTTCAAAATGCAAGTTCTCCTGCCAAACTTGTTTCACTAGTGCCACGTACCATGCACATATGCACTAAAATAATACCTCAATACTTTATTGAACACGATTAATGTAATGGTTTAATGCCGAAGTTAAATATGATGAATGAACTTGTAGCTTACCCTTTATTTTTTTGTTAGCATTATGGACAAATTTCTTATAAGGAAATCACTTTTATGGTAAAAATTTTCTTCTAAGCAAATTCGTATTCACTTGAATAATCTTCTTTTAGATCCTAGGCTATGAGAAAAAATCTCATATTTTCATCCTAATGATTGAGAGAAAATAAAATGAGCATATTTACAAAGATGTTCTTGTCAAACTCTTAGCCATGATTTCCCTAAAAAAGAAATTAGTGGAGCATTGCATTGATTTAATCCTAATTAGTTTAAAGAATACAAAATATTGGTTGGAACATATCATAAAAAAAGATGATGCATTTTTTTTTATATTGTTACTTATTTAGGCAAGATGTTGGTAATTGAAAGGGAAATCAGTAGTTTAATGATTATTTGGTTGTTTATATTGAAAAAGATGTGGTTGATAGCATTAATAATGAAGCTATCAGGCAACAATTTCAAAATATGAAAAACTTGTAGAAAGAAATTTTAAAACTTTATGTATATGCTACTGTTTATTTATGTCAATATATTCAAGTTTTATTTTATTTAAATTTTGTTTAATTTAAATTTCTTAATGACCACCCTAAACAAAATTTCTGGAGTCGTCACTGCAAAGCTAGCTTGGGATACAACATATGAGCTGAAAATGGATGCATTCAATTTATGTAACTGTGCCTGTTTTTTTGGTAGCCTTTTTTCATTTAACTGTAGTTGAGCTTCAGTCTAACTTAAATAAACTATAGCTTAATACATTATGCAATTTTTTTCCTTTTTTTAAATTTAGTAAATAATGGTTTTACTGCATAAATTAGTAGAAAAATAGACAAATGAGGAAGAGTTACTTAACCCAACATTCTTTTATTATATCCGAAACCCTCTAAATTTAAAATGAGTTACATAAGCAATTGTTTTATTTTATTCTAGTTATGATTGCAAGGAGATAGACATAGCAAAATGACTAGTGCTTCAAGGCACTTGCAAACAATTTTTTTCTAATTATCACCTCCAAATTCTTTTTGAAGCTCTTCAACCACATTTTTGTCGAGTTGGAAGGCCTTGGTGAGAACATTAGGATTAATAGGAGGATTGGATCCAAAGACAGCATCTGCTATTGTGATTACGCCTGCATTTTGGCTGCTTAAACCAGAAATGGCAATTGCATTAGTTTTTCCCACATTGAATTGGAAGTGAATGAGACCGATTGGAAAGACAAACACATCCCCCTTATTTAGAGTTTTGGTGAAGAGACGATTATCTGGGTTGGATGTTACAAAACCAACGAAGAGAGTACCCTCCAAGACTACTAGAATTTCAGTGCCGCGAGGGTGAGTATGGGGAGGATTTTCTCCATATGGTGCAAAGTCGATTCGAGCCAGGGATATGCCAAGAGTATTGAGGCCTGGTAATGTGTCTACATTCACGGTAGTGACGTTTGACCCAACTTTATTATTTGTGTTCCCAGCAACGTCCAATCCCTCGAAGAAGAAATCTTCAGCTTTGACAAGCTTTGGATCCTTGCAGAACTTTCCATTAACAAATACTGCATAAATGAATTTTTGTTATGGACACTTTCAAAAGAATACCTAAGACTTTGATTCAGAAAATAAAAAGGCTAGGTAGCTAATAATATTTCTTCCATTAATATTCTGGTTAGTGTAGATCCTTCACATGAGAAAAATAATGCAGAATCTTGAAAAAAGAAAAAGAAAAGTTTGTACCCGCTGATTTGGAGTAGTCTGAGTAGTCCTTAAGTGCAACACAGAAGTCCTGCAGGGGATCAGGGTCAGAGGCCGAGGCAAGAGAGAATGCCAATGCGAAGAGGGCAACAGTTACAATGTAAGCTTTCCTCATATTTCAGGCTTACTCTATCTTCTGTTCTATATATTTTTGCTTCGGATGAGGGATGAGAAATGTTGCATGGAAAGCATGTCTATTTATAGATAAGACACATTGAATAGGTCTATGGTTTTCCATATGTGAATGATATATAGACTTGTTCAGTCTTCGATTATTACCAATTCTTTTTGATTGCCAAATTATTCTTTAACTACTACCCTGTGCCTTAAAGTTTCAACGAATAAGACCAGTTCAATGAGAAAATATTACAATTCTATGTTACTACGGCACAACCAATAGTTTGAATTAGTATGCGTACTAAACCTGTACTTTGTTCTTACAATGTACTTCATCGCTCATCTCTGTTCACAATTGATCAAGCTCTGAACTAATTGAACACACCATGTCTTGTATGCAACTGATTGGATGTGTTGGTATTTCAAGGTGTTGTTAATAACTTAATACTTTGGTGGAAAGTTTGTGTGGCTTTTGTTTGCCAAAATTAAATAGAATGGTTGATAATTAATATTGTAGAACCAATAATTAGATGGATTCAAAGCTTCTAGTGTATTAGGTAACTGCTACAATCAACGTCCATATGAAGATAGTCTTTGACCATGGGAAAAAACTTAACCTTTCAAATGTGTTAGGTGAGGTCCATATTTTTAGGTTGGAAAAAGATGAACTACAGTAACAAATGAGAACCCAGTTTTTCTAGTTTAGTGTATAAAGATTGGTATTGTAACAATAAGACAACTAAATTTTTTATGTTGTTGCAACTAGACCTCTTCTTTGCAAATTTTTAATGATATGGAGCAAAAAGAGGTTAAATTGTAGATGTAGTTATGGGGGTTGTTAGGACATATTTATGTAATTAGCTAATCTTTTGACAAAATGCACTTTATTTGTAATTGAGTAGATTTAGGATGATTTTAGTACTTTAAGAAACAAGTGTTCAAGTTAAGCATTGAAGCCATGCAAGTCTAACCAAGAAACAAGTGAAGAAAGTGATGTTTATTAAAACTCGACAGAAGTCTCGACAGAATCCTTTTTATCGAGATTTAATGTTAAAGCACGACACAAGCTGTATCTGTCAAGAATTACAAAATCAGACTTTTCAGATCTGATTACATGCATATGCTTATGTATTTGTGTAGGGTTTCTTTTCTCACAACCCTAGACATATATAAGACTTATTTTAAAGGTCGTCGTAGAATGCACAACATATGCAAAGTGTATGAAAACAGAATACAAGCATATTACGACTAGTTCATCATTCTCTCTGTAGAAGCTACTGCGTTTTTACGCCTAGGGTTTTGTAACCAAGGAGCTTCCTGATCTTTATTGTTGAAGAAACTAAAGAACTTTGCAGCCAACAATCTTCCTCAAGTTGGTGAGTGAGTCACGTACTAGGATTTGTGCAAAGGAGTTAGTTATGTACGGTGACCCTTGCATCATTGGTTAGTCATGTATTGAGTTTCGTGCATTGAACGGAGAGATTGCCGCTACAATACAAGTCCAATTAGGTATTGGAGTAAGGGTTCAACTGTAGGTTGGTATTTCAGGATAGGCCATAGGGTTTGGTAAGATTCTTTATACTTGTAATCATTTGTGATTGATAATAGTGGATTATTGAGAGTGGTGATCTTAAATTCACCCGGTGATGTTTTGCCTCGGTAGTTTTACCCATTCGTAAATAAATCATCTAAATAAATCATCTGTGTCAAAGTCTATTTACCACATTGTCAAAGAAAAAATAAGGGGTGCTATTTGGTACATTAGCAGAGTTTATGTTCTAAAATAAAAGCACAAGGGCATAAAGGCATTTAACACAAAATGTTTAGTGATTTATCATTGCTGACGGTTAAGACAAACAAACCTATATATATATATATATATATATATATATATATATATATATATATATATATATATATATATATATATATAAATGTTTTTCTTTTATAAATCTAAATATGCATATATAAAAACTTATAAAGGTTCAAAATGCAAGTTCTCTGCGAAACTTGTTTCACTAGTGCCGCCATTATGAAAATTTTGTAAATGACTAACAGCACTAACTTGCGACCAGATTGTTTAGGAACGAGTTACAGTGGTTGAACTGAGAAGTCAAAGCTTTAATGGGCTAGGCCTCACCACAGAAAATTACAGTCACATAACGGAAACAGGGGGAACAAAAAACAATTTACCAATGGCACAATCAAATTCTCCCTAAGGCACATTGAAATCAACTTAAGAAAAGTGAGTCATATCACACCAAAAATGGAGCCACTCCCTCCAAGGGAGAATCCGATGGAGAAGGCAAAAAAAGAAAAAAAAAATGCCAAATATCTACAAACATGAAAGAATTGTGGAATCATCAACTGAATGCCCTTCATGCATCACACATGGGCCTTGCTTAGGCTAAGATTCATACGTTACTGTACCATTGCTCATGTAAATCGACACAAGTCTTGAGCAGAAAACCTTTGTCACAGAAGCAAAGCATAACCATTCAAAACCAAAATTATTGTCCAACTATCAAACTCAAAAAATACTAAGGACAAGTTAACAACAAAACCTACATAATTCAAACCTAGGCATTTTAAAGATAACTTTGACAACAGCCGTTCTTTTTTGAAGATGATGGAAGAAGCAGAACGGTGGGGGGAAGGCCAATGGGAGAGATGTTTGATGTAGTTATTGAACTTGGATAGAAATAGGAAATAGTGGAGAGACATGCAAGTTGTAGTTATTGACAATAGTTACATACCCACATTATGTGTGGGAATAAATAAAGTTTTCGTATTGTATAGAGTTTTCTCCAAAAAATTTTGAAGATAATTTGTTCCATCTAAAAGTTAAACAATTTTTATTCGATACGTTAGGCCTACTTTGGTCCAATTTAGTCCACTTGATCAGTTCTGGTCTCCCTTCAGTCCATTTTAGACTAATTGGGCCTTAAACTAGTTCTTTTTGTATGTTTTCTTTTTAAGTTTAGCTCAAAATTTCATTTTTTTTCTTAATTTTGCATTGAAGAGTATAAAATTTTATTATATTTGGGCTAAAATGTTTAGTTTTGAGTTAAAAATTCAATAAAATACTAAAATAGACATTGGAAATTAGAAATATGAGCCCTAAAAGTGCAATAAAAATGGTAAATATTAAAAAGTCTTATTCGGTCCACATTGTTTCTATTTGGCCCAATCAGTCCTCTTCGGTCCAATTTGGTCCTATTTAGTCCATTCTGTCCACAATAGTTCTATTTGGTCCAATTCAATTCATTAATTCTTATTCAGTCCACATCCGTCCATTCAGTCCACATTGGCTCTATTCAGTTCACATTGGTCCTATTCTGTCCACATCGGTCTCCATCCACTTTGGTTCTATTCGGTCTATTCTACCTACTTTAGTTCTATTTGGTCCTATTCAGTCCATTCTTTACACTTTGACCCACTTCAGTCCTATTTGGGAAATTCAGTCCATTCTTTACACTTTGACACACTTCAGTCCTATTTGGGAAATTCAGTCGACTTCGGTCCTATTCAGTCCATTTTGTCCACTTTGGTTCTTTTCAGTCCATTCTGTCCACTTCGCTCTTGTTCAGTCTACAGTAGTCCTAATTGGTCCACTTCCGTCCGATTTGATCTCGTTCTGTCCATTACTTCCACTTCGGTTTTATTTGGTCCATCTTGTTCCTATTTGGTCTATTCGGTTCTATTAAGTCCATTTAGTCTACTTTGTTCAATTTGATCCAATTCGGTTCATTTTGGTCTACTTTGATTTATTTTTATGCACTTACATAATGGGAAAAGACATATTTGGGTTGAAAGCACCTAATTTTAATCCAAATTTAATTAAAAATATATATAATCTCAAATTCGCAATATCTAAAATCTTAAGCATAACATTTATTATTGCTATGCTTTTCTTTATCCATATTAATGTAGCATTTCTGTCCACTTTGGTAAGACTAAATTTAAATGAAAGTCTTTCTAAACATAAAGGCTATGAATATACAAATGTAATCTTTAGGGCAATTATTCATTTATTTTTTTAAAAAATACTTGTGATTGGAAACTAAAAAATACAATACCAGAACGTATGAACCAAAAATAGAGTTTTAAAAATCACAATGATTCATCAATATAAAATAGAGTTACAAGAAAGAAAAAAAAATCAAGAGAAAGAAAATAACCACTTTTCAAGAGAGAATGTGAGTGAGAATAATAAGAAATTTATAGATAATAATATGGGAATAAATATAGTAATATATATATATATATATAGTACTAGACTCCAAATTATCTAAGTCATGTTATGTAATAAAATAACGTAATATTCTTATATACTATCTTTATAATGCAATATGATAACATCTATGAAATTAGAGGAAAAAAAAGGATAACAACTTAAAAACACAAAACTTAATCACGTCAACCCAACGTAGAGTTTCAAATAATACAAAAATTCATCCAACCTAAAGTAGAGATGCAATAAAAATACTTTAAAAAATCCACCAAAAATGGGGAAAAAGAGAGAAAGCGAGAGATAGAGAAATAACATTTTGTGTGTGGGAAAACTATGTATAAGATGTAAAGAGAATTGTAAATTTATAATAAGAGGAGAGGAATAAAAAAAGCAAAAAATAAAGGAAGATAAAGGGATACAGGAAAAGTTATATCAAGGTAGATAGTAATGAGGAGATGAAAAAGGTAAAAGGGAGAGGAGAAGTTAGAGAAACTATAACAATAAGTTAGGAAATTAATAAGAAAGAAAGAGAGTTAAAAATAAGAGAGAGAATGTTGAGAATTGGTGAATGATGTGGCTTGATAGGAGCATAGCAAAAATAAATACTACGCTCCAACTTTTAAATATAAATATATATATATATATGTATATAGATATTGATTAACACCGTCTTATGTTATTTTAATCATATTATGTATTTGTGGGTTCTAGTTAGTTAAATTTATAAAGTCTTTGATGGTTGAATAAGAGATTTGGAGGTTCAATTCTCGCCTATACCAAAAACTGATTGGTATTTTGGTCTGGTAATAAAGAACTTTCATCAGAAGCGAGCTCCATAGGTTGAAACTTTTAAAAAAAAAAAAAAAAAAATCTGTATTTAAGCTGATGAATTTTTCTGTGCATTACATGGGTTAATAACTAGTTGTAAAAATTTTCCTGTGCATCAAACGTGTTAACGACTAGTTGTAAAAATATAGCTGGCATTTAGTTTTTCTATCATAATATTTAGCTAGAAGGCTGTCCAAATAATTTATTCCAATTTTAGTTTTTACCAATTATTTTCAATGAAAGTACCGAAATAAAATGGATTTTAAAGTGAAAACAAACGGACGCCATTTTGAACCACAAAAAGTTATCGTCCTATTCACAGCCTTTTTTGAAACCATTGGGAAAACATCATTATAAAGAATCCTTTATTTATTTATTTTGATAGTAAAAGAATTTGGAGTATCAAAAAAAAAAGAATGCACTTTGTTGTAGTGATATAACATGTTAGACATTCAATTTTGGTTTTCTTTTTTCAAAGAAAAAAAAAAGGTGGTGTTTAAGCTTGGTACGTATGTGATTGTTGTGACTGCATTTCAACTTTCTAGAATATGCTAGGTCGTATATGCCTGGGTTTCAAAATTCAAATGTTTATCTTAACTCCAGAGTGTAATCCATTGAGTTTTGGACAACATCAATCAACATGAAGTTGACAACGTCAAGCTCTCCCTTCTACACCTACACCATGGAAAATAGGTTTCAATAGATTTCAGTTCAGCTTGAACTTATGGTCAGATTTGTTTGTTTATATCGCAAATCTGATATAATGAAATTAAATCTGATTGTTAATGCTTTGATTACTATTTTTAATTCATTTAATGCCCAAAAGGATGGAAGAAAAAAAAAATCAAAGAAAGTGATAGATTTGGTTGGTCTTCCTAGCTTATTATTCATGAACGAAACTTAAATACAGTTTTTCAATATGCTTAAATTGAAACACATGTCAGCAATCTATATTGACCATTACAGTATAAAATTTATTATCTTTTTAGAGAAAAAGTAAATTAAATTCACTTATATATTTGAATTTAATTAAGAAAATGTATTGCATCTAACTAAGATGTCTAAGTTTTATCGATTATTTATTTTTTAACAATTCTTTTTCTTCTTCCTAATATTCTTTAACCACTTCTATCTTAACTACTTTTCAACTCACATGATGACCAGGACAAATTTGGAGTAGGCGATCTCATCACCGAATCTTAATGCTAAGGTCACTCTAAATTTTATTACAACAAGTTAACAAATTGATATAACAATCAATGTAATTGATGGATTTCAATAACATAATAAACAATAACATTTTTTTTTGGTAGTTTTGTGAGACATGAATTTATAAAAGTTATATAGTAAAATTTGTATTATCCCTACTCTCTAGCATTACTTGCTTCGAAAAAATCCATTGATTTTTTTTTAAGATTAAAGAAATAGTTAAAACTTTCAAGTTCAAAACACCTATATTCTCAAAGGGGCTACACTCTCCAATTTATGCCATTAATTAAATCACTTGAACTTGATTTAATTAATAATTAAAAAAAATGTGCAATATGAACCATGTCATTTTCGGGATCAAATATTTAGTTTACAATTTGGTAGTCAAAGATGGAAATTAGGTTATATACAAAGATATTTAATGCGGCTCTATGTGTTGTACGACAGCATGGAAAATTGAAGCACAAGACAAAGATTAGGCTCGTTATGGTGTACATGAGAGTTCCAATACCTTGGACATACATACAATTTTAATCTTCTTCTCATGATGAAAGTACATAATATCTCATAATAAATTTCTTGAGCACAATTTCCACGTATTTCTTCTAATCCAGGAACAACAAATTCTAATCTCATTATCTATAGAGACTTTTATCAACAAGAAAAAAGTTGTTAAACTCATGTCTTTATCTTCAAACTTGAATTCCAAGAAATTATGACTTAGTCTTCCCGATAGGTTTTTATCCATGTATAATCTTTCTATTCACGTAAACAAGACCCAGAAAAAATTGTTGATTAACGAGGCATTACAAGCCAAGGGCCAACACAAGTGAGTCCAGTGGTGGAGTCAGAAAATTTTCTTAGGGGAGGTCGGTGAGTACATTTTGTGTAATTTTTAGATTTATTACCAAATGTAAAAGAAAATTAATGAAAATTTTCAAAAGCTATGAATGGAAAAGCAAACATGCAAACGAATGGAAAAGGTTGCTCACAAATTACGTTAGTCAGCTAGGGATGGCCACAGCTAGCTTGGGATACAGCATGTGAGCTGAAAATGAATGTATTCAATTTAAGTAGCTGTGCCTATTTTTTGGTAGGCTTTTTTCATTTAACTGTAGTTCAGCTTCAGTCTACCTCAAATAAACTATATCTTAATATATTATGCAATTTTTTTTCCTTTTTTTTTTAAATTTAGTAAATAATGGTTTTACTGCATAAATTAGTAGACAAATTGACAAACGAGGAAGAGGTACTAAACCCAACATTACTTTTATATCCCAAATCCTCCAAATTAAAAAAAAATTACATATATAGGCAATCGTTTTATTTTATTCTAGTTATGATTGCAAGGGGATAAACATAGCAAAATGACTAGTGCTTCAAGGCACTTACAAACATTTTTTTTTTTCTAATAATTGTCACCTCCAAATTCTTTCTGAAGCTCTTCAACCACATTTTTGTCGAGTTGGAAGGCCTTGGTGAGAACATCAGGATTAATTGGAGGATCGGATCCAAAGACAGCATCTGCTATTGTGATTACGCCTGCATTTTGGCTGCTTAAACCAGAAATGGCAATTGCATTAGTTTTTCCCACGTTTAATTGGAAGTGAATGAGACCAATTGGAAAGACAAACACATCCCCCTTATTTAGAGTTTTGGTGAAGAGGCGATTCTCTGGGTTGGATGTTACAAAACCAACGAAGAGAGTACCCTCCACAACTACTAGAATTTCAGTGCCACGAGGGTGAGTATGGGGCGGATTTTCTCCATATGGTGCAAAGTCGATTCGAGCCAGGGATATGCCAAGAGTATTGAGGCCTGGTAATGTGTCTACATTCACGGTAGTGACATTTGACCCAACTTTATTATCTGTGTTCCCAGCAATGTTCAATCCCTCGAAGAAGAAATCTTCAGCTTTGACAAGCTTTGGATCCTTGCAGAATTTTCCATTAACGAATACTGCATAAATGAATTTTTGTTATGGACACTAACAGGTTTTTAGAATCTACTTGCTAAAAGTAAAAAACAATATCCACTCCTTAAAAACTTTTAAAATGATGATGAATATTATCACCTTTTAACAATAATCAATTGAGTTTTGCTCATACATTATCATAATATTAAAATTTTCACAATTAATGATTCCATATGCTACAATTGAAGGTTTCATCAAATACCTGCAATTATCTATAATAAAGATTTTGTTTATTATTTTACGAGAATGCCTAAGACTTCGATTCATAAAAAAAAAAAGAAAAAAAAAAAAAAAAAAAAGGCCAGGTAGCTAATAATATTTCTTCCATTAATATTCTGGTTAGTGTAGATTCATCACATGACAAAAATAATGCCAAAACTTGAAAATGAAAAAGAAATGTACCGGCTGATTTGGAGTCGGAGTAGTCCTTAAGTGCAACACAAAAGTCCTGCAGGGGATCGGGATCAGAGGCAGAGGCAAGAGAGAATGCCAAAGCGAAGAGGGCAACAGTTACAATGTAAGCTTTCCTCATATTTCAGGCTTACTCTATCTTCTGTTCTATATATTTTTGCTTCGGGTGAGGGATGAGAAATGTTGCATGGAAAGCATGTCTATTTATAGATAAGAAACATTGAATAGGTCTATGGTTTTCCATAAGTGAATGATATATAGACTTGTTCAGTCTTCCATTATTACCAATTTTCTTTTTGATTGCCAAATTATTCTTTACCTACTTCCCCATGCCTTAAATTTTCAACAAATAAGACCAGTTCAATGAGATAATATTACAATTCTATGTTACTACGGCACAACCAATCTTAACAACTATGTGTACTAAACCTGTTTTTTATTCTTACAATGTACTTCATCGCTCATCTTTTTCCACAATTGATCTAGCTCTGAACTAATTGAACACACCATGTCTCGTATTCGATGTGTCTGTATTTCATGGGGTTGTTAATAATTAAATACTTTGGTGGAGGTTTCTGTGTGACCTTTGTTTGCCTAAATTAAATAGAATAGTTGATAATTACTATTGTAGGACCAATAATTAGATGGATTCAAAGCTTCTAGTGTGTTAGCCTATTAGGTAACTTGCTATCAACGTCCATATGCAAATCGACTTTGTCAATGGGAAGCACCTTAATAACCTTTCAAATGTGTTAGGTCCATATTTTTATGTTGGAAAAACATGAACAACAGTAACAACTTAGAACCCAGCCTTTCTAGTTTAGATATATGAACCCTAAAAATGCAATAAAAATGATAAATATTCAAAAGTCTTATTCGGTCCACATTTTTCCTATTTGGTCCAATCAGTACTCTTTGGTCCTATTTAGTCCATTCTGCCCACTATAGTTCTATTCGGTCCAATTCAATATATTGGTCTTATTCTGTCCACTTCGGTCCTATTCGCTCCATTCTGTTCACTTTAGTCTTGTTTGGTCCATTCTGCCTACTTTGGTTTTATTTAGTCCTATTTGGTCAACATTGGTCCTATTCGGTTCATTCTATCCACTTTGATCCACTTCAGTTCTATTTAGGCCATTCGGTCTACTTTCGTCTTATTCAGTTCATTTTGTTCACTTTGGTTCTATTCGGTCCATTTTTTCCACTTCGGTCCTATTCAGACTACATTGGTCCTATATGGTCCACTTCGGTCCCATTTGGTCCCATTTCAGTCTATTATATCCACTTTGGTGCTATTTGGTCCATCTTGTTCCTATTCGGTCCACTTTGTTCCATTTACTCAAATTTGGTCCATTCAGTTCATTTTGGTCCACTTCGATATATTTTTGTGCACTTACCTAATGAGAAAAGACATATTTGGGTTGAAAGCACCTAATCTAAATCCAAATTTATTAAAAAAATATATAATCTCAAACTCGTAATATCTAAAATTTTAAACATAGCATTTAATATTGTTTGCTACACTTTTGTTGATCCACTTTACTGTATCATTTCCATCCACTTCGGTACAGCTAAATTTAAGTGAAAGTCTTTCTAAACATAAAGGCTATGAATATACAAATGTAATCTTTAGAGCAATTATTCATTTGTTTTAGCATAAAGGCTATGATTATACATTTAAGCAATATATATATATATATATATATATATATAATTTTTATTTAAATAAATTATTTAAATTATATATTCATTCTTTTAAAAGAGATTATCATGATAATCAAAAATCATATCAAGCTTATATTGAATATATATAATTTATATCTCTAAATATAATTGTAGAGAGAGAAGATTACTTGTGATTGGGAACTAAAAAAATATAATACCAAAACATATGAACCCAAAATAGAGTTTTAAAAATCACAATGATTCATCATTATAAAATAGAGTTGCAAGAAAGAATAAAAAATCAAGAGAAATAAAATAACCACTTTTCATGAGAGAATGTGAGAGAGAATAATAAGAAATTTATAGAAAACAATATGAGAATAAAAATAGTAAAAAAAAAAATAGCAATAGACATCAAATTATCCAAGTCATGTTATGTAATAAAATAACATTATGTTCTTATATTCTATTTTTATAATGCAATATGATAACATCTATGAAATCAAAGAAAATAAAAAAGATAATAACTTAAAAACACAAATATTAATCACATCAACCCAAAGTAGAGTTTCAAATAATACAAAAATTCATCCAACCTAAAGTAGAGATGCAGTAAAAATATTTTTAAAAAATCCGCCAAAAATGGAAAAAAGAGAGAAAGAAAGATATAGAAATAACATTTTGTGTGTGAGAAAAACTATGTATAAGATGTGAAAGCAAATTAGAAATTTATAATAAGAGGAGGGGAATAAGAAAAGTAAAAAATAAAGGAAGATAAAAGGATAGAAGAAAAGTGATATTAATGTAGATAGTAATGAGGAGAAGAAAAAGGTAAAAGGGAGAGGAAAAGTTAGAGAAAGTTTAACAATAGATTAAACTCTTTCTCAAAAAAAAAAAAAAAAATCTGTATTTAAGCTGATGAAATTTCCCGTGCATTACATGAGTTAACAACTGGTTGTAAAAAGTTTCCTATGCATCAAACGGGTTAACGACTAGTTGTAAAAATATAATTGACATTAAGATTTTCTATCACAATATTTAGCTAGAAGGCTGTCCAAATAATTTATCCCAATTTTAGTTTTTACCAATTATTTTCATGGAAAGTACCGAAGTAAAATGGATTTTAAAGTGAAAACAAACGGACGCCATTTTGAACCACAAAATGTTATCGTCCTCCTATTCACAACTTTTTTTGCAACCACTGGGAAATACATCATTAAAAAGAATCCTTTATTTATTTATTTTGATAATACAAGAATATGGCTTATAAAAAAAAAAAGAATGCACTTTGTTGTAGTGATATAACATGTTAGACATTCAATTTTTGGTTTTCTATTTTTAAAGAAAAAAAAAAGGTGGTGTTTAAGCTTGGTACGAATATGATTGTTGTGACTGCATTTCAACTTTCTAGAATATGCTGGTTGTATATGCCTGAGTTTCAAAATTCAAATGTTTATCTTAACTTCAGAGTGTAATCCATTGAGTTTTGGATAACATCAATCAACATGAAGTTGACAACATCAAGCTCTCCAATCTTCACCTGCACCATGGAAAATAGGTTTCAATAGACTTCAGTTCAGCTTGAGCTTATGGTCAACTTTGTTTATATTGCAAATCTGATTTAATGAAATTAAATCTGATTGTTAATGCATTGATTACTCGCAACTTACACTATTTTTAATTCATTTTATGCCAAAAAGGATAGAAGAAAAAAAAAAGATAAAGAAAGTGATAGATTTGGTTGGTCTTCCTAGCTTATTATTCATGGACAAAACTTAAATACAGTTTTTCAATGTGCCTAAATTGAAACACATGTCAATAATCTATATTGACCATTATAGTAGAAAATGTATTATATTTTTTTAAGATAAATTAAATTAAATTCACTTATATAATTGAATTTAATTAAGAAAATTTATTGCACTAACTAAGAAATTATATCTAAGTTTTATCGATTATTTGACTATTTTTTTCTTCTTAATATTCTTTAACCAATTCTATCTTTACTACTTTTCAACTCACATAATGACCAAGACAAATTTGGAGTAGGCGATCTCATTACCAAAACTCAAACAAGGCCCCTGCCGCTTGCATTATATGTAAGCTATCCTTAATGCTAAAGCCACTCTAAATTTTATTACAAGAAGTTAACAAATTGACATAACAATCAATGTAATTGATGGATTTCAATAACATAATAAACAATATCATTTTTTTTTTGTGAGACATAAATTTATAAAAGTTATATGGTAAAATTTGTATTATTCCTATTCTCTAGCATTAGTCACTTCGAAAAAATCCATTGATTTCCATTTTCTTTTTTCGTTTCTTTAGCAATAAAGAAATAGTTAAAACTTTCAAGTTCAAAACTCCTATATTCTCAAAGGGGCTACACTCTCCAATTTATGCCAATAATTAAATCACTTGAACTTGATTTATTTTATAATTAAAAAAAATGTGCAGTATGAACCATGTCATTTTCAGGATCGAATATTTAGTTTACAATTTGTTATTCAAGATGGAAATTAGGTCATATATAAAGAAATTTAAGGCAGCACTCTGTGTCGTAAGACAGCATGGAAAATTGAAGCACATGACAAAGATTAGGCTAATGATGAGAGTTCCAACCCCTTGGACATGCAGACAATTTTATTCCTCTTCTCATGATGAAAACCCATATATAATATCTCATAATAAATTTCTTGAACACAATTTCCACGTATTTCTTCTAATCCAGGAACAGCAAATTCTAATCTCATTTCTATTTTAGAGACTTTTGTCACCAAGACAAAAGTTGTTAAACTCGTCTTTATCTTCAAACTTGAATTCCAAGAAATTATGATTTAGTCTTCTCGATATGTTTTTATCCATCTATAATATTTTTAATCACGTAAACAAGACCCAGTAAAAATTGTTGATTAACAAGGCATTACAGGCCAAGGGCCAACACAACACCTGTAACCGATTGTAAAGTAAGTTTTATCGCTGAGAGGGCTGGTATTAGTTCCGTCAAAAAGTGAACATGCAAACGAATGGAAAAGGTTTTGCTGCATACTTGTATGCAGCAATTAGGTGCTGCCGCTGTAGAGTAATTATCTGTTAATTTATTTTATGTGTCTGAGTGTATGATAGCCCCTGTAGATTTTATGTCTTACTTTGAATGGATGAAGTTTTCGGTTTTAAATTTGAAGATTTATTTTTGTTAATTTCTGTATCTACTATGGCTGTCGATCCAAGCTAGACCAGTTTCATGTTCATCTACAATCAATATATATATATATATATATATAAATAGAGACCTCATGTGGGAAAGTATAACGTTTTGTCAAGTAGCATATTGTATAACATCCTTCTCATTTAGGCTTCCACCTTACCTAAATTTATCATTTATGTCAACCTATTAAGTAATGGCAAATGCATTTATTTCAATGTATTAATAAAATTTTAAGAATTTGTATACATTTATAACTTTACATACTTTGAATTGATATAGATGGATTTAACAAGTCATGGGAAATGTAGAAATAAAATTCAAAGAATTTGTATACATTTATAACTTTACATGCTTTGAATTGATACGAATAGATCTAAAAAGTCATGGGTAAGGTAGGAATCAAAAAACTTCTCAATTTTCAGCATAAAACTAACTTCAACCTTTCAATTTTATTCCTACATTTCTCATGACTTTTTAAATCCATCCATATCAATTCAAAGTATGTAAAATTATAAGTATATACAAATTCTTTGAATTTTATTAATACATTGAAATAAATGCATTTTCCATTACTTAATAGTTTGACATAAATGCTAAATTTAGATGAGGTGAATGCCTAAATGAGAAGAATGTCATTCAATGTGCCACTTGGCAGATTGTCGTGCTTTTCAACATGAGGTTTTTGCTTTTATATATATATATTTATATATATATATATATATATATATATATATATATGATGATTGATTGATTGATGTGGAGAAAAATAATATTTGTCCTATTCATTGAATTCAAGTCTTGCAATTTTCCATTGAAGTTAGTCTTACGTAGAAAATTGAAAAGTTTTTTAATTCCTACCTTTCCCATGACTTTTTAGATCCATCCCTATCAATTCAAATGATGTAAAGTTTTAAATGTATACAAATTCTTTGAATTTTATTCCTACATTTATAAATGTATACAAATTTTTTGAATTTTATTAATACATTAAAATAAATGCATTTGCCATTACTTAATAAGTTGACATAAATGCTAAATTTAGATAAAGTAAAAGCCTAAATGAGAAGGATGCCATACAATGTGCCACTTGACAAAACCTCATGCTTTCCCACATGATGGCAAATGCATTTATTTCAATGAATTACTAATAAAATTCAAAGAATTTGTATACATTTATAACTTTACATGCTTTGAATTGATACGGATAGATCTAAAAAGTCATGGGTAAGGTAGGAATCAAAAAAACTTCTCAATTTTCAGCATAAAACTAACTTCAACCTTTCAATTTTATTCCTACATTTCCCATGACTTTTTAAATCCATCCATATCAATTCAAAGTATGTAAAATTATAAGTGTATAAAAATTCTTTGAATTTTATTAATACATTGAAATAAATGCATTTTCCATTACTTAATAGTTTGACAAAAATGCTAAATTTAGATGAGGTGAATGCCTAAATGAGAAGAATGTCATTCAATGTGCCACTTGGCAGATTGTCGTGCTTTTCAACATGAGGTTTTTGCTTATATATATATATATATATATATATATATATATATATATATATATATATATATATATATATATTGATGATTGATTGATTGATGTGGAGAAAAATAATATTTGTCATATTCATTGAATTCAACTCTTGCAATTTTCCATTGAAGTTAGTCTTACGTAGAAAATTGAAATTTTTTTTTTAATTCCTACCTTTCCCATGACTTTTTAGATCTATCCCTATAAATTCAAATGATGTAAAGTTTTAAATGTATACAAATTCTTTGAATTTTATTCCTACATTTATAAATGTATATAAATTTTTTGAATTTTATTAATACATTAAAATAAATGCATTTGCCATTACTTAATAAGTTGACATAAATGCTAAATTTAGATAAAGTAAAAGCCTAAATGAGAAGAATGTCATACAATGTGCCACTTGGCAGAACCTCATGCTTTCCCACATGATGGCAAATGCATTTATTTCAATGAATTACTAATAAAATTCAAAGAATTTGTATACATTTATAACTTTACATGCTTTGAATTAATACAGATGGATTTAAAAATTCATGGGAAATGTATGAATAAAATTCAAAGAATTTGTATACATTAATAACTTTACATGCTTTGGATTGATACAGATGGATCTTAAAAGTCATGGGAAATTTAGGAATCAAAAAAACTTTTCAATTTTTTGCATAAGACTAACTTCAATGTAGAACTGCAAGAGTCGAATTCAATGAATTGGACAAATATTATTTGTCTCCACATTTGTCCAGTATAAATCTCTATTTCCATTGGACTTAAAAAATAAACTTCCATAATTTTCTCACAATATCTTTGTTTTACTTTCTGAGAGGTATGTTAATTTTTAAAATATTATGTTCGTCTTAAATATTTTGTTTATATTTTATGTATATGGTTTTACTTATGTAGCATTGTAATTTATTTAGACTTATTTTTTCTTATTATGTGCCAATTTATATTTTTGGTTTTCTGTATGATGCGTATACTTGGTAAGGATCTATTTTTGGCTACTTTTAGTTCAATTAAAATTGGAGGTTAAATTGTGATATTATTGCATCACTATGACATTATTTTTTCTATTGTTGTATCATGAAATTCTAAAAGTTTTTATAGCTAATTGATATATAAAACATATATAATACAAGAAAGACACGAAGGAACCAACAGGTTTGTAGGTGACAATTTCACTATGATCTGTTAACATTTCTTGGTTGCATGAATTAGAGGAATTTTCCCCCCAATGTATTTAGTTTTAGTAGAAAACCTCATAGATTAAGTGTGACTACCAATAATAGTATTTATGAAATCAATGAATCATAAATAATTTTTTATAAACTTTATCAAAATACATCGTGCATCGCGCGGGATATCAGCTAGTTTAATTATAATAGTGTTGCTCACAAATTACGTTGGTCAGCTAGGGATGGCCAAAGCTAGCTTGGGATACAGCATGTCAGCTGAAAATGGATGTATTCAATTTAAGTAGCTGTGCCTATTTTTTGGTTGGCTTTTTTCATTTAACTGTAGTTCAGCTTCAGTCTACCTCAAATAAACTGTATCTTAATATATTATGCAATTTTTTTCCTTTTTTTAAATTTAGTAAATAATGGTTTTACTGCATAAATTAATGGACAAATTGACAAACGAGGAAGAGGTACTAAACCCAACATTATTTTATATCCCAAATCCTCCAAATTAAAAAAAAATTACATATATAGGCAATCGTTTTATTTTATTCTAGTTATGATTGCAAGGGGATAAACATAGCAAAATGACTAGTGCTTCAAGGCACTTACAAACATTTTTTTTTTCTAATAATTGTCACCTCCAAATTCTTTCTGAAGCTCTTCAACCACATTTTTGTTGAGTTGGAAGGCCTTGGTGAGAACATCAGGATTAATTGGAGGATTGGATCCAAAGACAGCATCTGCTATTGTGATTACGCCTGCATTTTGGCTGCTTAAACCAGAAATGGCAATTGCATTAGTTTTTCCCACATTTAATTGGAAGTGAATGAGACCAACTGGAAAGACAAACACATCCCCCTTATTTAGAGTTTTGGTGAAGAGGCGATTCTCTGGGTTGGATGTTACAAAACCAACGAAGAGAGTACCCTTCACAACTACTAGAATTTCAGTGCCGCGAGGGTGAGTATGGGGCGGATTTTCTCCATATGGTGCAAAGTCAATTCGAGCTAGGGATATGCCAAGAGTATTGAGGCCTGGTAATGTGTCTACATTTACGGTAGTGACGTTTGACCCAACTTTATTATCTGTGTTCCCAGCAATGTTCAATCCCTCGAAGAAGAAATCTTCAGCTTTGACAAGCTTTGGATCCTTGCAGAACTTTCCATTAACGAATACTGCATAAATGAATTTTTGTTATGGACACTTTAAAAAGAATGCCTAAGACTTCGATGCAGAAAATAGTAAGGCCAGGTAGCTAATAATATTTCTTCCATTAATATTCTGGTTAGTGTAGATTGTTCACATGAGAAAAATAATGCAAAAACTTGAAAAAAGAAAAGGAAAAATATGTACCGGCTGATTTGGAGTAGTCGGAGTAGTCCTTAAGTGCAACACAAAAGTCCTGCAGGGGATCGGGGTCAGAGGCAGAGGCAAGAGAGAATGCCAAAGCGAAGAGGGCAACAGTTACAATGTAAGGTTTCCTCATATTTCAGGCTAACTCTATCTTTTGTTCTATATATTTTTGCTTCGGGTTAGGGATGAGAAATGTTGCATGGAAAGCATGTCTATTTATAGATAAGACACATTGAATAGGTATATGGTTTACCATACATCATACGTAGACTTGTTCAGTCTTCCATTATTACCAATTTTCTTTTTGATTGCCAAATTATTCTTTAACTACTACCCCATGCCTTAAATTTTCAAAAAATAAGACCAGTTCAATGAAAAAAAATTACAATTCTATGTGTATTCAACTAATTGGATGTGACGTACTGTATTTCTTCAAGGGGTTGTTAATAACTTAATATTTTGATGGAAAGTTTGTGTGACTTTTTTTCTGCCTAAATTAATTATAATGGTTGATAATTACTATTGTAGAACCAATAATTAGATGGATTCAAAGCTAGGTACGAATGTGATAGTTGTGACTGCATTTCAAGAATATTCTGGATCGTATATGCCTGGGTTTCAAAATTCAGATGCTTATCTTAACTTCAGAGTGTTATCCATTGTCTTTTGGATAGCGTCAAGTTGACAACATCAAGCTATCCAGTCTTCACCTACTCCATGGAAGATAGGTTTCAATAGACTTCAGTTCAGTTTGAGCTTATGGTCAGCTTCGTTATGTTGCAAATCTGATTTAATGAAATTAATTCTGATTGTTAATGCGTTGATTACTCTCAACTTACACTATTTTTAATTCATTTTATGCCAAAAAGGATAAAAGAAGAAGAAAAAGGTAAAGAAAGTGTAAAATTTGGTTGGTCTTCCTAGCTTATTAATATTCATAGACAAAACTTAAATACAGCTTTTCAATGTGCTTAGATTGAAATATATGTCTAAATCTATATTGACTAGTACAGTATAAAATGTATTTTTTTAAAAGGAAAATTAAAATAAATTCACTTATGTATTTGAATTTAATTAAGAAACTGTATTGCATTTAACTAAGAAATTATATCTAAGTTTTATCGATTATTAATTTTTTACCGACTTTTTTTCTTCTTCTTAATTAATACTCTTTAACCGCTTCTATCTTTACTACTTTTCAACTCACATGACCAAGACAAATTTGGAGTAGGCAATCTCATCATCGAAACTCATACAAGGTGCCTGCATTATACATAAGCTATCCTTAATGCTAACGCCACTCTATATTTATTACAATGAGTTAACAAATTGACGTAACAATGAATGTAATTGATAGATTTCAATAACATAATAAACGATAACATTTTTTTGTTTTGTTTTGTGTGACATGAATTTATAAAGGTTATATAGTAAAATTTGAATTATCCCTACTCTCTATCGCTACTCACTTCGAAAAAAAATCTTGTGCACTTGTGCTTACCATTGATTTCCTTTTACTTTTTCTTTTTTTAACAATAAAAAAATAGTTAAAACTCTCAACTTCAAAGCTCCTATATTCTCAAAGGGGCTACACTCTCCAATTTATGCCAGTAATTAAATCACTTGAACTTGTTTTAATTAATAATTAAAAAAAATTGTGTAGTATGAACCATATCATTTTCAGGATCAAATATTTAGTTTACAATTTAGTATTCAAGTTGGAAATTTAGTTTACAGTATGAACCATGTAACAGATTTTAAAGTAAGTTTTATGAACATGCAAACGTATTATATAAAGTGTCTTAAAATTTTCATCCTTTTGAATAGAATTAGTTGCTACTGTTGTAGTCTAAATAATGGTAACTTATGGTTTGAGTGTCTGATAGCCTGTAGATTTTATGTCATACTTTGACTGGATTAAGTTTTCGGTTTAAAATTTGCAGATTTATTTTGTTAAGTTCTGTAATTGTGGCCGTCAAATCAAAGCTAGAACAAGTTCATGTCAAGGAAGTCAATACCGTACAGGTACCGGGTAAATATACTGTACCAGCCATTAAACCGGTACTAATACTCCTCCAAAACGTACCCAAAAAAATTCTGGGTTGTACTGGCTTATTTCGGCTATACCAACTATATATTGTAAGGGCACAAATTCATCCACAGCCTAAAAGGTTTGGACAATGGCCCAATAAGCCCAAAACAATTAACTTGTTAGAGAGTGGGTTTAACACTGAACGTTCAATGAGTCAAAGGTGAGTCACAATAGGTTAGCTTAGTGTTGGAATGACTAAGATGAATAAGTTGAAAAGAAAGACATTCCTCGATCAAGTCCGAGGATGATATGTTCATATATATATATATATATATAAAAGACTTATTCAAATATTCAAGTTCTTGGTTACCAAGTGGTTCCTTTTCTTTTCTTTTTTGATCCCCCTCACCTATAATGGAATCATTTCCCTTTTATACTCCTTCTCACGCTTTCATCTTAGCCTTCCACTTGTTGATCAAATAACTAGTCTTCTTGATACTTGTCCCATCAAAACCTTCTTGAAATCTTTGTGGGTAGCTATAAGTCTAGAAGTCACTGTTCAAGCATCACCTCCACATTGATACGGCTAGTTGGTTAGGTGCAGAGCATTCAATGTGGTGGTAGCAGCTTTCTTCTCAGATATTTCTCCATTCTTTGTTGACTCACTTCTCTCTAAAGCTTATTTGCCCACTACCCAATACTTAATGGGTGGTCGGACTTTAGGCTTCCACTCCATTGGCCAAGGAAGGGTGGCTCCTCGAACAACATCACCTGCTTGTAGTGACCAGACCTCTTCCTCGGCCCAATAATTTACTTTCCTTTACTAATACTTGTTTGTCCTCGGGCTCTTTGACATCCTTAGGTGTGGCCCATGGCCCAATATCCTTATTCGAGCCTTTCATCCCTACATATATATTGAAAACAATTATTCAAAAACATTTTATTTAATTGAATATATTGATTAATGTACTTAAGCTAATATGTAGGCTTATAAAATATGTTGACTTTAAAATTTATGTTGATAAACATAAAAATTCATAATTACATAAATAATACAAATATAGATTGATAAGCCAAAAATGTACTAACCCTTTGTGATGAATTAATTGATTAATTACCCAAATTTATTAATTAATCAAGTTAACATGCAATGTACATGACAACACAAACAAATTATCAACTAAAAATAAAATACAACGGAAAATAAAGTTGACACAGTGATTTGTTTACGAATAGGAAAAACTTCCGAGGTAAAAACTCCACCAGGTGATTTTAAGGTCACCACTCTCAAGAATTCACTATTATCACAATAAGCGGTTACAAGCAAAAGAATCTCAGTACCTTATACCAACCTATAGTTGAACCCTTACCCCAATACACAATGGGACTTGTTCTGTAGTGACAATCTCTCCTTTTAATGCATAGCTCCCAATATATGACTAACCAATCAATGCATGGATCCCAGTACGCGACTTGATCACCAACTTGAAAAGAATGTTGGCTGCAAAGTTCTTCAATTCATCACACAATGAAGATCATAAAGTTGCTTGGTCACAAAACCCTACGGTGTACAAACACAGCAGCTTCTTCAAGATGAATTAGGGCAAACTAGGTTTCCGGTCACAATTTGCATAAACAACTCTTTGCTTCACAGATACCCTATTTGTTGACAGTTGCTCGACAGATAGGGTATCTGTCGAGATTTATGAAAACCAAATTTTTAGTTGCGATTTTCATCCAATCCGTGAATGTATGCTTAGACTTTCTTTTCTCACAACTCTAAACATATATAAGGATTATTTTAAGGGTCGTCAAAGGTTGCATAGTTGCGCGAGTATTGAGCAAAGTCTTGTTCATGCAAATTGTGACCAGAGATAGAATTTGCCCTAGTTCTTCTTTCCCTTGAAGAAGCTGCTGTGTTTGTACACCGTAGGGTTTTGTGACCAAGCAACTTTATGATCTTCAATGTGTGATAAACAGAAGAACTTAGCAGCCAACATCCTTCTCAAGTTGGTGATCAAGTCGCGTACTGGGATCCGCGCATCTATTGGTTAGTCACATATTAGAAGCCGTGCAATACAAGGAGAGATTGTCACTACAGAACAAGTCCAATTGTGTATTGGGGTAAGGGTTTAACTGTAGGTTGGTATAAGGTACTGGGATTCCTTTACTTGTAACCACTTGTTTTGATAATAGTGGATTCTCCGGAGTGATGACCTTAAAATCACCAGGTGTGGTTTTTGCCTTGGAGGTTTTCTCCATTCATAAACAAATCATCATGTCAAATTTAATTTTCACTGCATTATATTTTATTTGGTGATTTTTTTGTGCTACCACGCTCATTGCATGTAATTGAACCTAAATAATTCACTTGGCTAATTAATTGGTTAATTCATCACAAGGGTTGAATACATTTTTTGCCTATCACTAAACAAGTCTAACCAATTTTATATTTCAAAAACAAGTCAAGGCAGTTTAGTGGGCATACACTAACACATGTAAACCTTGTGATAGCCAAATCACATTGTACCTGCACATATATCAAAAGTAGCAAAGAATATTGCGTGTTGTGTATGAGAAACATCGCAAGATTGCATAAGTGTCTACATGTTATGATGATTTAAGATATGATGTAAATCAATTTAACTCACACGTGATCATAACTACTTGATGGGGACTATTACCTTCGAGGTACATCTTATAATTCCTACATCTCCTAGAAGACGCGCTTGCAATCATATTTTAAAACATTTTTATTCTTTTAACTTTAATTTTTCTTTGCATATTTTTCTTTAAGCATATCATGCATGGGCATATAAAAAAGAGAAAAGAAATACCCAATGATGTTAAGCTTTTGACATTGCACTTTTGCTATGCCGAAGCATACCGATGTCATGCCATGATTGGCAGGCAACAGTGATGAGATGGTTATTTATGCATTTCTCTTAGAATTTTTTAGTCATTTCTGTAAAAAAGAGTGATACGAGTGTTAAGTACAAGAGATAACTTAATCTTACTCATCACAAACATGAGCCACAAAGCTCACTTGCTTAGTTGTGCAAAGAAATGCTCATCTAAGCTACAAGAGTTACAAAGTTTAGAAAACTTTGTTTCATTGGCCATTCAAGGTACACAAGTACCAATGTACACAAACACACACTGTTTTTCTATTTTTCTGATTTTTCAATTTTTTTATTTATTTAAAAAGAACAAAATAAAGCAAAACTGAAAACACACAAACAAAAAGATGTTAAACAAAGCAATGCATAAAAATTAGACTGACTCAAAATAATAAAGCAAAACACACAAGTAATGCAAACACACAAAGAGAGAGAGAGGGAGAGAGAGTGAAAGAAAAAAAGTGGCTAAATCACTTAGAGCCTTTTTCCTTCCACACCTTGGAGGAACCTTTCCTTTTTGCAAATTCTTGAGCTGGCAGAGAGGGGGAAGAATTGCAACCGTTCAAGTCCTAGGGTTTTTGGTTTCTTTCTTAGCAAGCTTAGAGGGTGCTCTTAAGATAGATTTACCATTATCTATGTTCTCACTAACTATCACAGTTTTAACATTATTGTTCTTAGATCCAACATTATTAGCAGGAGAAACAAAAACAGTAGTACAAGAAGAAGCAATATTAGGAAAGGAGAAATCATACCCTAAACCGGTTTGATCAAAAGCAGATTTCTGAAGGCTGAGCATCTCATCAAGCTTTGCACTTGAAGTCCTCTCCAACTAAGCTTTGACTTGAAACAGCTCCACTTCATGCTTCTTGGTCTTCTTAGCCAAGAAATTATTTTCAAACCTCAGTGCTCCTATAGTCTGATTGGGTTCATCAAACTTTGTGGAGAGTTCTTCTCGTTCAAGCTCCACATCACTGAGCTTCTTGGTGGCCAACCTATACAACTTCTCATGCTTTTTCGAGACCTTGTATAACTTTGCATAGGCAGTGTGGATATCATCTTGTTCATCCATCTTCTCAAACTTTAATTCCACCAAGTCTTCTTCCTCATCTTCTACAATCCTCTCAGTAGGATTGACAGTGGCAATGAAGGCATTTAGGACCTAAATAGTTTGGAAACAGGGGCATATTGCCAAATATTTTTAAAAATAGGGGTAAAAGGCTAGAATCTCCTTGACCCCTTGTGATGAATTAATTGATTAATTATCCAAGTTTATTAATTAATCAATTTAACATGCAATTTACGTGGCAGCACAAATAAATCATCAACTAAAAATAAAATGCAACGGAAAATAAAGTTGACACGGTGATTTGTTTACGAATGGAGAAAACTTCCGAGGCAAAAACTCCACCGGGTGATTTTAAGATCGCTACTCCCAAGAATTCACTATTATCATAACAATCGGTTACAAGCAAAGGAATCCCAATACTTTATACCAACCTACAGTTGAACCCTTACCCCAATACACAATTGGACTTGTTTTGTAGTGACAATCTCTCCTTTTGATGCATAACTCCCAATACGTGACTAACCAATCGATGCACGGATCCTAGTACGCAACTTGATCACCAACTTGAGAAGAATATTGGCTGCAAAGTTCTTCAATTTATCACATGATGAAGATCACAAAGTTGTTTGGTCACAAAACCCTATGGTGTACAAACACAACAGCTTCTTCAAGATGAACTAGGGCAAACTAGGTTTCTAGTCATAATTTGCATGAACAACTCTTTGCTTTACACTTATGCAATTTTGCTCTCTGTGACGGCCCTTAAAATAATCCTTATATATTTCTAGGATTGTGAAAAAAGAAAACCCAAACACATACTCACGGATTGGCATGAAATTAGAACTAAAAATATGATTTTCATAATTCTCAATAGATACCCTATCTGTCGAGCTTCATGCTTAGACAGCTTTTTAAATCTCTAGATTTAAAATCCAGCACTTCATCACTTGATTCTTGGACAGACTTGCATGGTTTTAACACTTGAACTTGAAACCTTGTTCCTTGAAGTATTGAACACATCCTAGATCTACCCAAATACAAGTAAAGTGCGTTTTGTCAAAGGATTAGCCAATACATGATGAAATATGTTCCTAAAATGAATTACATATGTCTTAACATATATATTTATGTATAGAAATATATATAAATAATAGTAAACCCGAAACGGTACACCAGCATCAATTAGTACAAAAATATTTCATTCCCCTGGCCAAACTGAAATAGCTTTCGATACGAAATTGACTCCCTTGATTCATGTTCATCTACAATTTAATTATAATAGTGTTGCTCACAAATTACGTGAGTCAGCTAGGGATGGCCAAAGCTATAGAGGCGGTGCCATGTATAATTGAGGGTGGTCACAGGACCACCCTCAACTTGGAAAAAAAATAAATTTTATACTTTAAAAAAATGAAATTCTAAATTAATATGGGTTGTGGAAAAAAAACTTGACCACCCTAAAAAAAACTTGAGCATCCTAAAAAGAAATTTGGCCATTATAAATAAAATTTCACTTCTCCAAACTTTTGGTCCATTGAAGATTGAACCAAAAAATTGTGAGAAATGTCGATGAATAATAAATCAACATGACGTTGACAACATCAAGCTCTCCCCTCTACACTTGCACCATGGAAAATAGGTTTCAATAGACTTCAGTTCAGCTTGAGCTTATGGTCAACTTTGTTTATATTGCAAATCTGATTTAACGAAATTAAATCTGATTATTAAGAGCATCCACATCAGCTGGTGGATACTCATCTATAATCCAAAATCTCCTTCATTTTACACATTTTCGCCCAAAAAACTCCCACATCAGTGGGTGCAAAACTTTGTAAAATTGTGCAAATCCACCCACGAGCTACAGTAACCATGTAAATATACACAGCTACTGTAGCTCCTCCATTTATTATTTTATCAATTTCCTGTTCGCTCCTTTTTTTCTCTCTCTTCTCCATGCTCAACAAACTCAATAACTGCTCTCCTCATCTTCTTTTTCCTCAGATGCACACAGAGATACACTTGCTCAAAAAACACAGATCACTGCTTGCTCAACATAGAGATACACTAGCTCAAAAAAAAAAAAAACACAGATACACAGATCGGAGCTCGTGGGTCTTGCCTAATCAAATCTAGGGAGATCTGAGCTCGTGGGACTTGCTTGACTGGATCGGAGGTCGTGCTCGTCGTTCTTGATTGGATCGAAGGTCGTGCCATTGGACTGGATCGAAAGTCGTGCTCATTGGTCTTGACTGGATCGGAGCTTGGGTTGTCTCCCGCACTAGCATGGACGGGCCGCGCCGCCTGTGGCGCAGCCCAGGAGCAAGGCCAGAGTGGTGAGGCGACTGATCGAGAGAGTTGATCTAAAAATGAGTAGAGATGGGTAGAGTGTAGAGAGATGGGTATAGAGAGAGAGTATTTATTCAGAAATAATGGGGAGAGAGAGAGAGAGAGAGAGAGAGAGAGAGAGAGAGAGAGAGAGAGAGAGAGAGATCGCATATTAAAGGGGGGATGATTGAGCGAAATAATAAAAAATTTGAGGGAAATAATAAAAAATTGAAGAAAATGTGTAAAATAGATGAACTGATGTGGGTATTTTGTAAAAGTAAATGTGTAAAATAGAAAAAGTAGGTTTTTAGTGTAAAAATGGATGTGTAAAATGAATGAGCTGATGTAGTTGCTCTAATGCTTTGATTGCTCTCAAATTACACTATTTTAAATTAATTTATGCCAAAAAAAAAAAGATAAAGAAAGTGATAGATTTGGTTGGTCTTCCTAGCTTATTATTCATCGACAAAACTTAAATACAGTTTTTCAACTTTCTAGATTATGCTGGGTCGTATATGCATAGATTTCAAAATTCAAATGTTTATCTTAACTCTAGAGAAAACTTAAATACAGTTTTTCAGTGTGCTTAAATTAAAACACATGTCAATAATCTATATTGACCATCACAGTATAAAATGTATTATCTTTTTTGAGCAAAATTAAATTATATTCACTTATATAATTGAATTTAATTAAGAAAATGTATTGCATCTAACTAAGAAATCATATCTAAGTTTTACTGATTATTTATTTTTTAACAACTTTTTTTCTTCTTCTTCTTAATATTCTTTAACCACTTCTATCTTTACTACTTTTCAACTCACATGATGACCAAGACAAATTTGGAGTAGGCTATCTCATCACCGAAACTCAAACAAGGAACCTGCATTATACATAAGCTATCCTTAATGCTAAAGCCACTCTAAATTTTATTACAACAAGTTAACAAATTGACATAACAATCAGTATAATTGATGGATTTTAATAACATAATAAACAATAACATTTTTTTTTGTGAGATATGAATTTATAAAAGTTATATAGTAAAATTTCTATTATTCCTATTCTCTAGCATTACTCGCTTGGAAAAAATCCATTGATTTCCATTTTTTTTTTTAACAATAAAGAAATAGTTAAAACTTTCAAGTTCAAAACTCTTTTATTCTCAAAGGGGCTACACTCTCCAATTTATGCCAATAATTAAATCACTTGAACTTGATTTATTTATATTTTAAAAAAAATGTGCAGTATGAACCATGTCATTTTCAGGATCAAATATTTAGTTTACAATTTGGTATTCAAGATGGAAATTAGGTTATATATAAAGAAATTTAATGCGGCACTACGTGTTGTACGACAGCATGGAAAATTGAAGCACATGACAAAGATTAGGCTCATGATGAGAGTTCCAACCCCTTGGACATGCAGACAATTTTATTCTTCTTCTCATGATGAAAACACATAATAACTCATAATAAATTTCTTGAGCATAATTTCCACGTATTTCTTCTAATCCAGGAACAACAAATTCCAATCTCATTTCTATTATAGAGACTTTTATCACCAAGACAAAAGTTATTAAACTCGTGTCTTTATCTTCAAACTTGAATTCCAAGAAATTATGACTTAGTCTTCTCGATATGTTTTTATGCTTGTATAATCTTTCTAATCACGTAAACAAGACCCAGTAAAAATTGTTGATTAACAGGCATTACAGGCCAAGGGCCAACAGAACACATGTAACAGATTTTAAAGTAAGTTTTATCACTGGGAGGGTTGGTATTAGTTCCATCAAAAAGTGAACATGCAAACGAATGGAAAAGGTTTTGCTGCATACAAGCATGCAACAATTAGGTGCTGCCGCTGTAGAGTAATTATCTGTTTTTTTTTTTGTCTGAGTGTATGATAGCCTGTAGATTTTATGTCTCATTTGTTTTCAGTTTTAAATTTGACAATTTATTTTGTTATTAATTTCTGTAACTACTGTGGCTGTCGATCCAAGCTAGACCAGGTTCATGTTCATCTACAATTTAATTATAACAGTGTTGCTCACAAATTACATAAGTCAGCTAGGGATGGCCAAAGCTAGCTTGGGATACAACATGTGTAATGCCCAGTGTGGGTGATACCGTACCGTACCAGCCGGTACGGCCGAAAAATACCGTACCGGCCAGTGCACCGGTACAGGCACACCCCCTGTTTCGTACCGAAAAAAATATCGGTTGTTCCGGCCGCATACCGGCCGTACCGGCGAAATCCAGCTGTTTCGGCCGGTAAATGGATACCGAACCAAAATACAAATCTGAGTAAGCCTAAGCCAAGAAAACACAAACACAATCCTCCTCTCTTCTTTGTTCATCTGTCTCTCTCTTAAACGGTAACCCAATCAAAACACAAACACAATCTAAATTTTAGAAACGACAGATCAAGAATAGGGAAAAATACAAATTTAATTAGAACAACAAATCTAAAATCAAAACAAAAACAACAAATTAAGAACATGAAAGCCTGTCTAAGCTCCATTGTAACAACAAAGTGAATCTGAACAAGAAAAGAAGGAAGGAAAAAAAAAAAAAAAAGACAGACAGACGAAGGCCAATCGGCTATGTGTGTGAGTGAAGTGAGATGAAGAAGAAAGAAAATAAAAAAAAAAATGCAAACATAGAGGAGAAGTCAAAAGATCATGATTGGCTGTGTCACCTGTGTGTGTGAAGTGAGCCGAAGAGGAAAGGGAAAAAAAAAAAAAAAGGAAGCACGGATGAAGAGGAGAAAGAGAGAGGCAGGTTCTGGAAAGTGGAGATAAGAAAGGAGAGGATGAGATATATGGGAATAGGTCAGGACTCAGGTGTGTGGTGGAGAAAAATCAAGAGAAAAAAAGAAAAAGATAAAAAGAAAAGAAGAGGAAACGTATGGATAAAGATGAAAGAAAGGAAAAGAATAGGAAATGACCCCTTAGAAACACTACTACAATATTTTCACAATAAATTTTAAGTAATTAGCTAATAATGATGGGTAAAAAAATGATTTCAGCCGTGGGTTCAAATTAGAACTAGTAACAACTTTCCACATAAGATTTTGATGTGATTCTTGTGAAAGTATTGTGAAAAATATTGTGAATATAACACTTTTTATTGTTTATTTAAATTTCCTTTAGTTTAAACTTAAAAGGCCAATACTTGGCGTAGGACCCTAGATGATGTGATAGTGAATTGATTTTAAAGAGATGACAATTTTGTATTTTTACTTTTCCATATAATTTTTTGAAAAGTATTTTTTATTTACTTTTTTTTTTCTCAAAAAATCCCTCTCTTGTTTTTAGACAAAAAACAAACCTCTCTTTATTTACTCCAAAGCATTATATAAAACAATGAACATACTAATAAAATAATCATTATAACTAAATGTTCATAAAAAAAAATCATTATAATTTTGTATATTGTATAAAATAATAAAAAATAGTGGTAAACCCGAAACGATACACCGGTATTGATCGGTATCCGAAATATATCGTACCACTAGCCAAACCGGTACAGTCTCCGGTACGGTATTGACTTCCTTGATTAAAGCACAAAACAACCCCATTACCTGGTTTTGTACTTGTAAAAAGTTTTACAATAGTACTACAGTGGACTTCTACATATACAAGTCATTGTTCACCCATTGTAAACTTAAATTTCATTTTTTTATTGGGTAGTATATATTATTTTATTGAGAAGGAGATTTGATTATATTATTTTATTGGGTAATATATATTATTTTTATGAGTTGAAAGGAAAATAAAAGTTGGGATGTTGAGTGTGTTATAAAATAGTATGGTATAATTGATAAAGTAACTTTTGTGATAGTAAAATAAAATAGTATGAATATTGCGGATGTGAATGCTTTTAGGTTGTTATACAGTGTAGTGGATATTTACAGATATAGGGAATCGAATATACTTTTGATATGTGTAGGGAACTAATTTTACAGAAAGTGTTGCCATTTTTTTAGGGTGACATAAATCTGTTAAGGCAAAATTCACAAATTTTTAAGCCAAATTATCTAACATATAAATAGGATTGCATGAATGTATTTTTGCTTGTTTTTTTATGATTTATTATTATTATTTATATAGGTATTGGATTTACATATTCATCAAGTTATATTACCTTGTGTCATTCTTGAACATTATCCTAACTTTTTATTTTTCCTTAGAGCCTAGTCTTGTAGCTTCTTTTGTTTGCCATAGGACTAATCACCCCCCCCCCCCTTTCTTATTCATCGAGGTAATTAATCTATTTGTAGAAAAAAAAACCATCAGCATTATTCAAACCTCGATCTTCAAGCCCATATTCATGCAATCAGATTTTCAACCTAATTGTATATCTATGCATGACTGCATGTGAAGTATAAATTCGGTAGAGTTTAGACATTTGTGGGTTCCTGTTTTGAATGGTACCTAAGCCCAATGATGACAAAGGATCATGAGCCTCCAAAGACAGATGGTTGATTGTTAGTTGGACTGGACTTGGCTCACCGCGATCTTGCTAGGCCCTTTTAAGAACCAATTTGTGCACAAAACATCAATCCTACAACACAAGTATGCATATGTGTGTGTGTGTGTGTGTTGGTTGAGTGAATAATCAAGGAATTGCAAATAAAAACAATATAAAGCAAGTAGAACGACAAATATCCTCTAAAATAGAGTGAGGTTATGTTTTATTATATTTAGTGTTTGAGTACATTGGGTCCTGCTTTACTAGGATGTATCACAAAGCTCAATAAAGTTCAAAGGTCATAGATTTGTCTAGCTCTACTTAGGCTCCCAAGACTTGTAAAATTTGAATTCCCTTGAAAGTTGAACCCGAGTGCCTCCTTAGGTGTTTTCTCCAGGATCTCCTATAACGCCTCACTCTTCACTCTATCTTAAGTAAAAGCTCAAGACTCTCTTTATGGTGCTTTCTTTGTTTCTTGAGTGCTTCTGTCTAAATGAATCCTTTTGTCTTGGGTTTTACCCATTTTTAAAGTGTTATTTGAAGATTCTTCCAAATTAACAATCCACCCCTTTAATACTTCGGGTACTAGAACCAATGTTATGTTTGAAGCATTGGTAGCTAGTCCTTTTTCCTTTCTTCTCTTACTTTACTTTCATGGGAATTGATAGTTAAAAGCCCACCTGCTGACTTTCTTCTTATGGGAGATCCATTTTGAGTAAGTCCAAATTCTACTCTATGAGGTCAAAACTTCTCATTCTTTCCCCAAGGCCTTAAAAAAGACACCTCAAAGCTCTGAGATTTTGATGTTGATTCCTCATAACTTATTTCTTTCCCTAAAATGGGGTGGGGCGGATTCCTTCTTGCTAATGGTGTCGCCAAAAAGGCTCCTAGCCACCTTCCTTCTTGGTTCACCTGTTTTGCCTTACCCGAGGTCCTAGGTTCCTTCTTGTTGGCCCCAAAATCATCATCTGTTTCTATTACTCTCTTCTAGGTCATAGGAAGCTAATGTTGAGTAGATCTCCTTTGCCCTTTGTCCCCTTTTTACATGAGCATATCATATCCTAAGCTGTCCATGTCCTTGTTGGCATCTTCCAGCTTTTCTCGAGGATTTGCTCTTTAAGGCTAGCGGATCCACTGCAATCTGGGCCTAGATCCTGCTCGCTTCTTTGGACTTTCTTAGGTATCATAACTTACATCCTTGGGCCAAGCCTTCCTCATCCCTCCTTTTCAAAGGCCTAAGACTTATTTTTCTTCTTCTTATAGGCCGGGCTCTCTTTTTTCATTTTAAGGGCCAAGCCTTCTTCGTTTTCTCATTTCCATGGGCTGGATCTTTCTTTCTTTTACTAGCCTGGCTTCGTTCTACATTTTGGACCTTAACAACATTATAGATAAAGAGTTAGCCCAATTGGTCCTTAAGGCTGATGGGTCAAAAACTTTCTAGTTTCTATACCCAGCACAGCAAACTCTTTTACTTGTCCAGAACTCCAAATAAATGGTACGTATCTGAAAGAGTTTTTATGGAAATATTTAAACAATTAGCATAATCTAGCCTAGCATGAAATCTTTCAATTCATGCAGTAAAGTTTGAAAAGTATTCTTGTAGTTTTTCTGCTGACAAAATTAATTGATCCAGCATCACTTTAAGAAAAAAAGGTCTTTACCTACAAATAAAAAGTTGCCATAAACCAAATAGTTGTCGCATACTATGGGTTATTGTGAAAATTAAATTATTTTGGTGCCATTTTAGAAAATTTTATGGGAAAGTAAAAAAGTGACTAACATTTTTTAAAAAAAAATCTAAAATGGATGATTAATGTATGTTCTAAGGTAGATTTCAGTTAGCTCAATTGGTAAAGTTTCTGATGGTTAAATAAGAGATTTGAGATTTAATCTCCGCCTATACTAAAAATTGATTGGTGTTTTGGTCTGATAATAAAAAGCTATCATTAGGATTGAACGCAATAGTTTGAAACTCTCAAAAAAATTGTATGTCTTAGGAGCATACATTAACCGAACCCATAAAATAAAATTCAACATTTTCTTTACATATATATGTATTTTTTTTTTAACTTGGTTGCCAAACAAAATAGTTTCTTGTTTGCCAATTGACTTATAGTTGAATTAACACATTTCTATGCATAAAGTCCTTGGAAGTCTAAAAAGGAAAGGGTTCGAACGGTAAGATTAGCAACAAATTGTAATTATCTTCGAAAAAAATAATGTTGTTTGTTTGATATAACAATTATTTTAATTATTCTTACTTTATAGTGAGATAAGATATGGAGAACTAACAAATGAGAGAAAGATCTTTTTTTTGCTAAACAAACGAGAGAAAGATCTTATTAGATAAATTGTATAGAAATTAAATTATTTGAGTCTTCTGACCCTCCAACAACTTCAATTATTTTCAAATAAAAGGAAATAAATTAGGATCAGTAAAGCGTTAAATTGAAAATAACATATTTTTAAGGACTAAAAGTTTACCTTAATCTAAAATTTATTGCATCTATTTTTTATTTATTTTATAATTCGATAGTTGAAGGTGGGAGGCTTAAAACTCTATCCCTAACTTCCAAAACTTTGTATTGATTTATACGTGACTGCCACTTTTTGTTGGCCAGATTCAATTATCTACGTTTGGCGAATTTGTCCTGCTTTCTTTCCCTTCTTTATGAAAAGGCAATGTTGTTTTGACCATAATTGAGAGACCATGACCTGCGGGATGCAATTACATTAGAATGAAATTGCACCTACTTTTCCCACCCACAAAAATTGTTTGTCAAATCATGTATCATATGGCAATACAGCATTGTAAATGGCCTAATTAGGCCACAAATTAATTTTAGAACTTACATGATTTTTCACGTATGTCTTTTAAAATTTTTTTTTTTTGTCCGCGTGGTAACTGGTAAGATGGCCTCCAAACTTTGTTGAAGTCTCTACATAGTTTGTTTTTTGATAATTTGATAGTTACAATATGTAAACAAAAAATTTGAATATTGAATGTTTTCGTTAGAAACAATAAAATATATCAATTGAATATTACAAAACTCTTCGCAAGCCTCTGCAAAATTAAATAAGTGATTTGATAGGAGATAATTGCCATACCTATAAAACAATCAACAACATAATAATATAGCTCATGGCAGGAGGTATTGACCTTTAATCAGAGATTATTGATTTATGAATTACAAACGACTAATGTGATGAGTGATTATTGATAAGTAAAAAAGTAATGTTAATGTTCGAGTCAAATAAAAACTAATAAAAATTTGTTACAGTATCAATTTATAAAAATATTATAAAAACTTATCACTCCATTAAATTTCACTAAAATCAGTTAAAGAAAACTACATAAATTGAACCACATGATAACCAATATCACAGAATATAATATAAGGGGAAAATTTGTTTGGGTTATGTTAATGGATACCTTAAGGTGCCCCGTTAACAACAACTTGTTCAACTTTTTTCTAACAATTTTTTATTTTTTTTGCAGTTTTATAAATTATGGGGTCAGCTTCATAGAGGAAAAAAAAATATATTAAAATAAACTATAGACTACTTTTAAGTCATTTTCTTTCATTTATCTAATTTTTTTACAAGTGAGACTCACGTTAGGAAACCTTAACAACACACACGGCAGTTGTTAACATTTTTCAAATTGTTTTGCACACAGTGTTTTTTAATAACCAACACTGTTTAAAACAAACACCACCACAAAGCATAATTGATTTCCATGTTTTAAGAATATTTAGGAGTTATAAATATGTATGAAATGATGTGCCCTTAAATAGTAAATTTATGATTAACACATCCAGCTATTTGATCATGCTGTGACTGAGCGGTGAATTATGATGCACATGCACCAACGGCTACATAAAATTCAATAATGGAAACAGTGGCAAAGAAAGAACAATGGAATAGCTCGTACAGAACTCGTACTAGTTTTGCCTCCACAACTCAGCCAACTTCGCCAATGCAACATGAGAGGAGCCACCCTCTTTCACAGCAGCCACAGCTTCATCTCTCAAACTCGATACTCTTTCTCTCACCTCTGTTCCCACTTCTGAGTCCATTAACTCCCTCACTCGCTTCTCCAATTCAGTTGCACTCACAAACCCATCTTCCGAATCGTTTAACCCCAACGCTAACTTCGTTTCCCCCACCAAAACCACCCTATTCAACCTCTGCTCTGCGTACAAAGGCCAACCAACCATTGGCACTCCACACCACACTGCTTCAAGCACTGAGTTCCACCCACAGTGAGTAACAAACCCACCCACTGAGTCATGACTCAGTACCGCCACCTGTGGAGCCCATTGTTTCCCTACGAACCCTTTGCCTTTGGTCCTTTCCAAGAAACCCTTTGGCAATAATTCATCCAAGTTTGGATCTTTATCCTTATCTGGCGGTGGATTTCTCACAATCCACAAAAATCTTTGACCGCTGTTTTCTAAACCCACCGCTATTTCTTTCAACTGTTTCTCCGAAAAAGATCCCATGCTTCCGAAACATAGAAACACAACGCTTCGGCTCGGTTGTGAGTTTAGCCAATACAAACACTCGTGCTCTTCTCCATCTTGATGGGTGTTTGATATCAAAGGCCCAATACAGAAAATTGGCGGAGTTGGTCCATCTGGGACACATAGTCCACCAGAGATTGCCTTGATAGCTTTTGTTTCGAGCAAGTCAAACGTGTTTACGAGAAGTCCATTTGATTTGGCCATGTGGATAGCCGTGTTAAGAAAATACTGGTACACTTTAGAATTAGTGCGATCGAACAAATTTTTCGGCATATCCGAAACCCGAATCGGAGGTAAGCCAGGAATATCATCAAGAAGCATATTACCATGGAGATCTTTCAAACTGTTGTCCACTTTTTTATGCAAAGCGAGGCAGTATAGAAACGAAGCTAGGGAACTTGGGCTAGAGGTGAAGAAATAATAAGTAGGGATTTCAAGGTTTGAGGCCACTTCGAAAGCAGAATCACAGAAGAAATCAATGATAAAGGCTCTGAGTTTGGAGATTTGGGAAATAGTTTTCAGGGTTTGGTGGAGATTTGGGTTGTTGAGGTGTGGGATTAAGAAGCCGAGTTCTACACGGGAGGCAGTACTGGGTGGGACTTCAGAGATGGGTGGGAGGCTGTGAAAAGTGATAGATGGGGTGGTGGAATTGACGGTGGTGATGTATTGGGTGGTAGAGCTTGCTACATAATTGGGTGCGGTGGAGTTGGTATTTGTGTTTGGTTCGCTTAAGATGAGGATTGTGATAGAGAAAGAAGGGTGATGTTTGAGGATGAGCTTGCCAAGCTCTACCATGGAGTTTAGATGGCCTCTGCCTGAAGAAGGGTATACAACTATGGCATCCACCATTTTCACACAGAGGAGAAGAATGTGCTTAGTGGGGTTTCCTACTTGGGATTCTTTTGTTGTTGTTGTTAAACTTACGTGGGAATTATGTGTGATTGCTGTAGCTATAGTAACTGACTAACTCTGTAAATAAACATGACTACTGTTTATGTGCATATTAATATTTTGTTCATTTTCTAGCTTCTTCTCCTTTTTTTTTTCTTTTTTTTTGAGCAACTCTTTGGTCTTTATTTTTCTCTTCTTACCTATCTAAATGATATATATATATATATATATATATATATATCATTTTAAAAAAAAGATATGTATATATATATATATATATATTGAAATAAAATATACCATAGATAATTTGGTACATGTATTTTTAAAAGTAGTTGCGGAAATTTTTTTTTTAATTTCTTATTTTAAAATTTAAAAAAAAAAAAAAAAAGAACGTATACGAGTCAAAAGGTTGAACATCAATAGCCAATTACTAAATTGTGGTCCTAGAATGTTCATGAAAAGTCAAGTCATGGGTTCAGCGTGCATGTGGATATATTTTTTTTTGAGAACATGTGGATATAATAATTAAAACGCAGTGATTTTTGACTTTTTTTTTTTTATAATACACAAGTGGTGACTTGATGTGTGAGTGGAATTCAATAAAAGCCATAGATGGTGTGGTGTCCAACCGCCACTATCGATTGGAACATTTTCCAATGAGTAATGACTAACGTAGGGTGGCAATTCGTGTTCGTGTGTCGGATTCGTATTGTATCAAGTCATGAGTATTCGACTACATAGGTCAACACTAACCCAACCTTTTTATTAAACGGGTCAAGAATTCTCAACCCTAATACGACCCATTTATAAACGGGTCATTTGTGTCGACCTGTTTATCAGATTTTATCAAAATGAAAAATAAAAATTAATGAAAAAACAAACAAATAAATATTTTTAATATAAAATTCAGAACTAACGAATAACTGCATCATAAATAATCATTCAAAATTAAAATATATCTCAATATCACAAATAATCAATCACAATATGTCAAAGAAAATAAATCACAATAACTAATAAGTTTATATACCTAGAATTTGAAGGGTATATTGGTAAAATATCATTTAATTAAACGGGTCAGACGGGTCAAACAGGTTCTATGTGTTCAACACTAACCCAACTCATTTATTAAACGGGTTAGTCGTGTCAACCTGAATATGACACGAACCCGTTAAGCCTCAACCCATAACCTGCTAATTTCGTGTCATGTCGTGTCGGGTTCGCAGGTCGTGTCAAATTTTGCCACCCCTAGACTAACGTCTACTCTATACCTTCTTCTTTTGTCTGTCTGTGTTTGTTTAAAATAATAATAATTATTATTATTATTATTATTGTTATAACAATAAAAATAATTCTCTCATGTTGCAAATATCTTGTAATATAACTTATTTTATTTTCTCTTAAAATTTAGGGTGAATTGCGTTTTCTTTTTTTGTCCATATTCTTACATTATGGGTGGGTTTGGACAGAGAACTTTGCGTCCACGATTGGGATTTTCACTTTTAGACTTTTTTTTTTTTTTTCTTTTTCTGTGCACGGCTTTCAACCAGAGAACAAGGGTACTATTTATTACTGTATAGTTACTGTTCATGCACAGTAGTATACTGTTCATGCACTATTTCAATTTTTTTTATTAAAAATAAGACCCGCGATACTATTCACACATTTAAAATTTATTTTGTTACAGTATTTTTAGTTTTCAGTTTTCAGCTGTATCCAAACGGATCCTATATTTCAATTTAATTTTTAATATTTTAATTATATCAATTTAGTTCTTAACTTTTCAAGTACCTTGTAAATTTAGTCCCTATAATTATTTCTTGGATGAAAATTAATGAGGTATTTAATGACCAAAAAAAAAAATTAGCTTCCGCTAATGTAAGAATAAATTAAAATTTTATTTTGGCCATTTGTCAAGTCAGCAATTTTCATCAAACATATAACTGTAGAGACTAAATTGACATAACACTGCAAAATTAGGGATAAAATATTGTTAAGAAATGAATAAAATATTGGCTTCATGAGAAATTTATTTTATTTTATTTTTAAATAAGACAGAAACAGAAGAAGAAAGAAAAAATTGAGTTTGAATCCAATTCAATTGAGAATGTATTCTCACCTTTTTTTGTGTTAACTCTACTTTGAAGGAGATTTAGACATATATTCTTTATTTTAAAGACTCTAAACAAGCATTCACATTTTAAAATGAGAATCCCAAAACCAGAATAGTTACTATCATTTAACAAGAAAAAAAATTAGGCAAAAACCTAAAATTGACCCTTTAACTTTTAGTTTTTGTCATTTCAATCCTCTCACTATCAGTTTTGTTATTTCAATCCTCTAAGTTTCAATTTTTGTCAATGTAGTATTCTGTTAAGTCTCAGTTACTGCTGCCATTAAGTTTGGCCCTTTTTTTTAAATAATTTTTGTAATTAAAAGAAAAAAAAGCTGTAAAAAAAAAAATGGAAGGTCTCCTTCAACCTTCATCCTTAGCCTCCTCGTTCTCTTCTCTCTGCTCTCTGCTCTCTGCTCTCTCTCTTTATAGCATATTGGCTTGTGAAAGGGAAGATTGGTGACCCAAAGTCAAAGTCAGAGCCACCGCCAACACCCTTACTGCTACAACCTCTCTCTCTCTCTCTCTCTCTCTCTCTCTCTCTCTCTCTCTCTCTCTCTCTCTCTCTCTCTCTCTCTCTCTCTCACTATGTTTGTCTCTCGATCTCTCAATCATGGTGATGGTGGTTGATCAGTGAGTGTGACCCATGGCCGATGCTCACGGTTAATTGGGTGGTCGATTGGCGAGGGTGTGGTGTTTGGTTTGGGGTTTGTTTGTGCATTATGGGTTGGTTTGTTGAAATATTGAGGTTTGGTGGTTGTCTGCTTTAAAGCATAATGCATATATGATGGTGGATTTGAGAGAGAGATTGATCTTGAGAGAGAGATCGCGATTAACTTTTTCTATTTTCCAGTTTTGATTTCAAGGGAAGTAGAACAATGTCATTCCCCTTACATTTTTTTTACAGTTTTTTATTTTCTTTTAATTACGAAAATTATTTAAAAAAAATAAGGTCTAACTTAATGGAAGGAGTAACTGATACCTAACATAATACTATATTGACAAAAATTGAAACTTAAAGAATTGAAATGACAAAAGCTAAAAGTTAGATGATTAGTTTTGGATTTTTGGCAAAAAATTATTAGGCTCCAATAATCACTTTTTCCCTTTTTGCATTTTTATTTGTCTTAAATGTTGATTCTACTCTGAACTAATTCAAAAATGCTTTTTTTTTTCTCATTCTGAAAAATGTATTTTACAAGAAAAATAAGAATCCCAAAACCAAAAAAGGTTTATTTATTTATTTAGAAGATACAAACAAGGAAGTTGAAGAGACTATCACAAGGAAAAAAATTGCTATGGTTCATACTTTAAAACGACATCATTTTGAAGCATGTAGTAACATCATCTGAGTATTTTACACATAGACTTAATGGTAAAGAAACAAAAGTTTGCCTTTAACTAGAGGTGTCCACGGGTCGGGCTGGGTTGGGTTTGTGCCCAACCTAGACTCGACCCAAAAGTATCGGGTGGGGAAGATTTCGACCCGCAACCGACCCGAATAAAGTTTCAGATCAACCGGATTGGGTCGTATCAGTTTTCAGGTGTGAATCGGTCGGTTTCGGGTTTTCCGATTTGGTGGTTTTTGGCCAAAATCTGGCCGGATTTAACGAGAGTTAGGTGAGATTCCTTCGGATCTATGAAAATTTGGCCAAGTTGGAGTCGGGCTTACCAAAATTTTGGCTGAGTTTAAGTAAATCTGGGCTAGATTCTCCGAATTTGAGTAAGGAAGAGACCACATATTGGCTGAATTTGAGCTGATCTGAGTGAAGGAAGCCCAAACGTTACCGGATCGGAGTTGAGAAGAGATAAACGTCGCCGAATCTAGGTGATTTTCGTCGTTCTCTGAGTTTTTATCGGGCGGGTCAGGTGGCTTAGGTTTTTGAGGACGAAACCCACCACTTGACTCGCCAAAGTCGGGTTCTAACGGTTGAGACCCGTCACCGATCCGTCAGAGATGTCAGCCCAGCCGTGACGGGTCGGTTTCGGTCAAGTTGGTCAGTTTTGGTAGGTCTTCGGTTTGCATGGACACCCCTACCTTTAACGGAGCATAATCTATAGGTATTATTTATTACACATTTGAAAACCTAATTTTTGGGAAAAATTTAATGACATATTAAAGAATCTAAGTTTAAAAAATTTGACACAACAGATATGGACTTCTAAATCTAACACCGATGAATTATAGAGTTTTAACTTATTCCGTCTGCTTCTGATAATTGTGTTCATTATTATCAGACTAAGACATTAATAGTTTTTGGCAAAGGTGAGAATTAAACTCTAAATTTCTTATTCAATTATAAAAATTTTTACCAATTGAACTATCTGGAACCTATTAACACATATGGCCAATGAGTTGTTAGTCAACATAATACTAAAGAATTTGAAAACCCGCCACATGGTAAGCAATAGAGGCTTCAAAATTATCAAATAGCAGAGCCTGTATCTGTATGTAAAGGAAAATTTTCAGTAGAGATTAAACACTATAAACAAAGAGCTGGGCCATTGGGCTTTTGGGCTGATGGCTTAAAGCTTTCTTTACCCCAGCACAGCAAAGCCTGTTACTTTAGTCCAAATATATGGTACGTTTCTAAAAGAAATTCATTGGGATTCTGTGGGATTAAGTTAACGCATATTCCCTCTCCAAAAAAAAAAAAAAAAACCCAACATATTTTTTTATGGAAAATGCTAACAAATGCCAAACAAAAGAATATTTTGTTCATTACAACAATTATTTCAGTTATTCATAAAATGGATAAATCAAATTGAAACTAAAACATTAAGGGCTGTTTGGTAATGTATTTTGAATAACAGTTTTCAGTGTTTAAACAACATTATATGTATTTTTACACACTTTTTCACCCATAAGTATTTCCAAAAAAATACAAATAACATTATTAGAACAACATTTTTAAACGAGTTCCATGTAAAATTTATTTCCACTCTCCAATGAAATAGTGCTACATCAATTGTTTTCAAATAAAAGAAAAGAAAAGAATATTATGAATAATCTTTTTATTTTTGCTGAATAAAAACAGGAGGTTCTGGTGTGGGTTCATCAACCCCTCATCATGTGACGGCAATGAGTAATACCACAATTACTACCGGAGTTTTGTTGAGACAATCACTCGAACTGCTCACCAAGTGTAGCAATTCGAAGACTCTTACCTATTATGGATAGTCATATTACTAACAAAAATGAGAGCCAGAGCATGAATAAATGAAAATTTAAAACATAGAAGATTACAATGAAAATTACCCCCAAACTTTAAGGACTAAAAATTTACTTTGATCTAAACTTTACAGTATTCATAATATCACTGTTTTTACAAATATTCACAAGTTGTGTTATAAACTAAGTCTATTTCTAACAACCAAATTTTTTTTCTTCATTTATAATTGCTTGCCATTCTTTCATCCATATTTAATCATTTATGTTTGATGAACACAGGTCCTTAGGGTTTCTTTCCCTTCTCTACGAGGAGACAATGTTATTATCTTGTTGGTGTGGGTGTATGTTCCAAATTTTTATTAGTATTTATTTTCTAGCCGTTGAGAATTTATAAGTAAAATAGCCGTTGGCAATTATGAGAAAAATAGCTGTTAGGCAATAATGAATAATATAACCATTGAACTTTTATGGGTTATTAGTTACCAATAACTATAAGTTATTATTGTCATGAATAACCTATATAATACCCATCATCACACCCTTCTCTAAAAGTTTTTTTTATTACTATATATTTAGATATACATAATCCTATTACATGTCTTTTTCACATATTTTTTTACAATTTTTATATTTGTTCTAAGGAAAAGCAATAAAGGGTTGTTCTTGAACCTTTGTGAGTGGAAGTGCATCCATCACGAAGGTTGACGCTATAGTCTAATCCTAGGGGGTTGTTTGGCTAAGATAACCAGTCACACCGAGTTTTACTCCGGGTGGCACGAATCAACCTTTAAGAACAATACTTTTGCGGTGTGTTTCTATAGCATTGTGAGATTATTCTAAACCCTTTTTTATTTTATATTTTTGCTAATTATTTGGGCTATTATTTATGTATCAAAACTTGTTTATTCACTAAAATATTTTCAACGTATTTTTCATTAGAAATTTATTCAGAAATAAACTAGTATGTATATGGTTATGAACATTGTAAGAATTTTGTAACTTAGTTGATTGCTACCTCTTGGCATTACAAGATATTTAGAATTTAAATTCTTTGCATTAATGTAACTATATCATTTTTAAAATAATTTTAAAATAAATAAATAAATATAGACAAGTAAGTATACAAAATCACATATGTGAACTCATAAAAAAAGTTATAAAAAAAAAAAAAACATTTGTGAGACAGTGAACTGCAGGTTGGATCTAAATTACGAAGGAATCACTCACATCAATCACTCACATCACACCTAATTTTCTGCATATTCAATAAAATTAATTGAAATTCAACCACCATATTTATTTACTAAGCACTACGCAAAATACCTAACTAAAATTCAACTATATATATATATATATGGAAACAATAGCAAAGAAAGATCGAGGCATGCTCACCAAGTTTATTAGCTTGGCTGAGCGAACTTGGTCAATGCAACATGTGAGGACCCACCCTCTTTCATAGCTGCCACAGATTCATCTCTCAAAATTGATATTCTTTCTCTTACCTCTCTACCCACTTCCGAGGCCATTAACTCCTTCACTCGCTTCTCCAACTCTGTTGCACTCACAAACCCATCTTCTGATTCATTTAAGCACAACGCTAACTTGATTTCCTCCACCAAAACCACCCTATTCAACCTTTGCTCCGCATACAATGGCCAACCAACCATTGGCACTCCACACCACACTGCTTCAAGCACTGAGTTCCACCCACAATGAGTCACGAACCCACCCACTGAGTCATGACTCAGCACCGCCACCTGTGGAACCCATTGTTTCACCACAAACCCTTTATCTTTGGTCCTTTCCAAGAAACCCTTTGGCAATAACTCATCCAAGTTAGGATCTTTCTCATTATCTGGTGGTGGATTTCTTATCACCCACAGGAACCTTTGACCGCTATTTTCTAACCCCACCGCTATTTCTTTCAACTGCTTCGCTGAAAACAATCCCAAGCTTCCAAAACATAGAAACACAACGCTTCGATTCGGCTGCGAATTTAGCCAATTTAAACACTCATGATCATCTCCGTTTTGATTGTTACTCGATATCAAAGGACCAATACAAAATATCGGTGGAGTCGGTCCATCTGGGACACATAGTCCATCAGAGATTGCCTTGATAGATTTTGTTTCGAGCAAGTCGAACGTGTTTAAAACAAGTCCATTCGATTTGGCCATGTGGGTTGCCGCGTTTAAAGAATACTCGTACACTTTAGAAGTGCGATCTTTCCAATTGTCAGGCAAGTCTGAAGCCTGGATAGGCGGTAAGCCAGGAATATCAAGAAGCGTACTGCCGAGATCTTTCAAGCTTTTATCCAATTTTATATGTAGCGTGGGGCGGTATAGAAACGTGGCTAGGCCACTTGGGCTAGAGGTGAAGAAATAGTAGGTGGGGATGTCAAGGGTTGTGGCCACTTCGAAGGCAGCATCACAGAAGAAATCAATGATAAAGGCTTTGAGTTTGGAGGTTTGGGAAATAGTTTTGAGGGTTTGGTGGAGATTTTGGTTGTTGAGGTGTGGAATTAAGTAATTCAGTTCTACAAAGGAGGAAGTACTGGGTGGGACTTCAGATATAGGTGGGAGGCGGTGGAAGGTGATAGATGGGGTGGTGGAATTGACGGTGGCGATGTATTGGGTGGTAGAGCTGGCTACATATTGGGGTGCGGTGGAGTTAGTATTTGTGTTTGGTTCGCTTAAGATGAGGATTGTGATGGAGAAAGAAGGGTGATGTTTAAGTATGAACTTGCCAAGCTCTACCATGGAGATCAGATGGCCTCTGCCTGGAGAAGGGTATAGAACTATGACATCCTCCATTTTCACAAACAATAGAAGAATGGCGCAGTGGTTTTCAAAGACTTATGAAAGGGTCACAATTTGCATATACAAACTTCAATAAATATTCAATAACCTTGGTTTGTGCTGCTTAATTTTATTAGACAATTTCTGTCCACATACCACCTACTTCTATAGTACTAGAGCATCTTTTCCGTCGTGGCATATGCGTGAGAACTGAACTGAGAAGTCTTCTAATCTTAGGCCTATGTCACTTCGGTGTTTATATGTTGATTTGCTTCCCATACTGCCAAGACCTATCCGAAAGTCAAGAAGGGGTAAAAAATTATGCAACTTATTACTTTATTAGATGTTGGGACTTGTAACTTGTAACAATCTCAAGTTCTACATCTCCTTGAAAACTCTATCCAAATCTCGTCAAAGATGTTGGGACTTGGGAGTTTTGTTTGTTCTTGATCAATTTGAATTTTTTTGACTGATTTGAACATTTTCGGATACTTTGGTTATATAATTGCTTTAAAGGCTTTACATAGCTTACCCTTCCCCTGTTTCTCAAAAAAAAAAAAAAAGAAAAAAAAAAAGCTTACCCTTCCCCCGTAGTGTTAGTTTCCAAGTTTCTAAAAATAAAAAAATAAAAAAAAACCTAGTTTTTAGGAATAAACACAAAAATCAATTTTCTTGTGTTTTCAAAATCAATATTTAATTGTTAAATATTTTGTTGGAGCTTGTCACATTATTAAATTTCACTTAATTAAATTTTAAAAAATTTACATAAACCTAACCACAGGTATCACACACTGTTTTTTATGACTAAGAGTCTAACACACTTGCACACTGTGTAAATTGCCACATAACATAATTTACTTCCATATATTGGGTTAGACTCCTCTCCCATTTAAAATCCTCTCATTGTCTTTAATAATCTCTTCCATATTTATGAGGATGATTGACATTTGTCACTAAGATCGAAAGGTTAAAAAACAGCCAACCCTAGTAGGTAACCTAGTTTTTATTGGTTTCCATCTTATGAGAGAATTATACGTGGCAAAACTGATTAGAATTTGTAGACCTGAACTGACCTAACCCAACATATACTTGACCTGAATCAAAATTTTTTGACCTAAAGCAAAAGCGGGTTGACCTGTGACTGACCTTTTTTTTTTTTTTTTTTTTTGCGGGTTAACATATGATTTGAACCATTTTTCAAAACTTTTTTTTTTTGTAAAAAAAAATTAAGACAATATTGATTTAATTATTTGTTGTAAGCTTTAAAGAAACAATTAAGACATTTACATAATTGCATACAAATAAATTGAAAGATGATTAGTTGAGGCATTCTATAATGAGTAAAGATTTTTAGATATCAAATAACAGAGTACATGCTAAAATAATCTGGTTACAGTAGAGTTAGAAATATATATTTTAAAAAAATTAATTTAGACATGTATGAGAAATATTCATGAATGTGAAAAAGAGTAAAGCCAAAGTATCAAATAAATTAGCATAAATTATGAATGTTTAGACCATTTTTTTTTAACAATTCATGTTCAAAATAAATGGCTTTTCCAAATAAATTATGATATTTTATAGAGTGTATATTACTTAATAATGACATAATATTCATAAAAGAGACCATATATAAATAAGTAAACAATCAAACTTTAATATATATTCTCAAATTGAAAGAGTACCAACCACAATTGATATTAGATTATAGAATTAGTTTTCAAGATTGTAAATTTCTTGTATGTTTTTTATTCTTTGTCAAATTAGTTATCCAATAAGGCATTTGTAATTTTGTTGTATATTTTGGGATGTCAAAATTATGTAGAAATGAAACTTGTGAATTTGTTTAACTCATTCTTTGTGCTATTTTGTTTTGGTTAGTAATGTTGCGTTTTGTATAATTTTAAAATTATTGATCAAGTATTAATTTGTTTAGTTGAGTTCATTCTTGAAATGATTGGTGAATGCAAAATAATGTATTTTATATTAAGTAATTTGATGCGTGGCTTTCTAAATAGCAAATACATGTTTTCTTTTTAAAAAAAATTTCACACAAAAATACGGGTCAATTCTACCTAACCTGAAATCTGATTGACCCAATCCGTTTTTAATCTGCTTAAAATGATCCGTTTTAACCTACAACCCGATTGACCCAAACTCGATCCGACCCGCCTGTTTGCCATGTCTAAATACAAAGGGGAGGAGAGCTAGACCTTTAAGAATATATTAGGAGTGGTATGCATGGACAATGTCACCTTAAAGAGTAAATCATACACTTTTTATGATAGACACAGCCAGCTAAATGATCAATTGACCGTGCGGTGAATTGATTTTATTGAATAGTAGTGTGGGTGGCATGTCCAAGGCATGTGCTACCTCTTATGTAAGAAAATTAAAATAGAATTTTTATTTAAAGAAGTATGAAATTATATATATAAAAAATGTATGTCATACAAAGTTAATCTCATTCGTATAAGAATTTCGATACCTATTTGTTAAAGACAATATTTACTCATTAAAAACTTTTAATAATGATAATGAATATCATTATCTTCTAGCAATGAGCAACTGAGTTTTGCTAAAACCTTGTCACAAAATTTACATTTTCGCAATAAATGATGTTATATGCTACAATTAAAGCTCTTCATCAAATACCTTTAACCATCCACAATGAAAAAATTTTCATTCATACTTTTTTTATTATCATTTTACATGAGACTAGGTGCAATCTTCTAATTAGTTTTTAAGTGAACACTCATTTTAGGCGAGAAAAAAAATATATAACAAAAGGCATGTGTCATCGAATGCTTTCTAGGTAAATTATAAGTTTCGAAGATTTAAACCTAGAAAATCAATGTTCACTAGGTAACAAATAAAACACCTTATATTACCTTTTTAACTTTCTAAGCATTACTGCCACCTAAAACTCAAAATACGTGAAGAAAATTTTGGAATGTTAAAATTTAGTAGGAATATTTTAGCTACTACGCAATGGAATATTTTAAGAATCATAAGTTTTTATTAGGGTTTTATTGAGAGAATCAAAATATGTCATATTTGCTCTTTTCCAAAATATTAATGAGGAAATTGCTCGATTTTGAAGTTTAAGGAGGAATTGTGAATTGCCCCAAATATAAAGGATGAAAAATGTTTTAATTCTAATTTTATTTTATTTTTACTTAAAATGGTGTGTAAAGAAAAAAGAAAAATAAATTCAACCCAAAAAAACTATATGTGAAACAATGAATTTAGTCTCAACAAAAATTGACTAATAAAAAAATAATTCTGAAAACATAGAATGACACAACATTTTTATAATACCTTTACAATTTTGTTATATTTTACTTTGACTCGTAAAGAATTGATACCTCAGCAATTGTGAAAATATTGTGACAACAACAAGATGTCTTAATATTTTCACAAGAGAAATACTATGTTTGCAACATTTTTGTAATTTTATTACAAATCATAAGTAGTAGGTTTTTATTGGTGGAAAAAAAAGTGATTTCATTGGTAAGTTTAAATTAGAATAACAATTTATCACCTAAGATTTGTTATGAAAATGTTGTTAATGTAGCATTTTTTTTCCACAATACCTTTATTTTTAATTGTGGTTGGTTCCACTTTCCAATATGATATTTTATTATTTTATAGGAATTAACACATCAACAATTGTAAAAACTATTGAGGTAATTTATTGTGTTAATGTTTTATTATTATTATTATTATTATATAAGCAAGTTCAACGGAGGCAAGCATAAGAGCATCTCCAACGGTGTAGCTAAAAGCAAAATAATCTCTATAATAGAAAACAAGACAAAAAAAATGGTCTTCAATGGATTCTCTAACCTACGAATTTTTTTTGACTCATGAACAGTAGCTCATCAAGTCTAATGGGCTACTGTACATTAGCAATTGGATTTTTTGATTAAAAAATTATACCAGCTACTATTATAGCAATTCTTTCTCTTTCATCCGGATTTATTTTTTCTCTCATACTCTCTCTCCGTTGCTTCTCACAGAACAATTATTCTCTCTTCTTTTTCTTTTTCTGCTACAAAGGGTGATCTACAAACGATCACAGATCTCTTTCTTTTACATTAACAATCCTGAATTTCTCTCACAAAAGCTGAAATCAAACTGGTATGCCAACTTCAATCATATTTCTAATTGGCTATTTTTTGAGTTTTGAAAAATGGATTTATGGGTATATGATGGGTTTGCGTTCTGTTTGCTATTGATTTGGATTTTGGGGTTTCAAGCAAATAGGGTTGATTGTTTATTTCCAGGTTTGGGACTGAGTTCAAAATGGGTTCATATTTAGGGAGGAAAAAAAAAAAGGAGAGAATGAGAGCTACTAGAATGTTCTTGAATGAGGGAGAACAAGAAAATAGGGGGAGGGGGATAGAGATAGGACAACGTGTGTGGAGGAGAAAAACAAGAAAAAAAAATGAAAACGTATGGATGAAATGAAATGAGAAATAATATAAAGAATAAAAAATCCTAATTCAGAAATGTTACCATAATATTTTCACAATAAATTTTAAGTAACAGATTGTTATTAGTTATATTGGTGAGTAAAAAAATAATTTCAGTGGTGGGTTCAAATTAGAACTAGTAACAACTTTCCACATAAATTTTGTTGTGAAAGTATTGCAAAAAATGTTGTAGATGTAACACTTTTCATTGAAAAATATAATTGTTGAGAATGAATATAGGAAAAATAAATGATAATTAAAAAAAGAATAAAGAATAAATGAAGAAATAATATTTAAGTGAGATGGAGAAAATGATAGAGAATCTATTGAAAAATGTACTTGAAAAAGTAGATAAATAAAAGCTAAATGTCATCTACAAAAATTTGGCTAATTTGCTAGAGATATTCTAACAGTGGAAATTGAAACAGCCAAAGTACTGTATAGTAAGTACCCTAAAAAAAAAAAAAAGAACAAACCAAAGAACTGTAGCGTTGCACACTGTAGTAATAACTCATTGGCTCTTTTTATATATACTAGTGTTGGCTGCACGTGCAAGGCACGTGCTGCCCTAGTAGTGAAAAAATTAATACAGATTTTGTGTGTGAAATCGTGAATTTTGGCTCACCCAATTTGACTATATTAAAAAAAAAGTTTAAGAATACAACAAAATATCACAATATTTTCACAATATCTTCATTTTTAGGATTTATTTTTCATTTTATTTGAGAGAAATGCTATATTCATAACATTTTTAGAACAAATTCTAAATGACAAGTTATTATTGGTTTTAAATTGATAACATTGTTATTGTTATTCTCAAAACATTTATTTTTAGTTGTGGTTGGTCACAATCTCATATTTTATTATTTTATTTCGACTGGTAAGAAATTGATACTTCAATATTTGTAAAAATATTATGAAATTTATATTGTCGGTATAACAATATATATGCTAGCTTATATAAATATTTAAAAGAAAAAAAAACACAAATTGATTACTGGAAAAAAAAAACTTTAGGCACGATAGAAATTAATATTAAAATGTTGTGAACTTAACATTTTTTTATTTGATCTATAAGAAACTGGGATCTCAACAATTGTGAAAATATTGTGATAATAATAAGTGTTGTAATATTTTCTCAAAATATTTATTTTCAGTTGTAGTTAGTCACAATCTCATATTTTATTATTTTATTTTGACTTATAAGAAATTGACACGTCAATAATTGTGAAAATATTATAAAATTTATTATGTCAGTATAACAATATATATGCCAGCTTACATAAATATTTCAAAGAAAAAAGAAACACAATGAAAAAAAAAAAAAAACTTTAGGCATTGTAGCTACAGTGTCAGTTGAATAAACCAAAAGCACTGTAGCTCCAGTGCTATCCATCAATAATATCTTACCTATGATTTGTTGTGAAATTAATATTAAAATGTTGTGTATTTAACATTTTTTTATTTGATATATAAGAAACTGAGATCTCAACAATTGTGAAAATATTATGATAACTATGGGGGGTAAAAAGACCTTGATGGGTATATGGGCCGTTGGGTCATGCTAAGGAGGGCCGACCTATCCTTGGGTTTAGGACTTGTTAGTACTACGGGTCGGTCCATACGCCGAGGATCCGAGGATCCAGCCGAAGGTGATTTTCCCCTCGGACTGACACCGGAGAACCCGGGACTTCATGGTAAAGGTTAGGGAATGACACGGTCAAGACCAATGGTTAGAGGGAGTGAACCCTTGAATGTCCTAAAAGCACCAATGTTGGAGAAATATCAAAGATAAAGGCTGCTACCTCCACATTAAAGACCCTGCACCAACCACCCTGGCCGCATTAATGGAGAAGTGACACTTGAACAGTGGAAGGGAAACTTCTGGTTACTATTCAAATGCACTAAGAAAAGAAATATCTAGGCTAAGGGGGAGTTGGGGCGACACGTGTACAAAATATTCAAAAGAGTAGTATTTAAAGAGTAATCTAAGACAGGAAAGGGGGATGGACTTTTTGTAACCTAAAAGAAAAAGAAACAAAGAGAGAAAGATAATATAAGAACAACTCTCGGCTTACGTCCGAGGAAGCTGATTTACTATGTTCCTTGTTGTTTCCAAGTATTTGCAATCTTTAGTTTGTCATTTAATCCTCACACACTTTTAACCTGAGTTTCAAGCCCATACTCTACAAATTCATATTGTTTAAGGCTCGTTAGGCCTGAGCCCATAACTGTTCTTGGGGCCAGGTGCAATTGTGCACTTACAATTGGCGCCGTCTGTGGGAATCCAGTCTAGAAGAGGTAGGGATATTATGGCAGACTTAGGCTCTCACCATGCAGAGTCACAAGGATCACAACCGGAAGATCATTTCGAACGTCTTGAACATCGTAGGGATCGTGAGGGAAGCGTCCATACAGAATACCCAGGGGCTAGTCATACTCATGGTGGGGGTAGCACTACCCACGAGGAGGGTTCTAAATCCATGCAGAAGGAAATCAATCGTTTGAAGAGGAAGTTACGCCGTGCTAAACGTAAGTTTTTCCCGTCCTCGTCTAGTTCTTCCTCGGAGAAGGATAGGGGAGTTGGCTATAGCTCAAGGTCGCGCTCCCCCACCAGTGCAACGTCCTCCGATGAGGAGGACGACCAGCCCACCCGCAGACGTAAGAAGCTTCGTTCTAGGGGCTTGGGCAACGATACCATGAGTAGGGCGTTGCACCAACTCTCTAAATCTCCGTTTTCGCGGAGGATTGAGAGGGGGAAGCTTCCTAGGAGGTTCACCCAGCCCGCCTTTACCATCTATAATGGCCGGACTGATCCGGTGGAGCACGTGAGTCACTTTAACCAGAGGATGGCAGTACACTCTCACAATGAGACTCTGATGTGTAAATTTTTCCCCTCCAGTTTGGGACCTGTGGCTATGAGATGGTTTAACGGTCTCAAATCGGGATCTGTAGGCTCATTCGGGGAGCTAACTAGGGCATTTGCTTCGCGGTTCATTACTTGTAGCAGAGTCCCTCGGCCATTGGACTCGCTGCTATCCATGGCCATGAAGGAAGGGGAGACACTGAAAGCATACTCCGACCGATACTGGGAAATGTTTAATGAAATAGATGACGACTTTGATGAGGTGGCGCTTAATACCTTTAAGGTGGGTTTTCCTACTGACCATGACCTAAGAAAGTCTTTGACGAAAAAGCCCGTCCGCAGCGTACGCCGCCTTATGGATCGTATTGATGAGTATAAAAGGGTAGAGGAAGACCAGCAGCAGGGGAAGGGAAAAGAGAAGGTTATCCTGCAGGAGAGAAGGGATTTCAGGTCGGACAGATATCACAACAACAAGCCGAGGAGGGATTACTTCGGGCAATCCGGCTCGGCAGCACCTCAGGCTGTAAGTACTGTTTTCCGAGAACCAGTGCATCAGCTACTGGAGAAAGTTCGTAAAGAACCCTTCTTCAGGTGGCCCAGTAAGATGGCAGGGGACCTTGCCAAAAGAAACCAAAACCTCTTTTGTCAGTACCATCAGGATGTGGGCCACACTACCGAGAACTGTCGGATCCTGTGGAACCATTTGGAGCAACTCGTCGGTGAGGGAAAGTTGAAGCAGCACTTGTGTCAGCCCACTGGGCAGGTCAGTCAAGTTGGCTCAAACAATCAGAGGAACAATTCATCTCGGCCATCATTGGGAACAATTAACGTTATCTTCGCTGCACCTGGTAGGACCGGCTCGGGTCCCGGTAGGGTGATGGCGGTTTCCCATCCTCGAAGGCCGAGGATGTGGGTGCAGGCCGAAGAGATTGAAGGGCACTTTACCCGTCTTGGGTTTCTCCGAGGGAGGATAAGGTAGGGACTATTGACCCATGACGATGCTCTTGTGGTTACCCTCGGGATAGGGAACTATGATGTGAGAAGGGTGATGATAGATCGGGGCGGCGGTGCGGATATCATGTACCCCCCGATCTATTTAGGGGGCTAAGGTTGGAGTTGGAAGATCTAACTCCTTACGACTCCCCACTTATAAGCTTCGAAGGGAGAGCCGTTGTGCCGAAGGGACGGTCCGTTTACCCGTTCAATCCGGCACGAAACGGTTGAGGTGGATTTCATTGTGGTTGACGCGTACTCTCCATATACGGCCATCCTCGCCGGGCCATGCACGCTTTGGGAGCCGTCTCCTCTACCTTGCACGTTAAGGTTAAATTCCCCTCGGGGAGCATGTTGAGAAATCCTCGGCAGCCGGGTAGTGGCCGGACAATGCATATCTGCGGTGCTTCGTCGATCGAAATTGAGTCATCAACTTTGCCCATCTAGGAGTCATAGCAATTAACGGCTCGGAGGCACTGGAGCGATGATAGAAGATGAGGTTTGTTTGTGAGGAGTTAGAGAAGTTTGTAATAGCGAGATGATCCGAGAGAGGTTCTTCCAAGTTGGCATACGTTTGCCACACCAAGAGAAGATGGAGTTGTTGAAATTTACGAAGGATAATATAGATGTCTTTGCGTGGGACCCTATGAGGCTCAGGGCGTAGATCCGAGAGCTTCATTTGTCATCGTTTAAACGTGAATCCCGCCATTGTTCCGAGGAGGCAGCCACCTCGGCGATCTTCCCGAGAACATTCTCGAGGGGCTGTGAAGGAAGAGGTTCTTAAACTCAAAAGGGCGGGGGCTATCAAAGAAGTTTTTTACCCCGAATGGTTGGCTCACACTTGTTGTTGTTAAAAAGAAGAACGGCAAGTGGAGAGTATGTGTGGACTTTGCGATACGAACAAGGCATGTCCTAAAGATTCGTTCCCAATGCCACGGATTGATCAATCGGTAGATGCTCTTGTCGGACATCCTCGGATGAGTTTCTTGGACGCCTTTCGGGGTTACCACCAAATTCCGCAGCGTTAGAGGATCAGGAGAGAAGCGCTTTCATTACTCCAACCGGAACTATCATTATAGGGTCATGCCATTTGGATTAAAAATGCCGGGGCTACTTACCAAAGAATGATGACCCGAATGTTTGAAACGACAGCGGGGAAAACCATAGAAGTATACGTGGATGATATGGTGGTGAAGAGTAAGACAGTACCTTCACACATGACAGATCTGGCCGACACCTTCCAGATGCTAAGGAAGTATAAGTTGCGCCTTAACGCCTCCAAGTGTTCTTTTGGCGTGGGGTCTGGAAAGTTCTTGGGATATATGATTACTCATAGGGGCATAGAGGTAAACCTAGTGCAAGTTAAGGCTATTCAGAATTTGCAGCCGCCTAGGAACCCAAAGGAGATTCAGAAATTGACTGGAATGATTGCTGCGTTGAATAGATTTATCTCTCGGTCAGCTGACCGGTGCCGTCCTTTCTTTCAGTTGTTGAACAGGTGGAAAGGGTTTCAATGGACCGAGGACTGCGAGTTAGCTTTCCAACAATATCTTTCTCGGCCACCCATTTTATCTTAAGCAATATCTTTCTCGGCCACCCATTTTATCTCACCCTGAGGTGGACGAGGTTTTGTTCGCTTATCTGGCCGTGGCTGTCCACGCGGTGAGCTTAGTCCTTATAAGGAATGAAAGCGGAGTGCAAAGACCGATCTACTACGTTAGTAAGTCCTTGAATGAGGCTGAGGTGCGCTATCTGCCCTTGGAAAAAGCGCTTCTGGCTGTAGTCCACGCCACGCGCAAACTTCCTCATTATTTCCAATCTCATACTGTGGTTGTTCTGACCCAGTTGCCTCTCAGGGCTGTGTTGCGCAGTGCTGATTATTCTGGCAGGGTGGCAAAATGGGGAACCATTTTGGGAGCCTTTGATGTTAAATACAAGCCTCGCACCTCGGTGAAGGGTCAGGTCCTCGCTGATTTGGTGGCGGAGTTTACCGAACCATTGTTAGAAGAAACTTCAAAAGAAGCACACATGGGTGTAAAATCAGTTGGTGTCATCACGGCCGTATTGCCCTCGGCTTGGAGAGTGTATGTGGATGGGGCTGCTAATCAGAAAGGGTCAGGTGTTGGACTTGTTCTAATGTCCCCTGAAGGAATTGTCTTCGAAAAATCTTTGAGATTGGCCTTCTCGGCTACTAACAATGAGGCCGAGTATGAAGCAGTCTTGGTAGGCATGCAGATGGTACATAAGATGGGTGGCAAGGAAATCCATGTGTTCTCGGACTCTCAGTTAGTGGTCGGCCAAGTCATGGGGACCATGGAGGCTAGAGACCCCAGAATGCAGGAATATTTGGCCCAGGTCAAACGTCAGCAGGCTGAATTCGACTCCTTTGCCTTAGCTCACGTCTCTAGGAGTGGAAACACTCATGCAGATTCTTTGGCTACGTTGGCAACATCCTCGGCTCAAGGTTTACCAAGGGTTATCCTCGTTGAGGATTTGGTAGAACCTTCTCTTGTAGTTGCTAACGCGCCTCGCATCCATCTAATAAGGCCTGGTCCTAGCTGGATGGACTCGATCGCGTCTTTTCTTAAGAATGACATCCTTCCCGAGGACAAGGCTGAGGCAGAAAAGATACGTCGAAAGGCACCACGTTTCTGGTTGTCCGAGGACTAGAAGTTATACAAACGATCCTTTTCAGGACCGTACTTGTTGTGTGTGCACCCTGAATCAACAGAAGCATTACTGGAGGAATTGCATGAAGGAATTTGTGGGAGCCACACTGGGGGAAGGTCCTTAGCCCATAGAGCCCTAACTCAGGGTTATTGGTGGCCCAATATGCAAAGGGAGGCTCAAGACTATGCCAGGAAATATGATCAGTGTCAGAGGTTTGCCCCTAATATTCATCAACCTGGAGGGGTTCTCAACCCTCTCTCCAGTTCTTGGCCTTTCGCACAATGGGGCTTGGACATTGTAGGGCCATTTCTGAGGGCTGCCGGAAACAAAAGATGGCTGCTCGTAGGGACAGACTACTTCACTAAATGGGTTGAGGCTGAGCCCTTAGCCAATATCCGAGATGTTGATTCCAAGAAATTCATCTGGAAAAATATTGTTACTAGATTCGGTATACCACATACACTTGTCTCGGACAATGGTGTTCAATTTGACAGTAAGGCCTTTAGGCAATATTGTGGTAACATGGGTATTATAAATAGATACTCTACCCCAGCTTATCCTCGGGGAAATGGGCAAGCCGAGGCCGTTAACAAGGTCATAGTCAACGGGCTCAAGAAGAGGTTAGACGATGCGAAAGGCAGATGGGTAGAAGAGCTCCCTCATGTTCTGTGGACGTATCGGACCACACCGCGCAGGTCTACTGGAGAAACGCCATTCTCTATGACTTATGGAGCCGAGGTAGTGATACCTCTGGAATCTGGTTTTCCTACTCTAAAGACGAGTTCTTTTAGCCCAGAGAATAACAAGGGACTCCTGGAGAAAGATCTTGATTTATTTGAGGAACGGCGTGAGGCAGCTATGGTCCAAATGGCTTATTATCAACAGAAGCTAAAACGAGGATATGATGCCCACGTGAAGCTAAGGCCACTTGCACCTGGTGATCTTGTATTAAGAAAGGTTGTGGGCACCTCTAAAAACCCAGCTTGGGGTAAGTTAGGACCCAACTGGGAGGGCCCCTATCGCATTGTTTCAGTGGCAGGCATAGGGTCATATCGGTTAGCTGATCTAGATGAAAAAGTTGTACCACGCCCATGGAATGTAAATAATCTTAGAAGGTATTATTATTAATAAAATTCGCTTTTGTTAGTTAACATTTCAAAGTTATGAATATCTCTGACGTTTGAAGTTATCGTTTTTAAGAATCAAACAGAAACTTGGTTAAGTACAGTCCTCGGACCACAAACCCTGTGGAAATTGATGTCTTATCATTTGTTAAACAGAACCTTAGTTATGCCGGGTCCTCGGACCTCCTGCTTTGGGAAAATTAACATTTGAAGTTATCGTTTTTAAGAATCAAACAGAAACTTGGTTAAGTGCAGTCCTCGGACCACAAACCTTGTGGAAATTGATGTCTTATCATTTGTTAAACAGAACCTTAGTTATGCCGAGTCCTCGGACCTCCTGCTTTGGGAAAATTAACATTTGAAGTTATCGTTTTTAAGAATCAAACAGAAACTTGGTTAAGTGCAGTCCTCGGACCACAAACCTTGTGAAAATTGATGTCTTATCATTTGTTAAACAGAACCTTAGTTATGCCGGGTCCTCGGACCTCCTGCTTTGGAAAAATTAACATTTGAAGTTATCGTTTTTAAGAATCAAACAGAAACTTGGTTAAGTGCAGTCCTCGGACCACAAACCTTGTGGAAATTGATGTCTTATCATTTGTTAAACAGAACCTTAGTTATGCCGGGTCCTCGGACCTCCTGCTTTGGGAAAATTAACATTTGAAGTAATCTTTTTTAAGAATCAAACAGAAACTTGGTTAAGTGCAGTCCTCGGACCACAAGCCTTATGGAAATTGATGTCTTATCATTTGTTAAACAGAACCTTAGTTATGCCGGGTCCTCGGACCTCCTGCTTTGGGAAAATTAACATTTGAAGTTATCGTTTTTAAGAATCAAACAGAAACTTGGTTAAGTGCAGTCCTCGGACCACAAACCTTGTGGAAATTGATGTATTATCATTTGTTAAACAGAACCTTAGTTATGCCAGGTCCTCGGACCTCCTGCTTTGGGAAATTTAACATTTGAAGTTACAATTTTTAAGAATCAAATGGACAATTGGTTAAGTCTTACCTTTGGACCACAACTTTGATCAAAGTTAACTCCTCATTATGTCTGGGTGTTAATGCGTTACTGTTTATTAACTCGGATCTTAAGTTTTATATCTTTAAGTGTTAAGCAAGTTTGTGTAAGGAATGGTCCTCGGATCTTACATCCTACTAGAAACGGTGCTATACATTACAAGAGTTTGACCATACATGAGGTCTTTTCTTCTTTTTAATCAAAGGCATTGTTTAAATATCTCAACCATATCACCTTCTATTAAATCTTTAATAATGTGCGTATGATTATGTGGAAGTTATGATTGTGCAATCCTTGGAGTTAGATTTGTTTACTCTGAGAAACTTTTGTTATGTATTAATGGGAAACTTTTGCGATAAATATAAAAAGAATAAAGTAAAAGCAGATGCAACACGAGTAAAAATCAAATAAAGTTGTTCTTCATTAATCATTCAAATATACATTACATATATAATTCAAATATGGAAAAAGAGAAGTCCTAAAGATAGGTCCTAAGCTTTTGAAGGGGGGTCTTGCTGAGAGGTACTGGTGCCCTCGGTCTTTCTCAACTCCAGCTCAAAAGGAGTCAAGACTTGCTTTCCTTTATTTGCTGTCTTCGTTGGAAGGACGTTGGGTTCCACTGACTGGCTCAAGTCCTTCTCTGCATCCCCTCCTCCTTCCTTCTCTTTGTTGGAACCTGAAGGTTGTGGCCCAGGATCGAGGAATTTCTTTGTGGGACCACCGGAGGCAGAGCAGGGAGAGTTGATTCAGGGGTAGGAGTAGCAGCAGGAGCCTTTTCAATCTCCTGTATCTCCAGGGGAAGCCAAACGTTTTCGGATTTCCTCAAATCCGAAGATAGAGGAACTCCAGCTACGTTTAGGGCTTCCCCCCAGACTTTCTGACAATACTCCCGGCACAAAGCCACGAAGGCCTCTGTCAGCTGCTCCTCGGTTGTTTCTACCCCTTCCTCGTAGCTTGTCTGCTTGGCAGCCTCTAAAGAGCGTTGGAATGAGCTGGCTTCTTCCTTTATCAGCGCAAGTTCCTTTTTCAGATCCGAGCACTCCCTTTGGGCTTGGGAGAGCTCTTCATCTCTTTCGCGAAGGAGCTTGCGCTGCCCTTCTATCTGGGTCTTCATGGTCTTCAGATTCGCCTCGGCCCCATTCCTCTCTCTCTTTAGATCAGCCACCTCTGAGGTCAACTTCTCGTTCTCAGCAAGGGTTGTGCCCAAGGACTTCTCAGTCTCCAGTCTGATTTCAAGCTCAGTTCTGGCCTTCTTTCGAGTGTCTTCTATAAACTTCTCGGCTACAAAGACCTCCTGAATGGCCTGTAACAAAGTATGATGGAATCAGGAATAGTAAAAAAACTTATAAATATTATTAAAAGTGGAATCTTCCTAAAAGGGGAAAAACTTACCAGCGCTAAGTCTCTTTTTAGTGAGAGGAATAGTTGTGGCTGGCTCATTTTTTCCAAGGTCTCCATGTCCTTGAGCAGCAGGAGAGGGCGTTCCAACACTTCGGCCAAGTGGTGGGCATGGCCTTGTTGAACCGCCCTTATACTGGATTGGCAGGAGATGGGGGCGCAGTCCAGTTTTAGGTCGGGGGACCAGGTGGTCGGTGCTCGGCGCACTTCTGCCTCGTCCCTGATTTCTCCGCTTTCCCGGCGAGCGGGCCCTACCTTGCCTTTGTCCGGCCTGGCTGTGAACCGGTGTGAGGTGTTCTCGTGGTATCTTGTGGTCCTTATTGATCGTCCCTTCGGTATCCCCCTTTCTCTTCTTTTTGGGATCCTCGGCGGGAAGTTTTGGCTCAGCTGGAGGAGGAGGAGGAGGTGGCAAAGTTTGAAGAACTTTGGACCCACCCGTCTTTTTCTCAGCGACCTTCGCACCTCTCTTGACTAGGAGATCTTGCATCCTATCCATGTCTTCCTCGGCTTCGTCTTCCGGTTGGGCAACTATAAACCCTACAATTCTGGAGGCCTCGGTAGCTTCTTCCTCCTCGTCTGAAAGCACGACGAACTGATTCCCTCGAGGTCGTTCGGTGTCTTCGAATTGGAATTGATCTATCTCTTCGTCTAGTGTATGAGAAGAAGATACCTGCTCCTCTGGAACAATAGTTGCCTGGGAATGCACGACGAGGGGAATTGCCGCTATGGCCTGGTTGTATAAAACGGTGTCAGGGGCGTCAGGGAGATCGTGGTCGTCCAAAAAGTTGGGCCGGGCTACGTTTATTTTTCTTCGCCTCCGGTCACCCGCGATTATGGCGTTTTCTATTTCTTGGAAGTCCGAGGAGATGGGATCGTATCCTAAAATCAGATGGGCAGCTCTAAGTTGTAGGTCCTCGCTGACAAACACCTCGGAGCGAAGCACTCGGTTTAGATCGGCAACGCTGCAGTGGCTCAAGCGTGGACGCACGTGCTGCTTATCTGTAAAGAAAGATGTGAAAGTGAACAACATGGTCAGATTCACATAACAAGTGACAAAGTTAAACAAATATAACACATATTAGTGTGCATGTTTGTGAGTGTCAAAGGCAGTTGCGAGGTGGGGAGGTTAATCCTAAGGTGTCGCACCTGGATCTCCCCACTCAACTGGGCAGTGGAGGCCGTCGTGCCAGTTCCCAGACACGATCAAGTAGTCGTCCTTCATGCCTTTGTTGGATTTGGGCGGACAGGAGATTAGCCTAACGACGCGAGAGACTTAATGTAATAACTTACCTTAGAAAGTTTATGGGACTCGTACAGAAAGACGACGTCGTGCCAGGTGAGGTTTAAACCCATCTGCTCGTTTAGAGCATCTACACTACCCAAAACTCTAAAAACGTTTGGGGAGGCACGATCGGGACCTGGCGGTGGTTGCGAAGGTACTCCACTAGTTACGGGTCTCATTGGGAGGGTCATCCCACCCTCTATAAAGGCTATCATTGGGATGATAACCTCTCCCTTTTTCCTAGAACCGGCCACGGCTTCTGCCGGGCAATATTTCAACCCTACGTCGCTGGGAATACAGTACTTGGCCCTAAAGCCTTCCATCCCAGCGGCGGTATCAACTAGACACTTGAGTCTTCCCATTACAGAGGAACGAGAGATTAAACTCTAAGAGGGAGAATGTTTGTAGTGACAGCCGAGGACAAAGACCGAGGAGAAAAGGTTAAGAATAGAAAGAGCAAGAACTTACAAAGTTGAAGGTGTGCAAATTTCCACGGTTTTCTGCAAGTAAGGTATGATGGCTGATGTTTTGATGGGATTAGCCCCTGAGGAATTAAATGAAGGCGCAGGTTCCCGAAGCGTCACGACGTGCGAAAAGGCGGCCTCAAAATTATATTTGTCCCGCCTAAAATTTCGTGGAGTAACGAGGACCGTTGGATGCCCATCTCACCGTTGAACATGGGAGACAAAGAGTAACTTACAGTAATAAATGCGCGCGTTTTGAAAATAAAACCGCCAAGTGGCATCTTCTGGGACGCGAAACGATTTCCACACGTGCCGTAACTCGCAAAGTGTGTGGAGTAAGTTCTTGTCAGATCAAAACCCTATTTTTCTCCTCGGACGTTGAAAATTAGAGTTTTGAGGGGCTATTGTGGGGGGTGAAAAGACCTTGATGGGTATATGGGCCGTTGGGTCATGCTAAGGAAGGCCGACCTATCCTTGGGTTTAGGACTTGTTAGTACTACGGGTCGGTCCATACGCCGAGGATCCAGCCGAAGGTGATTTTCCCCTCGGACTGACACCGGAGAACCCGGGACTTCATGGTAAAGGTTAGGGAATGACACGGTCAAGACCAATGGTTAGAGGGAGTGAACCCTTGAATGTCCTAAAAGCACCAATGTTGGAGAAATATCAAAGAATAAAAGTACACTCCTCCAGCATTAAAGCCTGCACCAACCACCGCATTAATGGAGAAGTGACACTTGAACGATGGAAGGGAAACTTGCAGTTACTATTCAAATGCACTAAGAAAAGAAATATCTAGGCTAAGGGGGAGTTGGGGCGACACGTGTACAAAATATTCAAAAGAGTAGTATTTAAAGAGTAATCTAAGACAGGAAAGGGGGATGGACTTTTTGTAACCTAAAAGAAAAAGAAACAAAGAGAGAAAGATAATATAAGAACAACTCTCGGCTTACGTCAGGAAAATTACTATGTTCCTTGTTGTTTCAGTATTTGAATCTTTAGTTTGTCATTTAATCCTCACACACTTTTAACCCGAGTTTGGCCCATCTTCTACAAATTCATATTGTTTTAAGGCTCGTTAGGCCTGAAATTTATAGCATGTTCTTGCGGAGCGGTGTCTTGTGCACTTACAATAACAATAAGTGTTGTAACATTTTCTCAAAATATTTATTTTCAATTGTAGTCACAGTCAAATATTTTATTTTTTTATTTTGACTTGTAAGAAATTGGTACCTCAATAATTGTGAAAATATTCTGAAATTTGTTGTGTCAATATAACAATATATATGGCAGTTTATAGAAATATTTAAAAGAAAAAAAAACACAAACCGATTACTGGGAAAAAAAAAAACTTTAAGCACTGTAGAAATTAATGTTAAAATGTTGTGGACTTAGCATTTTTTTTATTTAATCTATAAGAAATTGAGATCTCAACAATTGTGAAAATATTACGATAACAATAAGTGTTGTAACATTTTTTTAATACATTTATTTTCAATTGTAGTTGGCTACAGTCTCATATTTTATTATTTTATTTTGACTTTTAAGAAATTGACACGTCAATAATTGTGAAAATATTGTGAAATTTGTTATGTCAATATAACTATATAAATGTCAACTTACATCAATATTTAAAAGAAAAAAAAAACACAAACCGATTAATGGAAAAAAAAAAAAGACTAACTAAACCAAAGCAGTGTTATAGTTATAGTGCTACAGTGTATTGTGATAACAATAAGTATTGTAACATTTTTTTTAAATATTTATTTTCAGTTTTTGGTTGGCTATAGTCTCATATTTTATTATTTTATTTCGATTTGTAAGAAATTGACACGTCAATAATTGTGAAAATATTGTGAAATTTTTGTGTCAGTATAACAATATAAATGTTAGCTTACATCAATATTTAAAAAAAAAAAAAACACAAACCGATTACTGAAAAAAAAAGAACCAATCTCTTATTTTATTTTATTATTTTATTTCGACTTGTAAGAAATTGACACGTCAATAATTGTGAAAATATTGTGAAATTTATTATGTCAGTATAATAATATAAATGTCAGTTTACATCAATATTTAAAAGAAAAAAAAAGAAAAAAAAAACACAAATGATTACAAAAAAAACCAAAATACTGTTGCAGCTACAGTACTACACAGTGTTTTGCACTAGATGCACAGTGCCGATCACTGTGCGCACATTACACAACCCGATTACTTGAAAAAAAAAAAAAAACTCACTAAACCAAAACATTGTTTCCGCTAAAGTGCTGCACAATATTTTGCATTGAATGCACAGTGCAAAAGCACTGTAGCAGCATTGCCACTTTTATTATAAAGAAATATTGTGAAATTTGTTATATCAGTATAACAATATAAATGTCAGCTTATATCAATCTTTAAAAAAAGAAAAAAAGCACAAACTATTACTAAAAAAACCAAATCACTGTTGCAGCTACGATATTGCACAGTACCGATGCACTGTGCACGCATTACACAACCCGATTACTTGAAAAAAAAAAAACTAAACCAAAACCCTGTTTACGCTACAGTGCTGTACAGTGTTTTGCACTGGATGCACAATACGAAAGCACTAGCGGCATTGCCGCTTTTATTATAAAGAGATAATTTGTTGGGTTGATGTTTTATTATTATTATTATTATATAAGCAAGTTCAATGGAAGCAAGTATTCCAATGATTTTTTTTTTTAAGAAAGTATTCCAGCGAAAATTGAAACAACCAAAGGGTTGCAGAATAAGTACCGTTAAGAAAAAATTGAACAAACGAAAGTACTGTAGCATTTCACATGGTAACAATAACTCATTGGCTCTTTTTACGTATAGATAATATTAATTACCGTTTATCAAAAAATAAAGATAATATTAATTACTAATCTATTTAAAAAAAAATTTTATGAAAAAAAATATATAATAATTAATATTTTAATTATTTTTTATAAAAATTATGTCAAAATTTCTGTAAAATAAATACCTAAAAATTCGTTAGCATAACCCTTATTATTATTTTATAAGCAAGTTCAACGGAAGCAAGTACCGTTAAGAAAAAAAAAATTTTGATTAAACCAAAGTATCATAGCGTTGCGCACTATAAGAGTTATTAGGCTCATATAGAAAATAGCTCAAGCCTATAAAAAAAAAAAAAAAAAAAAAAGAAAGAAAATAGCTGAAAGAGTTATCAGGTGAACTAACCCATGTTAGCTTTGCCTCCACACCTCAGCCAATTTCGCCAATGCAACATGAGAGGACCCACCCTCTTTCACAGCAGCCACTGCTTCAACCCTCAAACCCGAAATCCTTTCTCTCAGTTCTGTCCCAACTTCCGAGTCCATTAACTCCTTCACTCGCTTCTCCAACTCAGTTGCACTCACAAACCCATCTTCCGACTCGTTTAACTCCAAACCTAACTTGGTTTCCGCCACCAAAACGGCCCTATTCAACCTTTGCTCTGCGTACAAAGGCCAACCAACCATCGGCACTCCACACCAAACCGCTTCAAGCACTGAGTTCCACCCACAGTGAGTCACGAATCCACCCACTGAATCATGACTCAGCACTGCCACTTGTGGAGCCCATTGTTTCACCACAAATCCCTTATCTTTGGTCCTTTCCAAGAAGCCCGTTGGCAACAATTCATCCAAGTTTGGATCTTTATCCGTATCTGGTGGTGGATTTCTCACAACCCACAAAAATCTTTGACCGCTATTTTCTAAACCCACCGCAATTTCTTTCACCTGCTTCTCCGAAAACGATCCCAAGCTTCCGAAACATAGAAACACAACGCTTCGACTCGGTTGTGAGTTTAGCCATTTCAAACACTCGTGCTCTTCTCCATCTTGATTGGTGTTTGATATCAAAGGTCCAATACAGAAAATTGGCGGAGTTGGTCCATCTGGGACACATAGTCCACCAGAGATTGCCTTGATAGCTTTTGTTTCGAGCAAGTCGAATGTGTTTAGAACAAGTCCATTTGAATTGGCCATGTGGATTGCAGTGTTAAGAAAATATTCGTACATTTTAGTAGTGGGTATGTCTGAAACCCGGACAGGAGGTAAGCCAGGAATATCAACAAGAAGCATATTATTGAGATCATTGAAGCTTTGATCCTTATTTTTATGCAAGGTGGGGCGGTAAAGAAACAAGGCTTGACTACTTGGACTAGAGGTGAAGAAATAGTAGGTGGGGATGGTAAGGTTTGAGGCCACTTCGAAAGCAGCATCACAAAAGAAATCAATGATAAAGGCTCTGAGTTTGGAGGTTTGGGAAATAGTTTTGAGGGTTTGGTGGAGATTTGGGTTGTTGAGGCGTGGGGTTAAGAACTTCAGTTCTACAATGGAAGTAGTACTGGGTGGAACTTCAGAGATAGGTGGGAGGTGGTGGAAAGTGATAGATGGGGTGGTGGAATTGACGGTAGTCATGTATTTGGTGGTAGAGCTAGCTACATATTGAGGTGCAGCGGAGTTTGTATTTGTGTTTGGTTCGCTTAAGATGAGGATTGTGATGGAGAAAGAAGGGTGATGTTTTAGTATGAGCTTGCCAAGCTCTACCATGGAGATCAGATGGCCTCTGCCTGGAGAAGGGTATAAAACTATGGCATCCTCCATTTTCTCACAAAGAAAGAGAAGAATGGCGTCGGGGGTTTCAAAGACTAATCACTTATGAGCTGTGACAATTTGCATACAAACTTCAATAAATACTCAAATCATCCAGATCCAGGTTTGTGTTTTAATTTTTCTAGACAAGTTATTCAGCAAAAAAAAAAAAAAAAAATTCTAGACAAGTTCTGTCCACATAACTTCAAGTACTGTAGCATCTCTTTCGTCATGGCATACGTGTGAGAACTGAGAAGTAGTCATAGACATATGTCAGTTAATGACTTTTTTATATGTTATTATATGTTATTATTTGTTTTATGACTTTTTTAGTAGTTTAAGTCAATTTCAGTTAATTGTAAGTATTTGCATTATGACTACTAATTTGATGTCATTATTATTTATTTATTTAATTTAAATACATTTAGTAAATTATAAAAGTATTTTTTTTTATACAAAATAAAAATTCTATTATAATATATAAGTAATATATGTGTATGAGTCTCTTTTTAGAGACTAAACCTGAACGTTTACCTATCCAGACTTTACAAAAATTTATACTTGTAAAGTGACTATCATACAAAAAATATGTAGTTGTAATTATAAAAATATTTAAACTAGAGATAACTAATTTTTTTTGAATTAAAAGTATTTAGAAGTGAATATAGAATTTTGTTAATTACTTTTTGTATAATATATATTTTAAATATATATATATATATATATATGTTTTTGTTAGTTTCTCCTTTTCCACTCTCCTTAATTTAATAATAAAAAAATCTAGTTTATATGTATTTTGTAATTCAACTGAGTTAGAATATAATTATTTGAGATATAAATATTTCAAATTTATTTTGTTTATCAATTATGTTTAGATTGACTTATTTTATTTCTTACAAGCTAAATTTCATTTGATTCGATATATTATGTTGATATGATAATTTGAGTATAGTGATACTACTACTTTCATGGCAAATAATTGTAATATACTATTTATTTTTTTCTTTGTTTTTGAAAAATTAACTTTCCAACCAAGGTGGTCGATTCTGTACGGTATCGGCTGGTACGGCTGTAATTTTCTGTACCAATGCTTAGGCCAGAACAGAAACATGGCTATTTCGTTTCGCTCCAAATATTGGGTCATACCGGGACGTATCGGTTATTCCGGGAAAAATACTAGATATCGGCCAGAAAATGAAAATCGACTGGTAAAGTGTAAATCAACGAAAAAAAGAAAAAAAAAGAAGAAAGATACCCAGATCTTTGCTGTCGCTTCCACTTTTCTGGTAGCGACGCACCTTCGCGGATCATCATCCGTCTCCTTTTTGTCTTTGGTTCTTCTTCTTCTTCATCTTTCGTCCAGAGTTGCTCCACTTCTGTTCACTTCTTACTGATTAATGTTTCTTTGGACTTCTTTTGCCTTTTGCTTTTACTTTTCATTAAAGAAGAGACTCTGTGTAAGTGTGCCCCTGACACTACCCACGTTAACTTTGACAGTTTAAATTTTAAGTAGAATTTTATATATATATATATATATATATATATATATATATATATTAAAAATTAAAAGGACACAAGTTTCATACGCATTTGACCGTACAAACTTGTATTTACTACTATTATTAAGGATACAAGTGATCTGCTATCTACGTCTACCATTACAACTACAAACTTGTATTATTACTACTATTATTAATATAATTATCACCATATAATCTATTAAATATTATCTATGTATTTGCTTTTATTTATTATTAATGAGCTGACACTTTAATCAGAAAGTTCTCAATTAAAGTATATAAGTAAATTATCATTTTAAATATTTGCAACAAATTATAGAGATTTTGAATAATAAATATATATAAATTAGTAGTAAATCTAAATCGATATATTAGTATTAACTAATACCGTATTGAAATATTTCGTTTTTTTAACCAAACTAAAGCGGCCTCGAACTCATGGGTCTAATTCTCTAAAAAAGTAGCTACTCATTATTGTAAAGTGTTGTACATGCTTGTGATTATAGAGGCCACTCCTCGGAGACCAAATCCACACCAATTTAAGCATACACTAAATAATAGTAAAAATGGTAAGTTGTCTCTTTATTTAACCAAAAAGAAATCGTAAACCCTTTCTTCAATTAAGCAAAAAAGACATGAAAATTTTAGACATACTGATGAGTGAATTCATGTCTTTCTTTTCTTATATACAGTAAAAACAAAAAACAGAACTTAACTTGCACAATAATGCTGCCACCACTGTCAGGTTTGCTCCAACAATTGGGCCAATTTGGTTAATGCAACATGGGAGGAGCCACCTTCTTTCTGGGCTATCATAGCTTCGTCTCTGAAGCCCAAAACACTCTCTCTCACATCTCTCCCAGATTTGGACTCAAATAACTCCCTCAGTCGCTTTTCCAACTCTTCTGCACTCACAAACCCATCTTCCATCTCCTTTAAACCCAATGCCACCTTCATTTCCTCCACCAAAAACACCCTGTTCAACCTTTGCTCTGCATACAAAGGCCACGCAACCATTGGCATACCAACACTAATTGCTTCAAGCACCGAGTTCCACCCACAGTGAGTTACGAACCCACCCACCGAGTCATGACTCAGCACTTCCACCTGTGGAGCCCATTGTTTCACTACAAACCCCCTATCCTTGGTTCTTTCCAAGAAACCCTTTGGAAATAATTCATCCAAGTTTGGCCGTTCCTCATTATTTGGCGGTGGATTTCTTACCACCCACAAGAACCTTTGGCCACTATTCTCTAACCCCACCGCCATTTCTCTCAACTGTTTCCCTGAAAACAATCCCATGCTTCCAAAAGATAGAAACACAACACTTCGACTCGGTTGGGAGTTTAGCCATTTCAAACACTCGTGCTCATCTCCATCTTGATTGCTGCTTGATATCAATGGTCCAATACAAAATATTGGGGGAGTTAATCCATCTAGGACACATAGTCCATCCAATATTGCCTTGATAGCTTTTTTTTCAAGCGAGTCGAACGTGTTTACAAAAATCCCATTTGATTTGGCCGTGTGGGTTGCTGTGTTTAAGAAATATTCATACCGTTGAGTAGTACGATCTGATATACCTCCTGGCATGTCCGAAGCTGGGATAGGCGGTAAGCCAGGAATGTCAAGAAGCATATCACCGAGATCTTTCAAGCTTTTTTCCACTTTTTTATGCAAGGTGGGTATGTATAGAAACAAAGCTAGAGCGCTTGCGCCAGAGGGGAAGAAATAGTAAGTGGGGATGTCAAGGTTTGTGGCCACTTCGAAAGCAGCATCACAGAAGAAATCAAAGATAAAAGCTTTGAGTTTAGAGGTTTGGGAAATTGCTTTGAGGGCTTGGTGGAGATTGAGGTTGTTGAGGCGTGGGATTAGGAAGGCTTGTGCTATAAGGGAAGGAGTGGATGGGACCTCGGAGATTGGTGGGAGGTGGTGAAAGTTGATAGATGGAGTGGTGGAATTGACAGCGGTGATGTATTGGGTGGTAGAGCTGGCTACATATTTGGGTGCGGTGGAGTTGGTACTTGTGTTTGGTTTGTTAAAGATAAGGATTGTGATGTTGAAAGAAGGGTTATGTTTGAGTATGAGCTTGCCAAGCTCGACCATGGAGACTAGATGACCTCTGCCTGGAAAAGGGTATAGAACTATGGCATTTTCCATGTTCACACAGAAGTGAAGAACGGCTCAGGGGGGTTTCTTAACTGAAGTGTATGCTTGATATACAATTATTCAATTGTAATTAACTCAAGGATTGGTGTATATGTAGTAGTTTTCAAGGGGCTTTTGTCTTATATGACCTCTATGAAGCCCTAGGTTAAGACTACAAATTTTTTATGACCTCTATGACCCGTGTCACAGTGGAAGAGCCACATGTTCAAATATAAAATTTCTATGTAAATAACAAATTCTTGGTCCAAACAACTGTTAAATGGTATCCAACCCCACTGTAGATTGGAACATTTTTTAATGACTAAAGTCTGATTATGTTGTGTGGTTTGAAAACTTTCCTCTTACATTTTTGGCTGCTTTTGCAAGCTAATTAATCACTGAGGGAATCGAAATATACCCAGCATATTGCTCTTAGACGCTGCTTTATTCTGATTTGTATGCAGTTCGGATTAGGATCCAATGGTGCAATTCACCTTCTTCTCTCTTACAAATTTTTTTTATATTTTACTTTTTAAAGTTTTACTTTTTACTTTTGTTAACTTTTATTTTAACTTTTTTAATCTATGATTGAGATTGAAAATTACTTTTTGCAACTATCAATCTCAAGTTTTAACCATTGATAATAATTGCATAATATGCAATACTCTAAGTATTCTACCTTATCTCAATCCTTATAGTTTCAAGTAGGCCTGCCATCCTTTTGGCTTTGTTTTCTTTCAATTTTTTGAATAAAGTTTTAACTTCTTTCAAAATCTAAAATAAAATAATAGTAAGTCTAAACCAATGCCAAAGATCCGTCTCCTCTCTCTTTCATTTTCCATGACTAATTCTTCACATTAACAAAGGAAACAGTAAACAGAAATTACAAGGGACCCAACGCAATAATAAGGAGCGGACTAATTCTTTCTTCCTTTAAAGATTAGACTATATAATAAAAGTTGGTTTAGAAATTATGTCGCACCAATGACTTCATCAAATTACAACAATATTTTGGATAAAGACTATTTTTTACATAGAGATAACAACTTAATTGTTTTTATCAATTTCTTTAAATAAAATAATAATAATAAATGTTTTAATAAAACATGCTACATGTGTTCGAGGGCCTTTTTTTTTTGCAGTTGCTGGGCCACGTGTGGTCCGTTCGAGGGGTGACCTTGCTAAGCCCGAGTTGTGTTTGGAGAGTTGTGTCCGGAACTCAACATTGAGCCACGTGGTCCTGTAACGCCCCAAAAATCATAAGCAATAAAATTCTATTTAATCTGAAAAATCCATAAAAATATTAAATAAAAGAATCCAGCAACCTAAAAATTTTATCACAAATGTCAGAGCTCTAATCTACCAAAAATTAAAATATCCTCAAAAAAAAATTCTCCAGTACAATGTTTAATACCATAAAAATAAAAATAAAATCTTCAGTTTCACAAAACAATTTGTAATTGTTGACTTCTAGGAATCTCTACTTTAATAATTCCTCTAATGTATCTGTAAGGGGAAAAAAAAAGGGGTGAGATAACTCGATAAGTGGAATTCACTAACATTGGGGTGTGGGAACAACCTTTCAAAAAAATAATTCTTTATATTGTGAGCCATCATAGTGTGTGTGTGTGCGTGTGTGTGTGTGTATCAATACCATCACAAACACAATTTCCTAGGCTTTGTTCGTGGTCAACGTTTACGCCCCGTTGACAGGGTTGTGCTATCTCCTTTTATGGGACTGGAACCTCCTTTTCATCTTTCTTAAGGATGACTCTTTTGGAACCTAAATGTGCACTCCTTTGCTAAGGAGTTTCCTTTTTGGATCCTCAATAGTATACTCCCTTGCTAAGGAGCTATCAAATGTACATTGTCCCTTTTCTAGGACCGTCCCTTACTAAGGACTAGCTGTAGTATGATTGTCCATTGCTAAGGACTAATACAATACTGAGCTTTTTAGTCACGACTTGCCATAGGTTTTCAAAACATATTCAAGATACTCACATAAATAATCCATTAAGATGATCACATAAAAATATCTCATTCATAATTCTCAAAAATATAAGGATATATTCACACATACAATTTAAATAAATTTAGGTTGTCTCACAAATTTTTCATAAAATGAATAATAAATGTGCACATCAAGCAATTATAAAATATCCATTTATATATATATATATATATAACAACATATTTCTTTGACATAAAATAGTTTAATTAATCAACATTGTTTGGGAAAACCCCCAAAATTAGCAAACACCACTTACCTCTTAGTGTCAAATATAAAGGAAATCAACCTCCCTTGAATCACAACAATTCAGTAGAATCAAAACCTAGCAACACCAAAAATAGGTTCATCAATACACAATTTCCCACTTAAAAATCTATTTTCACGCTTAAACGGTTTTATCCTAGACAATATTGATATATCCAAAATCCTTCATTTATTCACTTAACTATCCAATTCGCTTTCAGCTTTGATCAGATTTTTGGACTTAAAAAAATTATTACTGCCTAATCAGATTTTTCCATTAACGTAATCATAGGTATTCATGAAACTTCAATAGGGCTGAATAATAATTATCTGACCAACCTGAACGTAATAGCCATATTATTTATTCATATCCATTCACTCTGACATTACATATATCCAATTTAATTTGGAAGCCATATATAGCCTCAATTTATCCATCTAGTTGCTTAGCATTCCCACTTGATGTTGTTGGATATCAATTGACTCTAATATTATATATATTCAATCTAACATGGGAAGCCACGTACAAGCCTTAATGTATCCATCTAGTTGCCTATTGCCCTTTTAAAGCTACTGGACTAGTTTTAGAAAACAATAAAAGGGGATGGTTGATTCAGTCAACAATGGAGGCTAAGTGTGAATGCATATTAAACATAAGCACCCTTTTCCCTTTAACATGGTAACAAAGTCCAAGCCTATCACTCTCTTTGGTTCAATTTCAAAGTATGCGGCTCTTCCTGACATATTGACCATCCTTATCTAATATAATACAATTATAGGAGCTGTTTTCTATTAGTATAAGGATAGTCTAAGTTCATGACAATTGCTAGCTATTGATTATTCAAACTTCTTAGATTTAGAGCAAGACAACCATACCTGAAATTCTAATGCACAGCTGTAGAGAAGAAAAGAGACATCTCAAACATGTGTTGCAGCTGAAAACAAAAATGAACCTTCTGATGTACATACATGTGTAGCTTAAAAAGTGAAAGGCTAGGGTTATTGAGGCCCATATTTTACTTATACCACCTCACTTGGGCCTTATATCCCATAACATTTATCTTATTTTTAATGTCTTAGGTCCAATCAATTTAATCCATTTAATTGTAGGTCTCCTTTTTAAATTATGTATAATAATTAAATAAGTAATAAAATTATAGGGTGTTATAGGTCCAATGGCTACTAGCGTACTTTTACGCCTACAAAACCATAAAAGCTGAAGTCTAAGAATCATGATAATAGTTAAATAAATATGTAATTTGTGTTTGATATAATAGTTTTGATTAGTAGTTGAAAAAAAGTAATATGTATTTAAGGGTGAAGTAATCATGTATTCAATGATGTAAATTTAAAGATATGTAAGCAGAGTCACTTATCTTTGTATGGTTTGTGGCTCCAGCTGTATATTATCAGTGAGTTGACAGCATTCCAGCAGAATAACTCTAGGCGTAGAGAGACAGTTTGTCACGATAACTTCAAGATTGAGGAGGAAAAATGGGTGCAACTGGAGGGAGAGAGAGTATGTCTAGCTGTGTGTAGAGGCTAGTTAAGCTTGCCCCTCTTATCATGCACTTAAATGAGTTTCTCCCTTGACAATGCTTTTTTAGTTGTTGTGAAGTTATGAATAGTGTTGCCTTCCATAAGAAAGGCTTTTATATGAAGTATTTATACATTCTAAGAGAAGAGCTTTATGTAAGCTAGATTTGTGCTTTCTAGGAGAAGGGTTTTGATATGAGATCTTGGTACTTTCTAAGAGAAGGGCTTTAGTAATAGAAGTTCACACCTTCCATGAGAAGGACTTTTAGTATGAGTGTTTGATATCTTTTGAGAAGCGTGGAGATGATAAAAGATATAGATGTTTTGTGGAATGTAGTATTTGTAATATGTATGATATATGGAAGTATGAGAGATATGGAGGTTAAAAATAGCAAAAATATGAGATTATAATTTCTGGAAAAGTTGTAGAAATTGCTTTCGAAGAGGAAAGATTCTGTAAGAGAAGAGTATGGAGATGTGTTTAGATATTTGGAGATAGGAGCAGTAAGATAGATTTATTTTCAAAATATGGAGAGTGAGAGAATAAGTATAAGGGGTGTTGTAGTGTGTTTAGCATTGCTGTTGGTTTTCTCTGTTGGAGGATGGAATATGGCTTATGAAGGACATTTATGGGTTAAGGGCTGGAGAATTTAGTTCCTAATTTGGAAACTAAAAACTTAGAAGCTCAGAACTTCATTAAGAGCTTATGAAGATTATTAGAGGGAGAGAGAATAGAGAAGTTTATGAGAGGGTTGTTCTTCTCTATTGGTGTTGTTTTTTGAGGTGTTGATGAAGTGTTCTATTTATAGCTAATTTTAAGGGGGATTTTTGGCAAATAATCTCAGCCAAATCTGTCACAATTAGCAATGAATTTTCAAAAAATCCATCCTAGGATATAGCCAAAATGGTATGTTTAGTTTTAAGATATTTTTACTGTTTTGGGTAATAGCTGCTGGGAAAGAAAAGCAGAAAAAGAAAGTATTTTAGCAAGAAAGAGATAGTTACTTTAGTTGGTTTTGATTTTTAGCCAAATAAAAAAAATTAGTAATGCTAAGGTTGCTGGGTCAGCTATCACAGCTATTCTGAAAAAGTTGCCCTAGCTGTCACAACTGTCAAAAGACAGCTATCATAAGACAGTCGTTGCTTGGGGTAGAAGCAGATGAGGTAAGATGTCAAGCTGCTAGGATTTGAGCGTTAAATGGCTAATGATATCGATTTCAGCCAGGTGTCAAGTGCTGAACACAGTGCTGGTGTTTTGCTGGAAATACTTTATTTTTTGGGTGTTTGTATTGTTGGTCCAAGATTCTATTACAACACATTTTTAGTAAGTAATAGAGTGATTGGTTGATACTTAATGAAGTTTTAGAGATTTAGTCAAGGTCTCATTATGTTGTGACTTAATCTTGGTGATCAAGAAGAGTATTTAATGCTTTGCTCTAGCAGCTGGTAGAGGAATATTTGGTCTGATTGTGGCAGACAGCAGCTCGGCATTAGAGATATCATGAATATTCTATATATTTGGAAATTAAAAGTCAATCAGATTAGGTCATGTGTTTGAGTTGAATTTTAGCTGAAAGTAATAATGTAGTTTATGTAGAATAATATAATTAGGTTTCCAAATTTGTATAGAAATTGCTGGAGGTTGAATGAATCGTTATTTTTTCAGCATTTAGATGGTTGGAGATATTGAGTGCTTGTCATATGATAAATATTAAGTTTTAGAAAAAGAGTAATGAAGAGTTTTATCATTTTAAGTGCTATGTGATAAGAGATACTTACCATATATTACTCGTTACACACAGACTTGTTAGAGTTTAAGAGTTGGAGAAGACACACCAAGCAACATGTTTCTTTTTATCAACTTTAAACCACTGGAACTTTACTAAACATACCTCTTGACCTTCCAAACCACGACTTCCAAAGTTTTCCCAAATAGACTCATGAGGTTGGATCATAAGCCAAAGATGAGATGACGTACCTTGGGTTTTGTTGTCATTTTGCATAAATATGGGCATTTGTTGAAGAAGCCGCTTGCCATGGGTATAAGAGAGGTAATATGAGCCGTGAGTTTTGATTTATTGCTTGAGACTGATCTATATGTTGATGTTGATGATGTTGTAGGGTTATAATCTCAATTGATGAAGAGGAAATGTGGATCATGAATCCGCCTCTTGAAGTAAGGATCTTGTGGGCCATATGAGCCCAATTTATGAGATATAAGTTTATTTTTGGCTTTAAAGAGATTTATCCAAAAAATTAATAATATGTTGATGTGGCGTGGGTTGCCAATGAAGTAGTGCCATGTGGGGCAAAAAAAGAGTCCTCAACAACATGCATCTAAGTTTCAGTTGATAGATATAACAACTTATTTGTTATCAATTTCTTTAGATAAAGTAATACCAAGTGTTTTAGCAAAACATGCAAAAAATATTTTAGATAAAATAACAATAAGTGTTTTAACAAAACATGCAACATGCATATAAGTTTTAGTTGATAGAGACAACAACTTATTTTTTATTATAAATTTCTTTAAATAAAATAACAATAAGTGTTTTAACAAAACATGCAACATGTATCTAAATTTTAGTTGATAGAAACAACAACTTATTTGTTTTTATCAATTTTTCTAGATAAAGTAACAATAAGTATTTTAACAAAATATGCAACACGCATCTAAGTTTCAGAAATTTAAATCCTGTTTCAACTAAAAATTTATTATAACAATAACAAATTTCAAATCTTACACATATATGTGTGTGTGTGTGTGTATATATATTCACCAATGGTGTTTCCATATAATCTCTCTTGCACCCCACGTTTTTGTTTTGTTTTGTTTTTAAAGTTGCAACTTACGCATATGTATTTGTATTGGAATAATATACATGTTATATAGATTCACAAGAGTTGATAAATTTATATGATACTTTATCTCTCTAGAATTTTTTCCCTAATAAACAATTACTCTCATTAATTATTAAATTAATTTTTTATTAATTATTAAGATATATTTCCTCAAATTAAGGGATAAAATTAAGAATAGTTTAATTTACGTAAAACTTTATCATTTAAATTTTATGAAATTTAAATTCTATTCAAACTAAAAGCCTATTATAATTTTTTTAACTTCCTTCCTTGGAAAAGAATAAAAAATTAATAAGTTCTAAACGAAAATATGAAATCTCACACAACGCCCTGTAAACACAAAATTTCTCAATTGTAGAAAATCAAACAAATTGAAAAATTTGTTCCACAAATATAATTTTGTATCAATCAAGTAGTGAGTACAATCTCAATTTTGACTCTTTTACAAAAAGTGCTCCTCTCATTCTATCTTCTTTATGGTCTTGACTAGCACGCAAAATTTTCTTCAATTTGGTTGGAAGATGGATCGAATGGTCTTCACAATGAATCTTGCTCTTTGAGCGAATCTCTAGTTTTGAACTTGAAGAACTTGAAGAACAACAAATCTCTAACAAGCTCAAAGCCAGAGATTTGTTGTCCTTCAAGTTCTTCAAGTCCTTTGAATGTTCTTCAAGTTCTTCAAAGATTCTTGGGATAGAATTTCTCTAGAGCTTGGGCTTTTTGAAAACTTCGTGTTGAAAATGAGAGGGGACGTTCTCTATTTATGGTGGTTTTAGAAGATAAGCTCCACTTTGAATAGATATGCTTGAAGATATGTAGTAGACTTTGATTGGCCCAAATTTTGCTTAGAGATAATTATTTCTATTTATCTATTTTGATAAAGATCTTATTTTGATAAAGATAATTATCGACAAAGATAAATACTTATCTCTATTTTATTTATTTATTTTAATAAAGATAATTATCCATCAATTTTGAATATAAAATTTATCTTTATTTTATTTATTTACTTTAATAAATTATCCATCAATTTTGAATGAAAATTTATCTTTATTTTATTTATTTACTTTAATAAAGATAATTATCTGTCAATTTTGAATATAAAATTTATCTTTATTTTGTGGGCCAAATGACATGTGGCAAATTTCAATATGCTAATGTGACGTCAATTTAGATGACACATGTCATCATTTGATTTAATTAATTAATTTAATGACATATTAATTTAGAATTTGTTACCAAATTCTGATATGATATTTTGTAATTGGCTTGACAAATTTTTGCCTCCTACACACCCCATGCTTTTTCCTCCTCAAGTTGCATATTATGTTTTATTAATTATTTTTAAAAAATTATTTTATTAATTTTTAGGATATATTTTCTCAAAGAAAGGTGTGGGGTACTGGAATTCCGAGTAAGGCAGTTACGCCATGTGTCATAGCATGGCTGAGAAGGGTAGTTACTGTGCCGAGGAGTCCATGTCCTCGGATTCTATGATCACGTCATCATCACGTCATTAAAGGAGGCCTTACTTTGCAGAAAGGGCTTTGGGAAGGGGACTAGCATTGACGTGATTGAAGAGTTGGAGGCTGCCACCACATTCAATGCATCCTACCAAATCTTCTAGCCACATTTATGTGGAGAAGACTCTTAAACAGTGCTGCCTTGGTTGCTGCATCTCACAGGGGTACAGGGAAGGTGGTTAATGAGACTAGCACTTGAGTGGTGACCTGCGTGATCAACAAATGGAAGTCCAGGATCATCTAAAATGGCCTAAATAAGGTAGAAGGTCCCTCAAAGAGAGGGGATCAGAGAAATAGCAGTGAAAAATATTGTAGCACCTAGAACTGTAATTGTATATATATACACTTCATAGGGATATATCCAAGAACAAGGCCCCTCAGACTTATCCGAGAGAATTATCCTTCTCAATACTGTGATTGCTTACTGTTTTTCCTTGTCTCTTTATTATTCTTGGCCCATGGTAAGCCCTATCTCACTTATAAAAGCCTAGTTTTGGGGCCCATTCTCAAACAAATTCATTGTGTTGGGCTGTTTGGGTTTGGGTCCTTTAGTCGTTCGAGTTTTGGAGCCAAATCAAGCCCTTACAATTGGTGCTGTCTGTGGGAAATTTACTTGAGCTTTAGGATGTTCAGCGCTTAGCTATGGTAGGCTTAGGGCCAGGGCCAAACCGGGAGGAGTCTGTTGGCTCTCAACGCCAAGACTGCTTCCTCAACCTTGAATGAAGAGGGGATAGAGAGGTTAGTGTGCATACTACACACTAGCAGGAGCCAATTTTGAGGAAGAAACTACATCTCTCACGAGAAAAATACCAGAAGCATGCAGCGGGAAATAGACCGCCTCTGCAGGAGGCTGCGAAGTGAGAGGCGAAAAAGGACTCCCTCACACTCCAACCACTCTTCCGAGGACGACCAAGATGGCAGCTACAGGCCTAGATCAAGGACTCCCCTTAGTGAGTTTTTTTCAAAGGAGGAGGAGCGTCATCGTAGGCGCAGAAACAGGGGCTCATCTCGCAAAGGCCTGGGGAATGACGCCATGAGCAAAGCGTTGAACCAGATCTCCAAGTCACCCTTCACACATAGAATTGAGGTAGGAAGACTTCTTTGTCGGTTTACCCAGCCTACGTTTACCATGTACAACGGTAGGATAGACCCCGTGGAGCATGTGAGTCACTTTAACCAGAGAATGGCTTTACATTCCAAAAATGAGGCCCTAATGTGTAAGGTGTTCCCCTCCAGTTTGGGGCCCGTGGCAATGCGATGGTTTAGCAACTTGAAGGAACACTCTATTGGCTCTTTTAGGGAGCTCACTCAGGCATTTGGGGCTCGTTTTATCACTTGCAGCAAGGTTCCTCGGCCTTTGGACTAACTATTGTCCATGACAATGTATAAAGGGGAGACCTTGAAAACGTATTCCGACAGATACTGGGAGACGTTCAACGAGATTGAGGGAAACTTCGATGATGTGGCCATAAGCACCTTTAAGGTCGGCCTACCCACCGAGCATCACTTGAGGAAGTCGCTGACAAGAAAGCCTGTGGGGACTGTGCGCCAGCTCCTGGATCGCATCAATGAGTACAAACAGGTTGAGGAAGACCAGTAGCAAGGAAATGGAAAGGTTAAGGTGATCCCCCAAGAAAGGGGGGATTTTAGGTCGGACCGATACAATAACAACAGACCTCGAAGGGATTTCGCTAGGCCCTTGAGATCGGCTGTTACCCAGGCAGCTAGCACTGTGTTCCAAGAGCCCGTGCACCAGGTCTTGGAAAAGATAAGGAACGAGCCCTACTTTAAGTGGCTAAATGAGATGGGGGGAGTCCCCACGAAGCGGAACCAGAGTCTTCATTGTCAATACCACTAGGAGCGTGGGCATACCACCAAGGACTGTAGGACTTTGTGGAACCATCTAGAGCAGTTGGTGTAGGTTGGAAAGTTGAAGCAGTTCCTATATCAGCCTAACGAGTAAGGCAACTAGCCTGGGCCAAGAGTGCATGGAGATACTTCTTCAAAACCCCCATTAGGCACAATTAGTGTAATCTTCACTGGTCTGGGTAGAACCGGTTCCTTTCCATCCAGGGTAATGTCCATAGATCGGACAACTGTTAAGGACCTAACCCTTATTTCGAAGAGGAGTAGAATGGGAGTCCGACTAGCCCTGAGCTCTTTCAACGAGGATAAAGTGGGAACCTCACAACCGCATAATGATGCCTTAGTGGTTACCCTAAGAATTTGGAGGTATGGCGTTAAGAGGGTGCTAGTAGATCAGGGTAGCGGTGCAAAAATCATGTATCACGATCTATACAAGAGGTTGAGACTAAGGCCAGAAGACCTAACTAGCTACAACTCCCTTTTCGTAGGTTTTGATGGAAAGGTTGTTATCCCAAAGGGGCAAATCAGACTGCTCGTGCAGACGGGATCTGAAGTAGTGGAGGTGGATTTCATCATGGTGGACGCCTACTCCCCTTATACTGCCATTGTGGCGAGGCCTTGGCTCCATTCCATAGGGGCCGTCCCCTCCACCTTACTCCTAAAAGTAAAGTACCTCTCGGGGATTAGATCGAAGAGCTGGTGGAAAGCCAATCTATAGCCAAACAATGCTTGGTGGCTGCGATCAGACATCAAGCCGAAATAGAGCCCTCAGTCCCTGGCAAGCAGAGTTTATAGCAATTAAAGGCGTCGGTGTTAGCCATAAATTTGGTGGGAAGTGAGATAAAGTGCGAGCAATTGGAAAAGATTATTGTCGGGGATGATGAGGAGAAGTTCTTTCAAGTTGGCATTTAACTCCCTCTTCGGGAGAAATAAGAGCTAATAGAGTTTATTAGAAGGAATGTTGATGTACTTGCATGGAACCCTTATGAGGCTCCAGGGGTGGATCCGGACTTCATTTGCCACCATTTAAATGTTAATCCATCTGTCGCCCCAAAAAAGCAACCACCTCGGTGCTCATCTAGGGAACACTCTGATGCCGTCAAGGAAGAAGTGTTCTACCCTGAGTGGTTGGCCAACACGGTGGTGGTAAAGAAGAAAAGTGGGAAATGGCGGGTATGTGTGGACTTCATGGATTTGAATAAGGCTTGCCCAAAGGACCCCTTCCTTTTGCCTCAGATTGACCAGCTAGTAGATGCAACCATAAGCCACCCTTGGATGAGCTTCCTGGATGCCTTCCAAAGGTATTACCAAATACCGTTGGCTCTGGAGGATTAGGAGAAGACTTCCTTTGTCACTCCTACAGGAAATTATTATTACAAGGTAATGCCATTTGAACTGAAGAATGTGGGGTCTACTTATCAAAGGATGATGACTAGAATGTTCAAACCCCAGCTGGGCAAATGTATCGAAGTCTACATAGACGACATGGTAGTAAAGAGTAAAGTGGAATCTGAGCACGTAAACGACCTCAGAAGTATCTTTGGTACATTAAGAAAACATAAGTTGCGTCTCAATGCTTCAAAGTGTTCTTTCGGTGTCAGGTCTGGAAAGTTTATAGGCTACATGGTCACCCATTGGGGGATTGAGGTCGACAATCAAATCAAGGCAATCAGCAACCTGCAGCCCCCTTGGAACCTCAAAGAAGTCCAGAAATTGACAGGAATGATTGCTGCTTTAAACCGATTCATCTCCCTATCAGCAGATAGGTGTTGGCCTTTCTTCCAACTGTTGCACAAGTGGAAGGAATTTGAATGGATAGAGCAATGCTTCTCGGCCTTCCAGCAATTGAAGGAATATCTCTTTTAGCCACCTACTATGTCCAAACCTAAGAAGGAGGAAGTTCTATTTGTTTACATCGCAGTAGCATCGCACGCAGTGAGTCTGGTATTGGTGCGAGCCAACAATGGGGTGCAGAAACTAGTCTACTATGTTAGGAAATCACTACATGAGGTAGAGGTCTGTTATCTACCCATAGAGAAGGCCATCTTGGCAGTAGTACATGCTACGCGAAAGCTCTCGCATTACTTCTAGGCATACACAGTTGTGGTTCTAACCCAACTCCCCTTTCGATCACTGCTTTGGGCAACAGACTACACGGGGAGGATTGAAAAATAGGGGACAATTCTAGGAGCTTTCGACATCGAGTATATGTTATGCACATCCATGAAGGGCCAAATCTTGGCGAACTTGGTGGCCGAGTTTGTTGAACCTTTGCTAGTAGAAAACAAGAAGACGCGAGACATGGATGGAAAATCAGTTGAAATGGTCGCTGTATAGGAGTGTCCGTTGTGGAAGGTGTACGTGGATGGTGCAACCAATCAAAGGGGATTTGGAGTGGGGCTAGTTATAGTCCCTGAGCGAATTACCATTGAAAAATTCTTAACGCTGGGCTTCTTGGCCACGAACAATGAGGCTGAATATGAGGCCCTGTTGGTAGGAATGGCTATGGTACAAAAGATGGAAGGGCGAGCAGTAGAGTTATTTTCAGACTCGAGATTGGTCGTGGGCCAAGTGAAGGGAGAGCTGGAAGCACGAGACCTAAGGATGTAGGATTACATGAACCGAATCAAGCGCTTACAGGCGGAATTTGAGTCTTTCTCCCTACAACAAGTCCCGAGGAGTCGAAACACACATGCGGACTCCCTTGCCACTCTTATAACCTCCTCGATGCAAGGTTTGCCTCGGGTGATCTTGGTTGAAGATCTATGCAAGCCTACTGAGAGGGAAAGGGAGAGGGTCCTACTTCACCAGATTCAGGTGGGGCCAAGCTAGATAGATCCTATTATGCTATTTCTTAAAGATGACATCCTACCTGAGGAAAAGGGTGAGGCTGATAAGATGCGGAGGGCTCCCTGATTTTGGTTATCGAGGACCAAAAATTGTATAAATACTCTTTCTATGGGCCTTACTTGCTGTGCGTGCATCTTGAGGAAGTAGAATCTCTCTTGGAAGAACTACAAGAAGGAATTTGTGGGAGTCACACGGGTGGTAGATCTCTGAGAAACAGTCATATCCTCGTCACCGGAAGAGCTAGAAGCCTCATCCTCATCAGCATCACCACCATCAGAGTCACCACCATCGTCCTCGTCCTCAAAAGCCTCTAGAGAAGGAAAGGGAGACTCTACAAAGCCACCAAGGCAAGCCTGTCATCATGCAATACGACCAACACGGGTGTTCACCTGACATAATTCATCACTGAGAGTGTCAAGGTGAGCATCCATGCACTGAAGCTGCGCCATGACCGCCTTGAGGTTCACACCACCCGCAGAAGAAGAAAGAGTGGATGAGGATAGAGTTGAAGAAGCCGGAGGAGTCGCCATCTCAGTTCGTGGCAGCTTCAGTCGAAATTGAGCCTCGCTCTGTCTAACGGTTGCCGCATCAATGGTACACATGACAAAGAAGTGGTTCGACTTGGGATAGGAGAAAGAGAAGTGGCGAATGATCTGCGTGATAGTAGAAGGAAAGATAAGCTTATCACGGGTCTCCGTATCCTCATAGACATCTATAAGGGAGAGTATGAAGTGAGAGGGAAAATCAATAGTATGCCTCTCAAGGAGGGACAACCAAAATCGAGCATGAGGCTCAGTAATTGAATTATAGTAAGACAAGTGATGTAAAACAAATTTCATCACCATATTTAGGAGCCTCGGACCTTTTGCAAAGGTTGAGCAAGGGGTGTTTTTTGACCACCCCAAGATGAAGGTGTCTCATAAAATAGAGACATGAGGTCATATTTAGATGAAGGTGTCTCACAAAACAGAGACATAAGCTCGTCTTTAGACACAGTCTTAAGACGATCACAATCGGGGTAATTAGGATGCGCTACCTTCGGAATGTGTAACATCTCGGATATAAGATCTGGAGTAACTACAATGCACGTACCTTGAACGCAAGTGATGAAATGAGGTACATAATAATCAAATTTGTGCATATTGGAGTAGAACTCCTGTATGATCACGGAGGGACAAGTGACCGGGATGTCACAAAGGGACTCCCAACCCCTACTGTAGATGACAGTGGGAAGGTTAGTATCAAAAAAGTACGAAAGGATGACTTGGCGTTCCAAATGAAAGCCTCGTCGAGAAAAGTTATCTGAAAAGTACTTACGAGCTTTATCATCACGGAATCGAACATGAGAGGGGGTAGAATCAGAAGAAGATGCCCCGGAACGAAGAGGGTTCCGGGATGAAGTGGACTTATGCTTAGGTGCCATGATGCAGACTAACTGAAGGAACGAGAGAGAGAGAGAGAGAGAGAGAGAGAGAGAAGAGAACCAACACAGATTAATATAAAAAAGATAGAGAAAAAAGGTACGTATGCTTGAAAAATGCATGAACATGTGACATGTAACAATAAAAACATCATGGCTCAGCCCAATCCAAACCTACTGGCACATATCATTTCAACATAGTAAACACACATCTAAAATGCATGAATCATTGTTAAAATGCAAGTGAGATGCAATGCATGAACATTTGAGATCATTTAAACAAAACTTATCCTAAAAATTTCACAAAAACTTCATCAATTTTGAAAAATCCCAAAAATTTTCAAAGACCCCAAAAGGTAGGCCAGAATGCATGAAATGTATGATAAAAAGATAGAAAAGAGATCATACCAGAGTAAAAATGCAAGGATCAGACTGAAAAAATGAGTGAGGAAGATGAAGAGTGTGATAGAGAAGTGTTTGGGAGAGAGAGATGTGATTTTTTTGTTGAGAGAGATCGGAGATAAATGAGAGTGTGAGAGACCTCGCTTGAGAGTGCCCCTCAAAAAAAGAGAGATATATTTTTGGTGTACTTTTTAAAGCACCTCTCTTTTTAGGTAAGTGGTGTGCAGTCGCCACTTATTTCTTATGTTCAAAAAATAAGAAAAACTAATATACAAATACATGATTGAATTGTTTCGTTTCATTGATTGAATAATAAAAAAAATACAAATTTGAAAATGTGAACTTTTACATGATGTTCAACTTTATTATTACTTTGAAATTTTCATAGGATTTATCTTGATGTTCAACTTTATTATCTAGCTATGTCCCTTCCCATTTCGCACTTTTTGATTTTTTTTGGTAAATGGTCTTAATCTATGTAGCAGATTTTATTGCACTGTTGTTGACTACAAGTATTCTTTACATGGGCTGCCAGTGGACTCTGATTATCACAATTGGGTATTATCTGAGTTTTCTTATAAACACTCTCTTTCTTGTTGTATCATTGTGTGCATGTTTGTAATTTTTTTTTTAATAATAATTTCAGATTGGTTATTAAAAAAGTGTAGGGATATAATACATATGATAAGTTTCAGATTTTTATTTAGTATGTTTGCGATTCAAGCATCTTTATAAAGTTGTTTGGGCTTGAGTTTGAAAGGGATGGTGAATGCTCAACGTGCTAGGATGATGACTTTGAGAAGAGGTGATGGATTCCTAAAAAAGATGAGAAGCTGATAATTTACAACTTTACATTAAGTGACATGTCATTTGGAATTGAAGTCAAAATCCAAAACCTTATGGTAGGAAACATGTAAATGTTCAATTTCAATGAATAAAAACTCAAGTCATAAAATTTTCATGGTTTTTTGTAGTTGTTCCTCTGATTGATTATTTGATTTAAAGCTTCCTTTCATTCTTTTCTTTTAGGTTTGGTATGGTCTAGGAAGAGTCGTTCACTTATTCAAAAAAGGTCTGGGAAGAGTTGTAGACTTTGTTGGATGAATTATGTGGAAACTTTTACCAATAAGAGGAAACTATACTCAAGCTTTAGACAGCTTTATTCATATGGAAACCATTTTATCAAATTTAGTTTGTTAAATTCTGTTTAAGATGAGTGGATAATTCAAAACAATGAGTACACTTATTTTTTATTTGTTCCTTTTAAATGTTGTTATAAACAGTATATTTATATATTGATTACTGCATCATTATTATGTGATAAAAGTCTTTCCAGGTATCATTTGGATGCCACATCTATAAAACCCTAAAACTTAATACCACATGCAAAACATAAACTTCAACATCAATGATGTGCTAGCGGTGATTAAAGCTTGCAAGGTGTTCCATAGTTATTATGAAGTTAGCAAAAAATTTGGTAAAATTGTTGATGTCTATTTAGGTTTTGTGCAAACGTGATTTTTACTTGATACCACTTGCTAAAAACCACGTCAAATTATTGGTGTATAGGATTAAAATAAAGTAGGAGCATACTTGGGTCATGACTATCTGGTGGAATGCCCTCATGATAGCTCTTACAGTTGCTATTGGCTTGCAAGAACGAATGGGAGGACTGCCTTTGTTATTGCAGCAGTTCATCTTGAATTGCTTGAGTTTTCACCACTTATTTTATATTACAAATATTATTAAAATTATGATAGTTCATGTAAAATTAAAAAGCTTTATTGTATAAACTATACTTTCATAAAATTTTCTTGAGTATCGCACGGATTAGTGACTAATATATATAAATTTGCAAGTCAGAGCAACTAGTGATGGTTGAAGATCCCTTATTGGCCCTACAAATTTGAGATTAAGATTTTGTTGTGGTTGTATGTAAATTGGAGTAGGGAAATTGAAATAATGTAAGCAATTTGACATTATCATATCTTTTTTATATATGATTAAAACCTTTTGTGTTTCTTTCTCAAAAAAAAAAAAAAAATCTATATATATATATATATATATATATATATATATATATATATATATATATATATATATATATATATATATAATATACCCCTGCACACACTTAATTCCTGCTTTAGAGATGACCAATTTAAGTTCCATAATAACTTTATTTTTGTGAGTATACAATACAGAAAAGTGAATTTATCAACTCTTGATACTAATTGGAATAGTAACCATTGCAGTCCACTTTTTGTACTCTCACATGTCCATCCAAATACCAAATACTATAAGGTAAGACCACTTAACTTTTATGTTGTAGTAAGATCTCTTTATTTTGTCACGGTCAAGTGTGTCTTGTGCTGGCAAACTCGTTTTTAAAACCTCGTTTGAATATAATTGAGTTGTATGTTTAGTGTCTAAGATAGTGGTTGATGATCCTCATTTAAGACCAGAAAAAGAAAAAGAAAAAGAAAAAGAAAATAATCAAAATATAGAGGTCTTGCTAACTTGACTACAAATTGATCAACCGAGATTCGTCAAACCTCGACTCTAGTCAACCAATGGCCAAAATGGGCAAATGCCCTTTTTACACAAAAAAAAAAAAAAACAGCATAATGCCCCATTTTCCAAACTAATTAGGGAAATGTCATTGTTTTGAAACTCGATTTTTTCAAAATCGAGTTAAGCCGTATAGCGATGTTTTAAGGAACTTATAGCGGTGTTTTAAAGAGCCTATAACGGCGTTTTAAAACTCGAGCTTCTTGAAATCGTGTTATAGGTTTAAAAAAAAAAAAAACTTGCATGGAACTCGAGTTCATGGAGCTCGAGTTACAAAACACCGCTATAGGTCCTTAAAACGTCATTATAGACTCTTTAAAATGTCACTATAGGACTCTATAATTTTTTTTAAACTCAATTTTGAGAAAATCGAGTTTCAAAAGAGGGGCATTTCCCTAATTAGTTTGGAAAATAGGGCATTTGCCCATTTGTTTTGCACGAAATGGGCATTTGCCCATTTTTGCCGTCAACCAATCATGCATCGAGAAAACTGATTTCTCAATTTGTGACCCATGATGACTAAAAGGCATACGAATTTGTGCATTAGTGTCCAAGGATGTATTTAAAGTCTTGTTAGGTTATCACAGCAATAGAGAGAACACTACAAAGAGAGGAGATTGTAGTGCTTCAACTAGGTGCCAATGGTTTTGTACCGAACATCTTCTTTGGTATCCATTGAAGATCAAAAAGTGTTCCATAGAAGACTTTTCACAAAGATCTTGCAATCAAGTTGTTGTTGTGGTGATTTAAACTTGGGTTGGGTATACATGCATTGAAGGGATTCATAAGGTAGAAATTAAAATCCTACTAAGTTAGAATTGTATATGGTCACATGAGTAAGTTTTACTATAGGTAACAGTACTAAGTCATTTGACATTATCATCTCTTCTTTATATATAATTAAAACCTTTTGTGTTTCTTTCTCAAAAAAAAAAAAAAAACCTTTTGTGTTCACTTTTCTGTATCGTATACTCACTAAAATAAAGTTATTATGAACTTAAATTGTTCATCTCTAAAGCAGGAATTAAGTGTGTGTGTGTGTATATAAGTAAATTTATCAACTCTTGATACTAATTGGAATAGTAACCGTTGCAGTCCACTTTTTGTACTCTCACATGTCCATCCAAATACCAAATACTATAGGGTAAGACCACTTAACTTTTATGTTGAAGTAAGATCTCTTTATTTTGTCACGGTCAAGTGTGTCTTGTGCTGGCAAACTCGTTTTTAAAACCTCGTTTGAATATAATTGAGTTGTATGTTTAGTGTCTAAGATAGTGGTCGATGATCCTCATTTAAGACTAGAAAAAGAAAAAAAAAAAAAAAAAACTACTCAAAATATAGAGGTCTTGCTACCTTGACTACAAATTGATCAACCGAGATTTGTCAAACCTCGACTCTAGTCAACCAATGGCCAAAATGGGCAAATGCCTTTTTTGTGCAAAAAAAAAAAAACATAACGCCCACTTTTCCAAACTAATTAGGAAAATGTCCTTATTTTGAAACTCAATTTTCTCAAAATTCAGTTAAACCCTATAGCGATGTTTTAAGGAGCCTATAGCGGCGTTTTGAAACTTGAGCTTCCTGAAATTGAGTTATAGGTAAAACAAAAAAAACTTGCATGGAACTCGAGTTCATGGAGCTCGAGTTACAAAACACCGCTATAGGTTATTAAAACGTCACTATAGACTTCTTAAAATGTCGCTATAGGGCTCTAGATTTTTTTTTTTTTTTTTAACTCTATTTTGAAAAAATCGAGTTTCAAAAGAGGGGCATTTTCTTAATTAGTTTGAGAAATGAGGCATTTGCCCCTTTTTTTGGCACGAAATGGGCATTTGCCCATTTTCGCCGTCAACCAATCATGCATCGAGAAAACTGATTTCTCAATTTGTGACCCATGATGACTAAAAGGCATACAAACTTGTGCATTAGTGTCCAAGGATGTATTCAAAGTCTTGTTAGGTTATCATAGCAATAGAGAGAACACTACCAAAGAGAGGAGATTGTAGTGCTTCAACTAGGTGCCAATGGTTTTGTACCGAACATCTTCTTTGGTATTTATTGAAGATCAAAAAGTGTTCCATAGAAGACTTTTCACGAAGATCTTGCAATCAAGCTGTTGTTGTGGTGAGTTAAACTTGGGTTGGGTATACATGCATTGAAGAGATTCATAAGGTAGAAATTAAAATCCTACTAAGTTAGAATTGTATATGGTCACATGAGTAAGTTTTACTATAGGTAACAATACTAAGATTTGCATATTCTGTATAGTAAACTTTTTTGTAATATTTTTATTACATTACCAGGTAATTATATCATTTAAAAAAGGCATCGTTCATGCTTATAACTCTATTACTAATTAACATAGCAGTAACAAGTAAATTCCCCGAGTTTAAGTCAAGTTAGAATTATTTGAAAACATTTTAATAAATTGTAAACAAGAGTTCTAGAGTACTACACCTCAAGCCTAATTTTATTTTTTCTTGTTGAAAACCCAACACTCTATATACGCATTTACTTCATATAAGTTTCATTATATAGACTTAATTAAATTGTGCTAAATCCTTAAATATGATATATTTCTTTTTTCTTTTAAATTTTTTCATCCATATCGATTACAAAAGTCTATATAGAATGGAAAGATAAGTGTTTCAGTTCTTATCATTTTTGAAAATTGAATTTAGTTTACTTTTTTTGGAATTAAAAAATAAACACAGCCTACGTCCAATCTTAAATAGAAAAAAAATATGCCCTACACTAGATATATATATTTTCTCTCACAAGTGGTGGGTCCCATTAAAAAATGAGACCCACCAATTATTAGAGAGAAGCATATAACCGGTATAACTCCTAAAATAGACATTGTGAAAATACATTCTATGTCAAAGGGAGTATAGTTCTTATCCTCTAAAATAGGCATGATAATATATGCACCACATGTCCATGTTTCTTGCCTGTTGACTGTCAGCTAAAAACTAAACATATCCCATTCATTCTCTCCCATTCATTTTCATTCCTAACAGTCAATACAACCATTCTTCTTCCCTTTTTTTCCCTTGAATCTTTCAATTATACAAGCACAATTAATCGGCCTCACATACAAGATACTGTTAACACTAGTATTCCTTTGAAACGGGCAACACTATTGTAAAACAAGGTAATAAATTAATCACAGAGTATATCATTCATGTTGGGTTTGCTTCCACACCTGAGCCAATTTGGCTAATGCAACATGAGAGGAACCACCTTCTTTCTGGGCTAACATAGCTTCATCTCTGCAGCCCAAAACTCTCTCTCTCACCTCTCTCCCAACTTCTGACTCAAATAACTCCCTCACTCGCTTTTCCAACTCTTCTGCACTAACCAACCCATCTTCCATCTCCTTTAAACCCAATGCGACCTTCATTTCCTCCACCAAAAACACCCTATTCAACCTTTGCTCCGCATACAAAGGTCACGCAACCATTGGCACACCAACACTGATTGCTTCAAGCACTGAGTTCCACCCACAGTGAGTCACAAATCCACCCACCGACTCATGACTCAGCACTTCCACCTGCGGAGCCCACTGTTTCACCACAAACCCCTTATCCTTTGTCCTTTCGAAGAAACCCTTTGGCATTAATTCGTCCAAGTTTGGCTCTTTCTCATTATCCGGCGGTGGATTTCTTACCACCCACAAGAACCTTTGGCCACTATTCTCCAAACCCATCGCCATTTCTTTCAACTGTTTCGCTGAAAACAATCCCATGCTTCCAAAACACAGAAACACAACGCTTCTACTTGGTTGCGAGTTTAGCCAATTCAAACACTCGTGTGCATCTCCATCTTGATTGCTGCTTGATATCAAAGGTCCAATACAAAATATTGGCGGAGTTACTCCATCTGGGACACATAGTCCATTTGACAATGCCATGATAGCTTTTGTTTCGAGCGACTCGAACGTGTTTGCAAGAAATCCATTTGATTTTGCCATGTGGGTCGCTGTGTTTAAGAAATACTCATACAATTGAGTATTACGATTTAATATACCTACTGGCATGTCTGAAGCCGGGATAGGTGGTAAGCCAGGAATATCAATAGGCATATTACCGAGATCTTTGAAGCTTTTATCCACGTTTTTATGCAAGGTGGGCATGTATAGAAACAAAGCTAGAGCACTTGCGCCAGAGGTGAAGAAATAGTAAGTGGGTATGTCAAGGTTTGAGGCCACTTCGAAAGAAGCATCACAGAAGAAATCAATGATAAAGGCTCTGAGTTTGGAGGTTTGGGAAATAGTTTTCAGGGTTTGGTGGAGATTTTGGTTGTTGAGGCGGGGGATTAAGTAGTTCATTTCTAGAAAGGAAGAAGTACTGAGTGGGACTTTAGAGATGGGTGGGAGGTGGTGGAAAGTGATAGATGGGGTGGTGGAATTGACTGTGGCCATGTATTGGGCGGTAGAGCTTTCTACATAATTTGGTAATGTGGAGTTGGTATTTGTGTTTGGTTCGCTTAAGATGAGGATTGTGATGGAGAAAGAAGGGTGATGTTTGAGCATGAGCTTGCCAAGCTCTACCATGGTGATCAGATGGCCTCTACCCGGAGAAGGGTATAGAACTATGGCATCCTCCATAGTTCTTCTGTATTGTAAACTTTCTAGTAATTAAACTGGAGAAGGCTACAGATATATGGGGAATAGACACAGTACTTCATATCCACAGTCCTAAAAAAATACATTACTGCCTCTCTAGCTAACAGTCCTACAGATTTACATGGTCAAATAAAACCTATTTTACATTTACATGGTCAGCCACACGGCTTGCTCAAAATAACCAAATTCTTTTACTTGCGCATATGACTTCAACAAGAAAAGTTCGCACAAAAGTGACAAAACTTCAATAAATATTCAATTCATATTGGTTTGTGCGTAATTTTTGTGGACAATTTCTTTCCACTTACAATCTTCAAGTAAATGAGCAATTTTTCTGGACAAGTTCTTTCCACTTACAATCTTCAAGTAATAGAGCAATTTTTACGTCACGGCAGCATATGACATGTCTTCAGTGTTTTAAATGTTGATTTTCTTTTAAAGCTTCTACGTCCTAGCTAAAAGTCAAGAAGGGGAAAAAATATCATATATCATTTCATATACCATGCATGATAGCTGAAGTTTTTTCCTACAATTTAGGAGGTATTGTCACATAGGAAAAAACACTCTTTAAAAAACTAACACGTATAGTTTAAAAGGTTAGAAAGACCAACCGTTACATGGATTGAAAGCCCATTACACCATATGAGGGGAAAAAAAAACATGTAAAAACCCAAAATACGGTTTAGAGAGAGATACATTGCAGAAATACAAGGAGAGAGAGAGAGAGAGAGAGAGAGAGAGAGAGAGAGAGAGAGAGAATTAGACCTTTGCCACCATCAGAACACTGTACCCTCCACCAATATAGTTTCCATTTTTTTTGTACCGAAGGTTAGCATACTTCTTTCCTCTTCAAATACTTTTTTTGTTGTTTGAAAGACTGAAAATCCTTACCATTGCTTTTCCTATTCGAATTAGAATTTTAAATCTTCAATATATCTGTGTTTTTTAATTCAAAACCGGCAGTTCCCCTTACTTAATTTTCTAGGGTTCTTCTTTTATCCTTTAAAAAAAATAGATGGGTTGATTCTCTTTCTTTGGATGCTTTGATTTCAAATTATCCTCCTCTCTCTCTCTCTCTCTCTCTCTCTCTCTCTCTCTCTCTCTCTCTCTCTCTCTCTCTCTCTCTATATATATATATATATATATATATATATATATTTTTTTTTGCGGTAACATTAGGGATTTTGCCTAATCATTTTGGTAGAAAAGCCCAATCATTACATTGTTTCGAGCCCAATCATTACAACGTAAGGCACCAAAAAAAAAAATCCACAAAAACCCTAAAACGGTTTGAAAATTGACATCAGTGATAAACATGTCTATTCAACCCCGCATCAATCCAATCAACCCGATAAAAAGAAAAGAAAAAATGAAAATAAAAAACTTCCATTGCCATATATCCATAACGCTCTCAATTTCTCTCAAGATTAGAATTCACATAAAGGCCTACTTCCTTCCAACGTCTACCGTTCTTCTAGAACTGCTATCGGTTAGTTTTTCTCTTTGCTTTTCAATTTGTACATTAAATTGGATCAGGTTTTTATAATTTTGCTAGATTGTTTTTTATTTGACTTTTTGGGTTATATTTATGATTAAGGTGTTTGAGTTAGATATATATATATATATATATATATATATATATATATATATATATATATATATATATATATATATATATATTTGGTATTTGGTTAAATTAGATCAGGTTTTAATAATTTGGCTATATTGTTTTTTATTTGACTTTTTGGGTTATATTTCTAATTAAGGTGTCTAAGTTAGATTTTTGTACATACATACATATATATACATACATATATTTTTTTTTTGGTATTTGGTTAAACTGATGTGTGGGTATCTATTTATGGCGTCCGGTTAAAACTCAGATGAATGGAATGAAAGTCCTTAAGTGAGTTCTAGTTTCTTTTGGATACTTTAAAGATCAAAATAGAGCAATAGATTATTGGGCTTTTTCCTTTTCTAGGTCTTTTAGAAGAAGTAACGTGGATCTCTTTGGGGGATGCTTTTTAATTTCTTTAATGTATCATTCTTTTGAAGAATTAGGTATTAACTTCAGACAATGGGTATGACCATTTTAATAGTTTTTTGAATTCATTTTTTTCCCAATTCATTACACATGGTACAATCTTAGGTATCATACAACAATGAAAAAAAAAATGCCTCTTCAAATGTGGCATCATGATTATGTGATCAAGATGTGTATTCTATTCATGATATGTTGCGATCAGATTGTATTCTAATCACGCACCACAATTGTGTATGATCCATACTCTTAAGAGGATTGACTCTATATACCTTATGTGCCTACTTTGCTATAATGGATGTGGTTTAGTACGGTGTGACTAGGCGCCATGCATTTGAGTCTCATTTGAGACTAACTGTGAGAGTTAACAAAACTATTTTTTTTGAGAAATGAATACAAGCAATGCACTTACCAAATAGGACTACATTAATAGAAAAGACATTCCCAAAGCATCAAAAAATATTTTCAAAAAAACTGTAAAACCCAGGTAGAATCAAATGCAATCCAAATAGTGGTAATGTTTATTTGCAATGGTAAATATACGCATCGCCTTATCATGCATAGAGGTAATGTTTATTTTTCATGACTTCTATTTGTTTAGAGTTTAGAAAAAAAAAAAAAAATTGTTTTGGCTAGAAGGAGATGACGGTTGAGAGATTGAATACATATTGGATTGCTTTCAGATATGCTTTGTTAGTTTTATGTGTTTTTTTTAAAATAAAAATATATGGGAAAAGTTGGGTGTTTCACATTTGCTTAAGTTGGTAGAAGTCTTGATGGTGATAAATGTTTGTTTGTCACGGTTCAACAAAGGTGAGTGTGTGGTATGGAGTCTGATATGGGTGCACTCTCTTTCTAATTCAATCTATTTTGGTTCCTTTCTTTTTTATATAGAATCCTGTATATACATCAAATACCAAATTTCATCTTCCCACCCTGTTATGGTTTTTAGCAATTTAATTTTGTGGTTGTTTGTTTTGTAATGAATATGTGTTATTCATTTCGTTATGCGTGTTTGTTATTAGTGTTCTTAAAAAGTTCTATTACATCTAACTAATTGGCAATTTCAATTGTTAACAACATTCTATGTAATTTTTATCTATTTAGATTAGTACATCAATCTTGGGCATCCACATCCAATTGAGGGCTTCCTTAGCAGGTGTGAAAGTGATTCTACTGATCACTACTAAGTATATAAAAGATCTTATACTCCACTTATAAGTACATTAAAGTTCCTTTGAGCTATCAGCGATGCTTTCTCTTATTAAGCAGTAACTCTATCAATGACATTTACATTCCTTTAGACTATTGTATTGCATAAACAACAAATATAACTGACATATTCCTTGCAAAAAAGAATATTTCACAGATAGCTACTAGAAGCTCTCTCAATGTTCAATTGGATTGGATGTCCACATATTTCAATGGGATCTATCACAATGCTGATGGTTAGCCTATCATTTGAATTAAGTTTTTAATACAAAGTTAAAATTATTATTTGCATTTTTTCTTTTTTTCTTTATTGTTTCTTTAATGTTTGATAGAATGTGCTGAGAAACTTAAAACAACCATATTCATGGTTGGAGAAATTGGAGGGAATGAAATAGATGCTGTTACAGTAAGTATTATTAGCAAAAAAAAAAAAAAAAAATCCTTTTTATTTTCCTTGTAAAATGAATTGTTATGATTATTGATTCCGAATTCTCTATTATTGTTCTGTAGGATCATTGGTTATGGTGATACCCAAGTAGTTGTCACAAAAATCTTCCCAATAGGTTATTTACCAATCTATCTTACAGCAGTATACACTAACAATTCTTCTGCTTATGACAAAATTTGGCGAGTCTCTCTCTACTTCTAATAGAATGCATAAAAAATAGAACATGATATGAAGGAGAGTTAGTAATGGATTTTGTAATTTTTCAAGGTACAAGATTTGATGATGCAACTGTGCAAAACTTGTGTGTTAGAGGTGAATATTTCAATGACTTCAATAGATTCCAGTACACCAACCACATCTGGTAACACCGTGATATTAAATAAATAGAGTTAGAATCAAATTATCAATAATATTATTTTCTTTGCTTTTTAGGAGTTTTATGCTAAACGCATTGATTTAATTATGTTCAGGTTTTATTTCAAAAGTTTTGGTAGCCATAGTTGCCCCTTTTTCCAATCCTCAACTAAAAGAATTCCTTACTCATTTTATTGGTTAAACACATAATTTCTAAAGTTCTTAGTTGCTACTTGCTAGACTTTTTGGTTTTCAAATTCTGTGGTGAATGTGAGAGCACATTTGTTTCAGGTAGGGATTTCATCTGATGTAGTAGCAGCTGCTACAACAAAGATGGGAAAGGGTCTTAGTGATAGAAAAGTCATTGTTTTGCTATAAGTCTTATTGCCTTCTTCAAATTAATATAGAATCTCTATAGCATGTTATCGTATTATGATAATCAGTTTAGGATATTTTAATTCAAGTTTCACTTCAAAATCCCTTTGAATATGTTTAAGAGACTCCCTTTATACTCCTACTGATGGTAACATAGATTTTCGGATGGTATATGGGGTTTCAGTAGGAAGGGCATACGATAGAGCCAAAGATCGAGTTTTGTATTGCTAGAGACTCTACTTTGAGTTTGCTGGCAAGAAAAAGGGAAGGGCTAGCCATGGTTCATGGGGTTTTGGATGGTTCACCGACTACATTGTTCAGTTCCAAAGCCAAAGGAGTTGATGGATTTAGCAATTTCTGGAGAAGATTAATATGAACTAATTGTATTTGATTGATGGCAGTATAGTCTTCATTATTATTCCTGTTTCTTTTTCATCATGCGGCTTAGTGGCTTGATGAAAGTACAAATTAAAAAAAAAAAAAAAAACCATGAATCTAAATATTTATGAGGATTGAAAAAATTGACTTAGGGAAAACAGTTTGTTTCCCATTGCTTTAAGTTTTACACTTAGTTTGCTTTAAAAATCCCGTGTAGCGCACGGGCTACAAGCTAGTCAATCAATTAATATATATATATAAAAGTAGAGACCTCATGCGAGAGTGCATGAGATCTTGCCAAGTGGTGCTCTAATTTTATATTTAGTTTTTTTTTATCTCTTTCATTAAGTTTTTTACCTGTTATCCAAAAGTTTACATTAATTTATTTTACCGTTTTCCCTAAAAAAAAAAACTTATTTTACTATTATTTCATTAATATCTCATTAATTGCCTAAGTATAGGCCACATATTTCTCTTTTCACATGTCTTTTAGCATACCCACTATTTTAGTTTTTTATTTTATTTTTAAGTAAAGACTAATAATGATAACTAACCAAATAAGGCCCTAGAGAGATAAAGAGACACAAAAATATTGTGGATTGTTAAATAAAACCCATTATTTCACTATATATCACCAAAATAAAATACTTGAGACTAACAAAACATTTGAAAGAGAGAGAAAGAGGAATCTGAGGGGTTACCATCTTCATTATATTGGCCTCTCACTACCATCAAGACGCTGAAACCCCTATAGGTAATTTCTTTTTCTTCCTTTTTTAAATCAGAGGCTTAAATATGATTTAGGTTTAGATAATTTGGTTAAATATTTTTTGTTTTGGGTATATAAGTAGAGAAAATACTTGATGTGCAATGTAAAGCCATATTCTACCATGGTTTAATTTTAAATCATTTATAAGACACATATATACATACTTACCCACACCATGTCTTAATTTCGCACTATCAATGAGTGGAAGATGGTCAGAGAGATGGGTATACTTTCATTTTATGATATGAAATATGTGAACACAACACAAATTAGTTGATTTTTATGGTCTCGTAACTCTTTTGCATTAATTTTTGGTTTCATGATTTAAAAAACAAAAATTTAATCTTACTTTAAGAAGGCTACAAATATGCAATGAAGTCACTAAACTAATTTTTAATATCTCAAAATGTATATGTTTCTTACTCTAATTCAAGTTACTTTTTCTTTATAATATATGTACAATATGATACATAACCATCTTACACAAAATATTACAAAATTATTTGTGCATTACACAGACAACTTACTAGTTATATATAATAGCAGAAGTCTTTTTCTGCAATTAAGGAAGTCCTGGCACGTTAAAAAAAAATGCCACTTTAAAAACAACGATGTATACAGTTTAAACTTTAAAAGAGCTGTCCAGAGCACCGTTTGGAGAGTCTTTCTATCATCAAACGTCTTTATAAATCTCAATATAAAAAGAAAACTAACCGCTTAAATCAATAATCCACGATAAAAAGAATTGCTATACGGAGAAGGAGAGAGAGAGAGATCGAGAGAAAAGAGATTGTAATCGTAAGCCACCATTTGATTATCTCTTCAACCCTCTGTCTATTAAGCTTACTCATCCAAAACCTTCTTTTCTCTCACCACTTCATCCCCTTCCTAACCATTTGACAATTCCCCCTCTCTCTTCATTCTCATCTAAACGCAAATCTTTGGGTTTCATCCTCAATAGAAGTAAAAACACTCCCTCTTTCAAAAAATGGGTTTAATACTCTCTGTCATTCTCTCTAAGGTATTAGTCCAAACTACTGACTCTTCAAGAAGGTAACTCTTTTCTCTCTTTACAATTAAATCTGTTAGTATGAATTGCATCAGATATCTAAGAAATGTTTTAACTTTTATTTAGTTTTACTAATTCGTTAATATTTGAATTTATTTCAGTTTGAGTATTGTTGATTTCAATTAATTTACACCTAAGAATTTGTTAAATTAATTTTTGTTAATTTGATTTCTTTCTCTGATTTCGTAGCCGATAAATCATGTTCTTCTTCATCTTTCTCCTCCAACCCAAGTTAGTTAACTTCCCTAGAATCAAAATAGTTTCACTTTTCATAGACGCACACCATTTGCTTGATATAAAGCTTCCAAAGTATTTTCACGATCAAACAAACTTAACCAAATTGAGCATGTGGTTGGGTGTTGAGGATACAGAGAGAGAAGGTGACAAAGTTCGTAAGCCGTCAACATCCGTTCTCTCGCCAGACTTAGAGCACCATTAGGCTATATATCTGCCACCATCAGATCATTAGAACCGATTCCGGTACATTTTTTTTTCCATTTTTTTAGTATTGGGTGTGAAATATTACTTCTTATTGAATGTTTTTGTTAGATAGGTTTTGATTTGATTTTGGTTTTGATTCCTTTTTGTTTAAGGTTTTTGGGTTCTCCATGAAAATGTTTGTTTTCTCAATTTTTTGATTTTTTGATTTTTTCCTATTTTGGATTACAGAAATCACTAAGCCTTTCTCTATTTTCTAATATCTCGTTCATAGTTTTTATTTTTTATTTTTTTTTGGGTTTTTGATTTGGAAAACCAATTTTGCTGTTGATTCACCACCAATCTCCTCTTTCACAGGTAACTTTTTTTTCTCTCTCTCTCTTTTTTCCCTCACAATTTTTCTCTTTCATTCTTTGGGTTTTCAATTTTGGTAGATATTTGGATTCCAATTGGTTCTTAATTTTTCCACTCCTACTTAGAATTTTGATTTTAGGTTTTTGAATGTTTTGGTAGATATTTAGATTCCAATTAGTTCTTAATTTTTCCACTCCTACTTAGAATTTTGATTTTAGGTTTTTGAATTTCTTGATTTTAGTTGATAAGAGAATGTTTTATGACAACATAGCTAATAAGAATGCTTTTAAATTTTCTCAATCTTTGCAAGTACCTCAGTGCTAGTGATTGTGAGGGAAACCTTCATATTTATTACCTACAAACTTCTGATTATTCATACTTTCAAGTAAATGCATTCAATAAAAATATTCATTTCTGGTTATGCTTTTTGGGGTTTCTATACTGCTGTTTATCTTTGTGAGTTATGGACTTCTTTCATTGTAATTTTGGATGGTTCTTGCTTCATTTTGAACGAAATTTCCTGAATTTGCTGCAAATATTGATGGGTATTGCTTAATGAAAACTTATCTATCTCATACATGTGACTCCAACTTTTTTTTTAATCTAAGTTTTATATCAAGGTTAGCAATCTAACACTAACTCAAAAAACAAATGAAATAAATATGACTCTAGGCTTACTTTGTCTTGAAGATTTTCAGTTTTTTTTTTTGTTAAAGTGTATACGACATATGCTTTTACATTAATGATTTTTTTGTCATATAGCCGGTAATTTGTTTGTGTCTTTTTAAGACATTTCAATGGGTAATATAATAATTTTGTCTTGGAATGTGTTAAATTGTAATTCATAGGTCTTAATTTTATGTTTTCAGTTAGCTGTAGCTATTGCTTTGCAAGTAGCTTTTGTTTGCAGCATATATTTTTTGAAATTCATATATATATATATATATATATATATATGGTTGGAATCACATAGGTTTTTCCAGTTAGAATGAATTTTGAGAAAGATGAGGATGTGCAAACTCAACAAGCAATGTGGGAAGGACAACATGAACTTTCAACTAAGAAGACATATGCTAGGTACATGGAACTCTTCTTCCTTCTAATTTCAATTGGGTATTTGTTTTTGTGCTCCTTATTTTGAATTATGGTAAGGCAATTGATGTTTGTCATGTTTCGTTTGTTTGTTTGTTGTTGTTGTTGTTGTTTTTTTTTTTTTTTTTAGTGTTTAGATTTTTGCTGCCTAGAATGTTACTTTTATGTTGATGAAATATCTTAAAGTGCATATTGGGTTTTCATTATTGGATATTTTATTGCACTTATTATTACAAGATTGAATAGAGTCTTCCTTGATTGCATATACAAACATTGATGATTTTGAAAGAATTGAAAACTGCATTTTTTTTGGGCACTAAAAGTGTAACTATTGTGTTGTCTGTTTTGATTATACTCTTGATTACAATCAGTTATTGTTGAAAATTCTATTTGACTATGTTTTGGAGGTAATATGGTATTCTATTAATGATAAAATGATGGGTAGTTCTTTTGACAACAAGATAGTTCTTTGATCACATTATATGCAGGGAATGGTTGCAAAAACAATGCCTGATGTGTGTTTGATAAAATGTCTCAAAAATCTGCACTGCATACTGTTTCATAAAAATCTGCACTGCAATACACTATTTTATAAAATCGGCATTCTTTTAAATAACTTGCTGCATTGTTTTTAAATAACTTTCTGTAAACCAATTTTCTGTTTCGTATCCAATCTCTATGCTATGGTAATTTGTTTCACTGGTCCGTGTCTTCCTATGGCCTATACATACTGTTTGTCCGTGCCTTTATGCATTGAAGTCAATATATGGTGGTAGGCTACTTGAGGTGTTGGACATAGATTGGCCTTATAAACGTGCACTCCTATTGTTTTCGCATTAAATGCTTCTACAAATATTAATTGGATAGTTAGATTTTACTAGATCAAAGCAACCCGGAGATTTCATTTGGGAGGAGAAATTGAAAAAAAAAAAAATTGTTCTAAGTGTGCTTCTTTTTGTTTTCAGTTAGAGTTCTCACATGTCCAATTAAGCATTTTGTTAACTTTGGTACGAATTTTTCATGTTTACGCAAAGTGAGAAATTTTTTTATTTGAAATAATTGAGATTTAAGGAGCTGTTGTTGCCGTTGATATCACAATTGAGTATTATCTGAGTTTTCCTTTATACACTCTTTCTTTTTGTATCATTGTGTGCATGTTTGTAATTTTTTTTAATAATAATAATTTCAGATTGGTTATTAAGAAAGTGTAGGGATATAATACATATGATAAGTTTTGGATTTTTATTTAGTATGTTTGGGATTCAAGCATCTTTATATAGTTGTTTGGGCTAGAGTTTATATAGTTGTTTGGGCTAGAGTTTGAAAGGGATGGTGAAGGCTCAGCGTGCTAGGATGACGATTTTGAGAAGAGGTGATGGATTCCTAAAAAAGGTGAGAAGCTTACAATTTACAACTTTACATTAAGCAACATGGCATTTGGAATTGAAGTCAAAATCCAAAACATTATGGTAGGAAACATGTAAATGTTCAATTTCAATGAATAAAAACTCAAGTCATAAAACTTTCATGGTTGTTTGCAGTTGTTCCTCTGATTGATTATTTGTTTTAAAGTTTTCTTTCATTCTTTTCTTTTAGGTTTGGTATGGTCTGGGAAGAGCCATCCACTTATCCAAAAAAGGTCTAGGAAGAGTTGTAGACTTTGTTGGATGAATTATGTGGAAACTTTTACAAATAAGAGGAAACTATACTCAAGCTTTATAAAGCTTTATTCATATGGAAACCATTTTATCAAATTATAGTTTGTTAAATTCTGTTTAAGATGGGTGGATAATTCATAACAATGAGTACACTTATTTTTTATTTGTTCCTTTTAAATGTTGTTACAAACAGTATATTTATATATTGATTGCTGCCTCATTATTATGTGATAAAAATCTTTCCAGGTATCAATTAGATGCCAGATCTATAAAACCCTAAAACTTAATACCACATGCAGAACATAAACTTCAACATCAATGATGTGCCAGCAGTGATTAAAGCTTGCAAGGTGTTCCATAATTATTATGAAGTTAGCAAAAACTTGGTAAAATTGTTGATGTCTGTTTAGGTTTTGTGCAAACGTGATTTTTACTTGATACCACTTGCTAAAAACCCACTTCAAATTATTGATGCATAGGATTAAAATAAAGTAGGGGCATACTTGGGTCATGACTATCCGTTGGAATGCCCTCATGATCGCTCTTGCAGTTGCTATTGGCTTGCAAGAACGAATGGGAGGACTGCCTTTGTTATTGCAGCAGTTCATTTTGAATTGGCTTGAGTTTTCACCATTTATTTTATAGTTCAAATATGATTAAAATTATGATATTCATGTAAAATTAAAAAGCTTTAATGTATAAACTATACTTTCATAAAATTTTCTTGAGTATTGCACGGATTAGCGATTAATATATATAAAGTTTGAGATTTTGTTGTGGTTGTATTTAAATTAGAGTAGGGAAATTGAAATAATGTAAGTTATTTGACATTATCATCTCTTCTTTATATATAATTAAAACCTTTTGTGTTTCTTTCTCAAAAAAAAAAAAAAAAAAAAACCTTTTGTGTTCACTTTTCTGTATCGTATACTCACAAAAATAAAGTTATTATGGAACTTAAATTGTTCATCTCAAAAGCAGGAATTAAGTGTGTATATAAATATATATATATATATATATATATATATATATATATAAAAGTAAATTTATCAACTCTTGATACTAATTGGAATAGTAACCGTTGCAGTCCACTTTTTGTACTCTCACATGTCCATCCAAATACCAAATACTATAGGGTAAGACCACTCAACTTTTATGTCGTAGTAAGATCTCTTTATTTTGTCACGGTCAAGTGTGTCTTGTGCTGGCAAACTCGTTTTTAAAACCTCGTTTGAATATAATTGAGTTGTATGTTTAGTCTAAGATAGTGGTTGATGATCCTCATTTAAGACCAAAAAAAAGAAAAGAAAAAAAAACCAATCAAAATATAGAGATCTTGCTACCTTGACTACAAATTGATCAACCGAGATTCGTCAAACCTCGACTCTAGTCAACCAATCATGCATCGAGAAAACTGATTTCTCAATTTATGGCCCATGATGACTAAAAGGCATACGAATTTGTGCATTAGTGTTCAAGGATGTATTTAAAGTCTTATTATGTTATCATAACAATAGAGAGAACACTACAAAAAGAGGAGATTGTAGTGCTACAACTATGTGCCAATGGTTTTCTACCGAACATCTTCTTTGGTATCCATTGAAGATCAAAAAGTGTTCCATAGAAGACTTTTCACAAAGATCTTGCAATCAAGCTGTTGTTGTGGTGAGTTAAACTTGGGTTGGGTATACATGCATTGAAGAGATTCATAAGGTAGAAATTAAAATCCTACTAAGTTAGAATTGTATATAGTCACATGAGTAAGTTTTACTATAGGTAACAATACTAAGATTTGAATATTCTGTATTGTAAACTTTTTTGTAATATTTTTATTGCATTACCAGGTAATTATATCATTTAAAATAGGCATCGTTCATGCTTATAACTCTATTACTAATTAACATAGCAGTAACAAGTAAATTCCCGAGTTTAAGTCAATTTAGAATTATTTGAAAACATTTTAATAAATTGTAAACAAGAGTTCTGGAGTACTACACCTCAAGCCTAATTTTTTTTTTTTTTTTTTTCTTGTTGAAAACCCAACACTCTATATACGCATTTACTTCATATAAGTTTCATTATCTAGACTTAATTTAATTGTGCTAAATCCCTAAATAAGTTATATTTCTTTTTTCTTTTAAAAATTTTCATCCATATCAGTTAGAAAAGTCCATATAGAAAGGAATGATAGGCGTTTCAGTTCTTATCATTTTTTAAAATTGAAATTAGTTTACTCTTTTTTTTTTTAATTAAAAAATAAACACTGTTTACTCCTAATCTTTAAAAAAAAAAAAAAAAGTATACACTACACTAGATATATATTTTCTCTCTCATAATTGGTGGGTCCCATTAAGAAATGAGACCCACCAATTATTAGAGAGAAGCATATAATCGGTATAACTCCTAAAATAGACATTGTGAAAATACATTCTATGTCAAAGGGAGTATAGTTCTTATCCTCTAAAATAGGCATGATAATATATGCACCACATGTCCATGTTTCTTGCCTGTTGACTGTCAGCTAAGAACTACACATATCCCATTCCCTGTCTCCCATTCATTTTCATTCCTAACAGTCAATACAACCATTCTTCTTCCCTTTTTTTCCCTTGAATCTTTCAATTATACAAGCACAATTAATCGGCCTCACATACAAGATACTGTTAACACTAGTACTCTGTTGAAACGGGCAACACTATTGCAAAACAAGGTAATAAATTAATCACACAGTATATCATTCATGTTGGGTTTGCTTCCACAACTGAGCCAATTTGGTTAATGCAACATGAGAGGAACCACCTTCTTTCTGGGCTACCATGGCTTCTTCTCTGAAGCCCAAAACTCTCTCTCTCACCTCTCTCCCAACTTCTGACTCAAATAACTCCCTCACTCGCTTTTCCAACTCTTCTGCACTCACCAACCCATCTTCCATCTCCTTTAAACCCAATGCCACCTTCATTTCCTCCACCAAAAACACCCTATTCAACCTTTGCTCCGCATACAATGGCCACGCAACCATTGGCACACCAACACTGATTGCTTCAAGCACTGAGTTCCACCCACAGTGAGTCACGAATCCACCCACCGACTCATGACTCAGCACTTCCACCTGTGGAGCCCACTGTTTCACCACAAACCCCTTATCCTTTGTCCTTTCCAAGAAACCTCTTGGCAATAATTCATCCAAGTTTGGCTCTCTCTTTATCTGGCGGTGGATTTCTTACCACCCACAAGAACCTTTGCCCACTATTTTCCAAACCCACTGCCATTTCTTTCAACTGTTTCGCTGAAAACAATCCCATGCTTCCAAAACACAGAAACACAACGCTTCTACTTGGTTGCGAGTTTAGCCAATTCAAACACTCGTGTGCATCTCCATCTTGATTGCTGCTTGATATCAAAGGTCCAATACAAAATATTGGCGGAGTTAATCCATCTAGGACACATAGTCCATCTGACAATGCCATAATGATAGCTTTTTTTTCAAGCGAGTCGAACGTGTTTACAAGAAATCCATTTGATTTGGCCGTGTGGGTTGCTGTGTTTAAGAAATATTCATACCGTTGAGTAGTACGATCTGATATACCTACTGGCATGTCCGAAGCTGGGATAGGCGGTATGCCAGGAATATCAAAAAGCATGTTACTGAGATCTTTGAAGCTTTTATCCACGTTTTTATGCGAGGTGGGCATGTATAGAAACAAAGCTAGACCATTTGCGCCAGAGGTGAAGAAATAGTAAGTGGGGATGTCAAGGTTTGTGGCCACTTCGAAAGCAGCGTCACAGAAGAAATCAATGATAAAGGCTCTGAGTTTGGAGGTTTGGGAAATAGTTTTGAGGGTTTGGTGGAGATTTGGGTTGTTGAGGCATGGGATTAAGAAGCTGAGTTCTAGAAAGGAAGCAGTACTGCATGGAATTTCAGAGATGGGCTGGTCCGGTTGGAGGTGTTGGAATGTGATAGATGGGGTGGTGTAATTGACTGTGGCGATGTATTAGGTGATAGAGCTTGCTACATAATTTGGTGCGGTGGAGTTAGTATTTGTGTTTGGTTCGCTTAAGATGAGGATTGTGATGGAGAAAGAAGGTTGATGTTTGAGTATGAGCTTGCCAAACTCTACCATGGAGATCAGATGGCCTCTACCAGGAGAAGGGTATAGAACTTGAATTTTTTTTTTATTTTTTTATATATAATAATTTAATTTTTTTTATTTGTTTACCTTTAAAAAAAAAAAATAGGAACACCTTCAAGAAATATCAGGAACACCTTCAAAAATTTTATGCTAAACAAATTTTGAACTAAAAGGCATGCAGAGGCAGAAGTGTGTGCACACATAAGATGTGTGCTAATGCACAGTAGGGTGTGTACTAGACTCCTAATAATTAGTAAAAAAATGAATGAAGCAACTAAACACCAATAATTAATAATTTAATTAACTAATACATTATAAAAGACAAACAAATTAAATTATGTTCGGCTAAACAACAATTAATAATTTAATAATTAATGAAACAACAATACAACAAATTATAATTTATAAAAGACAAACAGATTTATGAAATAACTAAACAACAATAATTAATAATTTTATTAATATTTCAAATGAAATTATAGTTTATTGTGCCGGTACCTTTGTTCATTAATTTCTTTTCTTTTTATTTTTTTAATTTTTTTTCCTTTTGAGGTTTTTCGGTGTATAGAATGCAAATTTGTTTTGGTATTAAGAATTTTTTTTTTTTTTTAAGTACAAACTTCATGCTTGCCAAATTTTGAATTTCGGCCGGTATATACCAAAATGTCTCGAAACACCCGAAATGACCCAAAATTTTTTCAAAGTGGAATAGGAACACCCTGGACAAAATTCCTGGAGTCGCCACTGATCCTCCATTGTCACAAAGAAAGAGAAGAATGAGTTGGTGCCTCTTGCGTTTCCAACGAATATCAAGGTTTATCCAGTGGTTAAGTTCACACATATTTTAACATAGCACTGATAACCCCAAACCCAATAACAGACATGAAAAGGCTAGAGGTAAGAACTAAAAAAGTAAGAAAGATCCCGAGAGAGAAACTAGAGAGAGTGGTAGATGGGAAATAGATACCCACAGGCTCTGTACTGATAAAATCGGAATGAGAAACTATATATAATATAAATTACTTATTATAATGTCGCGGAAGCCTGAAAAAAACACACACGACACACGATGCTCTCTTTAATGAACATAAATTAAACTATTAGTCTTTGACTAGTAAATCTCGAATTCACAAAAAGTTCCTTAAATCCGCAATGTGATAAACTGGAATCTACTAGAGAAAGAATTCGACAAAAATCAGTCTTTTATTAATAATAATCTATTTACAAAATATATAAATACTAAAAGAAAAACATCTGAAACTCTAATTCACACAAATTATGTGATTAGGTGACAAAATACCGAAATTTACAAAAAATTGCAAAATTGAGTTAAATGCAAAATAATAAACTACTGATCTTAAAAATTGTTCCAAAACAAGCGAGACCTTATTCTGAGTAAAAAATTATTAAGGAAACAAAAATTACTATAAACAAAGAAATCGCTGCTTTGGAGACCTAAACGAAGGAATCAGCCATTTTCAAGGGTACGTCTCATGACAAAGCAACTGTAGACACCGCATTGTGTCCATAGTAACAACTATTGCTAGTGGCGGCTCCAGAAATTTTGTTTAGGAGATTCATTAAAATTTTTTAATAAAAACAAAATTCGAATATATTAAGTTATCGAGAAAAAATATAATAATAATAATGTGTGAAGTTTTACAATTTTATTCTACAAGTTTTCAAATTTTGAATGTTACATGATAATTCATTATGAGTATCTATTGCCAATGTGGGTAGTTATGAGCTAATGACCATTTTATTTTGTTAAGTTTGTCTAACATTTTTATCTTTATCAAGTCATTATTATCTATTTGACTTTGTTTTTATAAAAAAATTTAGACTAAATGAGTAATCTCAACTCAATGACTCCATATTAATTATTGACGCATACAATCATACTCATTTATACATAAAATTATACACTTTGTGTCTACTTCACTAATCAAATGCTTGAACAATCACTAACTTTACAATTTTTTTCTTAAATTTTACTAACTTTATAATAAAAAATTATTATAATATGATGAAAATATACACGCATGTCAAAAAACCTTCTTTATTTCTTAATTATTAAATTATGTAAAGTTATCTTGTATTTATATTGTACACATAATCATCCACATACATCATAATTTATACAAATAACATTATAACAAAATGTAATATACACAATCAATATTAGACACACTCACACAAATATAATATAAACTTATAAAAAAAATTACACTCACAAAAACTCACTTTTTAATTTTAGTGTAAAAAATACTTGTAATAAGGATGTGTAAAATTTAAGTCAAGATGGGCAAAAAAATATTTTTAAGAATAAATTAAAGTATTAATCTAACAAAAAAAATATTATATATATATATATTTTTTTTTTGAAGTCAAAGGTTTATTTGAACCCCAAGCTATAACGCCGCCCCTAACTATTGCTTAGAAGATCGTTTCGCTTCAGCCTACTAAAATTTATGTGATTCTAACTTCAAAATTCATAGTTTTTATTAATGTCTTTTTACCTGGATGATTTTATACACACGTAAGAGTCCAGAAAGACGATATGTTCTGAGTCACATCTCTCCAATACAACATGTTTACATATTAAAATTGCAAAAAAATCGTGAATGGTGGTAGCTGGGATTAGTCAAAATAACAACACATGACTCCCCACAAAAAAAAAAAAAAAAAAAAAAAAAAAAAAAAACAACAACAACAACAACACATGACTCCACCAACAAAAGTTTGCTCAAAAGTTCAATGAATATTCATTTAATATGCTTACCTGCCACATCATTTCAACACACCTATATGCACTGGTATTTACAAGTATGTTACACACAATGTGAAGCTCTCTTCATACAGGGATAGAGTCGAGAGACCAAAATGGATACCATAGTATTGTATCCATCACCATTCATGGGTCACATAATCTCCATGATTTTTATTAATATCTTTTTACCTTATGCAATGATTTTAGACACACATAAGAGCAATCACACCAGTTCCTCTATTTTACACATCCATTTTTACACTAAAAACCTACTTTTTATATTTTACACATACACTTTTACAAAACACCAATATCAGTTCATTTATTCTATCACCTCTATTAATTAAATAATCAATTTCCTCACATTTTTTATTATTTCTCTAATTGCCAGAGCTATATTCGCGCGCTCTCTCTCTCTCTCTCTCTCTCTCTCTCTCTACCCATTTTAGATCAACTCTCCCTCTCGATCAACTCTCCCTAGCTCGGATCCGCTCCAATCTACGAGCTCCGAGCTCGGATCTACTCTCCCTAGCTCCGATCCGCTCCGATCCACGAGCTCCGATCTACTCTCCCTAGCTCCGATCCATGAGCTCCGAGCTCTGATCCATAGGCAAGACCCACGAGCTCCGATCCAGTCAAGCACTGATCGTTCCGATCAAACGCCGATCTGTGTTTGTGTATCTCTGTTTTTTTTTTTTTTGAGCAAGTGTATCTCTGTGTTGATTCTCTGTGTTGATTTGTTTGTGTGGATATGTTTGTGTATGGGTGTGTTTGTGTGCATCTGAGGAAAAAAAAGAAGATGAAGAGAGAATTGAGTTTGTTGAGCACGGATAAGAGAGAGAAAAAAAGGAGCGAACAGAAAAATAATAAAATATTGCATGAACGAGCTACAATAGCCGTGTATATTTACACGGTTACTGTAGCTCGTTCATGCAATATTTTATTATTTTTCTGTTCGCTCCTTTTTTTTCTCACGGTTACTGTAGCTCGTGGATGGATTTGCAAGATTTTACCCAGTTTTACACCCACCGATGTAGGTGTTTTTTTTACCAAAATGTGTAAAATAAAAAAAAATTTATATTATAAAAAATTATAAAAGAACTGATATAGTTGCTCCAAGAGTCCAGAAAGATGATATGTTCTGAGTCACATCTCTCCAATGCAACATGTTAACAACAAGTGACTCCACCAACAAAAGTTTGCTCAAAAGTTCAATAAATATTCATTTAATATTGGTTTATGCTTAATTTTTTTGGACAAGATTTGTCCACAGACTCAGCACACAACGTCTTCAAGTAATACTCTATCAACGCATTTTTAGTATGATGGTCACTTTATAAATATAATTATTTCTAGAATATGAGGGTAAAGGTCGAAGTTTAAGTTTTCAGAAGAACTTTAAACATATACATTTAGATTAAGCTTGATTAAAATTCTATCGTAAAAAAAAAAAAAAAAAAAAAAAAAAAAAAAAAAAAAAGTAATACCGCAACTTTTACGTGACGGCATGCGACATCTCTTCCGAATCTATCTTATAAAAAAAGAAAAAGAAAAAGTAATACTGCAACTTTTACGTCACGGCATACTACATCTCTTCGGTATTTTAAAATGTTGATTTTATTCTGAACATTTCCCCGACCCTGCCAAAAATCAGGAGAGGAAGAAAAATTATGCAAGTTAGAACAAATCCGATTCACTCTCTCCCCGTCATTTTCTTAGTGAAACGTGTCATTCCTAACATTCTTTTTTTTTGCTGAATGTGTCATTCCTAACATTCAATACAACCATTCTTTTTTTCTTTTCTTTTTTTCTTTTCTAAATCATTTAAACACAATCATTCATGCTATTAGAATTCATTTCTCTCTCTTGTATGTGTGTCTTTTGAATCTAAGCAACACTATTATAAATTAAGTTAATAAACTAATCAATCGATTCGCATTACAATATATCATTCATTTTGTATAAATAATTATCATACATATCACGTTTACATAGTGTAGCATTAAAACCTTATCATATGATAAATTTAAAAAAAAAAAATCACATTCTACCCTAAATCTCCTCAACCTTTTTCATTTCTAGGGGCTCAAATTTACATTTTGGTGTAAGATGCTATTAATTTCAAATTGTGTGCGTACAATTTTATGTTAGTGTGATAAACACCACTCTTTTGTAAAATTAATTTTATATTCTCATAATTAATAATTAATTGATAATTTATTAAAATAAAATAGCAAAATAATTTTTATGATAAATTCTTTTTCCCATTCCCTTATTTTCCACCTCCAAATACTAAACACCAACAAAGAAGTGTTTTCTTTCCCCCTTTTTTTTTTCCTTTCTCATTCCTTACTCGATCTTTTCATTTTTCTTCCCTCCTCATTCGTGCAACAAAACATAGTCCCAAGTTCCCAACCAATAGAAGAAGAAAAATTGACTTTTTCAAAACTGTGCTTACCTGCCACATCATTTCAACACATATATGTGCACTGTTATTTACTATTATGCATACACACAATGTGAAGCTCTCTTCATACAGGAATAGAGTCGAGAGACCAAAATGGAGACCATAGTATTGTATCCATCACCAGGCATGGGTCACCTAATCTCCATGGTAGAGCTAGGCAAACTCATCCTCAACCACCACCCTTCACACTCCATCTCCGTCCACATCCTCATCACTACTCCATCCATCCACTTAGGCTCCACCGCCCCATACATCGCTTCCGTCTCCGCCGCCACCCCTTCCATCACTTTCCACCACCTCCCCCCTCCCTCTCCCCCTCTCGACCCAATTTCCTTCCCCTCCTTCGAACTTTTCATGTTTGAACACCTTAAGCGCACCGACCCTCATGTCCACAAAGCCCTCTTATCAATCTCTCAATCTTCCCCTATCCAAGCTTTCATTATTGACCTTTTCTGCAGCACCGCCCTCAAAATCGCCACTTCACTCCACATCCCAACCTACTATTTCTTCACATCCGGCATCAACTGCCTCTCCATGATCATTTACATACCAAGCCTTCACAAAAACACCACCAAAAGTTTCAAAGATTTAAACCACACACTTCTTCACGTCCCAGGCTTACCACCCTTCCCTGCATCCCATATGCCTGACCCAACGCTTGATAGAACCAAAGAAACCTATTCATGGTTCGTAAACTTCGCAACCCTTTTGCCAAAATCCGCTGGAATCATTGTTAACTCGTTTAACTCGCTCGAACCAAGAGCCTTGGAAACTATATCAAATGGATTTTGTGTCCCAGACGGTCCCACCCCACCTATCTTTTGCATTGGACCATTGATTGCTTCAAATGAACGACATGGTGATGAAGCTGAGCAGTGTTTGAAATGGCTGGCCAAGCAATCTAGCAGAAGCGTTGTGTTTTTGTGCTTTGGAAGCTTGGGCTTGTTCTCAAAGGAGCAATTGAAGGAAATAGCTGTAGGGTTAGAGAGAAGTGAGCAAAGGTTCTTGTGGGTAGTTCGGAGTCCACCTACAAAGGAACAAAGCAAAGACTTCTCGCCACCACCTGAACCGGATTTGGATTCGTTACTCCCAGACGGGTTCTTGGATCGGACCAAAGAGAGGGGACTAGTGGTGAAGCAATGGGCACCTCAGGTGGCTGTGTTGAATCACGACTCGGTGGCTGGGTTCGTGACTCATTGTGGGTGGAACTCGGTGCTGGAATCGGTTGTGGCAGGCGTGCCAATGGTGGCGTGGCCACTCTACGCGGAGCAAAGGTTTAACAAGACTATGTTGGTAGAGGAGTTGAAGCTAGCTTTGCCGATGAACGAGTCAGAAGGAGGATTGGTGAGTGCGGCCGAGGTGGAGAAGCGAGTTAGAGAGTTGATGGACTCGGAGAAGGGAAACTCAATAAGGGAGCGCGTCAAGGCTAAGAAAGAAGAAGCAATTGTGGCAACGAGTGAGGGCGGGTCTTCACGAATTGCATTGGCGAAGTTGGTTCAGTCATGGAAGCGAGGATGAGATTTTATCAGCAGCAAAAAAAGATGTTTCACCATCACTTTACCAAACAGAGAGTAGCAGTTTACACTTCACTCTATCTTCCTTTTGGGACGCTTGCAGCTTGATCCTCTGTTCTTTGCATGAGTAAGAATAACTACTTGCTTTCTTTAAGAGTTGGTCCAGCTCCTGTTATATCCTCCATTGTGGCTCTGCTTGAAGTAAAGAGCTGGGTTTTTTGCTTGTGTTCAAATTACTTTTATGTATGGTACAATTTATGCTGTCCTTTTCTTTCGAGAAAACAATCCTTGTTGTGAAATAAATGATATATATATAGGCAAAAGAATAAAATATGAGGATAATATTATATTTAAATTGCTTATTGTCTAGTACCACGATATCTTATTTTTGAAACTGATACACGTGTATCTTTCTTTTTTACTTTCACTGCTGTCTAATTTTCTCGGTACATTATAATGGGAGCCAATGGCAAAGTTAGAAATTTAGGTCAAGAGGGTAAGATTAAAAGTAAAAAATTAATCAATATTAATAACAAAATAAATAAACAACTATATGATAATGTAATTATCATATAGAATCTAACATAAAAATTTAATTTATTTTTTCACACCTAACTTATTTTTATTCAATTGCTCTCGACGATTTTTCATATTATGAAATCGTTGCATGATTTCTTCACACTCAATCGTCTTGAATATATCTTTCTCAATATATGTGACTAAGCAATCATTCATCAATCATTCATCTACTGATTTTCTATTCAATTGCGTAATCAATTTTTAATTATATTTATTGCTGAAAAAGCTCTTTCAACAGTGGTTGTTGTAACTGGTAAAATCAATGTCAAAGTCATTAATGATTAAACTAACGGATATGAAACATCTTTTTTCATTTCTACCATCTTTTCAGCAAGGTATACAATTGCTTTAAGTGCTGAAAACTCTTTAGTGGACCGCATGTCATGGATGTATGTCTCAAGTTGATTATCCAAGAAAGAAACTTGAACTGTTGAAAAAACACTTAGATAAAACTAAGCAAGATGAATCAATTTCTCCTTGTTGAATGCTAAAAATAAGTTATCTAGGTTCAAACACATAACACAAAGTAATAATTCAGAATTTTCAAAACGACTATTAAGTTCCTGAAGTTGCATATCTATAACAGTATAAAAAAGCTTCACGTGATAATGATGTGAACTTTTCATGTTTTTAGCTTTTCGTCGTGACCGAGGTTGATATAAATCATCCATATCAGGGACATCAATGCTATTTTTTTGCACAAAATGCAGAAACCCCCTCTAGCAATGAGTTCCACCCATCATCTCTCATGACCTATAAACGTTTCTTTGAAATGTCAACCAACTTCATAGCATTCACAATAATTTGATCTTCTTGTTGTAATGCCTGTGACAACTCATTACTTATGCCAAGCACACCTTTCATCAAATGTAAATCAAACATGAATTCAAATGTTTGGAGAAAACCAATTAAGATATTTGTTTCTGCTCTCTGATCAGAATCTAAACCATCTTCTATAATAGTTTCAATCACATCAATTACAGAAGAAAACATGTGAATAAGAGTAACAAGTGCACCATAATGAGAACTCCAACATGTATCTCTAGGTCTTTTTAGACTCATTTCTTGATTCAAGCCACGACCAGTTGAAATTTCATTATTTTTTAGTACTTCTATAACTTCAGCACTATGTTTTTCACGAAGAATATCACAACATTTGCATGATGCTTCAACAATATTGAATACCTTTGAAACCAAGTTAAAAAAGGTTGCAATCTGGATGTGATTTTTTGCTACTACAACTAATGTTAGTTGAAGTTGATGTGCAAAGCAATGAACATATTAGGCAGAAGGATTATCTTTCAAATAAGAGTTTTTAGTCCATTTAAGTTACCTCGCATGTTGCTTGCCCCATCGTAGCCTTGTCCCCGCAATCTACTAATGCTTAAGCTATGTTTATTAAATACTTCTTCAATTGCACTCTTAGTGTCACAGCTACTATATTATTAACATGTGTAATGCCTAAAAAGCACTCATTCACATGTCTCATTTTTTCTACATAACGCAAAGCAATTGCCAATTGTTCTTTAGTAGACATATCACATGATTCATCAACTGTAATAGCAAATTATGAGTCTTTAATTTCTTTAATAATAGCATTTATTGTCTCAACTGCTGCAACATTTGCTATTTCTTTTTGGATATCAGGAGAGGTCATTTGATGATTTTCAAGAGCATTTCGAGGACTGCCTTATCAATTTCTTCATTGTGTTTTGCAAGAGACTGTAATAATTCAAGAAAATTTCCTTGATTATAGGAGTCTTTAGATTCATCATGGCCATGAAATGCTAATTCTTGTCGTTGTAGAAAACAAATACAATCCATTGATACATTCAAACGAGTTCGATATTCCCTTTTCTCAACATCCGATTGCTTCTTTATAACTATTTGAATACTTTGTCTCTAGTTTATCAAAGCTTCATATTTTCTTTGAGCTATATTATGTGCTCTGTTGTGATCCCCAACGTGATTTTGTAATTTCTCATTCTTCTTTTTTTCCAATTTCTGAGTCCTTCAGTAACAAATGAGTCTCCCCTCCTTGATCTCCAATATCAGGTTGAAAAAGATAACAATATAGACAATATGCAGCATCTTTCATAATGCTATATTCCAACCAACTAGGATATTCTTTGAAGCACAATGGATCAAATCGACGCTTTGTTTTGTTAAATTGACTTTGTGGAAAATCATGGTCAACTGGTTGACAAGGTTCATTTTGTAGATAATACCTTCTAATTTGATCTCTTTCATTAGGATGATAGTTAGAAATTTTTATTTTTAAATCAGGATCCGTGGGAAGATTTGCAACATCCACTTAGATACGAGTTCGTTTAGGATTTGATCCGGGCTCATTATTATAATCAAGGTTCTCCATAATCTCAATTAAGTACAAATATTTATGTCATATCATTAAAATAATGAAAAATAATTACCAATTTATGGTTAATAATAATCAAATTAAGAGATCATTATAAATACAAATAGTTTAAACATATAATTTGAATTATAAATTTATGGTTAAGAATAGTCAAATCAAGAGATCTATCTAAATATAAACAGTTTAAACATATAATTTGATTCTTTAAAAAATTAAATAAATAAATCAAAGCAAAAGTATTAAGAGTATGCATACCTATAAATATTTGAATATGTGACTTAAAACCGAGCTTGAATGCTTTTAAAAGCTTCACAAAAACTTTGAGGTCCAAACCGGGTATCAAAAGATTTTTTTATTTTTTATGGGAGGCATGCTTTGTTTGTATTATATATACACTTTTTTTTTTTCCTAGAGTTCTATGCCGGTACTGATTCCTATTTCGTGTAGGTGTAGCAAGGTTGTTATTATTATTTTTTTAATCATTACCAAGTGAGACCTATGGTTTTATATTATAGTTGTAGTACGTTTTTGTTTTCAAAAATCCATCAAGCTACTGTGTTCTAACTCCTATTCAATGTAGAGGTTTGTTTTTAATCATTACTAAATGGGACCCATTGGTTTTATATATTAGAATTGTAGTAGGAGTAGAAGTCTACTGAGAAAAGGTACCGTGAATTGAGAATTTTTTTTTTGTCTTTTGTGTCAGGGAAATAAAGCATTTTAGTTCATTATAATATTATTAGTGGAAAAAATTGAAAGTTTACAGGGCACCTACCCCCTCCCTCCACGCTTGATGGGAGCAAATGCTAATATATATAGGCGGAAGATGAATTGATGAAGCAATTACAAAGGGAGCAAGATTCCCTAAAGTTGCTGCACCCATTTAATGTGATGGACTTGCATCCATCACTTGTGAAAAGTAAATAGTTTATATTAAAAAGGGAATAGTGTAAAACAAAAAGTGAATAGTATATAACACTCCTCTTGGATGACCACTCGTTAATTAATTAAGAATCTACCTCGTTAAAACCTTGCCAAGGAAAAACCCAGGGGAAAAAAAACCAGTGGCAAAGGAAAAAGAGTACAGTATTCGAGTGAGTTTTTTTAAGTGCCTTTAGATTGCCTCATTAAAACCTTATAAAGGAAAACCCAGTGGAAAAAACCTAAGAGAAGGAAAAAGATTACAATCAGCACAGATCATTTTCTCCCCCTTATGAGTACATATATCTTCAAAGATCTTTAAGCTGATACGTACCAATGTTATGTACTATCTTCTTAAATGTTGCGGCTAGTAATGACTCAGTGAATAAATCTGCCAAATTGTCACTTGACTGTATCTGTTTGATATCAATTTCACCGTTCTTTTGGAGCTCATGAGTATAAAAGAATTTTGGTGAAATATGCTTGGTTCGATCAACTTTGATATATCCTCCCCTGAACTAAGCAATATAGGTAGCATTTTCCTCATATAAGATTGTGGGCCTTTTTTTGATTGATGATAAGCTGCTCTTTTCTCGAAAGTGTTGAATTACTAATCTTAAACAAATGCACTCACGACTTGCTTCATGGATTGCAGTAATCTCCGAGTGATTAGAGGACATAGCAGATAATGTTTGCTTGACAGATCTCCATGAAATGGCAGTGTTGCCACAAGTTGTGATCGGCCTTTACATGGATCAAAAAGATAACCTACATCTGCATATCCAATAAACTATGGATTCAACCCTTTTGGATAAAAAAATCTCAAGCCAATCGTACTACAGAGGTATCATAATACACGCTTGATTCCATTCCAATGTCTTTGAGTAGATGCAGAACTATATCTTGCTAGCCAATTTACTGAACAGGCTATGTTAGGCCGTGTGCAACTTGCAAGATACATTAGAGCACCAATTGCACTAAGATATAGTATTTGCAGACCAAGAATTTCTTTATCATCTTCTCAAGGACGAAAATGGTCCTTTTTGACATCTAATGACCTACCCACCATTGGAGTATTCAAAGGATGAGCTTTATCCATTAGGAGTTGTGTTAGGGCCTTTTCTGTGTATGTTGACTGATGAACAAAAATTCCATTTGGAAAATATTCAATTTGCAATCCAAGGAAAAATTTTTGTCTTGTCGAGATCTTTTATCTCGAACTCATTCTTTAAATAATTTGCAGTTTTTGTAAGCTCTTTCTGGAGTCCCCACAAGATTTAAATCATTAATGTATACTACAACAATAGCAAATCTGGATTCTTAGTTTTTAATAAAAACCAATGTTATTAATTCCGTTTCAGGACCCGTTCCATTTTGTCTGTGGAACGGAATATTTCGGTACCGGCTTATTTAAGCATACCATTTCAAGGTGTTTCGGGTTCCTTAATATATATATATATATATATATATATATATATATATATATATATATATTATTACTATTATATAAAAATAATGAATTTAATTTTTTTTAAATCTTAAATAAAGTGGGGTTAAAAAATATTTAAATATTTTTAATTTTCTACAAATAAAATTCATAATTGTAAACAAATTAATAAATGTACAGTGTATACTCTTTCCCCTTAAAAGCAAATGAAGTAAAGTTGATAAAAAATTTATGTGAATATTTCTTTAACTTTTTACTTGTGGCATTATTGTAAATAAATAAGAATCTATGATTAGTTTTTGAGCTAGGAAATTTCCTAGAAGTTTCCTTACAACCTCCATTACTCCACACGTATGTTCCATTTCCACTCACCATGTCCTTTCCATCTGATCTCCTCCATTCTTCTTCTCCAGTCTCCACAAACTTCTCTGCTTCTTTTTTTTAATGCTTTCCTTGGTTTTAAGTTTTAAGGCTTCCTCACACAATCAAGGCTGGACCCCAACATGCCTAACAAGTAAGTGTTCTCAAGCAAATGAAATGTCAACAATAGAGCAGTGTGGTTGCTCAAAGAGACAATGTTGAAGCTGAATGAGAAACAGTGAAGCCCAAAACGGCGTAGATGAGCTTTTAGTTTTTTTTTTTTTTTTTCATAGTAGGCTAAATCCTGTACCGGCCAGAATTTGCATCTTGGCCGGAATTGGCCGAAATTGTCCGGAATGACTGGAATGGCATTAAACTGCCAGAAATCTGACCCAAGGTGGAACATGAGGTATTTTGGTACCGGTTAGCATACCGAAATGGAAAATTCCGGCCGTTCTTGTCAGAATGGAACAGAATTAATAACAATGATAAAAACGCATGGACAAATTGGATTATTCAAAAATCCTTCTTTTAATAAGTATTCATTGAGGCGATTGTACCACATCCGTCCAAGTTGTTTATATCCAAATAAGGACCTTTGTAGCTTGATAAAATACATGCTTCGGGATGTGGAGTCATATGCTTCAAGCATTTTATATCCTTCAGGAATTTCCATGTATATATCATTATCTCATGATCTGATATGTTGTAACCACATCCATTAAACGCATGTCTTAATTTTCTATTACCACCAAGCTAATAAAAAATTTGAATGTAATTGCATCAATTACAAGAGCATATGTTTCCCTATAATCAATGTCAAGCCTCTGTGAGAAACCTTGTGTCACAAGTCATGCTTTGTACCTTGTAATTTCATTTTTCTCATCACACTTTTGTACAGATACCCATTTATATTCGACAAGCACTACACCCTTAGATGTTTGGACTACAAGTCCAAATACTTCATGTTTTTCAAGTGAATTTAATTCTGCCTAAATTGTCTCTAACCACATTGGCCAATCATTTCTACATCGACATTCTTCGACAGAGTGTGGTTCCAATTCAAGATCATTACTTCTGGTAATGTCAATGGCAACTTTGAATGAAAATACGTTGTCAACAACAATTTTATTTCTATCCTATATATCTCCTGTACTCACATAACTTATTGAGATCTCATTATTTTCAAGTACCCAATCCTCTTTAGGGGGATAACCCTTCAAGCGATTCCTCTTCAGGAGGGTCATTTTTAGAGGGTCTATTTTCAGGAGAATTATGAATTTTGGATAGATTAATTATTTTTGTGGCCTGTTTCATGGGTATAGCTTCTTCAGGAGCAATGACTTGATTTTCTTGCATTTTTCTCTTTCTAGGGATTTTATCTTTAGACCCAATAGGTCTTCCACACTTCAAGCATGGTTTAGACTCATTTGCAATTGTATTAATGGATTGTCCTACAGGAACTTCAATCCTTGTTGGGGTATTAGCAGCTGGAATGTGAGATTTCACAATTTTCTTACTATCAGTGAATACATCTAGTAATTGGTTTGCAATACTATGTAAATGAATAATCCTCTAAACTTCAAGTTCACACTAATTTGTGCAAGGATCGAGATGGGATAACATCAAAGCATTCCAAGTTATCTCTCGTTTTGCTTCTGGCAACGAGTTTTCTCCCCCTAATGTCAAGAAGATTGTTTCATCAAAATGACAATCATCAAAACGTGCCTTAAAAAAATCACCAGTTGAAGGTTTAAGATATCTAATAATAGATGGAGAATCAAAACCAACATAAATTTCAAGTCTACTCTGAGGACCTATTTTGATGCATTGTGGAGGTGTAATGGAAACATATACAGCACAACCAAAGATTCGAAAGTGAGAAACCAAATACCACAAACAAGTTGCATTGGAGAGTGTTTATGGTAAGCAGTTAGTCTAAAACGAACTAATGATGCAACATGTAATATGGCATGTCCCCAAGCAAAAAAAGGCAATTTTATTTTCATAAGCAAAGGACAAGCAATCATTTGAAGTCTTTTGATCAATGATTCAGCTAAACCATTTTGAGTGTGTGTATATGCAATAGGGTGTTCAACACCAATTCCAATTGACATGCATTAGTCCTTGAATGGTTGATGATAGTGATGATTTCTACAGGCCGTCAATGAGTTAAGGAGGCTGACGAGAGGATACAACCCATCAGCCAAGTCTCATTAGGATTCCTCCTTTTTGACATTCAAGGCCATATCCCTTACATAGCGACGTTAAGCTGACGGATCACGGTGACGAGTCAGGGCTGACGACCTTGGCTGTAAGGGCCCTTGGCTGACGTTCTTTGTGGTGACGACCTTGGCTGACGTTCTTTGTGGAGACATACATAGGCTGACGATAGTGTAGGAGGTACACGTGGACTGACGACCTTGGCAGGTAAAAGCTGAAGGAGTAATCCAACCTTCATTTTTAGCCTATCTTGACTTCTGCTTATGTGAATATAAGGAAAGTTCTTGCGCTACACGTTCGACTTTAGTCAAGAAGATTCCTATAAGGAAAGGGCTCAATACAATAGGCAAAGATCCACAAATTACTCTTTTAAAAGGAAAGTACTTCTTCACCAAGGCGCTTATTTCGGCCACATACCACTATATATACCCTAGAACCCTCATGACCCAAAGGTACGCACAATTATCTCAGCTCTGGCACTCTAAGGTTGTTTAAAAGACTCTAATTTGATCGTCGGAGGGTTTTTGGCCGGCACCACACCGGTGCTCTCTGTCGATCATCTATTTTCTCTTCGCAGGTGTTGCTTCAATTGGAGGAGTACTCGCAGCTTACTGGTGATTTCTTCGGCATCATCAGTTGAAATGTAAATTCACCTGCATTATCTAAGCGAATTTTCTTAATTGGATGATCAGGAAATTGTGCCCACAACCTAATGATTTGAGCAATCATTCTAGCAAAATGCAGCATTCCAAGTAGAAAGTAGACAAATATATAACCATCTTGTTGATGCATCTATTAACACTATAAAATATCTAAATGGTCCAGAAGGTGGATGTATAGGTCCACAAATATATCTCCTTGAATTCTTTCTAAGAAAGATGGAGATTCTATACCAATTTTTGATGGTGATGGTTTGACAATTAATTTTCCTTGAGAACAGGCACTACATGAATAGTCATTTGGTGAAAGAATCTTCTAATTCATTAAGGGGTGTCCATGAGAGTTTTTAATGATTCTACGCACCATTGTTGATCTCGGATGTCCAAGATGATTATGCCAAAGTATAAAGATCCTTGGATCAGAACACTTCTGGTGCACTGCAACATTTGTTTCAATCGATCTCAATCTAGTATAATATAACCCAAAAGAGAAAATATGCAGTTTTTCTAGTATGAGCTTCTGGCTCGTAACTATTGAAGTAATATAAAGATATTCTTCACTGCCTTCATTATTGGTTTTAATATGATAACCATTACTTAGTATATCTTTAAAGCTAAGTAAATTTTTTCTAGATTTAGAAGAATACAAAGCATCATCAATACAAAATTTTCGCCCCTTAGGCAACATGAAATTTGCTCTTCCAAAGACTTCAATTATGTTTGATGAACCAAATATGGTATTGACCTTAGCTTTGATTGAAGTTAGGTTTTGATAATACTTCTTATCTTTAAGTATTGTGTGCGTTGTTACACTGTCTACTAGACAAAAATCTTCCTCAATCATCTTGGGATTGAAGCTATGAGTAAGATCCATGTCTCTTCAAGTATGCAAAACATATACTTTGAATTTTAATACTCTGAAATAAAATAAACACATAATGAAGCAACTTTAAATTCATTAATGATAATCAGAATACAAATTAGAGTAATGATATTGCACAATTAACATGTAGATATATAAAAAGATCATAAGGAGAATACAAAGGAAAAATAGGAAAATCATATTGCTAATACCAAATCTATATCTCTAGCTTCTCTCTATTTTCTTATGTGTTTTACAATGGATGTGTGCAAATCTATATATAGAGGGAAGTGCAAAAGCTTTAGCAGTTGAAAGCTTACCATTTATGGGACAAAATCCCATAGATCTAAAGCAAAGGATTCCTTAGGATAATGCTTTCAGATTTTTTCCCCCTTACTACAGTGGGTGGATGGCTAATAAGCCACCCACGTGAACAATGAATGGGTGTGTCAGGATAATAGATGTGATTTCCTAAATCATAGGTTCTTCCTAGACTGATTAATTAGCGAGATTATATATTTGAAATTTAAATTGAACTTCATTAACTTAAACACAAACATAATTTACATAGCATAATGTAATGATACAATAAGATGAAATACTTAATATGTATGATTATTTTGATCACCAATCAGATTCTAAGTTTCTCTATTTATATCCCCAAGAAGTCAGAAGCTTTAAGATGAGTAATATTTACTCCACCTGAGGCATTAAGGTAATCCTCTGGATCACCAAGTTTAGCAAGGTTCACTTCAACTCCTTTTCCTTTCTCTTTCAAGGAGGCTTGGTACAAGTCTACCAAATGCTTAGGCGTATGACCTGTACGTGACCAATGCCCTTTTATGCCACACTTATAACATTTGTTTTCATGGCCCTTTTGAGATTTGTATTGTAAATCCTTGCCATTTTCATGTTGTTTTATCTCATTTTGATTCAACCATTTGTTATAAGGTTTGTTTTGCCCCGTTGAAGGATATGAGCATGTCTCCCCCTGTTTTAGATTTTTTACCACGTCCACGCCCACAACCTCTATTTCCTCCATTTCTTTCAAATGATATTTCATTCACTTCAGGGAATGGTGTGGAGTCGGTTGGGCGAGACTGGTAATTTCTCAATAGAAGCTCATTATTTTGTTCAACCACTACAAGACATGATACAAGTTCTGAATATTTTTCGAACTTATGCTCTCAATATTGCTGCTATAGCAGCATATTTGAGGCATGATATGTAGTAAATGTTTTTTCTAACATGTCTTCCTCAATGAGCTTTTCACTACATAATTTCAATTATGAGGTAATCTTGAATAGTGCTAAATTATACTCACTTACACTTTTGAAATCTTGCAACCTTAGGTGCATCCTGTTATAACAAGCTTTTGGGAGGATTACACTTTTGTGGTTCTCATATCTCTCCTTGAGTTTTTTCCACAGGAGGTACTCAGTTTTTAATTCCTCATGTAGATGATGGCAACTGAAAATCATTACCTATTCCCGATTTTGTGGGGATTCTTCATTGTCATCTTTAATGGTCTCTGCAAGAGCCATTGCCTCTAAATGGATCTCAACATCAAGGATCCATAATAGATAATTCTTGCTCGATATGTCAAGGGTAACAAAATCATTTTTTGTTAGGTTTGACATAATTTATATATAATAGAGATAATATTAATAATCACAATAAATAAGCAATTATAATATGGCAAAATATTAATTTAGTAATGAAATTTTTATTCTAGATGTAATAGACGTAAACTTATGCCATATATTAATATATATTGAATGTAAGAAGGGAGTCATAGGAATAACCTTTTTTCAGGAGGCAAAATGATGATAACTCCTCTAAATTTGGCTAGAGTATCGTGCTGATAATGTGTTGTGAAATAGATGAAATATATATATATATATATATATATAGGCAAGGGAATAAAATATGAGGATGATATTATATCTAAATTGTTTCTTGTCTAGTGGTCATCTACCACAACATATTATTTCTAAAACTGATATAAATATATCTCTCTTTTACTCTCAGTGTCTCTCTAATTTCCTCAGTACATTACAACGGAAGTGAAGGCTCATATATATAGGCGGAAGATGAATTGATGAAGCAACTACAAAAGGAGCAAGATTCCCTAAAATTGCTACACCCATTTAATGTGATGGACTTATGTCCATCACCCGTGAAGAGTAAATAATTTATATTAAAAAGGGAATAGTGTAAAACAAAAGGTGAATAATATATAAAAGTCCTTGTGTTTTACCAAAAAAAGAAAAAAAAATCCCCTTGTAGGTGTGATGGGTTGACTGTTTACCATGATTTAAAAATCTTTTGTCTCACTCTCAAGAGTTCAAATTTATATTTCACCAGCTCCAATATAGTCCAATATACCATGTTTAATTATTTTTACCATTTCAAACATTGGTTAATTTATCAGTCTAAGCACAATATTTTCACAATATTTTTTATATTCATCTTGGTTTGACCACAGTCACTATGGAGGTTTTGTTCAAAAAGGGTTTGGATGTGAGAATTAAAGAAAACGATAGTTAGATAGAGAGTGAGGGGGGGAGGTGAGTGTGGGAGTCACTGCCAAGCTAGAAGAGAATTCAACATCCTTTGTTTTCCAAGTACATTTTGATTTTACTCGAATCAGTTTGAAATAAATGATCATAGCTCCCTCTAGAAATCTCCAAATTGCACAACATTTAATGCGTTAGAAACTAGAGATATAAACTTGCCAGTGGTATATGAGGGAAATTATTGTATATTCCCAGAGTATCATAGATGCGTTCTCCCTTCTCTCACAAGAATGGTAGGTCCCACTAATTAAATTCTTGGTGGGACCCACCATTCATGTGAGAATGGAGAGTACGCATTTATGGTACTCCGGAAGTACCTAATAATTTTCCTGTATATGATTGGTTTCCTAGTTAAATACTTTTACGTAATATTCCAAAGTGAAATTTGAAGTTAATGAAACATTAATGTGATGACGCGAATGATTGTATTGGCTCGCAATGGCTTTAAATAATCTTTTGTGCACCACTCTAAAATCAGTGTTATTTGACACTTGTATGCATTCACTATATATAATAAGTTTGGATTATGTTAACGGATGCCCTTAGAGTAATTGTTAATAGACCATAATAAAAAAAAGTTTTAACATAATATTCATGGGAAATATAAAAATCTGTCAATAATATTTATTGTTTTATCATTCTCCCAATAAGCTTTACCAATAAGAAAATGATAAAATGATGTGATTTTTTGTTCTTTAATTACACGTAGTAAAGGCTAGCTAGGTTAAGTTCCGCACAGATTCAACTCATTACCACTTCCACGACTCAACAAGTTTGGTTAATGCAACATGAGATGACCCTCCCTCACTTAGGGTTTGTTTGGATTGAGTGAGAAGGGAGGGAGAGTGGAGGAGAGTAGAGTAAAGGTGGCTAAGAATAGGCTAATTTTGGGCCAATTTTATTCCACTCTACTCTAGTCTCCCTCCCTCCCTCTCCCTCAATCCAAACGAACCATTAGTGCAGCCTTAGCTTCATCTTTCCACCATTTAAGGACAAAGAAGTCTGGGATTCAAACAATCATATGTGCATGATTGGAACTTGGAAGATCTGTGACTGTGAGTTTAGAGGTCTATTGTACCTCCCCAAAAGCTCCTTCAACTTCAAATAGGTGTTTTTTATTAGAATAGCGTCACTTTTATTACTAATGAAAACAAACAGCAAAACAAGGAGAAACCAATCTAAGCTAGTCTTCCTCAGTTCATAATACAAGTTCATCTAGGCCAATATAGGAGAATTCTACATGTTTAAACTTTATGTAATTAGATTAATCTTTTGAATTCTTTGTTATTAGTTATGAATTAATTATTTTTGTTTTTTTATTGCATAATTTTTATTTTTTATTAATGAAGGCTAATAATTTTTGGATTACTTTTGCTTCTAATTTTGCCAAATGCTCCACATCAGGCTCCACACAATAACAAGAAAATGTAGCTTTTGAACAGTACCTCGCCCAAATTATTAAGGATTGTTCATCGCCAAACCAGACTAAAATCATTTTTTATTTGTTCTCTCTCTCTCATCCACAGAACAGAAAAAGAACGTAGTGGGCTATGGCTTTCAACAACATCCTAGGTTTGTTCATTGATGGTGGTGGTGGTGGTGGGTTACAACAGCAGCTCGGAGATCAAGGATTAGAGCTAGAGATGGAAGATCTGCAGATTGTAGAGCTTTTGGTTGAGCCTGATGTAGTTGTGTGTGAATAATGGATGGATTTTACTGACGTGTATCCTAAGGACACACAATAATATATCATTTTTGAAAAAATTTATTGGGAATTGAAAAGATTTTGACAGTTTTTTCAATTCTCGATAATTTTTTTTCAAAAACGGATTTGTTAATATATGGCCGGACCCATAATAGATTAGTTAAAGTAACACAAAATGATTAAATTTTAGTAAAATATGATGATATTGCTCAGTTTTAGTCTTTTATTAGAGATGGAAATAGGGGAAAGTTCATTCTAAAATTATTGGCTGAAAAAATATACATTTACCCCAAATATAGATAACCTGTGCAATCTTATGGCTTGATTTTGGATTTCACAAGCTCTTCTCTCAACCACGTTTAAACCCATACTTGTCATGGCTAAGCTCAACCCATTTGTCAATGAAAATATAATTAAAAAAGAAAAAAAAATGTTAGCCAATGGCCTAAATGCATTGGTTTGGGAATCATTTTTAAAAATGTTTTATGAAATAATGATAAAGTAATTAATTTTTCTAAATGTTTTTTTATATTTCATATAAAATGGTGTTAAAACTCTTTTAATATGATTTATTAATAATTATTTTTAAGGCACTCGTTAAAATGACCTGAAATAATATTGTGTTTAATAACAAATATTTAGGTGTTCCTAGTGGCAGACAACCACTCAAAATTCAAGCATTAAAAAAAATAATTAAAAAAAAATAGTGTGGGTGTAATCTTAGTTAAAAAAACAAAAAACGCTTTAATTAGAGTCCATTTAGTTAAAGATTTCTAACATCGTTGTTTAAGTGTAAAACAATGTGGGTGTAATCGTAGTAAAAAATAAAAACATTAATTAAAGCCCATTTGGTTAAAGATTTTTAGTATTATTATTTAAGTGTTGTGAAAATATATATAAATTAAAAAGTATTATGAAAATAAATATAGAGAAGTTTAAACACTAAAAAGTGTTATTTAAACACCCCTACTAAATACACTTCTACTCATTGTAGTATATATTGCTATCCATGTGTGGGCGTACTTGTACTAAATACCCCTACACCACACACTCTTGGTATAATGGTCACTCCACAGGTATAAATACTTGTGGAGTGTGGAGGGTAAAGGCCGAAGTTCAAGTCTCCAGGAGGAAGTTTCACACACATATACACTTAGATTAGACTAAAGTAGAAATTTTATTTTGTAAAAAAAATAAATAAATAAAGAAATAAAAAGAAGATAAAAAAATGACGTGCTTTTTTCTTTGTTCTTTTATAGTTTTATTAAACGTTGTAAAAGGCTAGATCAAGTGCAATGACATGAACGAGGTTGGATTTGAACTCACTGTCTGTCACTTCCACGACTCAACGAATTTGGTCAATGCAACACGAGATGACCCGCCCTCACTCAGTGCAGCCTTAGCACCATCTTTCATGGCAAGTGTTCGTTCCCTTATCGAGTTACCACTTTCCGAGTCCATCAACTCTCTAACTCGCTTCTCCACCTCTGTTGCACTCACAAACCCATCCTCTAACTCGTCCATCGACAAAGCAATCTTCAAATCTTCCACCAACACCACCCTGTTGAACCTTTGCTCTGCGTAAAGAGGCCACGCCACCATTGGCACGGCCGCACACACAGCTTCCAACACTGAGTTCCACCCACAATGAGTCACAAACCCACCCACCGAGCCGTGATTCAACACAGCCACTTGTGGTGCCCATGACTTCACTACCAAGCCTCTCTCTTTGGTGCGGTCCAAAAAACCTTCTGGAAGCAAAGAATCTAAATCTGGGTCAGGTTGAGCTGACACAGCCAAGCTATGTTTCTCACTCGGTGGATTTCGTACCACCCATAAGAACCTTTGGTCACTCTTTTCCAATCCTAAAGCTATCTCCTTTAGTTGTTCTATAGAGAACGAACCCAAGCTTCCAAAGCATAAAAACACAACACTTTGACTCGGTTGCGTGTCAAGCCAGGACAAACACTCGGGCACGGCTTCACCTTCATTTTGAGTCCCACTTCTTTCGTTGTTTTTTGCTATCAACGGTCCCATGCAGTAAATAGGCGGGGTTGGACCGTCTGGTGCGCATAGCCCCTCTGATACTGCTTGAATAGCTTTTGGTTCCAATGATTCAAAGGTGTTGGCAATTATTCCTGCAGACTTAGCCATGGTGATTGTGCAGTCTAAAAAGAACTCATAGGCCTTATCGTTACGGTCAAGAAATGGTTTTGGCATATCTGAAGATGGTATTGGGGATACTCCCGGAACGATAAGGAGGGTGTTAAGGTCTTTCAAACTTTTTGTGGTGTTTTTGTGAATGGTGGGGTGGTATAGAAAACAGTTGAGAGAAGCAGCGCCTGAAGTGAAAAAGAAATAGCCAGGGAGGTTGAGATTGGAAGCAACAGAGAGAGAATACGAGCAAAAGAAGTCCATGATGAGAGCTTTGACGTTGTGGGTTTTGGAGATAGATAGGAGAGATTGGTGGACATTGGGATTGTTGAGGCGAATGAGCTCAAAAATGAGAGTTTCATGGTGAGGAGAAGTGGTGGGAGGGAGAGTAACACTGGGGAGATTGTGAAAAGTGATGGAAGGAGTGGTGGAAGAGACAGAGGCTATGTATGGAGCTGTGGAACCAGCGTTGTAAGGTGCAGGGGCGATGAGTATGTGAATGGTGAGTGAAGGGTTGTGTGTGAGTATTAGTTTGCCTAGCTCTACTATGGAAATCAAGTGGCCTATGGCTGGTACTGGATACAGAACTATTGCTTCCATGGCTGTTTGAGTATCGTGTGTGCGAGAGAGAGAGACAGTGTGTGTCTATTAATTTAAAAGAAAGATTGGTGATCTTTGAGGCCTATCTTATTGAGTAGGGAAAAGTAACGGCGCGCAACGTTGTTTAAGTATTTACAATACGTGTTGCATTAATTAAACAGCGAAAATGGTTGCCCAAACAATGTTATCAAATAGACACTAAATTATTGGGACCGCGACTTCAAGGTATCATAGTCTTGTCTTGTACGCTTGTGGGGAAGGTATATCTTATAAAGTGGTACTTATCTTACCAAAGGTGTGGATCAAAGATTCCTAGACAGGCAGCTGGATTAGAATAATAAATAAAGTTCATGCTTGAATTTTTTTTTTTTTTTTTTACCGTATGTGGACTAATCAATTTCATAGTACGTGCGACGATAATAAGTAAACTATTTAATACTACATATATTGTTAGGTTTTATTTCATTGGGAAGAAGAAAAAGCGGAAGAATAGAAAATGGTAGGAGAAAGAAAAGTTGGATGATATAAAAGATTTAGTTTTCTCTCGATGTTTGTTTGGTTGGAGGGATGAAAAAGTGGAGAGATGAAAATCTTTTTTGTTGGGTTGTAAAGAAAAGTAAGAGAATAGAAAATGTAGTTTATATAAATTTACTATTATGTCCTTAGTATATAATATGTAAAATATAATTTCTTTGTACCCATTAAAGAAGAAGAAAATATTAACTATTAATAATTGAAATTAATAAAATAACATTATATAATAGAATATATTAATTATTATTATTTTTACACATCATAGTATTTTCTTTTATTATTATTATAATATATATATATATATATATATATCTATGTATATATATATATTAGTGGCTCGAAAAAGAAAAAGACAAAAAACTTGCAAAGAAAGAACAAAATTGGAGAAAAAACTTTTATGTATTAAGCGCATAAGACTTGCCTCTCACAGGTACGTGTAGGATCCACCTGCTTAGAAGAGGCTGGTTTTATGTGTTTAACACATAAAATACTAGCTCCAAAACTAAAGCTGCACATGTTGATGTTGATGTTGATGTTGATGTTGATACTTTGATTGTTTCACATGGTTGTGGATGTGCAAAAGAAACAAAAGAAAAGCATTTAAGACACCAAACACACATATGGTCGGAACTCTACAATTTTGTCTACATTATTTTCCATTCGTCGAAGAATCAGTACTCAAACTACTTAAACTCTTTCCAAACGGTAATTACATGCTTTATTTGTTCATTGACCAAAGCGGTAGGCATGCAGCATGCTTTATTTGTTTATTGACCAAAGCGGCATGCTTTATTTGTTTATTGACCAAAGCGGTAGGCAGTGTTACAATATTACTCATTGAGAGTGATTTAAGGTTCTTTTCAACGATAATTACTACGTACCCAATTGGACAGGGCCAACTGCACATGATTGTGAGTTGTGACTAAACAAAAGTTTTAATAACAAATGAGCGTCATTTGCGTCAAAAGTTGTGGGGTTGCGCCACAAAAAGTCGTGCACTCATATTTTCCACCAAAAAAATTTGCCCTTGATTGTGTTTGTAACGTCAGATACGAAGTCGGCATCAGCAATTTGCCGAACAAAAATTCTAACAAAAATGATAAATGTTAGAAATAAAAAAATGCACAACTGTTTTATACGACTGATTATAATTGATGCAAAAAAAATAATTGATTTATGTAAGAATAACAAGCAACCACGTACACATTTCAAAAATTGTAAACTAAAGAGAAGAGATTTTCTTTTAGACAAAGAGAAAAGGATATTGATAATTTTTAGACTAATTTAGTCTTTAATGAATTAATTATTTAACACTTATATTTAATTATTGTGACCTTGGATTTAAGAGAATTATTAATGACGCTTAGATTATTTTTTCACTTTTCTCCCTAAACTAATACTCTCTCTGTCTCAGTTTATTTGTCCTCTATTCAATTTTGGAATGTTCTAAAATATTGCCCTGTTTCTAAAATAAAAGTCATTATTTACTAATATTCCTATTATACTCCTATTTTATTTTTCAAAACTATTTTTTGATAAATTTATTTAAGGATAGTTTTGAAAACTTATACATTTTTATAAGACAAACAAGACAATAAATGATGTTTTTTATAAAAAAAATTGACTTTTCAAACAGGACAAGCAAAATGAAACGGGGATAGTAGTTATAATCACCGCACATCCTTAATGCGGTGGTCACTCCACAAGTATAAATGTTTGTGAGGTGTGGGGGGCAAAGACCGGGATTCAAATCTTCAGGAGGGAATTTCCCACACATATACACTTAAATTAGGTTAGAGTAGAAATTCTATCCTGTATAAAAAAAAAAAAGAGGTGCTACGTCCACAATATTTTTACAACATTTTTACAACAAATCATAGGTGGTTAGTTGTTATTGGTTCAAATTTGAACCTAACACTAAGATTACTTTTTTGCCCCAACAATAACAACCAGTAACATCCTCCCACTTAGGATTTGTTGTAAAAATATTATGGACATATCATTTCTAAAAAAAAAATAGTTATAGATACAAATTATAGTAAACATTCATAAACATCTTATTGAGTAAAAAATAAACTTCATTAAAAAAAAATAACTCGATAAACTATGCAATTAGTTTAGGGAAAAAATGCAATGATAAACTTATTCCAAGTGTCATATTAAGAATTCTAAAATCTGAATAAATATAAGTGAGAATTGACATTTATTAACTACAACGTGGGAGTTAAAATTCAAGTCATTGAAATTGAAATTTTAAATTGTTGATAGGTATTTTTGAATTGTTAATAGGCATTGTAAATTTGTAATTATCGAGAATAATTAAATAAATAAAAACTACTTTTTTTATGAATTCTCAGAAATTATGAATTCTCATCATGAATTCCTGCGTAACAAACAAAACACAACACACCCTAAAAGCAATGAAAATAATTTGTACCACAATCAAATGGTATCTGTGTCAAAATGATTCAAAGAAATAGTCAAACCCCCCCCCCCCCCCAAAAAAAATTTCCACCCAACATCTTCCATAATGAACAAGAGTTTTTAATGGACAAAACCTAGGTACAAAATAAGCCCAAAGTTCACCTATTAGAATGACAGACCGTCTCCCATAGGCCATAGTGACAATCTAGATAAAAAGTTGGCACAAACATCCGATAAATAATTGAGAATCCTTGGGGCCAGGTTGAGCATGTAGGCCGAAAATGAAGTCGAAGAGCATCTATATGAAGAGAAACCTTCTCCATCCGCACCCAGGTATGGTACGGATGGAGATTGTTCTATGCAATGCTCCTTACGTATTGGTCAAGATTTGTATTGAATAGTTAAGGGTACAGCCTCTTAACCATTTACATATAGAGTGTGTTTAGATATAACTTATTGCTGAAAACTGAAAATTAAAAACACTGTAACAAAATAATTTTTAAATGTGTAAAAAGTACTGTTATTAACAAAAATTACTGTTTATTAGCTTAAAATTACTGTTTATGATCAATAAACAGTGATAGACACTTGACCCCAAAAAAAAAAAAAAACCCAAACGTAAACCCAAACGCGCAAACTCACTGTCCAAAAACGCCACCATAATAATATATCAAACTTCGGTTACAAGGAGATGAAACCACCAAGTGAATGATATTTATGGTATTATGAATTGGTACGATTTATGTCGCTTAGATAGTTAGGTGGTTTGGATGGTTTGTAATAAAGGAAAAGTCTGACACAGTGAGTAATAAACATTAATGGTTTGTAATAAAGGAAAAGTCTGACACAATGTGCAATAAGAATTAACGGTTTGTAACAAAGGAAGGCGCGTGTCTCCCACCTATTTAAATCCTACTTGTGTATGGTATGTGAGTATGACTGCCCAAGCAATGGTGGAACTTGCACTACACACCAGGGCAATAATGTAACTTGCTACTGCTGATTAAGCCCACAACAGGTTCCGTGGAAGGGTAGAAAAGTGGAAGTTTAAAAAAAATTAAAATTTTTATTTGATTGCTTCTCCACCTACTTCCACGACTCAACGAGTTTGGTCAATGCAAGACGAGATGATCCGCCCTCACTCAGTGCTGCCTTTGCTCCATCCTTCATAGCAAGTGTTCGTTCCCTTATCGAGTTACCACTTTCCGAGTCCATCAACTCTCTAACTCGCTTCTCCACCTCTGTTGCACTCACAAACCCATCCTCTAACTCGTCCATCGACAAAGCAATCTTCAAATCTTCCACCAACACCACCCTGTTGAACCTTTGCTCTGCGTAAAGAGGCCACGCCACCATTGGCACGGCCGCACACACCGCTTCCAACACTGAGTTCCACCCACAATGAGTCACAAACCCACCCACCGAGCCGTGATTCAACACAGCCACTTGTGGTGCCCATGACTTCACTACCAAGCCTCTCTCTTTGGTGCGGTCCAAAAAACCTTCTGGAAGCAAAGAATCTAAATCTGGGTCAGGTTGAGCTGACACAGCCAAGCTATGTTTCTCACTCGGTGGATTTCGTACCACCCATAAGAACCTTTGGTCACTCTTTTCCAATCCTAAAGCTATCTCCTTTAGTTGTTCTATAGAGAACAAACCCAAGCTTCCAAAGCACAAAAACACAACGCTTTGACTGGGTTGCGAATCAAGCCAGGACAAACACTCGGGCACGGCTTCACCTTCATTTTGAGCCCCACTTCTTTCATTGTTTTTTGCTATCAGTGGTCCTATGCAGTAAATAGGTGGGGTTGGACCGTCTGGTACGCATAGCCCCTCTGATAGTGCTTGAACAGCTTTTGGTTCCAATGATTCAAAGGTGTTGGAAATTATTCCTGCAGACTTAGCCATGTTGATTGAGCTGTCTAAAAAGAACTCATAGGCCTTATCGTTACGGTCAAGTAATGGTTTTGGCATATCTAAAGATGGTATTGGGGATACTCCAGGAACGATAAGGAGGGTGTTAAGGTCTTTGAAACTTTTTGTGGTGTTTTTGTGAATGGTGGGGTGGTATATAAAATAATTGAGAGCAGCAGCGCCTGAAGTGAAAAAGAAATAGCCAGGGAGGTTGAGATTGGAAGCAACAGAGAGAGCATAGGAACAAAAGTAGTCCATGATGAGAGCTTTGACGTTGTGGGTTTTGGAGATAGATAGGATAGATTGGTGGACATTGGGATTGTTGAGGCGAATGAGCTCAAAGGTGAGAGTTTCATGGTGAGGAGAAATGGTGGGAGGGAGAGTAACACTTGGGAGATTGTGAAAAGTGATGGAAGGAGTGGTGGAAGAGACAGCGGCTATGTATGGAGCTGTGGAACCAGCTTTGTAAGGTGCAGGGGCGATGAGTATGTGGATAGTGAGTGAAGGGTGGTGTGTGAGTATTAGTCTGCCTAGTTCTACCATGGAAATCAAGTGGCCTATGGCTGGTGTTGGGTACAGAACTATCGCTTCCATGGCTGTTTGAGTATTTTGTGTGTGTGTTTGTGTCTATTCAATCTAAAGGATAAGATTGGTGTCCTTTGAAGCCTATCTTATTGAGTGGAAAAAAGTTAAACTATTGGGGCTGCGACTTCTGTCGCAGTCTAGTCTTGTACGCTTGTGGGAAGGAATACGTATATTGGTTGTTATATTACCAAAGGTCTAGAACTAGATCAAAGAATCCTAGACTGGCAGCTGAGTTAGAATAATCAATGAAGTCCATGCTTGATTTTTTTTGTCAGAGTGCGTGGATTCATTGGTCTCATATATTCTCTATCATTAGAGTTATTATTGAGAGTACGATATATTCATTGAAATACCTCTACTTATACTGATTTGTTCATTAGCGGTAGCAATAGTAATTGATGGGACTGACGAGGTGAAACATGGACGAGGTGGCCTCAAGGACGAACATAACCCGTTATCGTCATCATCAGAGGAAGAGTTAAGGCCATTGAATGCTGCCAATAAAGTCTCAACCGTTACAAGACCAGCTGGACGAACTAACGGGAAGGCATTAACTCCCATTACTCCCCTGAAGACGTTATCAGAAGAGGCATTAATGCCCCAACGGATACAATCCCCAAGGGTATATAAAACCCTTTCAACACCAAAACAAGGTATATACAAAAAAAAGAACTACATTACAATTTTAGCTATTTTTATTCCTAATATCTCAACAACTGTCTTTTTTCCAGATCGACTTTATCATCGGAGAAGCAGTACAGTGCACTACACCGTGACCATTTGATTAAATCCCGCTCCCAGATGTCCGTTTGAGTGCCTCCAAGCCATCCTGACGAATCCTAGCAAATCAACGAAATACAACTTCATCGCTGGCTTGCGTGGGAACGACTTTCTCATACAACAAGAACACAGTTCCTACCAGCTCCAGATGGAATCCAACCAGACTCGGCGCCTTGGCAAAGAAATCCGAAATCTTGTAACCACCGTCGAAGAACTTACAAGACAGAATCAAGAGATGAGACAGAGGCTACACACAAGAAGAGAACCCTTAAAGAGCCGTTCAAGAGGACGAAGGGGATAGCCATGGGAGAAGTGACCGACGGAGAACGATAACCCCGGTAAGAGCAAGAGCATTTCGACATCCTCCAGAAATGAGGAAGGAGATGGATGAATTAAGAAACGCGATCAAAGAAAAGACGGATCGAAGCCTCGGATAAAATGGTCAGAGCGACGACTCCCCCTTTACCATGGCAGTTCTAGAACGACCGTTACCTCGCCGAAATTTCGCTCTCACTGAGCCTTTCGACGGCTCAAAGACCCCCAAGATCACCTTAACACCTTCAAGACGACCTTAGGCCTTCAACAGCCCCCCGACGAAATCATGTGTCGTTCATTCCCCACTACGCGAAGGAGCCGGACGGAGAATGGTTCACGAGATTGCCCACTTCGTCCATCGACAATTTTGAGCCGAGCTGAAGGCTTTCCGCCATTTCGTCGGGGCAACGTCCCAAAAGACCACGATCACTTACTCACTATTAAGCAAGAGAGAGGAGACCTTGCGATCGTATGTGAAACGCTTCACTCGGGAGACTCGAGGTGGACGATGAAGTACGATAAAGTCCAGTTTGACGACATTTAAGGCAGACTTAAGTCCGAGAATTCGTCGTCTCGTTAGCAAAGAATCCACCTCGACGATGGCAAGAGATGTTGTTGAAAGCTCAAAAGTACATGAATGCCGAGGACGCACCGCGCCATCGTAGACGAGGGAAAGCTAAGGACGGAAGGAAGGAAGGAAGACGAACGCAGGGGCAAAAGAGGAACGTCCAAGTCGCCGGGGAGGTGACATCGACAGACGAAAAGACGAGAAAGCTCCACGACCGGTAAAATTTACTCCTTTAATTATGCCCGTTGACAAAATTTTAGCAGATCCAGGATCAACACCACCCGAAGGGTCAAGCCCCCGCACTCGTCACCAAATGTGCGAGACAAAAGCAAATACCGCATTCCACAAGGACCACGCCATTACACAGTTTAAGATTGCCGAGATCCGAAAGGACAGAGTAAGAATTGATACAGAAAGGAAAACTCGTAAGTACGTGAGGGGGCGGGGACTCCAACAGTTCGCAGGGGCAACACGAGCCAACGAGAGCCCTCGTCCAAAAATGAAGGTCGCCAATCCCAACCACAAGAAGTGACTGAGAGATAAGCACGATAGCAGGAGGACCTTTTGTGGGGGATCGTGCAAGTCCCTCAAGAAAGCATACCAGAGACAAGTAAACAAAGTGTCCATACGGACCCCCATTGAAACAAAGACTCGGACGAACCAAGATATATTCTTCAAAGGAAGAGACGCAGCGGGGCCGTGCAACCCCATAACGACCCTTAGTGATAGCACTCACAATTGAAGGATTCAATACTAAAAGGATCCTCGTCGACAACGTAGCTCGGGAGACATTATGTACCGTCGGCCTTCCAACAATTGAAGCTAGGTCCCGGTAGACCGCGTCCGTTCGAGTCCCCCCCTCGTCGCCTTTAGCGTACAGGGTATACCCCAAGGGCATCGTGACACTAAAAGTAACGATAGGCGCCTACCCGAAGCAGGAGACCCGCCATCCGGACTTCCCTGTCTTGTACCCGCCCTTCTTCGTACAATGTGATCATTGGTAGGCCCACGCTCAACGTGGAAGGAGGAACGTCCACCTACCGCTCTAAAGATAAAATTCCCAACCGAAGATGGAGTCGCGAGGTAAAAGGAGACCAAGTCTTGGCCGTGAGAATGCTACCAGGCCGTGTTAGCAGGAGAAAACCACACATGGACGATCGAGAGAGAAAGAAGACAAAATAGAAGCCCCGGAACGGTGGAACTCGTCGAGGGGGAAAACTCAAAGGTGACGAGGATAGGTACAACCATAACTCCCGAGATGAGGAATGAACTCGTTCGTTTCCTTAAAGAAAATTGGACGTATTTGCATGGAGTCACGAAGATATGCCGGCATACCGTGCCAGATAATCCACGAGTTGAAGACAGATCCCGAGAAGAAACCCGTCCAACGAGAACGACGGGTCTTTGCCCCCGAACGAAACCAAGCAATCATGGAAGAAGTTAACAGATTGAAGGCAGTGCAAACTTCATCCGAGAAGTTTATTATCCCGAATGGCCGGCCAACGTCAGTGTTAGTGAAGAAAGCAAATGGAAAATGGAGAATGTGCGTAGACTTCAGCGTACCTAAACAAAGCCCGCCCGAAAGATAGTTTTCCCCGCCGAGGATAGATCAGCTTGGTAGACTCTACGGCTGGACATAAATTACTAACATTCATGGATGCATTTTCGTGTTACAACCAGCATAAAAATGGCCGAGGATGATCAGAAAAAATCGCTTTCATCACAAGCCAAGGACTCTACCGCTACAAGGTAATGCCCTTCTGACCGAAGAACGTAGGGCAACGTACCAAAGATTGGTGAACAAGATGTTCACCCGCCGAGCAAATTGGAAGAAATATGGAAGTGTATGTGGACGATATGCTCGTCAAGAGCAAAGAAGAGTTGGACTCACCTGGACGACCTGGGAGAGACATTTAATACCCTCCGAAAATACCAGATGAAGCTCAACCCCGCAAGTGTGTTTTCGGGTAGCTTCGGAAAATTCTTAGGGTTCATGGTATCCCAAAGGGGAATAGAAGCAAATCCGGAGAAAGTGCAAGCGATACTCGACATGGCATCTCCCAAAACCACCAAAGAAGTCCAAAACTCACAGGAAGGATAGCCGCCCCTCGAATAGGTTCGTCTCTAAAGCGACGGACAAATGTCTCCCATTTTTCAAAACGTTGAAACAAGCGTTCGCCTGATCGACGAGTGCGAGCTTTCAAGAACTCAAGCGCTACCTAGGCAGCCCTCCCATCTCGAGTCCTCAAAAAAAGGAGAGCCTTTATTTATACCGGAGCCTCATCCACAGCTCGTCAGTGTACTTAATCCGGAAGAAAACAAGAAGGCGCTTACCATTATGTCGGGCCAAGCCTTCCAAGGAGCAGAGGCCAAATACCCCAGGATCGAGAAGATTGTCTTCGCCCTAATAGTTGGCTTCGCGAAAGCTACGACCATACTTCGAAGCACACCCTATCCCGGTAATGACGGATCAACCCATCAGAAATCCATGAACAAGCCTCGAAGCAGCTAGGAGAATGGTCCAAATGGGCAATCGAACTAGCCAGTTCGACATCGAATACCATCCCGTAACGGCCATCAAGGCGCAAGCTCTAGCGGACTTCATAGCAGAATTCACCTCCCGTACGATGGTGACGCATGGACGAGGCGGGACAGTGGACGATTCGATCGACGGATCGTCGCCCCTAGGAACAGGGGAGGAGTAGGGATCATTATAAACACCCCCAATGGAGAAAAACTCCAATATGGCGTCCAATTAAAATTCCCCGCAACCAACAACGAGGCCGAATACGAAGGCATACCGACGGACTAAGACTTGGCAATGCTCTCGGGATTAAGAACTTGCTCATTCAAAGTGACTCGAAACTAGTGATAGGGCAGATCATGGAAGAGTATGAGGCGAAGGAAGAAAGGATGCAGAAGTACCTCAAGTTGGTCAGACATCTAGCTCGTGGGTTCGACAAATTGAATTTCGCCAGGATCCCGAGAAGCCAGAATGCAGAGGCAGACGAGGTCGCCAAGATGGCCTCGTCTATAGAAGAACCAACGAACAAGGAAATTCTCATGGAGATTCAGAAACACCCCAGCATCGAAGAAGTCCCAGTATTCTCCATCCAGAACATAGGTGGATGGATGGAACCGATCGTCTCATATCTCCAAGACAGGCATCTCCCTCGTGACCCAGCGGAAGCCAGGAAGGTTAAAGCAAGAGCGGCCAGGTTTACAATTTTGAATGATACCTTATACAAAAGAGGGTTTTCCCTGCCTTACCTGAAATGTCTCGACGAGGAAGAAGCCAAGTACGTCCTCCACGAAATCCACGAAGGGATTTGCGGGGACCATGCCGGGCCTAGATCCCTGGTAAGCAAAGTTGTTAGAACAAGATATTTCTGGCCAACCATGCAGGAAGATGCCACGGAGCTCGTCAAGAGGTGCGATAAGTGCCAGAGGTTCGGGAATGTCCAAAGGCTGCCAGCAGAAAAGATGACGACGATTACCTCCCCGTGGCCATTCGCACACCTGGGATTGATATCGTCGGCCCATTACCCCAGGGAAAAGGACAGGTTCTTGCTCGTCGCTATTGATTACTTCACTAAATGGGTCGAAGCCGAGGCAATAGCAACGATCATAGAAAGCAAGAATCCGTAACTTCGCGTGGAGAAATATAGGTTCCAGGTTCGGATTCCAAGAACAGTTATTTCGGATAATGGCCGACAGCTCGACACCCAGGATTTAGGGACTCTGCCGGGACTCGGCATCAAGAACAAATTCTCGTCACCTGGACACCCGCAACATCAAACGGACAAACAGAAGTAACTAATCGAACCCCGTCAGATCCTCAAAGCCCGGCTAGACGAAGCCAAGGGTGCATGGCCGAAGAATTGCCCAATGTCTCGCGGGGCCTACGTAACGACGGCAAGAACCCCAACGGGAGAGACACCTTTCGAGTGCTCACCTATGGCACCGAAGCCGTAATTCCCGTCGAGGTAGGGATGGCCACATCGGCGAGAAGTGTTCCACGAGGAGGACAACGACGACCAACTTCGAATCAATCTGGATTGCCTAGACGAAGCTAGGGATAAGGCCTCGACGTAACGAAGAAGTACCAACCGAAGATGAATGAGTATTATAACAAAAGGGTCAAGCTCGAAGACTAGAAATTGGGGCGATCTCGTCCTACGCAAGGTGACTACCGCAACTAAAAACTCCGCCCACGGAAGCTCGTCCCACGTGGGAAGGACCTTATAGGGTCGTGCACTACTCCCGACAAGGTAGCTATCATTTGGAGACCCTAGACGGACAAAGACTCCCACGACCCTGGAACATAGAACATTTGAAGAAGTACTACCAATAGATATAGATCAAGAATGTACCAATTCCTCAAAATTAATGAAATGATGGTTCAAACGATGTGCTCATACAGGTACCAAGTATCAGAGAATTAGAAATACAAAATTTTCCTAAGTAATAAGATTCCGCATTGACGGATGTACATTACTGACGAAGACAAAAGCACGGAACTTTTGTCTAAGTAATAAGATTCCGCATCGACGGATGTACATTACTGACGAAGACAAAAGCACGGAACTTTTGTCTAAGTAATAAGATTCCGCATTGACGGATGTACATTACTGACGAAGACAAAAGCACAAAACTTTTGTCTAAGTAATAAGATTCCGCATCGACGGATGTACATTACTGACGAAGACAAAAGCACAGAACTTTTGTCTAAGTAATAAGATTCCGCATCGACGGATGTACATTACTGACGAAGACAAAAGCACAGAACTTTTGTCTAAGTAATAAAATTCTGCACCGACGGATGTACACTACTGACGAAGACCACAAAAAAAAAAAAACATGAGAAGGCTTAAGTAATAACGTTCCCATCAAATGATCGAACATTACTAATGGATGCAAAAAAAAAATTCTATATAGCAGAACATGTGAAAGTAGATATTATATTATAAAAGCCTAAAAACCAGAGGCCATTGTTTGTGCGAAAAACGAAAAAGAAACCCATAAACACTGGGCTAAAAATACACATAGAAACCTTTAAAATGTTCTGGAAAGCAAGCCTTACAACATCGGGCACAAAAAAAAAAAAAAAAAAAAGAGATAATTTTTGCTGGTCAAAAACAGGTTCAAACGTCCGGATCAATATCGTCTTCAGCGGGGACGTCGGGAGCAGGAGCTTCAGCGACTGGGACATCAGGAAGGCCTTCAGGAGCGTCAGCAGCCGCGGCTTGAGAGCGCCTCGTCGTCCTGAGATTTCCCTGTCTACCTCTTCCATATCCAAGGTCTCCGTGTCGATCCCATGATGCTTGAGGCAGTACCTCCGTAGAAGCTCGAACCCTTTGAAGTACCAGCTGAAGAGTACAGAGTTGTACTCCTCCGTCTGCTGGAAACCTTCAATCGCTTTGGAAGCAACGACTTTGATTTTTTCCTTCGCAGCGCCCTCCCGTCTTTTTCAAGCACGAGCCGTCGCTCTACCTTCGGGCTTCGGCACTTAACTTCCTAGCTTCCTCCCTGGCTTGTTGGGCGTTCTCCATCGAAGCAATTAGTTCTCTCTTCATCTTTGAATTCTCCATCTCCAAGACCTTGATCCGGGACAGCGAAGACTCAACCTTAACCTCCTGAGCAAGATACTCAGAAGAGAGGTGAACAGTTCCCCCAGCACCTAAAAATATACATGTTAGTTTATACACAGCGACATTTAGCTCAAAATAAACCAACGTAAAAGACACGTATGTTACCTGGACGAGCTTCTGGAGATGACGACCCATCAATTCACTTGTGGGCATGCCCGAGAACACTTTCAGGTCTTCTCCGCTCACGACTCCACGAGCCGGTCCCATCGCGCTTCTCGTCATCCCAAATGGTCGACGAAGTTGTAGTCTCCTTCCCCTCTCCGCCGTACGAGGCCTCTTCGAAGCAGTGGGTCTGGATCTCTTCTATTGAAGTAGCCGGCGAGGCCGTCCTCGTAGTGCTTCGGCACCCGAAACCACGGGGTAGAAGAAGTAATCGGGGTGACGGAGGTAACTTTCCCTTTCACCCCGACCACTTTCTTCCCTATGTTGGACAAAGGTTCGTCCTTCTTGGATCGCATTTTCTCGTACATACCCTTATTAAATTTAGTCGTCATCTCCTCGCCATAGAAGAAAGTATTGTCAAAAATGTAACAAATAAATACGAATGTAGATCTGACGAACCCAAACACTTACTCTTTTTCCCTTCAATATCGAGGCTCCGGAGGACGAAGGGAGATGGATCGGGGCCTAAATTGTAAAAAGCGAGCGTCCGAGGATCTACCAAGTCGTCCCAGTTTTCGATGGACGATGAGCATACACAATGGCCGCCTCGACACGCTCCTTGTACCTCGCTTTTTAGTTTCGGTCTCCTTTGACCGCAAAAAAAAAAGAGGAGAAATTAGCAACGATAACATCGGATTCAATAAAGAAGGGAAAGGAAAGGATACTGACGCACCTAAAGTCGGGGTTCCCCACCGACGAAGCAATCGGGGGATATCTCCCCAATCCTGGTTAGAGGGGGTCTCAAAGTCGTCCCCTCGACACAAATATAAATCTGACTTCCAAGGATTGAAGGACGAGGGTAAGCCCTTGACGATTCCGGTTCTTCTCTCCCAAGGTACTAGCTCATAATACCCATACTCCTTCGACTCTTTCAAACGGTGACAAGTACACAAGCTCGTTCACCTTGATCATATCCCCATTAGCGCCCAACCATATCTCCATACGCTGACTACTATCCTCCACGATTGGGGCATAAGCTGCCCAGGAGCAATACCCAAGTAAGCTAAAAGCTCCATCACAAACGGGTGAACGGGGAGCCTTAATCCACAAGTGAAAGCGGCCTCATAGAAGCACACTTCACCGGGGAAAAACTGACAGGCCCTATCATCGTCAGAAGGCCGACGAACCCGAACTCGCTCCGGGAACTGAAACCTATCCCTAAACCTACCCACGGCATCGGCATCTAGCCCACACGCCTCCACGAGGGCGTGGAAAGCCTTAATCTCTCTCAAGGACGACGCGGCAGTATCCCCTTCCATAAGACCCCCACTAGACGATAACCCCGTCTCAAGATCGCTAGACCTAACTTCAGACATCGGCCGTTGTTTCTTCACCAAACCCTCAAACCAAGCCGATCGACCGGCGAAGGTGGGAAACAAATCGCCCAAAACAATGCCTAAGCCACTACCCGCAAAAACGAAACCCTCCAAATTGGGAAAAACACCTAAGGACCCTCCTAAACGAGCAAAAAGAAAGGAAATCGAAGGGCAAGTTTTTCTAACTTCTAAGCTACCGACCATCGACACCCAAACAAAGCACAGGAAAATAGGAAAGTACTGAAAAACAACAACAAGCAGAAACCAAAAGGAAAAGGGAATCAAACGCCTGCAAAAAAAACAAAAAAAACAAAAAAAAAGGGGAAAAGAGAAATAGAATAAGAAGCATACCTCAAAAAAGAAACAAGAAGCCCAACGCGCACCAGCTCAGAGGGAGATGAAGAAATGGGTGAGAAAGAAATAGCTAAGACAAAATAAGAATGAGAAAAATGCAAGATAAAGCAAGGGAGAAGAAGTTTAAAAACCAAATGAAGGTGAAACTGAAAATCGGCGGGAAACCCAAGGGACATAATTCTCCGCCAACCACATCATGCCACGTGGCCACAACCCACATAACGCCGCCACCACGCATTCAATGCGGCACGGAACCATAAAAAATAAAATAAAATAAAAACTGTTCGGTTTCCACAATCGTCACTGACGACCGTGAAACCCGGGGGGCATCTGATGGGACTGACGAGGTGAAACATGGACGAGGTGGCCTCAAGGACGAACATAACCCGTTATCGTCATCATCAGAGGAAGAGTTAAGGCCATTGAATGCTGCCAATAAAGTCTCAACCGTTACAAGACCAGCTGGACGAACTAACGGGAAGGCATTAACTCCCATTACTCCCCTGAAGACGTTATCAGAAGAGGCATTAATGCCCCAACGGATACAATCCCCAAGGGTATATAAAACCCTTTCAACACCAAAACAAGGTATATACAAAAAAAAGAACTACATTACAATTTTAGCTATTTTTATTCCTAATATCTCAACAACTGTCTTTTTTCCGTACTGACTTTATCATCGGAGGTGTTGTGGCAGGCACCACACCGGTGACCATTTGATTAAATCCTTGCTCCCACAGGTCCGTCAGAGTGCCTCCAGGAGCCATCTGGACGAATCCTAGCAAATCAACGAAATACAACTTCATCAGTAATATATGGGTTTTAGGGCATACATTATTTTTAAAAAGTTTATAAAAAAATAACTAATTTTTTAAACAATTTTTTTAATCTTTTATAAAAATATTTTCTAAAACCAATGATTAATTTATACCAATACATTAACCAGACTAAGAATGATTTAAAGTTCTTTTCAACGGCATTTACTATCCGTGATTGGACAGGCCAGGTGCACATGATTGAGAGTTCTGACTAAACAAAAGCAAATTTTTAATAACTATAATAAGTGCGTCGGGACAAAAGTTGTTGTGAGGTTGCACAACCAAAGTTGTGCACGTATAGCCAATCAAAAAAACAAAAAAGAAAAAAAGAAGAAGTTGTGCACGTATATTTTCCACCCAAAAGAGTTGCCCTTGATTGTGTTTGTAACGTCAGGTATGGAGTCAGCACAGCAGCAGCACTTTGCCGGGCAATAATTCCAACTAAAGAGAATGAAGTTGGAAAAATAAATGCACAACTTTTTTACGCATTTAACTGTGGTTAGTGTAAAAATAATAATAAATTTATATAAAAGCAACAAGTAAACAATTACAAGTATACATTTCACAAATTGTAAACTAAAGAGTAAAGACTAAAGAAAATCTAAAATTGTAAACTAAATACTAAAGAGGAGATTTTCTTTAGACAAAGAGAAGTGTATATTGATAATTTTATAGACTAATTTAGTCTTTATTAAATTAATTATTTAACACTTATATTTAATTCAAGTGACCTTGTATTTATGAGAATTACTAATGTGACACTTAGATTATGTATCCGTTTGGATACACGTTGCATTTCTCCTTTTTTTCTTCTTTTTTTTCAAGCCACAGTTGTTGACTTTTCCATGTGAACAATGCACCCGTGTATTGTTTACGAGCCCTACAAATTTCACTTTTCAGCAACTTTTTCATTAAAATTTGGTCCTACGGCACTATTCACACGTTTAAAAATTATTTTGCTACAGTATTTTCAATTTTTAGCAATAAGTTATATCCAAACAGACCCTATATTTCCACTTTTTCCCCCTAAACTAATAGTTACATATTATATAGAAATTTTTTTTTTTTTTTTGAGAATCATATAGCAAACATTGATAAACATCTTATTGAGTTGAAAAATAAACTTCATTAAAAAAAATAACTCGATAAACCATGTAGTTAGTTTAGGGGGAAAATGCAATGAAAAACTTATTCTAAGCATGGTTTTAAAATCCGGACCTTTCATCGAACCGTTAAAAGAAGAAGTTCAAAATTTTTTAGGTCAAACCAAGGTTCAACTGTGATGATGTCTGTAGATGCTCATTTTTTTGGAAGCCCAGCAGGAGGAAGAAGCCCAACAACGTGGGCAGAAGAAAGTTGGGTAGAAAAGTCATTAGGCCCAAGTGGCAGAAATAATGGATCATATGTCCATAAAGCAAACAAATGGGCCTAAAAGGGTCCAGAAAGAGAGAAGTAGTAGACCCATGGGCGGGATAGATGTAGAAAAGTGAGAATGGGCTACAGTTGCCACAGCAAGCTCAAAGCAATGTAAGTAAAGAAAGTAAGGGGCAATGGAGAGTCCATAAGCCCCAAGGATGAAGTATAAAGTAATTGGGCCAAAAAAGCCTAAGGAGTTAGTAAAAGCCTATGGGAAGCACAAAATTAGAAAGGGTCAAGGATGCCCCAAGAAAGTAAATAGGGCCAAGGATGCCCAAAAGGAAATAAACGGGATATAGGAGCTCGCAAGTAATGTAGTAAAAGGCCCAATGAGTATTGGGCCATCAGAATAGAGATGAACAGCAAGCCCAAAGAGACCCAGCAGTTCTAGGTCAAGTAACATCATGGTAGGCATGGCAGAATGATGTGGCAGGAAGTAATAACAAGGCTAAGAATAAAACATGGAGAATGGCTAAGTGATAGCAAGTAATAAGTGAAAATTTGACTAAAATAAACCAAATAAATATAAAGACCATCTTTCAAATGTATTTTTTATATCACAACTTTTGTTATAGTGTTTCAAAAATTAACGCAATATTATTAATTTTTAAACAAAATAATAATATTCATAAAAATAAAAAAAGACAATTATTTATTTATAATATACTATCAAAGCAAGATTTACATTATAAATTAAATAAACTTACAACATTTTCACTTTCATGTAAATAGCTATAATATTGAACACTTTCATGTAAATAGCTATAATATTGTACACTTTTTATAAATATATACAATGCTTTGTGCATTTTTTAATCTATGTTGAGATCCAAAAAATCACAATATTATACCAGGGCCCAGAAAACAACACAAAGGATTGAAATCATAAAGCGTTTGGGTTTCCAATAAAAGGAAAAAAGGGAGAGGCCCAAACCCGTTAAGGGTTCATAAGGAGAGACCCGGGTCCATGGATGGGCAAGTTTCGGGCCCCATGAAATAAAGGAGAGAAAAAGTCCAACCCAGCCATCAAAGGTCAGGAAAATCGATGGGGAGCCCAATAAAATAATTGGGCCAGGATACCTGATTACCACAAGCCTAGGATCCTCGGGACGTGCAGCAATGCCAGATTTGTATTAAGACAGTTCAAAGGGGTGCCAAGAAACACAAGGAACAAGAGCAGATATGTCCTTATCAACCACCCAATGATGCTGAAAAGGAATCAAAAGGCTTGAAAACCAACAATTCATGAACAAGGGGCTAGGAAACTTTCAACCTGGTAGGAAGGAATCAACTCGCTTGAGAAAAATGACAAAGGGAAAGGCAGCCAAAAGTTGAGTCTGAAAAGGTGGGATCTAGAAGCCTTGAAAGAAGAAATACCAAAGGTCAGCTCTTTAGGACACCCCAGAACTGAAAGTTAGCAAGAGGCTTTTGAGGAAGAAACCCCAAAAGAAGAAAATAATGAGGAATGAGAAAGGGACCAGCCACCAATGTTGCTGGCACAACATTGGTTCTGGTACCGAGGGGAGCAAATGGAGGGAATCAGTGGTACCCTGAAAACCCTAGAATGACACTATAAAAGGAAAAGTAGCCAGCAGTGAAGGGCATTCAGCAACAGTGCATTAAAGTAAAATCCTTCAGAAAAACTCTGTCAGAATTCAAAAGGAGAGAAAAGAGAGGGAAATACAGTTCAGTATCCTCAAGTAGCCACTAGAGAACACACTTGGATTTAAAGGAATTCAAACTTTGCAAGTCTTAGAGGCTTGAAGGGCCATCTAAGTCTATGATTTTTGAACTTATTTGGACATTGTAAGACGTCCTAGTGAGCGTAGTGTATTATATAATCAAAAAAGTAACAAAGTATTTTATATTATTTCAAGGATCCCTAGCGCTTTATTTCATGTTCTTTCTTTATCATTTCGTTCCTTAGTTGTCTTCTTGCTGTTCAATGCATATATTTTTTGTATGTTAGTATGTATGTGTTGTAGGATTTGTACTCTGTGCATCACCTGGTTCGAAATCAGCTCAATTTAGCTGTGGTGAGCCAAGCCCAGTCCCTTAAAACAACAAGTATTGGGCCCAGGATCCTTGTTCCTACTTGGGCTTGCATCTAAAAAAAAAAACCCACACAATCTACAATTACATTTACATTAACAGTACAAAGGCAGTAAATAAATTTGTGGGAATTGGTGGGATTTTATCGTACGTATGCTGTATAAGAAATGACTAAATCACATGTAAATAAATGAAGCAATCAAATCAAATAAGTTTTAAAAATGGCGTAAATGCACTTTTAGTCCCTATATTTTGACGTTTTTCCATTTTATTCCCTCATTTTATTTTTACCACGTTTAGTCTCTAAACCAATTAACGCGTGTTATTTTCGTCCTTTTCGTTAGTCAACCAACGAAAATAGAGGAAGTGGCTGCCAGAGGAATTAAAATATTATAAAAAATGCCACATTACCCATGACACATCAGCATATAAATTTAAAAATTAATTTATTAATTTTAACTAAATAATAAAAATAAAAACAGAATTAAAAACTAAAATTCAATTTAATTAAAATTGTTCTTCATGTTCTTCAAATTGTTCTTCATTTTACAACTTGTTCCTCATATTCTTCCCAAATCAAACCCAGCAACTAAGAACTCAAACCCATCACAAGAACACAAACCCAGCAACCCAAGAACTCAAACCCAGATCACTAGGACATAAATGAAAACAAGAAGAAAAAAAAATCAAATTCAACACATCAGAGATCATCAAACCTAGCACCATCAGATCTACCACAAATCAAGATCATCGAATTCTTCATGTTCTTTCCCAAATTCTAACACAATCAACACCGAATTCTCAGCAAATCAAACCCATAAACCCAATTAACAAATGAACCCAAATTAAACCCAGATCAACAAACCAATCACAACAAACCTGAGAAACATAATAACCTCCATAGATCCATAATTCATTTTCTTTTTTAAAAAAAAAAAGGAAGAATCCCATAAAATGAAAACGAAAGTCGCAATTGAAAAATGCATCAATCTATGATTTATCTAAGCTAAGCGAGGATCTTGACACAAATGAAAAGCATTCTCATGACATAGGCAATGATGATGGAGGAGATGCCGACGGCAGCGTATGAGACCTTGACGCTTTTGGCGCGGTTGCAGCCGAGACCCAGATCCAAGAGCACGATCCCCAGCCCACCCAGGATGAACATGAACCCAGACGAGAGTCCCTTGATGATGTACTAGCTGTTCACTCACCCTTGCAGGAACATGATGGGCCATACGGATCCTGTGGCCGGGTCTTGGACGGAGCCGATGTCGAGGGCTTGACGATGACGTCGTAGATGAAGCCAGAGACGACGAGGAAGTAGGTGAGGAGGACGAAGGCGTAGACGATCATCGAGGAGGGGAGTTTTAGGGTTGGGAGCTTCAGGCAGAGCTTTGGGGGATGGAGGAGGAAGCTGGGGATGGAGGAGGAAGCTGTTGAAGGCCACGAGACGGAGCAGGTGGTGGATTGGGTCGACCGACGAGGCTGAATCCACTGCTACTGTGGCGATGTTGCTGGTGTTACTGGAGAGGGTTTGGATTTCGGATTTGGACCTCATCTTTCGTTTTTATTTGAAATTTAGTTTTTAATTTAGTTTTTATTTTTATTATTTAGTTAGAATTAATAAATTAATTTTTTTAATTTATATGTTGATGTGTCATGGTGATGTGGTATTTTTTATAATATTTTAATTCCTCTAGCAGCCACTTCAGCTATTTTCGTCAATTGACTAACGAAAATGACGAAAATAACACACATTAATTGATTTAGGGACTAAAAGTGGTAAAAATAAAATGTAGGGACAAAAATGTCAAAATGTCAAAATGTAAGGACTAAAAGTGCATTTACGCCTAAAAAAAAATTACAAACCAAATGAAAGGTGGAGAGGTAGCCACATGTCCAACTCTTCACATGGGGAAAGGGTAGTGCCTGCCAATGCTGTAGTTATAGACAACTGATTGAAAAAGAAAAATACTTGGCTTTTGGTTTTGGGTACTAGTGGCTAGTGTATGGTGATAGAAGAAGAAAGAAGGAGCAAAATAGTAAAGAGGAAGAAGGAAAATGCGGATGAGGAAGAAGAAAAGGTTTGTGCTTTTCATTTCATTTTATGTGGATCTATTACTGTGTTTTGGGACTACAATTTCAAATTTGGGATTGAGAACGAGAGATAAAAAGATAGAAAATGGCACAAAGTGACAAACCAACTCAGTTCCACCAGACTGATGAAGTCGTTTTTCTTTTTTTTTTTTCTTTTTGAAGCTTTGGTCTGAACTGTGAGATCCGGTCACAATTCTCAAACTCGGGCAGTTCAACCTCGGTTTGCACGGTTCACTGCATTTTTGTGTAAAGCGTGTTTTGAGAGTAAAAGAACCATTCTAATGGACGGTTTCCAATTAATCAGGTAGCACAGTACGATTTAGTCCGGTTCAAAATCATGATTCTAAGTGTTTGTTTGGGTAGTACGTCAACGGCCACGTTTTGCAGGTTTTTGTTTTTTTTGTTTTTTTTCAGCTGAGCGCCTTTTGCACTGTTCATTGTCCATGAATAGTGAATTTAGGCAGGTGAACAGTACAATGCGCGTGAACTTTAACTTTTTTATTATTTTCAATTTTCAGCAAAATAAATGTCATATTAAGAATTCTAAAATCTGAATATATATATATATATATATATATATATATATATATATATATATATAAAATTAACAATTCTTGTTTAAGAACAAGATTATCATGTTTAACTGTTTTCATATCATTTTTCAACTGGATTATTTCTTGTTTAACAGTGTCAATTTCATGTTGAAGGTCGTTAATAGTTACTTCTTTGGATTTATTTTTATTAAATCTTTCTAAGGTTTCTTCAAAACTTATCTTAGATTTAGGTTTCTTAACCTTTTCATCTTTTGTTAAGTTTTGCTTAGACTTGTCAAGATATTCTTTTTGTAATTCAGGATTATTAATTTTACTGATTATGGTTAACAACAGGTTATCTTGTTCTTCACTTTTAGTTAACATGTTAACAGATTTTATAACATTACAACATGAGTTTCTACATCCAAGTTTAAAATTGGGAATATTAGAAGTATCACTACAAGAGTGATAATCAGAATCAGATGAGGAGGAGAAATCCTCTTCAAGGGAATTAGTTAAAGCAGTAGATTCAAGTATTTGAAATAATTCATTTTGATCATCATCATTAATGTTTAACAAATTCAATTTATTTTTCAATTTACCAGGCTTTTGGTTACATCTTTACTGAAATGACCAAACTTGCCACAGTTAAAGCATTTACCTTTTCCTGATCTTTGTTTATCATGCTTTTTAAAAGCAGATTTCTTTTTTGCATAAAAATCATTAGGTTTAACAAAGTTGGTTCTGTATCTTTTTTGTTTTTTATGGCTGTAACTTTTGTAAACTTTATCATGTTTACTTTGTCCTTTTTGTCTAGAAGGGGCAATAGTAGGTAAACCATATTGTTCACAGAAATTACCCATTTTATATTTAGCTTTCTTTTTATTTTTTAATTATTGTTTTAACAATTTTTCATCATTACACATGTTGATTCCAAGTGTTTTAATAGTACTGAAAATATCACCATAAGTTAAATTATCATAGTCAATAGAATCGTTTTTACCAATTAATTCTTGTTTTACCTTATGAACAAAGAAAGGAGGCAGACCATCAATAAACCTCTCTTTCCAATAAGGCTTCGTAGAGTCTTTCCGGAGCATTACTCTAGAAATAAACACATCTTGGTACCATCTGTAATTAGACATAGTAGGGCATCTCAAATTATTCAAATAATCAGAAATCTGAGATGAAATATTAGATGGAATACCAACAAAATGTTTGAGAATAATGTAAACTAAGGTATTAACACCATCAGGAATACCTCGGTTAATATTTTCATAAAAAATGGGCATACCATCATTATCTCTCTTAACAGCATGTTTAATAGATTCTCTAGATTCTTCAGTGAGATGTGAGTCCCACCAACCTCGAAGAGTACCAAAAAAACCAGTAGCAAGCAAATCAACAATATCAGGGTGATCAAGGTCATTATGATTGTTCAAGTATCCAATAGCAACCATAGACATATGAGCATTTTATTAATAATTTCCTGTTCTGATAAACCATCAATATTCCATTCATAAAGTTTTTCAGTGGAAACAGAAAATTGAGTTTGAAAAGATTTTTCTTCAAATTGCATATCAGGAGGAGTAGGTTTTGAATACCAGTTTTTTTTGTAAAAGACATGAGATTGGGTTTTCCAACAAATCTTTTAACTTCTGGTAGACCATCATTAATAACATTTTTGTAAGATTCAGAAGATAATGAGTCAGAATCTGTGTTTTCTTCAGAAAAAATTTCTTTCTCATTTCTTGAAATAGCACAAGCAGCATATTTTGAAGTAGAAACATCTTCAGTTTTAACATAAATGTTTAAACTATCATAAAGTGAAGTCCCAGATCCGAACAATAAGGCTCGTGAAACCAGGAGAGCGTGAGGGCATAAGAGGAATAGGGTTGGTTGCTGTAAGTGCACAGTTGCACCTGGACCCAAAGACAATCACGGGTTCAGGCCCAATGAGCCTTAAACAATAAAAATTTGTAGAGCGTGGGCTTAGAACCTAGGTTAGAAGTACGGGGAACTTCACAACAGGCTTTTGTAAATAAACAAAAGTAAATAACGAACGACAATGACAAATGGATCTCCTCGGACTCGAGCCGAGGACTACTTCTTTGTTATTTCTCTTTCTTCCTTTAAGATTACAATTTCTTAATTTCTTTATTTGTTTTCTGCTCCCCCCATTTCTTTGGCCTTTACCCCCCTTTTATACTTCCTTCCCTGATACATTTTGAACAGTGACTAGAAGTTTCCACTTCACTGTTCAGGGGTCACCTCCCCATTAATGCGGCCAGGGAGGTAGGTGCAGAGCCTTTAATGCGATGGTGACAGCCTTTACCCTTGATATTTTCTTTAATACTGGTGCATCTAGAAGATTCAGGATGTCTCCTTTTAACCACTGGTCTTTCCAGAGTTGTGCTTTGACCTTCATAATGAAACTTTGAATTCTCTAGGGCTTGTCCGAGGAGAAACTCGTCCTCGGCTGTATCCTCTGACTCTCGGTGTATGGGCCAACTCATAGAGTTTAATCCTGGAACAGGTCGGCCCTCCATGTTACAGCCCAAAGGCCCATAGGCCCACTTGGGTCCTTCTACTCCCCACAGTTGCAGTATGTGTTACGAAATACAACGGTTGTGAAAAAAACATGATAATTGAGAGTTATAACTAAGATAGTTATGGATAGGATGTAGATATCCAACTCCTCTGTTAGCTATAGGACTGGTTGTCCTCCTGATATTGTGAATGAAGAAGATCACACTGTAGAAGAAAGTGAGCACCTTGATTTCCGAAAATGGAATATCCCTAAGGTTTCTACTAAATCTGTTTACGAACTCAGTGGGTCTGAAAATAATGTTTTCTCTGAATATAGAGTTTAAACTGTTGAACAGACTTTTTCTATCTCTAGATCTCATGAAAAATGTTGCTTGTTTTCCAGAAAAAATATTAATGATTTCATGACTAAGAAACTCAAATATTTACATATTGGACTTGTTCAAGTTGCTATTAAACCATTGACTAGAAAAGGTATTAATGCTTCTGTTCTTATGTGTTTACGTGATACTAGATTTAAAAGATTTAATCATAGCATTCTTGGTACAATTACTGCTTCTTTATATGATAGTCTTGTTTTCTTTGATTGTTATCCTGATCTTACTTTTGCTTTGGATGATCCTAATATTGTTAAAACTTTTGATAGGCCAAAAACGTATTGACCCCTAGTGATGAATTAATTTGATTAATTAGCCAAGTTTATTAATTAATCAAATTTACATGCAAACGCGTGGTAGCACAAACAAATCACCAATAAACTAAAGTGCAAAGGAAAATAAATTTGACACGGTGATTTGTTTACAAATGGGGAAAACCTCCAAGAAAAAAACCCTACCGGGTGATTTTAAGGTCACCACTCTCGAGAATCCACTATTATCACAACAAGCAGTTACAAGTAAAGGAATCTCAGTACCTTATACCAACCTACAGTTGAACCCTTACCCCAATACCCAATTGGACTTGTTTTGTAGTGACAATCTCTCATTTTCAATGCACGGCTTCTAGTACGTGACTAACCAATTGTGCGGATCCCAGTACGCAACTTCAATCACCAACTTGAGAAAGATGTTGGCTGCAAAGTTCTTCAATTCATCCTCACAATGAAGAACAAGAAGATGCTTGGTTACAAAACCCTACGATGCAAAAGACAAAGCAGCTTCTTCATAAAGAGATGAACTAGGGCAAACTTTTTCTCCGGTCACAAATTGCTTGAACAGACTTTGCTCAATGCTTGTACAACTTGTGCTTACTTTGACGGCCCTTAAAATAATCCTTTTATATATCTAGGGTTATGAGAAAAGAAGGCCCAAAGACATCCACGGATTAGAATCAAAACAGTACTGAAATTTTTTTTTTTTTTTAAATCTCGACAGCTAGAGGTGTCGAGGTGCTGTCGAGAAGCTGTTGAGTCACGGGGCTGGAACAGCTTCTTAAAACTCGATAGATATAGCTATCGAGCCAACTGTCGAGCTTTAATGAAGAGCACTTCTTAGCTTGTTTTTTGGACAAACTTGCATGGCTTTAACACTTGATCTTGAAACCTTGTTTCTTGAAGTATTAAAAACATTTTAGATCTACCCAATTACAAGTACAGTGCATTTTGTCAAAGGATTAGCCAATTACATAAAAGAATGACATATGTTCTTATCAAGTGAACCACATATATCCTAACATCTTTAACTTTGAATATATTGACATCTAGTTATGATATGGATGAAGGCAGTAAGCCTTTTACTCTTATTTACCGCATTTATTACAGATTGCCCAATCTTACTCTTATTAATAAAATGGCTCATATGTCTATGGTTGCTATTGCATACTTGAACAATCATAATGACCTTGATCACCTTGATATTGTTGATTTGCTTGTTACTAGTTTTTCTGGTACTCTTCGAGGTTGGTGGGACTCACATCTCACAGAAGAATCTAGAGAATCTATTGAACATGCTGTTAAAAGAGATAATGATGGTATGCCCATTTTTTATGAAAATATTAATCGAGGTATTCCTGATGGTGTCAATACCTTGGTTTATACTATTCTCAAACATTTCGTCGGTACTCCATCTAATATTTCATCTCGGATTTCTGATTATTTGAATAATTTGAGATGTCCTACTATGTCTGATTACAGATGGTACCAAGATGTGTTTATTTCTAGGGTAATGCTCCGGAAAGATTCCACGAAACCTTATTGAAAAGAGAGGTTTATTGATGGTCTGCCTCCTATATTTGCTCATAAGGTAAAACACGAATTAATTGGTAAAAACAATTCTATTGTGATAATTTAACTTATGGTGATATTTTCAGTACTATTAAAAAACTTGGAATCAACATGTGTAATGATGAAAAACTATTACAACAACAATTAAAAAATAAAAAGAAAGATAAATATGAAATGGGTAATTTCTGTGAACAATATGGTTTACCTCCTATTGCCCCTTCTAGAAAAAAGAAAAAGAAAAAGTAAACATGATAAAGTTTACAAAAGTTATTCCCATAAAAAACATAAAAGATACAGAACCAACTTTGTTAAATCCAATGATTTTTATGCTAAAAGGAAATCCGCTTTTAAAAAGCTTGATAAACAAAGATCAGGTAAAGGTAAATACTTTAATTGTAGCAAATTTGGCCATTTTAGTAAAGACTGTAACCAAAAGCTTGGAAAATTGGAAAATAAATTGAATTTATTAAACATTAATGATGATGATCAAAATGAATTATTTCAAATACTTGAATCTACTGCTTTAACTGATTCATTTGAAGAGGATTTCTCCTCCTCATTTGACTCTAATTATCACTCTTGCAGTGATACTTCTAATACTCCTAATTTTAAACTCAGATGTAGAAACTCATGTTGTAATGCGATAAAATCTATTAACATGTTAACTAAAAGTGAAGAACAAGATAATTTGTTATTAACCATAATCAGTAAAATTGATAACCCTGATTTACAGAAAGAATATCTTGACAAGTTTAAGCAAAACTTATTAAAAGATGAAAAGGTTAAAAAACCTAAGGCTAAAATAAGTTTTGAAGAAACTTTAGAAAGATTTAATAAGAATAAAACCAAAGAAGTAACTATTAATGATCTTCAACATGAAATTGCTACTATTAAACAAGAAATAATCCAGTTAAAAAATGATGTAAAAATTATTAAAAATGATAATGTTAATCTTAAACAAGAATTTTTAATCCTCAAAATTGATAAAAATATAGATAAACACCAGTCTGATAATGATGAGCAAGAAGATAGAGATGAATCCACTCAACAAGCTCCTCTTTCTGGTAATGTTTTTGACAATGTTTTGATTAATTTAATTGATAATCAACTATCTTTTGTTAAACATATTATGCCTCCAAAATGGTTTACTAAAGTCAAGATTGTTGTTTCACATGATTATGCTTTCAACACTGTTGCTATGATTGATTCTGGTGCTGATGTTAATTGTATTCAGAAAGGTTTGATCCCTTCTAAATATTTTGAAAAATCTACTGAAAGACTAGTGTCTGCTAATGGCACTCAAATGAAAATAAAATATGAACTAAGTAAAGAACATGTTTGCCATGATAATGTTTGTTTTAAAATACCTTATGTGCTTGTTAAAAATATGATTGATAAAATGATACTTGGTTTGCCTTTTATTGCTACAATATATCATTTCTTTGTTGAAGATGATGGAATTACTACTAATCCTTTTGGACAGAAAGAAAAATTCAAATTCTGTTCAAAGTTTGAAACTCGTTATGATGATGCTTTTAACCTGAGCCATGCTAAAGTTAAACACCTCATCTTCCTTAAGCAAGAAGTTAGATATAAGAAAACTGTTGAACAACTTTTTGATAAATTATTAAAATCCAAAAATGATAATTTTCAAAAACTATTGATGAACGATGATGCCCTTGAGTATAAGAAGAATCATATTGTTAACATGTCTTATGTCAACCCAAAAGATGACATTCTTTCCTGGTCTGATAATCAACCTAAATCCATACTCCACCTTGTTATCCATCCAGCCAATACTTTCAAAATTAGTCACTCCCCCATCTTAGAACCTATCGTCTTACACAACTAAGTCATACTCTTACCATACTATGGTTTTTGAAAAATACTTTTCAAAAGAACTTTACTAATAGTATTTACTCTCATTCTCCCAAAACACTTTGTATCATTGAACTGTTAACCATGGCCAGCTATCTTAACATCTTCTCCTTTACTTGGCAGGAAAAAGTAAATATTAATACTACCACTAGTAAGTGGAATATAATGTCTTCTTCAGCAGAGAAGTGGAACAAGGGGAAAGAGCCGGCAGAGGCTATCCTCAAGATAAAAGGCTCCTAGCGGGACAACCTTTTGTAATGCATGAAGGCTCATCTTCTGGGGTAAAATCCAGCAGTGCAACATCCCTTCAGGAATTTGTCCTGGCAAAGGTGACATATTCCAGTGGTGATATGATATTGGCTTTGTAGGAAGTTTTGTCTAAAGAATTACAATTCCATAATGGAGCTTTTAGTGAACTTCCAGACTCCATTAAATTCATTCTTAACAACCTTCAAGCTGCCTTTCTATTAAACCGCCATACCCTTTTCAAAAAAGCCATAAGAGCACTTGAAATTCATCTTGTTAACCTTACTGCTCAAAATGAGGCTTGCACAAGCCACCTTACTGATCTTACTGCCCAAAGTGAAGCCTATAACAATTATTTTGTTAACCTTGTTTCAAAAAACAAGACTCATAGGAGTCGTCCTATTGAAGCTCATAGGAGCTATTCTAATTGCCCAAATATCACAAATGAAACCCTCACTAGTCAACTCTTTGGCAAAGAGGAAATCCATTCAATGAATAAAAAGACTATAATGGGTACTGATTATGCTAGATTGAGTCTTAAGACCCAATCCTTGTTAAAAAGTGTTGTTGCCAACTTGCCCACAGAAGTACAATCCTATATTTTTGAAAGCAAGGCTATGACCAGAGATCCTGATCTTTGGTTCAAATGTTTTAAAACTCTTGTTACAATTACCCTTGATCTTGTTCACTCAAATGATCCTGATAATACTCAAAATAGGTTAGAATGGGAAAAATGTTTTAGGAGTAGTCTCAAAGTTCATGAGATGAATCATCCTTTTCCTGGCCTTTTGATTAACTAAGAACATGGTTCAAATGATAATCCCTTCTGGCTTTCCCAGAAGTTTGAATTTGGCTTCATCAGACTGATAAAATTAACAAGTCATGATCAAATTAGTCAATTCCCTGATATTATACAAAAGGCTGTTGCAAGAGCTAAAAGTCCTTTTGTATCTATTAGATGCTGAAGCACTCTACCAAAATTGGAAAGAAATAATTGGATGAATATTCAACCATCAAAGCATCTGGTTCTCATTAATGGTTACACCCACCAAGGACAATGGTATGAAGGAAATACTTACATTTCCTATAATAATAAAAAACCTTTTTCCCTTGCTGAATGTTGGAGAACTTTACTTCAACAATCAAATTCTAGATGTCACCCAAGAATTGTGGAAAGATTATCACTTCGAGGGATGCATAGATAGAATTTATGTTTTTGTGAATAAACCATGTGCACATGCTGTCCGGCATATACACAGGAAGAGTCATGATAATCCAAATAAGTTCCTCATACCAAGAAAGGAACCTATATATGAGCCATTGTTATATTGTGGTTTCTGCAATCAATATTCAACTTATCATGAACATGAATGTAATGATGATCCCCCATAGGATCCTTATCCTACATGGGATCCTTATGAAGGTTATCCCTCAGATGCTGCAGACATTGATTAAGGACAATTGATTGTCTGGCCTCCATTGCTACAATATTCACCTAAGGTTAAAATATTCACTATTGTCTTATCTGATGCTACATCCACTGATGCTACTAATGATTCCCTTGTTTACTACTTTTGGCATGATAAGCCAAACTACTTTCAGCACCAACATTGATGACTATTGCATTGCCAAAAGCTACTATTACTTTACCTAATAATAATGTTTGTTCTATTGTCTACTTTGGCTCCACTAACACTCCATTAATGTTCCTACTTGCCTGGCATGCACAAAGACCAAAATTGATGATATATTCACCTTTAGTTAAAGGTATTACTATTGTTTTACCCGTTGGTGATAATTTCTCTGTTAACTACTTTTGGCACATCGTGCCAAACTACCAAAACCAGATTTTGGAAAAGCTTTCGGATTTGGAGCTCCTATTGCTCCTGCTACCCTTCACGGGTCCTAATATGAATAATGAAAAATGTCACTATTCAGTTTTAACTATTGCTTTATTTACCTATAAGAGGGGGGTTGTCCTTTATTGCAATTCAAAATTCTCTTTTAGGACTTTCTTTAGAACTTCCTAAATATTCTGAATATCTCACTGATATCCACAAAAGCTTGTAACTAGAACCAGGACTAGCCTTCTACTACTATCTATTATAATCATGTAACTACTGCTACTACTGCTGTAAGTGTTTTGAAGTACTTTCAATAACACAACTGTTTTCAATATCTTTTGATTTACTTTGATATAACTGCTTGGTTGGTTTTACCGCCTTACTTTCAATTAAAATTATTTTGAATTACTATATTGTTGTGCTTTCGACGTGATTTTCTGGCTAGATATTGGTATGTTAAATGGTGGGATAAATTTGGATATATTTAACAGATTATTGATAATGTTACCAGGGAACTGACTCCCAGACCTTTGCCCAGAAAGCATTCTCCTGCGCATCTGGTCGGTAATGCTCGTTCACCCTCTACTTCTTCCACCAAAGCTAGTAAGAAGACTTCTCCCTTTGATGACTTAAGTAAGGAAGCTTTGTGTGTCCTCCTAGAAAAGAAGATTAAAGAAGAAGAAGCTGCTGCCAACAGAAACTTAGAAGAGGAGGGCTCTATTGCAGAGAGCCCTTATTATCCTATCCCCATCCATATCCCAAAGATTGCTTTGGACATGATGAAGAATATGATGAAGAAAATACTCCTGATTTAGGAGCAAATTGATAATTTTGCTATTTGCCTAGCCTGCACAAAGGCCATTATTGTTTTGTTTACTGTTTGCACTATTGCTTTACCCACTAAGAATGATTCTTATGTTAACTACTTTTGGCACATCAAACACTCCATTGACGTTCCTACTTGTCTGGCGTGCACAAAGACCAATATTGATGATATATTCACCTATAGTTAAAGGTATTATTATTGTTTTACTCATTAATGATGATTCCTCTGTTGACTACTTTTGGCACATCACGCCAAACTACCAAGACCAGATTTTTGGAAAAGTTTCCAAATTTGGCGCTCCTATTGCTCCTGCTGGCTTACGGACCCTAATATGAATAGTGCAAGGTCACTATTCTTTACTTTATTTACTTATATAAGAGAGGTTGCCTCTTATTATAAATCAGAATTCTCTTTTAGGACTTTCTTTAGAACTTCCTAAATATTCAAAATATCTCACTGATATCCACAAAGCTTGTAACTAGAACCAGAACTAGCCTTCAAACTTTGTACTACTATCCATTGTAATCTTGCAACTACTACTGTAAGTGTTTTGAAGTACTTTCAATAACACAACTGTTTTTAATATCTTTTGATTTACTTTGATATAACTGCTTAGCTGGTTTTATCGTCTTACTTTCAATTAAAATATATATATATATATATATATATATATATATATATATATATATATATATAGGTGAACCAGAACGTGGGAGTTAATATTCAAGTGTTTCATTGAAATTAAAATTTTAAATTGTTGATAGGTATTGTAAATTTGTACTTAAAATTCAAGTGTTTCATTGAAATTAAAATTTTAAATTGTTGATAGGTATTTTACATTTGTACTTCTCGAGAATAATTAAATAAATAAATACCATTTTCTTATGAATCTTAGAAATTATCAATTCTCATCATGAATTCCAGCGTAACAAACACATCCTAAAGGCATTGAAAAGAATTTGTACCACAATCAAATGGTATAGAATAGTCCAAACCCCAACTAAAATATGTTTCCATCCAGCATCTTCCATAACGAACATGAATCTTCAACAGAAAAAACCTAGGTACAAAATAAGCCCAAAGTTCACCTATTAGAATAACAGACCGTCTCCCATAGGCCATAGTGACAATCTAGATATAAAGTTGCCACAAAACATCCGAAAAATAATTGAGAATCCTTGGGGTCAGGCTGAGCACGTAGGCTGAAAATTAAGTAGAAGAGCATCTATATAAAGAGAAACCTTCTCCACCTGCACCCAGGTATGGTACAGATGGGGATTGTTCTATGCAATGCTCCTTACGTATTGGTCAAGATTTGTATTGAATAGTTCACACCTACATAAAGCAATCACAAGATTCTCTGGTAAGAATAGAACTCCGAGGGAAATTGCAAAAACACTGAGAAACTCAAAAAATTACATAAAGCAATCACAAGACTCAAAAACCAGTAACTATTAATTACAATTCAGGAATGAAATTGCAAAAAAACTACAGCAGAAAATAATCCTAGTGAAGCATATGTAACTTAAGTAAGGGTACTGCCTAGGAACCATATACACATATCATGTATCAAACTTGGGTTACAAGGAGATGAAAACACCAAACGAATGATATTTATTGTATTATGAATATATCAGGTTTATGTATTTTTGGAGTCGGCTATGAATCCCCAACAAACTAGTCAGGTTGGCCATGTGTATTCTTTTCTACCATTCTATGTTATCCAAGGTCATGCCCTCTGTAACCTCCTCAATTGATATGTCATATCATCTATATCCAACAAGAATAGAAAAAAGAGTGTCCTTGTTAGGGTTGCAAATGAGCCAAGCAAGGCCAGTGAACTGGCTTGGGCTGAATTAGAGCTCAAACCTCAAAGAAGCCAGAGCTTAAGCTAAGCCTTTATCATGTATCAAACTCACAAAGAGACAAAACCATGCCCCACCCTAACTATATGTCTATATATTGGCTTTTGTCTAACAAATCCATGTTCTAGACATAAGTTTCAAAGGCTTCCTACATTTTATATTATTTTTTATAAATACTAAGGCTCTCCACATTACTGCATCACAATTTTTCTTCCCTTTTTTTCTCCTTTTTCTAAGAAAAAAGACAAGGAGAAAGAAGCTGGAAGTAAAAAAGAAGAAAAACCATGATTCAACCTTTTTATTTTTATTTTTTATTTTTTATGAGAACCATGATTCAACCTTGGCTCAGCATAATACATCACAGATCAAAGCACGCAGTTTATGAGTCCTAGATTTTGCTTCTCAAGTGAAACCAACAACATACTTATCCTCTGACTATTAGTCACTCATTTCACACTTAAATTGTGTGCCTGCTCTCAATTATGAGTTTGAAAATCCGTTGTTCTCATGAAAACAATTAAGTTTGTCAAGTATAAATTACAAATAATTACTTTATACACACAATTTCAAAATCAGTCGTGCCTTTATGACCATGCCATTGAATGTTTCCACATCAAAATTTGTCCAATGTCAAGGGTAACAATACAGGGCAACACAATGCATTTCTAAAGTTTTATCAGTAGGATTACAGCATCAATTTTCCTAAAAAAAAAATCCAAATGATAGGATGCACCAACTTCATGTGACAGCCAAAACAGATAAATATCTTCAAAAAGGAAATTCAACAATTGTTGTGGCCATTGATGGAAAAAAAGAAACCAAAATCCTAATTGGGTAAAATTTTTACTTGTTTAAAAAAATCAATTAGTCACCTGATTGGAGTTCCTGGAGTATAGAGTGGGTTTTTGGCAACATAATCAACATACAAGTTGTAAATGTACTTCAGGGATTCCCGCAAATCCCCTGTCCTAGGATGAGTAACCAAAATAATCTGCACAAAACATGGCGCATTCAGAATAATGTAGCGAAGACTAACAAAAAATTATTCACAATGATTCTATTAATAACTTCAAATATCATAAGTACAGAGTCAAAACACATATTTGGCCAAAACATTGCAATGACAAATTATCTGTAGCATACAGTCTAATATTCAATATTGTAATATAATAAAAAATGATTCTCCACAGGGATTCATGATGCTATTGTAGCACAACAGATTCTTTAAGAAATTACTATTATACAAAGTTCAAAACAGACATTATTAAAATTAGCTTCCAAGCATATCAAGATTCAAAAAACCTGATGTGAAAAGCATTAGGTTGCAAGATGTGAGGCAATCGGCAGTAAATAATGTCCATATATCTGGAGGACACCTAATAGAACTTTCTGGTTTTCACTTCATGAAAAGTAGGCAATAGGAGTTGAGTTCAATTAGAACTATGAATTTCTGGTAATTGATTTATTCGAATAAGCACAGTTATATGAACGAAATGGAAGATCAATTAAATAGGAAAGTAAGTCTACCACTTCCAATCCAAGACATCAAGCAAGTCCGTCTTCAATAATTCATTAGCTCAAACAAATCTATATATATATAGGTAAAGTTCAATTAGAATTTGAAATTATAATCTAATTTTGTGCCATGGGTCTAAATTTCTGTGGAAACCACAACATAATTATTTTCTTAATTTTTTTTATCTTTGTGCCAAGTGAGTTAATGATAGCAAAATACTAAGAATATGATATTAATGAACTATAAAATTTTTATAAATAAAAAAAATAAAAATAAAAAACCAATCACATATACTCAATAAAAATCACCACACAACAAAGATCACAACATATTCTATCTTATTAAAAATTAGAAAAAAAAAAATATGATCATACATAGTATTAAATTTACGTAAGAATTTTAATATTTTACTTAAAAAAAATATATATTTTGACTAATTATTTATATTTTTATGATAAAAAAAGTATTTAATTTTAAATGCATCCATGCGTTTGCATGGGTTACATGCTAGTCATACCTAATTGAAGACAAGATCAAGCCCTCTCAAAATCTCTACAATTGAATTTATCATTCCGAAGTCAAACAAACTACATGAAGTAGTCTCAACACATTATTTTCCATACAGAAGACCATACTGCATCAATTTCTTGAATTTGAGAATTCTTAAAACTTAAAGACCATAATGCATCTATTTTCCATCTAGATTTCAAATTTTTATGGCAAGCTCTTATAAAAAAAATGGCAAGCAAGCCCAAGATTTTGGAATTGTCAAGAATGTCACAATTACCAGTCACATAGACTTTAAGTGATTTCAATTATAAATACAATTAAAAAGAGGACCATTTTAGCTGACCTTTATCCCAGAAGGACTTTCCATGAAACTAAGTTTGTATGTATTAGTACGAAAGCTGTGAAATGAGCAGCCTTGGCCAGGTAATTGAGGCACCCCAAGGTTTCCTCTCTCTGCACTGCACAATTAATGAAAGTGAATGAATGCCAAAATTATAACATTAATAATAATAATAATAATAATAATAATAAGTACAATAGATAACTTTACACATCAACAAAATATACAAGATCCATATTACCATCCTTAGCTTGCAAGATACATAACTTGATGATTAGCTTGCAACCCAAACAATCGGTACCATTATTTTTTTATTGGTAAGTTACACACGCACCCAATAGGTATCCCACCCTCCACCTGGCACTTATAAGGGGAGGAGGTACCAGTTCAGCTAGAGCTCATTGGCAATTGGTATCATCATTATAGTTAAGAACCAAAACAGTAACCTATCAAACACTTGTCAACTTCATCTAAGTTATCATTAATCAAAAATTATAAAATAGAAGACATTCAAACCTTCCTCTGGAGAAACCATTCATGTGTATATATCATAAAAGTCCCTAATGCATAAATTACTTTAAGCAAGTCCTTCCAGCGTATGGCTGTTTTATCAAATTTAGAAAACAAAGCCCCATCTTTATTTAGTTATCACATTACATTCTGATGTCCCTTCTTGTGTCCCCTAACCCCCTCCCCCCCCCCCCCTCCGGCAAAAAAAAATCTAAATAAATAAGCGCTAATATAATTCTCTTTTCCCAATCTCCTTTGGCAACAAGCAAATTCCTACCAATTCTAACCAGACTCTAAACAATGTAATGTAAAATGCATAATAATCCATTTAAATCAAAGATTCTAAGAAATGAGAAAATGGTATATATAGAAATAAATGTACTTAGTAGGATCCATCTTGGCAGTTAAGGACTTGAGCGAAAAAAGCAAACCAAACATGAGTTTGTGATCTTGTTGTGCATTGAGGGTGTGAAGTGGTCGATTCCACTCTCTGTAAAGCAAGCACACCCCATTCCTGTTGAACACATACATCATGTGCGCATTGTTCCCAGATGCCGTCGGTGCTGGCGGCAATGGACTGATCTCTGAACCCCCAAAGAATTGCATTCCAAGAATTTACTAATATCACAATCCCTATCATGACCCCACAATATATGTATGTTAGCATTGACAACAAAAATAGAAATATAAATTAGAACTGAATTGAACTTATTCAAGCAATTACAACAACTCAATTGTAAGCAAGGTTAAAAAAATAAAATAAAATAAGACTTCCCAAAATTTAAGACATGAATTGGCAGTTCTTTGGCTATAAAGAAATGAATCTAGTTTACAGTGCTTTGATCGGCAAAGAAATTAAAAGAATTCAATATCAGAATGATTTGTGATCCATGAGGTTGCTGAGAGAGCATAGGAAATGAAATGACGAAAAATCGATTATTATTATCATTATTTATTTTTAAGTGAGGGGTATCTGAACCCAAGTGAGACTAATGCTTGTATTGAGACAAGTTAAGGGGAAAGCTAGAAATGCACTAGGGAGAGGGGAAGAACATGGGGGATTTTGCATAATACTTTTGCTAATAATTATTTGTCAAATAGAGATCTTTTCAAATTATTTGGGAACGATTTTTATTTTTTTGATAACGCAGGTTTGGACTCGCTCCTCTAGCCACTAAAACATACAGGCAAATGATGCCACCCACTAGATACAGTTGCCGGGTAATCCAAAGGCATTCACCCCTAATAGGTTAAACAGTTTATGCTCATGCCCATGAGCAATATTATTTGGGAATCCCAATTATTGAATAGGAAGTGTAGAACTTAAAACTAGTGAAGTTTAACCATATGGTGCAAAAGTAGCTGCAAATTTGTTGTTACTAAACCTGAGGCATACTCACTTGGAAATCCACATTTACATTAGCAAAGTTTTTTTTGATAAGCAACGTAAGAATGTTATTGATAATAGAAAAAGTGTCAAACCGAGTACATTGGGATGTACTATGGGGGCACAAATCAAGAAACAAAAGTACAACAATCAAGAAAAATAGGTAAGAAAGAACAAGAAAAATGTGAAAAAACCACACTCCATCAAAAAAGAGTGCACAAGAAAAAAGACTTAATCTCTAACAAGGAGCGTTCAAAACTCTCAAAGCTTCTAGCATTCCTTTCACGCCAAATGCACCAAATCAAACAATGAGACACTAATTTCCAAACATCATTATGACGATGTCGTGCAAACTTTTCTTGCCAAGACTCAAACAACTCCAAAACAGTATGAGGCATAACCCATTGAATACCAAACAAACAGAAAACCAAAGACCACAACTCCCAAGCTACGGAGCAATGAAGTAGAAGATGATCCACCGACTCCCCACAACTCTTACACATATAACACCAGTCAAGCACTATCACTAGTCTTTTACAAAGGTTATCTGTTGTTAAGATCTTACCTAGGGAAGCCGACCAAGAAAAGAAGGCCAAGAAAAACATAAACTCTTTGAATTACTTGAATCTATTCAGACAACTATTTGTTTCAATTTAAAATCTTGTATAAAGAAAGTTTTCCATGTTTTTCAGTGTAGGGTAGAATCAGAAAAAATGAAAATATCATTGATCAACAGAAAAAGTATAACTTATTTTTAGAGATCGTTTTCCACTCAACTTTTTTGAAAAACAACTCTATCACACAGCACTAGTGTTATTTGGGGTGTACTCAATTTGCTGAAGATAGTGTCGCTCTTGCTCCTCTTCTTTTTGATGTGTTTCTCTTTGTAACTTAACTATGTTGTAATAACCTTGCTTTTTTCATCGTTATTCAACGTGTGACACTTTGTATTTATCTTCCTGTGCTTCTGAAACAGACATTATGGCGTGTGCTGCATGCAAGATCATGAAAAAACAATGCAATGCTAATTGTCCTTTCGCAGATTTTTTTGGACCTCAAGATACAGAGTGGTTTCTGACAATCAGAAGCCTTTACACAGTCCAAGAGATGAGAAATTTGTTGCGTGATGCTAATACTACTAGGGAAGACAAGGAACAACGTTTACAAGAGTGGTATGCCACGGCGGCCGATGCACTAGTGGCTGCTCAAATATTGTTAGATTTGAATAATGGAGATGGGTAGTTACATGGGCTTGTTATTGGCCTTTCAGCAGATAAATAATTGTGATTGGAACCCAACAACCACCACGTCTGATGCAAGCCAATCACAGTGACCAAACCCACCAATAAATCACAAACCAAACCACGAAGCAAGCCACAAACCAAACCCAGATCGGAACCACCAACCACCGCCACCCTGACCCAAATTGGAACCACAACCCAACAAAAATTAACCCATGAAACCCACGAATTTAGAACAAACACCGTGGCCCACTCCCAACAAACCCAATTAACAAACCCTTCCCCCCCCCCCCCAAGAAATCCAAGACCAGCGAGAAAGGCTAAATGTGAAAGAGGGAGAGAAAGAGAACTCACCGCCGCCGTGCCGCCGCCTTGGACCTGATCTGGTCGGGCTGATGGGTTCACGATGAGCCGACGGTTTTCAGGTGGATGGGCTCTGCGATTTGGGTGTGAGCTGATACGGATGTTCTTTTGTTCTGAGTTTTGCTGAGACGGGTGTCGTATCATAAGCTTTGAGTTTTGAGTTTTCATTTTGGGTGAAACGGGATCGTTTTAGGCTAATTTGGTGAAAGCCAAACAGGTCAGTACAATGATGTGTCACCGATGGTGTCAATTAATAGGACAAACTAAATACCGGAGAGAAATTGCTAATGGAACAAAACTTTAAAGCGTAAAATTAAATTTCTAAAAAAAATTTATCGACCGAAAAATACTATATCAATAAACAAACTAGAACCATAACCTCTCCTATTCCACTTCGAAAAAAATTTCAAGTCATTCTGGTTCATTTTGGATGTTTCGGGTCCTTTTGGTAAATATCGGCCAAAATTCAAGATTTGGCTGCCATGGAATTTGGACTGTAAAACTAAAATCTCAAAAAAAAAAAAAAAGAAGAAAGATTGAAATGAACAAACGTACCTTACAACAAAAACAAAAGCAAAACAAAAAGACCACGGTGAGAAATTTGAGTGAGAAGTGGAGAAGTTAGATGAGATGACGCACTGGTAGTCTATTGTCATTGGGTTGAAGATATACATGGAAAAACATGTTAGAATTTGCTGGCCCGACCTAAAAAATACCTAACTTGAGCTTGATTTTTTTTATCCAAAGCAAAAACGGGTTAACCCATGACTCAACCTGTTTTTTTTGCAGGTCAACCCAACCCATAACCCAAACCATTTTTTAAAACTTTTATTTTTGGCTAAAAAAAAATTAAGTCAATATTGGTTTAATAGGTTGTCGTGAGTTTTAAGGAAACAATTAAGACCTTTACATAACTGCATGCAAATGAATTGAAAGATGAATGATTGAGACATTCTGTAATGAGTAAAGATTTTTAGATATAAAATAGCAAAGTACATGACAAGATAATCTGGTTACAATAGAGTTAAAAACATATATTTAAAATTGTAGACATATGTGAAAAACATTCATAAGTGTGAAAAGAATGAAGCCAAAATATCAATGAAATTAGCATAAATTATGAATGTTTAGACCTATTTTTTAACAATTTATGTTCAAAATAAACAGCTTTTCAAAATAAATTATGCTATTTCCTTTTCTCAGAAAAAAAAAATTATGTTATTTCCTAGAGTATGTATAGCTTAACAATGATATGATATTCATATAAAAGACCATGTATAAATAAGTAAACAATAAAACTTTAATGTATATTCTTAAATTAAAATTAAGTGTTAAACATAATTGATAATAGATTATAAAATTAATTTTTAAGATTGTAAATTTCTAACATGTTTTATTCTTTGTCAAATGAGTTATCCAATAAGTTATTTGTAACTTTTTTTTTTTTTAATGTTTTGAGATATTGATATTGTGTAGAAATAAAACTTGTGTACTTGTTTTACTTATCTTTGTGCTATTTTGTTTTGGTTAGTAATGTTGAGACTTGTATAATATTATAATTATTGAATAAGTATTAACTTTTTTAGGTGAGCTCATTCTTGATATGAGTAGTGAATTCAAAGTAATGCATTTTATATTAAACAAGTCAGTTGATATTTTCAAGGTATTAACTTCTTTAGCAATATCTTACAAAAAATAAGACTAAGGTCATACTGAAAGCCACATTTTCCCCCATGAAGTGATTGTAGTGGTACCACTATGATCCAAGAGAGAGCATTGCGGCCAATAATTGAAATTAGCAAACTCCACTACCAGTTCCAAACCCATCAATCTATGCTAATCATTCAAAAGAAACACTCCCAAACATAACCCTAAATCATACTTAACAACCAAAAACAATAGAACAAAATTAAAAACTTACTGGTAATGTTTTCGGAGAAAATTCTGGTCTGATTATAAAGTCCCTTAGATTTTTCTCTCCCTCTCTGACTCTCTATACCCCTTATTAAGGCTCTCAATGAACAATAATAATGTAAGGCTCTTTTGGTTTTTTTTAAAAACCACAAATTTACTCCAAATAAAGAGAATAGGTAAGGGGGAAAACCTAAAATTAAAATAAAAACATCACTAACCATTCTTTAAAATGCCAAGAGACGAAACCCTTGTAGAATTTGATCTTCTATAGGGTTTCCCTAGGTTCAACGAAGCCAACATCGTTTAAATCCGTAGTTGATAGCAAACCCTAATCTTAGACAATTTATAAACAAATTAGAATCTCTTACTTTGATGAAATTTGGAACTTTAACTTCAAATTGTGACTAATCTGACATTGAAAGTTGCGACAGAGTTGGAGAGAGACAATGGTTGTGTGAGGATTTGAATAGGATTGGAGTGACGGTGATTGTGTGATATTTTGCATCATTCAGTAGGCTGCCTTTCTGTGGTGGAGACGATCCCTGGTGGCAACAATCTGTGGCAGCGGTGGTGATGGTGGGGGAATCTAAGTTTTGGGTTTTGATTTTGGAGGAAGGAAAGGGTGAGTTTTAGGTTTAGGGGAAGTGTGTGAGAAGAGAAGAGAGATTTTTTTTTTTTTTTTTTGGTTTTAAAGAGGTATCGGGTTTTGTAACGTGTATTTGGTGGGGGGAAAATTAGATTTATTTTTAAATCAAATTTTAAAAAAAAATTAAATGCTGACATAAAAATTGTGGATGCTTCAAAGGCTTCGGTTATATATATAATTTGTTTCATGACTTTCCAAATGGAAAATACATGTTGTTTTCTATATAAAAAAAATCATGTGAAAAATATGGGTCAACCTGACTCAACCCGCTCTGACTCACAACCCAATTGACCCGAACCCCTTTTTAACCTGCTTAAAATAACCCATTTTTAACTAGCAAGCCGTTAGATCCATAACCCGAACCAAACCAAATCTGCCAGTTTGCCACATTTGGTTGAAGACGCTCATAAAGGGAAAAGCAAAGAGGAAGACAACATAAAATGATAAGGATGAGAAATAAAGGAATTTAAAATTGAGAAGAGTAGAAAGTGAGGAGTGTGACTAAATGTGTGTGGATGAGAAAATAAAAGAGAAAAAAAATTAAAATGAAAAGAGAGTAAAACAGCTAGTGGAGAAAAAAGGAGTAATACAAAAGAATAAAATATTGAAATTATTAACTGGTTGGGCAGTGTGCAAGTTGGCTTTCTAAGTTTCATACTTTCATTTTACTTTTTTTTTTTTGGTATTAAAAGAATTAATTAGTATACTTTAATAAAATAATACTCACTCCGTCACATTTTGTTTGTCTTGTTTGAAAAATCAAACTTTTTAAGGGAATATTATTTATTGTCTTGTTTGTCTTATAAAAATATACAAAACTACCCTTAAATAAATTTATCAGTTTTTATTTTTATTTTTAAAAAGAGTTATTCTTAATGAGGCAACTAAAAAGGTTCCCTAATTAGATTAATTTTTATAAAAATATTTATTAGTTTTCTTTCCAAATAGTTTTGAAAATAAAGTAGGGGTATAATAGGAATATTAGTAAATTAATTAATTTTATTTTTAGAAACATGATAACATTTTGGAACATTCCAAAATGGAATAGAGGACAAACAAACTGGAACAGAGGGTGTTGTAGTTTAAGTGAATATTCAGATTAGTTCTAAGATAACAAGTTTTATAAATGTATTAAAAATATTAATTTTTATATTTTTTTTAAAAATATTTTTTTTGTAAGTAATTCCAAAATGGTAAACTAAAATAAATTGGTACTGAAACATTCCATTTCCAATAGAAAAATCAAGATAGGCACTAAAACAATGTTCACAACTTTTTTTTTAATCCAATGATATTCATAACATTGATATAAATTCGTCATAGACTCATGCGATCCGTGAGAAAAAATAGTTCTTTTGTATTGTAATATAATATATATTTTTTTTTTCTTTAAAATTTGTTGAAGATAATTTTTTTTCTCCCTAAAAATTAAACAATTTCTACTCAGTTCAATTAAGTCTACCTTTGTCCCATTCGGTCCAATTTTGTCCACTTGGTCAATTCAATCCCCTTCAATCTATTATAAACTAATTTAGCCTAAAATTGATTTTTTTGTAAGTTATCTTTTCAAGTTTTGCTCAAAAATTACTTTTTTTTTTTCTTAATTTTTGGGTTGAAAAGTATAAAATTTTATTATATTTGAGTTAAACTATTTAGTTTTTGAGTTAAAAAATAAAAAGAAAATAGACATTAGAAATATGAGCCCTAAAAATGCAATAAAAATGATAAATATTCTAAATTCTTATTCAGTCCACACTGGTTTTATTCAGTCCATTTTCTCCACTTAGGTCTAATTTGGTCCTATTCGATCCTTAAAGTCCTAATCGGTCTATTCAGTCATATTTAGTCCATTCTATCCACTAAAGTTCTAATTGGTCCAAATTGGCCCTATTCGATCCACATTAGTCCTATTTTGTCACTCTGGTCTTATTCAGTCCACATTAGTCCTATTAAGTCCATTCTATCCACTTTAGTTCTATTCGGTTCAATTTGATCTTATACGGTCCTTTCTATCCACTTTGATTCTATTTGGTCCTATTCAGTCCACATTGGTCTTATTTTGTCCACTTTGGTCCTCTTTAATCTTATTTGGTCCATTCTTTCCACTTTGATTCTATTTAGTCTACATTAGTCCTATTCGGTCCACTTTCATCCAGTCTGCCTACTTCAGTTCTATTCAGTCCAATGTAGTCTGTTTGGTCCATTTTATTCCCTTTGGTCCTAATTCGTTCCTATTTGGTCCCCTTTGGTTCTATTCTATCTATTCGGTCCACTTTGTTCCATTTGGTCCATTCGAATCATTTCAGTCCATTTTAGTCCACTTCGATCTATTTTTATGCACTTATATAATGGGAAAAGATATGTTTGGGTTGAAAACACCTATTCTAAATTCAAATTTATTAAAAAATATGTAAATCTCAAACTTGTAATATCTAAACTATTATGCATAACATTTATTGTTACTATGCTTTTGTTAGCTAACTTATTATTGAGCATAACAACTATATGTGAGTTTTAGTTAGCTAATTCAAGATGTTACTTCACCGCTTCAACAATTGTGACCGTATGACGGGCAACGCCGATGGTGGAGCCACATAGTGTTCAAGGGGTTCAAATGAATCACCTAATTTAGGGGAATTTTTTTTTAGATATAATATTTTTTAAAGTTTTTTTTTTATCATCCTAAGTTGAAAATTTGAACCCCTAGAAGAAACCCAATAACAAATCAATTCAACACCAATATATCTTAGCCTTTTTAAACAAAAAGAAAAAACTCAACGACATACCAGTTTGATCTAAAATCTAGTGAAAGAAAAAATAACGAGCCCAATAACAAAAATTAGTAATTTAATTTGTTAATCTTAAATTTCAAAAAAAAAAATTAAGTGGGTAATAAAGTGTAAAAAACTAACACTAAAAGACAATTAAGTGTGAGGTAGTGAACATGGAAACTGGGAAGTAAAGACAATTTTTTTTTTTTTACACAAGATAGAATTCTACTATAGCCTAATCTAAGTATATATGTGTGTGAAACTCTCTCCTAGAGACTTGAATCCTGACCCTTGCCCCCTATACTCCACAAGCATTTGTACTTGTGGAGTGATCATCGCACCAAGGGTGTGTGGTGGTAAAGACAATTTTTTTTAATGATTGTAGTGTTGTGTTGAATTTTTAATAAAGTAATGCAAAAGACATAATTTTTTTAATGAGTTTAAAGACTAATAAATTACATTATCAAAGTTGAGTTGAATCGTTAAATAAAATAATTAAAAAGAAACAAAAACTAATAAATAATAAATTAAAGTATTCAAAGCAATAATAATTAATAAATTTATTATAGTAAGAAATAAATAGATGATTTCCAAGATTTAATTTTAGCAACACTAATCTTCAATATACTAAGGAACAGTATGCTTAATGAACTTATAATTTATCCTTTATATTCTTGTTGTACTATGGATAAATTTTTGATAAGGAAATCGTGCGCAAGATTCATCTCCAACCTAAGAGTTATTATCCCAAAAAACTCATGTTAACTTGAAAAATCTTCATTTGAATCATATGATGCGAAATGTCTCATCTTATTATCACCCTAATGATCAGGATGAAATAAGAAAATATTATTTATAACTAGGTCCTTATTGTCAACCTCTTTAACATGAATTTGAATGACCCCCCCTAGTAAATATTTCTAGAACTACCACTGGACGTGCGAATGAGTGTTGTGCACGGCTTTAAACAATCTTTCCCTTTGCCAAAATACAAAATTACCAAGGGTTTCAATTATCTCTTATGATTTCATATGATTTTCATATTTGTCAAATAAACTACTAACTTCTGTTAGCTTTTATAAACAAAAATTCATGTCACCATCTCGTAATTACATTAAGGTTGTGTTTGGATGGAAACATTTGGATTTGGATTTGGATTTGAAATCCATTGATTTTAAAATTCCTTGTTTGGGTCTTTTTAAAAAATAAAATATTTGAAATTCATCATTTGAAATTCCATTGTTTGGATACTTAAATTTGGATTTGGATTTAGATTTGGATTTAATATCAATAAAATATATTTTTTAATTACTTTTTTTATCCTTCTACATTTTAATTTTAGTAACAATTATAATAAATACATGAGGTAGTGAAAAAGCTATTGATAATCCAATTGTCAAGATGAAATGTCTTGCCAACTAATGACAACTAAAATGTACATAGAGAGAGAACCCAAATGCATGGGTTTTTCTGCAACATTCAAAATCACAGACTAAAAATATTCTAAAGTTCTTAACAATTAAAAGTGAGGAACCAAATCTACAAATGTTAAGATGGTTGTTATGCAATGGGAGAATTCAAAATATTCGCAGCACTGCTGCAACAAAGACAACTAATTTCATCTAGTAATCAAAAAACATACAAACAGTTTATCTATACTAGGCCATCCTATGCATAAAAAAATGAATCAATACTTTCTCACTAAGAGAAACAACGATGCAGTAAAAATTCAAAAAGTAAAAATAAAGCCAAAAATTCAATTCCCACAAAATGATAAGTTAAAAATTATTTCAACAGTCTTCACACAAAATTAAGGAATAAGCAAATATACCTATGCAGATTAAATAACATGACAACCTAACTTCCAAATTTAAGGTGTTTATTTTTCACATGCTAAATATTTTCAACAACCAAGAAGTCAAATTAAAATAAAAACTTTCATCTCTAACATAACAGGCTTCAAGAGTTTCTCTTGCAATAATCAAACTAAACGTGCACGTGCACACACACACACAAATAGCCCTCAACATCTGATTATAAACATTAAGTTTTAAAGTATCAAACTACTCTTTTATTCAATTTCTTAAAGTACCTTTTTTTATTGGGCCTTCCACAAATGATAATGAAGAAACTGCGGAGGAGCTTGTTCTGCACAATCTTCATCAACCAATAGAAAAAACCACCCACCACAGCACACCATGATTAGCTAAACAAATAAAACTTGGGCACAATAAAGAATTGTGCCAAAGTTTTATTCTTAGCTTAGCTCGACATTATAAGACTACAAGATCCATTTCTGTTGTCATCCCAGTTAATAACATATTGGGTACATCTCACTTAAACCACCACAAATACATAAACTTGTTTGTTTCTACAAACAAACTGAATTGACACCAGCTACAATAAAATAAGAAAATGAAGAAAAATACTTTCTTACAAATAATGAAACAACATACTTTTCCAAAAAGATTTCAGAGTAATTACAAACCACTGCCTACTACTTTTGCATTAACAAATTTTTCTAACACAATTAACATTAACATCTACTAGGCAATAAATTGGAAAGATTATTGTATGCCACTTGAAACAACACAATAATTGCATCAAAGTATCCAACTCTGATATTGTATAATTTGACACTAAAATTAGACATTGCTCAGTAAAAAGGCAATGTTGGATAGACCATTTCTAGGCATAAATCATGAGAAGGCTTCCATGGACATATTTGTGATAAGTTTTGGTGCTGGATACAGAGCCCTTAATAGAAAATGTTATTTCCTTTCAACTATTAAAAAATAGTCATACAAATTCAAGTAGTTCCAGCAGAGCCGCGTGAACCTAGTAGCTCTAGCCACTACCCTTTGGACATAACAAAGTAAAAGTACTACTTACAACTCATAGACAATTCATAGAAGCATTTCATCGAACACATCATTTGCATTACAAACCCATAAATGAAAATACAAATAGAAAATAAAGAAAAACCCAAAATAAATCATTGAAAATACTATAAAACAAAATGAATAAAAAAATCAAACAAAATCCACAAACAAATCAAATGAAACCCAAACAAACCCACAAAAAAATCACATGAAGCCCACTGAAAAGCCCACAGCCTTTGTGCATTTAGACTTAGTAGAAAGAGAGAAATAGAGGGGTTAAAGAGGAAGATAAGAATTGAGAGAAACAAACCTGAAATTGCCAAAAGAAAGATGGAAGAAGAACTTGTGAGTTGTGGTTAGGAAGAGAGACACAGAGAGAAGCGAGCCGATAGAGAAATAGAGCACAACGTGCATGAGAGATTTCAAATTCCACCATGTGTGAGGGTATTTGAAATCTATAAATTTGAACCTATCAAATTCTAGTTGGATTTGGGACCAAATCCAAATCAATTTCCTTTAACTTATCTAAACAAAGGATTTGAATTTGAATTTGAGTCCTTTCAAATCTAAATCCAAATCCAAATCCAAATCTAAGGGATCCGAACAGACCATAAGAGTCTTGAAACTCTAATTGAAACCCTATAGGTGTTTTGAAATAGAACCAATCCCAACAGTGGCGGCTCTAGGAATTTTTTAGGGTGTTTCTCAACAAGCATAAATTACACAATCTAATAAAAAGAAAAATTTGTATATTGACAACAACAACAATAAAAAAAACATGTAAATACATAAAGCTTATAATTGCCTTCTACGTGGTTATCTTATCAAATGTTTATCCATAATTTTAGTAAAAGAATAAACAATAAACTATAAGTTCATTTGAAATATTAATAAAATTATTAATTATTGTTGTTTAGTTGTTTCATTAATTTGTTTGTCTTTTATAAATTATAATTTGTTATATTATTGTTTCATTAATTATAAAATTATTAATTATTGTTTAGCCTAACATAATTTTATTTGTTTATCTTTTATAATGTATTGATTAATTAAATTATTATTTATTAGTTATTTCTGCCAATTAATTATTGATTAATTATTTTTTTTGAATTATTATTTATTAGTTATATTAGCACACACCTATGTGTAGATAATCTTTTTTTGAGAAACAATAAGTCTGTTTGGATAGAACTTATTGCTGAAAACTGAAAACTAAAAACACTGTAACAAAATAATTTTTAAATGTTTAAAAATTACTGTTCATTAACCTAAAATCACTGTTCATGACCAATGAACAGTGACAAACGAGCTTAAAAAAAAAAAAAAAACCAGACGTGGACGTGGACACACAAACACGCAATCCAAACAGCGTCAATGATGCAGATAATTTAATTTGACACAAGCCATATATATATATATATATATATATATATATATATATATATATATATATGAGTTTAAATTCAGTCAGGATTTGGCGTAAAGCCAAGTTTTTATGCCCTCCAATGAGCTAGTGCCATGTCATCATTTTACCAAAATATGAATACAACTCAAACGCAATGACTTTCAATATCAGATTCAAAACAAAACCAAAACTCAACCCTCCTCCTCACGTTCAAACCAAACCTCCATAGCCCTACCCCACCCCACCCCACCACACATGCCGCCACAGCACTGGAGCCGCCACTCCACTGAGCATAATTTACCCAAAAAAAAAAAAGCCATAAGACTCATCTCAGTTCTAGTGCTCATCTCAAAGAAGTAACCAAACCCAAAAATCTATAAACACCGATATCAATAACAGAACAAAATCTCATCAGCTTGTTTAAACCAAAATGATAAAATTTATAAATTAAAACAAAAATGATGAGGAAGATGGCCATGGTGCTGGGTCCTTTGTTCGAGATCTGATGGATGCAACGTTTTTTTCAGGTCACCTTATAGACCCTCACTAAGCCTCTGATGAGTGGGAGTTTAAGGTTATGGTTTTGATCATTTTGAATAATTTTGAAGAGAGAGATGAGATGATTTTGGGCTTGACAGTCACTGTTTGTGGCTCATGTAATGGCGTAGTAATAAAGCTCCACCACGAATTTCAATCCATGGTGATTCCGATGGTTTGTGAGGCGGAGTGGAGTGGAGATCTGGTTTGAACGGGAGAGGACTGGATTTTGTTTTGTTTGTTTTTATTTTTTTATTATTATTTTAGATATGATATTGTGAGCAGGTATTGTGTGTGAATGTTTGTATACATCTTTTAATAAAATGCTAACATGTCACTATCTTATTGGAGGCGTAAACTCTTGGTTTTACGCCAAGACCGGACCAAATGTAAACTCTATATATATATATATATATATATATATATATATAATCAATGAACATCATAAGAGAAAGTGACCTGATGTGAAAGTACTTTGATAAAAAGAAATTCAAAATTCCCAAGACCAATCCGGTTTTCCTTTGATTTTTTTCCTTTCCACCATTTTTTAATTATCTCATCTTTATCTTCTTTTTTTTTTTTTTTTCTTTTTTTTTTTGAATGGTTCTCATCCACACATTTAAACTTCTTTTACTTTCCCAATGCTTTGACTAGTTGGCTTACACCTTCCCAGCTCCCAACTAATCTTCTCTCATCTAAACAGGTTCTCTCTTTTTCCTATCTTATTTTTTCTCTTGCAAGTGTCTTCCTCTCCGCCTTCTCTGGCTCTTCATTCTCTTCCTAACAAATCTCTTCCTCTCCCTCCTCCTCAGCGTCAGTTACAAACAACAAAAATGCAAGATTTTTTCAATCTTTTGTAATAAAAATCTTGCAAGAACATTGTGTCTTCATCCGATGTTGGGCTTGCCGTCTATTTTTTTTTTTTGAGAATCCGTGAGCTAAGGGCTTGCCGTTGCTCTGTTACAATTTTTTTTTTTTTTTTTTTTTCAGATTTTAGTTCAAATTTTTTTTTTGAGAGTTTTTTATTTTTATTTGAAAGTAGAATAAATAATTTTTTTTTTAATTTGAGGGTATTCTTAAGTTTGGGTTGGATACAGCTTATATAGCGTCCGCGTCTGAGTTTTCTGTTTTTTTTTTTTTCTTCTGCTGTTGCATGGGTCAGGGGGACAAAGGTTACTGTGCATTTGACTTTTTAGCTCATCTGTAGATTCGTATACTGATTACGGAACTCACAAACTTTACTTTACAGAATTTTTTTTATTAAAAATAGATTCTACGGTACTATTTACATATTTAAAAATTATTTTGCTACAGTATTTTCAGTTTACAGCAATAAGTTCTATTCAAACTTACTCTTTTTATTGAATGGAGGGTATTCCTCCCAATTTTTTTTTGAGTATAAACAAATAAAAAAATTTAATTATTATATATAAAAAAAAATTCCAGCTGAATGTGGCGCCGCCACTGAATCCCAAGGATTGTTTTTGCACTTAAGGGTTTTTTTTATTTTTTTTCCTTCTAATATTTTGGGAAGAGCGAGAGAAAACTTTTATTGAATGAGTAACTGAATGAAAATTACAACATCTCAGAAAGCATGAGGGAGATTTCAACCAGCATATTGGGCCAAGTGTTTTGCTTCTACATTAATAGCATTCTTTAGCCCTTTTTTTTTTTTTTTTTTGCTGAATATTCTTTAGCCCATTATTTGATGGATAAGAAATCTTCCGTCACATTACGTGCTTTATTATTCCAAAGAGAAAGGTGCATATATAAAGTATAAAGTAGGGAGCTGTTGACATATGCTCTTGAAAGATGTGGACGTACGGTATATATTCATGTACTCCACGACTCAACGAGCTTGGTTAATGCAACACGAGATGACCCACCCTCACTCAGTGCAGCCTTAGCTCCATCTTTCATGGCAAGCGTTTTTTCTCTAATCGAGTTGTCCCTTTCCATTAACTCCCGAACTCGCTTCTCCACCTCTGTTGCACTCACAAACCCATCCTCCGACTTGTTCATAGGCAGAGCAATCTTAACATCCTCCACCAACTCCTGCTTATTTAACTTTTGCTCCGCGTAAAGAGGCCATGCCACCATTGGCACGCCCGCACACACCGCTTCCAACACCGAGTTCCACCCACAATGAGTCACAAACCCACCCACCGAGTTGTGATTCAATACAGCCACCTGTGGTGCCCAGGACTTCACTACCAAGCCCCTCTCCTTGGTACGGTCTAAAAAACCCTTTGGAAGCAAAGAATCTAAATCTGGTTCAGGCTGTGTTGAGACAGCCAAGCTATGTTTCTCACTAGGTGGATTCCTTACCACCCACAAGAACCTTTGGCCACTCTTCTCTAACCCTATAGCTATCTCCTTTAATTGCTCTATAGAGAACAAACCCAAGCTTCCAAAGCATAAAAACACAACACTTTGACTAGGTTGCAAGTCAAGCCACGTTAAACACTCGGGCACGACATTACCTTCATCGTGACCACTTCTTTTAGTTACTATCAATGGTCCTGTGCAGTAAATAGGTGGGGTTGGACCGTCAGGGACGCTTAGCCCATCTGATATTGCTTGAATAGCTCTTGGTTCCAATGATTCAAATGTGTTGACAATTATTCCCGCAGACTTAGGCATGGCGATTGAAGAGTCTAAAAAGAACTCATAGGCCTTGTCGTTACGGTCAAGTAATGGTTTTGGTAAATCTGAAGATGGTATTGGAGCTACTCCTCCGGGAATTTCGAGAAGGGTGTTAAGGTCTTTCAAACTTTTGGTGGTGTTTTTGTGAATGGTAGGGTGATACAGAAGATAACTGAGAGTAATAGCGCTGGTAGTGAAAAAGATATATCCAGCTATTTTAAGTTCGGAAGCAACAGAGAGAGCATAGGTGCAAAAGGCATCCATGATGAAAGCTTGGATGAGGTGGGTTTTGGAGATAGAAAGGAGGGATTGGTGAACATTGGGATTGTTGAGGCGAATGAGCTCAAAGGTGAGAGTTTCATGGTGAGAAGAAGTGGTGGGAGGGAGAGTAACACTGGGGAGATTGTGAAAAGTGATGGAAGGAATGGTGGAAGAGACAGAGGCTATGTATGGAGCTGTGGAACCAGCGTTGTAAGGTGCAGGGGCTATGAGTATGTGGATGGTGAGTGAAGGGTGGTGTGTGAGTATTAGTTTCCCTAGCTCTACCATCGAAATCAGGTGGCCTATGACTGGTGTTGGGTACAGAACTATTGCTGCCATCGCTGGCTGAGTATAAAAGATGAGACTGGGGCTCTTTGCACTTAGCTTGAAGCTTCCCTTTTATTTATAGGGGAAATTCTTAGCTAGTGCGACCTTGTAGTCCCAAGACTCCCAACACCCAACCAACCTATAGGTCAGCACCTGTTAAGAAAGGAATTTACTACTAGATTGGGGCTAAAATCTTTAACTATTGTTTTGAAAATATTTCACAATTTAACACTTTTTCAGTACTCTAGCTGACTGAAATAAAGTTTTGAACAATAATCAATATCTAAGAATTCGTATTTCTGTTGAGTTTGCCAACGTGACAGTGGTTGAATTGGAATGTTGGACATTAAAAATTCCACCTCGAACTCAATGTCCATAAGCTCAAGTTCTGTATAGACCAAACTCAAGTTTAGAAGACTTGAGTACCGTGTCCATTAATGGTTGAAACTCCACTGCTGGCACTACCCAAAAATATGACTCTCCCTTGAAGGTTTGTTGCTTCATATGCAAAAGCAGTCCTCCTAGATTCTTCCACCTAACACCTGCTAACTTTTCTAGAAGTTCTATCACAGACTTTACAGTGAGAGTGAGGGAAATGATTGAGTATTCTCGAAATACAATAAATATATATTCCCTTCCCTCACATAATCGTGGGTCTTACTAATTAAATTCATAGTGAAACTCATCATGGTTGTCAAAATCGCGATCTAGATCCTACGATCTTACGATCCTACTATCTTACGATCTCACCTGCCCAAAACGATCTGAATCTTTCAAGGATCTTTTGATCGTTTAGGATCGGTAGGATTATATGATTCTAACGATCTCAAACGATCTTGATTTCTTGCAATTTTCTTTAACTTAATAGAAGACTCAGTTGGACCTAAATGAAAAATAAAATCTCACTAAACCAAGTTTTTCTACTTTAATGTAAAGAGGTATCAATTGGACTCAAATAAAAAATATCCCTATAGAGTGTCACATTTTGAGGTTTTTTGGCATTTTTAAATGATGCTTACAAATGAATGTAGTGATATATGGTAATTATATTAATGAATGTATAATTTATGTAATTATTTAACATACCAATGTGTATTTTTTTTATTTTTTTCTCAAATAATGTAGGATTTTACAATTTACGATCCCATCTGCCTCTCACGATCCTACGTAGGATCCCGATTTTAACAATCTTGAAATCCATAATTCATATGAGAGGAGGGAGTACACATTTATGGTATTCCGAGAGTACCTAATAATTTTCTGTACCGAAAATGTGTAAAGCGTAATTGTTGCATTGACTAGCAATATATGTCATTGTTCTTAGGGATGGCAATGGGGCGTGGCGGGGCCGAAGGATGGGATCTTCGCCACCGCCCCGTAGAGATTTTTCTTGCTCCATCCCCGCTCCGCATGACGGGTAAAATTTCTTACCCCATCCCCGCCTCTTAAGGCCTTGCGAAGACCCGCGAAGCCCCGCCCTACTCTGTAAAACTTTATTTCTTGTTAATTTTCCCTTTAACTATTACCATTTTTTCAAATAAAATGACATGTTTCAATATTAAAAATATACTTAAAATTATAAATAAATTTATCCTATCAAATCAAACTAATTTTTAGCAAAAACTAAATAATATTATCTAAATGTTTAATAAGACAATGTCACAACAAAAATTTCATAGTATGACACAAAAATCTCATATTATGTTAATGATGAAACGTAAGTTGAGAAAGACATATGAATCATTAATGAAAAGACAAAAAAAAAAAGAGTTAAAATTGGTACCTTATTTTCAACTTTGCTTGAGAGAAAAGAGAGGTAGAACCACGTTAGGTAGAATAAAATAAGCTGATAATATTTTTGTTTAAATAGTAGGATTTTAGAGTATGAAAAAATTACAACTTAATCTTTATTAACGCGAGGTGGGGCGGGGTGGGTCTAAAAAGTGTAAACCCATCCATGCCCCGCCCCGTGGTGCGGGTCTAAAATCTCGCCCCATCTCCGCCCATCACTTTTGTGGGGCGAGAAAAATCCATACGAGGCGAAGCGGGGAAGGGCAGGTCAAGCAGGGTGGAGAAAATTGTCATTCCTAATTGTTCTAAATATTGACATAAAACTATATGGTCCATATCTGACATATTTATTACACTCAGTCACCAAACTTGACAGTGTACCAAATATGTGTAAAGTGTAATTATTGTATTGATTGGCTGTATATGTCATTGTCCTAAATATTGACATAAAACCATATAAACCCTATGGGGTTGGCTGAGTAGTTGGGCACTGAGTTTCAAAGTGGCTGTCTTGAATTTGACTAGGAGTTCTTTAGTTCAAATCTGGCACTAACACTTTGAAAAAACTCTCTAGGCTAGTGATTTACTCTGTTATGGGTCCACCCGTCACAAACAGTAATTAATTTCTAGTTGAAAATTTTGAAAAAACACTGTTAAAAAAAAAAAAAAGACAAAAAAAGACAAAAAGTAAAAAAAAGAAAAAAGGACAAAACCATATGGTCCATATCTGACATATTTATCACACAAAAAAAAGACAAAAAGTAAAAAAAAAAAAGAAAAAAGGACAAAACCATATGGTCCATATCTGACATATTTATCACGCTTTGTCACCATCCTACAACAAACTTTCTACGCCATTCCTGACATAAACTTTCTACGCCATTTAAAACCAAACATAAATGAAGTGTACACCATTCTTTCAATGGGAATTCTCAGCCATCCATGAAACTTAAGCCACCAAACCTTTAGGGCATGTGACCCCATGTGTCCTATCAATTATATCTCTCTACATGTATCCAATGCATGATATTAGTATACCACCTCCCGTTTACAACTATTACACGATGCATGATATTAGTATATCACCTCCTATTTAGAAGAACTATAAATCGTAGCGGAAGTGCAATGTATTAAAATACAGAAAATAAGAATGCCTTAAAAGAAAAACAGTTCATATTTTAACAAAATAAAGTTTCAATAATAGACTAAAACACTCTCAGGAGATAATAGTAGTTACAAGAACCTTTGACCACTATATTATTGAAAAGTGGTTCTATCCGTCGGCAAAATATGTTAGGTTTGATTTCTTGCTGAAGTTCAATGAGTGCCTACATCGAGCACGAAGTACCTATGGCCTATCCAGATCCAATAAGTTGTATAGTACCCCATTGGAGAATGTTAAACCTTCTTAGATTAGAGCATTCATATCAAACCTTTCAAATGCTAAAAATCTTATTTTTAAAGCATTTTTAGCCCAAAAGCTTATTCCATCAAACCTATTAAATGGTATAATTTTTGTAATTGATAAACAGTTCAATCTTATATTTGAGACCGCACTGTTCACAAATTGTAAAATTTTATATTATTTTTTTATTTAGTGGGGCCCACTTTCTTTTCTTCTTTGTCTTTCTCATTCTGTTTCTTCCCTATTTCACCATTTCCCTGCTCTCTCTCTCTCTCTCTCCCTCTGCTCGACATCTCTGCCTCCATCTCTGACGAAACCCAAGCCGGAGCATCAAGCCAAGCCGATTTCTTTTTTTTATTTATTCACTCAACGTTGTCTCTCTTCTCTATCTTTCTCTTTCCTCTCTCACTTCTCTCTTCTCTCTTCTCTCTTCTCTCTCTGTGCTTTGCTGATGAGTGGGCTCCGCCGATGATTGTGCTCCGGCAATTGTGGGATGCCGATGGCTGTGGTTTGGTGATTGTGGTCATGGATCGTGGGTCTAATAGCTATGGACCGGTGGCGGCGATGGAGGTTTCTTCTTTTTCTATCTCTCTCTCTCTCTTTTTTTTGTTTTTTTTTTTGTTTTTGTTCTGCGTGGTTCTTCTTGGGTCCGATTGGGCTTCGATCGTGCAAGGCCGACACAAAACGACATGCTATCAAATCTTTGATTTGATTTTGGGAATTGATTTGGTTTTGGGTCTTGATTTGGTTGGCGTGGGTCTTGATTTGATGTATAGGTGCGAAGGAGGATGTCAAGCTGCGCCTTGGAAGAAGATGACAACGGGGAGGGAAGTGGTGTCCGTGTCTTGTGGGTTTTGATTCGGCGTGATGGGTCTGCTAGTGGGTTTGCTGGTGGCGGCGATGGTGGAGTTTTCTTTTCTTTCTTTCTTTTTTTCTGCTGTGGTTGGTGGTGGTGAGTGGATGTGGTGGTTGTGGGTGGATGTGGATGTGGAGGTGTCTTTTTGCTGTGATTTTTTTTTCTTTTTTTGTTAGTGGTGGTTGTGGTATGGGAGGTGGGTGGTTGGTTGTGTGGTGCCGGCAGTGCTGTGAGAAAGAGAGAGAAATAGAGGAGAGAGAGGAAAAATAAAAAATTATTGAAAAATAATAAAGAAACATTATTTAAATGAAATGGTAAAAAAAATAGAAGTTTTGATATAGGTGGTATTGTAAAGTGGTGTGTTATATGTTATAAAATTGGGTTTTGAGATGCTAAATGCTATATTTTTTGAGATGTTTGATAAGAATGCTCTTAGAACTTATCAGCTTCTGACATGTATGAAACACAATTAGAATACTGTCCTCAACATTAAAGGGGGAAAAAAAAAGTCCCAAATTCATGTAGGCAGGCCGGCCCAAGACATTTTGGGGCCGAAAGCGAGAACTAAAATTGGATCTTTTTTATACTTATGTATTAATTAATTTAATATTATAATATATTTCATTTAAAATCTATTTTTCTTGGTTTTTGAGATGTAAATTGACTAATTAAATTTTTGTATTCAAGCTCTTCTAACATCTCCTTTTCAATTAACTAACTCTTTTTGGTGAATTTCTTGCTTATTTGTGATATTTTCATCTAAATTTTGTATTATATTTTGTTTATTACTAATAACAAATTTATCCATTGATTCTTTTTGAGACTCAATTCATTTTTCTTCTTTTTTTTTCTTTTTTTTTTTTTAAGTTTTTCATATCTAGATGCATATTTTCTAGTAGACATTTCTAATCAAACAATATATTTATAAAGACTAAAATTAATATAAAAAAAAAACTTTCAAGTGTAGAACAAATAAGAAATAGAACCTGATTTATATAAAATGTATTGTTGTAGTTTCACCAAATAATAACAAGTTTTTAACAACCTCAACCTGCATAAATAAAAATTTATTCATTATATTACCAATAACTAAAAAATATATATAAAAACACAAGATTAAAAAAAAAAAAAAAATTAAGCACAGCCATATCAAGCCTAGCCCAGCCCAGCCAAGAAGACTCACCCACAGAAAACATAAAACAAATCCTATATTCCTATAACTCGAAGCCCAAACGTGAAACGTCTAGGTGGTGTAGCCATAACTCAATATATACACTATACAGCCCAGCCCCAGTCTTAAGTCTTAGCAAATCTAAAGAAAGCCAAGCCTCAAAAGTTATACCTAAACTCAAATATCAAAACCCATTCTGCAAAATCAAAATGCAGCTGCCAAAAAGCAAAGCAACAGTGGAAGCTTGAGCCAGGCAGCCAGCAACAGTGGAGAGAAAGAATGAGAGAGGCAGAGAGCAAGAGTTGAGAGAAAAAAGCAGCAAGATTGAGAAAGAGAATCGGTAAAATTTTTAGAGATTTGAGGTTTTTTATTTGTTTTGATTATTGATTGTTTTGTGGTTAATTTCTTAGACTAAATTTGTAGTTTATCTTGTTGAATTTTGGTTTGTTTAGAGGATAATTAATGATGTTATTTTTGGGACAGTTGGGGGCCTTTCTTTTCTAAAATTTTGGGGCCCCCCTTCCACTTGGGGGCGTTAGGCAATTGCCTAATTGGCCTAGTGGAAGGGCCAGCCTTGATTTAGGTAAGGCGATATCGTGGAAGCTAGAAAAAAGCACACACGATACTCTCTTAATAGAACATAAAGTAAATTGTTAATTTCTAGTAGTAATTTTCGAATCCACGAAGAATTCCTTGAAATCCACAAGGTGATAATTTCCTAGAATCCACCCAAGAAAGAAATAGACAAAGGAATCCACTGTAGAAAGAAATAGACAAAGTCTAAAATTTTGTTGATAATAAACGGTTTTACTTTTGGAGGCTATGACACATAAATATTGACAATGTCAAACCTTAGGATGATTAGGAAATGTTGCAATTAAAATAATGCAAAACCAAGTGCAAATTTTTCACAAGTATTAATATCTCGGTGTGTCTGAGATCGATTCACAGGGAATAATTGATTCTAATGTAAAAAGCTTCATTATTAATTAGTAAATAAAAACAATTGTTTGTTTCTTATTCCACCCAAAGATAGAGCAAGATAGTATTGACACTATAATTGAAAATAGCAAAATAAATCTAAGAGAAATTAATGGAGAGAAAACACTACGGATTCAAAGAACCACCTAATATTTTATCAAATAAACTTAGATTATTTTTTAACACAATTAGTGTAGAGAGCCAAATCATCTAATCGGATGATAAAACAATAAAGTACTCAAACAAGGTATAAAGTAGATTGAATATGAGTGATTGAGCAAATCATTCAATTGGCATGTTACAGGGGAGATTAAGCATTCAATACATTCTCAAATCATAACGAATCAAGGAGTTTAAGCATTTGTTATAAATAAAAATCATATTAAATCTTAAAAACTTTTCAACATGCAATGATTCCAAATAATAAATCAATCTCAAAATTCAATCATCAATCCAATGAAAGCACATAAATAATCCTAAGAACATATGATAAAAAAAAATATTAGGTTTCACCTCTAACTCTAGTTAGAAATTTAGCTGCACATAGTTATGCAAAAGAAATTCATAAAATTAATGTAAATGTCTAAAAAATAAAATAAAACAAAATATAAAAAACGTTCTAGGATTTTTCCTCTACTATAACCTCAACCTCTTCCAAAAGAAAGGGAGGAAAACCCTTAAATTTAGTATGGGAATCCCTTAATTTTCAAAATTTTATCCATTGTCATCTTCTAGCTCACTTTTGACCTTCAAAATGATTTTTATCAAATGTCTGGTAAATTACAAAGTTGTAGATCTTCAAGTTTTCTTTTTGTGACTGCAAGAATCAAGTCAATTGGACATCTGTACAAGAAGTTATTGCAAAAATTACTAAAATAGTACAGGATGTTTTCATATTAGGATTTTCCCAATTTTGGCTTGGACAAATTTCTTTCTTCCCTTTTTTATTCTCACACATTTTTGACTTATTTAATACTTCAAAAACCATGCTCCAGCCCTAGCTAGAAATTTAGTTGCACATAGTTATGCAAAAGAAATCCATAAAAACAATGCTAAACGTTTTAAAAAATAAAACAAAAGATTAAAAACGTTCTAGGGTTTTTCCTCTACTATAACCTCAGCCTCCTACAAAAGAAAAAGAGAAAATCCCTCAAATTTATGATGAAAATCCCTTGATTTTTGGAATTTTATCCACTGTCAACTTCCAACCTACTTTTTACCTTCAAAACGATTTTTATGTAACCCTAGCTAGAAATTTAGCTGCACATAGTTATGCAAAAGAAATCCGCAAAAACAATGCTAAATGTCTAAAAAAAATAAAACAAAAGATGAAAAACATTTTAGGGTTTTTCCTCTACTATAACCTTAGTCTCCTCCAAAAGAAAAAGAGAAAACTCCTCAAATTTAGGATAAGAATCCCTTGATTTTCGGAATTTTATTTATTGTCAGCATCCAGCCGACTTTTGACCTTCAAACTGATTTTTACGGAATTTTTGGTAAACTACAAAATTGTAGATCTTCAAGTCTTCTTTCTGTGGCGTTAAGAGTCAGGTCAATTGGACATTTGTACAAGAAGTTATGGTAAAAATACTAAACATCTAAAAAAACAAAACAAAAGATGAAAAACGTTCTCTGGTTTTTCCTCTACTATAACCTCAGCCTCCTCCAAAAGAAAAAGAGAAAATCTCTCAAATTTATGATGGGAATCCTTTTATTTTCGGAATTTTATCCACTATCATCTTTCAGCCCACTTTTGACCTTCAAAACGATTTTTATGAAATTTGTAGTAAACTACAAAGTTGTAGATCTTCATGTGTTCTTTCTGTGACCAAAAGAATCAGGTCAATCAGACATCTGTGCAAGAAGTTATGATAAAAATACTAAAATAGTGCAGGATGTTTCCATATCGGGATTTTTCCAATTTTGGCTTGGACGAATTTCTTTCTTCCCTTTTTTATTCTCACACATTTTTTACTTATTTAATGCTTCAAAAACCATGCTCCAATTGATCTTCAAAAACCATTCAATATATTCTCAAATCATAACGAATCAAGGAGTTTTTTTTTTTTTTTTGAAAGCATCAAGGAGTTTAAGCATTCATTATAAATAAAAATCATATTAAATCTTAAAAACTTGTCAACATGCAATGATTCCAAATAATAAATCAATCTCAAAATTCAATTATCAATCCAAAGAAAGCACATAAATAATCCTAAGAACATATGATAAAAAAAATAGTAGGTTTCACCTCTAACCCTAGCTAGAAATTTAGCTGCACATAGTTTTGCAAAAGAAATTCATAAAATTAATGCTAAATGTCTAAAAATTAAAATAAAACAAAATATGAAAAACGTTCTATGATTTTTCCTCTACTATAACCTCAGCCTCTTCCAAAAGAAAAGGAGAAAAACCCTCAAATTTAGTATGGAAATCCCTTGATTTTCAAAATTGTATCCATTGTCATCTTCTAGCTCACTTTTGACCTTCAAAATGATTTTTATCGAATGTCTGGTAAACTACAAAGTTGTAGATCTTCAAGTTTTATTTTTGTGATTGCAAGAATCAAGTCAATTGGACATCTGTACAAGAAGTTATTGCAAAAATACTAAAATAGTACAGGATGTTTCCATATCAGGATTTTCCCAATTTTGGCTTGGACGAATTTCTTTCTTCCCTTTCTATTCTCACACATTTTTGACTTATTTAATAGGCGAAACTACTACGTTGGTCCCTTAAGTTTACCTTGTGTGTGCAATTGGTCTCTCAAGTTTCAAGCGAACACAATTAGTCCTTAAGTTTTAAAGTTGAGTTGTATTAGTCCTTTTATTAACTGCCGTTAGTGATGTTACTTACGTAGCTAATGGAACAATGACTTTGCATTACTTTTAATGATGTAGCTTTTTTTATTAATAAAAATTACAAAATAAATTTAACGTAAGAAATTCGCACATCGGTAAAAGGAAGACTGACAGCCACTGGCGACAACCCAAGACTAAAATCAAAATTAAAAAACTCTATAATTTATTTTTCCCTTAAAAATGTCATCACCTTAAAATTCACAAGCCCAAAAAACAACAACAACAAGAAGCCCCAGTTCTTTATAGATTATGGGATGAGAGAATGATTTCATGACACAGAAACAATAAGAAAGAAACAGGATTAAAGACCAAGATGGTGTGTTTAGCAGCAAGGACTGGGGTCATTGGTTGTTCTCACACAGTACGAGGAGGAAGCTCGTTGTCTTTGAGATCGGAGGCTTTTTTTTTTTTTGAAGGTATTAGTGGTACCGATGGGTGAGGCTAAGGGTTTGTCGGTGAAAGTGATGGCCGTGGTGCCGAAATTCAAAGGGACGCAGAGGAGAGAGAAGCATATGATGGAGATGATAGAGAAGAAGCCAAATGAATTGTCGGCGAAAAAGTTGCTGGAATCTGAAGAAGCTTTGACAGAGATACGTACAGAATGAGAGGGACGAAGAGAATGAGAACTTGAGGATTTGTGAGAGGAAGTGAATGCAGAGAAAGAAGAGGAGCAAGAAATCGATGGGATTGAAGCCAAGGGCAAAATGCACAGAGCGGAGGTTTCCACCATTAGAGAGAAAAGGACAGAGATTCCTTGTAGAGAGAGAGAGAGAAATTAAAATCAGTTATTACTGAATCTGAGATAAAAGAAAGTGAAAGAAGGGGAAGATTGGGAAAGGTGAAAAACTACAAATAAATTAAAATATTGAAAAAAGGAAAAAAAAATTTAATGGCAAAATCAGTTACTACTGAATGCATTTGCGTGAATCAATAATTTTTTTTTCAATGCTATCGCTTCCTCAGATTGCTAAACCAGCATTTTATTTTGTAATTTTTATTAATAAAAAAAGCCACATCATTAAAAGTAATGTCAAGTCATTGTTCTATTAGCCACGTAAGTAACACCACCAACGACAGTTAGTAAAAGGACTAACACAACTCAATTTTAAAACTCAAGGGACTAATTGTGCTCGCTTGAAACTTGAGACACCAATTGCGCACACAGGGTAAACTTAAGGGACCAACATTACAGTTTCACCTACTTAATACTTCAAAAACCATGCTCCAACCCTAGCTAGAAATTTAGCTGCACATAGTTATGCAAAAGAAATCCATAAAAACAATGCTAAACGTCTAAAAAATAAATAAATCAAAAGATTAAAAACGTTCTAGGGTTTTTCCTCTACTATAACCTCAGCCTCTTACAAAAGAAAAAGAGAAAATCCCTCAAATTTAGGATGAGAATCCCTTGTTTTTTGGAATTTTATTCACTATCAACTTCCAACCTACTTTTTACCTTCTAAATGATTTTTATGTAACCCTAGCTAGAAATTTAGTTTCACAAAGTTATGCAAAAGAATCCACAAAAACAATTCTAAATGTCTAAAAAAAATAAAACAAAAGATGAAAAACATTTTAGGGTTTTTCCTCTACTACAACCTCAGCCTCCTCCAAAAGAAAAAGAAAAAATTCCTCAAATTTAGGATAAGAATCCCTTGATTTTTGGAATTTTATCCATTGTCAGCTTCTAGCCCACTTTTGACCTTCAAACCAATTTTTATGGAGTAAACTACAAAGTTGTGGATCTTCAAATCTCCTTTCTGTGGCATCAAGAGTTAGGTCAATTGGACATTTGTACAAGAAGTTACGATAAAAATACTAAACGTCTAAAAAGACAAAACAAAAGATGAAAAATGTTCTATGGTTTTCCCTCTACTATAACCTCAACCCCCTCGAAAAGAAAAACAGAAAATCTCTTAAATTTAAGATGGGAATCCTTTTATTTTTGGAATTGGGTCATTTTCCCATACCCCTCTTTTTTTTTAGGGTATGGTACCCACATAAGTTTTAGCCATTGGATTTACTTGTTTTAATCTTAGCCGTTTATGAAATTTTAATAGGATATCAGTTATTGGCCAGTCAGGTTAACATATAAAACCGAAAAAGAAAAAAAAAGCATGCAGTTCTAGTTCTGCTTCTTCTTCTCTCGCATCTCATCTGATCTGATCTGAAGCAGGTTCTCCTCTCGCATCTTGACGTCTCTTCTCTCCAACTTTCATTGCTAATGTTCTTAGGTAAATCACTGAATCTATTTTTTGGCATCCTGTGTCTTTACAATCTAGAGTCTCTAAATTTCTTTTAGCATTCATTTAGGGATTTTGATTCTTAACCCTTTTCCTCTATATTGTTGAAGTTAGGGAAAAACCCTAGTGATCTGTTTGCATGCCATGGATTCTGTCTCTTCCATCAATTGTAAATTTGAATCACAAAATTTTTATAGGATTGTCTAGGTTTATTTGTGCCTCTGTGGGTTTCATTTGATTTGTTTATGATTTTTCTGTTGATTTTGTTTGATTTGTTTATAATTTTTTGGGGTCTCGTTTGATTTGTTTTTTATTTGTCTGTGAGTTTTGTTTGATTTGATTCTGATTTTTTGTGGGTTTGTATCTACTGGTAAGGATCAGAACTGCGTTGGTTTAGTTTTGTTAAGAAATTGTTGATTTATAATACAAGTATTGACATAAATAAAAGATTTTAGAATGGGAAAAACACAGTGGAAAGTGGAAACTATACAAAGCTAAAAAATGGGGACAAATTATAACTCAAAAGATAGGAAAATAATGTCAAATTCTCATCCTTGAATAATGGAGGTGGGATGGATGGTGAAACCATCTTCACTCTTCCATTGAATATAAAAAGAAGAAGAATACAGATAAAGATGTGGTATAGTTACTTCCAAAAGGGCACAATGCAGAACGTTTAGGCTGATGCACAGGGATCTAAGTCACCCACGGAAGAAGCCACATTGCTAGGGAAAGAATTAAAACTTAATCTTCTGTTAGCGCATTGCAGCTTGCCATTTAGTAGCATCTTTTTGTATTACTCTTATGGATGTTGGAGTAATTTAAAAACTGCAACTTGAGACCAAAATTCTTTAATTGTCAAAATGCCAAAATTCGTGTCTTTCAATCCTGAAATCCACAAGAAACAAAATATAGAAGGATATGAGACAGTTGTCTTTCTATCATTTTTATATGAATTAGCAATAACTTTGGACTTATAAATGATAACCTAAATACATTGGGAATCCAACAACATCTTTGTCCTTTCAAGTGAAATATTATCCTGGCATTTTGCTTTAGAGACTGAATACTAGTGAAACACAAGCAATTTGTTTAACAGAGATCAAAAGAGTTGTTTTTGTCCTAACTCATAACTACTGAAATCCAGAACCAGCTATTAGGTGTACTGCCAGAGATCTTGCTAAAAAATCATTTCATCGAAGCATGTCTTAATATTTCCTTTATATTTCTAGAAAAGAAACAGAGGATAAATGGACTACATAGGCATCTAAAACAATAAAACAAGGACTCAAGCAACACTAAAACCACATCACATATAACTTTACAATAGTTTTCACCTTAATTTCTTAATATATATTTCAAAATTCAGATGGACTAAAATATATATTCTCAAACATTTGTATCATACGAACTTTGATTTCCAAATCTAGTGAGTGCAAAAAATGAAAATTTTCAACTATATAATATTAAGAAGTCTGTTAAATGGAAAGAACCTCTGTGGAAAAAAGAAAAAAATGAAGCTTTTCTCTGATGCTCTAGTAATTAGTGGAGACCAATTTCAGATTTTGAAGGAATAAGGAAATGTCACCTTCTATTTGTACTGAACAGTGCATCTTTTTCTTGGTTCTGAAAAACCTCTTTAGGATAATATTGTTATGAGAAAGCATTGGTGTTCAGCTCTTCCTTGCCAAATTATTTCCCTATGCAACAATATTTTCTTCTAGGGGCACTCCAGATTTCCTAGAAATAATAGATATCAAAAATAAGAAATTAGAATAAAACAAGGAACTTGGTTTCAATAATTGAGTTCAGGGACCAATAGTGTAGTTTCGTCTTCTTTATAACTATATGCTTTTTCCTTGACTACTATCTATTTGGTTTTTTTTTTTGTTACCGTCAAGCATTCAACTTAGCACATAGAAAATTCCAATTTAATGAATTTATATGTTTTTTTATAGATGTCAAACAAAGTTTGGATTATAACTTTATGCCTTTATGGTAAGTTAAGCAACCCTAAGAATTCAAGACTACATCAAAGATGAAAGATTCATGTTATGTAAGTGCAAAACCACTTTCTATACAAAGCTCTTATAATGTCTCAACTTTTGATATCCATCTTAACGGAATATTTGTGCAGGATAACTTTTGATATCCATTATGAAGCAGGTTCATGTGGCTCCTTCCTTGCAGAATTCTTTTTTTAATATTGGTGCACTTATACAGGTATGCCTAATAAATTTTTGTTTGTTTCTTTTTTCTATTTTAGAAGAGAGAATCATATTAAGATTTGGTTCCATTGTTGTGGAATAATTTTTAATTACACGTCTCATTATTTTGTAGGAGGACTTGTTGGAACTTTTTTGATACAAGTTGGCAGCAGAGCTAGTGCTTTCAAAGGATAATAAACAACAACATTTTAAATTATTTAAAGCACTAAAAAATAGAGCTATTGGTTTTTTTTTTTTTCAGTCTCTCAAATGACAATGCTTTGTTTAAGTGTGAATGTGAGTCTTTATCTATTAGCAAACAAGAGCATTGTATACATCATCTAGATAATACACAACCTTCAATTTTGAGTTTTGACATTTGTAGTTTGTACTAAGATAAAAATGTAGGTGCGATAACCTTCTTTGTCAGTGGTATCAACCATAATGAATTTTTGTTCTTTTATTATTTCTTCATGAATCATATTGAATCATCTTCTATATTCTTTTGATTTGATTTCTCACATTTGCTTAAGGATATTTTTTTGGAATAGAATGATAAATTATTCTCTAACCCATTTGCCCTTTAATTTCATTATCAAATAAAAAAATAATCTAAAGCATTTCTCTAGCTTTGAGACAACAATGATGATATTTTAGAACTCATAGGACATCATTATCAAGTGTTTCACTAAAATTGACGAACAATGACAATTTGAGTCATCTATTTGAAAGAGTTTCTTGAAGAGGTAAAGATAGTGAGAGAGATTGAGACTCTTTATACAATGACAATCCAATATCTTTTTATTAAAATATGAAATTGAAAATTTCATTATATTTTAAAATATCTCAAATGCAGAGGGTGAGAGAGATTCTAAGACTCACTGTGAGAGAGAGAGAGAGAGAGAGAGAGAGAGAGAGAGAGAGAGAGAGAGCGAGAGATGAAATGCAGTCTATCTTAAAGCTTTGACAAAAAAGTTTAATTCCAGTGATCCTCTAATGACAGAAGTAGTGGCCATTTTATGGGCAGCATAGTTAGCCAAGATAAGGGAATTCAAGAACATCATAGTGAAAAAGGATGCCAAATCATGCTTTCATGCACGTAATGGAGCTTCAGATTAAATGTTATGGTCAATCTCAACACTACGTAATGATGCAAGGGTTATCAATAGAAAATTGTATTGGTTTCGTATATTAGTTCCCAAAATATTGTGTCAAATCTATAGCATTTTCTGTTCTAAGGGTATTTTGGTCATTTTTTAGATTTCAGGGATATTTGAATCATTTTTTAGGTTTCAGATCCATTTCAGTCTTTTTTTAGGTTTCAAGGGTCTTTTGATCATTTTTTAGGTTCTAAGGGTATTCCGGTAATTTTAGAGCTTTTGGGGGGGTATTTTGGTCATTTTATAGGTTTCAAGAGTTTTTTGGTAATTTTTTAGGTTTCTAGTGCATTAAGGTAATTTTTTAGGTACTAAGAGTATTTCAGTCACTTTTTAGGTTATAAGGTCATTTTAATCATTTTTAGGTTTCATTTTGGTTTTTTTTTTTTTTTTTTTTGTTCTAAGGGTATTTCGATCAATTTTTAGATTTTATGGTCATTTCGGTCATTTTCAAGGTTCTATGGGTATTTTCGAACTACACAGAGTGAGGATAGAACTGTTAAATGTAAGGAAAGAAGTAAGGGAATCACCAAATGTGAGAAAAGAACTGTCACATGTGATGTTGGAACTGCACAATGTGTGGATGAAACCGTCAAATGTGAGAAAAAAGTAAGGGAACCACCAAATGTGAGAAAAGAACTGTCACATATGATGTTAGAACTGCACAATGTGAGGATGGAACCGTCAAGTGTGAGAAAAAAGTAAGGGAACCGCCCAATCTGACAAAAGAACTGTCATATGTAATGTTGGAATCGCACAATGTGAGGATGAAACTATTAAATGTGAGAAAAAAAAGTAAAGGGACCACCAAATGTGAGAAAAAAACTATCATATGTGATGTTGGAACTGCACAATGTGAGGATGGAATCAAATGTGAAAAAAAAGTAAGGGAACCACCAAATGTGAGAAAAGAACTGCCACATGTGATGTTGGAACTGCACAATGTAAGGATGGAACCGTCAAGTGTGAGAAAAAGTAAGGGAACCACCCAATGTGATAAAAAAACTGTCATATGTGATGTTGAAACCGCACAATATAAGGATCGAACCGTCAAGTGTAAGAAAAATTAAGGGAACCACCCAATGTGACAAAAGAACTGTCAAATGTGATATTGGAACCGCACAATGTGAGGGTGGAACTGTCAAATGTGGAAAAAAAAAATAAGGGAATCGCCAAATGTGATAAAAAAACTGTCACATGTGATATTAGAATTGCACAATGTGAGGATGGAACCGTCAAGTGTGAGAAAAAAGTAAGGGAACCACCCAATGTGACAAAAGAACTGTCACATGTGAGGTTGGAACTGCACAATGTGAGGATGGAACCGTCAAGTGTGAGAAAAATTAAGGGAACCACCCAATGTGACAAAAGAACTGTCAAATGTGATGTTGGAACCGTACAATGTGAGGATGAAACCGTCAAATGTGAGAAAAAAAGTAAGGGGATCGCCAAATGTGATAAAAGAATTGTCACATGTGATGTTAGAACTACATAATGTGAGGATGAAACCGTCAAATGTGAGAAAAAAGTAAGAGAACCACCAAATGTAAGAAAATAACCGTCACATGTGATGTTGAAACTACACAATGTGAAGATAGAACCATTAAATGTGAGAAAAAAGTAACTTGGTGTAGCAGGTTACCTACTAGTGAGTACCGTACCCCCCCTTTTGTTGGGGGGTACTGTAGAATTACTCTTTGGAATTTTATCCACTATCATCTTTCAACCCACTTTTGACCTTCAAAACGGTTTTTATGGATTTTTTGGTAAACCACAAAGTTGTAGATCTTCATGTCTTCTTTCTGTGACCACAAGAATCAGGTCAATCAGAAATCTGTGCAAGAGGTTATGATAAAAATACTAAAACAGTGCAGGATGTTTCCATATTAGGATTTTTCCAATTTTGGCTTGGACAAATTTCTTTCTTCCCTTTTTTATTCTCACACGTTTTTGACTTGTTTAATGTTTCAAAAACCATGCTCTAATTGATCTTGACCATTGGATTCTCTTGGCAGGATGTCTGAATGGTTTTGATTTCCTACAAGATAAAAAGACACGTAATGAATATATTTTTGAGAAATATTTCAAACTCACATATTTACGTGTAATTAAACATGAAATTGATGTGATATTGCCTACCAAGACTAAGATAATAGTGTAATTTTAAGCAATCAATAAGAAACGTCCAAAATCCTAATTCGCACTAATTATGAGATTACTTGGCAAAATACTGAATTTTACCAAAAATGGTAAAATTGAGTTAAATACAAAATAATATGATAGTTAAAATTGATTATTATGTTTTGAATTGTTTAGTCCATAAACAGTAGGCAGTACGTCCTCCGAGAGAGTAAAATTGATCCAACTAAGAAGATATTGATCCTTCTTAGTCCAAAGAGTGAATTCGAGATTAAGAGTCTTTTTCCCTTCCACATCAACTAAAAATTCTGGAGGGCACGGATCAAAACCATCAACAATACCCATCAGTCCATTGTTGCGTAAGGCAGGAAAAAATCTTGAGAGCCAATTATGATAGTTGTTGCCATCCAACTTGGCATGGATCCCTTGAAGAAAGTTGGGAAGAAGAAAGGAAGGTGATGAGATATTAGTTGATAAGTTAAAGTTGGAAGCAAAGGAAGACATGGTCACAAGATCAAAAGATTATTGGCATTAGCCGAAGAAGGCTCTAATACCATGAAAATAAAGTTGGGAAATTGGTTTTGGCTTCAATGACCAAAACTAGGGAATTTGCATTAATATTTATATAGCTATACATGTATAACTGTTACACCTGAAAAGATATAGCAACAATTCAATTACAAGAAGATTAAATATCAGTTGGATGAAATACGGCAATGGATATCAAGAAAGTTATTTTAGTAGCAATTTTGAGGAGAGGAAGACATCTATATGATATAACTAGACTTGTTCATAACAAAGAACTAGCAGTGTTTAGTATGCAAGTTGCTTAAAGTTCATTTATAGACTAAAGCAAGCATCTGAATCATGAAATATCATCTTTGATCAAGCAATCAAATTGTTTGATTTTGATCAAGTATTAAAAGCCTTAAGTTTGTAAAAGCTATATAGAATAATAAATTTCTTAATGTATGTTGATGGTATTCTATTCATTTAGAATGATGTAGAGTTATTGTCATCAATAGAGTTTTTTGTTGTCTAGTCCAGTTTGATATAAAGTACTTGGGAAAGACTAGTCACATCCTAAGAATTAAACTTTGTTAAAAATTCAGAAATTAGGATGTTAGGTTTATCTCAATCTGCTTAAATAGATTAGATTCTAGCCAAGTATAGCATGTAATACTTCAAGAAAGGATTCTTTGCTTTTAAGTTTGAAGTTCATTTATATAGGACTATAGTCCTAAGATATATAAAAGGAAGAGCATATTAAGACGGTTCCTTATACCATATTAATAGGAAGTCTTTATGCTATGATATATGCTAGGCTGAATATCTATTTTGCGGTGGGCATGGTAAGCAAATATCAATTGAATCTAAGATCACTTAATTTAGTAGGAGTAAAGCATATACTCAAATATTTTAGAAAAATGAGGGATTATATGCTTATCCACCAAAGTGAGGATTTGATGGTTACTGGTTGTACAAATACTGACTTGTAGTTTGATTGTGATTCATGAAGTTGGACTTCAAGATATGTGTTTATCCTAGGTGGTGAAGATACACATTAAGCGTAAGTATTATCTCATTAGAGAGATAATATCTAGGTTTTTGGAAGTGAGTGTTATTAATGTGATTTTGGTGCTTGATAGTTTTCCACATCTGCTTTGTGTGATCATGCGTTTGTGTTTCAAAGACATCAGCTTTGGTTGGAAAATTTTCTGTTTGTTTGTTTGTGGGTAATTAAATTCACGGACAGGTGAATTGATGTTTCAGTGTTTTGAGTTTGAGAGCAAGTAGCAGTTACAATTACAAAGCCAGGGAGAGGTGAAAAAAGATAGCCCAACACCAGGTGAGACACGGATCAATGGCGTGGCAATTATTTACAACCGTTGGATTTAATCAAAAGCTGAAATTATAACTATTGCACCCCGTGCAATACCCTAAGTATTGCACGGGATATGAATCCGTAGTTTGAGTTATGTTATTTGAGTTATGCTGTTTGGGTGTTTTTGATATACGTGTGAGTGAAAAAGTGTGTAATTTTGTTTAAAATGTGTGGAAATGTGTTATAACATACTTGCCAAATAGCCCCTGATGTCTCTTTTTGTTTTAAATACACGATAGTAAGGGGTAGTGGACTTTAATTTTCACTTTTTATTTAGTTAGTGAGTGAAATGACAATTTCTTATTAAAACAAAAAGATTTTCCAATTAAAAAAGAACTACAAGTAAGTCAAACTCCAAATAAAAAGTTGCCATCAACTGAACAGTTGTGGCATACTTACCATAGGTTAGTGTGAAAACTAAAATATTTTGGTGCCATTTAATTATTTTTTTCTGGTCGACATTTTCATTGACACGAAAAGCCTATATAACATCATCACGTAACTATGTAAGTTGATGCATATTGTATGACATCTTTTTGTGTCCATAAACATGTTGACCCAAGAAAATAATATAAAATCCAACCTTTTTATTTTTATTTTTGTAACTTAGTTGCCAAACAAAACAATGTTTTATTTGCGCTTTGTAACTAAATTGACACCTCTTTATAGGGTTTAGGGGAGAAAGGATTCAAATTACTAGTAATTAGCAACCAATTGTAATTATTTCTAAAAAAAATAATGTCTTGTTTGATACAACAATTTTTTTAATTATTCTCACTTTTATAGCGAAATGAGATATGGAGAACTAACTAACGAGAGAAAGATTTGATTTGATAAATTGTATAGAAATTAAATCCTTTATGTCTTCTGACCCTCCAATGAAATACTAATTACGGCTACATCAAATGTTTTCAAACAAAAGGAAATTAAATAAATAAAAAAAGAAACAGTAGAGGGTAAAATTGAAAATAACTCTAAACTTTTAAGGACTAAAAGTGGACCTTAATCTAAAATTTGTTGCATCCACTTTTTTTTATTTTTTTATTTTTATAATTTGATAGTTGGAGGTAGGAAGATTGCAACCCTAAAAATCTTTATTGAAAACACTAGAAATACTGACCAATTGAATTATAAGACTCTTTTCAAATTTGTTGTATCTGTTAACATCACTATTTTGCAAATATTTAAGTTGCGAGTTAAATTAAGTCTATCTCTAACGTCCAAAACTTTGTATTGATTTATACGTGACTGCCACTTTTTGGCTAGATCCAATTACCTATGTTTGGCGAATGTGTCCTGGTTTCTTTCCCTTCTTTATCAATTGGCAATGTTGTTATGACCATAACTGAGAGACCCTGACCTGCGGGAGGCAATTACAAAAGAATGAACTTGCACCTACTTTTCCCACCCACGCAAATTGTTTGTCAAATCATGTATCTTATGGCAATACAGCATTGTAACTGGACTAATTAACATTATGCCTCAAATTAATTTTTGAACTTACTTGGTAGGAGTGTCAATGTTCGATCCAACCCGCGAATACGACACGAACCCGACACGGGTTTTTGCGGGTTAGGATTAGGCTTTAATGGGTTTGGGTCATAAACGGATCGACCTGAAAGCGACACGGTAAGAAACGTGTTATAAGCGGGTCAACCCGCATAACCCGCAATAGACACATTTGACACGCTAATTTATTTGTGTCAACTCGAAATGACTCATTTAACACAGCTCATTTAACTCGTATAACAAATAAATATTCATTTTATTTTAGATTTGTCAAATACCTTTTATATCCAACATATATTTTAAATTAAAAAAAAGTGAGTAATTACAAAAACTTACAAGAGATATAATTGGAAATTGAAACTTTACAAATCTTAGATCTCTAAACCTTCTTATAAATATCTTTTTTTTTTTTTTTCAATTGTACTATTCACTCTACTATCTTATGCACTAACGCCAAATTCTCAAACTCAAAGTCTCAAACCGATTATTGCTCTCTCTCTTTCTCATGTGCTTAGTGGGTTCTAGAATTAAAGAAAACTTTTTTCTTGGTGTTTCAAAATTTTGCAATAATTTTTTCTGCATAATGTTTTTGTTCTATAAACTTTGAACTCATGCGTTGTTATTAATATATGAGATATTTGCAATAATTTTTTTCTGCATAATGTTTTTGTTCTATAAACTTTGAACTCATGTGCTGTTATTAATATATGAGATATATTAATTTTTTATTAAGGCCATTGTTCTTTTTGTGTTTGTATTAGTGTTGGACATCATCTGCATATCTTGCAATTGGGTTTATTGAGATACTTTATAAACTAGATTTGATGGGTATTGCTTTTTAAATTGTTGAGACATGATCATATTTTGTAACTACTAATACTTATAATTTTTTTTTTTTGGCATAGAACTTGCACAAATGAAATTGGATGAGTTTGTGGAAGATGTTATGAATTTGGACATCAACAAAGAATCTATGGATGATAATCGTAGTCATAGTCAGGATTAGTCTACTGTTTACTCCAATTATTTCAATATTGATACTTAGCATTTGGCGAGTTCCAAGGATATTATATTTTTGTTGAACTATGTTATTTCAATTTTGTTAAACTATGTTATTTTGAATTTGGGTTGAAGTGCATGCACTTCTTTTAGAGTGTAAAGAACTTACTTCTAGATGAATCTTATATTTTTTGTTGAACTATATTATTTTGAATGTGGGTTGAAGACTTGAAGTGTATGCGTTGTTTTTGGGATGTAAAAAAATTTATTTCTAGATTGATGTTATATTTAATATTATGTAGGTTGAAATGGGTTGTGTTACATTCATGTCAATCCAATACGACTTGTTTATTAAGCGTGTCAAATGGGTTGGGTCAGGTCAACCCGCCTTATTAACAGGTCAGGTTAGGGTTGAAGGATCATGACACGATTATTAAATAGGTCGGGTTAGGGTTGAGCCATTTAGTCGAATACTCCTACCTCGAAACGACATACAAATCCAACACGCTAACCCGAATTGACACCCCTAAACTTGGTATGTCATGTATCTCTTTTAATTTTTTTGTCCACACGGTAACTGGTAAGATGGCCTCCAAACTTTTGTTAAAGTCTTTATGTAGTCTACTTTTCTGATAATTTGATAGTTATAATAGGAAAAGAGAAAATTTTAAAAATATTAATAAGTAAAAAAGTGATGTTAATGGTCAAGCCAAATAAAAACCAGCAAAAATTTGTCACAATATCAATTTGTAAAAATATTGAAAAAAATTTTATAGTTATAGTATTATTATTTCCAATAAATTGTTGGAACTTGCCACATTTTTATATTTCACTAAATTCAATTTTAAAAATTACATAAATCGAATCACATGATAATAAGTATCACAGAATATAGTACAAGGGGAAATCCATGATAAACACATGTATAATGTGCCCTTAAATAGTAAATCCATGATAAACACATATGCGGTGAATTGCAATGCACATCAACAGCTAAATAAAATTCAATAATGGAAACAGGGTGTTTTTGATAAAGTAACTATAAAATCCAAACTATATCATTAGTAAGGCAACGTTTGAAACAATTTGGATTTCTAATAAATCGAGTCCAAAGGACTCGATTTCCCCATGGCGCCAACAACTGACGTGGACAATTTGTCCAGCTGTATGTCCACCTGTAAATCGAGTTCATTGGACTCGTTTTCCAAAATCGATTCCAAAGGACTCGAGTTTCTGGTGTCTGAGCCCACCACCTTCTAATTTCACGTGCCTGGTCACGTGGATCTATTTAATAGAAATCTAGTCTAATAGACTCGATTTTCTGTTTGGTCGCCACCTGAACAAATCGAGTGAATTAGACTCGATTTCTTCTTATGGAAATTGACTATACTAAACTTCATTTTTATGTATGGTCCCCAGCCCATCCACGTGTCATGTGGGTCCCAACTAGGACCTTTTTCCCCCCTTACCCAGCTCACACCCTCTCTTCTGCTCTCACACCTCTCTTCTGCTCTCACAGCTTTCCTCTCTTCACTCACACAACTTGCCTCTCATCACTCACACAACAATCACACTCAACTTTCATCAACTCTCAAGTAATGTTTTTACAATATTGATAATATTTTTTGGTAGTTAATATTGTGGTTATTTGCTAGGTTATTTTTTTAAGAAACAATTAGAACATATTAGGAAAATTTTTGTTTTTTAGTTTGAAAATTTTTGTTTTTTAGTTTGTTAGTGTAAATATTGTGATTAATTTATTTGTTAGTATATTGTGGGTAGTTTATTTGTTAGTATATTGTGATTATTTGTTAGTTTTTTTTAATTATTATTATGATTAATTATTGGGAATACTTAGTACTAAATATTGTGATTAATGTTATTACAACATATTTGGAAATATTGTTTTTTTTTTGTTAGTGTAAATATTGTGATTAAATTATTTGCTAAGTTTTTTTAAAAAAATTAATATTGTGATTAATTATTGGGAATTTTTAGTACCAAATATTGTGATTAATTATGTTATTACAACATATTGGGAATATTTTTTTATTTTTTGTTAGAGTAAATATTGTGATTAAATTATTTTCTAGGTTTTTTAAATAAATTAATATTGTGATTAATTATTGGGAATATTTAGTATTGGGGAAATATTTAGTACCAAATATTGTGATTAATTATGTTATTACAACATATTGGGAATATTTGTTCATTTTTTGTTAGTGTAAATATTGTGATTAAATTATTTTCTAGGTTTTTAAAAAACAATTAATATTGTGATTAATTATTGGGAATATTTAGTATTGGGGAAATATTTAGTACCAAATATTGTGATTAATTATGTTATTACAACATATTGAGAATATTTTTTTTGTTAGTGTAAATATTGTGATTAATAATATGCTAGGTTTTTAAAAAAAATTAATATTGGGAATATTTAGTACTAAATATTGTGATCAATTGTTAGGAATATTTAGTACTTTTAGGTTTTTGTCATTGGTATGAAATGGATTATGAGTTTGATACCTAAGACACCCATTACAGTCTTTTTAGCATAAATTATTTCAAGATATAGTTGTTTCAGATTTGTAACAAAGATTTCAATGGGTAACTAGTTGGTATAATATTTTTGTTCATCATATCTTATTTGAATGGGTTTTGAAAGTCATGCCTCTAGAATGATTTGGATGTGAGTATATGCAAATTTGGTTGAGGTTAGTATTGTTGGCATGTCATACCCAAAGTTTTGTGATTGATGTTGATTGAGAGTTATAAATTTGTCACTAACACAATTGCACTTGATGATCTATAGGTTGATAATGATCTATATAAATATATACTACGGTGGATCCCTTAGCAATGCCAACCCTTATGACAGATTTCCATTTCAAGGTCCGGGTATCCAGTGCTGTTATATGATGATACGCCATAAGTTAAAGACCTTGAGTGATTTGAAGATAAAAATTATGGAAGAGCTGCAACTGAACCCTGCTTTGCATGACATACATATTACTTTCCGTTCTCCACATGAAGTCCTCAATCAACGCATTAATTACAAATATATGGCGATAACAGAAGACAAACATGTGAAGTTTATGTTTCACAAGATGCGTCAATGGGAGCAAGTAGCAAATTTTGAGTTGTACGTCACTTTGGAGCCGCGTGCGGAAGTCGGCGCAGAGGATATTGTACAAACAACTACATCTCTACAGTTTGCAGTCCTAGATGATCAATGCACCACGTTGGGAGGCTATACACCCATTTTCAAGAGACACCAAGAACAGTTGAGAGCGAACCTGGCAATAGATATGAAGATCAATTTTGTACACATCGAGGTGAATCCTCTACACTTCCAGTAGTTGAAGATGAAGACGAACACTGTGTCGGGGAAGATCTTGACGATAGAGATGAGTACGAAGAGAGGATTGAGCGAGGTGACTTTGATAGGGGTGTTGATGACCATGAAATTACTCTCAATCCTAATGTTGATGATATGGATGAATGTGATGAAGATGATGCAGACCCTACTGTTAGAGTTCAGCATGTTACAAATGCGACCACCGTTTATGAACCTCCCGCCTTATCATTTTATGAAAATACTTGGGAAAATATAGTTGATCCTGAAGTTGGTGAGCAAGCATTTGTTTCTTCTTGGAATGCGGACATGAATTTTTGTACGGGGTTGATTTTTGCAAATAAAGAAACGGTGAAACGTGCATTAACAATTTATGCCGCAAAGCATAACAGAAACTTTCTGACTAGTAGGTCAACCAAAAGTAGACTGTATGTGAAATGCATGGATGGGTCATGCAAGTGGTACGTTGGGGCAGTCATGAAGCCTAAACAGGGAAAATGGATGATCACATCTTATGGGGGTCCTCACAATTGTATGACCCTTGGCATGGCTCTTGATGGTAGAATGATGGATTGTAATTTTCTTGCAGCAAAATTTGTTCCAACGTTGCAAGAAAATCACACGGCAACAATTCAACACCTTAGAGATTACATCAAAGGGAAGTATCATGAACATAAGCTTTCTTACTATAAGATATGGGATGCGAAACAAAGGGCTCTTACAAAGATATTCGGCGATTGGGAAGAGTCTTACGAAAGGTTGAAAAAGTTGTTGTTGGCATACTTGGATCAAGAAGCTGGCATCCGGTACTGGTATCTCACTGAACTGAGGGAGGAAGGTGTTACAATATTGCAATATGTATTTTGGGCTTTTGCTCATTGCATTGAAGGATTCAGACATTGTAAGCCAATGATCAGTATTGATGGGACCCATTTGTATGGTAAATATCGAGGGGTGTTGATGATTGCAATGGCCACCGATGCCAACAACAAGGTTTTGCCTCTCGCCTTTGCTGTTGTCGAAAAAGAGTCAGGACCTAGTTGGAGGTGGTTTTTAGATTGTGTCAGGTTTACACTGGGGGATGTGATAGCAAATAAGGACATCTGCATAATTTCTGACCGACATAAAGGTATTCGAAACGCAATTGCAAACTGGCCTAGAGATGATCATGGACGAGTACGAGTATACCATAGATATTGCCTTCGACATGTTGCTAGCAACTTCAACACGCATTTTCAGGACGCCACTTTAAAGTCATTGGCCTTGAAAGCGGGGTATGCTACTCAGGAAGCTAAATTTGAGTTGTACATGCAACCTATCAAGGAAGCCGAGATCGAGGCCCTTAGAAAGAAATCAGCTACCGAACAACAGGTAAGTGAACCCGACCCATCCATCATGCCATACACATATCTAATGAAAGAGGATATAGACAAGTGGACCCAGCTACATGATGGTGGATACTGTTATGGGGCTATGACAACCAATGTCTCGGAGTGCTTCAATGGAGTACTCAAAGGTGCTCGTGGCCTGCCCATTGCTGCACTGGTTGAATTCACTTGTCGCGTATTTCCATGATCAACACAAAAAAATTACTCATGATCTCTTGGAGGGCAAGGTGTGGAGTAAATATGCCTTAGAAATCTTTGATGCAAATCTGAAAAAAATCTAAAACACACCAAGTAAGGCCGTTTAATAATGTCCATAGTATATATCAAGTAACGACTGCGTACAACATCCATAGCTCTAGAGGGGGACAACATAGTCATCAAATAAACATATTGGCCAGAACATATGGTTGTGGAAAGTGGCAAAATCGAAAGATCCCTTGTTCACATGCAATTACAGTTCTTCATTACTTGGGGCAAGATGCAAGTGCATATATTGACCCATGTTATAGTTTGGAGAACGCCATTCGCACCTACTCGCACCAATTTGTGGTGCCAAAGTCAGAGTCATTGTGGAGGGATGTGGAAGGTCCAAAATGGGTGCCTGACCCAAACCTGTTGCGGGCCAAAGGTCGACCTGTGAAGTCTAGGATACGGAATGAGATGGATGGGGTCTGGCGAAAACCGGGAAGTCGAAGGCCAGATTTTGACTTGAGGGAGATTCAACAAAAGCAGAGCTGTGGATTGTGTCATCAGCATGGGCATAACCGTAGAAGATGTCTGCTTTCTTGTAGGGCTTCGACAAGCAATACTGACCCAACCTAGGTAAGTGATGCTTTTATATAAAATTTCATGATTGTATCAATTATCCAAGTTACGTAGATTAGTACCATTGTTTTGGCTGTTGGTATCTAACGACAATATTTCAATTTTTCTCAGGTATACAGATACTCGATTTTGGAATGGCATTGTAGATGTAAATTGTGGTTCTCTTTATTATGTATTCGAACTTACTACTGGGTTGTATCGGCACAATTATTATTTTCTTTTATCACTGAATGCACTTGTAATCGAAGTATCTGTATCCAATGTACTTGTTTCTATATTGTGATATTATGAATGGTTAATTTTATCTTTCAATTAGTTGTTAATTATTTCTATTAGCTGTTATACTCATCTATGTTGGTGCTTCTTGTTGAGACTATAAGTCATTTTTTTTTGTTTTTTTGATAAGTAACTATAAATCTTTTTTCATTAGCTGCTCTACTCATCTGCATTGGTGCTTCTTGTTAAGTCCTTCTCCATCTTAACTTTTTACTTATGAGCTTTCAACATTGGACTGGCGTAGCATGGGCAACTTACAATTAACTTGTCTGAGGTACGGTTTCATTACAATATTATGACCAGATGGCTTTTCTAATAGTTTCCTTTTGCATTTTCTTCCTCATCTGTATAGCTTTGGATTCTTTTACCACCTTATTTTCGCCAAGTCTTATCTTATTTTTACTCTGCATGACATTGTTCACTTACTTTTTATAGTTTTTAGTCTTGTTAAGCTGATGGTGGCATTACTTGTGAGGAAGGAAAAGAACCAATAAGGTGGTTTTCTAAAGGTTTTGCTTATGCTTCAATTGACATACTGAATAGAGAGAGAAAAATATCGAGTCCAATGGACTCGATTTCTAGGTCTATGTGGACTCACTGTCCACCTCAGCTGCTGCCACGATGAACAAATTGAGTACATTATACTCGATTTGTTAGAAACCAAATTTGTTTCAAACCTTTGCTTACTAATGATATAGTTTGGATTTTATAGTTATTTAAAATAAAAAAAAAAATTCTGGAAACAGTGGCAAAGAAAGAACAATGGAATAGCTCACCGAGTTATACTAGCTTAGCGAACTCGTGCTAGTTTTGCCTCCACAACTCAGCCAACTTCGCCAATGCAACATGAGAGGACCCACCTTCTTTCACAGCAACCACAGCTTTATCTCTCAAATCTGAAACTCTTTCTCTCACCTCTATCCCCACTTCCGAGTACATTAACTCCCTCACTCGCTTCTCCAACTCAGTTGCACTCACAAACCCATCTGCCGAATCGTTTAGCCCCAACACTAACTTTGTTTCCTCCACCAAAACGGTCCTATTCAACCTTTGCTCCGCGTACAAAGGCCAACCAACCATCGGCACTCCACACCAAACCGCTTCAAGCACTGAGTTCCACCCACAGTGAGTCACGAACCCACCCACTGACTCATGACTCAGCACTGCCACTTGTGGAGCCCATTGCCTCACCACAAATCCCTTATCTTTGGTCCTTTCCAAGAAACCCTTTGGCAGCAATTCATCCAAGTTTGGATCTTTATCCTTATCTGGTGGTGGATTTCTCACCACCCACAAAAATCTTTGACCGCTATTTTCTAAACCCACCGCAATTTCTTTTACCTGTTTCTCTGAAAACGATCCCAAGCTTCCGAAACTTAGAAACACAACGCTTCGACTCGGTTGCGAGTTTAGCCAATTCAAACACTCGTGCACTTCTCCATCTTGATTGGTGTTTGATATCAAAGGTCCAATACAGAAAATTGGCGGAGTTGGTCCATCTGGGACACATAGTCCACCAGAGATTGCCTTGGTAGCTTTTGTTTCGAGCAAGTCGAACGTGTTTAGGACAAGTCCATTTGATTTGGCCATGTGGGCTGCCGTGTTAAGAAAATATTCGTACACTTTACTAGTTCGATCGAACATATCTTTCGGCAAGTCTGAAACCCAGATAGGAGGCAAGCCAGGAATATCATCTAGAATCATATTATTGAGATCTTTGAAGCCTTGATTCTTATTTTTATGCAAGGTGGGGCGGTAAAGAAACAAGGCCAGACCACTTGGGCTAGAGGTGAAGAAATAGTATGTGGGGATGGTAAGGTTCGAGGCCACTTCAAAAGCAGCATCACAGAAGAAATCAATGATAAAAGCTTTGAGTTTGGAGGTTTGGGAAATAGTTTTGAGGGTTTGGTGGAGATTTGGGTTGTTGAGGCGTGGGATCAAGTAGTTCAGTTCTACAGGGGAACAAGTACTATGTACGACTTCAGAGATGGGAGGGAGGTGGTGGAAATTGATAGATGGGGCGGTGGAATTGACTGTGGCCATGTATTGGGTGGTAGAGCTGGATACATATTGGGGTGCGGTGGAACCAGTATTTGTTTTTGGTTTGCTCAAGATAAGGATTGTGATGGAGAAAGATGGGTGATGTTTGAGTATGACTTTGCCAAGCTCTACCATGGAGATTAGATGGCCTCTGCCTGGAGAAGGGTATAAAACTATGCAATCCTCCATGTTCACACAGAAGAGAAGAATGGGCTTAGAGGGGTTTCCTACTTGGGAATTATGTGTGACTGCGTACGTTATTATAGAAATTTATACTAATGAAAAAATTGGTAAATATAATACAAATTTTGACTAGAATGAAGAATCTTTCTCTGGTTTTCTTAGAGTCCGTTTGGTAGCTGAGTTTAAAAACTGAAAAGTGTTGTTTAAAAGTATTTGTAAAAATATGTATGAATGAAAAAAATGTGTAAAAATACATGTAATATTGTTTAAAATTAAAAATGGTTATTTGAAAACACAAACCAAACACCCTTTAATTTCTCCGTCGTTTTCATGCTTCCGTTTTCTTTTATTTTTTGGGAATTACACTCTTTTTGCTTAAACTATATCGCATATTACAATTTGCACTGTAAACTTTTCGAATGCACATCGTACACTATGACCCTTATAACACTTTGCACCTCGACATTAAGTTTACTATTAACTTGGATAGAAAGTATGACATTATGTGAAAAGACCCAATTGCTAATTTTCTCAACCCCTTAAAATAAAGAAGAAATTACACTTTATCACCCTAAAATATACCCCAGTGATAACAGCTTAATTTTGCATGTTTCTATCTTTATTAGAAAACGTTATCATACTTATTTTGAGTTAATTCTTGCATTTTATAGTTGGTTTTGGAATAATGCTGAATAATCAATTTTGTGCTTAGTTGAATTTTAATGCGTAAATCTGTCTTTTGTAGGATAATGAAAATAAATAAGTGGATTTATACAAAGAAGAAAGCTAATGGACTTTACTTTTACAAGGGTCATGATGAAGTCAAAGAAGTCTAACCCAATTAAATTCAAGTCCAATTGGAGCAAGAAATCAAAGGAAATTTGCACCAAATCCAAGCCCAATTTGGCTTAAGATTTCAGCCTATGCACCAATTAGTATTTGGAGCATAACTTTCAGCTCAAATGTCCAATCGAGATGATTCAAGTTGGGCTGCAAAGTTAACTTAAAGGGCTACAATTTTGTAGTTTACCAACACTCTGAATTCTGAAGTTTAATGGGCCGAAAACATCAGTTAAGTGGAGCATAAAAACATGAGATTTTTTCCAAATGAGAATTCAACTTGTAATAGGATTTCTTGACCTATTTAAAGACTCTTTATGGCAAAATTCAGGAGGAGGACGTAATTTAGGTTTTTTTAAAGTTTTTTTTTTACAATTTTTAGAGTTTTATTTGTGTTATGACTTGCTAGAAGCCTTGTTAAGGCAAGGGTGAAACCCAACCGTTTATTGGTATGTTCTTAACAATTATTTATAGGTTTTAATGCTTATATTTTTATATTTTTATTGTTTTACTCATCTAGAAAAGTGTTTAGTTCTGTATAATTCTTTAATTTATTGTAGACTCCGGGCACGTTAAATGCTTAGTATTCCCTGCGAACTAATTTACTAGTTTTGTTTTGCCTAAAATCAATCAATTTCATGAAATTATCTTAGACAATTAATTCTTGAATTTTTATTGTTAAATCATCCGACTAAGATCATCTTTCATATGAATTTTAGTTGAGTTATAAAATAAATATTGTTAAGACTGGCAATAGATGTGTTGTGTTTGGATCCCTAAATCATAGCGCCTTAATATATTTCTCTTAATTTAAATTAACTTTACTAAATCATAAAAAATCTCTTCAATTAAACATTATTATTTTAGTTTTATTCTCTTGTGGTTTGCTAATCAATTCCCTTTTCCCAAATGATTTGACCTCAGACTTACCAAGTTATTATTTCATGACAATCCTGCACTTGGAAGCATTATTTAGGTAGCAGCACCTAGATTATACTTTGCTAAACTTTTTGAATGCACGTTTTGCATACTAAACTATAACTCTTGTTACACTGTCCCTCATATCGAATCAAGTAACGATTAAAGTCTAAATACATTTTTTCACACATTTAGAGCACTTGCATGCATTTAAGGGATAAATTTTGCATATTTAACTCCAAAAATAATTTTTTATGTAAAACTAAGCAATTTTATATTTTAGCTACAATAACCGTTGTTAAATATACACAACAAATTTTTTTTCACACATTTAGAGCACTTGCATGCATTTAAGGGATAAATTTTGCATATTTAACTCCAAAAATAATTTTTTATGTAAAACTAAGCAATTTTATATTTTAGCTACAATAACCGTTGTTAAATATACACAACAAATTTTCATGTACATATTGTAAGTGCACAATTGCACCTGGACCCAAGAACAGATATGGGCTCAGGCCCACTGAGCCTTAAACAATAAAAATTTGTAGAGAGTGGGCTTGAAACCCAGGTTAGAAGTGAGTGAAGATTAAATGACAAACTAAAGATTGGCGGTATTTGGAAACAGCAAGGAGTAACGTAAATAGGTCTCCTCGGACGTAAGCCGAGAGCTGTTCTTATATTATCTCTCTCTCTTTGTCTTTTTTTCTTGTTAGGTTACAAAAAGTCCTCCTTCTTTCTGTTCTAGGTCCTCCCTTAAATACTCTCTTTTTTTTTAATACTTTCTACACGTGCTGCCCCAACTCCTCCCTTAGCCTAGATATTTCTTTTCTTAGTGCCTTTGAACAGTAACTAGAAGTTTCCCTTTCACTGTTCAAGTGTCACCTCCCCATTAATGCGGCCAGGGTGGTAGGTGCAGGGTCTTTAATGTGGAGGTAGCAGCCTTTATCTTTGACATTTCTTCAACACCGGTGCTTCTGGGGCATTCTAGGGTTTCCCCCTTTTAACCATTGACCTTAACTGTGCCATCCCCTAACCTTTACTATGAAATCCCGAGTTCTTCGGTGCTCACCCGAGGGTAAGCTCACCCTCGGCTGGGTCCTCGGATCCTCGGCGCATGGGCCGACCCATAGTATTAACAACTTCTAAACCCAGGGTCAGGTCGGCCCTCCTTAACACGGCCCAAAAGGCCCATGTTCCCATCAGGATCTTTTTACCCCCCCACACATATCAATTTCTTTTTCCTCTTCTCTCTCTCTCTCTCTCTCTCTCTCTCTCTCTCTCTCTCTCTCTCCATTTATTGAAATAGTAAAAAAGTAATGAATAAATTTTATATTGAAATAGAATATAAAATAGATAATTTGTTGTATGTTATTTAATTAAATAGTTGTGTAAAATATAAAAAATAAGTTCTCTTATTAAAATATACAAAAAAAAAAATCAAATTGCACAAATTTATGCAAATACCAACTTTTGTCGCAACTTGTTTACATTATAAATTGTAAGTGATAATAAAGCGATGAATTCACAACTCTACCACCAACTTGTTTAGCCAAGAATTTGTAGTCTTAATTGTGGTACTAGGACATTTTGTATAAGTAAGTCAAGTCGTGTTCATCACAACTCTACCACCAACTTGGTAGGCCAAGAATTTGTAGTCTTAATTGGGAGGGACATTTTGTATATGTAAGTCAAGTCGTGGGTCCAGCCCACGTGTGGATACAATAACTAACAGGGTAAACTACATATTTGGCTCTTAAATTTTATGTTGTTTGTCAATTTGTTCTCTAACCTTTCAAATTTATTAATTGAGTTCCTAACCTTTTAATATTATGTCAAGAAGGTCCCTGCCGCTAAGTGGTGGATAGAAAAATACAATATAACTAACGGCCTTATTAAAATATTGTTTTTGGCCACATAACCTGCCACATGAGCTTCATTAAATATTTTTAAAATTATGCTTTGAAAATTTGGGGATCTCTCTCTCTCTCTCTCTCTCTCTCTCTCTCTCTCTCTCTCTCTCTCTCTCTCTCTCTCTCTCTCTCTCTCTCTCTCTCTCTCTAAAGACTCAAGCTACTACTCATTGATGATCACCAGCTAGACCTATTTATATTTCTATTTCATATACCAATCAGTGGCGGCGCCACGTTCAGGTGTTCCTAGGAACACCCTGAGCTTAAAAAAAAATTTATATGTAATAATAAAAAAAATTATTCGTTTACCCTTAAAAAAAAAAATTAGGAACGCCCTCAACCAAAATGAGGAACACCCTCAAATAAAAAAAAATTATTTGTTCTACTTTCAAGCAAAAAAAAAAAAAGCCCAAAAAAATTTTGAACTAAAATCTTAAAAAAAAAAAATTTGTAACAGAGCAAGCCCACCAAGGAAAAAAAGCCCAACATCAATCCTAAACAACAAATTACAAACCCAATCTAAAGAAAAAAAAAAAAAAAAAAAAAAAAAAAAAAAGGTAAAGCAAACCCACGGATTCTCAAAAAAAATTAAAAAAAAATTAAAAATAAAAAACCAAAACCCAATATAAGCGATTACAACCTAACCTAAGAGCATCTCTAATGGCTTTTTTAAAGCCAATTTTAGAGAGAAAACACCCCAAAATCTCACTCCAACAGCTTCTCCATCTCTTTTTTTTTTTTAGAATTGCTACAGTGCTTTCCTGTTCACATTTCTCTTGGGCGAAGCAAGCTTTAAATTCTGCCATTGCCATCTTTAACATCATAGCTTTAAATTCTGGCTTTGTTCTCCGCCGGTAATGTGTGTGTGACAGGGTGAGAGTATGAGAGAAAGAGAATGAGAAAGAGAGAGCTAGAGATGAAGAAAGAAAAATAAAAGCAGAGAGGACACGTTTTGTGGAGGAAGAGTTCTAGAAAAATAAAAACAAGATGAGAGGAGTGGGGATGGGGATGGGGATACGTGTGTTGAGGAGAAAAAAAAAAACGTAAGGAATAAGGATGCAAGGAAAGAAAGGAAAAAGAATAAAAAATCACAATTGATAAATGTTACCATAATATTTTCACAATAAATTTTAAGTAACGGATTGTTATTAGTTAATATTGGTGAATAAAAAATTAAACAATAAAATTTTAATTGGGAAAAGCAACTAATAAAAAATAATTAATAATTTAATTAACCAATACATTATAAAAGACAAACAAATTAAATTATGTTAGGCTAAACAACAATTAATAATTTTATAATTAATGAAACAACAATATAACAAATTATAGTTTATAAAATACAAACAAATTTATGAAACAACTAAACAACAATAATTAATAATTTTATTAATATTTTAAATGAACTTATAGTTTATTGTTTATTCTTTTGCTAGAATTATGGACAAATATTTGTAAAACTTATGTATTTGCGTGTTTTTTGATTGTTATTGTTGTCAATATACAAAATTTCCTTTTTATTATATTGTGTAATTTTTGCTTGTTGAGAACACCCTGAAAAAAATTTCTAGAGCCATCACTAATACCAATAGCATTTTTCTTTTCTTCCTCCATTTTCGTTTCAAGCTCACAATCTTTGGTGAAACCTCTCTCTCTAACTTATCTTTTTTTGTTGGGCACTTGGGCCCTTTCGTTTCTTTGACCCTGAACCAGAACAGAGCTTCACCATTTTTGACAACCAAAATTTTTTCTAATTTCTAGATAAAAATCAAAAGGACTCCACAATGACAGAAAGATAAAACAAAGACTTAGTTTCCCACTACACTCCTAAGCAAAAGACCTAATAGAAATCAAATTGAAAAAAATATAAATACTGAAACTAAACACCTCTAGTGGATAAGTTTGATTCATGCTAGCCAGCCTTGAGCCAATCCCACAATATTTATGTTACCATTTTGTCAAGATATTCAGTTAAATATCTTAACAAGAATAACATAAATATGTCATGTTTGGAACGATGAGTCGATGACAGTGCGCCTCCTGTCAAGACTCAAACTATTAACAAGCTTCACTCACTACAAAAGAAGTCTGCACCCACCATCTGAGATTTTACAAAATCTTCTCAAAACTCACCGATCACCACCTCTCAATCTTCTCCTCGGCGATGCTAAGTTCGCCACTAGCCCGTTGTAGTCTAAGCGGGTCACTGTTAGTGTCAAGACTATCTACCTCTTCGTGCTCTCAGTGGGACTAGGGGAATTCAATCCCAAATGTGTAACAATTTTATTTGCGAGTGAGGGATTTTGATCCCAAAAACTACTCACTTATATATATATATATACACACACACAGACACACACATATATAAAAGAAAAATTAATCTAAGATTATGCTGACATGTTAGTCCAGGTGGCAGTCAATGTGGCAATAAACTTTTTTTTTTTTTTACCATTTGTCACATCAGCAATTTTCATCTAAGAGATAATGATAGAGATTAAATTGATACGACACTAAAAGGTTAAGGACCAAAATTGGCACAATTAAAATGTAAGAGACTAAATTGAAATATAGTGTAACTGATAAAGACCAAATATGTAGTTTAACATAACTAATAAGTCGTAACTTGTGAGTAGAATTCAGTAAAAATCATAAATGGTGTCCAACCGCCACTATCGATTGGAACATTTTCTTTCATAAAAAAAATAAAAAAATTGGAGCATTTTGTAACGTCTGCCGTCTAGTCATCTTTATCCCTTCTCCTTTTCTGTTTATCTATATTTGTTTAAAATTATAATAATTGTCCCATTGTTTATAAAAGAACAAATAAAGTTTCTCTCTAAACTTTACAAATTTTTCATATATTTTTATATTGAGTAGGAATTTTGAAAACCTAACGGTTATTACATATTTTTAATATATTCTTCATGCTTGCAAAATTTCAAGAAGATCAAAAATCAATTGGTATATCATCAAAGAAATGTCAAAATTTCAAGTTTTTATGATCTAAAATTGTGTATAAAAAGTAAATTTATTAATCAAATAGTAAATAACATCTTATTTGAACTAAATTTGATATGCATGTTAAAAACATAAAGAACATGAAATTTAACAGTTATATTTTCAAAATTTACAATAAAAAAAGAGATATATGAGAAGTTTGAAGAGTTTATCTCTAAACTAATCTGAAGTTAAAATTTCTTCTAAAATAATAGAAAAGTTAGCAGATGCCATCGACATATGCTAGTGGACCTTTTTAAAAAAGCTTATAAGAAAAAAAAAGAAATTAACCCGGACCCATATTCTTAAAATAGCCCACTAAGTCACTAACAAATCTCATGAGGGTATCTGACTATCCGTTAACCGAACCCTTAAAAAATATGTTGTCAATAAAATAACTTATTTAGAAATGCATTTAAAAATTATAAAAAAAAATACTATCATTTAACAATTAAAAAATTATTGGGCTCTGATAATTATTTTTTGGATAAACTACATATTTGATCTGTAACCTTTACACTATATGTTAATTTAGTCATTAACCTTTCAAATGTGTCAATTTGGTCCCTAATCTTTTGATATTATATCAAAATAATCTTTGCCATTAAGTAATGGATGGAAATGCTGACATAGCTAAATGCAAAAAAAAAAAGTTTATTATTGCCACCTGTACTAACATGTCAGCATAACCTTAATTTTTTTTTTTTTTTTTAAACAATCAGATAAGTAGGTAACACAACACGTGAGGAAAATTTTGGGATCAAAGTCCCTAACTCTCGACTGTAGAACAATTCATTAGGGATTTTAGGTAAGGACCCAGGCCATGATGGTAGCACTCCAGAAAATGAGTTCAATCCAAAGTAGACAACTTCCAACTGGCCCAAAAAAGCCAACTCATTGGTTAGAGCTAGAGCCATGAAAATTGCTGTTTGTGAAGAATAAATAAGGGAGGAATGATGGTTTAATTTCCTACTTGTGGAGCAATGGTTCATGTAAGACCCATGTGAGAAAGATTCAAGGTAGTGACTCTAAGGTGTTTGGCACCTCAAGAGATCCCAATCTAATTGCCATCAGAGGTAGAGGTAGACCAACTACTTGCCAAGGTTTTGTAAGGTTCATCGGTAATATGGGCTTTAATAAGAGCAAGAAGAGCTAATTAGTCTGTGATGATGGTGGTTTTTACTGTAACAGTTAAGCTATCCATAAATTAGTGCAACAGCAACAATTCAAAAAATAAGAAGATAGGAACCTGCATGAGTTTATATTTTTAGGTAGGTTGAGATGTGAGGCGAGCTACATGTACAAAACAAGTGTGGCTGAAAGATGTGAATTTATATAAATGGAGAAATCAACTTTTTGTCTTTTTGATCCCAAATTTTTCCTCATGTGCTGTTTTAATCACTAATCTGATTGTTTTTTTTAAAAAAAAAAAAAATAATTTAAGATTATGTTGACATGTTAGTATAGGTGGTAGTTAATGCTGCAATAAACTAATTTTTTTTGTTTTGACTGTTAGCCATGGTATTTTCATTCATCACTTAATGTTAGGGGCTATTTTGACACAATATCAAAAAGTAAAGGACCAAATTGACACATTTAAAAAATTAGGAACTATATTGACCTATAGTGTAAAGGTTAAGGACTAATGTGGGGAGTAAAAGGACCCAAGTGGGCATATGGGCCTTTGGGCTGTAACATGGAGGGCCGAAAGATGGAGGGCCGACCTGCTCCAGGTTTAAACTCTATGAGTTGGCCCATACGCCGAGGGTCCGAGGATACAGCCGAGGGAGAGTTTCACCTTGGACAGATCCAAGAGAACTCAAGATTTCATTATAAAGGTCAAGGCACAACTCTGGAAAGACTAGTGGTTAAAAGGGGACATCCTGAATCTTCTAGATGCACCAGTATTAAAGAAAATATCAAGAGTAAAGGCTGCCACCTCCTCATTAAAGGCTCTGCACCTACCTCCCTGGCCGCATTAATGGAGAGGTGGCCCCTGAACAGTGAGGTGGAAACTTTTAGTCACTGTTCAAAAAGTATCAGGGAAGAAAGTATAAAAGGGGGGTAAAGGCCAAAGAAAGGGGGGATCGAAAAACGAAGAAAGAAATTAAGAAATTGTAATCTTGAAAGAAGAAAGAGAAATAATAAAGAAGTAGTCCTCGGCTCGAGTCCGAAGAGATCCATTTGTCATTATCGTTCGTTATTTACTTGTGTTTGTTTATAAAAGCCTGTTATCAAGCTCCCAGTACTTCTAACCTAGGTTTCAAGCCCACACCCTACAAATTTTATTGTTTAAGGCTCATTGGGCCTGAGCCCATAATCTTCTTTGGGTCCAGGTGCAATTGTGCACTTACAATTGGCGCCGTCTGTGGGAAATCTAGTCTAGAAAAGGTTGGGATACCATGGCAGGCCTAGGTTCTCACCATGCAGAGTCACAGGGATCACAACCGGAAGATCATTTCGAATGTCTTGAACGTCGAAGGGATCATGAGGGAAGTGTCCATACAGAATACCCAGGCGCTAGCCATACTCATGGTGGGGGTAGCACCACCCACGAGGAGGGTTCTAAATCCATGCAGAAGGAAATCAATCGCTTGAAGAGAAAGTTACGCCATGCTAAACGAAGGTTTTCACCGTCCTCGTCTAATCCTTCCTCAGAGGAGGACAGGGGAGGTGGCTACAGCTCAAGATCGCGCTCCCCCACCAGTGCAACGTCCTCCGATGAGGAGGACGACCAGCCAACTCGTAGACGTAAGAAGCTTCATTCTAGGGGCTTAGGCAACGATGCTATGAGTAGGGCGTTGCACCAACTTTCCAAATCTCCATTTACACGGAGGATTGAGATAGGAAGGCTTCCCAGGAGGTTTACCCAGCCCATTTTTACCATCTACAATGGCCAGACTGATTTGGTGGAGTACGTGAGTCACTTCAACCAGAGGATGGCGGTGCACTCTCACAACGAGACCCTGATGTGTAAAGTTTTCCCCTCTAGCCTGGGACCTGTTGCTATGAGGTGGTTCAACGGTCTTAAATCGGGGTCTATAGGTTCGTTTGGGGAGCTTACTAGAGCATTCGCTTCGCGATTCATTACGTGTAGTAGAATACCTCGGCCATTGGACTCGCTGTTATCCATGACCATGAGGGAGGGGGAGACATTGAAAGCATACTCCAACCGTTATTGGGAGATGTTTAATGAAATGGATGGCGACTTTGATGAGGTGGCGCTTAATACCTTTAAGGTAGGCCTTCCTACTGATCACGACCTGAGAAAGTCTTTGACTAAAAAGCCCGTCCGCAGTGTACGTCGCCTAATGGACCGTATTGACGAGTACAAGAGAGTGGAAGAAGACCAACAGCAAGGAAAGGGTAAGGAGAAGGTTATCCCGCAGGAGAGAATGGATTTCAGGTCGGACAGGTACCACAATAACAGGCCGAGGAGAGATTACGTTGGGCAGTCCGCCTCGGCAGCACCTCAGGCCGTGAACACTGTGTTCCGAGAACCAGTACATCAGCTGCTGGAGAAAGTTCGTAAGGAACCCTTCTTCAAATGGCCTGGTAAGATGGCAGGAGACCCTGCGAAGAGGAATCAGAACCTTTTCTGCCAATACCATCAGGATGTGGGCCACACTACCGAGAATTTTTGGACCCTTTGGAGCCACTTGGAGCAGCTTGTCAGTGAAGGAAAACTGAAGCAACACTTGTGCCAACCTAGCGGGCCGGACAGTCAATCTGGCTCAAACAATCAGAGGAATAATTCATCTCGGCCGGCTTTAGGAACAATTAATGTTATTTTTGCTGCACCTGGCAAGACCGGTTCGGCTCCCACTAGGGTGATGGCAGTCTCCCATCCTCAGGCCAAGGAGGTAGGCTGCAGGCCAAAGAGGTTGAAGGCCATTTTGCCCGTCTTGGGATTCTCCGAGGAGGATAAGGCTGGTACCATTCAACCTCATGATGATGCTCTTGTGGTCACTCTTAGGATAGGGAATTATGATGTGAGGAGGGTGATGATAGATCAGGGCAGCGGTGCAGATATCATGTACCCTGATCTATTTACAGGGTTAAGACTGAAGCAGGAGGATCTTACTCCCTATGACTCGCCACTTATAAGCTTCGAAGGGAGAGCTGTTGTGCCGAGGGGACAGATCCGTTTGCCCGTTCAGTCCGGATCAGAAACAGTGGAAGTGGATTTCATTGTCGTTGATGCGTACTCTCCATACACGGCCATCCTTGCCAGACCTTGGCTGCACGCTCTGGGGGCTGTCTCCTCTACCTTGCATGTTAAAGTTAAATTCCCCTCGGGGGAATGTGTTGAGGAAATCCTCGGAAGCCAATCGGTGGCTAGGCAGTGCATATCGGCTGCAGTACTGCATCAGACAGAAGCCGAGTCTTCGGCTTCAATCACCAAAGACTTATAGCAGTTAACAGCTCCTGATTCATCTGGTATGGTGACAGGAGGAGAGACACATTGTGAGGAGTTAGAGAAGTTTCCAGTGGCCGATGACCCGGAGAGGTTCTTCCAAGTCGGCATACTTTTGCCACACCAAGAGAAGATCGAATTGTTAGAATTTCTGAAGGACAATATTGATGTTTTTGCGTGGGATCCTTACGAAGCTCCAGGCGTCGATCCGAGCTTCATTTGTCATCATTTAAATGTCAACCCAGCTATTGTTCCGAGAAGGCAGCCACCTCGGCGTTCTTCCAAAGAACATTCCGAGGCTGTGAAGGAAGAGGTGCTTAAACTCAAGAGGGCTGGGGCTATCAAAGAAGTTTTCTACCCCGAGTGGTTGGCCCATACAGTTGTTGTTAAAAAGAAGAATGGAACGTGGAGGGTATGTGTGGACTTTACTGATCTGAACAAGGCCTGTCCCAAAGATTCGTTCCCAATGCCGCGTATTGATCAACTGGTGGACGCCACTGTCGGACATCCTCAGATGAGTTTTTTGGACGCCTTCCAGGGTTACCACCAGATTGCCTTGGCATTGGAGGATCAAGAGAAGACTGCCTTCATTACTCCGACGGGGAATTGTCATTATAAGGTCATGCCATTTGGTTAGAAGAATGCTGGGGCTACCTACCAAAGGATGATGACTAGAATGTTCGAACAGCAACTGGGGAAGACCGTTGAGGTATATGTGGATGATATGGTGGTTAAGAGCAAAACAATACCCTCACACGTGAAAGACCTGGCTGACACCTTTCAGGTGTTAAGAAAGTACAAGCTGCGCCTTAATGCCTCAAAATGCTCTTTCGGCGTTGGGTCTGGAAAGTTTTTGGGGTACATGATCACTTATAGAGGCATAGAGGTAAACCCAGCACAGGTTAAGGCTATTCAGGACTTGCAACCTCCTCGGAACCCAAAAGAAATCCAGAAATTAACCGGAATGATTGCCGCCTTGAACAGATTTATTTCTCGGTCAGCTGACCGATGTCGTCCTTTCTTTCAGTTGTTGAACAAGTAGAAAGGGTTTCAATGGACCAAGGACTGCGAGTTAGCTTTCCAACAGCTTAAGCGATATCTCTCTCGGCCACCCATTCTCTCTCGCCCGGAGGCACATGAGATTTTGTCTGCTTATTTGGCCGTGGTCGTCCATACGGTCAGCCTTGTCCTCATAAGGGATGATAATGGTGTGCAAAGACTGGTATATTACGTTAGTAAGTTTTTAAATGATGCCGAGGTGCGTTATCTACCCTTGGAGAAAGCGCTTCTGGCTGTAGTTCATGCCACATGAAAGCTTCCTCATTATTTTCAGTCCCATACTGTGGTGGTTCTTACCCAATTGCCTCTCAAGGCAGTGCTACGTAGCGCTGATTACTCGGGCAGGGTAGCAAAGTGGGGGACCATCCTGGGGGCTTTTGACGTTAAATACAAGCCTCGCACCTCTGTGAAGGGGCAGGTTCTCGCTGACTTGGTGGCAGAGTTTATTGAACCATTGCCAGAAGAGACTCTAAAAGAAGCACACATGGGTGGAAAATCAGTTGGTGTGATCACGGCCGTAGGGCCTTCGACTTGGAAAATGTATGTGGATGGGGCAACTAATCAAAGAGGGTCTGGTGTGGGACTTGTTCTCATATCCCCAGAGGGAATTATCTTCGAAAAATCTCTAAGGCTGTCATTCTCGGCTACTAATAATGAAGCCGAATACGAAGCAGTTCTGGTAGGCATAAACATGTTACATAAGATGGGTGGGAAGGAAGTCCATGCGTTCTCGGACTCTCAATTAGTGGTCGGCCAGGTCATGGGGACCATGGAGGCTAGGGACCCAAGAATGCAAGAATATTTGGCCCAGGTCAAGCGACAGCAAGCAGAATTTGACTCCTTTGTCTTAGCTCACATCTCTAGGAGTGGGAACACTCATGTCGATTCTTTGGCTACGTTAGCAACGACCTCGGCTCAAGATTTGCCCAGGATTATCCTTGTGGAGGATTTGCTAGAGCCAACTCTTATCCCCGCCAAGGCGGCTTGCATCCATCTAATAAGGCTTGGACCTAGTTGGATGGACCCAGTCGTATCTTTTCTTAAGAATGACATCCTTCCTGAGGAAAAATCTGAAGCTGATAAGATACGTCGAAAGGCACCACGCTTCTGGTTGTCCGAGGATCAGAAATTGTACAAACAATCCTTCTCAGGACCGTACTTGTTGTGTGTGCACCCTGAATCAATGGAAGCACTTCTCGAGGAACTGCATGAAGGGATTTGTGGAAGCCACACTGGGGGAAGGTCCTTAGCCCATAGGGCCCTGACTTAGGGTTATTGGTGGCCCAAGATGCAGAAAAAGGCTCAAGACTATGCCAGAAAATGTGATCAATGCCAGAGGTTCACCCCAAATATTCATCAACCTAGAGGGGTTCTTAACCCTCTCTCCAGTCCTTGGCCTTTTGCGCAGTGGGGATTGGACATAGTGGGGCCATTTCCTAGGGCAGCTGGTAATAAAAGATGGCTGCTTGTAGGAACGGATTACTTTACTAAATGGGTCGAGGCGGAGCCCTTGGCAAACATTAGAGACGTTGATTCCAAGAAGTTTGTGTGGAAGAACATCGTCACTAGATTTGGAATACCACATACACTTATATAGGACAATGGTGTTCAATTTGACAGCAAAGCTTTTAGGAAGTATTGCGGTGATATGGGCATCATAAACAGATATTCCACCCCATCTTATCCTCAGGGAAATGGACAAGCTGAGGCCGTTAACAAGGTCATAGTCAGTGGGCTCAAGAAAAGGTTGGACGATGCGAAAGGCAGATGGGTAGAAGAACTCCCACATGTCCTGTGGACGTATCGGACCACACCGCGTAGGTCCACTGGAGAAACACCATTCTCTATGACTTATGGGGCCGAGGCGATGATACCCTTAGAATTTGGCTTTCCCAACCTGAAGACGAGTTCTTTTAACCCCCAGAACAACGATGTACTCTTGGAGAAAGATCTTGACTTACTTGAAGAACGACACGAGGCAGCCATGGTCCAGATGGCTTATTATCAACAAAAACTTAAACGGGGATATGATGCCCACGTGAAGCTAAGGCCACTAGCGCCTGGGGATCTCGTATTAAGAAAGGTTGTGGGCACTTCAAGGAACCCAGCTTGGGGTAAGCTCGGACCAAACTGGGAAGGCCCCTATCGAATTGTTTCAGTAGCAGGTATAGGGTCCTATCGTCTAGCTGATCTAGATGAAAGAATTGTACCACGCCCATGGAATGTAAATAACCTGCGAATGTATTACTATTAATAAAGTGTGTTTTTGTTTGTAATCAGTTCAAAGTTGTAAATATCGCAGGAGTTTCCAACTACTACTCTTAAGAATCAAACAGAAACTTGGTTAAGTGTAGTCCTCGGACCACAAACCTTGTGGAAATTGATATCTTTTCATTTGTTAAACAGAACCTTAGTTATGTCGGGTCCTCGGACCTCCTACTTTGGGAAAATTAACATTTGAAGTTACTACTCTTAAGAATCAAACAGAAACTTGGTTAAGTGTAGTCCTCGGACCACAAACCTTGTGGAAATTGATATCTTTTCATTTGTTAAATAGAACCTTAGTTATGCTGGGTCCTCGGACCTCCTACTTTGGGAAAATTAACATTTGAAGTTACTACTCTTAAGAATCAAACAGAAACTTGGTTAAGTGTAGTCCTCGGACCACAAACCTTGTGGAAATTGATATCTTTTCGTTTGTTAAACAGAACCTTAGTTATGCCGGTCCTCGGACCTCCTACATTGGTAAAATTAACATATGCAGTTACTACTCTTAAGACTCACACAGAAACTTGGTTAAGTGTAGTCCTCGGACCACAAACCTTGTGGAAATTGATATCTTTTCATTTGTTAAACAGAACCTTAGTTATGCTGGGTCCTCGGACCTCCTACTTTGGAAAAATTAACATTTGAAGTTACTACTCTTAAGAATCAAACAGAAACTTGGTTAAGTGTAGTCCTCAGACCACAAACCTTGTGGAAATTGATATCTTTTCATTTGTTAAACAGAACCTTAGTTATGTCGGGTCCTCGGACCTCCTACTTTGGGAAAATTAACATTTGAAGTTACTACTCTTAAGAATCAAACAGAAACTTGGTTAAGTGTAGTCCTCGGACCACAAACCTTGTGGAAATTGATGTCGTATCATTTGTTAAACAGAACCTTAGTTATGCCGGGTCCTCGGACCTCCTACTTTGGGGAAATTAACACTTGAAGTTACTATTCTTAGAAATCAAATAGAAACTTGGTTAAGTATAGTCCTTGGACCAAACCTTGTCATTATTCTTAATATTTTGTCACTGTTCTTATTCTTATCACCCTTTTTATGGAAATCATTATCTCATCATTTATTAATTTGGATCTCAAGTTCTTCACTTTTAAGTGTTAAGTAAAATTTTTGCAAGGAATGGTCTTCGGACCTTACATCCTGCTGAAAGCAATATATCAGATTACAAAGGTTTAACTGTCATATGAGTTGTCTAACTTTGGTATTATTTGATGTCTAAATTAAGTTATGCAGCAGTTTTGAAGTCATAGTTAATTGCATGGTGGAGTTGTACTTATTTATTTTGCTTCCCCTTTAACTGTTTGTTATTAAAAGCTCTCATGGCAAGCACAAAAAGAATAAAGTAAAACAAAGACAATGTGAACAAAAATTGAATAAAAATCTTCTTCATTAATTAAATATAAAGAAGGGGAGTACAGAAAATTCCTATACTAGGCCCTAAACTAGGGAAGGGGGGTCTTGAAGGGAGCTGCTGCCAGTCTCAGTACTCTTTAATTTCAGCTCAAAGGTGGACAAGGCTTGTTTCCCTTTGTCTGTTGAAGGCATGGGGGGCTCCACACTTTGGATCTGCTCCTTCTCGGCACCACCACACTCTTCCTTCTCTTTGTGGGAACCTTCAGGTTCTGTAGGAGCAGGAACGAGCTCTTCCACTACAGGAGGAAGGGCGGGGAGAGGCGGCAACGGGAGGGTCTTCAATTTCCTGTATGTCTAGGGGAAGCCGGATGTTCTCGGGCTTCCTCGGCTCGGAAGCTTGAGGAACCCCTACCGCATTCATGGCCTCTCCCCGGATGGCGACGGTACTCTCGGCACAAGGCCGCGAAAGCCTCTGTCAGCTCTTCTTGCGTTCTGGTCACCCCCTCCTGATAACTGGCCTTCTTCACAGCTTCCAGTGCGTGCTGGTGGGCGCGAGCCTCCTCCTTAGCCCGCGTAAGCTCCTTTTCCAAGTCAGAGCGTGCCTGTTGGACTTGGGCGAGCTCGTCATCCTTTTGACGAAGGAGCTTACGCTGCCCCTCCACTTGGGTTGTCATCGTCTTCAAGCTGGCCTTGTCACCATCTCTTTCTCTTTTCAAGTCCGCCAGCTGGGACGTGATTTTCCCATTCTCTGCTAGGGCCTGGCTTAGAGATCTTTCTGCCTCTTGCCTTAGCTCCTGCTCCATCCCAGTGCGCTTCCGAGAGTCGTCCACGAACTTCTCGGCAGCGAAAACCTCTTGGATGGACTGCAAAAAGGATAGGAGGTTAAATACAGTGAAGTGTTTACAAACCAATATAGAATGTTAGTGTAAGATGGAACTTACCAGAGCTAAACCCTTTTTCAACGAGAGGAACAGCTGCGGCTGGCCCATCTTCTCCAAGGTTTCCATGTCCTTGGGAAGCAGAAGAGGGCGCTCCAGCACCTCGGCTAGGTGGTGAGCGTGGCCTTGCTGGACCGCCCTGATACTGGAATGGCAGGGAACAAGAGCACCGTCTAGTCTCAAGTCAGGAGACCAGGTAGCTGGTGCTCGGCGCACCTCGGCCACGTCTCTAATCTCCCCGCTTTCAACTGAGCGGGCGCGCCCTTTGCCCTTGTCCAACTTCTACTGCTGGGTCGGCGCAGGCTGTTTCATCTTCTTTTGCTTTTCACCTCCAGCCCCCTTAGCCTCCGCTTTCCTTTTCTTCTTGGGATCCTCGACTGGAGGCTTCGGGTCAGTTGGAGGAGGAGGAGGTGGTGGTAAAACCGAGGGAGCCTGGGACCCCCTTGCTCCCTTCTTTGCCACTCGGGCGCCTCTATCGGTCATCAGGTCCTTTAGCTTGTCCATCTCTTCTTCAACAGAACTGTCGTCTGGACACGCTATCACTAAACCCGCAATCCCAAAGGCATCGGCTTCTTCTTCTTCCTAGTCAGAAAGGATGACAAACGGGTTTCCGCGAGGTTGTGGGGAGTCCTCGGGCCGAAACTGGTCTATCTCCTCGTCCAAAGTGTTTGAAGAAGACACTTGCTCCTCTGGGACAACAGTTGCCTGGGAGTGTATAGCTAGAAGGACAGCAGCAATTGGTTGTAAATACAGTATGGTGTTAGGGCTGTCAGGGAGGTCATGATCGTCCAGGAAGTGCGGTCTGGCTACGTTGATCTTCCTACGCCGCCGGTCACCTGCAATAATGGCGTTCTCTATTGCCTGGAAGTCCGAGGATACGGGATCGTACCCTAGAATTAAGTGAGCAGCCCTGAGTTGTAGGTCCTCGCTGACAAACACCTCGGAGCACAGTACTCGGTTTAGATCTGCAACATTGCAGTGGCTCAAGCGTGGGCGCACGTGTTGCTTATCTGCAAAGAAAGACATCAAAGCAAACGAACATGTTTAGATTCACACAACATATAATAAACTTAAATAGACATGAATACATGTGAATACGCATTTTTGTGAGTGTTAGAGGAAGTTGTGCGGTGGGGGGGTTAATCCTAAGGTGTCGCACCTGGATCTCCCCACTCAACTGGGCAATGGAGGCCGTCGTGCCAGTTCCCAGAGACGATCAGGTAGTCATCCTTCATGCCTTTGTTGGATTTGGGCAGACAGGAGATTAGCCTAACAACGCTGGAGCGGGATTTAATGTAGTAACCTACATTGGTGAGTTTATGGCACTCGTACAGAAAGACAACATCGTGCCAGGTGAGGTTTAGACCCATTTGCTCGTTTAGAGCATCGACGCTACCCAAAACTCTAAAAACGTTTAAGGTGCACTGATCGGGACACAACCGGTGGTTGCGGAGGTACTCCCTAGTTACAGGCTTCATTGGGAGGGTCATCCCCCCCTCTACAAAGGCTACCATTGGGATGATAACCTCTCCAGTCTTTCTAGAGCCGGCCACGGCTTTCGCCGGGCAATATTTTAAACCTACATCACCGGGAATGTGATACTTGGCTTTGAAGCCTTCCATTCCAGCGGCGGTATCAACTAGACACTTTGAACCTTCCCATCAAATATGAACGAAAGGCTAAATTCTAAAAGGGGGAATGATTATAAGGAGAGCCGAGGACAGGGTCCGAGAAGAAAGGGTTAAGAGAAAAAAGGAATAAGAACTTACAGACTTGAAGTTGTGCGAGTTTCCACGGATTTGTGTAGACAAAAGGCGATTGCTGATGTTTTGATGGGATTAGTCTCTGGAGAAATAAATGAAGGCGCAGGTTCCCGAAGCGTCACGACGTGCGGGAAGCGGCCTCGAAATTGTATTTGTCCCGCCCAAATTTTCATGGAATGACAAGGACCGTTGGATGCTCATCGCATCGTTGAACGTGGGGGACAAGGTATAACTTACAGTAATAAATACGCGCGTTTTTGAAAATAAAACCGCCAAGTGTCACCCTCCGGAACGCGAAACGGTTTTCACACGTGTGGTTATTTACAGAAAGTGTGGAGGAAGTGTTCGTTGGATCAAAACCCTATTTTTCTCCTCGGATGATGAAAAATAGAGTTTTGAGGGGTATTGTGGGGAGTAAAAGGACCCAAGTGGGCATATGGGCCTTTGGGCTGTAACATGGAGGGCCGACCTACTCCAAGTTTAAACTCTATGAGTTGGCCCATACGCCGAGGGTCCGAGGATACAGCTGAGGGAGAGTTTCACCTCGGACAGATCCAAGAGAACTCAAGATTTCATTATAAAGGTCAAGGCACAACTCTGGAAAGACTAGTGGTTAAAAGGGGACATCCTGAATCTTCTAGATGCACCAGTATTAAAGAAAATATCAAGAGTAAAGGCTGCCACCTCCGCATTAAAGGCTCTGCACCTACCTCCCTAGCCGCATTAATGGAGAGGTGACCCCTGAACAGTGAGGTGGAAACTTCTAGTCACTGTTCAAAAAGTATCAGGGAAGGAAGTATAAAAGGGGGGTAAAGGCCAAAGAAAGGGGGGATCGAAAAACGAAGAAAGAAATTAAGAAATTGTAATCTTGAAAGAAGAAAGAGAAATAATAAAGAAGTAGTCCTCGGCTCAAGTCCGAGGAAATCCATTTGTCATTATCGTTCGTTATTTACTTGTGTTTGTTTATAAAAGCCTGTTATCAAGCTCCCAGTACTTCTAACCTAGGTTTCAAGCCCACACCCTACAAATTTTATTGTTTAAGGCTCATTGGGCCTGAGCCCATAATCTTCTTTGGGTCCAGGTGCAATTGTGCACTTACAACTAATATGTAGTTTACCCAATAAATTATTATTAAAATAATAAAATATATGATACATCATATGAAGAAAATAACATAATGTTTGATGGGTTTATTTTATTATGTTAATTTTTTATGCATCTAATAAATGTTTGTCTAATTTTTAATAATCTTCAACCTATTTGTAATTCTTTATGTCGATCATTATACTTAATAGGTTGCAATAAATTTGAATATCTAGGTTTATAAGTGATTCATTCTTTAAAAAAAAAAAAACTATTACAAGTAAGAAAATTTTGTATTTTTTTTTTTTTTTTGTCCTAATGTTAAAACTTCAACTTCCCATTAATGTTCTTCAAATAATACACAGAAAGTTGTAAAGTACTAAATTTGTGTATTAAATTGTTTTTATAGTACTATTTTAGACTATTGTACATAATATGAAGGCGAAACTACACTATTGGTCCCTGAAGTTTACCTTGTGAGCGCATTTGGTCCCTCAAGTTTCAAGTGAGCACTATTGGTCCCTAAAGTTTAAAAAATAAGTGATACTAGTCCTTTGGCTAACTTCTGTTAAAAATATTGCTTATGTGGCTAACGAAAAAGTGACGTGGCATTTATAATTTTACTGCAGACACTTATAAACTGACGTGGCAACTTAAGTGTCCTATACCATATCAACTATTTAATTATAAAGTTGTCATGTAATCTTTAATTGGATTTTATTTATTCTTACGCCAAAAAAAAAAAGAAAAAAAAAAGATAGGATTGGCTTCAGCCCCTCACTCTCTCCTCCCCTATTTTCCCTTTCTTCGCTTCACCGTTTTCCAGTTTTCTAATCAAGTGGCCAACCACCTCAAAGCCAACACTAGAAACTCTCTTAACAAAAATCCAAATCTGAGTTGAAGAGAACTGCCTTTGAGGATACAAAGTCTTTTATGTAACTCTCTTTCTAATCTAGATTGATTGGCCACAAATCCTCTCTTGTTAATGAGAGTAGTCTAGTGTCAGGAGCAAGAAACCAACAAATATTTTGAGAGCAACAAAAGTGATAGGCAACAAAGATTCCCACAGTGACTACCATTGGTTCATGGCAGAGAAAGAAAAAGGACCAATTTTTTTAAGGAAAATAAAACTTGAATATAATACTTCAAACATTTGAAGATTTATAATGAAACAAATTTAAACATTTTTTCATGCTATTTATGGATCCTTTGGAAACAAATCTGAACAAAGAAACATAAAGATCTTTAGGAGATAAGCAGTCGATGGACATTCATGGAGAATGGCGAAGGACAGAGCTTGTGTTGGCTGCTGCGGTGACAACGAAGGCCATTTGGAGAAGTCGCTACGGCAGAGGAAGAGCGGCAGCTGCAGCCACAATGGTTGGGAGAATGGTAGGAAAGGAAGATGAAGTGCTTGGGTCACAGGAAGATATTGGAGAGTCTAAGATTTTTTTAGCAAAATAAAAAAAGATAATGACTCATATGCTACTCATCGGTTTGTAAAAACACTTGTAATAAACTATAAAAGATGTACCAGTTGTAAATAATTTTGTAATTTACTATTAAAAATGTCACATCATTAAAAAATAATGACAACTCAGTATTCCATTAACCATGTAAGCAATACTTTTAACTAAAGTTAACCAAAGGACTAGTACCACTCATTTTTTAAATTTGAGGGACTAATAGCGCTCGCTTGAAACCTGAGGGACTAATTGCGCTCACATAGTAAACTTTAGGGACCAATAGTATAGTTTCGCCTAATATGAATATAGTATAGACAAAGAGAAAAATTTTAGTCAAATGCCACAACTATCTTACATACATTACTGACTGCTTATCACTTTCATATAAACTCAAAATTTTTTTCTCACGATTCATGGTGTGAGCATATAACAGTCAGCATTGCCACCATATGTGTAGACCTCCAGTAATCACACAGCCAGGAACTAATGGGTCTAAGCAGCAAGGTAGGCAAAACTAGAAATTCAAGATTCTATAAGAGAAAAATGGTTCCAAACACCATAATTATATGAAAGTGTCAGTTTTCAAAGCATAAAATACATGACCAACCAAAGTGGCATTAACAAAAGAAACCAGTCCAATTAAAGCTTGAAAGGGGAATGACTAGAAAGGCTCATGGAGCAAAATCGCACACCCTAAATTACAAAGTGTATCTAATGGTAGTAAGACTCCTTTTTATTCCCATTTCTTCATCTCCATACCATCATGGAGGGCTCCTCCACCTTCTTTGAACCCACTTCTTTCCAGTTCGTAGAATACATTGTCCCATTTGACTCAACCTGTGTAATATAAAAAAATACATTACAATGTAGTACAGAAGCCAATATGACTTGGGAAAAATAGAAAATTCTTTTAAAATTTTGCGTAGTACCTTTAATATCTTCATCAAGTAAAGAAATTTTTAAAAAATAAAGGGTGCATTCATTGAAAATTAAACATGAGACTGAATTAAAATCTTACAAAAGATTTCTCATGACTCTTCTAGTGTCATCATCAGCATCCGCATATATGTACTGAAAGAATTTGTTTAATGCTGCATCACCATAAAGCTTTTCTTCTTTCTCCTGAAAAGTAAAATCACAAATGAATAGGTAGTGCACTTGCCAAAAAAAAAATTATCGATATAATAGAATTTTACCATATAGTGTCCATTCTATGATAATTATTTTTTATTATCAAGCTAAGATATTAATTTGTTTTTGTATATACGGGTTCGAACCCATAGATTTCTCGTTTAACAACAAGAGACCTTACTAGTTGAGTTAACTAGAACCCACAAGTGTACTCGCAATTTACAAACGTTAATCGCAGACCAACGCAATGTGTGAAAATAAATAATTATTTTGTATTGTAATATAATGTATAATTTTTTTCTCTAAAATTTTTTTAAGATAATTTTTTCTCCTTAAAAATTAAAAAATTTCTATTCAGTCCAATTGGGTCTACTTCGGTCTCATTCGGTTCAATTAGGTCTACTCAATCCAATTCGGTCCACTTAATCAATTTCGGTCCTCCCTTCAGTCCATTTTAGACTAATTGAGCTTTAAATTGATTCTTTTTGTAGGTTTTTTTTTTCAAGTTTTGCTCAAAATTTCTTTTCTTTTTTTTCTTAATTTTTGGGTTGAAAAGTACGAAATTTTATTATATTTGAGCTTAACTCTTTAGTTTTGAGTTAAAAAATATAAATAAAATTAAAATAGAAATTAGCAATTGGAAATATGAACCCTAAAAATGATAAATATTCAAAAATCTTAGAGCATTCCCATCAAAGGTTCTAAAAATTTAGCATTTAACATCTCAAAAACCGACATTATAACATATAACACATCACTTTACAATATCTCCTACATCAAAACTTCTATTTTTTTAACACTTCATTTAAATATTCTTTCTTTATTTTTTTTATTCATTTTTTTTCCTCTCTCTCCCTGTCTCTCTCTCTTCTGTCTCTCTTTCTCAACCCATCGCAGCCACCAGCAAACCCACCAAGCAAAAAACACATACACAAAGCAAACCCACCAAGCAAAAACACACACACACACACACACACACAGTGCAATTCCACCATTTCCAATTAAACCACCAAGCAAAACACACACACAAGAAACCCACAAAACTCCACAACCACAACCACAATAGCCAATCAACCACCACCATCAATCACCCACCCCCACCACCATGGCAACCTTCCACCACCACCATTAATCTAACCCACAACAAAAATTTACAGCAACAATAGCAAACCCACCATGGTAACCCTCCACCGCCGATCTATTGCTCAATCCACCACGACAACCCTTCAACTCAGATTCAACCCACAACATCAAACCCACCACCGCAAACCTCCACAAAAGCCACAGGAACCTATCATGCTGAACCATCATGCCGAACCAAAACCCGGTAGATCGATAACCAAAACCCATAGTAGATTGGTGAACCAAAACCACAATCATTGGACCATCGCCGCCACCACCATCCACGACCATCGAACCATCGCCACCGCCACCCACGACCATCGGACCATCAAACCATGACCCACAACCCAAAATCAAAACCACAGTCATCGAACCCACGATCCATGACCATTGGACCACGACCCACGACGACCCACAATTGCCGGACCACAATCATCATCGAACCATAGAGAGAAAAGGGAGAAGAAAGAAGTGAGAGAGAAAAGAGAAAGAAAGAGTCGTTGGGGGTAAATAAGAAACAATTTTTTTTAACAATCCAACTACATTAGGGTGTCAAAGATGAGATTGCACTGTAGCTTAATGCTAAAAATTAGGGGTGTGCATGAGTCAGGTTGGGTTGGGTTGAGAGGATTTTTTTACCCAACCCACCATGGTGGGTGAAAAAAATTCAATCCAACCCAACCCAACCCAACCTACATTGGTCGAGTTGAACCCATGGGTTGGACAAATTTATTATTATTATTATTATTATTATTATTATTATTATTATTATTATTATTATCATTATTAAATTGAGTACAAATAAATATAAATATAAATATATTAAAAAACTCAAATATTAGTATCAATGTAACTCCTTAAAGGCAAACAACACTAATGACTAAACAACAATAGTAATTTACTAGGGTTTGTGTGAACTAATTGACTTTTATATAGGATAGGAAGAGTTGGTTATTTAAAAAAATATATTAATTATATAATATATTTTAAATATATATATATATATATTAAATATATGGGTGGGTCAGGTTGGGTTTGGTGGGTTTGAAATTTTATGACCCAAACCCAACCCGACCTGCTATCAAAAAATTTTTTGTAACCCAACCCAACCCACCAAGGCCTAAAAATCGACCCAACCAGGTAGGTTGGATCGGTTTTGGGGGGTTGGTAGGTTAGCTGCACACCCCTACTAAAAATTTTAAGATTTAGCATATTTGATGTAGTTGTGTTTTTATTATTTGAGGTGCTAAAAAATAGCATTTAGCAATTTTAGCACCTTTGATAAGAATGCTCTTATTCAATTCACATTGGTTCTATTCGGTCCATTTTACCCTCGTGGGTCCAATTTGGTCCTATTTGGTCCATTCAGTCGTACTCAGTCCAATTCAGTCCACATTGGCTCTATTTCCACGTTGGTCCGATTCTACCCAATTTGGTCCTATTCGTCTATTCTGTGCACTTTAGTCCTATTCGGTCCATTCTATCCAATTTGGTCCGATTCGGTCAATTCTATCCAATTTGGTCCGATTCGGTCCACTCTATTTACTTTAGTTTTCTTTTGTTCTATTTGGTCCACATTGGTCCCATTCTATCCACATTGATCCTATTCGGTCAATTCTATCCACTTTGATCCACTTCAGTCCAATTCGGTCCATTTTGGTTCTATTTGGCCCATTTTGTCCACTTTGGTTCTATTTGGTCCACTTTGCTCTATTCGATCCACCTTGTTCCTATTTGGTCCTATTCTGTCCATTTGGTCCACTTTGTTCATTTGTTCCATTCGGTCCATCCAAATCACTTCGGTTCATTTTGGTCTACTCGATCTATTTTTGTGCACTTACATAATGGAAAAAAACATGTTTAGTTTGAAAGCACCAAATCTACTAAAAATATATATAAATCTCAAACTCATAATATCTACAATCTTAAGCATAACATTTATATATTGTTGCTACGCTTTTGTTGAGCCACATTAATGTAGCATTTCAGTTCACTTTGGTATGATTAAATTTAAGTGAAAGTCTAAACATAAAGGCTATGAATATACAAATGTAATCTTTAAGGGAGTCATTATTTTTAAATGAATTGCATGAGATTGATTATACATTTAAGCAAAATAAATAAATATATACAGATATGTATGTGGGTAATTCTAGCGTACCCCCCCCCCTTTTTTTTGGGGGTATGGTACCCACTAGTATGTCATGTAGTGCATTTCTTTTTGAGGTTGCCAGTTGTTGTTGTTGCTGTTGCCTATTGCCAATTCTTGCTCTTATTCACTATTGCCGTCCTTTGGGCATGCCTGCTCGGGGATCTGCATCTGCATATGCCTCCGCCTTCTGCTTGCTATCCTGCCTTTGTTGCCTTGTTGATGTTGTGGTTGTTGAGGTTGCTGCTTGCTCCCTTGCTTTAATCGCTGCGTCTGCATTTTCATAATTCCATAAGCTTTGACTTGATATAGGTAGTAAAAATTGATGACGAGAATAATGCAAGAATGTGTTTGTCTGGTGCAGCTTCCCCCAAAAGTACTGGGGAGAATTCATATATTTTTCCATAGGAATGGCATGCTGTACACATCTATTTTTAATTGTATTTGTAGCATTAAAAAAATTCGTAACAATTATAATGTCAAAATAGGCTACCCTCATACCATGTTTCCAGCTAGGAACTTTATGCCATTTGACAGTTTCTGGGGAAAAAGAATAAGTGATTTCCACAAAGATTGGCATACTAATTCTACGACAAATCAAAGTTCTTAAATGGCTACCTATGGGAAATGACTATCATTTAAAGATGTGCAAGATCTTCAAACTCACAACCCCTGGCCCTTAAATAAGCCAATGATTCACCTCATATGTACCAAGGAAAAAGAGAAATCAAAGAAAAGGAACAATCAGGGCACATCTATTTTTGATAATTCGATAGTTGGGGCAGAAGATTTGAACTCTATATGTGTCCGTTGAAAACACTAGGAGGTGCCAATCAGTTTAGCTACAAACATCTTGGGAAACATCTAACATAAGGACATGTAAAGGAGATAACATGATTTAGTTTCTTTAAGAAAAATTCTGTCATTCACTCAACTGTCAATGAGCAATGCAAAAATATAAACCGATCAAGCAAGAAACACCTAACAAGTTTTCTTCGGGGGAGATGAACTCTTGTTGCAGAAAGGAAAAGAAAAACTAAAGGCTAAGCATGGAGAAAGAGAAACCTTCATTTTCGATTCTAAATTCTTGTAGAGCCAAGGACAAATGCAAGATACAGTTAGCAATAATTATAATAGATGATACCAAGTTACAGTAACTTCCAAAAGCGGGCAAGAGCAATAGAAGTAGATTAGTTTCGATTTCCAGGATGTGAGACAAAGAAAAAGATAAATACAGAAAGGCCATGATAACTATAAATGTGTTACACCGAGTCACAGGAATAAAACAAGCAATTTTAGAATTAGCAAATCACAAAGTTAGCTGATATCCAGGATTCCAAAGTATAAACATCTAAGAGTGAGATTAGAACTAACGTTTTCAAACAAATCTTAATAAATAATTTTGTTTTGCACCAACTAAACTAGAGATGGAAAGAGAATCAATAATTTCCCATAATTAATGCCACATAAGAGCTCAAGTTGATTCTGCCATGGGAAGCTCAAAATCCGTACTTTCTTGAAAGGATAAGTGTCTTTAGATGAAACAATTTGGAAAATGCATGATAGAAAAGTTCTATGTCTTTGAACCGCAAGATTTATTTATTCTCTTGCTTTACCAGGTAGTTACCGCATTTCCTCCTCTCTTGTACAATGATTGTCAAAACAAAACAAATACTAAAGGAGAATGTCAAAGAAAATAAAATATTCTTAACCAACCTCAATGTAAGATGCAGCAACCTCTGAGCGCTTCGCATTAGTTCAAGCAATAAATATATCCCAAAATACTGACCACCACTCAAAGAGAAAACCTCAGGGGCATCAATAGCTGTAACCCATGTTCCAAAAATGTAAACCAATTAAAAAGGTTAAAAAGAGATGAAGAAAAAAGAGTCTCTAGAAATGAAACTTGTCTTTGCATCCCAACATCTTGTTCTAATATACTCACCGCAGGATCGAGATGATACTTTCCCTTCAGACTTGAAAAGCTTTGCTTAGAAGCCTTTAAATCCCTCTTTACTAAATAATCATGGATATACACATCTAACCTGTAATTTAGAAGTAGCAAGAACATATTGTCTGGGTCATGAATATTAGGGGAAGAAAAATTAGAACTTTTACAAAGAACAATAGCTCAAAACAACAATAACCCAAGATTAAATACGAAATAGAGATTATAGAAAGCGTACAAAGAAACTGTGGTATCATTACACAATTTCAGTCCAGGAACCCCAATGTTACAGCCACAAACATAAAAAATAAAAATAAAAATACTAAATCACTTATTGCACAAATTTAACTCCATTAAATAACAGAAAAACACAAACCCTAAAGTACAGAAAAGATACAAATACAACACATGCAAATTTACACATACACACACAGACACACACAAATTAGCACAAAACTAAAGAGCACAACTTGAATCAAAATAATTTATACAAAAAAAAAAGAAAAAGAAAGGAGAAAAAACCCAGAAAATCTTAGAAACCCATAACCCAAATCAAACAGAAAACAGCAAAGGAAAGCCATAGAATGATAAGAAAAGAGAAACCCAGATAGAATAATGCAACAACAAGAACAAAAATGTAGGGGAAGAGTGAAAAAGAACTCTCATTTTATCAGCTTCCCAGTTAGTCTGAGACATGGTGGTTAAATCCAGTAGCTCACACACGAGCTAGGGATACAAATGTAAGACTCTTTGAGATTACCAAACCCAGAAGACCATAACTACCAAATTTTTCTGTCACTGAAAAATCATTAAAACCCACAAAAATAAACACACAAAAACACAGAGAGAGAATCTATGTGAATGAATGGAACCAAAAGATATACAGAACAAAAATATATAGTTAAGCACAATATAATATATATAGCATTAAGAAAAATTCTTGTCTTTAACGCCTTATTCTCCAAAACTGTTTGTTGGGCAAAATTAAGTGGACATTCACATTACTACTTTTATAAGACCCAGATAAAGAAAAAAACCTAACTTTAATTTCTTCGATTCCTACCTTTTTTTCTCAGCAACCAAACGTGGTATAATGAAAAACCCAATATAAACCCTAAATTTTCACAGTGATTAGTTGAACCCAGAAGAAAGAATAGTCAATAAAAGTTGGAGATTGAGATGGAAACAGAGAACCTGAAGATTGTGGGTGTCGCCGCCGATTTAGAATGGAAGAGAAGAAGCAAACGATGAGAAAACGTTGCGTGGAGGAAAGGATGAGAGAAGCAAACGTGAGACAGGAGAAAGGGCTGAAAAGAATGTTTTAATTTTTTGTTTATATATAAAACCGGTTTCACCGGTAACCAAAAACCCTTAAAATTATATCAATGGTCAAAATCAAAACCAAAATAAATTAACGACTCAGATATAGGTGGGTACCGTACCCCTTGTTTTTTTTAAGGGTACGGTAGAATGACCCATATGTATGTATGTTAGTATCTATGTATAATTTTTATTTAAATAAATTATTCATTCTATTAAAAGAGATTATCATGATAATCAAAACACATATCAAACTTATACTTAATATGTATAATTTATTCTCTAAATTTTATCAGAGAGAGAGAGAGAGTACTTGTGATAGAGAACTAAAAAAATACAATACCAAAACATATGAACCCAAAATAAAGTTTTAAAAATCACAATGATACATCAATATAAAAAAGAATTGCAAGAAAAAATAAAAAATAAAGAGAAAGAGAATAACCACTTTTTCAAGAGAGAATGTAAGAGAAAATAATAAGAAATTTATAGAAATTAATACGAGAAGAAAAAAAAAAGTAAAAATAAAAAATACAGTACTAATAAATACCAAATTATTCAAGTCATGTTATATAATAAAATAACATTATATTTTTATACATTATCTTTATCATCATCAAACGATGATCGAATATAGACATATTTTTGCAATTACAATGTTCATTCAAGATACCACCATTTGGTTGTAGGTACACACTTTTCCTGATAGTCAATCGTATCAGCTAGCATAATAGATAACCAACCAAGAACGTAGTTCATAGGTCCTAGTTTTTGCTTTTCAACTCTCAAGGGAAACCAACAACCCTACTGATTCTCTAAATTAGTCACTCATTTCACACTTGAAGTGTGTGCCTGTTCTCAATTATGAGTTTGAAAATCCGTTGTTCTCATGAAAGCAACTAAGTTTATCAAGTATATTACAAACACACGGCTTCGTTTGGATACAGCTTATTTTACTGAAAACTGAAAATATTGTAGTAAAATAATTTTTAAATACATGAATAGTGCAGTAAAACCCATTTTTAATGAAAAAGTTACTGAAAAGTGAGGTTTGTAAGTCTTGTGAAAAGTGCACGGGACCCATTGGTGTACACTGTCCACCGGTTATTTTCCTGGGTGAACAGTGCACTGATAGAAAAGTCAAAAATCACAACTAAAAATTAAAAAAAAAAAACACACAAATGCAAAACGCTCTGCTTTTCAGCTATCCAAACCACACCATAATTACTTCATACACACAATTTCAAAATCACTTGTGCCTTTACGACTATGCCATATATTGAATGTTTCCACATCAAAATTTGTCCTATATCAAGCAGGGTGGTTGATACTGTACCGGCCAGTGCACCGGTACCGGTACACTTCTATTTTGTACCAAAAAAATACCGGCCGTACCGGCCGCGTATCGGCCATACCGACCAATTTCGAGCAATACCAGCCGGTACCGGGCATACCGGCCAGTACAAAAAAAAAAAAAAAAAAAAAGCTTTTTTTTTTTTTTTTTTTTTAGTTTTGTAATTTTTGAATTTTTGTAAGAGCATAATGGTAACTTATTTACATTAACTTATTAGTATTATTTGTTTTCTTAGTATGCAATTAACAACTAAGCTTTCTATTTTTTATATTGTGTTTTTTTTTTTCTTTTAATTGATACTAAAGTCTAAAATTATGAATAATTTGTTCTGAATTGAGGTAATGTTTTATGATAAACTTTTATATTTACTATAATATAAGTGAAATATTATATGCTTATAAACATGGTTCTAGAGATTTTGGTGTGTGTATGTAATATATATATATATATATATATATATATATATATATATATATATATATAGCGGTAAACCCGAAACGGTACACCGATATTGACCGGTATCCGAAATATATTATACCCGTGGCCAAACCGGTACAACCTCCGGTACGGTATTTACTTCCATGATATCAAGGCTAACAATACAGGGCAACACAATGCATTTCTAAAGTTTTAAATTTTAATAGGAGCACAGCATCGACTTCCTTAATAAACACACCAAATGATAACCTCAAATATCATAAGCAGAGAGTCAAAACACACATTTGCCAAAACATTGTGATGCTATACAATTTTTTTTTCTTTTTGATATGTAATAAAACTTTTATTGAAAAGATGAATATTGTGTTCATGATGATGAACACTCTAGACATGAAGAAAATGATGCTATACAATTCAAAATATTTTATTTATATATTTAGTTTTATGTGTAGCATCAATAGGGTTATATAATAAAAAATTATTCTCCACAAGGATTCATGATGCCATTGTATTACTTTTATACAAAGTTCAAAACAGCCATTGTTAAAAATATCTTCCAGGCATATCAAGAATCCTGATGTCAAAAGCATTAGGTTGCAAGGTGTGAGGCAATTGGCAACAAACAATGTCCATATACATGGAGGACACCTAATACAACTTTCTGATTCTCACTTAAATGATTTTTTTTTTCTTTTCCAATGTAGCAATAGGGGTTGAGTTGAACTAGAACTAGGAATTTCTGATAATTGATTTATTCGAACTAGGAAGATCAATTATATAAAAAGTAAGTTAGTCTACAACTTCCAATGGTTTATCCAAATTATCAAGCAAATCCATCTTCATCATTCATTAGTTCAAAGAAATTTCACCTAATTGAAGACAAGATCAAGCTCTCTCAGAATCTCTACAATTGAATTTATCATTTCAAAGTCGAACCAACTACTTGAAGAAGTCTCAGCACGTTATTTTCCATACAAAAGACCATACTCCATCAATTTCTTGAATTTGAGAATTCTTAAAAAACTAAAAACCATTCACTATTTTTTTTTTATAAGTAAGAATGTTATATATATGAATGACTACTCTATGCATGAAGAACATAGAGCAAACCCAAAAAGTACAAGAAGAAGAAGATAGAAAATACAAGAAAGAAAATCAAACAACAGATTAATTACAAAAGAGAAAGAGAGCTAATAAAAGAGGGGAGAGAATCACTAGTCATGAGTCCCCATGCTCGAGACCAATCAAAAAGAGTCTCACTAAAGGAAGCAACCATCTGAACACCGGAACTATCCAAATCCTCAAAAGTCCTCCGATTCCGTTCCTTCCAAATACACCATAGGATGCATAACGCAACTAAGTTTCAAATCTGAGACGAATGCTTCCCCAACCAATTCCACCAGTCAAAAAGCAATTCTGGAATCGATCTAGGCATTACCCAAGACAGACCAAAAGTTATCAAGACAAAGCTCTACTCCCGATAAGCCATCTCACAGCGAAGAAGTAAATAGTCTACTGTCTCTCCACAATGCCGGCACATAATGCACCAGTCTACAAAATCCAATCCCTTCAATCTTCAATCCATTCACTATAATTTTTATAGGTTTCAATTTTTTTTATGGCAAGCAAACCCAAGATTTTGGAATTGTCAAGAATGTCACAATTAGCAGTCGAATAGATTTTAAGTGATTTCAATTATAAATACAATAATATCAAATATGTAAAAATACCTTTAATTATGAAAATTTTCAGTTTTTTTTTTTTTTTTGGTTGATAATTTATTTTGATAATAGCAAGAAATTATTCAATTTTTTCAAGTATAAATGTTTGTGGTGTGTGAGAGGCAAGAGCCAGGGTTCAAGTTTCCAGGAGAAAGTTTCACACACATATACACTTAGATTAGGTTAGAGTAGAAATTCTATCTTGTACCAAAAAAAAAAAAAAATATATATATATATATATATATATAGAGAGAGAGAGAGAGAGAGAGAGAGAGAGAGAGGGTGAAATTCAATTACCTTTTATACAAAAGCTTTTCGACGTAGAAATGGAAATGATCCAATTGGAATTTCAAGAGCTACTGCGAATGATCCAATTGAAGAAGCTCTAATCTCGTTGATCCTCTCTAAGGCGTTGTTTAACTGTTGCTTCTTCTTTCTTTCTTTCTTTCTTTTTTTTCCCTTAATTACTCATAAAAAAAATGGTATTTATGTAAGTTGTTCAATACTTCAATAGACCAACTTCAATTTCTGATAACAAATAAATATATTATAAATAAACTTTTTTTATTAATAATTATACACATTTAGTAACAAATTATTCAGACTGTTTCATGATTCTCTAATTTGAAGTTAGACCCTCTAAAAAGAAAGCATCCCATGTTTGAGAGCATCCCATGAAACAGTCTTGAGACCTCTCTTATAAAAATGTGAAATCACCATAACCGTCTTATAATAGAATAGATTTTTCATTGGCTGTTTTGAGTCCATATAGGAAGCTATTACCTTGAAGAATTGGCCGGCCAAGAATTTTTTGAACCTTTGTTTAAATGAATTTATTATACATTCCCTTCATTAGACCATACCTCTGAAAAGAGAAAAATTATCTAATAGGACAATCTTATGAGATACCCCTCCTGACGAAGGAAGAAAGTTCCATCAATCTTTAGATCTTGCCTTCGTTTGGATAAGCTTGTACCCAGCAAATAATGAGGCTTGGAACTTTAATGAGGTTTGCAACTTCACTAGCATGCTGAGAGAGAACTCAAGCAAACATTTCACATCAGCAATTGTCAACTGTGACCAGTTTTTGCATATCTTGTTAACAATCATTAGAGCATGGCGAGAGTTACGTCAGGTTCTCTTTTCGGGACCCTATTGAACATTAATTTTCATTAGAGCATGGGGGGATAAACTTATTTACAACCCTATAATGACATGAGAACCAGGTAGTTTTGATGCTGTGTTAAGTAATAACATGATGACCCACAACGAATAGCACAGGTACTACGCTTCTGACTGAGCAGCAACAATTTGGTAATAAAAAATATTCTAGTTAAAAGGTCATTTCTCAAACCGTCTGGTCACTTGGACTAAATGCAGTCACGTGCAAGTTGAGCCAGATCGAGAACATGGGGTGCCACTTATGCCCACTTGTGGGCATAACAGGCAGCATTGCCACAATTTGTACGCCTCCAGTGATCACACAACCAGGAACTAATCGCCTTAAGCTTGAAAGCAAGGTAGATTTAAGCAAAGCTAGAAACTCGAGTCCTAAAAGCAAAACAGGTCGATGCACCGGAATTATATTAATGTCAGATTTCAGCATAAAATACACACCAAAAGGAAGATATGACAGAGTCTCCTTGTATTCCAGAATAGTCTAGACATTAATGCACAACCAAGCAACCACAGACAAATAAAGGCTGAAAAGTCCATGGAACAAAATCACAAACATAAATTACAATGTATCTTCTCCTAGTATTCCCATTTCTTCATCTCCATACCATCAGGAGGGCTTCCCTCAACCTTCTTTGAACCCACTTCTTTCCAGTTCGTAGAGAGCACTGTCCCATTAGACTCAACCTGCGTAATAAATAAATAAATAAATAAAAAGCACATTACAATGCAATACTGAAGGCAATAATATGACTTGGAAAAATTTTACCAAATACTAGATTCTTATAAAATTGTACAGGGCAACCTTAATATCTTCTTCTTTTTTTTTTTTTTGGGTCAGTCATAGCAACCTTAATATCATAGTCAGTTAAAGCACTTCAAAAGAGGCAGTATTCAACAAACATTAAAATGAGAATGAGTGAAAAAAACAGTTACAAAAGATTTTCTCATGGCCCTTCTGGTGTCCTCATCAGCATCTGCATATATGTCCCGGAAGAATTTGTTTAAAGCAGCATCACCATCAAGCTTTTCGTCTTTCTCCTGAAAAATACAATCACAAATGACTAAGAAGTGCACTCACAAACATGAAGACCAATGCAAAATAAATAGGTTAAAAGGCAAACCTCCTTCTTCACTTCAGCTTCAAGCTTGTCCCAATCAGTCCTCTTTGATTTTGAGGAAGGATATGAAGGTCTAGGAGCTCCAATAGCTGCAAATAACAGCATCAAACTTATCAACATGAAAAAAATGATTGAATACTGAGACAGATGTTTTTGCAATTAGAGTGTCCAATTCAAGATACAACATTTGGGTGTAGGTACACACTTTTCTGATAGCCAACCCTATCAGCTAGCACACCCAAAATCCAAATTGTTGGGCTTGGCTTTTAACAATATGCAAATGCATCCTAATGGGCCTGAAACTGTGTCCAAGCTCAGCCAAGAAAAGGAGGGCTGGAAGGAGCAATGTGAGCTGCCAGGCCCATGGATCTAAACGCAAAAAGAAACAAATACAAAAATTAATCATGAAGATCACACAAATCACAAGAAGCAGCCACAGCTTGAAAAGTGTATCATCACTTTATAGAAATGGATGGTCAAATTGCTAGAACCATCAACAGGTCCTGGTTCTAGCCTCTCAGACACCCAGTTCATGAGCAACAAGAGCATCATGTAGGGTCTAGAGAAAATGTCACAAAAAAAGCAGCAGTGTGGTGACTACTTTTTTTTTTCACAATTAATTATTTTTCATAGTTTAAAGATGAGAGGTAAAGAGAGACAAGTGGAGTTGTCCCAAATGTGGCCTGACTCCCAATCCACAATTGAATATGTTGTGTACATTACAAGAATATTCACCTACCTAAGGTATTTGACTTTAGTGGAACTGTAATTTCCTTGCTGAATTCAAGAGATGCCCACTGTATTGGTTCAACTTTTGCAAGGCGAATTTCAATTTTGGTAGACAAAACATCATATCTGCACTTGGAAGTTACTATCTGTTTGCAGACAACCAAACACAAAAGGTACACTTGACATCCGTATTAAGTAGCATGAAATTCTAATATAATTAAGTGTGAATACTAAACATTGTGTATTATTTACAAAAGGCGCATGCAATACCTTCCCAAATAAGCGAGGTTGAAAAATATATGCATCTTCACCAGGAACATCAATTGTAACACTCAGCTGCACATAACAAATAAAATTTAGATTCACTCAATCCAAGAACTTGAACCTAAATTTTCAACAATTGTAAAACCTAGGAGAAAGACGAATAAAGACATAAGACAGCAGATCTATGTCTTACAATTTGTTCACCAAAGTCAACAGAAACATTATTAGCCGGTATGCCCTTGGCAAAAATAGTCACAACCACTTCCTCTGGCTTTTGGTAGAATTCATGCCTGCACTTTTTATCAATAAATGTATTATTCACAGTGCCAACCTCTACTATGGATACATAAGGCATTAAACAAACACAACATTAATACTTTTACACAAAAAATAAAATTTGTAAATAATCACCCAGAATGGAAAATTTTGTCTGTTAAAAAACATGAAAAGTAAATAGATTGTATTGGCCCCTCCACATATTGAAAAATACATCAAGATGGAGACCAAAAAAAGTACGCAGTTGTACTCACCTATATTTTGGCTTGGCTGTAGCTACTGTCACCTGATTGGCAAGTTCATCAACAGGCTCAGCATCTGCAGATGCATCAACATCTGCAGATGCGTCAACATCTGTAGATGCATCATTTGTTGGAATCGTTTTCTCTGACAATTGGTTTGGTATAACATCGATTTCCTCTGAATGACCAAGCAACATTCACCAATAAGATCATAAGCAGCATTGAGATGTCCTAGTATAATTTCTGTTATAATTTTCATAAATATTTCTTTCGCTCCCAAAAGAAAATCACATTTCAATTCAACACATTCGAAGTATCTAAGTGCAAAAAGAAGTAATTCATTGATCACTAAAAGCTATAAGGTTCTAAGAGGAACTTACGCACCTGCAATGCGCTGATCACATTGGTGGATTAAATTAGTGAATCTTTGATCTCCCGGTGCTAGAGCTGCACCTGTTTCCAAGGCTGCCTTGGCAGTCTGATATTCCTCAAGATTGAAGCATGCAGTGCTGTGAAAGGAAATACAAAGTAGAGTAATCAAAGGCTATACTAAATGGAACTGCATAATCATGCCTGATATAGGAGTCACATGAGCAGTCCATACAAATGACTGATACAAATGGAGGTATAAGATACACTGGCATGCAAAATAAACCTTCAGAATAGAGGGTGAACAAAGTCCTGTATTCATAAGGCATTTTCTCTATATTTCACAGTGAAAATGCCCAAGCATGATAAACTTATATATGCACCAAATGAAAAAATTTCCTGCCCTAGACACTTTTAGATGGAAATAAAAATTATAACTCATTAAAGAACCTAGACTAGTATACTATCAAAACGAATCTAAAAAATAAATAAATAATCAATTTAGTACGCCACACGCAGTCTCAACTCTGCTCTTCAACATTTCTTTCTAGCATGGTTAATTTGAAGTATGAAGCACGGGTGCGTTTCGGGATTCGGGTGCGGGTGCGGGAGCGGGTGCGGGACTCGGCAATTTTTGAAAAAGTAGGGTGCGGGTGCGGCGGGGTGTGGCGATTAAAAAATTATTAAAAATATTTTTATTTATATTTTTAATATATTGCTAAACATACTTTTTTCACATTATATAAATATATACCAAATTTAAGAACAATGGTAAATAATAACTAGAATACAGAGAATAGGAGAGAGCCTAGCTGAAGAGTGAAGGTAGAGAGTGGGAGAGAGGCTCAAGAAAAATGAAGAGGGAGAGGGTTGGGTCTTAGTTTTTTTCCAAACGGTGCGTTTGCACCTCTTTTTTTTTTTTTTTTTCCAGCCATAAGCACCTGTTGTTTTTTTTTTTTTTTTTTTGAATTTCGGCCGGTATCGGCCGATTTCGCCGGTATCGGCCGGTATCTGCCGATTTCGGCCAAACCGATTTCATCCGATACGGACCGATTCGGGCCGAATCAGCCCGATTTCGCGCGCGTCGGCCCGAATCGGCGCCGTATCGGCGCAAATCGCGCCGAATCGCGCCGAAAAAAATAGTTTTTTATTGCCGGACGCGGCACGGACGCGCAGGCAGCGGCGTCGCCTGCGCGTCGCCGCGTCCGGCCGCGTCCGACGCGGGTGCGGCGGCCCAAACGCCGCACCCGTGCTTCATAGATTTGAACACTAAATTTTAGCACATAAAGTGTAAAAGCACAGACAGTAAATATAGAGCCCATATAAAAAAAATTATACTACATGCACTATCTCCAACCTGGCAAAACTCAATCCTCAGTCCTTACAGCATGATTAACTAAAAGAAGTGTTTCTAGGCCAGCAAGTGTTGTAAGACACACAATAATCTTGTTTCATAGCTCCAACTTTTAAGAGGAACATCAATATTTTATTCACATTCAAATAAAGGGGCTACTTCCCAAAAATACCCCCTCTTTTTTTTGGATCCTAACCATTTAGCTTTATATTCTATTCAAATTCAAAATAAGGTATGTAACTACAAAATGTTTCCACAAACATCAACTTTTTATAATATTTTGTATGCACATTACAAATCCAGTCTGATAAAATAGAAGGTACCTCATACACACAGGAAATTCCTAAAAGTAATGTCAATGACACCAGCAGTTTTAGAAATGGTGGTGACAATGGATGAGTAGGCAAAGACAGGAAATGATGGTAATACTGTGATAATGTAGTGAAAGGGTTGAAATGGTGGAAACAGTAAGGGTAAGGTTCACATGACATCAATAGCAATAAAGGCCTTGCCAGCAGCTATATTATTGACAAAAACTATAATGAAAGTAAAAATGGCAGCATAAAAAGTTGTCTGATATGGCATAAGTATTAATGATGGTGATGCTGGCAAAAGCATTGAATGTAAGTGCAGCAGGAGAGTGGTGTTAGCTTGGGACTCCAAACCAGTTTGGAGGAATCTCCTCCAACTCATTACATGGCGATTTATAAGATTATCCACGTCTATTATTTAGGGCCCATTTGGATTGAGGGAGAAAGGAAGGAGAGTGGAGGGGAGTAGAGTTGGCTGCTAATTTTGGGCCAAATCTACTCTATTATGCTCTCCCTCCCTCTCCCTCAATCCAAATAGACTGTTAAACGAGTCAAGTGACTCATTCAAAAAATTCAAAAATCATGTGACTAAAAGTACATGTGAATAGTCTCTTTATCCACTGTGTAGTGGGTTGGAGGAAGTTTCCTAGGTAAAATTTTTCCATAAAATAAACACTTAAAATTAAAAATAGAATAATCAGTTGGATTCAAGATGTAGCAAATAGATGGAGTCTGAAAAGAACAAATCCTCCAATGAGGATAATAGTTAAATTTCCAATGGGAGATAATTATGGTGTGTTTAGATACTGCTTATTGCTGAAAACTGAAAACTGAAAACACTGTAGCAAAATATTTTTTAAATGTGTGAATAGTGCCGTGGGACCCAATTTTAAAATTGTTTTTTTGAAAAAAAAAAAGTAGTTTGAGGGTCTCATGAACAGTGCACGGGACCCACACAAAACGCACGGGACGCAAACGTGGAGGAAAAAAAGTGTATCCAAATGTACACTTAGTATAGAAGCATTTACAGATTCTACAACAGCTAGAAAGAGTCTGAAATGAGAAAATCTACAATGAGTCAAATAATCGCATCACAAAGTCTAAATGACTAGTATGATTCATTTTTCTACCTTCTCAGTTAAATAAATATCAAGGTTGTTGACATAGATCCATGCCAAATGTAATAAAAATAAAAAAATGAAAAAAGCAATAAAAAATTGGCATGCAATATAATCCTATGCAATAATGAATACCGTCTACATGTCTACTGCATTATACTCACCCTTTGCGCAAGTATGCTTTTGACAATGAAGGGTCCAGCGCAATTGCTCTGTTTGCATCATCAACAGCCTCTGCAAAAAATAAGAAGACATTAACTACCAACTTTTAAAACCCATTTCCAAAACATTATGCAAGCACACAAATCACAAATACCCAAAAATAGAAACACATATGGAAAATGGAGAAAGCAACAAGAGAGAGACCGGGCTGCAGACAAGCCAATTAGAGCCAAAGAATATTCAACCTCAGTTAATGACCAACAACCTCAAACAAGCAGCTTATCAATCTCAAGCAGTTCGATTTTTCAAGAATGAAAGGTCTAACTGAGTAGAAATATAGTCTGTTCAACCAAAGCTTGTCAATTTTACAATCAAGCCAATCTAAAGTTGAGCTCATGTAACTGAGAAGCACATTACTCAAGCGTGATTCATCTATCTTTCATTGTGAACTGTTCAAATGACACTCTTGGAGCCAAGCTCGAGTAGCTTTATTGCACCACAAAGAAATGCAAATCCTGAATCCTAAAGGTAGAGGCGGATAGAAGAAGAAAATAATGCAATGATGAAAACACAAGAGGCCATGTAATTAGAATACAATCTACAAGATCTGGTTGAATGGCAGGCATAAAAACAAAGAAAGGAGGGACAAAATTTAAAAAATGCCTTGAATATCATGGAAACTACATCCTCAAGCATTGGCTCTGTGTGATTGTTTGTTGTGTGTGTTTAAAAACATTCAAGCATAAAAATTAGGGTTTAAGCGTTGCACAAAATCATCCGTTGAAAGTATCTCATTGCACTCATAGCCAGACCATGAGAAATTTACAGTTAAAACACACATCTGCATCACATTAACCAACACCACCACCGCACCCCCATCCCTTTTCTTTTCCTTTCTTTTTTTTTTAATAAAAAAGGAGAACAGTACTTACACCAATACTTCATCAACTGTTTGGGGTATTTGGATACATGGAATACAACATAACTATCATACAGAATCTTCTTTCCTATTGCTTTCTTTTTTAATTTAACTATTCTTTTCTTCAAAACCAAATAAAACATAAAACACAAGAAAAGAACCTACGTGATTCTCTTTTTCAACCTATTCTCATAAACAAAACAGGGAAAATAATTAATAGATCTCAACATAATTAAATTCCAAATGAGCATAAAACACAAGACTACAAATCATTTCTTTTCCTCCACTTACTAAGCAAGCAAAAAGACACAATTTTACTCGCAAGAAAAACTCTAGAATAAGTTATTACCACTGAGGTTGTTAAATGTACTTACATTCCCATATAAAGTTATAAACTATTATAACATGTGAAGAATGAAAATCCAAAAAAAAATTAAAATTAAAAACAAATATTGTAGACCAAACAGTCATAAAACAAATGCTAAATATTCCTTTCCTTCCCATACTTCATGTTCTTACTTCATGTTATCATGATCCCATTACTTTTTATCAGTTTTATCACCAATCAAACAAACAACAAGTCATATTAACAGTCAAACTAACAGAAACCCAATGCTCATACTCGAAATTATTTAAGTCTCTGTACAAAGAAATTGTGAGAAAAAATCAGACAAACCAGAGTACCGCTAAAGTCTTCGACTCTAAACATTAACAGTATGTAAAACCCAACAACAGTAACAACAATAATAATAATACTAAAAAACACAAGAATTCAACACAACAGACTTAAAATCCTACACTTATTTCCCACCCACATCTTCAGTTTTATTTTCCTCCTGTTTTCTCAGCAACCAAACAAAAAAAAAAAAAAAGGAGACAGTCAAATCAATAAAGACCCACCAATTTTTTTCAGTACTCAAAAGAGAAAAACTCAAAAGGGTAGGAAAGGAAGGCTAACAAACCAGTGAAGTAGTTGAGTTTGATGTTGGCTTGGGCTCGTTCGGCGAAGAGCTCAGCGCTTTCAGGGTTTTGCTCAAGGGCCTGGGTATAGAGATCAGCGGCGAGCTTGAAGTGGTCGTCGATGTATGCTTCCTTGGCCTTAATTTCCAGATCGGATGCCATGAATGCCTTGCACACAGAGAGAGAGAGAGGAAAATATAGAGGAAAAGAAGAGTCTAGAAAAAGAGGAAAGCGACGAGAGGGGCTGTGGTGAGATTGGTAGGAGCGTGCTGCTCAATTGACTTGAGGTCTTCACGACTTTAAATTAAAAAGTGTGTGTAATTATTGATGAAGTCTACAGTGTTATTATTTGTATTTTCGAATAATACAAATATTGTATGGTATTTTTTTATTTTTAAAATAAAATACAAATTCGACTTGGCCTCGTTTACCAGTCAAAGTAGGTTTTTTCTTTTTTCATTCACAAATCTCACTTTTTATATAGGTCTTAAAATTCTTTCAAGAACTTCTTTTTATAAATACAATATCATTTGATGATTGCTCTTTTTATTAATTGTGCAATGATTTCTTCTTTTTTTTTTTTTTTTGTCTTTTGTAAGTGAGTTTTGACGATAATAAATTTTATCGATTGAATTAATTAAAATCTAATTTTTATAAGGTGTAGTATGTGATTTTATTGTTTTAGTCTGTACGACTATTATTACAATTTTATCAATCCAAACATTTATATGTTAAAAATAAACTACTCTAATACGAGTTATGAATTGATGAATAAATAATCATCATCATTTTCGTCATTATTGTCTACGCTCAAACTCTTCCATGCGGATAAACTACCAAGCAATTAGATGTGCCAAAAAAGAGAATTGTAACGATAGAAATATATTTAGTGCCAAATTGACGAAGTTGCGATTGTTACAGCCAGTATACTAAACTATATTCCAATTATTGAATAGGACATTTATTATGAAGACAACAGTCGACCCAATTTGCAAATAAGGAAAATTTACTATTTATACTTCTATAATCTATTCACCTGAGTTAACTGATTTTTTGACTCAAGTATTAGAGAATTTTTGGACGATACCACACTAGCTCCCTCGAATCAAAATATTTCTTCTTGCAAGTCTTCCAACATTCCTTTATTTCCTTGTTTGCTCTTTTCCACTTATTCTCGCCAAGGTAAGGTGTTTACTATAAGGAAGAGTCTACAAAAACTCTATTTGCCACTGCTGTTATCTCTGTCCCCGTCGCTGCTACTCTTACCTCCCTTCCTTGCCTCAGTGTTTTGGACAAGCAGCTCACTAAAATTTTTTGCATCATCAAAATTAAAGAAGATCCTTTTTTTCTTGGAACTCGGCATTTAATGAACACCTGAATATAAAACACTAATAATAACTTATATTCAAGCAACACATAACACTAAGAATCCGTTTGGATTCATGTTTTGGTTCACATCTACGTTTTCAGCTTTTCTTTTTTTTTTCTCCTCCAGCGCATGAACAGTAAAATTACTGTTCATGCACATGGATGCACTTTGCAGGAGACAAGTGCACTGTTCATAGGACTCACAAGCACTTTATTCAAAATATATATATTAAAAATGGGTTCCACGATACTAGTCACACATTTTAAAATTATTTTGCTACAGTGTTTTCAGTTTTCAGCAATAAGTTCTATCCAAACAGACCCTAAGTGTATGAATTCAATTTTAAAACTTTAGAGGATTAAATCAAAATCACCCCAAAATTTTGATGCAAATTATAAATTAGTGATTAATGGTATAATTACAAAACTGTCTCGTGCGGTTAAGTTGGACTTTTCAAAGTCTTCTATTAAAATTAAAATTAAAAAAAAAAAAAAAAGGCAACAGCTCAAAGTTTTTTTTTTTTTTTTTTTTTTTTGTGGAGAAGAGGCAACAGCTCAAAGTAGAAATAAAGGTTCGATAGTAGCTAATACAGTAATGTTTATATTACATATTGGCCCCGTGAAGTTAGGATCAAGCTGGGATTTTTTTTTTTTTTTTTTCCCTACAGCATTTTTATCCTATAATTCAGGGGCGGCGGTACACATTTGAAGTGAACACCCTGACTTCAATTTTTTTTTTTAATATATATAATATTTTTTTAGTTTAATATTTTAATTTATTTTTAAAAATATTATTTTTGAACACCCTAACTTAAATTTTATACACCTTTATTACAAATATTTCCAACTGTAGGAGTAAAAATAAGTGTTTGTGAATAGTAAGTGTAGCTTTTTATAATAAATTTATGTTAGAGTAATGTTACAACCATAAACTATTTTACAATATTTTTACAAAATGTTTATGTGACCAACCTCTTATTAGTTTTCATATAGACCCACCATTAATATCACTTTTTTATTTACCAATAATTACTTACCACATCAGTAATTTGTAAAATAGTTTGTATCTCTAGCATTATTTTTTATATTATATGTGTGTATCTAATATTAATTGTGTGCATTATTTTTTGTTATAATGTTATTTGTGTAAATAATGATGTGTGTTGGAAGTTTGCATGTAAAGTATAAATATAAGGGAAATGTTTTGACATAACTTTCATGGGAAATATAACAATTGCTCTATATAATTTAGTAATTAGGAAATAGAGAGGGTTTGTTGTATGTGTGTGTATTGTTATCATGTTATAATAACTTTTTATTATAAAGTTAGAAAAATTCAAGAAAAAATTTGTAAAGTTAGTGATTGTTCAAGTATTTGATTGGTTAAGTAGATACGTAGTGTATTATTTATGTTTGAATCAGTGTAAATGTATGCATCAATAGTTAATATAAAACCAATGAGTTAAGTTTATTTATTTAGTTTAAAATATTTTTATAAAAACAAAGACAAATAGATAATAACAAGTACATAAAAATAAAAATGTTAGACAAATTTAACAAAATAAAATGGTCATATCTACCCACAATAGCAATAAATACTCATAATGAACTATCATATAACAATTCAAAATTAGAAAACTTGTACAAGGAAATTGTAAAACTTCAATTTTTTTTTGGTCAATAACTCGATATATTCAAGTTCTCTTTTTATTGAAATTTTTTCATTTAAGTTTTTTAATGACCCCCTTAAACAAAATTCTTAAAACCGTCACTGTTATAATTAACGTTAAAAGCCATTACGTATATATTTTAAGATTGGTTAAAACCGTCTAAAACTCTTGGACTAACTTTAAGTTGTTAAAATCTTATGAATTTTTTGTGAAATGAGTTGATAGGGTTTTATTATGTCGAATTAATATTTTAAATAAATACTTGCTACGTTTTTTTTATAAAAAAAACCACTATTAGTATTTTAGTATTTATTTAAATTGCTGATTACATATTAAAATATAATCAATTTATTGTGAGATTGATAGAATTTTAAGAATTTCACCACCCTCAAGAATCTAAAAGATCTTATTCCTCAATAAATTTTCATCCTAATATTTAGAGATACATGCTTTTGAAAATTTATCCAAAGATTTTGTGTCACTTCTCTCCCTCAACAAAACTTCAAAACTTTCTTTATAAAAAAAAAATGTGCTTTTGAAAAATCCCAAACCCCTTTATTATAAAAATAAAAGGAGAAGAAGATTTATGCTCTTGAAAGTCAATATCAGAACTCAACTTAAGAGTCGAGAAAATTTTAATTTCAATAGTCAAATGTGTTTCTCTGAATATAAACTACAAGTGATTTTGTTTATTTGTCCTTCCCCAAATGCTTATAGTCTAGAACCCCCTATTGATTAGGCAATGATACATATAACTACATGCCTATCGTGCACGAACATGACCTTTAATTTTAGTAGTATTCAATTGTGTTCAAGCATGTTATCTTTTATTTTGTTAGACTAGCATGCTATGCAAGTAGTGAAAAAAATATAAGTATGTAGCTGCAATGAATTGGTTTAAATAAAAGATAACATGAATTACAAAGTTGGCTCAACTAGTAAAATTGGTAAAATCTTTAATAGTTGAATAAGAGATTTATGATTCAATTATCGCTTATACCAAAAATCGACTAACATTTTGGTCTAATGATAAAGAACATAGTCATCAAAAACAAACCTCATAAATTGAAACTCCATCATCTCTGTAAAAAAAAAAAAATGCCATTAATTTTGCTTCTGAAATAAAATACTAAAAAAAGGGACTTCCTGATAAGTTTCCAGGAATGAGACCACTCTCTCCCTTTCTCTTTCTCTCATAAGCCAAAAACAATATTTGATTAAAAATTTGAAAATAAAATAATTGCTGACTCAATATGGACAAGAAGAACCTGAGTCACACCATGATGAACTTTAGAAAAAGCAGCAGGATCGGAGAAACCTCTCTACTTTCTGATACTTTTTTTGGTCCTAAAAGTCGTAATGTTCACACATTCTTTACTTGCATATAGAGTAGACTTGAGTATTTAAGGAAGTTTAATGACAAATGTCTGGAATCTTCCACGAAACATTATGCGATAAAACCTTTTGACCCAAAGGAAACTTCCTCGATATTGATACATCTTTACAATAATCACTCGGAAAAAACATTCTCAGCAAAAACTAAATGATGGTCATTAAAAAATAAGTAATAATATACATTGTTTGCATCCTGGAAGTTTCTACCAAGAATTACAATTAGCATCTCTCCCTTTTTCTTTTTTCTTTTTATGTGGCCTTGTTCATTTCAATTCACAATTGGATATTTTGCAAATCAAAAATAAAAAAAATAAAAAGCTCTCTCATCTTTTCTTTGCTAATGACAGCTTGATATTTTGCAAAGCTTCTCTTGCAGAATGTGAATCACTATAGTAAGTATTGAAAGTATATGAGCAAGCTTCGGGCCAACAGCTGAATTGGGCTAAGAGCCTAAGACATCCTTATTTTTTAACAACAACACCTCCAGAGAAGTTCAAGAGGAGATTAAAAGGAGATTTGGCACTTAAGTTATAAAGCAACATGAGAAGTACTTGGGTCTACCTTCACTAGCGGGAAGAAACAAAAGAAATAAGTTTAATGACACCAAGAAGAAACTTAGGAAGAAATTGGCAGGGTGGAAGAAGAAGATGCCCTCTAAAGTTGGTAAAGAAGTGTTAGTAAAAGCGGTGACCCAAGCTATACCAACTTAGACCATGAGTTGCTTCAAAATACTGGATTCTCTTTGTGAGGATTTGATGAGTATGATAAGGAATTTTTGGTGGGGGCAAAGAAAGGAAGAGAAGAAAATTGCTTGGCTTAGCTGGGAGAAGATGTGTGAGTTGAAGGCCTACGCAGGAATGGGGTTTAAACAACTCAAACAATTCAACTTGGCCTTGTTAGCAAAACAAGGATGACAGCTTCAAACAGGCCAAAAATTTTGGTTTATCATGTTCTCAAGGCTAAGTATTTTCCAAGGTGCAAATTTGTTCAAGCATCTCTCGACAATAACTCATCCTTTACATGGCATAATATAATGGCCGCTCAAAATCTGGTTAAGGAGGGACTACGATGGAGGGTAGGCAATGGAGCCAATATTCAGGTTTGGGGTGGCAATTGGTTACCAACTTCTTCCACGTACAAAGTGGCTTCCCCTAGATAGTTCCTGCACCCAGATACAAGGGTAAGTGAATTGGTTAATCTTGAAACAGCAAGTTGGAGATCATATATCCTTGACGCCTTATTCCTTCCATATGAAGCTAATGTCATTAAAAGCATCCCAATCAGTTCCCGATTACCTGTTGATAAGTTGATTTGGGCTAAGTCACCTAATGGGAATTTCAGAGTGAGCAAAGTTCATATGCAGTAGCGATAAGGCTATCTCGTCCTGGTAATTTTAGTGCCACCTTGGATAACAGTTAACATTGGTGTTTTTGGAAGCAAATTTGGAGCCTCCCTTTTCCACATAAAATATGGTATTTTGCCTAGAGAGCGCGTCGAGATATCCTCCCCACGAAGGTCAACTTCATGAAGAGGAAGGTGGTTCAAGATGACACATGTGATGAGTGAAAATTGAAGGCCAAGTCTTCTAGGCATCAATTCTGGACTTCAAGGACGAACCCAAGTGGGGGCCTAAGGGGGCCCGGACCCCCTTGGGACAAAAAAGAATTTAGTAGGTAAAAAATTTTCAAAAAAAAAAAAAGGATTTGGGCCCCCTATCCCAGCCGGCCAATCTAGTCAAGAGCCCATGTAAGTCTAAAAAAAAATGAAAAGAAAGGCAAGACAGACACCATGTGAGAGAGACCCATGCCACCACTCACGCCTCACGCCACCACCATGCGAGAGAGACCGATTCACCACCACTCACGCCTCACGCCGCCACCACGCTTCACACCGCCACCAATTCCTATCGCATACCCAAACGAGAAATGGTCACACCAACGCCGCCACCATCACCACGCCCACGCAAGACCCATCTTGCCGTCGGTTGCTCGATCTGCCTAGCCCAGCTTCATTGCTCCAGCTCAACTCACAAGTATTTAATCTATCATTTCCTTCAAAACCTAATATAATATTTGTAAATCTCAGAATCTAACAATCTATGCTTGTGGACTTGTGGTGTATATTGATGAGTGATGAATTGAGTTGTTGATTGTGAATTGAAGCTGTGCCTTTTTTTTTTTGGCTTTTTGGCTTTGTGACTCTCTGTCACTCTATGTTTGTGACTCTCTCTCTTCTTCTTCTTTTTTTTTGGCTTTTTGGCTTTGTGACTCTCTGTCACTCTGTGTTTGTGACTCTCTCTTTTATATTATATCGATAAGAGAGAGAGAGAGAGAGAGAGAGAGAGAGAGAGAGTAGAGTTTGTAGTGATTAAAGAATATATTAGTGTATTGTTTGATTATTTGTTCTTTGTTGACTAGTAGTTGGGCAATAATAGGGACAAGCGATAGGGAAAAAAATGGTAAAGTTAGGAAAAGTTTACATAGTGTCGATAGTGGGATTGGGTAGGGAAAATGATTTTTTGACGGACACTTTGATGTTATACATTGAAAATGATATAGTTTCGACATTCAGTTTAGATTCAATCATAGATGATTTTGAAGATTTGAAAGAGTATCGAGTCCTTTTCATAGATGATTATATTAAGAAATAATAGTGTTTCGTGTCTTTTGTTTTTGTTGGTAGATGATTGTATCTTAATATATTAATAAACAATGATGCGTGTTTGAATTTTTTTTTTCCCGCTTATCTCCAGCCCCCCCCCCCCTAACTTGAAATCCTGGGTCCATCCTTGCTGGACTTGTCCAAAAGCACAGGAAGTATGGTCTTGTTCAAAAGTGGTGGTATCCACGAATTCAAAAAGGTGCCAAACGTTTCAGGATTTGTTGTGGAACATGTTAATGGTGGATAAGGTAATGAGGGTAGTCACCATAGCATGAGCTCTATGGTGCAATAGAAGTAAGATCAGACACGGATGTGTGAGAAAAACAGGGAATGCTCTTGTCAGTTGGGCAACACATTTCCTAGAGGAATATAAAGCTAGAACACCCTCAAAAAAAAAAAAAAAAAAATCATTCGTTCTACTTTCAAGCAAAAAAAAAAAGCCCAAAAAAATTTTTGAACTAAAATCTAAAAAAATAAAAATAAAAATTTGTAATAGAGCAAGTCCACCAAGGAAAAAAAGTCCAACATCAATCCTAAACAACAAATGGTAAAGCAAACCCAACCTAAAGAAAAAAAAAAAAACAAGGTAAAGCAAACCCAACAGATTACAAATGGTAGCAAACCCACAGATTCTAAAATAAAAAAATAAAAAATAAAAAACGAAACCCAATATACGTGTCCGCTGATTCATCAAGTAAAGTAAAAACTGAAATCATAAACTAAGAAACCTAACCTGAAGAAAAAAACCTCATTAGTCATCAACAACAACAACCAACGGACGACGCCTCCGCCTCGAGCAACAGAGCACATCGGTCATCACATCAGATTTCAAACTCCAGCTCCAGAAGACCAGAACACATCGAGCATCGGAGATTGAAGATTGGTCAGATTGGATCGTAGATCGGTCTTCCTCTCCTCGACGTGCTGCCTAACAGCGCCACCCCTCAACCTCAGGCCTCCCTGCTCCCTCAACCTTAAGGTATTTCATCTTTACCCTAAATTTCTCTCTCTTTTTCTCTCTTACATATACGGGTTATTGGGTTAATGGGTTTCTCTCAGTCTTAGTCTCTCTCTTTATTTGAAAAATGAAAGTGAAATGAAATGAGAGTCTCTCTCTCTCTCTCTCTCTCTCTCTAAGACTTTATGTGATTTTGGCTAATTGCTTACTTTATAACTTTATTAATATTTGCCCCTGTTTTTGGCTTTATTCATTGGTGTTGGTGTTGGTGTTGGTGTTGGTGAGATACAATTAATTGTCTTTTAGTGTATTGTGATTTGTGATTGTGAATTTATCTGATTGGCTCTTGTGATTGGGGGTCATGGGGCTTGTCTGTTGAGTGGGGGGTGGATGGGGGCATGGGGCCGGGGTGGGATATTTGAATTGGGAGAAGTAAATGCACAGGATGTGTGCTAGTGCAACTAATAAACAATAATTTAATTAACCAATAATTAATTGGGGGAAGCAACTAATATACAATAATTAATCATTTAATTAACCAATACATTATAAAAGACAAACAAATTAAATTATGTTAGGCTAAACAACAATTAATAATTTTATAATTAATGAAATAACAATATAACAAATTATAGTTTATAAAAGATAAACAAATTAATGAAACAACTAAACAACAATAATTAATAATTTTATTAATATTTCAAATGAACTTATAGTTTATTGTTTATTCTTTTACTAGAATTATGGACAAATATTTGATAACAAAACCACGTACCTAATATTCATCTCCTGTGCAAGATTCATCTTCATCTTTTAAGCGAATTCGTATTAACTTTAACTTAGAAAATCTTCCTTCAAATCATGGGCTACGAGAAAAGATGTCATCTTATCATCCTAATAATCATGATGAAATAAGAAGATATTATTTACATAAAGGCCCTTGTCAACATATTTTCCAAAACCATGATGATTATGAAGGGAAAATTTTGGTTTTGTATCTCATACAAAACACATAGCGGAAGCAACAAACAAGGATCTATTTCATTCATGATTGATAACGTGCACTATGCAAATTTCAGAATTCAAGAACAAGATAGCGTACCTTGGTGTGGAGAAATTCAAAATAAAGATTAGAAGCACTTGGGAACACTTTTAATTTTTACTCTAATTCCACTTTATGCCCAAGATGTGTAGTTTATCAATCAGTTTTCAATGAGAGAATGAAAGTGTGTCTCACACTCTCTCACACACCGTTTCTTATTTCCACAATAAAAATTCTGTATGTTTCTCCCTTTATAACTAACTGATTATCTAATTGGGTTGGCCTATTGGGCCTTTCCAATTGGACTTTAGTGTGTGGCTTGGAATGGGACCAAAAGGGACCAATAAGACACTAGCTCCAATAGGCCTTGGGCTTTTCCGTCAACTCTTGACAAGTCCAAAGTTACCATTAATTATATTTAATACCACTATATAAATATAATTGCACTCTAGGCTTTATTAATAAATTATATCCCAAGAGTTTATTATACATGCAACCCCTTCATAAAATATTCGTAGTAACACAAAGTTAAAAATGTAGACTGCCACTTTGTAAATTACTACATCTTATCATTGAGTACCCAGTTTAATCATTTAAAGTTATTCATTATATATTTATGAAATCCAATTTCATAAATATATACTTTAGTAATTTCTTACTAAAGGGGTTAGGCCTAACTCTCTGAATAACTGAACACATTAAACTTATCTCAAGGAAATATTTTATATCTCCATCAAGAGACTATGAATTTCATCTTGAGAATATATGTTTCATCAACACTAAATGTGGTTGTCCAACATACTGAGGTTTTGACCGTCACTTTAGATCTCACTCCTGATATATCAAAGCAACCTACACCTCATGATCAGGTCCATTATTCTCTCAGGATTAAGAGTTCATGCAAATAGAAGTCGTGAGATTTATTATTCATTTGACAGTCATTAGGAGAATAATAAATCTCATAGCGGTCCTGTTCAATATGTCTTAACTCTTAAAACATATCAACATATCAACTAGAAGTTTCCACTTCCATGATCAAGACAAATCATCTTAGTTGATACGTTACAGTCTTCGCAGATGAAATGCCCAATTTCATCACTGACAACGAACTATAAATTCTGAGTTTACAAAGAACTTGTGATTTACATCTTCTGTGACTTTTCACATAAATCACATACAATGCATCTCATGGACTATATGATAATGTTCCATATTCATGTTACCATTATTTTAGATAATAATAAAATAACTTTATCAATCACAATATTAAGTCATACATAATGTTATACATAATATCATACATAGCATCATACAATAGGATTTAAGAGCACTAATCCTAACAGATTACCCTCTATCATATTTTTTCTGGAAAGCCTCGTCTATTTAGATCCAAATAGTATGTAAATAGAAAGTGGTTAGAATATAGTATAGATAAGGATGCAATATTTTGTTTATATTGCTACCTATTTGAGCAAGATGTTGGTAAGTAAGGAAGAGGTGAGACTTTTGTAACGAAATGATTCAAACTTTGGAATCAGAAAGAGAAGTTAAATTCTCATGTTGAAGGTGTTAATAGTGCTCATAACCAAGTTGTCAAGAAGAGTGAAGATCTAATGAAGTAAAAGCAACACATTCAAAGTGTTTTGGTAAGTAATCAAATCAAGATAAAATTGAATATTGGGTTCAATTAAATGCAATAGTTGATTACATAAGATTCCTTTTATGTCGATGATTAACTTTTCGTGGTCACGATGAATCTCAAGGTTCAAGTGATAAAGAAAATTTCCTTAAGCTTCTACAATTTTTGGAGGATCACAATGAATCTATCAATGAAGTGTTGCAAAAAGCTCCCAAAAATGCAAGCTTCCCCACCATGAAATTCAAAAAGATATTGTGAATGCAATTACACGTGAAACATCCAAAGCCATCATCAAGGATATTAACAATGGGTTCTTTTCAATATTAGTTGATGAGTCACGTGATATCTTAGTGAAAGAGCAAATGACCCTCATTCTTCGTTATGTGAACAAAAAATGAATTATAATAGAGCGGTTCCTTGGTATTGTACATATAGCAAGTACCACCACTTTGTCACTCAAATATGCTATTGAATGTTTACTTTGTGAACATAATTTGAGTTTATTGAAACTACATGAGTAAGGTTATGACAGGGCTAGTAATACACAAGGTGATATCAATGGTCTCAAAACTTTAATTTTGAAAGAGAATATGTCAGCATTTTATGTCCATTGTTTTGCTCATCAACTTCAATTGACACTTTTTGCCGTTGCTAAAAATCACATTAACATTGCTGAATTTTTTTTTATGTGGTTAGTAATTTAGTAATTGTTGTTAGAGGCTCTTGTAAGAGACAAGATGCTCTTCGAGATGCACAATTTGCCAAAATTAAAGAAGAATTAGAGAATGTTGTATGTAGAAGTTGGCAAGGTTTGAATCAAAAGACAAATCTTAAACGTCCTGGTGATACACGTTGCGGATCATATTATGAGACCGTTTTCAACTTGATTTTGATGTTCTCTGTTGTTGTTGATGTACTTAAGATTATTGAAAAAGATGGCATCTCCGACCAAAAAGTTGAAGCTCGACCTATTATGAGGTCAATTCTATCTTTTGAAATTGTCTTTACTCTACACTTGATGAAAAATATTTTAGGGATCACAAATGAGTTGTCAATAGCATTGCAAAAAACAAATCAAGATATAGTAAATGCTATGGATCTTGTTAAAGTGTCTAAGCAACGATTGCAAGTGATGAGAGATAATGAATGGATATCTTTATTGACTGAAGTGTCTTCATTTTGTACCACACATGATATTCTTATCTTGAACATGGATGAAATATTTGTAGTTAGTGAGAGGCCATGATGCAACACCCAACAAAATACAAATTTACATTATTATCGTGTTGAGCTATTCTATACAATTATAGATATGCAACTTCAAGAGTTTAATAATCGTTTTTTAGAGGCGAATACCAATTTGCTACTTTGTATGGCTTGCTTGAATCTAAGTAATTCATTTGTGGCTTTTGATAAAGAAAAGTTGATACGTCTAGCAAAGTTCTATTCATCTGATTTTCTTGGGACAGATATCTTGGCACTTGACTCTCAATTTCAGAATTATATTTTTGATATGCGCAGCAATGACTTGTTTTTAGAGCTTCAAGAAGTCAGTGAACTTGCTGAAAAGTTAGTGAACACAGGGAAGCATGAGATTTATCCATTAGTCTATTTGCTTGTGAAGTTAGCTTTGACCCTTCTTGTCGCTACTGCAACAATAGAAAGAAGTTTTTCAGCAATAAAATATATAAAGAATGAACTATGCAACCAAATGGGAGATCAATAGGTGAACGATTGTTTGGTTGTGTATATTGAAAAAGATGTAACTTATAGCATTGATAATGAGACTATCATGTAACGATTTCAAAATATGAAAATGTGTAGAAGGCAATTGTAAACTTTATGAATTTACGTATTTTTTTATTGTTGTTGTTGTCAATATATGAATTTATCTTTTTATTAGATTGTGTAATTTATGCTTTTTAAGGAACACTTTGAGAAAAATTCCTGGAACCCCCACTAAATTGAAGCCACAATGAGTAAGAAGATTCATGCTCCGCTCGGAGCAGTGGAGACAGAGGCGAAAGCCTATGAAGCTAGCATGCAATTTGCAAAGGACAATGGAATTCAAGATGCCGTCTTAGAGGGAGACTCTCTTATTGTTCACTGTGCCTTGTGTGAGCTGTCCACCCCTCCTTCCTCAGTGGCTTCAATTGTTGTAGGCATCCAGGATCTTTGTAATGACATTTGTCGTGTAAAGTTCTCCCATGTTCAAAGACAGAGCAATAGGCCTGCCCACTTATTAGCTAAACATGTGTCTAGTATTGTTGATTTCATTACTTGGATTGAAGAAACTCTTTACTTTCTTGAGCAAGCTCTTATCCACGATATAATTTCTTTTTCACATTATTAATAAAATTTCAGTCTTCCCATAACAAAATAAAAAAATAATTAAAAAAAAAGCTTCCACATGTGGTGGGGAAGAGTCCTAAATTCGGATAACATCATTGGTCAAAATCCTAGCAAAATAAGAAAATTTTGATAATGAATGGGCTAAAGAATCACTCATTCACTCTTTTATTATATATCTTTTTTTAATTTAATTTATTTTTTGGGGAAATAATTAATTATTTGATTGTATTTTTTTTTAGTAATATTTGATTATAGTTAAACATGAATCCTTTTTTTTAAAACTATCTAATACTTTAATATTTTCATTTCTTTATCAAAAATTATTTCATAAAAAATTTCAATAAAATTTTCAAGTCATGAAAAAAATATTATTTCAATCAATCCAATTACTTTAATTGGAGAAATTATACAGTCTTAATGTTGAATCACGTCACTTGTCCACTATTCCACTAAAACATTCTCACTTATTTAAAATTAATGAGTCAGTTTATGATAAAAAAAATATTAAATAGAAACTGACTTCATTGTTAAATGGACTAAGCAATTTTAGGGCGCGTTTGGTAATATTGTTCTAGCAATATTGTTTAAATGTTGTGAAAATACGTGTGGGTGAAAAAGTATTGTGAAAATGTGTGTTGTGTTATTTAAACAACGAAAATTGTTGTTTAAACAACACAACCAAACACACCTTTAAACTCCTTCAATTGGAATTAATTTATATTTTTATATAAAAAATCAATGAAATTAAAATTTTAAACCTATCCACCCACATTTTCCTCACCTTATTTTTTACATAAATTATAGTTTTTCATTTTTCTTATTTATAAATCTTAAAAAATTATATAAAATTTAAAATATAAGGTTGAAACAAACCACATAATAAAAGTATGGATACTTCCTCAAAAAAAAAAAAAAAAAGAATAAAGTACGGGTTTAAATTTTAGAATTCTTTCAGGATTTACTGTGGCGATTATAACTTTTTTTTCTAAATTTCAAAATGTTCACACATTCTTTACTTGCATAAAGAGTAGAATGAGTAGTTGTTATAAATAAAAAAGAGTAAAATGACTAGTTTAAGGAAGTTTCATGACAAAAGTCTAGAATCTTCCATGAAACAGTATGTGATAAAACTTTCTTGACCCAAAGGAAACTTCCACGATATTGATACATGTTGGTGCAAAACACAAAGATAATGGAAATACACAAAGAGAAACTGAATAATGCTTCTGAATTTTTATTAATTAAAAAAAAAAAAAAATTACACAACACTATTTGGACTGAGGCGCGACACTCGCTCTCTTTAAGGAGATTCAAGCCCTTGGTTGGCTAAACTTTGTAACCGGTGCAGACCGTCTCTGACTTGTCTCCCCCAGGATACAACAGCCCAACAAGTGTCGTATGGCTAGAACAACCTCTGCACAAAGTGTTCAAGCCCAAAGCTCCACCAAAAAGAACACCCTTCCTTGCCAAGAATCTCTCTATTTTTTCTTTGTGTGTGTATTGCAGTAATCTGGATTGTGTCTGAATGGGTCTATTTATAGGCTCAATGGGCCTCACGAAATTACTACCCAAATTAATCTGATTAATTAGGTCCATTATTCTGATATAATGGGTGTTACAAGATTAATTATTGGATATTATTCTGATGGGCTGGAGTTACACAATTAATGGTGAGATAAGGAGTTTTCTGAATAATGAAAAGGCCCAAACGGATAGTCCATTATGTGGGTTAATGGCTCATTATTTTTCATAATAAAAATGGAATATTAATTCGGGCCATTTACTCACCAACGGATAAGGTAATTACTCTGGATGGGCTGTCAAGTAGGAGGATCTAAGGTGCTGATTCATTTCCAATTTTGACACCTCCACCCTTCACCTCCCCCTTGCGCACGTATCTGGCCCAATATTTGAGACAATTCATGTTAGCCCATTAATCACCACAATTAAAAAGAACAAAATAGTCTCTCTCCTTTTCAATGTGGGATTAAAGATTTTTCACTAACTCCTCATCTTCCACATTCACTCCCACATCTTTACATTTATTTTTATCACATTTATTTATTTTAATTATTTAATATTAAAATGCTCCAACAATCCCCCACTCATTTTAATATTAAATTCTTAGTTAAAGAGAGATTACTAGGCAAAGATGGGTCACTATGCATCATGAAGGTGTGCTCTGCATTGAACCTTCACTTAGTAAAACAGCAACCTTAACTCCAGAGTCGTAGTGGTCTCCGACTTGAACTAGGACATCTTTTAGGGAAATTAAGCGTCACTACTTACACATAACAACCCAGGTGTTGACATGAGCTTTTATAGCTAGCACTTTACGGCCATGTGCTGATCCCGGTTTCATGAGTGTATTTGAGATTGAGTCCAAATCTCATAGGGAGCGGCCCCACCCCCACACTCACATAGGTGAAATTTTGTCAAGGGTGTTCCTGAAATTCTGACACCCCACTCATACGAGCTACAAATTTCATTAAGAGTTTTTTACTCAACCTCTCCACATTACAGGATAAATGCACTTACATCATAGGGATGAACAATTAAAAAATTATTTACAAAATAAATAATTAACAAAATAAATTGTGCATTTCTTACGACCATCGTATGATTCGTTTTTTCCCATTGAACCCAATTCTCAGGATCTCTGGTCTTTGGGTTGGGTATCCTCATACATGGCTCATGATTCTATGGACTTTAATCCCATCCCCCTCGATGTATTCCAGACTCTATCTTTTGCCAAGGCCTTGGTAAATGGATCTGCAAGATTATCATTAGATTTAATATAATCCACAGTTATGATGCCACTACTCAAATAAGATCGCACGATACTGTGCTTTCTTCTTATAGGTCTGGATTTACCATTGTAATAACGATTTTTAACTCTACCAATTGCAGCAGTGCTATCACAATGAATTAATATAGGTGGAATTGGCTTTTCCCAAAGTGGAATTTCATATAACAAATCTCTAAGCCAATTTGCCTCTTCACTAGCTGAAGCTAATGCTATTAATTCAGCTTCCATTGTTGAATTAGCAATTATAGTTTGTTTTTTAGATTTCCAACAAATAGCACCACTACCTAAGGTAAAAATATAACCAGTGGTAGAGAGAGAATCACCTGACAAAGTATTCCAATCGGCATCACTAAAACCTTCAATCACAGCAGGGTATTTTTTATAAAACAAGCCATAGTTTTTGGTACCAATTAAATATCTCATGACTCGCTCAATAGCTAGCCAATGATCTTTACTAGGCTTGCTAGTAAACTGCTAGCACTCCTACTGCATATGCAATGTCAGGTCTAGTACAATCAGTAGCATAACGCAAACTACCAATGATGCTAGCATAATCCTTTTGATTAAAAATCTCATCAACATTATTCACAGGAAATAAATGAACACTAGAATCAAAAGGAGTAGCTACACTTTTGTGATCATGAAAATTATATTTTCTCAATATTTTATCAACATAATGTGATTGATCAAGATATATTCCATCACATGTTTTTGTAATTTTCATGCCCAAAATAAAATTAGCCTCACCAAGATCTTTCATATCAAAATGGCTTTTAAGCATATTTTTTGTCTCATTTATAACATGCATATTTGAGCCAAAAATCAACATATCATCCACATAGAGGCTAATAATAACATGTAAATTATTCCATGATTTAGAATAAATACATTTATCACATGCATTTGATTTATAATCATTCTCAATCATGCAAGAATCAAATTTTTCATGCCACTGCTTAGGTGCTTGTTTTAAGCCATATAGGGATTTAGTTAGCTTACATACCTTGCTTTCTTGTCTAGGCTCTACAAAGCCTTCGGGTTGATCCATATAAATTTCTTCCTCTAGGTCCCCATTTAGAAAAGCAGTTTTTACATCCATTTGATGAATTTTTAAATCAAAAATTGCAGCAATAGCAATTAACAATCTAATAGATGTAATTCTTGTTACCGGAGAAAATGTATCAAAGAAATCAAGATCAGCTTTTTGTTTAAAGCCTTTTGCAACAAGTCTAGCTTTAAACTTATCTATTGATCCATCCGGTTTCAACTTTTTTCTAAGGACCCATTTACAACCTATGGTCTTACAACCCGGTGGAAGGTCTACTAATTTCCAAGTTTTATTAGAAATTAGAGATTCCATCTCATCATTTACAGCCTCTTTCCAAAATATAGCATCAGGTGATGTTAAAGCCTCTTTTAAATTTTAGGGATTTTCCTCAATGTTAAAAACATAATAATCAGGACCAAAATCCTTTTCAACTCTAACTCTTTTACTCCTTCTAGGTTCCATTTCAAAATTTTCTTGATTTTGTAAATGTGAAGTAGAAGAACTAGGTTGTGACAAAATATTTTCTTCACCCCCACTATTTTTCAATTTAAAAGGAAATTTTTCTTCATGAAAAATTGCATCACCGGATTCAAAAATTATTTTGTTTTCAAGATCAAAAAATCTATAAGCTGCACTATTAAATGCATAACCAAGAAAAGCACAGGTAGTAGCTCTTATACCTAATTTAGGTATTTTAGGGTCAGTAAGCCTTACATAAGCAAGACAATCCCATACTCTCAAATATCTCAAATTTGGCTTATGTCCTTTCCACATCTCAAAAGGTGTGGTGTGTGACTTTTTATGTGGCACCCTATTTAAAACATGACATGCAGTTAAAATAGCTTCACCCCAAAAATTTAAAGATGCACCAGATTCAATTAATATGGCATTTGTTAACTCAATTAAAGTTCTATTTTTTCTTTCAGCCACACCATTAGAAGCGGAGTGAATATGGTGCGGTAGTTTCATGGATAATTTCCAAAAGTGAACAAAATGAGTTGAATGCACTTGATTCATACTCACGGCCTCTATCACTTCTTATTCTTTTTATTTTTCTACCGAATTGGTTTTCAACTTCTTTTAAAAAATCTTGAAATTTTTCAAAAGCATCACTTTTATTTTTCAACAAATAAATAGTTGTATATTTTGAGAAATCATCAATAAAAGTGATAATATATCTATTTCCTCCACGAGTTAAAATTCCCTCAAATTCACATAAATCGGAGTGAATTAACTCAAGCAATTCGGTATTTCTTACAACACTTTTATGAGGCCTTTTTGTAATCTTAGCTTGACTACAAGTTTCACATTTTTCAAAATCTTTTGACAGTCTTGGAATTAATCCTAAACTACTCATGATTCCCACATATCTACTATTTATATGACACAAACGAGCATGCCAAAAATTAATAGAAGAAAGCATATAAGCGAGCTGGTAGATGCTTTATTATTCTCAACATTTAATTTAAACATTCCATCACAAGCATAACCCTTGCCTACAAATAATCCCTTTTTAGTGATTACATAATTATCAGATTCCATAGTTTGCTTGAAGCCAGCCTTGTTAAGCAAAAAACTTGACATCAAATTCTTCCTCATGAACGGAGTATAAAGTACATCTTTCAATGTTAGCACACGTCCAGAAGTGAATTTCAATTCAACCTCACCACTCCCAAGAACCTTGGTTTTACTAGAGTCACCAAGCATAACAGTTTTTTCTTCTTCAAAAGGAGTGTACAATTTGAACCAATTTTTATCATAGCAGACGTGCCTATTAGCACCAGAATCTGCCCACCACCCTTCAACATATTGCACCATATTGATGTCTGTAATCATAGCCACTAAAGGCTCTTCGGTTACGTTAACCTGCGGGACAAATTCACGTTTCCGAAATTTGCAAAATCGAGCAATATGCCCACTCTTGCCACAGACAAAACAGGATCTATTAAATTGATCTTGTGAAGGGGGTCCTTGGTTCTTATTGTAGTTTTTATTCGAGTTTCCCCTTCCTTGAGGTGATCTATTATTATTTTTAAAGGCTTTCTTTTTTGGCTTCAATTGACCATTTCTAGGAAAATGATTTTTGGGCATATTATTATTGGATGAAATAAGGTTTACCTTTGTGGTGGAATTACCATTACTCTCTTGTGTCATGAGTGCATCTTGTCCTCTAGCCTCCTCCTCCACACGGATGCGGGTGATCAAAGTCTCCAAGGATGTCACATTTTGTTTGTGCCGCAACGTCTTTTGGAACTCCCTCCAAGATTGTGGTAGTTTGTCAATTATGCCAGCTACCACCAAATTGTCTCCGATCTTTATGCCTTCGGATCTCAACTCTGCCACAATCATTTGGAAGTCTTGTGCTTGATCCACCACCGATTTTCCATCCACCATTTGGTAACGGAAAAATCTACTAGCAGCATACTTCTTTGCACCTGCCTCCTCGGTATCATACTTGCTTTGTAAAGCTTTCCAAATTTTTTTAGCAGACTTGTAAGTAGTATCATAATAATCATAGAAATGATCGGCAAGACAATTCAATAGATAAGAGCGACAATTATATTCATCTTTTGTATACTTATCTATTTTTTCTTGATGGAGAATATATTCTTCGTCATTCATCTCATCGGTAGGAACCTTCGACGGATTCTTCTCAGTGAGGATGTAGGCAACTTTGAGAAGGCTCAAGTAGAAGAGGACCTTTCCTTTCCACCTCTTAAAGTGGGCTCCCTTAAAGCGAAATGGCTTGTTAAGATCTCTAACAGGCTCATTTGGTTTCTCTTGTGTAGACTCCATGTGTTTGAATCTCCTTAAAAATTGTTGGTGCAAAACACAAAGATAATGGAAATACACAAAGAGAAACTGAATAATGCTTCTGAATTTTTATTAATTAAAAAAAAAAAAAATTACACAACACTATTTGGACTGAGGCGCGGCACTCGCTCTCTTTAAGGAGATTCAAGCCCTTGGTTGGCTAAACTTTGTAACCGGTGCAGACCGTCTCTGACTTGTCTCCCGAGGATACAACGACCTCTGAACAAGTGTCGTATGGCTAGAACAACCTCTGCACAAAGTGTTCAAGCCCAAAGCTCCACCAAAAAGAACACCCTTCCTTGCCAAGAATCTCTCTATTTTTTCTTTGTGTGTGTATTGCAGTAATCTGGATTGTGTCTGAATGGGTCTATTTATAGGCTCAATGGGCCTCACGAAATTACTACCCAAATTAATCTGATTAATTAGGTCCATTATTATGATATAGTGGGTGTTACAAGATTAATTGTTGGATATTATTCTGATGGGCTGGAGTTACACAATTAATGGTGAGATAAGGAGTTTTCTGAATAATGAAAAGGCCCAAACGGATAGTCCATTAAGTGGGTTAATGGCTCATTATTTTCCATAATAAAAATGGAATATTAATTCGGGCCATTTACTCACCAACGGATATGGTAATTACTCTGAATGGGCTGTCAAGTAGAAGGATCCAAGGTGCTGATTCATTTCCAATTTTGACACCTCCACCCTTCACCTCCCCCTTGCGCACGTATCTGGCCCAATATTTGAGACAATTCATGTTAGCCCATTAATCACCACAATTAAAAAGAACAAAATAGTCTCTCTCCTTTTCAATGTGGGATTAAACATTTTTCACTAACTCCTCATCTTCCACATTCACTCCCACATCTTTACATTTATTTTTATCACATTTATTTATTTTAATTATTTAATATTAAAATGCTTCAACAATACATATTTTCAATAATCACTTGCCAAATTGCATCCTTTTCATATAATAATAATAATAATTAAAAACATTAGTAATAATATACATTGTTGCTTCCTGAAAGTTTCTACCAAGAATTACAATAACCATCTCTCTCTCCCTATAACCTGTTTGGATTGAGAGGAGGGGGTGTAGAATAAAGTAAGGTGGAATTAGCCCAAAATTAGTTTTTTTTTTTTTGGATCAATTCTACTATACTCTTCTCCACTCTCTCTCATTCATTCCTCAATTCAAACGGGCTCGTTTTCTTCTTTGATTTTGGAAGTAGACTTGTTCATTTCACTCCATAACTGAAGGTTATGCAAATCAAAATACAAAGGCTTCTACTTATGGTGGGAGAGAGTCCTGACCCCAGATAACATTATCAGTTAAAATCCTAACAAATTTTGATAAAGAATCACTAACCTCTCTTTGATTATGTATCTTTTTTATTTTTTTTTTTTAAGAAGAACGTTCTCTCTAGTTTCTGATACTTTTCTTGGTTCTAAAATTCAAAATGTTCATACATTCTTTACTTGCATAAAGAGTAGAATGAGCAGTTGTTATAAATAATAAATAAATAAAATAGAGTAGAATGAATAGTTTAAGGAAGTTTCACGACAAATGTCTAGAATCTTCCCCGAAACAGTATGTGATAAAACCTTTTTGACCCAAAGGAAACTTCCACGATATTGAAATTGATACATCTTAGCAATAATCACTTGCCAAATTGCATCCTTTTCATATAATAATGATTATTAAAAAAAATTAGTAATAATATACATTGTTGCTTCCTGAAAGTTTCTACCAAGAATTACAATGACCATTTCTCTCTCCTTATGACCCATTTGGATTGAAAGGATGGGGGAAGTAGAGTAGAGCAAAGTGGAATTAGCTCAAAATTAGTTTTTTTTTTTTTTTTTGTCAATTCTATTTTATTTTATTCTACTCTCCTCCACTCTCTCTCTTTCCTCCTTCAATCCAAACGGGCTTTTTTTCTTCTTTGATTTTGGAAGTAGACTTGTTGATTTCAATCCATAACTGCATATTATGCAAATCAAAATACAAAGGCTTCCACTTATGGTGGGGGAGAGTCCTGAACCCAGATAACATCAGCAGTTAAAGTCCTAGCAAATTTTGATAAAGAATCATTAACCTCTCTTTGATTATGTATCTTTTTTACTTTAATTAATTATTTGATTGTAGATTTTTTTAGTAATATTTGATTATGGTTTAACTTTAACATAAATCCTTTAAGCATAACTTTCACTTGATATTTTGGGAGCTTAAAAGCATATTTTTTAATAGTTAAAACCCAAAACTTAGTTTTGCACCATTTATTTAAAAGAAAAAAAAATTACTTGATACTTTAAAATTTTCATTTTCTTTATCCGAAATTATTTTATAAAAAAAAATTGATTAAAAAATTTCAAGTCTTGAGAAAAATATTATTGCAACCAATCCAATTACTTAAATTGAAATTAATTTATATTTTTATGTAAAAAATCTTTGAAATTAAAAAATTAAACCTATCCACCTACATTTTCCTCATCTTAGTTTCTACATAAAGTATAGTATTTCATTTTTATTATTTATAAATCTTAAACAATTATATATATTTTAAAGTAAAAGGTCCAAACAAGCCACAAAATAAAAGTATGGGTTTAAGTTTTAGAATTCTTTTAGGATTTATTGTGGCAATTATAAGTTATAACCACCTAAAATTGAAATTTTTTTATTTAGGCCTCGTTTGGGAGGAGGGAATAGAATGGAATGAATGAAAAAAAAAAATTATAATATACTTTCCTTCCATTGTTTGGGAGTTTTAATGGAGGGAATGGACTGGAAAATCCATTCCCTTGTTTTGGAGTTTAAGTAGGAGGGAATAGAATGGGTAGAAGGGAACTCTCATTCCTCTCTATTCCCTTAAAACCTCAAATTTTCATTCCCACGAAATTGGGAGGAATAGGAGAGAATAAAATTAGATTTAATGATTTTTTTACTAAAACTCCCAAAATACTCCTATATATTCAACCCATTATTTTAAAATAGGGGTTCTAATAGTAATATTGTCATAAAATGATTCCATTCCATTCCCTTCATATTATTCCAAACAAGATTACTTACATTCCATTTTTCATTCCTCTCCATTTCTTAATTTTAAAAAATCCAATCAAGGGTACTTAGGGGCTGTTTGGATTTTCAGTTTCCATCACCCATAACTCTGTTTCCATCACTCATAATTCAAAATATATGGGTCCTATGATTGAATGGCTTGTTTGGATTTGTTTCCATCACTCAATTCTCTAATTTTTGAGTGATGAGTTATGGAAACTGAAAATACATTTTAAGTGTTTTCAAGTTACGGAAACAGAGTTATGATGACATTTTGGTAAATAAATACACACGGACCCACGGTTAGAGAAGTCACGTCCTTGCTTTTATTTTATTTTATTTTTCTCTCCTTTCTTCTTCACAGACTCTCAACTCAACGACTTTTTTGGATTTCATGTTTTCTTCTTCTTTCTTTTTCTTTCTTTCTTTCTTCTTCACAGACTCGCTCCAAATGCCTTTTTTTTTTTTAATTCTTTTTTCTTTCTTTTCTTCTTTATAGAAACACATGGGTAACTTTATAAAAAAAAAAAAAAAAAATCATTGGTACTGATTTCTCAAACCCAGAAAATCAAGCCCATAAACACATGATACCGATCATACACACTTACAAACAAACACAAACTCACAAACATGTTCATCCACACAATAATTAAATCTAAAAATTTCTTCTCCAAACCCAAACAAAACCCAGAAGTAAGTAATGAAAGAGAGTAAAGGGGTAGAGAAGAAGGGTGAAGATCGGCGCTGTTTGGACTTGATGAGGTGGAGATCGGCGCTGTTTGGACCCGGTGAGGTGGAGATCGGCGCTGTTTGGACCCGTTGAGGTGGAGATCAGGGCTGTTTGGTTTTTTAAAAGGTGGAGATTGGCATTGCGAGAGAGAATGGATAGGGAAGGTGGGGTCTTTTTCTTCCATGGCAAGGCTCCGCACCAGAGCTTGGGCTTCTGAGACCGTCTCGTCGACCTCAACTGGTGCGGCATCTTCCTTGGATTTATTCTTCATCAAGTAATTTCGAGCTGAGGAAAAGGAGTACTGAGGAGGAGGTGGGGTTGGGATTGGTGAGGATTGGAGAGTCCATGAATGGGGTTTTGAAGTCTTTGGTTTTGGGAGAATAACAGGGCTGAAGGGAAAAGGAAATGAAAAGTGAGTGATACAAAAGGATGAAATGGTGTGACGCGGTAAGCTAACAGGAATGCCTGACATGGTGCTTAAGGTATGGGTCCCATGGCAAGTACAAAGTTTTGAGTTAAAAGAAGTTGGAAATAATGTGCCAAACATGCCAGTGTTAGGGAGTTGGGTATTCTAAGTGATGAGTGATAAATGATGAGTAATGAGTAATGAGTGATAAAAATTAAGTGATGAGTAATGAAAAAAAAAAACCAAATAGCCTCTTAATCTCATTCCATTACATTCTTTTTCATTCATTTCCTTTATTTGAATATATTCTATTCCATTCTTTTCTATTCCCTTATAATCATTTCATTCTATTTCCTTATAAACTCCCAATCGAATCCCTAGTAAATATCTTAGGAAACGAATTACGAGCTTCTGCACAAAACAATTTGTTGCGGCGACTATAAGGCCTATAACAAACTTACAGGACTACAATAACAGTAGCATTTTTCATATTTTGAACAGACAAAAAGAGAGCTGCGCATCGTTTTCTCTCAAAGTTTTGCAAGACCAGTTTGCACGTAAACTTCCCAACAAATTTCGTGACGAATTGCTTTGATATAATAACTATCAAAACAAAGCTCTTTTGTGAGAGTAAGAAAGAGATGCTATGTAAAACAGTCACCAAGACCTGTCACAGAACCGAACTGTACCATTTCCAAGACATTTGCTTGCGGGTTGTTTCACTATGCAACTCCAAGTCTTTGAAAGAGGGTGTGTGTGTTCACAGCCCAATAATCAAAATGGGTCTTCAAGATGACATGTATTTGAACAACAACTTGTTGTCTCTCTATGCAAAATGCTTTGGAGTGGACCGTGCACACCACTTCTTTGATGAAATGCCTTACAAGGATGTTGTGTCCTGGACTGGGATTCTGTCTTCTTATGTTAGAAGCGAAAACCACGAGCAGGCACTTAGGTTGTTTGATTCAATGTTAAATTCCAGTCAATACCCAAATGAGTTCACATTGTCTAGTGTCTTAAGGTCATGTTCTGCTTTGGGAGAGTTTGACTATGGAACTCTTATTCAGGCTTATATGATAAAAAATGGGTTCGATTCGAATCCTATTTTGGCAAGTGCTTTGATTGACTTGTACTCCAAGTGCAATTGTACTGAAGAAGCATACACAGTTTTTGAGTGTTTGGATGGTGGTGATACTGTTTGTTGGACAATGATGATCTCTTCGTTGGTCCAAGCACAGAAATGGAGTCAGGCTTTACAGCTTTATATCCGGATGATTGAGAAAAAGGTGCCTCCAAATGAGTTCACTTTCGTGAAGCTTCTTGCTGCATCTGGTTCTCTTGGTTCAAGTTATGGTAAATTAGTTCATGCCCATATGATATTGCTAGGAATTGAGCTGAATGTGATATTGAAGACAGCTCTAGTTGATATGTACTCAAAGTGCCATAGAATGGAAGATGCTGTCATGGTCTCAAATCAGACACCTGAACGTGATGTGTTCTTATGGACCGCTATTATATCTGGTTTCATTCAAAATACGAAGGTCAAGGAGGCCATTGCTGCATTAAGTGAGATGGTGATGTCTGGAATTGTACCAAACAATTTTTCATATTCAACTATACTAAATGCTTCTTCGTCAATTTTATCACTGGAATTGGGGGAACAGGTCCACTCGAGGGTGATTAAGGCTGGCTTAGAGGATGATATTTCTGTTGGAAATGCGTTAATTGATATGTATATGAAATGTTCCAACCTCATAGACAATGCTTTGAGAGTGTTTAGAGGAATGACCTCACCAAATGTCATCACTTGGACTTCTCTGATTGCTGGTTTTGCCAAACATGGTTTTGAAGAAGATTCTTTTCGGTCTTTTGAGGAGATGCTAGCACTGGGAATGTCTCCAAATTCATTTACTCTCTCCAGCATCCTTGGTGCTTGCGGCACAATGAAATCTCATAGTCAAACAATGAAGCTCCATGGATACATAATTAAAATTAAAGCAGACTGTAATATAGTTGTGGGGAATGCTCTCGTGGATGCTTATGCTGGATTAGGGATGGTGGATGAAGCTAGATGCGTGATCAGAAAAATGGATCACAGAGATGCCATCACATACACGAGTTTGGCCACAAGAATAAATCAGATGGGTTATCATGACAGGGCGTTAGAAATCATTAAGTACATGAACAAGGATGACGTCGAGATGGATGGATTTAGCATGTCCAGCTTCTTATCTGCAGCAGCTGGCTTCGGCTCAATGAAAGCTGGGATGCAATTACACTGTTTTTCTGTGAAGTCTGGCTTAGGCTGCTGGCTTTCAGTCTCAAATGGGCTAGTTGACTTGTATGGAAAATGTGGCTGCATACGCGATGCGCATAGAGCTTTTGGGGAAATAACTGAGCCAGATGTTGCATCATGGAATGGGTGGATAGCTGGATTGGCATCAAATGGTTATATCGCCTCTGCTCTCTCTGCCTTTGAAGATATGAGTTTAGTGGGAGTCAAACCTGATTTGGTTACATTCTTGTTAGTGCTTTTTGCTTGCAGTCATGGTGGTTTAGTGGACTTGGGTCTTGAGTATTTTCATTCTATGAAAGAAGCACATGGCATAGCACCACAACTAGATCACTATGTTTGTTTAATTGATCTCCTTGGTCGAGCTGGCCAGCTAGAGGAGGCAATGGGAGTGATTAAGACTATGCCTTTCAGGCCAGATGCTTTGATATATAAAACATTATTGAGTGCCTCCAAATTACACGGGAATGTACCTCTTGGGGAAGATATGGCAAGGCAAGGTATTGATCTTGACCCATCTGATCCAGCTTTCTACATACTCCTTGCAAACTTATATGATAGATCAGGTCGGTCAGACTTGAGTGAGAAAGCTCGCAGGCTGATGAGAGAAAGAGGTTTGACGAAAAATCCTTGTCAAAGCTGGATGGAGATAAGAAACCAGATTCATCATTTCACTGCAGAAGATAGATCACATCCACAGATAAATCAGATTCATGAGAAAATAGAATCACTTATGACTGAGTTCAAGTATCGGGGATATTTATATCGAGACAATAGAGATAAATCTTATCATAGTGAGAAGCTAGCTGTTGCGTTTGGTCTTCTTAGTACACCATCAAATGCTCCAATACTTATAATCAAGAACACGCGTATTTGCATGGATTGCCATTATTTTATAATGCTCGTAACTGAATTGGTTGATAGGGAAATAATTTTAAGGGAAGGGAACCGAGTCCATTCCTTTAAGAAGGGTAACTGTTCATGCAGAGGCTACTAATAGTTATGATTGGAGGAAGAAAAGTTTCACAACTCTCTTTTGTATGTTGTGATCATGAATTTCTTTGAGTTTAAGATTAAGGTTCTGCAGGGAAAGATGCCACAGTTTTACTTGCTTTTGCCAGTAGGACTACTTGGTGACAAGAGCTTGTCATTCATCCCTGACATTTTACCCCTGCTTATCACATTCTGCTTAGGACACTTGAGCCTGATTATCACATTTGTTGAAAGTGGTTAGCGTTCCAGTTGGTGAAAGAAATGGATATGAAGAGACCAAAAGGCTTGAAACACATTAAACAGATAGACCTGTTGCATTTTATATCACAGCCATCACAGAGAACCCAATTTATTAGCTATTGGCAATAGTGAATTTTTGGAAGGATTTGTAGTAAGCTGAACTTAATGAAGTTACTCATGGTGCACTTTGCAAAAGCCAACAGGACATGACGCCATGGCCGTTTTCAAACTAACTTGTGATTGGAATGTACTTCTGTGAGGATTGATCAATGTACTCACCCTGCCCAAAAAGGGTCATTGTATCCGAGGCTACTGCCAATTCATACTTGTCACACAGCAGTGCCCACCGAAGTCTTGAAATCTATTCCGTACAGACTGAATGGCTAAAAACAGTGTGTAAACTAAAACCAGTATAGCCAATCTATTTTTTCCATCTTCGTCAAATTTTCTAAGTGTAATATTTCTTTTGCATCCTTTTTAATGTTACAAACCTTTTATGAATTTATATTGGTTAATGATTTAACATGATCTATGAATTCTTATAAGATTATTAATTTATATTTATAAATAAATGTGTGTATACATCTATGAATTATTCCATTTCAGTAGTCAAATCAATATCATCCCCAAAACAATATTCAAAACATTGGTACGTAGTATCTAGCATATAGCCCATACGATTCTCTTCTCTCTTTTTTTCTCCTCTTCTTCCTTTGCTTTTATTGCTCTTCTTTTTACTTACTGCATTTGGTAAGGCTGGCAAGTTGGGAACCAAAACAAATCCTTCAATCAAATTTTATCATATGCTAAGCAATGCAAAGTTTGCATTAAGGCCAACATGGCATTGGTGGAATGAATAAACAATGGTCTGTTAACCAATCTGTGAGTACCCAAAACAGTACCTAATAGACCGGTCTCAAAATTAGTCTCACAACTTATTTGTATGGTGGGCTTAATGTTTCCTACTAAGAGTAGTTCTTTACCAACTAGCTTAATTATGCCTTTCAGCTTTCACCAACTTCCTTGTTACCTCTTTCTTAGTTCTCCCTTTTATCACTCTCCCTTGTTACTCTCAATTGCCAGCCCCCTCTCTCTTACTCGACCTCCGTATTTATAGCTTGAGATTGGTGAAATGCTCATGATTATCCTCTAGTCACACTCGTGTGAGTGAGGTCTAATTTGATTATTCCTCATAAGGAATTTGCTTCATTAGAAACAGCAATAATGACATTGGAACTGAGTCCTGCCTTCAGAAGGTTGCTTAGCAGTGATACTCTCTAAGGCAATACCGAGCTGCCAAGGGTATGGGTTGCTCCGGACAGGCGCATTTTTTATCAAGTCATAATTGACCAGTATAGGCTTGTCTACTAGATATCTAAAATGGAATGAATTGTGATGTGGGCCTGGTTATGGCCCTAGGTAATGTTTGGGCCAAGGCCCAAGGTCTAATGGGCCTAGGATCATTTCCCGTACGCATTCTTTTCATTCCCAAGGATTAAGTAAAATTTACTTTCTATCACTACTTTCCACTTTCAAGCATCAACAAATCTTGCACATCTCATGCCCCATTCTGAGAAGGTTTGCTCATATGAGCATTGATGAAAAACACCTTTTGACCTAGCTGCGTGTTCCATTTTATAAAAGCCACACACACAATACTTTAACAGAACTAGCTTTATTTCCACAGATGCAAGAACAATGAGAGAAATAACAGATGCTCTTATACTTCAATTCAAGTACAGATTATTAGGATACAAACCTTTGTACCATAAATTAAACTCTATTCAATCTAACAAACAGTTCCACTCTATGAGCACAGAATCAGGAAAACACAGAAAAAGACAGATTCAGCTCTGGAATCCAAATTCACCAAAACACGTGCCAGCAGCATATCACTCCTTTAACTGTGCATCACCGGAGGTGACTGCAGCTTTTGGTTGTGAAGTAGCAGCATCAAGCGTCTTGTAGAATTCCTCTGGAAGAGGACCAGGTCGGTGCAGAGGGACATGCTTAGGAACTGGAGCATTATTCTCGATAATCTCACATTCATAGTCATCGGGAACACCCCATGGATCCCACTCTGCAATCCAACACAATGCAGAAAACAAATCATTACAAATTAAATCTAATCGCTCATCATGAATAACAAATGCAAATTAGAGGTGATAGGCTCCATCGTTTTAAGAAAAGGTTAATCAAATATTTTAATAAATAAACTCACAAATAAGTTGGCCCCAATAGGACACTTGATAGGCAAGGCTAAAGTACCCTTAGATGGTCTAATTTGACTGGACCCAGAAGCAAACAGATAGATGCTAATGATCCAGACTTTAAAGCAACATACTATTAATGATTTGGTATACTACAAGGAATAAGCCAATTTATTGAACACACAGTTATCACAGGTAAGTACATTGATCAGTAACAATATAATGTCACCTATTCAAGCAGAACCTCTGCAGAAAACTAATCTAACCCTATGTGACTAAGTCCAAAAATTTGGATTTATCCAAATCCTTGTGTTAATTACAATGCCACAAACCCTCAGGGTTTAAGATTTTGTTCCAAATAAAACGTGACTTCAATTTCTAGCTAAATATCAGTCATTCATCAAATGGAATTGAGTAGGATACCTGAGTGATGAGTCACTCACTAGTTTCCAACTAGGAGGTTAATAAAGACTCTAGCAATGAATAATTGAGATTGTAGAGAAGCTTTTCCACTTAATTCAATCTAACTTCAAAACAATATAATCACAGAGCAACAAAGAGGAGCTTCTCCACTTAATGCATTTAAAGTGTATCATCAGCAAATTAAAAGTAAGATAAAATACACAAAACTCGAAAATGCCACCCTAAGTCCTAGAAACAGATGCTATAAATTTTGGATTTCCCCTTAACTTCGATATTTTTCCAAAACCTTGCATGAATCTTCTCATCAAGAACATTGATTCCTGATAAGACCATCTGAAGATGAAGCCAGAGCCCCATCCCAATTTGCTTTACAATCATCAACATGTTTACATAGAAAACAGCAGATTGTTTGAGATGAACACCAAACTAGGCCATCAAACCAAATCCATTCACCAGGGGCCAAGATAAAACTTAGAAACTCTCTTAAGAGATTCTATCCAAATCAGCCATCAACTTTCATTGAATTTGCAATCTGAAGAAAGAAAATGATTTTGCTCTTTCTCCTCTCAACTACCTTAGCTTAGTTGTGCATTTAACTTTAAATTATTGTCCCAAACTAGCACTTCTTCTCTTCGCTATAATTTGAAGGAACTGTTATATCAGGACAGGAAGGTTATGGAATTATTATACAATCAAAATGCATTCAACTCAAACATTCTTACAATTCTATGGTGCTTAACTTAATTTCTGAGAAAATACCAGAAATCCTTCATCCATTGCTTCACATTCTAGAACAAGGAAATAACTCACTTAAAGGCACATTTCCACTTCTTAAGTTGCAAAAGACCTTACTTTACAAACTAAAAATTCTACCCAGTTGCACACTTTTTGTATAACTGACTTAAACGGTACTTGCTCCTTCGGTCCTTCCACAAGAATGGGTGGAGGTGAGATCATAGGTTCATAACCCATTGGGTGCGTGTGCAACTTGCCAATCAAAAACTAATCCTTTCTCGCCTCATTTATCTCTTCATTGTCTTCAACCTAGTCATTACTCATGACCAAAGTGGAAAATTAAGGACGAACAAATTCTTTATGAACCTAATGTAACCATCAGGCTTAGCCTGTACACTCTTTTTCATTGATATAATAATTTAAAAAAAACAACAAAATACATAAAGCTCACACTTTTCATTTACTTTCCCTCATTTTCTACCATCCTCTAAACAACTGAACAGAAAATGAAAAAGAACCAATACAAATCAGAATAGAACAATAATTTCCAGCTTAAGTTTTAGCTCTAAAAGTCCAATATCCCACATTGCAAGACAATCTAAAAAACACCTTCCCCCAATTAATCTCTAATTTATGTTCATCTCTCACTCCCATTTTCTCAGAACCCAAACAATTCACAAACTAATTTTCATCCTCTTTTCCTTTCTCAGCAATTAAATAAACCAAACCACACACCAAAACAACAAAACAAATTACACTCCACCTTAAGTTTCAGCTCTCAAAGTCCCAATGCCCCACATTGCAAAACAATCTAAAAACCCCATCCCCCCAAATACCCATTTTCCTCTTCTTTTCTTCCCCCCCATTTTCCCACCACCCAAACACAACACAGACTAATCTTCATCCTCATCAACTAACCATTCCTTTTCCTCAATAACTTCAACAAACCACACACCAAAACAATAAATAAATAAATAAACAAACAAAAATCCAAGAAATTCAACACAAACAAAAGAAGGTATTAGTAGTACGGACCGATCATCTTGCCAATGAGAGTGAGTTCATCTTGAGCCTCCTCGATGAGCTCCTCGACCTGGCCACAACCGAGCTTCTTCTCGATGAGCTCCCAGTCGGTCTCTTCCTGACACACCTTGAGCCTGTGGCTGGTGAAGCTCTCCACGGCCTTTCTGTAACCCTCGTCCTCCGGCACCGCCTTGATCTCCTTCAGAGTTTTGGTGTACAAACCGATCAGAACCTCTCGCGCGTTCGGCACCACCTCCAGACCCACGATCCCAGTCGTCTCTTTCACCTTCGCCAATAATGGCCGTCCGATCGCCCGCAGGAACATCCTCGTTTGTAAACTTGTGTTTTGTACCTAACCAACTGTCTCAGGTGGTAGTGTGTGTGTGTGTGTGTGTTTGGTTTTTGATGTGAGAGAGAAAGAGAGAGAAATTGGGCGAGTGAGAGAGTGTTGGGAGAGGTTGTGGACTGGTCCTGTTCGGTTGGATTTTTACTGTGACTGCACTACACGCTCTTACTCTTTGCCACCTCATAATTGACCTCTTAAAAATAGAAAAAATAAAAACTTTAATTTTTATTTTTTTTAAAAAACAACCCACATTTTACCAAATTAATCCCAAAAGAAATTGTGCAAAAATCCATTTTGCTGTGATAAGTCGGCAATCATGTAGATTAGGAGAAATTATACAGTTCTCTGTTGGATTATATTACTTGTCTATCATTCTACTAAAAGACTCTCATTTGTTTAAAATCTCTGAGTCAATAATCAATTTTTATTTAAAAAAAAAAAATTTAACTCAGCAATTATAAACATGTGGAAGTCTTTTAGTGGAATGGTAGACTACTTCACTTAGACACAATTGAACCTAGCTTTATAAATGCCTATTTTAGATATGATTTGAGATAATGATAAATAAAATAAAATAAAAATTGTTGAGGAAATTGTTTAATGAAACTTAGTATAAAATAAATAATCTGATATGAAGTGTTTTGAAAAAAAAAAAATTTGTGTGTGTGTATATATATTCTTATGCTAAAATAAACCAAATTTTATTTTCATGAATTGATAAATGTTTTTTTAGGAACGTAATTTTTTGAATAACTTTTGTGCTACAAGTTCTATACTGAGTCCTTCTATACTGTTTAGTCTTAACCATTAATAATAAGGTTTGTGGCCTTGTGGCCCATCGCACAAATTTCTAAATCAACCCGAAATTTTACATAGTTTAACAATTTAAAGGTTCAACCATCAATTTTTAATTATTTAGGAAACAATAATTTAATAAGGTTAGTGACACGAGAAATTTCACATTTGTTTACCATAATTGTTAAAGGTGGTATGTTTTGATTAAAGTTCAATAAAAGAAGTATAAATAATGGATGTTTATCAAATTATATTGTACGAATCACAACCTATCATCTTAATAAATTATATATATTAGTAATATTAACATTGCTCCTCTAGAGGAAAGCATCCTCTCATATGGTTGGGAAATTAGTTGTGATTCTAAACTTGTTGATCAATGGTTAAATAAAAATTTTACTCAGTGTTGACTATTGAACCACCAACAGTAGAGTTTGAGGCCCAATTACTCTTTTTTTTTTTTTTTTTTTGTTGAGAAATGAGGCCTTATTACTCAAATCTCTAATTTTTGTTATATTTTTCCAAACCCATATTTCTTTCGTACCAAGCCAAAGTTTTACGTAGTTTAATATTTGAATGTTCTAATACTATTTTGGAAACAATAAGTTAACAAGTTTAGTGATAAAAACACATTACATTTTTTACCACAACTTTTAAGGTGGTATATTATGATTAAAGTTCTTTAAAAGTGATATTAATAGTGGATGTTTGTCAAATTATAATTGTACTAATCACGACTTTTCACCTTAATATATTATGAATTTATTTTAAAATAATTCTAGCATTGCTCCTCCAGATAAAGCATCCCCTCGTAGTAATAAAATAAATATTAGTATTTTATAAAGGTAAAATATGAAGTTCTCTACGAAAAAAAAAATATATTTAAACAATTAGTATCTATCAGTCTTTTAATTCACGTTAGTGTATGAATGGTTGAACAATAGGGCTCAAATGATAAGCCAATGATATTGATAAATATTTTTATCTTTTTGGCAGTATTTGATGTCTTGGATTTGAACTCCATCTTCCTTACTAATCTAAACATACAAAATGTATTGTTGTGCTCATAGCAACCACTATATTTTCTATAAAAAAAAAGTACAAAGCTAAACATTTATTTTCTTGTAAATATGATATCATTTTGTTAAAAAATGAATTGTTATTCTTATTTCATGAGATGAGATTTTAAATAATGGGTCATGCTAATGAATGCTCTTAGGGCATTGGTTAACAATCCATTTTATGAAAGTTTAGAAAATGAAAAAAGCTGTCAAAAAATTAATTGCTTTTCTTTCTTTCCCCACAAAAACTTTCTTTAAATAGATTATTAAACAATGTCCTAAGGGTATTCGTTAGCATTTCCCTTAAATAATATGACATTGTTAAAAATGGGTATACAAAAAAGATTCCTCAATCATGATCCCAATGTCATGTGCTGAGAGCGAACACTAATGCAAATATAGTTATTTTCAAAACCCATAAATAGTAAAATTAAAAATAATAAATTAATCCATAGAATTAGAAACTTAAATCTAAATAACATCACCCTAACGCTCTATTTGTTTCAGCATCAACGTTTTCTGGAAAATGGTTCATTTTCCAAAGAGCATTTTCTAGAAAACTATATCATTTTCCAGTGTTTGGTAACTGCAAGTGCACAATTGTACCCGGTCCTAAAAACAAGTGTTGGGCTTGGGCCCAATGAGCCTTATACAATAAACTTGTAGAGAATGGATTTGAAGTCTAGGTTCGGGATGTTGGAAGTTTGATTAGCAGACTAGAGTACCACAATCTAAACAAAAGGTAAACAAAAATGACAAAGAGACCTCCTCGGACGTAAGCCGAGGATGATGTGTGCATATATATTCTCTTTCTATGCCAAAGTTTACAATTCTTAATTCCTGTTTTCTCTCAGTAGAAAGTGCAGAGATCCCCCCCTTCTTTCCTCTTTCGTTTCCTTATATATTTCTTCTTCACTAGTTCATCCACGTGTCATACAAATCTTCCCCCTAGATACTTGTCCCATCCATCACCTTCTTGAAGTCTTCAAATAATAGCAGGGAGGCTGAATCCTACTGTTCAGAGGTCATTTCCCCATTAATGTGACCAGGGAGGTAAATGCAAGACCTTTAATGGGGTGGTAGCAGCTTTTTCCTTAGATATTTCTCATGTGTCTCTGCTTCTAAAGGGTGCTTGGATCAACCTCTTACCCATCAGTTCTTCCAGAGTTCTGCCTCTAACCCATTTAGCAAGTCCTAGGGTCATTGCTGGACCTATCCAAGAAGACACTCCTCCTCGGACAACTCCTCAAACCACTACAATGCGGATTGACTTGTGGGCCTAAAGGCCCTAATCAAAACAGACTGGTACTAACCAGTCAGACCCAAAACCCAAACATTTATTCGAGAGTTTTTACCCCTCACAGTAACGACCTTGAAAATGAGCTTGAAAATATTTTCTGGTCTTTGGTATGCAAATTTAATATAAATAATATAAAACATATTATGTAATTTAATTTGGTAAACCAACTAATGTATTAAAACATATGTATTATGTAAACCAACTAATGTAATCAATATAAATAATAACAAAAAACCAAGAATGAATTTGGTTTTTATACTAAAATTTTTACAATAGATACAATCAAAATTAGTTGTCAAATTTTCATGATCTCTACCATTCATCTTGCTCATATATATGGACAGAAATGTCCACACATACACACATACATACATACATACATATATATATATATATATATATATATATATATATATATATATATATATATATATATATATATATATCAACCATTTGTTTATATACATAAAATTGATAAGGAAATACATCTTTAGTAAGTACAAATAACAATAATTTTTAATTGTCTACTTTTTTTGCTGGTATACTAATTGTCTACTATGGTTAACCACAAGACTTTAATATTACTCAAAATTATGTATTCATATAATGTATCTACATAATATATCATCACTATATAATATCTGCATGATGTATCTATCAATGAAAAAGATTATCCTATGTAAAAGCAATTTAGAGCCATATAGGTACTGTGTTTAAAATTTTCGTCTTTTACTTCATTCATTCATTCATTCTTCTTTTTTATTTTTTATATTTTTTTTAGCACTTTTATGTGCAAAAAAAACTTCTACTTGGAATCCATCAAACCAAAAATTTCTTAGAGAAAAAATAAAATCAAGTTTGAAATTCAAAGTAAAGAATTGGGATTTTGGTAGAGAGGAATGAAATAATTACCGCTGCAAATATGTTCTCTTTTGCAAGTTGGTAGAGAGGAATGAAATAATTATTGAGCAATGAGGGAAAAAAATCTACTTAGAGAACTGTGTTATAAAGGGGAAGAGAAATATGGAGAGAGAGAGAGAGAGAGAGAGAGAGAGAGAGAGAGAGAGAGAGAGAGAGAGAGAGAGAGTGAGTGAGGGAGAGAGATCTATGGAAAAGGAGAGACCAGAGTTAGTGACAGTGAGAGTGTGAGGAAAGAAAAAGAAAAGGGAATAGAGAAAGAGTGAGAGAGCGTACTGTGAGAGAGAGATTGTTTTCCAAAATTTTTTTTTGGAAAACAACCTATAAAAAAAAAAAATTTTTATTAGGATTTTTCATTAACTAAAAATAGTTTTCCGTTGACCAGTTTTTTTTTGTGCTACCAAACACTGGAAAATGTGGAAAACTACCTTTACAGAAAGTTTTTCAGCAAAACAAACAGAGCGTTATTGGTTAAAAAAATAGCATTAAATGCTAATTGACTTACACCTCATTCACTTAATTAATAGCAATTTTGTTTCTCTCTCCTTATTTATTATTTAAAACCTTTTACATATATTCCTTTTTTTGCCAATGACTTTACAAATGTATTTGCAATACTTTTTTTTTTCTTCTTCTTTTAAGCCAGTCATACTCTTATAGTCTTATCAATTGTGAATATATATCATGTCTCCTTAAAAATAAATAAATGGCTAAGTGTTGTTTAATGAGATTTTAAGTAATAAGTCTCTCAAATAATAATTAACACAGATACTTTTTTTTTTGAATGACTTTACAATTATATTTGCAAATCTCTCTTCTTCTTTTTTGGGTGTGCCTGAGTCTGTAATGCTCATGTCATTTTCTTTTCTTCTTTAAGCCGGTAATACTCTGTTAATTGTGAATATTTTCTTTGCCTTCTTAAAATAAAATAAATAAATAAAAATTGTTGGGTAATATAATTGTAAACACATATCCACGAAGAAATCTTTTTATTAATTAATTTTGGCTTTTCAAAACTCAAGCGGAGGAAACATTGGCCGTGTCTACCATGCATAACTTTTAAAAATTGGCAACACGCCAACACATGTTATATGTGTTTGCATGATCTTTATATTATACAACTTTCTTAATCCAATAAGACATCCTAACATGTCCTTGCTTAGCTACTAAGTTTTTATCTAACCTCAAAAAAGTAAACCCATTAGAATATTATCATAGGATTTTTCTTGAGGATGACAAAATTAAGGAACAAGTTTGGAAGAAGAAATCAAAATCATTGAAGGCACAAATGGAAATTAATGGTCATTATATTTGTTCTCACTTGTTTGTATACCATTTGTGTGATAAGACTATAAAACTATGACAAAGAAGAAAAAAAAGGGTAGTACGAACTCAAAAAAAAAGAAAAAGTATTGCAAATATATTTGTAAAGTCATTGGCAAAAAAAGGAATATATGTAAAAGGTTTTAAATAATAAATAAGGAGAGATAAACAATATTGCTATTAATTAAGTGAATGAGGTGTAAGTTAATTAGCATTTAATGCTATTTTTTTAACTATTAAATCTATTTTTTGAAGAAATTTTAACTATTAAATTAATTACAAATCTACAGTTTACAAATGGTGTAACTTGAACCCATCTCATATATATATATTACACTCATGCAAATGTGAACGTAGTACATACTAAAGTGTAAAAATTGAAAAAAAAAAATGTGTACATGTCACATGCAAATGTGAATGTAGTATATACCAGAGTGTAAAAAATAGTGTGAAGCAATATTTTTCCTTTTTAAGTATATCATACCGCCTAATGGGGACAAAAAACTTACATACAGATTTTTTTTTGCTCATTCTAGTATCTCAGGCTATTTATAGGTGAACAATTTTAGAGGATACTTACTAACTTGACATAAAAGATATAGCTTCAATGGCTCTTGATACCATACCTTTATGGCTTCCTCTTCTCCTTGTTCTCCCTCTTCTGTTGCTCATGAAAAAAAAGATGGATGAGCGGAGTTCAAAGAACCTTCCACCAAGCCCTCCTAAGCTCCCTATTATAGGTAACTTACACCAACTTGGTGTGTTACCCCACCAATCTATGTGGCAACTCTCCAAGAAATATGGCTCTATAATGCTCCTTCAACTCAGTGGCATAACAATTGTCATAATATCTTCTGCTGATGCTGCAAGAGAAGTCTTAAAAGTTCATGATCTTGCCTGTTGCAGTAGACCTCCCTTAGCTTGCTCTAAAGTTTTTTCCTACAATTATAGGGACATGGCTTTTTCACCTTATGGTGATTACTGGAGAGAGATAAGGAAAATATGTGTTCTTGAACTTTTTAGCGTGAAGAGGGTGCAGTCCTATCAGTTCATTAGGGAAGAAGAAGTTGCTTTGTTTGTCGATTCTATATCTCCCTATGCATCTTCTGCAACCCCTATTGATCTTTCTGAAAAGCTGTTTGCCCTCACTGCAAGTATAACTTTTAGGATTGGTTTTGGTAAAAGTTTCCGCGGGAGTGGTTTAGACAATGAAAGGTTTCAAGCAGTGATTCATGAGGTAATGTCCATGATAGGAAGCTACAATGCATCTGAATTCTTGCCCTTCGTGGGATGGATTATAGACACTTTATCTGGTAGATTTAAAAGGCTTGAAAGGGTTTTTCATGAGTTGGATACTTTATTCCAACAGGTCATTGATCTCCATCTTGATCCTGAGAGGACAAAACCAGAGCATGAAGACATTATCGATGTGCTACTAAGAATTGAAAGGGAGCAAGCTGAGTCTGGCGATACTGCTCGGTTCACAAAACAAAACATTAAGGCAGTCCTCTTGGTAAGCTGCCAAACTTTTACTAATCCCATGGTTTTTTTTTAAAAAAAAAACTTTACTTACCTTATCAAATTAGCCCATGTTCATCTACTTACCTGTTACTATATTTGTTTATCAGAATATATTTTTAGGTGGAATTGACACTAGTGCAATTACCATGATATGGGCGATGGCAGAGCTTGCTAAGAACCCCGGATTGATGAAAAAAGCACAAGATGAAGTTAGAAGTTTCATTGGAAATAAAGGGAAAGTCACTGAAAGCGACACTGGCCACCTTCATTATCTAAAGATGATAGTTAAAGAAACTTTTAGATTGCATCCTCCAGGGACTCTACTTTTCCCAAGAGAAACCATGTCACACTTTAAGATCAATGGTTACGACATTTACCCAAAAATGTTAGTACAAGTTAATGCTTGGGCAATAGGACGAGATCCTAAATACTGGGAGAACCCAGAAGAATTCATCCCAGAAAGGTTCATGGATAACTCCATTGATTATAAAGGTCAAAATTTTGAGTTATTGACATTTGGATCTGGTCGAAGAGGTTGTCCTGGGATATATATGGCAACAACAACAATTGAGCTTGCACTTGCAAATCTTTTATATTGTTTCAATTGGAAATTACCTGATGGGATGAAAGAGGAAGATATCAACATGGAAGAGGCAGCTGGTCTTAGCCTTACTACCAGTAAGAAAACAGCTTTGAACCTTGTGCCAACCGCATTGTTTTAAGATATTAGTATATGTCAGCACTCTTCCCCACCCTTTCTTCTCTCCCCCATCTCACACTCCATTCCAAATATTATGACATGCTAAATGGTGGCCAATTTGCATGTATGTTTTGGCTTTTGTGATCGTGGATCATTTATCCTTTCTTATAAATAAATGGTAGGAATTGAAAGATAATTTGTGTTTGTCGTTATTACCTGTGGCGGTGTCATGGAATACAAAACCACTATTTCTATTCCATTTTGTTATGATGTATTCATTTTATTTTACTTATAAAATAACTAAAATTTAAAAAATAAAAAAAATAAATAAAACACATGACATATCACAATCGGTAGAGTATAAAGTATTTTTGAGACTGATAGTTTCTATTCAGTATTATGAAGGATAGGCATAATTATTTCATTCAATCAATTGTTTTGGACAACGGAGCAGAGGCTAGGTGAGCAAATTTTCTTTACACTCCAAACTGTATGGAGTAAAAAAAGGAAGAAAGCCTCACTTTGAGCATATTACAATTTATATTATAAATTTAAATCGACTTTAATGTTCAAATGTTTGATCATGTATGGTGGCAATGAAAGGTATGTAGAGGGAATCTTTCAACTCCAACATCAAAATCAATGACGCGTCCCACCAAATCATATTACAAAGAATTTTTTCTTACAAGATTACAAATTATTCATCATCAATTTCATAACTTGAATTTTTTTTATGCATATTGTTAGGACATATGTGGTTCACTTGATAAGAACATATGTCATTATTTTATATAATTGGCTAATCTTTTGACAAAACGCACTTTACTTGTAATTGGGTAGATCTAGGATGTTTTTAATACTTCAAGAAATAAGGTTTCAAGATTAAGTGTTAAAGCCATGCAAGTCTGTCCAAGAAATAAGCTGAGAAATGCTTATCATTAATTCTCGACAGCTGGCTTGATAGCTGCATCTATCGAGCTTTAAAATGTTGTTCCAGTCCCGTGGCTTGACAGCTGCTCGACAGCACCTCGACACCTCTATCTATCGAGGTTTAAGAAAAACAAATTTTCAGATTTGTTTTGATTCTAATCCGTGGATATGTCTTTGGGCCTTCTTTTCTCATAACCCTAGACATATAAAATGATTATTTTAAAGGCCGTTAAAGTAAGCACAAGATGCACAAGCATTGAGAAAAGTCTGTTCAAGCAATTTGTGACCGGAGACAAAGTTTGCCCTAGTTCATCTCTTTGTGAAGAAGCTGCTGTGTCTTTGCTCCGTAGGGTTTTGTAACTAAGCATCTTCTTGTTCTTCATTGAAAAGGAGAGATTGTCACTACAGAACAAGTCCAATTGGGTATTGGGGTAAGGGTTCAACTGTAGGTTGGTATAAGGTACTGAGATTCCTTTACTTGTAACCGCTTGTTGTGATAATAGTGGATTCTTGGGAGTGGTGACCTTAAAATCACCTGGTGGGGTTTTTGCCTTGGAGGTTTCCCCCATTCGTAAACAAATCACCGTGTCAAATTCATTTTCCCCTGTACTTTAGTTTATTGGTGATTTGTTTGTGCTACCATGTGTTTGCATGTTAAATTGGTTAATTAATTAAACTTGGCTAATTAATCAATTAATCTATCACAAAGGGTCAATACGTTTTTGGCCTATCACATATTGCTCTAGAATGATTGCTATGATTAGTGTTCATTTATGTGATTAGCTTTTATATACTACAAAAAAAACTATGTGCTCCGTACGGAGTCTCGTTTTTTTTAACTTTTACATGTGAAGTATTCCTTTTATTTATTTTTAATGAGGTGTGTAATAATAAACATATAAACTAGTAATTTAAAAAAAAAAAAACTAACAAAATAGTTTTGGCATATGTACTGATTAACAATATCTATTAATTTCTCTAAAAAAAAAAAAACAATATCTATTAAGTTTTTATTTCCTATAAATGAATGCTAATGAAATTAAAAATGAGGTTGAACATCAAATAGGGATTTTTTTTTTTTTTATGAAATAAAAGATTTTGAGTTTAAATCATGTCTATACCAAAAAGAGATTTAAGTTTTATTATATCTATAAAAAATATAAGTGCTGAATTAGTTAATATGTATTGATGAGAGATGACACCATTTAAAATTTGGACCCTAATGTTAATTATCATTTTGATTTAAGTCATTCTGTCTATATGTTGTGATGACGTGTTCGTTAAATGTTGCCTCAACTCAAAACGGCATATTATGAATCCAAAATTTGAAGCAAAAATGTGTGATTTTAAGTGTGTAAATTGCATACTAGTCTATATTTCATTAGCCCTCAACTTAAACAGTCTAGCTTCAAGACTAGATAATTATATTTTTAGACAAGTTTATATATAGACACATAATGATAATACAACATAAATTTGAATCAACTTTAATGTTCAAGTGTTTGTTCACAAACGTATTATTAATTTTACGTCTAGTTCATTTAATTGTCGAGTTTAAATTTAGACTTGAATTTAACTTATTTTTAAACAAACAAACAAATATAAACAAATCTTTTTTCTAACTCGAGTTCAAGCTCCTCGTAAGCAACTCGATTCATTTATGGTCAATGCCCCCTCTTGATTAATTACACCCGAATGGCCCACCAAAAGATCCTCTTATCATAACAAATTCACAATCTATCATGTACCTAACCAAATATATTTCCAAAATCTTACAAGCAAATCTTATAAGTATTGTATACCTTTGTAACTTGCAATATTGTACAACCCAATCAAACATTACAATACGTACTAGTGTAGAGAGAGTGGTCGCATTGGATCCGGATCCTCTCCATTTCCATTTGATAATGGAGAGTGTCTAGTTAAGGGACATGATGCATCTAAAATAAATCAAGGGTGTAAAAATTGCCACGTCAATTAAAATTCAAAACACTTAACTCTAGAAGCTCAATTGTGGTTAAACAAAAGGGTTAACTCAGCAAACCCATCTTATATCAATCTCTCTTCTCCATTGTCGATAGCTTTGCTCTCTCAATCTCTCTTCTCCATCACTGTGCTCCCTCAACCTTGTTGTCGCCACTGCCACAATCACCAACATGTGCCAAGCTACCTCAACTGTGATTAAACAAAAGGGTTAACTCAGCAAACCCATCTTATATCAATCTCTCTTCTCCATCACTGTGCTTTGCTCTCCCTCAACCTTGTCGTCGCCACTGCCACAATCACCAATGTGTGCCAAGCTACCGTTGTTTCTTCGATTTCATCTCACACCAGCCTAACATCACCGAACCCACTGCTCGGTAAATTTTCTCAATCTTATTTCTTCTTTATAAGCTCTGTTTGGTTGCTTGGAAAAAAAAGGAAAATAAATTAGTATACTGCTATTTTTTTTTATTGATTTTGTCATGTTGAGTTTGTTTTTTATTCTTTGAGTGTTTTTTTTTTTTTAGGGTTTTGAGCTTTGGGATTGTTTGAAAACAAAATAGTTGGTGGGTATTTGAGCTTTGCAGGGTTTATGGTTTGTTTTGATCTGAATATGTTCCAAAAGGTATGAGATTTTTGGGTTGTTTTGATACCACACCTAAGTTTCTTGAGACTAGGATGAAAAATATGAAAAACAAAAACAACAAGCAAAGCTAATACTAGAAGGGCATGGGAGGAAATAGAATTAATGATCAAAATACAAGCTTACTATTTTACTTAATCATAATTGTTCACTCGATTAATACACTGGCTTTTTAGGGCGAGGTAGACGAATTTTTGATTTTCAAAAATTTGAGTTGTTGGGATTCTTGAGAACCCTTTTGTGGTTGGTATTTGAAGCTCTTATAGGAAAATTAATTGAACTTCTTGGCTGTTTTTTGTGCCTCTCTTTTTGTAGATTGGTTCTTGTATTGGCCTTTTGGTTATCCATTTGGAAAGTCTGCATAATTTTTTGGATAGGTTCTGTTATTGGTTTCACTATAATTTTGAAGAATTGAGATTTGTTAATATTGCTTGTAGGTTTCATTGATCCTAATCATCAGTAATTTGGAAGGGCCTTTGGAGCTATGATACATCCCAAAGCTTTGATACCAAAAGAACTTACATAACAAAGAAGCATCATACATTCATACCAAGAGATGGGGCAAGTTGTTTAACACGAGGAAAGTCGAAGTGATCAAGCTAAGATTGAAAATTGTAGACTTTGGATGGAATGTATAATCAAGAAGCAAGAGCTGGAATGTATAGTCAAGCAATAAGCACACCAATTGTAGAAGTTTCATGTTATTATAATCATATAATCAAAGTGTTTATTTCAATGGAATTCTTGTTATGTGATCAAAGTGTACATTTTAATAAAATTTGTTCATTTTTTATATATTAAATTCTCTTATTGTCTACTCTGTTGGATTGAATTTTGATTGTAATGCCAAGTAACTCATAGGGGTGCAACCCAAGTACATAGATTAGCTGAGCAATGTAAAAGAAAGTGATTAGCTGGCACCCTTACCAATTTCCAATGCAAGTACACAGTTCACATGAATGTACATTTAACCATTATGCAGAAACTACTTTGCACATGTTAAGGCCATTTAAATAGTGTAATGGAAACTAGATTGCTTTATTGCAAAATACATTATATTAATTGATGGCATTGGGAAACTCCTACCTAGACAAAAACAACAACTCCTGCCTAGACAAAAACTGAACACTATTTATAGCAAAGAGGGAAACCGATCCACTCCTAATAGCATAACAATTATGCAGAAACTGATCCACAATTATGCAGAAAACAGGGCAATTTGCAGAAACAATAATTATGCAGTAACAATAATTATGAAGAAACAGTAATGATGCAGTAATTATACCAAACATATTCTATAGAAACAGTATTCTTTCCAAATAATAAAAAAATTGAACATTTGAATGTGACCAAATGTGACTAAGTTTTGGACCATCAAAATTCCAGTCCTAAACTAGGAAAATTACAAAACAAGAGCACTTAATCTCAACATGTGTCATAGATTATAAAACATGATCCTAAACTAGAAAAATGACTTGACTTTATGAACCATCTCATTCCATCCACTTGTAACACTTTCTTGAGTCAAGGGACCTCCACTTGCAACACTTCCTTGAGTCAAGAGACCTCCGGCACCATCAATTTTGTTGTTGGAGCCTACAACACTTGACATACTCTCTAAATGTGATACTAATGCAACACTTGCTGATGAGCCTCCCTGATGTGATGCAGAACTTGTAGAAGTCGACTACAAAAAAACCAATTACACATTACACATATCACAAGCTTAGCATTAAAATTATCAAATCATGCATCTAAACTATTATTAATATCAAAGTAAAATATATAACTGTAAATATCTTTACCATTAAAAGTTGTGTAAAACTAGTAATATTTCCAAAAGAGATATCCTCAGTTTTCATTTGTGCCATGATGTTATGTGCATATATTTCCTATAAAAATTGTAATTGTTTAGCAACAATAATAGTATACTATATTAACATGTAAAAATAATATAGAATGGTGAAAATAAGGATAATTTAGAAGATTACCTCCTGCACTTTCTTTTCTTTGTTTGCTTCTTTGATGTGCCTTCCTTTGGTTTCGATATCTTTTCTATCCATGATTTCGTCCTACGCTTTTTATTACGATAAATCTCTCTTTTCTTTATCCCTTTTGGTATAATCGTAATCGAAGCACATAATTGATCTTCTTTTTCTGCAAAGTCAATGGAAGGCCTAATGATGTCTTCTTCTACATTAGCTTTGCAATTCCTAAGGTCACAAAGTTTTTTTTTTTTTTTTTCAAATCTGCAATTGCTAAACTTAGAATATTATGGCCTTCTTTAGTTTTACATGCCTCATTCATCAATTGAATATATTTTGGCCATAAATCTTGATACCGATCTACATATTCCAGTCAAGTATCCGGCTTAATGTTATGTGTTGTGCAATTTTTTCCGCTTCCATCTTTTGCATCTCTTATCCACCTCTTCATGATATATCTATTAGAAATCAACTTGATATCCAATACATCAAGAACTTTCAAACTATGCCTACATAAAATACCAAATGACTCAAACTTTCTGCAACTACAAGATAGAGTCTCATCTAATGGATTCCAAATGACTTCATATTTTCCATATTGATTGAAAACTCCAACCACATAACTATGTGTTTGACTCACATTGCGTTCTAGGATGGAAAGTGCCATCACCTCTTTAACTTTTGTCTGAAATAAATCAAACAATGTAGGCGTGTACACTGTTGCTACTTGATTAAGCATAGGAGAGCTTTTGAGCTTCAATCTTGGAAATTTATGTCTAGAGTTGTATTTTGCTTCTAACTCCTTATCCCATTTTTGATTGACAACTCTTTCAAAATGAGTGAAAAACTCTACTATATTGAGATCAGTACGCAAGCAATCCTTCAAGTCAGCATTGAAACTCTCACTAAGCTGGGTTGTCTTCATTCCTGCAGTGAAAGTTCTCTTAACATATGCTTGGGCCCATTTTTCGTTTAATTTAAATAGATCAATTAACCATTTATTTTCACGAACATCGTACATATCCAGCATTTCATTCCAAGCTGTAAGAAACTCATCTTCACCATTATACTCATAGATACATGCTAAGAAATCATCGTTAAATTGAGACTCATTTTTGAGTAAATGAGTGTTTCTTAGCATTCTGCCACATATGCCAACTACAAAATGCATGATATGTCTTAGGCATGACTACTTTTATTGCAGCTGACATTGCTGCATCTTGATCTGTGAAAATAGTGATTGACTTCTTTTTAGACATTGCTTCTAAGAAGGTCTCAAATAACCATACAAAATATTCAATCGTTATCATATAAAAGTGCACCTCCAAATACAATAGTTTCTCTATGGTGATTGAGACCCAAAAATACTCCAAGTGGCCTTGCATCTCTATACATTGTATCAAACGTTATTACATTATCGAAGAGGCTATAGTCAATGATCATTCTTGCATCAGCCTAAAAGATATTAGTAATCAACTCTTCACAGTCCAATTGAGTAGCAAAATAATATGAAGGATTTTCCTTAAGTTGACAATTGAAATATCTTCTCAAGCTAGCAGCTTCCCCATGCTCCATGTCTCTCTGTCGCTTTGTGCATAAATAGTTTTTATGATCTTGCTTGGTAAAACCAAGATTATCATATCCACCAACTTGCGTACAAAGAAGCTCATAAGATTGCTTTAATCTTAATCCTGATTCATGTGCCAAATCAATTTCAATAGCATGAGTTGTAGCCACTTTCCGTTGTGATGGCATCATGTGTACAGTTGATGGAAGGCGGAGATAGTGGTTATGCTCAGCAATAAATTCATTCACCACATATTTTTTACTATCTCAATTAAGTACAATAACCAAATGTGCTTCACAACCACATCTTGTTTCCGCTCGTGGATTCTTTATATTTTGATCTCTCTTGTCTTTGCCTTGAACTCCCTCCTTCGCGCACACAAATCTCCTTGAAGTAACCACTCCAGTCTTTTTACATTTATTTAACGTACTCTTTTCTAATGCTAAAACCAGCCTTTCTGCCATATTCATTATAAAAATCATATTCAATCTCATTTGCTTCAAACTCCATCCCTTTAAATGAGGTAGATTCCATGGGCACATTAGAAGGAACATGTATTCCCATCATTATCCCTAGAAAAAATTGACTATAAATTTATTATAACTTTCACCTATGAGTAGTAGCCAGAGTAAAAATTGACCAAAATAGAGATTATGTAAAAAAATGAGACAGAGTAAAAATGAAAGAGTAGCTAGAGTAAAAATGAAAGAGTCATTGGAAGTAAGGGAAAATTTGGCTGCTAAATGAGCAGTAGAGTTGCAAAATCTACTAATCCAACTAAAATTGCAAGAAACAAAAGACATAACCAAGTCTCGAATGTCAGCAATCAAATGGGAAATAGAACAGGTAGAACAGGGACCATTGGTGTGGATAGACCAGGCAATAAAATATGCCATATACTGATAAAGATTCAATCTTTATCTAAAAAAAAGATTCAATCTTTATCTCAAAAAAATTAAAAAAAATACTCCAAGAATCATCCAGCCATTATAAAGATTCAATCTTTATCTCAAAAAATTAAAAATAAAAGTTCAGATAGACTCTAACTTGCATCTAGCCATCAAAACAACAATATAAACTCACCAAGACAACAATATAAATGCAAAAAAAAGAGATGGACTCCAAGAATCATCCAATCATTATAAAGATTCAATCTTTATCTCAAAAAATTAAAAATAAAAGTTCAGATAGACTCTAACTTGCATCCAGCTATCAAAACAACAATATAAACTCACCAAGACAACAATATAAATGCTAAAAAATGAGATGGACTCCAAGAATCATCCAACCATTATAAAGATTCAATCTTTATCTCAAAAAACTAAAGATAAAAGTTCAGATAGACTCTAACTTGCATCCAGCCATCAAAACAACAATATAAACTCACCAAGACAACAATATAAATGCTAAAAAATGAGATGGACTCCAAGAATCATCCAACCATTATAAAGATTCAATCTTTATCTCAAAAAACTAAAGATAAAAGTTGAGATAGACTCTAACTTGCATCCAGCCATCAAAACAACAATATAAACTCACCAAGACAACAATATAAATGCAGAAAAATGAGATGGACTCCAAGAATCATCCAGCCATTATAAAGATTCAATCTTTATCTTAAAAAATTAAAAATAAAAATTCAGATAGACTCTAACTTGCATCCAGCTACCAAAACAACAATATAAAGTCACCAAGACAACAATATAAATGCAGAAAAATGATCAAACATCAAATAAGATAAGCATAAACGAGTTTTATGGATATACCTCTATTTTGGCAAGATAGAAACAAGATGTGCTCTGAACTTGTTCTCTGAACCAATCTACAAAAAACAGAGATGTGGTTATTCTCTGAACCTCTGTTTTGTGCACGTTTGGTTTTCACTTTTCCCTCCTAAAAAGTTTTTTTTTCCAGTAGAATTTGTCCGGTTGAGTTAAACAACCCTCTAGTTTAAGTGTTTAACCACAGTTAACTGTGTGTTTATATTTTAATTGATGTGACACGTTTTTTACCCTTGATAGTTTTCAAAAACATCTTGTCCGTGAATTGGACACTCTCCATTTCAAAGGGAAATTGAGAGGATCCGGTCGCACTCACTTCACTTGGGGGGGGGGGGTGAATGAATCATGCACTAACTCATCAAGTGGGGACCACCATCCCATTCCAAAAACTACGTTGCCAATCTCTGGGCATTCGACACGTGGCAACTGTACCAACGCTAGCGTAGTACTTGGTCTTTTTTTTTTTATTAAAAATAAAATAATAAGAGATCAGTGTTGTGCAACTTGGATGGTTGGGTCCCACTTCTTGACACATGACATGCCTCTTGTTGGGGGGACCACGTGCTTCACGCATACTCCTCGCCTATTTAAGGTCACCCAGTTACTTGTTGACTTCTTTGCAAATTAGACCGTAGTCAAACCAAAAAAAAAAAAAAAAAGCAAAACTAGCTTTTTAAGTTTCTCTCAATTTCATTTCAGTTCTCTAACTTTTAGGTTTATTCAATTATGGGTTTTCAATAAAGATATTCAGGGTTCAAAATTTTATTTTCCTAACTATTAAATTATCAAAAAAGAAAAAGAAATGAAATAAGACTTCTGTCTAATGACTCTAATTATTTAGTTTACCTCCACTATTTATACAAATATCCACAATTAATATAAACATATTCACATTTTAAAAAATAAAAATACATTTAAAATATGAAAGTGAATATTAAAACCAGGAGAAATTCTTAAGTACTCTTGGAGCATGGAAAATGATGCCCCCTCCTCTCACATTCATATGGGGTCCATTCATTAAATTCATGGTGGAGTCCCTTATAAATGTGAGAGGAGAGAACATCATTTTCTTAGTACTCCGGAAGTACTTAAGAATTTTCCAAAGTGAAAGTGAGAGTATCATTAGATTCATTACCCTTGATTGATGAGCATACAATAGCAAAACAAATAATGGTGGGCGAGGTAAGAAACAAGCGTGGGAAAAAATTATAAGGCGCAAGAGCAAGCCACGGAAGTGGAAGTCCAACTACTTTCAACAACTAAAGATTGAGGCAACTAGGATAGAAAACAAAGCAATGTTAAAGATATCAACATGGTGGAGGCTGAAGACCAACCCCGCCATCAACTAAGTATCCTTAATTGAAAATGCTAAGAGCTTGGGAACTCTTGGATAGTTTAAGGCTTAAGCCTTCTAAGATTTGGAGAGGGCACACAGTTTGACATTCTATTCTTGATGGAAACAAAGATGGATGCAAAAAAAAAAATTTAAGTTCAGTTACAAGGGACCTTTTGCTGTGGCCAACAGAGTACGTGACAATCACAATTTTTTTTTTTCCACATCACACAATTTTTTTTCCACATCTCATGGCCCAGTTTGAAACTTGCATGTCATGCCCAGAAAATAAAGTAATAAACCCAGCTCAAATTCTAGCCCAATCCGAAATCAACAAATCTCCACTCTTTAAAATCTCAGCCCAATCGGCCCAATAGTTTTTCTCAAGCCCACTTAACCTCGTACCCAAAAACAAACAACTAGCCCATTGACATAAAATTTCCACAAAATAACACTTTCACCCCCAAACCCTCATAAATTGCATTTTTGCCCCTAAGTCACCAGAAACATTCTCTCCAAACTAAGAGAAACTATTCAAACTCTTCATGTATCTTTTTATTGCATGTGATTTTTGAAAATCCAATTATTAGATTGCATGTTCTTATTATATTCTTCATGCTTGTAAAATTTCAAAGAGATTAAGATCAATAACAATGTCATCAATGAAATATTTAAATTTCACGTTTTTGGTAAAAAATTATGCACAAGACATAAGTTTATAAATCAAATAGTAAATAATATCTGATTTGAACGAAATTTAACATGTATGTTAAAAACATAAAGAACATGTAATCCAACAGTTGAGCCCATTTGGTAATGTTGTTCTAGTAACCTTGTTTGTATTTTTTGGAAATACGTGTGGGGTGAAAAAGTGTGTGAAAATACGTGTAATATTATTTAAATATTGAAAACTGTTGTTTAAAGCACGGTAACAAACGAGTCCTTAATTTTCAAAATTCATATTTAATAAAAAGATATATGATAAGATTAGAAGTTAAAAAAAAAAAAAAAGTTTGGACTTTGAACCTTGTCCAAGGTCACTAATTTCCTTTTCATTTCCATTAAAATTAATAAATGAAGTGTCTTTTGTAATAATTCTGTCAATAAATTCACATGTTGGTTGATTAGATTTGCATGATATTCTCTTTGGAATTCACATGTTTATTATGCTAATATGTTTATCTCATCATTGCCAATTGCAATTTATTTGATATATTATGTTCATGTCATTTCCCTCTTGGATGTGTGTGTATCTTCATGCCATCTCCATAGGTGGTATTGAAGGTCATCTATCCCACAATAAAAGGCTTGATGTTTACACCACTTTTAAAGAAAAAGAAAACAAAAATTTTCTAAAACCCTTGGAGGGTATTTTACAACAAAAACTTAAAAGGATTTCAAAAACCTTTTTCTAAAGAAATAAATCACTTTTCCAAAAAAAAAAAATGACAATTTTCACAAAATAATTTTCAAATGGTGCTTGGCCCATGGCTTTAAATCAATTAAGCCCATGGCCCATCAAAAAAAGCTGACGAATCCCCCATCCCCTAAGCACCAATCATTTCATTAGTGTTTTATTTTGCAGTGCTAAGCAATAAACTTCTAATGGAGTGACTAAGTGAGATAGATTTCTTGCACTTAGAATAATTCATCTATGCATGCCTAATTGTATTTTCTCACGTGCAAGTACATAGTATCTTGTATGCTAGTACCTAGTATTTCAAATGTCATGCATTCTCACATGCACACACATTTTCACATGCTCACATGTATACATATCCTGTTGAGGACTCTTTTTTCATGCTACATGACATTACTTCATTGGAAACCCATGCCACATCAACATATTATTGAATTTTGGGTAGATATCCTTTAAGGCCCAAAATAAGCTTATATTTTATCCAACTACATGGATTGGGCTCACATGGCCCATAAGTTACTTATTTCAAGAGGTGGATTCATGGCCCACATTTCCTCTTCATTAATTAGGATCATAACCCACAGCATCATCAACATTAACATATAGATCGAGCTCAAGCAATGAATCAAAGTTCACGACCCATATTACCTCTCTCATATTCATGGAGAGCGGCTTCTCCAACAAAAGCCCATACTTACACAAAATGACAACAAAGCTCAAGGTACGTCATCTCATCTTCGGTTCATGATCCAAGCTCATGAGTCTCTTTGGGGAAACTTTGGGAGTCATGGTTTGGAGAACTAAAAGGTATGTTCAGTAAAGTTCTAGCAGTTTAAAGTTAATAAAAGAAACATGTTGATTGGCCTGTCTTCCATGGTTTTAAAAATTGGTACGGTCAACAAACCGGAATGGAGAGTGGTTCTCGGTTTTATGGTCGGACCGAGGTCGATCAATGGTCGAACCAATGATGTCATAAATAATTATAAAATATAAATGAATAAATTTATAACTAATATTTTAAATAAAAAATTAAATTAAATAATAGTAAAACATTAAACCTTAACTTTAATTTATAAGAAATGATATGTCCACAACATTTTCAGAACATTTTTACAACAAATTCTAAGTGGCAAGTTGTTACTAGTTGTTATTGTTAGGGCAAAAAAGTAATTTTAGTGTTAAGTTCAAATTTGAACTAATAACAACAAATCACTTATGATTTGTTGTGAAAATATTGTAAAAATATTGTGAATATAGCATCTCTCTTAATTTATATATTAGACAACAAAACTTAAGCCCACTACAAAAATTATTATAGTTATTCTTTCATTTTTTAAATAACAAAAAGCCACTAGAGTGAGTAACAATATCATTTCCCAATATTTCTTTTCGAACACATATCTACCATTATTGCTTTACACGTTGACCGTACCACACTCCATTTCTTTTCCACCACATATCTACCTTTAGTCCTTTACACGTTGATACTCTAGTAACTCTCCACCTACCACATATTTTGAAATCTTACATCCACACTTTGTTTTTTGTTTTTGTTATTCATCTTTTCCAACTTCACTGTCCTCTCTAGATTCCAAAAAAAAACTTCATTGTTCTCTCCTGGTTAGGCACTGATATTTTGGTTCTAGTTCATTGTGGCTTGCCGAAATTTGTCCAAAACTAGAGCACATTCTGCCTCCGCAAGGTCATTGTACAGAGAGGTCAAAAAAATGTAAGGGAGGTTCGAAACGGCGGAGCAAATGGCGTCAAGCTCGTCCCTTGAGCTGCAGTACACCACCACTGGGATGCACCAATGGGAAGTTGGGCTTCCTCAATTGTGTCAACTCATATATAGTAAATCTGATATTTCTGGTGTCAATGTGGGTGTCTTAAGCTTCACAGCTGTAGACTTAACAGCATCTTCAAGGTCAAAATCTCTCGTCTTCTTAAATCTGAAACAAAATCTCTTATCTTTTTTATTTTTTATTAGAAACACAGTGGCTGAAGTGTTTATGAACAAAACAACTTAAAGCCAGATTAACCGTACTGGTTTCCGTTTTTTCGGTTAAACCAAAGGTTTTGGTTTTTTCTTAATTTTCGGTTTTTAATAATAATTGGACTAGATTGAGGTTCGGTTCTCGGTTGAACCGATTGAATCGGCCGGTCTGTTTTTTAAAACCATGGTATCTTCTCCAACTCCTTGAACTCTGACGAGTCAGTGTGTAATAGGTAGCATATAGTAAGCCTCTCTTATCAAATAAACACTTAAAATGATAAAACTCTCCACTGCTCTTTGAGTAAAACTTAATACTTGTCATATAACATATACTCAATATCTCTAGCCATCTAAATGCTGATCAAATAACTATTCATTCAATCTCCAGCTGTTCCTATACAAATTTGGAAACCTAATCATATTATTATACATAAATTATATTACTATTTTCAGCTGAAATCCAATAAGTCACAACACAATGAGACATTGACTAGATCTCTAAAGCTTCATTAACTATTAATTAATTATTCTATTACTTATGAAAGATGTATAGTAATATAATTTTGAACCAAAAATATAAATACCCAAAAGAGGAAACATTTCCAGTAGAACACCAATAGAATGTTTAGCACTTAACACCTAGCTAAAAGTGACATCACCTTCTATTTAATGCTTAATCCTAGCAGCTAGCTACTATAACCAAAATAGCAAGATATCCTTAAAATAGATCTTACAATTTTCAGCCAAATTCATGAAATAAATGCTGAATATTTTCCCTAGCAGCTTGACATCATCTAGCTGACTTCATCTACTTCAGCCCCAAGCAACAACTGTCTTATGACAGCTGTGGCATCTTTTTCTGATAGCTAGAATAGCTTTGTCAAAATAATTGTGACAGCTGACCTAACAGCCTTAACATTACTGAATTTCCTTATTTAGCTAAAAACCAAAACCAACTAAAGAAACTATATTTTTTTTGCTAAAATCCTTTCCTTTTTTTGCTGATATTTCCTCCAACTGATATTACCTAAAATAACAATAACTCCTTAAAGCTGAACATACCATTTTTAGTCAAATCCTAGGATAAATTGTCTGAAAATTTATTGCTAACTGTGATAGATTTTGGTTGAGATTCTTTGCTAAGTACCCCTTTAAACTCAACTATAAAAAAATCCCTTCATCAACATACCAAAGCACACCAATAGAGAAGAACAACTCTCTCATAAACTTTTCTATTTTCCCTATCTCTCCAATTGTCTTCTTAAACTCTTAATGAGGTTATGAGCTTCTGAGATATTAGTTTCCTAATTAGAAACTAATTTCTTTAGCCTTTAGCTCACAAATGCCCCTCATATCACTACTCATAAGCCTTTATCCAACATCCAGTAGAAAATCTCAACAACATTGCTAAACAAACTACAAGAGTTACACCGTGTGTAGACCGTAGATTTGTAATTGATTTACGCTCTGTTTGTTTCAGCATCAACATTTTCTAGAAAATTGTTCATTTTTCAAAGAGCATTTTCTAAAAAACTATATCATTTTCCAATGTTTGGTAACGACCTTGAAAATGAGCTTGAAAATGTTTTCTGGTGTTTGGTATGCAAATTTTTATTTTTATTTTTTATATTTCTTGTGTAATTTAAAACATATGTATTATGTAAACCAACTAATGTAATCAATATAAATAATAATAAAAAACCAAGAATGAATTTGGTTTTTATACTAAAATTTTGACAATAGATATAATCAAAATTAGTTGTCAAATTTTCATGATCTCTACCACTCATCTTGCTCATATATATGGACAGAAACGTCCACACACACACACACATACACATACATACATACATACATACATACATACATATATATATATATATATATATATATATATATATATATATATATCAACCATTTGTCTATATACATAAAATTGATAAGGGAATACATCTTTAGTAAGTACAGATAGCAATAATTTTTAGTTGTTTACTTTTTTTGCTGGTATACTAATTGTCTACTATGGTCAACCACAAGTCTTTAATATTACTAAAAATTATATATTCATATAATGTATCTACATAATATATCATCACTATATAATATCTGCATAATGTATCTATCAACGAAAAAGATTATCCTATGTAAAAGCAATTTAGAGCCATATAGGTACTGTGTTTAAAATTTTTGTCTTTTACTTCATTCATTCATTCTTTCTTCTTTTTTATTTTTTATATTTTTATTTTTTTTAGCACTTTTAAAACTTTTACTTGGAATCCATCAAACCAAAAATTTCTTAGAGAAAAAATAAAATCAAGTTTGAAATTCAAAGTAAAGAATTGGGATTTTGGTAGAGAGGAATGAAATAATTATCGCTGCAAATATGTTCTCTTTTGCAAGTTGGTAGAGAGGAATGAAATAATTATTGAGTAATGAGGGAAAAAAAATCTACTCAGAGAACTGTGTTATAAAGGGGAAGAGAAATATGGAGAGAGAGAGAGAGGGAGAGTGAGGGAGAGAGATCTATGGAAAAGGAGAGACCAGAGTTAGTGACAGTGAGAGTGTGAGGAAAGAAAAAGAAAATGGAATAGAGAAAGAGTGAGGGAGCGTACTGTGAGAGAGAGATTGTTTTCCAAAAACTTCTTTTGGAAAACAACCTATAAAAAAAAAATTTATTAGGATTTTTCATTGACTAAAGATAGTTTTTCGTAGACCAGTTTTTTTTGTGCTACCAAACATTGGAAAATGTGAAAAATTACCTTTACATAAAGTTTTTTAACAAAACAAACAGAGCTTAATATTAATTTGGACTTGAAAGTGAATATTGGGTCCATTCACCAACGGCTACATCCAATGATTGAGGCCCAATGTTTTGAAAGATTCAGCTTGTAGACTGATTGTTTAAAATAATGTAATCTTAGCATGGGTTAATTTGACCCACTATGGCCGATGGCCCATCCTCTGGAGAGACAACACCAATTAATGGCCCAATTTGTTTTTAATGAAAATGGCCCAGAAGAGTTTTGAACTGCGAAATAACAGTAACCTTACCTTATGGATGTATAGATATAACCCACTATGGCCGATGGCCCATCCTCTGGAGAGACAACCCCAATTAATGGCCCAATTTATTTTTTAATGAAAATGGCCCAGAAGAGTTTTGAACTCCGAAATAACTATTATCTTAGAAAGGATGGATAGATAAATGTTTGGATTTTTACGATTATTATTTTACAGGAGTTAGTGAATATCAAAAACTTATTACAAGAATAATAATCTTGATCTGCGCGGTAATATCGTTTTGAATCCATTCAATTTGAATTGAAAATTTTTCCATTATATTTATTGTGATTAACCCATTTTTTAGTAGGTTATATATTCACTTATGTCGTTTTCTTAATTTATTTATACATATATAATGCATTTGTTTTTTTTTTTTTGAGGGGTTATATAATGCATTTGTTAGACACAAAAAAATGTCAAAATTATTATTGTTATTATTTAATAGTATATAAAGTATAAAAATCATAATTTTTTTTTGATAATTTAATTTTTTTAATATACAGAACATCCTACTCTTGGCAAAACACGAAATACATAACCAAAAAAAGATGCTAATGTGGAGAGTGAGGCAGAATATAATTACATGCATGCACTATGCAGTAAGTTTTATGTTGTGGACAGGAAATTATGGGTAAAAATTATATTATTTGAAGAAAAAATAAATATTACACTCATCGTTAATTTTGCCATTTTTTTTATACAATATAGAAATTCCACTCTAACTTAATTTAAGTATATACGTGCATAAAACTTCCTTCTAAAAATTTGAACCCTGACTCTTGTCTCTCACACCCCACAAGCTCTTATATTGTGGAGTGACCATCACGCAAAGGTGCATAGTGGTCACTAAATATTTCTGTCATTAAATTATGTAAGTAGTAACAAAACCAAATTTTATTGAAACTTGAAAGCATAAGTTGAAACTCTCTAGAAAAAAAAAAGATTGAAACTTGAAAGCATAAGTTGAAACTCTCTAGAAAAAAAAAAAAATTGAAACCATAAATGACCTACGTTATTCAATACAGTGGGAGAGGTGTTGGGAAAATTGATTTGTTTATGAAAACGTCGACCCCATTTTCTGTATCTAACAGCTGATATATTTATATCATCATTTATAATTGAGAGAGGTCTTAAGAATTTGGATGCATTTTATGGTGTTTAAAACCCACTCTATGCCTTCCATTTCCATATCCCAACAAACAAAAACTAATTAGACAGCACTGAGATAACAACGGTAGGAAAAGGTGACATGGTTGCAGCAGCTGAAGAACATTAAAAAAAAATTCCGAATAGGCAAAGATCCAGATCCCTGGTATGGTGATATTTATTTTTCTTTTATTTGAAATTTCTCTTCACGAATTGTTAGTTTCTTCCCCTAATAATCTTTTGAAACTTAAAATCAACTTTCTCGATTAAAAAAAAAATGATATTGCAAATTATATTTAAAAAAAAAATCAAGAATATAAAAGACTCAGGCATAATGTTCATGAAGCCTAGGCCTAATAAGAAAGTTGGTTAGGGCCTACTACATTGGCCATCATATGAGGATTTTTATCTGAATCCTCTATTCGATAGTTACATCGAGAGAGATTGGATTTGACTCTAAATGTTTGATGTTTCTATTAAAAACGCCAAAAAAATACAAATCAATGGAGCTATAAATCTTTTGGTATGCCATCATGTAAGTTTGATTTTTCAGGAACACTTTTTCTCTCTCGCGTTTTAGAACGATCTATAAGGTTTGCCTCCTTTCCTATAGCATGTGATTCATTGAAACAAAATCCCGTACTTTTTACTTCCTATAATCTCTTTATATATTATATAATATATAAGCAAATGTCCGTTCATAATTCAAAAACTAATATTTATTTTCTCTAAAAAAAACTTAAAAACCTATAATTCATTTTTTATTCATATCCTATATAGCAATTTCCTTTAAAAATCTGGATGCTAATTAGATTAAATAAGGGAACTGTCTTGGGTCCAATACTTTTGTTTATTAGACCTGTTAGAATGCCAACATGTGTCAAACTTTTTCCACATGTTCACATCCTAATGGGTTCCGTGCACAAGTTCACTAAACCCAATCCTTCTCCGTAAATGAGTAACTTGCATTTAAAGCACAAACCATATGGTCCCGTAGTATCAATTAATTTTATTCCTCCAAACAATAAAAATAACAAATAGAATATCAATGTTGATATTTCTAAAGTTGGATCAAGCCCTTATTGAGAAAAATAACTCAAAAAACTTTTCCCTTGTTTTTAATTTGATCCGCTAATTATTAATTGTGTAAATTTAGCATTGATTTAATTCAACTTTAAAATTCAAGCTAATATGATGCCATCTTCCTTTTTTGTTTCGGTAAACTTAAAACAAAAAGAAAGAAAAAAAAAATCTTAAACTTGGGGTTAAAATGTTAGGAGCTTTATAGTTTTATTGATTGGAAATTTCTTATATTTCCAAGACATCCAAGATTCAACTTCTCTCCCCCCCCCCCCCCCCCTTCATTATATATGCTGAATTATTATTATTTTTTTTAAATTGGGGTTAAATTCAAACTGACCCTCAATCTTTTGATTTAACAATAAAAGCCCCTGAATTTTGATTATTCTTTTATTGAAATTCCTATCTCCCTTCCTTGAGAAAAAGCACTAAGAAGAAAAGAAAAGAAAAGAAAGAAAGATTTAATTAAATTTTAATTTAAACAAATTTTTATTAGAATATGTTCTAAAATTATTATTATTTGTTTAAAAATGGAATGCAGGGAGATGAAAATGGAATTGATGGAATAATAAACAATAGAAATTAATTAACTATCTTATCTCTTTATTCTTTGGATACTTCAAAAGAAATGAATATAAAGAACAATAATCTTATTTGGGAGTTGAATGAAAATGAATCTTGTTATGTCACTTCTTTAATAAGATGAGACATTGAAAAATAAAAGGTGCTTATTCGAAAAATAGACACACAAAAAAGTATCATGAGAATTAGTAAAAATTTATTAAAACAGATTTTTTATGGAATTCTTTTTTTTTTTTTTTCACTCTTATTAAACTCCTAAACATGGGAATAAAAATAGAATTCTTTTTCTTTTCATTCTATTTAATGTCTCTTCATTCAAACAAGCTATTAAGGAAAATAGTGTAAAAATTGTCATTTTTTTTAATAAACAGTAATACTTATTAGAGCACATACGAAAATAGTAATATTAGTGTTTTAAACTGGGTTTATAATACATTATATAACCAGAGTATAACTACAAAATGACCTGATTTTTGTAGTTGTAAACTGGAGTTATAAACAGCGGACACTAGACAAACACAATCAATATGGGATAAACATTCCTATTTTTTTTTAGTAAATAGTAATACTTATTAGAACACACATAAAAATAGTAATATTAGTATTTTAAACCAGGTTTCTAATATATTACATAACCAAAGTACAACTACAAAAGGGCCTAACCTTTGTAATTATAGACTGGGGTTATAAGCGGACAGTAAACACACAACCAATGTGGGATAAACATCCCTACTTTTTTTTTTAATAGTAAACAGTAATACTTATTAGAACACACACGCAAATAGTAATATTAGTGTTTTAAACCGGGTTTATAATACATAACCAGAGTACACTAGACACACACATTGAAGATGGGATGTTGACAGCACATTAGCAATCACTTTTCAATAATTTCATTAAGGCTTTACTCTTTGACAAATCTTGGTTCGGTTGGCTTGATTTCAGTGTTTTCCAAACACTCCATGTACATAATCATTCACCCATGTTTCCAAAAAAAAAATTACTAACCCATATTATTTTAAGGTTGATACTTGTTGCATACTCTACATATTATAATTGAAAATATGATTTTAAGTCATGTTTTAAGTGTGGGTTTCAGTTAGTTCAACTGATAAAGTCTCTGATGGTTGTATAAGAGATCTGGGGTTCAATTCCCACCTACACTAAAAACTGATTGATGTCTTGGTCTGATGATAAAGAACTATCATTGAACGGACGCCATAGGTTGAAACTATCTTTAAAAAAAAAAAAAAGTCATGTTTTAAGTTATAATGGACCATGTGTGAAACAAAAACTGCCTTTATTTTAATAACATACTTGATTAAGGAATATATAATGCATATATAATTGAAACCATTGACTTTTTGTTGACTTATTCTAGTGTTGACACATAACAACTTTTGAAAGCCCATATCTCTTAGTATTCTTATTCCTCATCATAATATGTCATTAATAAATAATTTCATATAAAAAATAATAAAAAATAAAACACATATTACTAACTATCACAATTATCAAATTATATAAATAAAATAGAAACAATCGCATTTGCTTAAAAAAATTACTTTGCATTGTACATATTACTTACTAGTTTTTTTTTTTTTGTGGGTGATAAGTAGATTACTTACTAGTTACTATATATATTGCCTTTTATAATTTATTTATTCATTTATTTTAGGTTTGCAATGGGAAAAGGAACTGTGGAGTTAGTTTTAATGCTTTGTTTGGTGGTTGGAATGCTTGTGGGTCAGTCTACCGCGGATGATATGAAACGTTGCTTTGACAATTGCGTCAATAAATGTTTAAGAGGCTTATTATTTACTCGTGTTGGTAATTCTGGCTCGTGCTACCCCAATTGCTCTAACAATTGCCGCATGTATACCGAAGTTTGTATCTTCGGTTGGTGCTTTAAAATAAAAGCTAGATATCTATATTAAAAGCTTTTTTTTTTTGAGAATGTTTATTAAAAGTTGGACTCCAAATTTGGTGAATTCACAAAATGACGAAACATGTATTTTTGCCAAAACCTATAATAATAAATAAAACACGAGTAATCTTTTAGAGTAATGTAAACATACAATACTATATGGCAAACAACGATTTTGTACACGTTATAAATATTGGACACATCATAATGAATTCCTTCAAATACTTCTTTAAAATGATGCTTCCTTTTCTTTTTTTTGGTAAGCCTGGAGAAATTTTATTAACTACGAAAATGAAGAGGAGCAAAAATGCTCATGCAAAGTGCCCACAGCATCAAGGCTAACCAACAGCGCCACATCAGCTTGGGGATTGATAAATTACAAAATCTTGAGAAAGTAAAGCACCTCTCCTAGCAAGGGCATTGGCGCACTTGTTTGCCTCCCTATAACAGTGTTGGACTTGAACTCTTGGAATTTTCTGCAACCCCTCTTTGCAATCAGCCAGGATGACATCGTTACTATTCGAATTCCCCTCATTTTTTTTGAAGCATGTCAACCACTATCTTAGCATCCTGCTCAATCAAAACATTAGGAAGACATAAATCAATACAAAGCTTGAGCCCATCCCAAATGACCCACAACTCAGCCGTAATACTAGTGGTATGTCCAATAGCTCTGGCATAGCCACTTACCCAATCTCCATGAGAGTTTCGGATGATACCGCCTCCACCTGCTCTACCTAGGTTGCCCATTGAGGAACCATCAGTATTCGGCTTAACCCAATCATTTGGGGGAGGGAACCACCGCACTTGAATGGGGATTATGGAACGCCTCACCCTGTCGTTCGGTCCAAGGTATGCAAATTCAGCAACTTTAGTTAGCGTCTCTATCATTAAAGAGCTGTAAGTGTTGTGGTTATTGAATGTCACCCGGTTCCGCTCAAGCCAAAGAGTCCAAACACCAAAAAAAAAAAAAACAATACCCCATCTAATACCTGAAGCTGATTTCTAATGTGAATTGCAATTCAGTCTAGCCAATCCGGAAGAGTTGCATCATAAAATAAATTCTGATGGAGGGGAGGAGGAAAAGAATCCCAAAAAGCACGAGCTTGTGGACAATCCCTCAAAAGTATTAAATAATTGATTCTGAAGTTATACCACATAAAGGGCAGGAATGTCTTGGAAAAAATGGTTTTGCATCTCATACAAAACACACAGTGAAAGCAACAAACACAGATCTACTTCATTCATAAGAGATAGCATGTAACCTTGAATTCTAGAATAAAGAATAGAAAGCGTACCTTAATGCAGTAAAATTCAAAACCAAGACTTGAGAATACCTTTAATCTTCATCTCAATTCCATATGGTGCTCAAGAAGTGTGGTCTCTCAATTAGTCTTTATGTACGTTGATTCTCAAATAAAAATCATTCTTTTCTTCTTGAAGAGAAAAACTATTTTATTTCTTTTCATCGCACGTACATTCTAACTACCTTGGTAGTTACTTTATTTAGTAACTCTTATTAAATAAAAATTGATTATCTAATTGGGTTAGCCTTTTAGGCCTACCCAATTGGGCTTTAATTTGTGGCTTGAGATGGGACTAAAGGGAACAAATAAGACTCTAGCTCTAATGAGCCTTGGACTTTTCTATCAACTCTTGACAAGTCCAAAGTTATCATTAATTATATTTAATACCACTATATAAATATAATTGCACTCTAGGCTTTATTAATAAATTATATCCCAAGACTCTAATAATATCAGTTGACCCCTCCATGAAATATCCATAGTGAACAAAGTCATAATAAACTGTCACTTTGTAAACAACTATTTTATCCTTGAGTACCCAATTTAATATTTTAGTTATTCACATTTATTGAAATCCAATTTCAATAAATATAAGTTTTAGTAACTCCTTAATAAAGTAGGTACCCTGAATAACCAGTTTCTATTAAACTTATCTCAAGAGGATATTTCGTGTCTCTACAAAAAGAGATTATAGAATCCATCTTGAGAATATGTGTTCCCTCAACACTATGTGTAGTTACCCAACATATTGAGGTTTTGACCGTGAATATTAGATTTCACTCCTGATATATCAAAATAACCTACATTTCATGATCGGATTCACTACCCTCTCAGGATTAAGAGTTTATGAAATTAGAAGTTGTGAGATTAATTATTCGGATGACAGTTATTGATTGAATAATTAATCTCACAGCGTTCCAGTTTAATATGTCTTAACTCTTAAAACACATCAACACATCAATTAGAAGTCTCCACTTCCTTGATAAAGACAAATCATCTTAGTTGATGTGTTAAAGTCTTCACAGATAAAACACCCAATTTCATCACCGATCACGAATTACATTTTGAGTTTACAAGGAACTTATGACTTACATCTTTTGTAACTAAATCATATAAATCACATACAATGTATCTCATGGACTATGATAATGTCCTATTAGTTGATTTATAAATAGTCTCATATAATTAAACAATTTAATTATTTATAACAAGCCAATAAATTGGATTTTAGGGCACAAACCCTAACAGAATAAGGAATGCTTAAGCCCCTGGCAGCAAGTACCTTTCTAACAAGTATACTATTATGAAGACATTGCCATAAACATCGTATTTTGGGCAAGGCGGCTGACTTCCAAACCCAATTACTTGAAAAGATCTTATGATGGTGAATCTCTTTGTCCATAACCGCAAGCTTGTATGCTTCTTTAAGATAAAAATCACAATTTGGCGAAGAAAACCATGAAAGCCAATCCATACTAGCTGCTGCCATAGGGAAGGGGGTGGCTTTTATTTTTTGTTTAATAGTGAAAGGGATAGGAAAGGATAAAGCCTCAAGGTTCCAAAACCCCGCTTGATAAACATCTTTTATAAGAAGAGAATCCTCTCCTCTTTGAAATGGACCTGCTACCAAGCCTCTCAAGGCCCCATCATTCAACCACTTATTATTCCAAAAGGAAAGGGAGCTTTCCATACCTATTATCCATTTAACTCCTCTCTTGAAGACTACCACTCCTTTGTTAAGAGCTATACAAGTAGGAGAGCAAGTCCTGGGCTTGAAAAGGTTCTACCTTCTTCTATTAGTGTACTTGTGAGCAAGGACACGGACCCATAGGGATTCTCTATCCTTGTGAAACTGCCAATCGAGCTTGGCTAGTAGAGCAATGTTCCTTGGCTGATTGCAAACCCAAGCTGCCATCACTTTTAGCTTTAGTGATTTTTTTTCTAGCCAACTAAGTGAAGTTTCCTTTTGTTTTCCGTTGCACCCCAAATGAAAATTGCAGCATAATTTGTCAACGCTTTGAGTAATTTTGGAAGGCAGTGCCATACATTGCATGGTGTAATTTGGTATTGTGGAAAGGGTTGCTTGTGTCAACACTAACCTCCCCGCAAAAGACAGCAGATGGGTTTTCCAACCTGCTAGACGGCTTTGAACATGCTCAACCACATTCCCAAAGTCCTGAGGGATCGTTGTATGCTAAAATATTACATAATTCCTCTCGTCTTTGCTGTGCAACATTTGGCGAGAAGAAGACCCGAGATTTTCCATCACTAACCTTTTGTCCAGAAAGACCACAGAAGGTATCTAGCACATCCCGAACAGCCCTACAATTCTTAATATCTGCCTTAGCAAAAAGCACAAGATCGTCTGCAAAAAAAAAAAGATGGGAAAAAGTCACCCCACCCTAGAAGCCGAGATAGGGTCCCACAACTTAGCTTCACATTTTTTAGAAATAAGAGCCCTCAATACTTCCATACATATGAATAGATAAGGAGAAAGGTGGTCCCCTTGCCTTATGCCCCTAGAAGGTTGAAAAGGGTCCAATGCATCCCCATTGAAAAGCATAGATACGGTGGAGGAAAAGACACAACTCATGATAAGCGAGATAAAGCGGCTCGGAAACTTATAAAGGGAGAGAGTGTCTCTAATGAAGCTCCACTCAAGGCGATCATAAGCTTTTTCCAAATCAATTTTAATTGCCATGCATCCTTCCCTACCTTTCTTCTTTGACATGGGATGGATTAACTCTTGCACAATGATTACATTATCCACACCCATCCGTTTAGGGAGAAAAGCTATTTAGAGGGGGGAAATTAAATAGCTCAATGCTGGGTGGATGCGGGTCACGATTAATTCAACGATGACCTTATAACCGTGTTGCATAAATAGATGGGGCGATAATTACTGAGAGATTCTGGGTTGTTGCATTTGGGAATGAGAGTTCGGTTAAGGTACTCAAGAATTTTACCAGTAATAAAGACTTGTTTAATTTCAACCTTGACCGAATTCCCCACAACCAACCAGAAGCGGTGGAAAAAACCTGCATGGAGTCCATCAGGTCCAGGGGCTTTATAAGGCTTGAGGGATCGCAAAGCATCAAATATTTCCCCATCTGTGACAGGAAGGTCAAGCTTGATTATATCCTCAACTTTTAAGCTACATCTCTAAAAGGGGGGTTGCCAATCTCTCCAAGTGGCACAATCATGAGAAGTAGTGAAAAGATCCTTAAAACCTTGCCGGATGAAATCAACTATCTCTTGCTCCCCATTCAGCCAACTTCCTGATCGATCTTTCATGCTAGTGATTCGATTTCTTCTTCTCCAAATTAGAGTTGAATTATGAAAGATGGCCATATTTCTATCCCCCTCAACCACCCATGTAATTCTAGCTTTCATTCTCCAAAATTCTGCTTCTAAATTTTCTATGTTAGACAGCTCTTGAAGCAGGGACTTCTCAAGATCAATCAGAAAATTACTTGGATTAATCCTTAATGCCGTTTGCACCCCTTTAACTGTGCCTCACCGGAGGTGACTGCAGCTTTTGGTTTTGAAGTAGCAGCGTCAAGCGTCTTGTAGAATTCCTCTGGAAGAGGACCAGGTCGGTGCAGAGGGACATGCTTAGGAACTGGAGCATTATTCTCGATGATCTCACATTCATAGTCATCGGGAACACCCCATGGATCCCACTCTGCAATCCAACACAATGCAGAAAACAAATCATAACAAATTAAATTTAATCGCTCATCATGAATAACAAATGCAAATTAGAGGTGATAGGCTCCATCATTTTAAGAAAAGGTTAATCAAATATTTTAATAAATAAACTCACAAATAAGTTGGCCCCAATAGGACACTTGATAGGCAAGGCTAAAGTACCCTTAGATGGTCTAATTTGACTGGACCCAGAAGCAAACAGATAGATGCTAGTGATCCAGACTTTAAAGCAACATACTATTAACGATTTGGTATACTACAAGGAATAAGCCAATTTATTGAACACACAGTTATCACAGGCAAGTACATTGATCAGTAACAATATATTGTCACCTATTCAAGCAGAACCTCTGCAGAAAACTAATCTAACCCTTTGTGACTAAGTCCAAAAATTTGGATTTATCCAAATCCTTGTGTTAATTACAATGCCACAAACCCTCAGGGTTTAAGATTTTGTTCCAAATAAAACGTGACTTCAATTTCTAGCTAAATATCAGTCATTCATCAAATGGAATTGAGTAGGATACCTGAGTGATGAGTCACTCACTAGTTTCCAACTAGGAGGTTAATAAAGACTCTAGCAATGAATAATTGAGATTATAGAGAAGCTTTTCCACTTAATTCAATCTAACTGCAAAACAATATAATCACAGAGCAACAAAGAGGAGCTTCTCCACTTAATGCATTTAAAGTGTATCATCAGCAAATTAAAAGTAAGATAAAATACACAAAACTCGAAAATGCCCCCCTAAGTCCTAGAAACAGATGCTATAAATTTTGGATTTCCCCTTAACTTTGATATTTTTCCAAAACCTTGCACGAATCTTCTCATCAAGAACATTGATTCCTGATAAGACCATCTGAAGATGAAGCCAGAGCCCCATCCCAATTTGCTTTACAATCATCAACATGTTTACATAGAAAACAGCAGATTGTTTGAGATGAACACCAAACTAGGCCATCAAACCAAATCCATTCACCAGGGGCCAAGATAAAACTTAGAAACTCTCTTAAGAGATTCTATCCAAATCAGCCATCAACTTTCATTGAATTTGCAATCTGAAGAAAGAAAATGATATTGCTCTTTCTCCTCTCAACTACCTTAGCTTAGTTGTGCATTTAACTTTAAATTATTGTCCCAAACTAGCACTTCTTCTCTTCGCTATAATTTGAAGGAACTGTTATATCAGGACAGGAAGGTTATGGAATTATTATACAATCAAAATGCATTCAACTCAAACATTCTTACAATTCTATGGTGCTTAACTTAATTTCTGAGAAAATACCAGAAATCCTTCATCCATTGCTTCACATTCTAGAACAAGGAAATAACTCACTTAAAGGCACATTTCCAATTCTTAAGTTGCAAAAGACCTTGCTTTACAAACTAAAACTCCTACCCAGTTGCACACTTTTTGTATAACTGACTTAAACGGTACTTGCTTCTTCAGTCCTTCCACAAGAATGGGTGGAGGTGAGATCATAGGTTCATAACCCATTGGGTGCGTGTGCAACTTGCCAATCAAAAACTAATCCTTTCTCTCCTCATTTATCTCTTCATTGTCTTCAACCTAGTCATTACTCATGACCAAACTGAAAAATTAAGGACGAACAAATTCTTTATGAACCTAATGTAACCATCAGGCTTAGCCTGTACACTCTTTTTCATTGATATAATAATTAAAAAAAACAACAAAATACATAAAGCTCACACTTTTCATTTACTTTCCCTCATTTTCTACCATCCTCTAAACAACTGAACAGAAAATGAAAAAGAACCAATACAAATCAGAATAGAACAATAATTTCCAGCTTAAGTTTTAGCTCTAAAAGTCCAATATCCCACATTGCAAGACAATCTAAAAAACACCTTCCCCCAATTAATCTCTAATTTATGTTCATCTCTCACTCCCATTTTCTCAGAACCCAAACAATTCACAAACTAATTTTCATCCTCTTTTCCTTTCTCAGCAATTAAATAAACCAAACCACACACCAAAACAACAAAACAAATTACACTCCACCTTAAGTTTCAGCTCTCAAAGTCCCAATGCCCCACATTGCAAAACAATCTAAAAACCCCATCCCCCCAAATACCCATTTTCCTCTTCTTTTCTTCCCCCCCATTTTCCCACCACCCAAACACAACACAGACTAATCTTCATCCTCATCAACTAACCGTTCCTTTTCCTCAATAACTTCAACAAACCACACACCAAAATAATAAAATAAAAAAAAACAAACAAAAATCCAAGAAATTCAACACAAACAAAAGAAGGTATTAGTAGTACGTACCGATCATCTTGCCAATGAGAGTGAGTTCATCTTGAGCCTCCTCGATGAGCTCCTCGACCTGGCCACAACCGAGCTTCTTCTCGATGAGCTCCCAGTCGGTCTCTTCCTGACACACCTTGAGCCTGTGGCTGGTGAAGCTCTCCACGGCCTTTCTGTAACCCTCGTCCTCCGGCACCGCCTTGATCTCCTTCAGAGTTTTGGTGTACAAACCGATCAGAACCTCTCGCGCGTTCGGCACCACCTCCAGACCCACGATCCCAGTCGTCTCTTTCACCTTCGCCAATAATGGCCGTCCGATCGCCCGCAGGAACATCCTCGTTTGTAAACTTGTGTTTTGTACCTAACCAACTGTCTCCGGTGGTAGTGTGTGTGTGTGTGTGTGTTTGGTTTTTGATGTGAGAGAGAAAGAGGGAGAAATTGGGCGAGTGAGAGAGTGTTGGGAGAGGTTGTGGACTGGTCCGGTTCGGTTGGATTTTTACTGTGACTGCACTACACGCTCTTACTCTTTGCCACCTCATAATTGACCTCTTAAATATAGAAAAAATAAAAACTTTAATTTTAATTTTTTTTTAAAAACAACCCACATTTTACCAAATTAATCCCAAAAGAAATTGTGCAAAAATCCATTTTGCTGTGATAAGTCGGCAATCATGTAGATTAGGAGAAATTATACAGTTCTCTGTTGGATTATATTACTTGTCTATCATTCTACTAAAAGACTCTCATTTGTTTAAAATCTCTGAGTCAATAATCAATTTTTATTTTAAAAAAAAAAAATTTAACTCAGCAATTATAAACATGTGGAAGTCTTTTAGTGGAATGGTAGACTACTTCACTTAGACACAATTGAACCTAGCTTTATAAATGCCTATTTTAGATATGATTTGAGATAATGATAAATAAAATAAAATAAAAATTGTTGAGGAAATTGTTTAATGAAACTTAGTATAAAATAAATAATCTGATATGAAGTGTTTTGAAAAAAAAAAAATTTGTGTGTGTGTATATATATTCTTATGCTAAAATAAACCAAATTTTATTTTCATGAATTGATAAATGTTTTTTTAGGAACGTAATTTTTTGAATAACTTTTGTGCTACAAGTTCTATACTGAGTCCTTCTATACTGTTTAGTCTTAACCATTAATAAGTGCCTGTTTGGTTGGGCTTTTAGGACCCAAAACGTAGCTATTACATAAAGTTGGCAGTGGCTGGGCGTTTGGTGAAGCCTAAACGCAAATTTTAGATAAAAGTTGCGTTTTAAGGCAAAGGCAAAAACGTTGATTTCTGAAATGGTGGTCTGAAGGTCCATATCTCAAACGCGCATCAACGTTTTCAGCTCAACGGATAGCTGAGACCTAAAATTACCGAATCACCCTCTCAATCTTCTTCCTCTTCTTCTGCTTTCTTCATCTTCTTCTTCGTCTTCTCTGCTTCTTCCTCTTCTTCTGCTTCGTTCGTCTTCTTCTTCGTTCATCTTCTTCTTCGTCTTCTTCTTCGTCTTCTCTGATCTGTGTGTGTGGGTGTGTGGGTGGGTGGGTGGGTGTGTGTGTCTTCGTCTTCTTCTTCGTCTTCTCTGCTTCTTCCTCTTCTTCTGCTTCGTTCGTCTTCTTCTTCGTTCATCTTCTTCTTCGTCTTCTCTGATCTGTGTGTGTGGGTGTGTGGGTGGGTGGGTGGGTGTGTGTGTCTGGAGGAACTGAAGATAAGAAGATCAGGAGATAAGGATGAACAAAAGATGTGGGGGAGAAAAAAGTGAAAGAAAAAAAAAGAAAAAAAGACCAGGAGATAAGGACGAACAAAAGATGTGAAGGAGAAAAAAGTGAAAGAAAAAAAAAAAGAGTTTTTGGGTTTGGTTATGCAACGTAGAAGAAAATATAATGAGTAGGAACACAAATTATTTTACAATTTTTTTTTTTTAAAGTTGTGATGTTATAGAGTATGTAGTGGAGAAAAAATTATGGGTACTAGAACAACTTATTTAAAAGATAAGTGTTAATAAAATTTTATTTTACAAAGATTAATTTTAAATTAGTATTGTGAAAATATTGTGACATTTTATTATATCTCTAAACTTTTTAAGTTAGTACTATTTTTTTTATAGAAAAAAATAGTACTATAGACATAATATTTTTATAACAATTTCATAATAAAGTTTACATAGTAAGTTGTTATTAGTACTCATCTAGACCTACTAGTGACATTTTTTTCCCCCTACTATTAACAACTTGTTATATAAACTTTATTGTGAAATTTTTGTGAAAATATTGTGTCCATAACTTGCATTAAAAGAGATAATTAAAACAAAAAATTCTTTTTATATAGACATTGTCCTTTTTAGTAATTTACCCTTCAAACTGCCACTTTTATAAGTGCTAGCCAAACACTAAGTTTTTTCAAAAAACACTTTTTAACAGTTTTTACCAAACACTCAGCTTTTAAAAAAATCACTTTTTCATTATGCACTTTTTAAAAACTCAACTTTTTCATTATGCACTTTTTCAAAAAGCCCAACCAAACTCACCCTAATAAGGTTTGTGGCCTTGTGGCCCATCGCACAAATTTCTAAATCAACCCGAAATTTTACATAGTTTAACAATTTAAAGGTTCAACCATCAATTTTTAATTATTTAGGAAACAATAATTTAATAAGGTTAGTGACACGAGAAATTTCACATTTGTTTACCATAATTGTTAAAGGTGGTATGTTTTGATTAAAGTTCAATAAAAGAAGTATAAATAATGGATGTTTATCAAATTATATTGTACGAATCACAACCTATCATCTTAATAAATTATATATATTAGTAATATTAACATTGCTCCTCTAGAGGAAAGCATCCTCTCATATGGTTGGGAAATTAGTTGTGATTCTAAACTTGTTGATCAATGGTTAAATAAAAATTTTACTCAGTGTTGACTATTGAACCACCAACAGTAGAGTTTGAGGCCCTATTACTCTTTTTTTTTTTTTGTTGTTGAGAAATGAGGCCTTATTACTCAAATCTCTAATTTTTGTTATATTTTTCCAAACCCATATTTCTTTCGTACCAAGCCAAAGTTTTACGTAGTTTAATATTTGAATGTTCTAATACTATTTTGGAAACAATAAGTTAACAAGTTTAGTGATAAAAACACATTACATTTTTTACCACAACTTTTAAGGTGGTATATTATGATTAAAGTTCTTTAAAAGTGATATTAATAGTGGATGTTTGTCAAATTATAATTGTACTAATCACAACTTTTCACCTTAATATATTATGAATTTTTTTAAAAATAATTCTAGCATCGCTCGTCCAGATAAAGCATCCCCTCGTAGTAATAAAATAAATATTAGTATTCTATAAAGGTAAAATATGAAGTTCTCTACGAAAAAAAAATATATTTAAACAATTAGTATCTATCAGTCTTTTAATTCACGTTAATGTATGAATGGTTGAACAATAGGGCTCAAATGATAAGCCAATGATATTGATAAATATTTTTATCTTTTTGGCAGTATTTGATGTCTTGGACTTGAACTCCATCTTCCTTACTAATCTAAACATACAAAATGTATTGTTGTGCTCATAGCAACCACTATATTTTCTATAAAAAAAAAAGTACAAAGCTAAACATTTATTTTCTTGTAAATATGATATCATTTTGTTAAAAAATGAATTGTTATTCTTATTTCATGTGATGAGATTTTAAATAATGGGTCATGCTAATGAATGCTCTTAGGTCATTGGTTAACAATCCATTTTATGAAAGTTTGGAAAATGAAAAAAACTGTCAAAAAATTAATTGCTTTTCTTTCTTTCCCCACAAAAACTTTATTTAAATAGATTATTAAACAATGTCCTAAGGGTATTCGTTAGCATTTCCCTTAAATAATATGACATTGTTAAAAATGGGTATACAAAAAAGATTCCTCAATCATGATCCCAATGTCATGTGCTGAGAGCGAACACTAATGCAAATATAGTTATTTTCAAAACCCATAAATAGTAAAATTAAAAATAATAAATTAATCCATAGAATTAGAAACTTAAATCTAAATAACATCACCCTAACGCTCTGTTTGTTTCAGCATCAACGTTTTCTGGAAAATGGTTCATTTTTCAAAGAGCATTTTCTGGAAAACTATATCATTTTCCAGTGTTTGGTAACTGTAAGTGCACAATTGTACCCAGTCCTAAAAACAAGTGTTGGGCTCGGGCCCAATGAGTCTTATACAATAAACTTGTAGAGAATGGATTTGAAGTCTAGGTTCGGGATGTTGGAAGTTTGATTAGCAGACTAAAGTACCACAATCTAAACAAAAGGTAAACAAAAATGACAAAGAGATCTCCTCGGACGTAAGCCGAGGACAATGTGTGCATATATATTCTCTTTCTATGCCAAAGTTTACAATTCTTAGTTCCTATTTTCTCTCAGTAGAAAGTGCAGAGATCCCCCTCTTCTTTCCTCTTTCGTTTCCTTATATATTTCTTCTTCACTGGTTCATCCACGTGTCATACAAATCTTTCCCCTAGATACTTGTCCCATCCATCACCTTTTTGAAGTCTTCAAATAATAGCAGGGAGGCTGAATCCTACTGTTCAGAGGTCATTTCCCCATTAATGTGGCCAGGGAGGTAAATGCAGGACCTTTAATGGGGTGGTAGTAGCTTTTTCCTTAGATATTTCTCATGTGTCTCTGCTTCTAAAGGGTGCTTGGATCAACCTCTTACCCACCAGTTCTTCTAGAGTTCTGCCTCTAACCCATTTAGCAAGTCCTAGGGTCATTGCTGGACCTGTCCGAGAAGACACTCCTCCTCGGACAACTTCTCAGACCACTACAATGCGGATTGACTTGTGGGCCTAGAGGCCCTAATCAAAACAGACTGGTACTAACCGGTCAAACCCAAAACCCAAACATTTATTCGAGAGTTTTTACCCCCACAGTAACGACCTTGAAAATGAGCTTAAAAATATTTTCTGGTGTGTTGGTATGCAAATTTTTATTTTTATTTTTTATATTTCTTATGTAATTTAAAACATATATATTATGTAAACCAACTAATGTAATCAATATAAATAATAATAAAAAAACCAAGAATGAATTTGGTTTTTATACTAAAATTTTGACAATAGATACAATCAAAATTAGTTGTCAAATTTTCATGATCTCTACCATTCATCTTGCTCATATATATGGACAGAAACGTCCACACACACACACATACATACATACATACATACATACATACATACATACATATATATATATATATATATCAACCATTTGTCTATATACATAAAATTGATAAGGGAATACATCTTTAGTAAGTACAAATAACAATAATTTTTAATTGTCTACTTTTTTTGTTGGTATACTAATTGTCTACTATGGTTAACCACAAGTCTTTAATATTACTCAAAATTATGTATTCATATAATGTATTTACATAATATATCATCACTATATAATATCTGCATGATGTATCTATCAACGAAAAAGATTATCCTATGTAAAAGCAATTTAGAGCCATATAGGTACTGTGTTTAAAATTTTTGTCTTTTACTTCATTCTTTCATTCTTTCTTCTTTTTTTATTTTTTATATTTTTTTAGCACTTTTATGTGCAAAAAAAAACTTCTACTTGGAATCCATCAAACCAAAAATTTCTTAGAGAAAAAATAAAATCAAGTTTGAAATTCAAAGTAAAGAATTGGGATTTTGGTAGAGAGGAATAAAATAATTACTGCTGCAAATATGTTCTTTTTTGCAAGTTGGTAGAGAAAAATGAAATAATTATTGAGCAATGAGGGAAAAAAATCTACTTAGAGAACTGTGCTATAAAGGGGAAGAGAAATATGGAGAGAGAGAGAGAGAGAGAGAGAGAGAGAGAGAGAGAGAGTGAGGGAGAGAGATCTATGGAAAAGTAGAGACCAGAGTTAGTGACAGTGAGAGTGTGAGGAAAGAAAAAGAAAAGGGAATAGAGAAAGAGTGAGAGAGCGTACTGTGAGAGTGAGATTGTTTTCCAAAAATTTTTTTTGGAAAACAACCTATAAAAAAAATATTTTTTTATTAGGATTTTTCATTAACTAAAGATAGTTTTCCGTTGACCAGTTTTTTTTGTGCTACCAAACATTGGAAAATGTGGAAAATACCTTTACAGAAAGTTTTCCAGCAAAACAAACAGAGTGTTATTGGTTAAAAAAATAGCATTAAATGCTAATTGACTTACACCTCATTCACTTAATTAATAGCAATTTTGTTTCTCTCTCCTTATTTATTATTTAAAACATTTTACATATATTCCTTTTTTTGCCAATGACTTTACAAATATATTTGCAATACTTTTTTTTTTCTTCTTCTTTTAAGCCAGTCATACTCTTATAGTCTTATTAATTGTGAATATATATCATGTCTCCTTAAAAATAAATAAATGGCTAAGTGTTGTTTAATGAGATTTTAAGTAATAAGTTTCTCAAATAATAATTAACACAGGTACTTTTTTTTTTTTTGAATGACTTTACAATTATATTTGCAAATCTCTCTTCTTCTTTTTTGGGTGTGCCTGAGTCTGTAATGCTCATGTCATTTTCTTTTCTTCTTTAAGCCGGTAATACTCTGTTAATTGTGAATATTTTCTTTGCCTTCTTAAAATAAAATAAATAAATAAAAATTGTTGGGTAATATAATTGTAAACACATATCCACGAAGAAATCTTTTTATTAATTAATTTTGGCTTTTCAAAACTCAAACGGAGGAAACATTGGCCATGTCTACCATGCATAACTTTTAAAAATTGGCAACACGCCAACACATGTTATATGTGTTTGCATGATCTTTATATTATACAACTTTCTTAATCCAATAAGACATCCTAACATGACCTTGCTTAGCTACTAAGTTTTTATCTAACCTCATAAAAGTAAACCCATTAGAATATTATCATAGGATTTTTCTTGAGGATGACAAAATTAAGAAACAAGTTTGGAAGAAGTAATCAAAATCATTGAAGGCACAAATGGCAATTAATGGTCATTATATTTTTTCTCACTTGTTTGTATACCATTTGTGTGATAAGACTATAAAAGTATTACAAAGAAGAAAAAAAAGGGTAGTACGAACTCAAAAAAAAAAAAGTATTGCAAATATATTTGTAAAGTCATTGGCAAAAAAAGGAATATATGTAAAAGGTTTTAAATAATAAATAAGGAGAGATAAACAAATGAGAGGTGCTACGTCCACAACATTTTTACAACAAATAATAGGTGGTTAGTTGTTATTGGTTCAAATTTGAACCTAACACTAAGATTACTTTTTTGCCCTAACAATAACAACCAGTAACATCCTGCCACCTAGGATTTGTTGTAAAAATGTTGTGGACATATCATTTCTCTAAACAATATTGCTATTAATTAAGTGAATGAGGTGTAAGTTAATTAGCATTTAATGCTATTTTTTTAACTATTAAATCTATTTTTTGAAGAAATTTTAACTATTAAATTAATTACAAATCTACAGTTTACAAATGGTGTAACTTGAACCCATCTCTTATATATATATATATATATATATATATATATATATATATATTACACTCATGCAAATGTGAACGTAGTACATACTAAAGTGTAAAAATTGAAAAAAAAAATGTGTACATGGCGCATGCAAATGTGAATGTAGTATATACCAGAGGGTAAAAAATAGTGTCAAGCAATATTTTTCCTTTTTAAGTATATCATACTGCCTAATGGGGACAAAAAACTTACATACAAATTTTTTTGTGCTCATTCTAGTATTTTAGGCTATTTATAGGTGAACAATTTTAGAGGATACTTACTAACTTGACATAAAAGATATAGCTTCAATGGCTCTTGATACCATACCTTTATGGCTTCCTTTTCTCCTTGTTTTCCCTCTTCTGTTGCTCATGAAAAAAAAGATAGATGAGCGGAGTTCAAAGAACCTTCCACCAAGCCCTCCTAAGCTCCCTATTATAGGTAACTTACACCAACTTGGTGTGTTACCCCACCAATCTATGTGGCAACTCTCCAAGAAATATGGCTCTGTAATGCTCTTTCAACTCAGTGGCATAACAACTGTCATAATATCTTCTGCTGATGCTGCAAGAGAAGTCTTAAAAGTTCATGATCTTGCCTGTTGCAGTAGACCTCCCTTAGCTTGCTCTAAAGTTTTTTCCTACAATTATAGGGACGTGGCTTTTTCACCTTATGGTGATTACTGGAGAGAGATAAGGAAAATATGTGTTCTTGAACTTTTTAGCGTGAAGAGGGTGCAGTCCTATCAGTTCATTAGGGAAGAAGAAGTTGCTTTGTTTGTCGATTCTATATCTCACTCTGCATCTTCTGCAACCCCTATTGATCTTTCTGAGAAGCTGTTTGCCCTCATTGCAAGTATAACTTTTAGGATTGGTTTTGGTAAAAGTTTCCGCGGGAGTGGTTTAGACAATGAAAGGTTTCAAGCAGTGGTTCATGAGGTAATGTCCATGATAGGAAGCTACAATGCATCTGAATTCTTGCCCTTCATGGGATGGATTATAGACACTTTATCTGGTAGATTTAAAAGGCTTGAAAGGGTTTTTCATGAGTTGGATACTTTATTCCAACAGGTCATTGATCTCCATCTTGATCCTGAGAGGACAAAACCAGAGCATGAAGACATTATCGATGTGCTACTGTGAATTGAAAGGGAGCAAGCTGAGTCTGGCGATACTGCTCGGTTCACAAAACAAAACATTAAGGCAGTCCTCTTGGTAAGTTGCCAAACTTTTACTAATCCCATGGTTTTTTTTTTTTTAACTTTACTTATCTTAGCAAATTAGCCCATGTTCATCTACTTACCTGTTACTATATTTGTTTATCAGAATATATTTTTAGGTGGAATTGACACTGGTGCAATTACCATGATATGGGCGATGGCAGAGCTTGCTAAGAACCCCGGATTGATGAAAAAAGCACAAGATGAAGTTAGAAGTTTCATTGGAAATAAAGGGAAAGTCACTGAAAGCGACACTGACCGCTTTCATTATCTAAAGATGATAGTTAAAGAAACTTTTAGATTGCATCCTCCAGTGACTTTACTTGTCCCAAGAGAAACCATGTCACACTTTAAGATCAATGGTTATGACATTTACCCAAAAATGTTAGTACAAGTTAATGCTTGGGTAATAGGACGAGATCCTAAATATTGGGAGAACCCAGAAGAATTCATCCCAGAAAGGTTCATGGATAACTCCATTGATTATAAAGGTCAAAATTTTGAGTTATTGACATTTGGATCTGGTCGAAGAGCTTGTCCTGGGATATATATGGCAACAACAACAATTGAGCTTGCACTTGCAAATCTTTTATATTGTTTCAATTGGAAATTACCTGATAGGATGAAAGAGGAAGATATCAACATGGAAGAGGCAGCTGGTCTTAGCCTTACTACCAATAAGAAAACAGCTTTGAACCTTGTGCCAACCGCATGGTTTTAAGATATTAGTATATGTCAGCACTCTTCCTCACCCTTTCTTCTCTCCCCCATCTCACACTCCATTCCAAATATTATGACATGCTAAATGGTGGCCAATTTGCATGTATGTTTTGGCTTTTGCGATTGTGGTTCATTTATCCTTTCTTATAAATAAATGGTAGGAATTGAAAGATAATTTGTGTTTGTCGTTATTACCTGTGGCGGTGTCATGGAATACAAAACCACTATTTCTATTCCATTTTGTTATGATGTATTCATTTTATTTTACTTATAAAATAACTAAAATTTAAAAAATAAATAAAATAAATAAAACACATGACATATCACAATCGGTAGAGTATAAAGTATTTTTGAGACTGATAGTTTCTATTCAGTATTATGAAGGATTGGCATAATTATTTCATTCAATCAATTGTTTTGGACAACGGAGCAGAGGCTAGGCGAGCAAATTTTCTTTACACTCCAAACTGTATGGAGAAAAAAAAGGAAGAAAGCCTCACTTTGAGCATATTACAATTTATATTATAAATTTAAATCGACTTTAATGTTCAAATGTTTGATCATGTATGGTGGCAATGAAAGGTATGTAGAGGGAATCTTTCAACTCCAACATCAAAATCAATGACGCGTCCCACCAAATCATATTACAAAGAATTTTTTCTTACAAGATTACAAATTATTCATCATCAATTTCATAACATGAAATTGTTTTATGCATACTGTTAGGACATATGTGGTTCACTTGATAAGAACATATGTCATTATTTTAAATAATTGGTTAATCTTTTGACAAAACGCACTTTACTTGTAATTGGGTAGATCTAAGATGCTTTTAATACTTCAAGAAATAAGGTTTCAAGATTAAGTGTTAAAGTCATGCAAGTCTGTCAAAGAAATAAGGTGAGAAGTGCTTATCATTAATTCTCGACAGCTGGCTCGATAGCTGCATCTATTGAGCTTTAAAATGTTGTTCCAGCCTCGTGGCTTGACAGTTGCTCAACAGCACCTCAACACCTCTATCTATTGAGGTTTAAGAAAAATAGATTTTCAGATTTGTTTTGATTCTAATTCGTAGATATGTCTTTGGGTCTTCTTTTCTCATAACCCTAGACATATAAAATGATTATTTTAAGGGTTGTCAAAGCAAGCACAAGATGCACAAGCATTGAGAAAAGTCTGTTCAAGCAATTTGTGACCGGAGACAAAGTTTGCCCTAGTTCATCTCTTTGTGAAGAAGCTGCTGTGTCTTTGCTCCGTAGGGTTTTGTAACTAAGCATCTTCTTGTTCTTCATTGAAAAGGAGAGATTGTCACTACAGAACAAGTCCAATTGGGTATTGGGGTAAGGGGTAAGGGTTCAACTGTAGGTTGGTATAAGGTACTGAAATTCCTTTACTTATAACCGCTTGTTGTGATAATAGTGGATTCTCGGGAGTGGTGACCTTAAAATCACCTGGTGGGGTTTTTGCCTTGAAGGTTTTCCCCATTCGTAAACAAATCACCGTGTCAAATTTATTTTTCGCTACACTTTAGTTTATTGGTGATTTGTTTGTACTACCATGTGTTTGCATGTTAAATTGGTTGATTAATTAAATTTGGCTAATTAATCAATTAACCTATCACAAGTGGTCAATACGTTTTTGGCCTATCACATATTGCTCTAGAATGATTGCTATGATTAGTGTTCATTTATGTGATTAGCTTTTATATACTACAAAAAAAACTATGTGCTCCGTACGGAGTCTCGTTTTTTTAACTTTTACATGTGAAGTATTCCTTTTATTTATTTATTTATTTTTAATGAGGTGTGTAATAATAAACATATAAACTAGTAATTTAAAAAAAAAAAAAAACTAACAAAATAGTTTTGGCATATGTACTGATTAACAATATCTATTAATTTCTCTAAAAAAAAACAATATCTATTAAGTTTTTATTTCCTATAAATGAATGCTAATGAAATTAAAAATGAGGTTGAACATCAAATAGGGATTTTTTTTTTATGAAATAAAAGATTTTGAGTTTAAATCATGTCTATACCAAAAAGAGATTTAAATTTTATTATATCTATAAAAAAATATAAGTGCTGAATTAGTTAATATGTATTGATGAGAGATGACACCATTTAAAATTTGGACCCTAATGTTAATTATCATTTTGATTTAAGTCATTCTGTCTATATGTTGTGATGATGTGTTCGTTAAATGCTGCCTCAACTCAAAACGACATATTATGAATCCAAAATTTGAAGCAAAAATGTGTGATTTTAAGTGTGTAAATTGCATACTAGTCTATATTTCATTAGCCCTCAACTTAAACAGTCTAGCTTCAAGACTATATAATTATATTTTTAGACAAGTTTATATATAGACACATAATGATAATACAACATAAATTTGAATCAACTTTAATGTTCAAGTGTTTGTTCACAAACGTATTATTAATTTTAGGTCTAGTTCATTTAATTGTCGAGTTTAAATTTAGGCTTGAATTTAACTTATTTTTAAACAAACAAACAAATATAAACAAATATTTTTTCTAACTTAAGTTCAAGCTCCTCGTAAGCAACTCGATTCATTTACGGTCAATGCCCCCTCTTGATTAATTACACCCGAATGGCCCACCAAAAGATCCTCTTATCATAACAAATTCACAATCTATCATGTACCTAGCCAAATAGATTTCCAAAATCTTACAAGCAAATCTTATAAGTATTGTATACCTTTGTAACTTGCAATATTGTACAACCCAATCAAACTTTAAAATACGTACTAGTGTAGAGAGAGTGGTCGCATTGGATCCGGATCCTCTCCATTTCCATTTGATAATGGAGAGTGTCTAGTTAAGGGACATGATGCATCTAAAATAAATCAAGGGTGTAAAAATTGCCACGTCAATTAAATTTTAAAACACTTAACTCTAGAAGCTCAATTGTGGTTAAACAAAAGGGTTGACTCAGCAAACCCATCTTATATCAATCTCTCTTCTCCATCGCTGATAGCTTTGCTCTCTCAATCTCTCTTCTCCATCACTGTGCTTCCTCAACCTTGTTGTTGCCACTGCCACAATCACCAACGTGTGCCAAGCTACCTCAACTGTGATTAAACAAAAGGGTTAACTCAGCAAACCCATCTTATATCAATCTCTCTTCTCCATCGCTGTGCTTTGCTCTCCCTCAACCTTGTCGTCACCACTGCCACAATCACCAATGTGTGCTAAGCTATCATTGTTTCTTCAATTTCATCTCACACCAGCCTAACATCACTGAACCCACTGCTCGGTAAATTTTCTCAATCTTATTTCTTCTTTATAAGCTCTGTTTGGTTGCTTGGAAAACAAAGGAAAATAAATTAGTATACTGCTATTTTTTTTATTGATTTTGTCATGTTGAGTTTGTTTTTTATTCTTTGAGTGTTTTTTTTTTTTTTAGGGTTTTGAGCTTTGGGATTGTTTGAAAACAAAATAGTTGGTGGGTATTTGAGCTTTGCAGGGTTTATGGTTTGTTTTGATCTGAATATGTTCCAAAAGGTATGAGATTTTTGGGTTGTTTTGATACCACACCTAAGTTTCTTGAGACTAGGATGAAAAATATGAAAAACAAAAACAACAAGCAAAGCTAATACTAGAAGGGCATGGGAGGAAATATAATTAATGATCAAAATACAAGCTTACTATTTTACTTAATCATAATTGTTCACTCGATTAATACACTGCCTTTTTAGGGCGAGGTAGATGAATTTTTGATTTTCAAAAATTTGAGTTGTTGGGATTCCTGAGAACCCTTTTGTGGTTGGTATTTGAAGCTCTTATAGGAAAATTAATTGAATTTCTTGGCTGTTTTTTGTGCCTCTCTTTTTGTAGATTGGTTCTTGTATTGGCCTTTTGGTTATCCATTTGGAAAGTCTGCATAATTTTTTGGACAGGTTCTGTTATTGGTTTCTCTATAATTTTGAAGAATTGAGATTTGTTAATATTGCTTGTAGGTTTCATTGATCCTAATCATCAGTAATTTGGAAGGGCCTTTGGAGCTATGATACATCCCAAAGCTTTGATATCAAAAGAACTTACATAACAAAGAAGCATCATACATTCATACCAAGAGATGGGGCAAGTTGTTTAACACGAGAAAAGTCGAAGTGATCAAGCTAAGATTGAAAATTGTAGACTTTGGATGGAATGTATAATCAAGAAGCAAGAGTTGGAATGTATAGTCAAGCAATAAGCACACCAATTGTAGAAGTTTCATGTTATTATAATCATATAATCAAAGTGTTTATTTCAATGGAATTTTTGTTATGTGATCAAAGTGTACATTTTAATAAAATTTGTTCATTTTTTATATATTAAATTCTCTTATTGTCTACTCTGTTGGATTGAATTTTGATTGTAATGCCAAGTAACTCATAGGGGTGCAACCCAAGTACATAGATTAGATGAGCAATGTAAAAGAAAGTGATTAACTGGCACCCTTACCAATTTGCAATGCAAGTACACAGTTCACATGAATGTGCATTTAACCATTATGCAGAAACTGCTTTGCACATGTTAAGGCCATTTAAATAGTGTAGTGGAAACTAGATTGCTTTATTGCAAAATACATTATATTAATTGATGGCATTGGGAAACTCCTACCTAGACAAAAACAACAACTCCTGCCTAGACAAAAACTGAACACTATTTACAGCAAATAGGGAAACCGATCCACTCCTAATAGCATAACAATTATGCAGAAACTGATCCACAATTTTGCAGAAAACAGGACAATTTGCAGAAACAGTAATTATGAAGAAACAATAATTATGCAGTAATTATACCAAACATATTCTACAGAAATAGTATTCTTTCCAAATAATAAAAAAATTGAACATTTGAATGTGACCAAATGTGACTAAGTTTTGGACCATCAAAATTCCAGTCCTAAACTAGGAAAATTACAAAACAAGAGCACTTAATCTCAACATGTGTCATAGATTATAAAACATGATCCTAAACTAGAAAAGTGGCTTGACTTTATGAACCATCTCATTCCATCTACTTGTAACACTTTCTTGAGTCAAGGGACCTCCACTTGCAACACTTCCTTGAGTCAAGAGACCTCCGGCACCATCAATTTTGTTGTTGGAGCCTACAACACTTGACATACTCTCTAAATGTGATACTAATGCAACACTTGTTGATGAGCCTCCCTGATGTGATGCAGAACTTGTAGAAGTCGACTACAAAAAAACCAATTACACATTACACATATCACAAGCTTAGCATTAAAATTATCAAATCATGCATCTAAACTATTATTAATATCAAAGTAAAATATATAACTGTAAATATCTTTACCATTAAAAGTTGTGTAAAACTAGTAATATTTCCAAAAGAGATATCCTCAGTTTTCATTTGTGCCATGATGTTATGTGCATATATTTCCTATAAAAATTGTAATTGTTTAGCAACAATAATAGTATACTATATTAACGTGTAAAAATAATATAGAATGGTGAAAATAAGGATAATTTAGAAGATTACCTCCTGCACTTTCTTTTCTTTGTTTGCTTCTTTGATGTGCCTTCCTTTGGTTTCGATATCTTTTCTATCCATGATTTCGTCCTACGCTTTTTATTACGATAAATCTCTCTTTTCTTTATCCCTTTTGGTATAATCGTAATTGAAGCACATAATTGATCTTCTTTTTCTGCAAAGTCAATGGAAGGCCTAATGATGTCTTCTTCTACATTAGCTTTGCAATTCCTAAGGTCACAAAGTTTTTTTTTTTTTTTTTCAAATCTGCAATTGCTAAACTTAGAATATTATGGCCTTCTTTAGTTTTACATGCCTCATTCATCAATTGAATATATTTTGGCCATAAATCTTGATACCGATCTACATATTCCAGTCAAGTATCCGGCTTAATGTTATGTGTTGTGCAATTTTTTCCGCTTCCATCTTTTGCATCTCTTATCCACCTCTTCATGATATATCTATTAGAAATCAACTTGATATCCAATACATCAAGAACTTTCAAACTATGCCTACATAAAATACCAAATGACTCAAACTTTCTGCAACTACAAGATAGAGTCTCATCTAATGGATTCCAAATGACTTCATATTTTCCATATTGATTGAAAACTCCAACCACATAACTATGTGTTTGACTCATATTGCGTTCTAGGATGGAAAGTTCCATCACCTCTTTAACTTTTGTCTGAAATAAATCAAACAATGTAGGCGTGTACACTGTTGCTACTTGATTAAGCATAGGAGAGCTTTTGAGCTTCAATCTTGGAAATTTATGTCTAGAGTTGTATTTTGCTTCTAACTCTTTATCCCATTTTTGATTGACAACTCTTTCAAAATGAGTGAAAAACTCTACTATATTGAGATCAGTGCGCAAGCAATCCTTCAAGTCAGCATTGAAACTCTCACTAAGCTGGGTTGTCTTCATTCCTTCAGTGAAAGTTCTCTTAACATATGCTTGGGCCCATTTTTCCTTTAATTTAAATAGATCAATTAGCCATTTATTTTCATGAACATCATATTTATCTAGCATTTCATTCCAAGCTGTAAGAAACTCATCTTCACCATTATACTCATAGATACATGCTAAGAAATCATCGTTAAATTGAGACTCATTTTTGAGTAAATGAGTGTTTCTTAGCATTCTGCCACATATGCTAACTACAAAATGCATGATACGTCTTAGGCATGACTACTTTTATTGCAGCTGACATTGCTGCATCTTGATCTGTGAAAATAGTGATTGACTTCTTTTTAGACATTGCTTCTAAGAAGGTCTCAAATAATCATACAAAAGATTCAATCATTATCATATAAAAGTGCACCTCCAAATACAATAGTTTCTCTATGGTGATTGAGATCCAAAAATACTCCAAGTGGCCTTGCATCTCTATACATTGTATCAAACGTTATTACATCATCGAAGTGGCTATAGTCAATGATCATTCTTGCATTAGCCTAAAAGATATTAGTAATCAACTCTTCACAGTCCAATTGAGTAGCAAAATAATATGAAGGATTTTCCTTAAGTTGACAATTGAAATATCTTCTTAAGCTAGCAGCTTCCCCATGCTCCATGTCTCTCTATCGCTTTGTGCATAAATAGTTTTTATGATCTTGCTTGGTAAAACCAAGATTATCATATCCACCAACTTGCGTACAAAGAAGCTCATAAGATTGCTTTAATCTTAATCCTGATTCATGTGCCAAATCAATTTCAATAGCATGAGTTGTAGCCACTTTCCGTTGTGATGGCATCATGTGTACAGTTGATGGAAGGTGGAGATAGTGGTTATGCTCAGCAATAAATTCATTCACCACATATTTTTTACTATCTCAATTAAGTACAATAACCAAATGTGCTTCACAACCACATCTTGTTTCCGCTCGTGGATTCTTTATATTTTGATCTCTCTTGTCTTTGCCTTGAACTCCCTCCTTCGCACACACAAATCTCCTTGAAGTAACCACTCTAGTCTTTTTATATTTATTTAACGTACTCTTTGCTAATGCTAAAACCAGCCTTTCTGCCATATTCATTATAAAAATCATATTCAATCTCATTTGCTTCAAACTCCATCCCTTTAAATGAGGTAGATTCCATGGGCACATTAGAAGGAACATGTATTCCCATCATTATCCCTAGAAAAAATTGACTATAAATTTATTATAACTTTCACCTATGAGTAGTAGCCAGAGTAAAAATTGACCAAAATAGAGATTATGTAAAAAAATGAGACAGAGTAAAAATGAAAGAGTAGCTAGAGTAAAAATGAAAGAGTCATTGGAAGCAAGGGAAAATTTGGCTGCTGAATGAGTAGTAGAGTTACGAAATCTACTAATCCAACTAAAATTGCAAGAAACAAAAGACATAGCCAAGTCTTGAATGTTAGCAATCAAATGGGAAATAGAACAGGTAGAACAGGGACCATTGGTGTGGATAGACCAGGCAATAAAATATGCCATATACTAATAAAGATTCAATCTTTATCTCAAAAAAAATAAAAAAAAAATACTCCAAGAATCATCCAGCCATTATAAAGATTCAATCTTTATCTCAAAAAATTAAAAATAAAAGTTCAGATAGACTCTTACTTGCATCTAGCCATCAAAACAACAATATAAACTCACCAAGACAACAATATAAATGCAAAAAAAAGAGATGGACTCCAAGAATCATCCAATCATTATAAAGATTCAATCTTTATCTCAAAAAATTAAAAATAAAAGTTCAGATAGACTCTAACTTGCATCCAGCCATCAAAACAACAATATAAACTCACCAAGACAACAATATAAATGCTAAAAAATGAGATGGACTCCAAGAATCATCCAACCATTATAAAGATTCAATCTTTATCTCAAAAAACTAAAGATAAAAGTTCAGATAGACTGTAACTTGCATCCAGCCATCAAAACAACAATATAAACTCACCAAGACAACAATATAAATGCAGAAAAATGAGATGGACTCCAAGAATCATCCAGCCATTATAAAGATTCAATCTTTATCTCAAAAAATTAAAAATAAGAATTCAGATAGACTCTAACTTGCATCCAGCTACCAAAACAACAATATAAAGTCACCAAGACAACAATATAAATGCAGAAAAATGATCAAACATCAAATAAGATAAGCATAAGCAAGTTTTACGGATATACCTCTGTTTTGGCAAGATAGAAACAAGATGTAATCTGAACTTGTTCTCTGAACCAATCTACAAAAAACAGAGATGTGGTTACAGAGATGTGGTTGTTCTCTGAACCTCTGTTTTGTGCACGTTTGGTTTTCACTTTTCCCTCCTAAAAGGTTTTTTTTTTTCCAGTAGAATTTGTCCGGTTGAGTTAAACAACCCTCTAGTTTAAGTGTTTAACCATAGTTAAGTGTGTGTTTCTATTTTAATTGATGTGGCACGTTTTTTACCCTTGATAGTTTTCAAAAACATCTTGTCCATGAATTGGACACTCTCCATTTCAAAGGGAAATTGAGAGGATCTGGATCCGGATCCGGTCGCACTCACTTCACTTGGGGGGGGGGGGGAGGGGGTGAATGAATCATGCACTAGCTCATCAAGTGGGGACCACCATCCCATTCCAAAAACTACGTTGCCAATCTCTGTGCATTCGACATGTGGCAACTGTACCAACGCCAGCGTAGTACTTGGTCTTTTTTTTTATTAAAAATAAAATAATAAGAGATCAGTGTTGTGCAACTTGGATGGTTGGGTCCCACTTCTTGACACATGACATGCCTCTTGTTGGGGGGACCACGTGCTTCACGCATACTCCTCGCCGATTTAAGGTCACCTAGTTACTTGTTGACTTCTTTGCAAATTAGACCGTAGTCAAACCAAAAAAAGAAAAGAAAGCAAAACTAGCCTTTTAAGTTTCTCTCAATTTCATTTCAGTTCTCTAACTTTTAGGTTTATTCAATTATGGGTTTTCAATAAAGATATTCGGGATTCAAAATTTTATTTTCCTAACTATTTAATTATCAAAAAAGAAAAAGAAATGAAATAAGACTTCTGTCTAATGACTCTAATTATTTAGTTTACCTCCACTATTTATACAAATATCCACAATTAATATAAACATATTCACATTTTAAAAAATAAAAATACATTTAAAATATGAAAGTGAATATTAAAACCAGGAGAAATTCTTAAGTACTCTTGGAGCATGGAGAATGATGCCCCCTCCTCTCACATTCATAGTAGGGTCCATTCATTAAATTCATGGTGGAGTCTCTCATGAATGTGAGAGGAGAGAACATCATTTTCTTAGTACTTCAGAAGTACTTAAGAATTTTCCAAAGTGAAAGTGAGAGTATCATTAGATTCATTACCCTTGATTGATGAGCATACAATAGCAAAACAAATAATGGTGGGCGAGGTAAGAAACAAGCGTGGGAAAAAATTATAAGGTGCAAGAGCAAGCCACGGAAGTGGAAGTCCAACTACTTTCAACAACTAAAGATTAAGGCAACTAGGATAGAAAACAAAGACATGTTAAAGATATCAACATGGTGGAGGCTGAAGACCAACCTCGCCATCAACTAAGTATCCTTAATTGAAAATGCTAAGAGCTTGGGAACTCTTGGATAGTTTAAGGCTTAAGCCTTCTAAGATTTGGAGAGGGCACACAGTTTGACATTCTATTCTTGATGGAAACAAAGATGGATGCAAAAAAAAAAATTTAAGTTCAGTTACAAGGGACTTTTTGCTGGGGCCAACAGAGTACGTGACAATCACAAATTTTTTTTTTCCACATCACACAGTTTAGTTTGCAAGACAACAAGGACACGTAAGTGAATTTGGCATCAATTTTCAGCATTAGTTTTTAATTTTTAACTTTTATGTACATTTTTTTCCACTTTTTTTTTTTTTCATTTTGTTCAAGGTGAAAGTATACTTTAGTACACTTTCAATAAAAAACTTTTAACAAAAAGCTAAACAATCTGTTCTCGTGATCAAGGCACAAAGATTTTCACCATTCAGTTAAGGGCATCAAAGTCAGAAAAAGTTTGAAATAGTTTTCTAACGTTCCCAAACATTTATATATGAAATGGACAATGTTTGGCTATAAAGCTGCAAAAAAAATACAATTTTGTATAATCTTGCCTAGCACTTGGTCAACCCAACTCATAAACAATAACTCATAGAGAGGTTCACCTCTCTCTTTGTTGAAATCTCGATCGATCCAACTCTCAGTTGACACTTGGGTTGACCCAATTGCTAGCCTTACTTCACTGATCTATTTTTTTCCACTTGTTTACTATTGTCTCCTTCACTCTACCTCTACTAAAAAGATAAAAACACTTTTTAATTTCCAAAATGGGGATTAAACAACATTTCTCCAATATCCAAGCGAGCCTTAACTTGTATTACAACGTATTTGGATATACAATAAATATTCTCTAGTTTCTTTTTACTTGCTTAACTTTTTAGTATGTGAAAAAAATAAACGGGTCATATAGGGTTGATCCAACTAGGTAAAATGCGATAAAGATCCTTAGGTTTTACAATTTGTCTTAGTTCAACACATTTCAAACACAAATCTATCTCAGATGAATGCACCTGAAACGAGATCATGCTCTTTGGAATAAGATTTGGTTTTTCTGTTATTTAGTTTTCTTGTGCATGAGATTTTAGAATTTTACTTTCTTGTAAATTGTTTTTCACAATTGAATTATTGAAGTTAGTTTTGGATTTAATTTGATAATATTAATTTGAAAATCTCAAGAGTCTTATTATTTAACTTACATTACCTCTTAGTTGAAAACATTTAGATAATTTTCATTTGGGATAATTAACTATATAAGAAGTTCTTATATCTATCTTAATAAGGTGAAAACTTAGGTGAAAACTTTACAAGTGTTTGGCTGCTATGGTATGCCTAGCTCATCCGTTGGAATGGAGACATGATAGAATTGTACACTCTAATGTCATTATCTAAAACAATATGAAACATGCTTAAATTATTGTCCAAGGGCCTCAATTTCAAGAATATATTGCATCCCGCTTATGGTGATTTCTGTATTCCTTTTCAGCCAAACTGACAGTAACATTTTTCCACAATCTATATTCTATAGACAAACCCACACTCATTTGAATTCTACGTTATTCTCACTCACTGAGACACTATATTTTCACAACAAAACACCAAACACAATAAATTTCAAAACCATTCATGCAAAAACGAAAAACCACAGTAGCCAAACATTCAACCCATACACCTCTATTCACAAAAACAAATCCACACGCCTCTTAGACCTTCTTTAGCCCTTGGATTAGAGAGAGAGATCGAGTTTGGTTGGGAGAATCACCTCGGTGGTTGTTTGAACTCAGTGGGTTTCGGCCATGGAGGTCCGATATGGGTTTGGGCTTGTACTAGAAAGAAAAATAGAGAGAGGGAAAGACCAATTCGGTGAAGAAAGGGAGGATTGGGTCGAGTCTTGCCTGACCCATTTGATGAGGTCCAACCCATGCCAGCCAAGTTTGAACTCAGTCCTTAAGACCAGCCCAGCAACTAAACTCCCTTGGTCTAAGCCTAGCTCTCTCATGGCCCAGTTTGAAACTTGCATGTCAAGCCCAGAAAATAAAGTAATAAACCCAGCTCAAATTCTAGCCCAATCCGAAATCAACAAATCTCCACTCTTTAAAATCTCAGCCCAATCGGCCCAATAGTTTTTCTCAAGCCCACTTAATCTCATACCCAAAAACAAACAACTAGCCCATTGACATAAAATTTCCACAAAATAACACTTTCACCCCCAAACCCTCATAAATTGCATTTTTGCCCCTAAGTCACCAGAAACATTCTCTCCAAACTAAGAGAAACTATTCAAACTCTTCATGTATCTTTTTATTGCATGTGATTTTTGAAAATCCAATTATTAGATTGCATGTTCTTATTATATTCTTCATGCTTGTAAAATTTCAAAGAGATTAAGATCAATAACAATGTCATCAATGAAATATTTAAATTTCACGTTTTTGGTAAAAAATTATGCACAAGACATAAGTTTATAAATCAAATAGTAAATAATATCTTATTTGAATGAAATTTAACATGTATGTTAAAAAAATAAAGAACATGTAATCCAACGGTTGAGCCCATTTGGTAATGTTGTTCTAGTAACCTTGTTTGTATTTTTTGGAAATACGTGTGGGGTGAAAAAGTGTGTGAAAATACGTGTAATATTCTTTAAATATTGAAAACTGTTGTTTAAAGCACGGTAACAAACGAGTCCTTAATTTTCAAAATTCATATTTAATAAAAAGATATATGATAAGATTAGAAGTTTTAAAAAAAAAAATAGTTTGGACTTTGAACCTTGTCCAAGGTCACTAATTTCCTTTTCATTTCCATTAAAATTAATAAATGAAGTGTCTTTTGTAATAATTCTGTCAATAAATTCACATGTTGGTTGATTAGATTTGCATGATATTCTCTTTGGAATTCACATGTTTATTATGCTAATATGTTTATCTCATCATTGTCAATTGCAATTTATTTGATATATTCTGTTCATGTCATTTCCCTCTTGGATGTGTGTGTATCTTCATGCCATCTCCATAGGTGGTATTGAAGGTCATCTATCCCACAATAAAAGGCTTGATGTTTACACCACTTTTAAAGAAAAAGAAAACAAAAATTTTCTAAAACCCTTGGAGGGTATTTTACAACAAAAACTTAAAAGGATTTCAAAAACCTTTTTCTAAAGAAATAAATCACTTTTCCAAAAAAAAAAAAAATGACAATTTTCACAAAATAATTTTCAAATGGTGCTTGGCCCATGGCTTTAAATCAATTAAGCCCATGGCCCATCAAAAAAAGCTGACGAATCCCCCATCCCCTAAGCACCAATCATTTCATTAGTGTTTTATTTTGCAGTGCTAAGCAATAAACTTCTAATGGAGTGACTAAGTGAGATAGATTTCTTGCACTTAGAATAATTCATCTATGCATGCCTAATTGTATTTTCTCACGTGCTAGTACATAGTATCTTGTATGCTAGTACCTAGTATTTCAAATGTCATGCATTCTCACATGCACACACATTTTCACATGCTCACATGTATATACATCCTGTTGAGGACTCTTTTTTCATGCTACATGACATTACTTCATTGGAAACCCATGCCACATCAACATATTATTGAATTTTGGGTAGATATCCTTTAAGGCCCAAAATAAGCTTATATTTTATCCAACTACATGGATTGGGCTCACATGGCCCATAAGTTCCTTATTTCAAGAGGTGGATTCATGGCCCACATTTCCTCTTCATTAATTAGGATCATAACCCACAGCATCATCAACATTAACATATAGATCGGGCTCAAGCAATGAATCAAAGTTCACGACCCATATTACCTCTCTCATATTCATGGAGAGCGGCTTCTCCAACAAAAGCCCATACTTACACAAAATGACAACAAAGCTCAAGGTACGTCATCTCATCTTCGGTTCATGATCCAAGCTCATGAGTCTCTTTGGGGAAACTTTGGGAGTCATGGTTTGGAGAACTAAAAGGTATGTTCAGTAAAGTTCTAGCAGTTTAAAGTTAATAAAAGAAACATGTTGATTGGCGTGTCTTCCATGGTTTTAAAAATTGGTATGGTCAACAAACCGGAATGGAGAGTGGTTCTCGGTTTTATGGTCGGACCGAGGTTGATCAATGGTCGAACCAATGATGTCATAAATAATTATAAAATATAAATAAATAAATTTCTAACTAATATTTTAAGAAAAAAATTAAATTAAATAATAGTAAAACATTAAACCTTAACTTTAATTTATAAGAAATGATATGTCCACAACATTTTCACAACATTTTTACAACAAATTCTAAGTGGCAAGTTGTTACTAGTTGTTATTGTTAGGGCAAAAAAGTAATTTTAGTGTTAAGTTCAAATTTGAACTAATAACAACAAATAACTTATGATTTGTTGTGAAAATATTGTAAAAATATTGTGAATATAGCATCTCTCTTAATTTATATATTAGACAACAAAACTTAAGCCCACTACAAAAATTATTATAGTTATTCTTTCATTTTTTAAATAACAAAAAGCCACTAGAGTGAGTAACAATATCATTTCCCAATATTTCTTTTCGAACACATATCTACCATTATTGCTTTACACGTTGACCGTACCACACTCCATTTCTTTTCCACCACATATCTACCTTTAGTCCTTTACACGTTGATACTCTAGTAACTCTCCACCTACCACATATTTTGAAATCTTACATCCACACTTTGTTTTTTGTTTTTGTTATTCATCTTTTCCAACTTCACTCTCCTCTCTAGATTCCAAAAAAAAACTTCATTGTTCTCTCCTGGTTAGGCACTGATATTTTGGTTCCAGTTCATTGTGGTTTGCCGAAATTTGTCCAAAACTAGAGCACATTCTGCCTCCGCAAGGTCATTGTATAGAGAGGTCAAAAAAATGTAAGAGAGGTTCGAAATGGCGGAGCAAACGGCGTCAAGCTCGTCCCTTGAGCTGCAGCTCACCACCATTGGGATGCACCAATGGGAAGTTAGGCTTCCTCAATTGTGTCAACTCATAAATAGTAAATTTGATATTTCTGGTGTCAACGTGGGTGTCTTAAGCTTCACAGTTGTAGACTTAACAGCATCTTCAAGGTCAAAATCTCTCGTCTTCTTAAATCTGAAACAAAATCTCTTATCTTTTTTTATTTTTTATTAGAAATACAGTGGCTGAAGTGTTTATGAACAAAACAGCTTAAAGCCGGTTTAACCGTACTGGTTTCCGTTTTTTCGGTTAAACCAGAGGTTTTTCTGGTTTTTTCTTAATTTTCGGTTTTTAATAATAACTGGACTAGATTAAGGTTCGGTTCTCGGTTGAACCGATTGAACTGGCTGGTCTGATTTTTAAAACCATGGTGTCTTCTCCAACTCCTTGAACTCTGACAAGTCAGTGTGTAATAGGTAGCATATAGTAAGCCTCTCTTATCAAATAAACACTTAAAATGATAAAACTCTCCACTGCTCTTTGAGTAAAACTTAATACTTGTCATATAACATATACTCAATATCTCTAGCCATCTAAATGCTGATCAAATAACTATTCATTCAATCTCCAGCTATTCCTATGCAAATTTGGAAACCTAATCATATTATTATACATAAATTATATTACTATTTTCGGCTGAAATCCAATAAGTCACAACACAATGAGACATTGACTAGATCTCTAAAGCTTCATTAACTATTAATTAATTATTCTATTACTTATGAAAGATGTATAGAAATATAATTTTGAACCAAAAATATAAATACCCAAAGGAGGAAACATTTCTAGTAGAACACCAATAGAATGTTTAGCACTTGACACCTAGCTAAAAGTGACATCACCATCTATTTAATGCTCAATCCCAGCAGCCAGCTACTATAACCAAAATAGCAAGATATCCTTAAAATAGATCTTACAATTTTCAGCCAAATTCATGAAATAAATGTTGAATATTTTCTCTAGCAGCTTGAAATCATCTAGCTGACTTCATCTACTTCAGCCCCAAGCAACAGCTGTCTTATGACAGCTGTGACATCTTTTTCTGATAGCTAGGATAGCTTTGTCAAAATAGTTGTGACAGCTGACCTAACAGTCTTAACATTACTGAATTTCCTTATTTAGCTAAAAACCAAAACCAACTAAAGAAACTATATTTTTTTTGCTAAAATTCTTTCCTTTTTTTGCTGATATTTCCTCCAACTGATATTACCCAAAATAACAAAAACTCCTTAAAGCTGAACATACCATTTTCAGCCAAATCCTAGGATGAATTGTCTGAAGATTTATTGCTAACTGTGATAGATTTTGGTTGAGATTCTTTGCTAAGTACCCCCTTAAACTCAACTATAAAAAAATCCCTTCATCAACATACCAAAGCACACCAATAGAGAAGAACAACTCTCTCATAAACTTTTCTATTTTCCCTATCTCTCCAATTATCTTCTTAAACTCTTAATGAGGTTATGAGCTTCTGAGATATTAGTTTCCTAATTAGAAACTAATTTCTTTAGCCCTTAGCTCACAAATGCCCCTCATATCACTACTCATAAGCCTTTATCCAACATCCAGTAGAAAATCTCAACAACATTGCTAAACAAACTACAAGAGTTACACCGTGTGTAGACCATAGATTTGTAATTGATTTACGCTCTGTTTGTTTCAGCATTAACATTTTCTAGAAAATGGTTCAATTTTCAAAGAGCATTTTCTAAAAAACTATATCATTTTCCAATGTTTGGTAACGACCTTGAAAATGAGCTTGAAAATGTTTTCTGGTGTTTGGTATGCAAATTTTTATTTTTATTTTTTATATTTCTTGTGTAATTTAAAACATATGTATTATGTAAACCAACTAATGTAATCAATATAAATAATAATAAAAAACCAAGAATGAATTTGGTTTTTATACTAAAATTTTGACAATAGATATAATCAAAATTAGTTGTCAAATTTTCATGATCTCTACCACTCATCTTGCTCATATATATGGACAGAAACGTCCACACACACACACACATACATACATACATACATATATATATATATATATATATATATATATATATATATCAACCATTTGTCTATATACATAAAATTGATAAGGGAATACATCTTTAGTAAGTACAGATAGCAATAATTTTTAGTTGTTTACTTTTTTTGCTGGTATACTAATTGTCTACTATGGTCAACCACAAGTCTTTAATATTACTAAAAATTATATATTCATATAATGTATCTACATAATATATCATCACTATATAATATCTGCATAATGTATCTATCAACGAAAAAGATTATCCTATGTAAAAGCAATTTAGAGCCATATAGGTACTGTGTTTAAAATTTTTGTCTTTTACTTCATTCATTCATTCTTTCTTCTTTTTTATTTTTTTTAGCACTTTTAAAACTTTTACTTGGAATCCATCAAACCAAAAATTTCTTAGAGAAAAAATAAAATCAAGTTTGAAATTCAAAGTAAAGAATTGGAATTTTGGTAGAGAGGAATGAAATAATTATTGCTGCAAATATGTTCTCTTTTGCAAGTTGGTAGAGAGGAATGAAATAATTATTGAGCAATGAGGGAAAAAAAAATCTACTCAGAGAACTGTGTTATAAAGAGGAAGAGAAATATGGAGAGAGAGAGAGAGGGAGAGTGAGGAAGAGAGATCTATGGAAAAGGAGAGACCAGAGTTAGTAACAGTGAGAGTGTGAGGAAAGAAAAAGAAAATGGAATAGAGAAAGAGTGAGGGAGCGTACTGTGAGAGAGAGATTGTTTTCCAAAATTTTTTTTTGGAAAACAACCTATAAAAAAAAAAAATTTTATTAAGATTTTTCATTGACTAAAGATAGTTTTTCATTGACCAGTTATTTTTGTGCTACCAAACATTGGAAAATGTGAAAAATTACCTTTACAGAAAGTTTTTTAACAAAACAAACAGAGCTTAATATTAATTTGGACTTGAAAGTGAATATTGGGTCCATTCACCAACGGCTACATCCAATGATTGAGGCCCAATGTTTTGAAAGATTCAGCTTGTAGACTGATTGTTTAAAATGATGTAATCTTAGCATGGGTTAATTTGACCCACTATGGCCAATGGCCCATCCTCTGGAGAGACAACACCAATTAATGGCCCAATTTGTTTTTAATGAAAATGGCCCAGAAGAGTTTTGAACTACGAAATAACAATTACCTTACCTTATAGATGTATAGATATAACCCACTATGGCCGATGGCCCATCCTCTGGAGAGACAACTCCAATTAATGGCCCAATTTATTTTTTAATGAAAATGGCCCAGAAGAGTTTTGAACTCCGAAATAACTATTATCTTAGAAAGGGTGGATAGATAAATGTTTGGATTTCTACGATTATTTTTTTATAGGAGTTAGTGAATATCAAAAACTTATTACAAGAATAATAATCTTGATTTGCACAGTAATATCGTTTTGAATCCATTCAATTTGAATTGAAAATTTCTCCATTATATTTATTATGATTAACCCATTTTTTAGTAGGTTATATATTCACTTATGTCGTTTTCTTAATTTATTTATACATATATAATGCATTTGTTTTTTTTTTTTTGAGGGGTTATATAATGCATTTGTTAGACACAAAAAAATGTCAAAATTATTATTGTTATTATTTAATAGTATATAAAGTATAAAAATCATAATTTTTTTTTGATAATTTAATTTTTTTAATATACAGAACATCCTACTCTTGGCAAAACACGAAATACATAACCAAAAAAAGATGCTAATGTGGAGAGTGAGGCAGAATATAATTACATGCATGCACTATGCAGTAAGTTTTATGTTGTGGACAGGAAATTATGGGTAAAAATTATATTATTTGAAGAAAAAATAAATATTACACTCATCGTTAATTTTGCCATTTTTTTTATACAATATAGAAATTCCACTCTAACTTAATTTAAGTATATACGTGCATAAAACTTCATTCTGAAAATTTGAATCCTGACTCTTGTCTCTCACACCCCACAAGCTCTTATACTGTGGAGTGACCATCACGCAAAGGTGCACAGTGGTCACTAAATATTTCTGTCATTAAATTATGTAAGTAGTAACAAAACCAAATTTTATTAATTCATGATTGAAACTTGAAAGCATAGGTTGAAACTCTCTAGAAAAAAAAAATTGAAACCATAAATGAGCTACGTTATTCAATACAGTGGGAGAGGTGTTGGGAAAATTGATTTGTTTATGAAAACGTCGACCCCATTTTCTGTATCTAACAGCTGATATATTTATATCAACATTTATAATTGAGAGAGGTCTTAAGAATTTGGATGCATTTTATGGTGTTTAAAACCCACTCTATGCCTTCCATTTCCATATCCCAACAAACAAAAACTAATTAGACAGCACTGAGATAACAACGGTAGGAAAAGGTGACATAGTTGCAGCAGCTGAAGAACATTAAAAAAAAATTCCGAATAGGCAAAGATCCAGATCCCTGGTATGGTGATATTTATTTTTCTTTTATTTGAAATTTCTCTTCACGAATTGTTAGTTTCTTCCCCTAATAATCTTTTGAAACTTAAAATCAACTTTCTCGATTAAAAAAAAAAAAATGATATTGCAAATTATATTTAAAAAAAAAATCAAGAATATAAAAGACTCAGGCATAATGTTCATGAAGCCTAGGCCTAATAAGAAAGTTGGTTAGGGCCTACTACATTGGCCATCATATGAGGATTTTTATCTGAATCCTCTATTCGATAGTTACATCGAGAGAGATTGGATTTGACTCTAAATGTTTGATGTTTCTATTAAAAACGCCAAAAAAATACAAATCAATGGAGCTATAAATCTTTTGGTATGCCATCATGTAAGTTTAATTTATCAGGAACACTTTTTCTCTCTCGCGTTTTAGAACGATCTATAAGGTTTGCCTCCTTTCCTATAGCATGTGATTCATTGAAACAAAATCCCGTACTTTTTACTTCCTATAATCTCTTTATATATTATATAATATATAAGCAAATGTCCGTTCATAATTCAAAAACTAATATTTATTTTCTCTAAAAAAAACTTAAAAACCTATAATTCATTTTTTATTCATATCCTATATAGCAATTTCCTTTAAAAATCTGGATGCTAATTAGATTAAATAAGGGAACTGTCTTGGGTCCAATACTTTTGTTTATTAGACCTGTTAGAATGCCAACATGTGTCAAACTTTTTCCACATGTTCACATCCTAATGGGTTCCGTGCACAAGTTCACTAAACCCAATCCTTCTCCGTAAATGAGTAACTTGCATTTAAAGCACAAACCATACGGTCCCGTAGTATCAATTAATTTTATTCCTCCAAACAATAAAAATAACAAATAGAATATCAATGTTGATATTTCTAAAGTTGGATCAAGCCCTTATTGAGAAAAATAACTCAAAAAACTTTTCCCTTGTTTTTAATTTGATCCGCTAATTATTAATTGTGTAAATTTAGCATTGATTTAATTCAACTTCCAAATTCAAGCTAATATGATGCCATCTTCCTTTTTTGTTTCGGTAAACTTAAAACAAAAAGAAAGAAAAAAAAAATCTTAAACTTGGGGTTAAAAATGTTAGGAGCTTTATAGTTTTATTGATTGAAAATTTCTTATATTTCCAAGACATCCAAGATTCAAGTTCTCTCCCCCCCCCCCCCCCCCCTCTTCATTATATATGCTGAATTATTATTATTTTTAAAAAAATTGGGGTTAAATTCAAACTGACCCTCAATCTTTTGATTTAACAATAAAAGCCCCTGAATTTTGATTATTCTTTTATTGAAATTCCTATCTCCCTTCCTTGAGAAAAAGCACTAAGAAGAAAAGAAAAGAAAAGAAAGAAAGATTTAATTAAATTTTAATTTAAACAAATTTTTATTAGAATATGTTCTAAAATTATTATTATTTGTTTAAAAATGGAATGCAGGGAGATGAAAATGGAATTGATGGAATAATAAACAATAGAAATTAATTAACTATCTTATCTCTTTATTGTTTGGATACTTCAAAAGAAATGAATATAATGAACAATAATCTTATTTGGGAGTTGAATGACAATGAATCTTGTTATGTCACTTCTTTAATAAGATGAGACATTGAAAAATAAAAGGTGCTTATTCGAAAAATAGACACAAAAAAAAAGTATCATGAGAATTAGTAAAAATTTATTAAAACAGATTTTTTATGGAATTCATTTTTTTTTCTCTCTTATTAAACTCCTAAACATGGGAATAAAAATAGAATTCTTTTCTTTTCATTCTGTTTAATGTCTCTTCATTCAAACAAGCTATTAAGGAAAATAGTGTAAAAATTGTCATTTTTTTTAATAAACAGTAATACTTATTAAAGCACATACGAAAATAGTAATATTAGTGTTTTAAACTGGGTTTATAATACATTATATAACCAGAGTATAACTACAAAATGACCTGATCTTTGTAGTTGTAAACTGGAGTTATAAACAGTGGACACTAGACAAACACAATCAATGTGGGATAAACATTCCTACTTTTTTTTAGTAAATAGTAATACTTATTAGAACACACATAAAAATAGTAATATTAGTATTTTAAACCAGGTTTCTAATATATTACATAACCAAAGTACAACTACAAAAGGGCCTAACCTTTGTAATTGTAGACTGGGGTTATAAGCGGACACTAAACACACACAACCAATGTGAGATAAACATCCCTACTTTTTTATTTTTTTTTATAGTAAACAGTAATACTTATTAGAATACACACGAAAATAGTAATATTAGTGTTTTAAACCGGGTTTATAATACATAACCAGAGTACACTAGACACACACATTGAAGATGGGATGTTGAAGATGGGATGTTGACAGCACATTAGCAATCACTTTTCAATAATTTCATTAAGGCTTTACTCTTTGACAAATCTTGGTTCGGTTGGCTTGATTTCAGTGTTTTCCAAACACTCCATGTACATAATCATTCACCCATGTTTCCAAAAAAAAAATTACTAACCCATATTATTTTAAGGTTGATACTTGTTGCATACTCTACATATTATAATTGAAAATATGATTTTAAGTCATGTTTTAAGTGTGGGTTTCAGTTAGTTCAACTGATAAAGTCTCTGATGGTTGTATAAGAGATCTGGGGTTCAATTCCCGCCTACACCAAAAACTGATTGGTGTCTTGGTCTGATGATAAAGAACTATCATTGAACGGACGCCATAGGTTGAAACTATCTTAAAAAAAAAGAAGAAGTCATGTTTTAAGTTATAATGGATCATGTGTGCAACAAAAACTGCCTTTATTTTAATAACATACTTGATTAAGGAATATATAATGCATATATAATTGAAACCATTGACTTTTTGTTGACTTGTTCTAGTGTCGACACATAACAACTTTTGAAAGCCCATATCTCTTAGTATTCTTACTCCTCATCATAATATTGTCATTAATAAATAATTTCATATAAAAAATAATAAAAAATAAAACACATATTACTAACTATCACAATTATCAAATTATATAAATAAAATAGAAACAATCGCATTTGCTTAAAAAAATTACTTTGCATTGTACATATTACTTACTAGTTTTTTTTTTTTGGGGTGATAAGTAGATTACTTACTAGTTACTATATATATTGCCTTTTATAATTTATTTATTCATTTATTTTAGGTTTGCAATGGGAAAAGGAACTGTGGAGTTAGTTTTAATGCTTTGTTTGGTGGTTGGAATGCTTGTGGGTCAGTCTACCGCGGATGATATGAAACGTTGCTTTGACAATTGCGTCAATAAATGTTTAAATGGTTTATTATTTGCTCGTGTTGGTAATTCTGGCTCGTGCTACCCCAATTGCTCTAACAATTGCCGCATGTATACCGAAGTTTGTATCTTCGGTTGGTGCTTTAAAATAAAAGCTAGATATCTATATTAAAAGCTTTTTTTTTTTTTTGAGAATGTATGTTAAAAGTTGGACTCCAAATTTGGTGAATTCACAAAATGATGAAACATGTATTTTTGCCAAAACCTATAATAATAAATAAAACACGAGCAATCTTTTAGAGTAATGTAAACATACAATACTATATGGCAAACAACGATTTTGTACACGTTATAAATATTGGACACATCATAATGAATTCCTTCAAATACTTCTTTAAAATGATGCTTCCTTTTTTTTTTTTGGTAAGCCTGGAGAAATTTTATTAACTACGAAAATGAAGAGGAGCAAAAATGCTCATACAAAGTGCCCACAGCATCAAGGCTAACCAACAGCGCCACATCAGCTTGGGGGATTGATAAATTACAAAATCTTGAGAAAGTAAAGCACCTCTCCTAGCAAGGGCATCGACGCACTTGTTTGCCTCCCTATAACAGTATTGGACTTGAACTCTTGGAATTTTCTACAACCCCTCTTTGCAATCAGCCAGGATGACATCGTTACTATTCGAATTCCCCTCATTTTTTTGAAGCATGTCAACCACTATCTCAGCATCCTGCTCAATCAAAACATTAGGAAGACATAAATCAATACAAAGCTTGAGCCCATCCCAAATGGCCCATAACTCAGCCGTAATACTAGTGGTATGTCCAATAGCTCTAGCATAGCCACTTACCCAGTCTCCATGAGAGTTTCGGATGATACCGCCTCCACCTGCTCTACCTGGGTTGCCCATTGAGGAACCATCAGTATTCGGCTTAACCCAATCATTTGGGGGAGGGAACCACCGCACTTGAATGGGGATTATGGAATGCCTCACCCTGTCGTTCGGTCCAAGGTATGCAAATTCAGTAGCTTTAGTTAGCGTCTCTATCATTAAAGAGCTGTAAGTGTTGTGGTTATTGAACGTCACCCGGTTCAGCTCAAGCCAAAGAGTCCAAACACCGAAAAAAAAAAACAATTCCCCATCTAATACCTGAAGCTGATTTCTAATGTGAATTGAAATTCAGTCTAGCCAATCCGGAAGAGTTGCATCATAAAATAAATTCTGATGGAGGGGAGGAGGAAAAGAATCCCAAAAAGCACGAGCTTGTGGACAATCCCTCAAAGTATGAATAATTGATTCCGAAGCTATACCACATAAAGGGCAGGAATGTCTTGGAAAAAATGGTTTTGCATCTCATACAAAACATACAGTGGAAGCAACAAACATGGATCTACTTCATTCATAAGAGATAACATGTAACCTTGAATTCTAGAATAAATAATAGAAAGCATACCTTGATGCAGTGAAATTCAAAACCAAGACTTGAGAATACCTTTAATCTTCATCTCAATTCCATATGGTGCTCAAGAAGTGTGGTCTCTCAATTAGTCTTTATGTACGCTGATTCTCAAAGAAAAATCCTTCTTATTCTCAAAGAAAAATCCTTCTTTTTCTCCTTGTAGAGAAAAACTGTTTTATTTCTTTTCATCGTACGTACATTCTAACTACCTTGGTAGTTACTTTATTTAATAACTCTTATTAAATAAAAATTGATTATCTAATTGGGTTAGCCTTTTGGGCCTACCCAATTGGGCTTTAGTTTGTGGCTTGAGATGGGACTAAAGGGAACAAATAAGACTCTAGCTCTAATGAGCCTTGGATTTTTCTATCAACTCTTGACAAGTCCAAAGTTACCATTAATTATATTTAATACCACTATATAAATATAATTGCACTCTAGGCCTTATTAATAAATTATATCCCAAGACTCTAATAATATCATTTGACCCCTCCATGAAATATCCGTAGTGAACAAAGTCGTAATAAACTGTCACTTTGTAAACAACTATTTTATCCTTGAGTACTTGGTTTAATATTTTAGTTATTTACATTTATTGAAATCCAATTTCAATAAATATAAGCTTTAGTAACTTCTTAATAAAGTAGGTGCCCTGAATAACCAGTTCTTATTAAACTTATCTCAAGGGGATATTTTGTGTCTCTACAAAAAGAGATTATGGATTCCATCTTGAGAATATGTGTTCCCTCAACACTACGTGTGGTTACCCAATATATTGAGGTTTTGACTGTGAATATTAGATTTCACTCCTGATATATCAAAGTAACCTACATTTCATGATCGGGTTCACTACCCTCTCAGGATTAAGAGTTTATGAAATTAGAAGTCGTGAGATTAATTATTCGGATGACAGTTGTTGATTGAATAATTAATCGCATAGCGTTCTAGTTCAATATGTCTTAACTCTTAAGACACATCAACACATCAACTAGAAGTCTCCACTTCTATGATCAAGACAAATCATCTTAGTTGATGTGTTAGAGTCTTCACAGATGAAACACCCAATTTCATCACCGACTACGAACTACATTTTGAGTTTACAAGGAACTTATGACTTACATCTTTTGTGACTAAATCACATAAATCACATACAATGTATCTCATGGACTATGATAATGTCCTATTAGTTGATTTATAAATAGTCTCATATAATTAAACAATTTAATTATCTATAACATGTTAATAAATTGGAATTTAGGGCACAAACCCTAACAGAATGAGGAATGCTTAAGCCCCTGGCAGCAAGTACCTCTCTAACAGGTATACTATTATGAAGACATTGCCATAAACATCGTATTTTGGGCAAGGTGGCTGACTTCCAAACCCAATTACTTGAAAAGATCTTATGATGGTGAATGTCTTTGTCCATAACCGCAAGCTTGTACGCTTCTTTAAGATAAAAATCACAATTTGGCGAAGAAAACCATGAAAGCCAATCCATACTAGCTGCTGCCATAGGGAAGGGGGTGGCTTTTATTTTTTGGTTAATAGTGAAAGGGATAGGAAAGGATAAAGCCTCAAGGTTCCAAAACCCTGCTTGATAAACATCTTTTATAAGAAGAGAATCCTCTCCTCTTTGAAATGGACCTGCTACCAAGCCTCTCAAGGCCCCATCATTCAACCACTTATTATTCCAAAAGGAAAGGGAGCTTTCCATACCTATTATCCATTTAACTCCTCTCTTGAAGACTACTACTCCTTTGTTAAGAGCTATACAAGTAGGAGAGCAAGTCCTGGGCTTGAAAAGGTTCTGCCTTCTTCTATTAGAGTACTTGTGAGCAAGGACACGGACCCATAGGGATTCCCTATCCTTGTGAAACCGCCAATCGAGCTTGGCTAGTAGAGTAATGTTCCTTTCCTTGGCTGATTGCAAACCCAAGCTGCCATCACTTTTAGCTTTAGTGATTTTTTTCCAGCCAACTAAGTGAAGTTTCCTTTTGTTTTCCGTTGTACCCTAAATGAAAATTGCAGCATAATTTGTCAACACTTTGAGTAATTTTGGAAGGCAGCGCCATACATTGCATGGTGTAATTTGGTATTGTGGAAAGGGTTGCTTGTGTCAACACTAACCTCCCCGCAAAAGACAGCAGATGGGTTTTCCGACCTGCTAGACGGCTTTAAACATGCTCAACCACATTCCCAAAGTCCTGAGGGATCGTCGTATGCTAAAATATTACATAATTCCTCTCGTCTTTGCTGTGCGACATTTGGCGAGAAGAAGACCCGAGATTTTCCATCACTAACCTTTTGTCCAGAAAGACCACAGAAGGTATCTAGCACATCCCGAACAGCCCTACAATTCTTAATATCTACCTTAGCAAAAAGCACGAGATCGTCTGCAAAAAAAAAAGGTGGGAAAAAGTCACCCCACTCTAGAAGCCGAGATAGGGTCCCACAACTTAGCTTCACATTTTTTAGAAATAAGGGCCCCCAATACTTCCATACATATGAATAGATAAGGAGAAAGGTGGTCCCCTTGCCTTATGCCCCTGGAAGGTTGAAAAGGGTCCAATGCACCCCCATTGAAAATCACAGATACGGTGGAGGAAAAGACACAACTCAAGATATAAGCGAGATAAAGCGGCTCGGAAACTTATAAAGGGAGAGAGTGTCTCTAATGAAGCTCCACTCAAGGCGATCATAAGCCTTTTCCAAATCAATTTTAATTGCCATGCATCCTTCCCTACCTTTCTTCTTTGACATGGGATGGATTAACTCTTGCACAATGATTACATTATCCACACCCATCCGTTTAGGGACAAAAGCTGTTTGGAGGGGGGAAATTAAATAGCTCAATGCTGGTCGGATGCGGGTCACGATTAATTCAATGATGACCTTATAACCGTGTTGCATAAACCGATGGGGCGATAATTACTGAGAGATTTTGGGTTGTTGCATTTGGGAATGAGAGTTCGGTTAAGGTACTCAAGAATTTTACCAGTAATGAAGACTTGTTTAATTTCAACCTTGACCGAATTCCCCACAACCAACCAGAAGCAGTGGAAAAAACCTGCATGGAGTCCATCAGGTCCAGGGGCTTTATAAGGCTTGAGGGATCGCAAAGCATAAAAAATTTCCCCATCTGTGACAGGAAGGTCAAGCTTGATTATATCCTCAGCTTTTAAGCTACATCTCTAAAAGGGGGGTTGCCAATCTCTCCAAGTGGCACAATCATGAGAAGTAGTGAAAAGATCCTTAAAACCTTGTCGGATGAAATCAGCTATCTCTTGCTCCCCATTCAGCCAACTTCCTGATCGATCTTTCATGCTAGTGATTCGATTTCTTCTTCTACAAATTAGAGCTGAATTATATAAGAGGGCCATATTTCTATCCCCCTCAACCACCCATGTAATTCTAGCTTTCATACTCCAAAATTCTGCTTCTAAATTTTCTATATTAGACAGCTCTTGAAGCAGGGACTTCTCAAGATCAATCAGAAAATTACTTGAATTAATCCTTAATGCCGTTTGCACCCCTTTGACCCTAGCCCAAATTCTCCTCTTTCAATGAAGGATATTCCCAAAGAGATCTTTATTCCATATTTTGATTTGGTTGTGAATGAAGTGATGGCAGTTTGAAGGACCGAAGGCATCGACCATGCCTCTTTAACCAAATCAGGAAATGAGGGATGAGAAAGCCACATTGGTTGAAATCTTAATGGTCGAGGGCAGTGCACCCCGTGATCATATCGTAAGGCTAGAACAACAGGACTATGATCTGAATGCGATCTTTCCAAGTGTCAGACATAAGCTTCTGGGTATAAAACATTCTAGGCTGCATTGACGAACACCTTATCAATTCTTTCCTGAATAAGTCGGGTGAGGGGGCGATGGCTAGTCCACGTGAACTGAGGCCCAGAAAAGCCCAAATCAATCATCCCACAAGCATTCAAACATTCTTGGAAATTAATAGCTCCAGAAATATTAACCGGACGACCACCAAATTTATCATCTCCAATGAGTACCTCATTGATTAGTACAATGCCAACCTGAATAATGTAAACCTACAATGTCATATGACAAATAACAATTTATACGCGTCATAAATGTTCCCAATTGCCCTCATAAGACATCTTTTTTTTTTTTTTCCTTTTTTGTTTAGTACTTATGGATCCACCACTATGTTAGTAAAAGTGTGTTCGGTTTTGATTTGAGAGAAATTGGGTGAGTGAGCATTGGAGGTTCTGGATTGGTGCAGTTTAGTTGGATTCTTACTATGAGTGTAGTAAAAGCTCTTACACAATCCAATGGTTTGAACATTCAACCATTGGTTTAGTATGGTTTGATAACTATGAACCCTACTACTATTTAGAAAATATGAAGTTAACAAATTTAGTGACACGACAAAGTTCACATTTTTTTTACCACAACTATTAAGGTGGTATGTTTTGATTAAAACGGTGTCAATAGTGAATGTTTGTCAAATCAATATTGTACAAATCACAATTTATCATTTCAACAAATTATGAAAAAAAGATTTGGCTAAGGTTGCGTTTGAAAACTAAAATTTAGATTTTAAATCAATAGATTTCAAATACCTTAATTTCAAATACATTAATCTTGAAGGTTTAAAATCCTTGGTGAATTTTGTCGATCCAAATATTTGATATTTTAAAACTATCCAAATAAAGTATTTGAATTGTAATCACTTAATTCCAAATCCTACTATCCAAAAGCACCACTAAGAGAATTGATAAATGCAAAAAGAGTTGGCAGAAAGACACGTGTGTGACTTGCAAGAAGGAAACCACTTACTTCTTAAACTTCATATCATCCAATGAGTTGGCCAGAGGCACACCAAATTAGCATAGGGATTCCTAGAAATCTTAATAGAAAAAAAAATGAAGTAAGTGTGATCAAGAGTCAATACCTTTAGTGATGGTTTGATGAGGGTATAAATATATTAGTGATCACTTCCTCATAAAGTCAAAGATGTCATTATAACGCACAATCCCCTCAAGTTAGTTATGGGGACATACTGCACCTTGATGTTTCAAAGTGATGATTTATATCTTATAGCATTTGATGCAAAAAGGGCAACAATTAATGTTGACATGATGGAAAAACTAACATTCTTCAGAGGTTCATTCTCAAAAAAAAAAAAACAAAAGGTTCCTTTTAATGGAAAATTATACTATGTTTCGGCTACATGGTATACTTTCTCCCTTTTAAAGTGGGGGGGTGCTTTGTCATTGAGTTTCAATTGTCTCTGACAAGAATCTAACTGAGATTTTCTTCTTCTAGATGTTCGACCACTCCCTTTTAAGGATGTTATTCTATAGGGCACCATGGCGTCACCTTGTGGATGTGGCCCTAGCCCAATGGGTTTGTTTTGCGATTTGTTTGGCTTAGGCTTGCAAGTTTTTCCTCACTTAATTCTCATTTTTATATCTTATCCTTTTAATATGTATTTTGAGAAGTTATGTTGTCAAAATGAAGTTAAATTAATGATTTTGTTAAATGTATGCAATTCTTAGTTGATTTCTACCAATTATTTATAATAAATTCAAGATAAAATAACAAAGCTACATAACATTTTCGAAAATAAATAAAAAGGTTACAATAAAAAGGTAAGCTTATTAACTTACAAATTATGTATGAAAAAAAAAAAACTTACAAATTAAAAAGTGCATAACAAGTGCTAGTACATTATTATCGAGAGGTAACACAGATCAATGGCGGCTCCGGGATTTTTTTTAGGGGGGTCAATACTGTCGAAGCTAGAAATTTGTTGTGGAATGAATAAAAAATAAAATGATTTTTATTTTTTTTGTATATACAATTTTCATATTATATAAAATAATCTAAAATAGTATTCTAAATATAATTTAGTATACAAACTGTATTGTACAATAGTCTAAAATATTGTTAATAGTTTAAAGATCGATAAGACAACAACCATTGAATGAATAAATAAATATAACTAAAAAAATAATTAAAATTTTTGTCAAATTAATAATAATTTGTTATATGTATATTTACTAACAATTATAAAAAATGATAAAGAAGAATAGTAACACACATAAGATTTGGTTTGGGAGTAAACATGAAGCTAAGAAAAAAATAGTAATTGATATAAGTTTTAGCTTTCAAAGTGTATGACTTTTTAGCCATACACATGGTCATTCTCTTGGAATTAATTGGAGCAAGCACTAAAAGACTTCTTGGACTTAGAAATCTATAAAGCACTTATCAACCTACTCGATTAGATAGAAAGAAAACATAGAAGAGAGAAAGAGAATGTGGAAAAAATAACAGATGTAGATACAAATAGATTTGTTGTAAAGGTGGTGTAATGTTTTTTTTTAATTGCTAAAAGTGGTGTAATTTTTTGCCGATGAGGAAGAAAAGTGCAAGGAAAAATAGTTTCATTCCGCTGTTAATAGTAAAGTAAGCTAGAGTTAGATAAGAGTTATTTATTTATTTATTTTAAAACGAATGAGCAATTTTAAGAGTAGTGTTACTACACAACACCTTCACAACAAAATCTCGGTGATAAGTTGTTAATGGTATGTAAAAAAGTGATGTCAATTGTGCATCTAGATAAAATCAGTTACAACTTGCCACTTAACCTTTATTTTAAAATTATGATGAAAATATTATGAAAGTAGCACTAAGTTAAGCATTTTCATGCTTACTTTAGTTACATTTAAACAAAATTTATGGTCAGGGTGTTCAAAATTTTATTTTTGGGGGTCAAAACAAAAAAAAAATTTTAAAATTTTATATATAATTTTTTGTGTGCCTAAGTCAAGGGGTTCATTTGAACCCCCTGGGTTGGCTGTAGAGTTGCCATTGATGTAGATACTGATTATTATAGCATAACAATATGATTGGTCCATACCCTCTAAATCTATGTAAAGGGAAAAAAAAAAAAGTTAGAGGATATGGACTGATCATATTGCCAATGAGAGTGAGTTCATCGCGAACCTCCTCAACCTGGCCACAATCGAGCTTCTTCTTAATGAGCTCCCAGTTTTGCTCTTCCGAACACACCTTGAGTTAGTGGCTCGTGAAGTTCTTGATGGTTTTTTATAACCCTCGTCCTCTAGCATCACCTTGATCTCCTTCAATGTCTTCATGTACAAATCAATCAAAACATCCTCTTTTTTAATTCGTATTTAGCACTAAGGAGCTGTGGATGGATCCACCTACTAAATTAGGTAGTGTGTGTTTATTTGTTTTATTTTTTTAATACAAGATAGAAATTCTACTATAGCTTAATATAAATGTATATGTGTGTGAAACTCCCTCATGAATACTTGAACTTTGACCCTCGCCCCTTCTCCCCCTCCACACCCCCACAAGAATTTTATACATATACAATGCATTTGTTAGACAAAAAAAGAGAGACAAAATTATTATTATTAATTAATAGTATATAAAGTATAAAAATCTTTAAATTTTTTTTGATAATTTAATTTTTTTTAATATACAGAACATCCTACTCTTAGCAAAACATGAAATACATAACCAAAAAAAGATCCTAATATGGAGAGTGAAGCACAATATATTTACATGTATGCACTATGCAGTAAGTTTTATGTTGTGCACAGGCTATTGAGGGTAAAAATTATATTATTTGAAGAAAAAATAAATATTTTACTCATTGTTATTTTTGTCTTTTTTTTTTTTTATACAAGATAGAAATTATACTCTAAACTAATTTAAATGTAAATGTGTGTGGAGCTTCCTCCTGGATATTTGAACCTGCACCCTTGTCCCTTACACTTTACAAGTACTTATATTGTCGAGTGATCATTGCACTAAGGGTGCGCAGTATTCACTAAATATTTCTATGGCGAAACTGCACTATTGGTCCTTGAAATTTATCCTATGTGCGCAATTGGTCCCTCAAGTTTGAAGCGAGCACAATTAGTCCCTTAAGTTTTAAAACTGAGTTTATTGGTCATTTTACTAATTGCTATTAACAGTGTTACTTACATGGCTAACGGAACAATGACTTAGTATTTTTTTAATGATGTGGCATGTTTTTAATTAAAAAATTACAAACTAAATTTACACGTGGGAAAAAAAATATTCACGGTACCAAATTAAAAAAAATTACTTTGTATCTGTTGTAAAAACCCACAACGAGAGAGAAGGTGAGAGAGGGAAGAAGCTAAACCTAGCCGCTGCCTAAAATCCTATGCCCTTGCCGCCGCCGGCAATAGCCTAAGCCGTAGCTGCTGCCGGTGATAGCACAAGCCCTAGCAGCTGCCGACGACAACCACTGCCCTAGCAGCTGCCGACGACAGCCACTGACTCGCCTCCCTCCTCCTCTCGCACAACCACTGACCTGCCTTCGTCCTTCCATCTCAAGTATTACACTTTTTCCTATGGTTTCTCACCTCAATTTAGGTCCATGTAAGATTTTTTTTCCCCTGTGTTTGTATCTATCTGTTAGATACAGAATATGAAATTATAAGGTATGAGAAATAAATTTGGGTATGATGTAGGATGCATAAATCATATAAATCATAATTATCACCAAATTATAAAACTTCATGTGTTTGTAAATGTGGTTGTGCAACCCGTTTAGGCCATTTGTAAATGTGGTTGTGCAACCCGTTTAGGCCATTTGTAAATGTGGCTGTGCAACCCATTTAGGCCATATATGAAACTTCATGTGTTTGTCTGTTTCAAGTCAAACAAATTTATCACCAAGTGCATACAATTTTATATTTTTCCTCTTTATTTTGAAATTATAAAGTGCCAGATTATTTTATGTGATTATATGTGTTGTGTAGGTCAGAAAAGTTTATTTTTGAATAAATATATACATATTAGTACCACATCTCAGTAATGGTGGACCCATTTGTTTCTGTAAGTCAAATAATATCACACAAGGAGGACCATGTATTGTTTTAATGTTGTATTCATGCATAGTATTAGTTAGAATTCTATGCTTTTTGGTTTCTTAAATACTACTAAATAGGGTATGATAATTAACTGCTTTGAGGAAGTGTGTGAGGTTTTGCAGCTTTGTTGTTTTTTCTGTATTGTGCTGAAATGTTGAAACTTTCTGTTTGACAGAATTAGTTTTATTGTGTAAATGTGTTATTTGTGTATAATTATCCAAATGTTACCAGTTGTGAATGTTAACATAGGTTTTCTCTAAGTATAAATGTATTGTGCATGTAAGACAAAACTTTACTTGTTAAATTTAATAGAAGAACATTACCTGTTGGTTTTGTTTGAGTAATAACTTTATAACTTGGCAAATCTAATTTGGTTTTGTCTAAGTATTACCAGTTGTGAATTTTAGGACTTAGGAGGAAATTTTTAATTTGGTTCAATTTTATCCCTTAAAGTATCCAACAAAATAGCCTGCATACATAAAAAATAACTTTACAACTCAAATGATGATTCTTTATTTTATTGTTTAATTTGTATTCAAATTGTAGAGTAACTTTTTAAAAAAATCCAGCCCTTTGCTATGTCTATTTTTAATGGTAAATTCCTTGCTCTTGTTGTAGGGATGGATGACTTTGACTTCACAATTACCCTCTACTATTGGGGGAAGATTAGGAATAATCCATATAGATTCGAAGGAGGGGAGATAAAGATATATGAAGATAATAATTCTGATGAAATGTCACTTGTTGAGATATGGAATAAGGCCAAAAATTTTGGGTATGGTGAAAATGATGTATTTATGTATAGAGTGCCTACTATGCCATTTGCAGGTGGTTTAAAACCTTTGGAGAATGATGTTGATGTAATAAACATGGTGAAGTGTATTAGGGGTTATAATGAAGTGAAAGTGTACGTTATGTTCTTAGATGATTATGAGAATGATATTGGTATTGAGGGAGATGGCGAAGATGGTGATAATGAGGGGGGTAATCTTGATGAGGGAGATAAAGTAGATGGAGCTGTTAGTAAAGAAAATAGTGTTCATAAGGTTCATTTTGGATGTAGTGAAAGTGACGACGATGATATGTTTGCACAGTATATTAGCAGTGGTGAAATAGCCTCCAAAGTAAAAGGCTTACCTAATGAGACCTTGTGTCTTAGAAAAGATAAGCAGCTGAAACTCAAAGAGGGGAGAAAGGGAAAGGCTAGTGATTGTGGGGTTAGTCCTAGTAGGGTTGGTGGCAGTAGGGTTGATCCTAGTGGTGTTGGTCAGAGTGAGGTTGGTGCAAGTGGTGTTGGTCCTAGTAGGATTGATGCAAGAGGTGTTGATACTACATGGGTTGATGCAAGTAGGGTTAATCCTAGTGCAAGTGCACTTGTTGCATTTGGAGCTGATAGGGATGAAGATAAGTGGGAGTCAGAGACATCTGCAAGTCTGGTTAGTTCATCTGATGATGAAACTAGGCCTAGGTATCCTCAATGCCATCCACCAGAATCCTTCTCTGAGGTGCACTCTGAACTTGAGCTGCAGTTTGGCACAAAAAAAGACGTCACGGATGCTATCAAACTCTACTCTATTTTCAAAGGGGTTCCAGTAAAGTTTAAAAAATATGACAAAGTAAGGGTAAGAGTAAAATGCATAGATAGATGTCCTTTTGAGTTGAGAGAAATTTGGTGAGTGAGCATGGGAGGTTCTGGACTGGTGCAGTTCAATTGGATTCTTACTGTGAGTGTAGTACAAGCTCTTAAACAATCCAATAGTTTGAACATTCAACCATTGGTTTAGTATGGTTTTGATAACTATGAACCCTACTACTATTTAGAAAATATGAAGTTAACAAATTTAGTGACACGACAAAGTTCACATTTTTTTTACCACAACTATTAAGGTGGTATGTTTTGATTAAAGCGGTGTTAATAGTGAATGTTTGTCAAATCAATATTGTACCAATCACAACTTATCATTTCAACAAATTATGAAAAAAAGATTTGGCTAAGGTTGCGTTTGAAAACTAAAATTTGGATTTTAAATCAATAGATTTCAAATACCTTAATTTCAAATCCATTAATTTTGAAGGTTTAAAATCCTGGGTGAATTTGGTCGATCCAAATATTTGATATTTTAAAACTATCCAAATAAAGTATTTGAATTGTAATCACTTAATTCCAAATCCTACTATCCAAACGCACCACTAAGAGAATCGATAAATGCAAAAAGAGTTGGCAGAAAGACACGTGTGTGACTTGCAAGAAGGAAACCACTTACTTCTTAAACTTCATATCATCCAATGAGTTGGCCAGAGGCACACCAAATTAGCATAGGGATTCCTAGAAATCTTAATAGAAAAAAAAAATGAAGTAAGTGTGATCAAGAGTCAATACCTTTAGTGATGGTTTGATGAGGATATAAAAATATTAGTGATCACTTCCTCATAAAGTCAAAGATGTCATTATAACGCACAATCCCCTCAAGTTAGTTATGGGGACATACTGCGCCTTGATGTTTCAAAGTGATGATTTATGTCTTATAGCATTTGATGCAAAAAGGGTGACAATTAATGTTGACATGATGGAAAAACTAACATTCTTCAGAGGTTCCTTTTAATGGAAAATTATACTATGTTTCGGCTACATGGTATACTTTCTCCCTTTTAAAGTGGGGGTGCTTTGTCATTGAGTTTCAATTGTCTATGACAAGAATCTAACTGAGATTTTCTTCTTCTATATGTTAGATCACTCCCTTTTAAGGATGTTATTCTATAGGGCACCATGGGGTCACCTTGTGGATGTGGCCCAGGCCCAATGGGTTTGTTTTGTGATCTGTTTGGCTTAGGCTTGCAAGTTTTTCCTCACACAATTCTCATTTCGATATCTTATCCTTTTAATATGTATTTTGAGAAGTTATATTGTCAAAATGAAGTTAAATTATTGATTCTGTTAAATGTATGCAATTATTAGTTGATTTCTACCAATTATTTATAATAAATTCAAGATAAAATAACAAAGCTACGTAACATTTTCGAAAATAAATAAAAAGGCTACAATCAAAAGGTAAGCTTATTAACTTACAAATTAAAAAGTGCATAACAAGTGCTAGTACATTATTATCGAGAGGTAACGTAGATCAGTGGTGGCCCTATGATTTTTTTCTCGGGGGGGTCAATAGTGTCGAAGCTAGAAATTTGTTGTGGAATGTATAAAAAGTAAAATTATTATTATTATTATTATTTTTTTTGTATATACAACTTTCATATTATATAAAATAATCTAAAATAGTATTCTAAATACAATTTAGTATACAAATTGTATTGTACAATAGTCTAAAATATTATTAATAGTTTAAAGATCAATAAGACAACAACCATTGAATGAATAAATAAATATAACTAAAAAAATAATTAAAATTTTTGTCAAATTAATAATAATTTATTATATGTATATGTACTAACAATTATAAAAAATGATAAAGAAGAATAGTGACACACATAAGATTTGGTTTGGGAGTAAATGTGAAACTACGAAAAAAATAGTAATTGATATAAGTTTTAGCTTTCAAAGTGTATGACTTTTTAACCATACAATGGTCATTCTCTTGGAATTAATTGGAGCAAGCACTAAAAGACTTCTTGGACTTAGAAATCTATAAAGCACTTATCAACCTACTTGATTAGATAGAAAGAAAACATAGAAGAGAGAAAGAGAATGTGGAAAAAATCATAGATGTAGATACAAATGGATTTGTTGTAAAGGTAGTGTAATGTTTTTCTTTTTTTTAATCGCTAAAAGTGGTGTAATTTTTTGCTGATGAGGAAGAAAAGTGCAAGGAAAAATAGATTCATTCCGCCGTTAACAGTAAAGTAAGCTAGAGTTAGATAAGGGTTATTTATTTATTTATTTTAAAATGAATGAGCAATTTTAAGAGTAGTGTTACTACACAACAAAATCTAGGTAATAAGTTGTTAAAGGTATGTAAACAAGTGATGTCAACTGTGCGTCTAGATAAAACCAGTTACAACTTGCCACTTAACCTTAATTTTAAAATTATTATGAAAATATTGTGAAAGTATCACTAAGTTGAGCATTTTCAAGTTTATTTCAGCTACATTTAAACAAAATTTATGCTCAAGGTGCTCAAAATTTTATTTTAGGGGGGTCAAAACAAAAAATTTTATATATAATTTTTTTTTGTGCCTAAGTTAGGGGGTTCATTTGAACCCCTTGGGCTGGCTGTAGAGCTACCATTGATGTGGATACTGATTATTATAGCATAACAATATGATCAGTCCATACCCTCTAAATTTATGTAAAGGATAAAAAAAATGTTAGAGGATATGGATTGATCATATTGCCAATGAGAGTGAGTTCATCGCGAGCCTTCTTGACCTGGCCCCAATCGAGCTTCTTCTTAATGAGCTCTCGGTCCTGCTCTTCCGAACACATCTTGAGTCGGTGGCTCATGAAGTTCTTGATGGTCTTTACTCTTTTTATAACCCTCGTCCTCCAGCACCGCCTTGACCTCCTTCAGTGTCTTCACGTACAAATCAATCAAAACATCCTCTTTTGTAATTCGTATTTAGCACTAAGGAGCTGTGGATGGATCCACCTACTAAATTAGGTAGTGTGTGTTTGTTTGTTTTTTTTTTTTTAAATTTTTTTCTTAATACAAGATAGAAATTCTACTTTAGCTTAATATAAGTGTATATGTGTGTGAAATTCTCTCCTGAATACTTGAACTCTAGCCCTCGCCCCTTCTCCTCCTCCACACTCCCACAAGAATTTTATACATATACAATGCATTTGTTAGACAAAAAAAAAAAAAAAACCAAATTATTATCATTAATTAATAGTATATAAAGTATAAAAATCTTTTAAATTTTTTTTTTGATAATTTAATTTTTTAATATACAGAACATCCTAGTCTTAGCAAAACACGAAATACATAACCATAAAAAGATGCTAATATGGAGAGTGAAGCACAATATATTTACATGTATGCACTATGCAGTAAGTTTTATGTTGTGGACAGGTTATTAAGGGTAAAATTTATATTATTTGAAGAAAAAATAAGTATTTTGCTCATCGTTATTTCTGTCATTTTTTTTTATACAAGATAAAAATTCTACTATAAACTAATTTAAATGTAAATGTGTTTGAAGTTCCTTCCTGGAGATTTGAACTAAGACACTTGTTCCTCACACTCTACAAATATGTATACTGTAGACTGATCATTGCACCAAGGGTGCGCAGTATTCACTAAATATTTCTGTCATTAAATTATGTAAGTAGTAAATACTAACAAATTTTATTAACTCCATGATTGAAACTTGAAAGCACACTAAACTGATCTACGTTATTCAATACAGTGGGAGAGGTGTTGGGAAAATTGATTTGTTTATGAAAACGTACGCGTCGACCCCATTTTCTGTATCTGACAGCTGATAATCACAACACATGCCTGATATATTTATATAATCATTTATAGTTGAGAGAGGTGGATGCGTTTTATGGTGTTTAAAACCCACCCTATGCCTTCCATTTCCATATCCCAACAAACAAAAACTAATTAAACAGCATTGAGATAACAACGGCAGGAAAAGGTGACATAGTTGCAGCAGCTGAAGAACATTAAAAAAAAAAAAAAAAAAATTCGAATAGGTAAAGATCCAGATCCCTGGTATGGTGAAATTTATTTTTCTTTTATTTGAAATTTCTCTTCATGAATTGTTAGTTTCTTCCCCTAATAATCTTTTGAAACTTTAAATCAACTTTCTCGATTATTTAAAAAAAAAATGATATCGGAAATTATATTTTAAAAAAAATCAAGAATATAAAAGACTCAGGCATAATGTTCACGAAGCCTAGGCCTAATAAGAAAGTTGGTTAGGCCTACTAAATTGGCCATCATATGGGGATTTTTATTTCTATTTGATGGTTACAACGAAAAAGAGGAGATTTGACCATAAATGTTTGATGTTTTTACTAAAAATGCCAAAAAATGCCAATCAATGAAGCTACAAAGTTTCTATTAAAACACTAATATTACTATTTTCGTGTGTGTTTTAATAAGTATTACTATTTACTAAAAAAGAAGAAGCTACAAAGCTTTTAGCACACCATCATATGAGTTTAATTTATCAGGGGAACACTTTTCCTCCCTCGCATTTTAGAACGACCTATAAGGTTCGCCTCCTTTCCTATAGCAAGTGATTCATTGAAATAAAATCCTGTACTTCTTACTTCTTATTATCTCTTTATATATTATATAATATATAAGCAAATGTCCATTCATAATTCAAAAACTAATGTTTATTTTCTCTAAAAAAAAAATTAAAAACCTATAATTCATTTTTTATTCATGTCATATATAACAATTTCCTTTAAAAATCTTGATGCTAATTATATTAAATAAGGGAAATGGCTTAGGTCCAATACTCTTGTTTATTGGACTTGTTAGAATGCCAACATGTGTCAAACTTTTTCCACTTGTTTACTTCCTAATGGGTCTTGTGCACAAGTTCACTGAACCCAATCCTTATCCTTAAATGAGTAACTTGCATTTAAAGCAAGAGACAAACCATACTGGTCTGTAGTATCGATCAATTTTATTCCTCCAAACAATAAAAATAACAAACAGAATATCAATGTCGATGTTTCTAAAGTTGGATCAAGCCCTTATTGAGAAAAATAACTCAAAACACTTTTCCCTTGTTTTTAATTTGATATGCTAATTATTAATTGTGTAAATTTAGCATTGATTTATTTCAACTTCCAAAATCAAGCTAATATGATCTCATATTTCTTTTCTTTTCTTAAACTTGGGGTTAAAAATGTTTTAGCTTTATAGTTTAATTGATTGGAAATTTCTTGTATTTTCAAGATATCCAAAATTCAACATATTAAGGGTCCGTTTGGATAGAGCTTATTGTTGAAAACTGAAAACTGAAAACACTGTAGCAAAATAATTTTTAAATGTGTGAATAGTACCGTGGGACCCATTTTTAATAAAAAAAATTCTGTAAAGTGAAGTTTGTGGGTCCCATGAACAGTACACGGGACCCACAAATGTACTGAAAGTCAACAAAATGCAACTACTGTTCATGCACAGTAACATGAACAGTAGCCTTGTCCCCCTGAACCGTGCTGCAGCAGCAAAAGAAGAAGAAAAAACAAAAAAACAAAAAACGCAAACGCAGACGCGGAAGAAGCTGTATCCAAACTCAGCCTAAAAGCCCCTATACTTTGATTATTCTTTTATTGAAATTCTTATCTCCCTTAGTTGAGAAAAAGCACAAGGAAGAAAAGAAAAGAAAAGAAAGAAAGAAAGTTTTATTAAATTTTAATTTAAACAATTTTTAATAGTTTTCATAGTTTTCCAAACATTCCATATACATAATCATTAACCCGTTTCTCAAAAAGAGAAAAGAAAAGAGTCATTCACCCATATTATTTTAAGGTTAATACTTGTTGCATACACTATGCATTATAATTAAAATAATGACTTTAAGTCACGTTTTAAGTTACAATGGACAATATGTACAACAAAAACTAGCTTTATTTTAGAGAAATGATATGTCTACAATATTTTCACAACATTTTTATAACAAATTCTAAGTGGCAAGCTCATACTGGTTGTTATTGTTAGGGCAAAAAAGTAATCTTAGTGTTAAGTTCAAATTGGAATCAATAACAACTAACCATTTATAATTTGTTGTAAAAATGTTGTGAACATAGCACCACTCTTTATTTTTAAATACATATTTGATTAAGGAACATATAATGCATATCTATACTACTATTTAAGGGGCTTTTCTTATTTGGATTCCTCATTTTTTAGTTCAAAAATGCCCCTACAGTCCTATGTTTAAGTAGAGACAAAACTAAAGGACAGTCCGGTAAGAATGCAACTCTAACTCCCACTAAAACATTGCCTAAAAAATATGACCACTCTCCTATTAATTTATAAATTGATTTATTCACTTATAAATTAGATTTATAAAATAAAAATTATATATAAAAAATAATTAAATACAGTTTTTTTCCTACAAAATAGGACCACTAAAAAAAATAGAATAATATATAAGTAGAGACAAAACTAAAGGATAATTTAGTTAAAAAGTAACTTTTACTCCCACTAAAACATTGCCTAAAAAATAGGATCACGTTTCTGTTAATTTTCAAATTGATTTATCCATTTATAAATTAGATTCTTAAAATAAAAATTATATATAAAATAAAAACATAGAATTATTATTTTTTTCTTTTGCTAAAAAATATGAGCTTTCAAAAGTTGTTACATGTCAACACTAGAATAAGTTAAAAACATATTAATGACTATTACAATTATCAAATTATATATATTCTAAAAAATAAAATAGAGACAATCGTTTTTACTAAAAAAATAACTTTGCATTGTACATATTTCTTACTAGTTTTTTTTTTTTGGTCATAAGTAGATTACTTACTAGTTACTATATACATTGCATTTATATTTTATTTATTCATTTATTTTAGGTTTGCAATGGGAAACTGTGGAGTTTGTTTTAATGCTTTGTTTGGTGGTTGGAATGCTTGTGGATCAGTCTACAGCGGATAGTTTGAAACATTGCTTTGACGAATGCGTCCGAAACTGTTTAAACGGTGCATTATTTCCTCGTATTGGTAATTCTAGTCCGTGCTACCCCAATTGCTCTAATTTGTATCTTCGGTTTTTGCTTTAAAATAAAATCTAGATATCTATATTAAAAGTTGGATCCCAAATTTGGTGAATTCACAAATTGATGAAACATGTATTTTTGCCAAAACCTACAACAATTAATAAAACACGAGTAATCTTTTAGAGTAATGTAAGCATACAATACTATATGGCAAACAACGATTTTGTACATGTTATAAGAGCCCGTTTGTTTAGGCATATTGAGAGAGCTAAACGCCCGTTTATCAAATCGCAGAAATCAGGATATGTTTGGCTGGGCGAAATTTGTGAGATTGCGTTTTTGAATCAGCAAATTTTCGCTTTTCCGGAAAGGCAATTTCCCATTGCGATTTCGATATCGCGCGATTTGATTCCGCCAATATTTTTTGCTGAAAACCAAAAATAGCCTCCAGTCCTCTCTTTACCGTTGCGTATCTAGTCTTCTCCACCATATATATATCCTCACTCCTCTGCCTCAACGCATCAGCTTCACAAGGTTTGGTTGTCTCTTCTTTGTTTTTGCTCTGCTCCGTGTATCGTCGTTCTTCATCACAATTCCAGGTAACTGTTCTCCATTACCCATCTTTGAATTTATGATTTGGGCTTTTGGCATGTTGGTTTACACCATTTGAACTCAAAATATTAGAACTTAGTGATTTGTTGTTTGTTGTTGCTGCTGGTAAGAGCTCTCTCTGTCTCACAGATAGCCCTCCATGGTTTTGCTGCTGTACAATGTGATTCTTATGTTGCCGTGACCTTGTTTGATTCTTTGATTGAATTTGTTTCAGTCTTTGTGGTTGTAGAACTTACCGAGGAAACTTAGGTAAGCTCAAACTTTTCTTAGAAACAACTAATTTTGTTAATGAGAAAGAAAGGAAAACAACTACTGTTCATTATCTATAAAGGAAAAACAGAACAGCCTGGCAACCCCCAATCTGTTGTGTGTTAGACAGCACTTTCCAAATAAAATACCCGGCTGTTTTGTTCTTATTCCAGAATTTGATTGAATTCTGTATAGTGTCCATTATGAAGATCTAATAAATGGACACATATTCTCTTTGTTACAGTTATACACAGTCTAATCAAGGTTGATAAATTAGCAAATAGTTTTTTTCCTTTTTCAACCATGCGTTACATACAAAGGTATAGAGCTTTTTTGTTTAATAAACTTGAGAAAGTGCCCAGAAAATTTGAAAAAGCTGCTGCCTGGTCTTATTGACCATGTACAATTTCCATTCTTCTATTTTTCCAAGAAAATCTGTGAAAGAGAGAAAGTACCAAGAAAAAATATGTGTATTCTATCATTCTATGGGTATTAACCCTTAATTTAATCATCATTGATTTCCATAAGGTTATTGTATGATTGTATAATTGTCTAATCAAATCCACATGGTGTATCATAGTTGGTGCATAAGTTTGTTTTTAGTTGCCTTGATGGAAGGAGTGGATATGTCATTTCAAGTGTGTCTTCTTTTGTTTTTATTCATGCATATGTAGCATAATCATCATTCAGCTACACATTGTGCTACCAGAATGGGAGGGGCCCCCTTTCCAAATTCATTAAATTATGCTTTTGTTTTTTGTGGTAGAAATGTTATGAAATTACTCCTATTATTCAATTTTCTTATGGGTTTGGTTGTAGAACTTGCTGTATTTGGCTGAACATTGATATTAACAAACTTATGTTTTTTTAGATAAGTAAGCCATCATAAAATAGCTCAAATGTTAGAGCTCAATGGCCATCAAGAGTAACAACTATCTTTTGTGAAGCTTGTGTGGATGAGGTATTTAAGGGTAATCGACCTAATACCCACTTTAGTAAGAAGGGTTGGGCAAATATTATAGCAGCTTTTGAAAAGAAAACTGGAAAGGAATATCCTAGGGCGAAGTATAAGCATAAATAGGATAGTTTGAAGAAAGATTGGGTACCTTGGAATAAGCTGAAGGGAAGTGAAACTGGATTGGGATGGGATGCAGCCAAAGGAACAATAGCTGCAATTGATGAGTGGTGGGAGAGGAAACTAACGGTATGTTTTGTAGAACCCATTGTACATATTTTGTATTACTAGATAAACCATGCTATTTGAGTTATTAATGAAAATATTAAAAATTGTAGGAGGTTCCTGAAGCTGCAAAATTTCGAGAGAAAGGTTTGGAGAATGTTGACTTATTAGATATTATGTTTAAGACATTGCGGCCACAGGAGATTTAGCATGGGCCCCCACTTCAGGTGTGTTACCTGATGATCTTGAGACACCTAAGGAGGGGTTAGGTGATACTTCTGCTGACTCATCTTCTCCAAATGATGATGATGACGTTCATAAAGATGAGACTCCTAACCTCACACAACCTCCTAACCCAACACAAAAGAAAGGAAAGAAACGAGTTTTACCATCATCCACATAGAGCAAAGGGAAGAAAGGAGGAACGGCATTACAGTTGACACAACAGCTTAGCCGTATCCGTGATGTTGTGGAGTTAAGGAACTTAGCTTTTTCAGTGGAGCCAAGTAGTACTATTCGTAATGTCATGGAATGCGTGTGCACCTTAGATGGCATTGAGAAGGGTTCCGAACTCTACCTCATGGCAGCACGTATTTTTCAAAAACAAGAGAAGAGAGAGATGTTTGTCGTGATGGAAGAACCACATTTACAACTTCAGTTTCTGCAAGAGGAGGCAAGATTGTTAGGAGGGCACTACTTTGGCACTTAGGGTGTTTTATGTTTTATCCTAGGAATAATGTTTTATGGAAGAGAGATGTTTAATGTTTTATCCTCTGAATAATGTGGCTGTTAGGGAGGTCACTACTTTGGCACTTAGGGTGTTTTATGTTTTATCCTTTGAATAATTTATTGTTTTATTCTAGATGGCATTTTTTTGGGTAAAATCTTTATAGTGGTTCAATTGACCTTTTTTCTCATAATTGTTAACACATAGCAACTTCAGCTTTGCAGACAATATTGTAAAAATGATATAGTTGGTTGTTTCTAGTGGAAATCAAGAAAGAAGAAGGTTATGAAAAATGGGTTAAGTTGGACCCAATTGTTACTGGTATATCTTGTTTTAGTTGTAGCTTTTAAATTTCTTGTACTAAACTTGAACCTCTAGTCTCTAACTGACTGATGCCATTGTTTCTGGAAGTGTGAATTATTGGCCTACATGCATTTCACTTTCTGCTAGAATTGGTGTTGGTTTTAATTTTGAATGTAAAGCTAGAAGTTAATTTTTTTTCTTTTCCTTTTTTCAATTAGTTGTTCTTAACAGGGGTGATTGATTGTGACCAGCACCACATATTTTTTGGTCAAATAAAGTTGATCAAATTTTTAATGGAAAGTTGCTTTGCAGTTCTGTAGGTTTGTTCTCTTTGCTTTTTGATTATTACAAATGACTATCTGCTGCAAACTTACTAATGATTTGTTGGTTCTTATTGCTGCTGCATCACTACTGTAATGCAATGATGGTGGTTTTTTCTTTGCTTGACATACAAAATTGCTTTGCACTTTAAAAAGTCTGTTAGTGTGTTCTTTTTAATAACAAATACAAAACTGACAGTCTTGCCTTAATTTTGTAGAAAGCCTAGTAGCTTTAGCTGCATCTTTTTTTTTTTCTTTTTTTTTTTTTAAATAAATTTTATGGTATAATTTTGTTGTTTACAGTGAAAGTACAAGAAGCTAGAGCAGATGTCCAATTGATGCTTGGACTCGTGCTTAGTAGTACTCACCTTTGTGTTAACATAATGAAAACTCAGGTTTTCCATGGGACAATCTTTAGCTTAAATTATTTTCCTTTCTATATCAGTGCATAATAAAGGTGCATTCCAATTTCCAAGATAACTGAACAACTTGCTCCCAGCTTTGTCTTGGGCCATGGCACTCATTATTTTTTTTTAAAACACTATTCAGAGTTTATTTTTCTTTAGCTTGAAAAATCTGTGCATTTCGTCAAAGTGAACATAAAGATTGCCTTCTTGTTACAAAGTGTTTTTTTTAATGGTTTTTTAGTTGATCTTTCTTGAATTTTTTCATGTGTTTGAGGTAGTCCTGGTGTAGGTCTCGCTTGAAGGAGAGAATAAAATGAGGATACTATACTTCTTGTCATACCGGTTACAATATGCTTTATCTAGCATCACACTTGCTTTTTAACTCATATTATGTCAAACCTTTGACCTTGGGTCGCTTGTTAATTGCAGGTGAATGTTGCAGCAGAGGTTACATGTGACTTAGTGGATCCCAGTGCAAACTTTATATTTGGAGCAGTGATAGATCAATCACTAAGCGGCCAGGTAAGTTTGGAAGGGCTGGATATATATATATATATATATATATATATAGATTGTCACCATTTCATTGGTGCTAAAATCTGAATGTACTTGTTGGTGGACTTCTCTCAGGTCCATTGAAAAATTAGATTTCCTTGGATGAAGCTATGCTGACATGACTAATATAAAAAAAATATGTGTATTCTATCACAAATGGTGTAACCTGTTTCTTCTTTTTGGTCAAAGCAGTGCAATCCTTACGCACCACTGTGCACACCCTTACACATACTTATAAATATCTACAAATATCAAGCCTACAATTGTCACAATGCCTATTTACAAATATCTACAAATATCCACCCATGCATACCTTTACAAATATCTGCAAATATCCACACTGTCACACTACAATACCTATCATTTAAATGTTTACTCATTTTCTTTATTGTGATTTATCTAATTTATTGCTATAATATTTTAGGTGATATTCCTATGGATTACAATGATCATATTGATAATAGTGACGAAGATTATTCTTATGATGTGGAAAGTGATGAATATGATGATGAGGAATTATATGATCTTGCTGTTGCTGGATGTCATGTTGCAGTGGCATATTATATAAAATATATTGATAAACAACCTTGTAGAGATTCTGAACAATCTGGCTATATGTGGTTGATGGATTGTTTGACGGGTAATGAAACGAAATGTTACGAAATGTTTAGAATGAAGCCACATGTTTTCCTTCAATTGTGTAATGTTTTACAACATACATATGGGCTTTAGCACACAAGGCATATTAGACTTGAAGAGTCAGTAGGTATATGTTTAATGATACTTGGACAAGGAGCTTGTTATAGGATGGTTCAAGAAAGATTCCAACATTCTAGTGAGACTATACATAGACATTTTCATAGAGTTCTGAAACGCCTTAACATAATGTCAATGGATATCCTCAAGCCTTCTAACCCTACATTTAGTGTAGTTCCAAGACATATACAGAAGAATCCATTGTACATGCCACACTTTCAGGTTTTCATTTCATACATTCTAATTTGTTTCTAATATTTGTTAAGATCATTTCCTAAGTATCTAAACTTTATATTCTATTTTAGGACTGCATTGGTGCCATTGACGGTACACATATCTAAGTTGTTGTTGGAGACGACAAGAAAGCTTCATATTATAATAGAAAGGGTGTGACATCTTTTAATGTAATGGCAGCATGTGATTTTGATTTACTTTTCATATTTGTTATGGCTGGATGGGAGGGTGCAGCACATGATACACATATTTTCTTAGATGCTATCCGTCAACAATCTGTCAACTTTCCAAAACCACCACCAGGTATATAAATTTTTTATATATTAAATATGTATGAAGGATATTATTTATGTACATCTTACATTTTTTTTTCTTTTACTAGGAAAATATTATTTAGTTGATGTTGGATACCCCTTAAGGAAAGGATATTTGCCACCTTATAAGGGACAGAGGTATCATCTTTCAGATTTTCGACGAGCTGGTCGAGGGAATCACATAGAAGAGAGGTTTAATTATGTTCATTCATCACTTAGAAGTGCAATTGAGCGAACTTTTGGAGTGTGGAAGCATAAATGGAAAATTTTGAAGCAAATGCCACCTTATGACATTAAGCACCAAAGAAACATTATAGTTGCTACTTGTGTTCTACATAATTTTATTAGAAAACATGATAGAGAAGATGAGGGATTCAATTGGGATGAACATGGCTTGGACAGACCAAGAAGCAATAGTAGTGGAGAAGGTAGTAGCAGACAGACAAACGTTGAAAATATACAAGATGAGGAGATAAAATTTGTTCGTGACAAAATAGCTCAATCCATTTGCGGGTTGTAAACAATATTTTTATTATCTTTGTTTTGGTGTTTTGTTACTTAATTTTTCGGATAAGAACTTTTTTATTATTATAATGGATTGTCTAGTATTGATATTGTTGGCAATTAACATTTTAATATCTTTATTTTCCTAATCAGTTTAATATCTTTTTCTTGATGAGTTATTTTTAATATTTTAAATTTGATAATCTTCTCTCCATGAATTTCAACAAAGAAAACATCATTATTTTTGTTATTATTAATGGACTTGTTAAGCTTAATTGCATATTTTCAATAATGATAAAAACACTGATCATAGGAAAAATGACAATATAACCTTCAAAAATAAGTTAAGTCCTTTTTTGGAACTTACACTCAAAACAGCTATTGTTAAAGCAGCTTATCCAAATGCTTAATATGACTTTAAAAATAGAAAGTGCATATTTTCACATTTTTACCAAACACTTATCTGTGGTTTTTAAAATGGAGTTTTCAAAATGCACGTTTTAAAAATGCAAGTTTTTAAAACGCACATTCTGAAACAGCTTATCCAAACAAGCCCTAAATATTGGACACGTCATAATGAATTCCTTCAAATATTTCTTTAAAATGATGCTTCCTGAATAATGCAAACCTACAATGTCATATGACAAATTAATAACAATTTATACGCGTCATAAATGTTCCCAATTGCCCTCATAAGACATCCTTTTATTTTTAGTACTTATGGATCCACCACTATGTTAGTAAAAGTGTGTTCGGTTTTGATTTGAGAGAAATTGGGCGAGTGAGTGTTGGAGTTTCTAGACTGGTGCAGTTCAGTTGGATTCTTACTGTGAGCGTAGTACAAGGTCTTACACAATCCATTGGTTTGAACATTCAACCATTGGTTTAGTATGGTTTTGATAACTATGAATCCTACTACTATTTAGAAAATATGAAGTTAACAAATTTAGTGACACAACAAAGTTCACATTTTTTTACCACAACTATTAAGGTGGCATGTTTTGATTAAAGTGGTGTCAATAGTAAATGTTTGTCAAATTAATATTGTACCAATCACAACTTATCATTTCAACAAATTATGAAAAAAAAAAAATTGGCTAAGGTTGTGCTTGAAAACTTAAATTTGGATTTTAAATCAATAGATTTCAAATACCTTAATTTCAAATCCATTAATTTTGAAGGTTTAAAATCCTTGATAAATTTGATTGATCCATATATTTGATATTTTAAAACTATCAAAATAAAATATTTGAATTTTAATCACTTAAATCCAAATCCTACTATCCAAACGCACCATTAAGAGAATTGATATATACAAAAAGAGTTGGCAGAAAGACATGTGTGTAACTTGCAAGAAGGAAACCACTTACTTCTTAAACTTCATATCATCCAATGAGTTGGCCAGAGGCACACCAAATTAGCATAGGGATTCCAAGAAATCTTAATAGAAACAAAAATGAAGTGTGATCAAGAGTCAATACCTTTAGTGATGGTTTGACGAGGGTATATAAAAAGTCTTTGTGATGGGGATTGGTGATCACTTCCTCATAAAGTTAGAGATGTCATTATAACGCACAATTCCCTTAAGTTAGTTATGGGGACATACTACCCCTCGATGTTTCAAAGTGATGATTTATGTCTTATAGCATTTGATGCAAAAAGGGCAACAATTAATGTTGAGTTGATAGGAAAACTAACTGAAAGTTCAAAAAGCGTGTAAAACACCTTTGAACGTTCAGACCCCCAAATAACAAATTACCAATTCAAGCTTAATATCAAACAAAGTATGTGCGGAAAATGAACATAAGCTTATAACAGAATTGATAAACAATCTAAACCAAATAAAATCACATCCACAGTAGAAATTAAATGGCAAAGATTAAGGAAAGAGAGATGCAAACACAAGGACAACACAACAATGTGTTATCGAAGAGGAAACCGAAGTCCTCGGCGTAAAACCTCTCTGTTGCCCTCTAAGCGGTCAATAATCCACTAAAGAATGTAGTTGGGATACATGGACAGCAGAAGACCCTCCAAGCCTAATCTACCCAGTGTACCTAAGCCCTCCAAGTTCCTACTCCAATGAGGTTGCGCCGAACCTATTTCTTCTTTACCTTACCGAATTCCGCTATAGCCCATAGCATCAACCAATATAAAATTGGTCCCTTCCTAACTGCTTCCCAAAGCACCAAACAGCCTTCTCACAGATATAGGTATGGTGAGAAAAGATTTTGGTAATGGACCTCTCAAGGATGTAACAATGGAGAGGAAGAGAGTAGAGGAATTTGAAGAGTCTCTAAGTGAAGATTGTAGATGAGTCAATCTTGTTTTTCTTTAGGGTTTCTCCCTAAAAATTCTCTTTGGAAGCTTTTTACATTTCATGGGTATAAAGAGTATTTATACTGGGGTGAGAAAGGAATGTGAAGAGTCATATTTTTCCAAACAGGGCTGGCTGGCGACTTGACCTCGCAACTTGATTGAGTCGCGAGTTCAAGCCACGAGCAAACAGAATGGCCAGACTGGACTTTTTGTCCTGTAGTGCTCCAGCTGGCGTGACTGTTCAACTTCTTAGCACGCTTCGCTCGTGTGCATCATCTGGCGGCTTGCAAGCCGCGAGCCACCGGCAAGATTCAGTTGCGAGTCTCTGCTTCACTGCACATTCTTGAGCATTTCTTCACATTCTCACACACTACCCTTACATGAATCCCACCTAAATACAGGGTTTCTAAGTGCTGAATTACAAGCAAATTGGCACGGAATAAAGCCAACACAATGGTTGATAAATTTCAACCTTACACTAACATTCTTCAGAGGTTCCTTTTAATGGAAAATTATACTATGTATCAACTGCATGGTATACTTTCTCCCTTTTAAAGTGGGGGTGCTTTTTCATTGAGTTTCAAGTGTCTCTAACAAGAATCTAACTGAGATTTTCGTCTTCTAAATGTTCAACCACTCCCTTTTAAGGATGTTACTTTGTAGGGCACCATGGGGTCACCCTGTGGATGTGGCCCTGGCCTAATGGGTTTGTTTTTTGGTCCGTTTGGCTTGGGCCTGCAAGTTTTTCCTCACTCAATTCTCATTTTTATATCTTATCCTTTTAATATGTATTTTGGTAGGTTATGTTGTCAAAATGAAGTTAAATTAATGTTTTTGTTAAATGTATTCAATTCTTAGTTGATTTCTACCAATTATTTATAATAAATTAAAGATAAAATAACAAAACTACTTAACATTTGCGAAAATAAATAGAAAGGTTACAATCAAAAGGTAAGCTTATTAACTTACAAATTAAAAAGTGCATAACAAGTGCTAGTACATTATTATCAAGAGGTAACGTAGATATTGATTATTATAGCATAACATTATGATCAATCTATACCCTCTAAATTTATGTAAATGGAAAAAAAAAGTTAGATATGGACCGATCATATTGCCAATGAGAGTGAGTTCATCAGGAGCCTCCTCGACTTGGCCACAATCGAGCTTCTTCTCAATGAGCTCCCAGTCCTGCTCTTCCAGACACACCTTGAGTCTGTGGCTTGTGAAGTTCTTGACGGCCTTTTTATAACCCTCGTCCTCTGGCACCGCCTTGATCTCCTTCAATGTCTTTATGTAAAAATCAATCAAAACATCCTCTTTTGTAATTTGTATTTAGCACTGAGGACCTATGGATGGATCCACCAACTGTATCAGGTAGTTTTAGTTTTAGTTTTATTTTTTATTTTTTACATGGGATATAAATTCTACTCTAGCTTAATCTAAGTGTATATGTGTGTGAAACTCCCTCCTAGAAACTCGAATCCCCCTCCACACCCCACTACTCCAGAAGGTTCAACTATTGGGCTAGTACGATTCTAATAACTATAAAACCTACTATTTTTGGGAACAAAAAGTTAAGAAGTTTAGTGATAATATATATATATATATATATATATATATATATATATATATATTTTTTTTTTTTTTTACCACAACTTTTAAAGTGATATATTGTGATTAAAGTTCAATAAAAATGGTATTAACAACATTGTTTGTCCAATTATTAGTGACTTATGATCTGTTTGGATTGAGAGGAAGTAGAGTAGAGTATAATAGAATTGATTCAAAATTAGTCTATTTTCAGCCAACTCTAATCTACTCCTCTCTCTACCCCCTCAATCCAAACAAGTCCTTAGTCCCTCAATCCAAACAAGTCCTTAGTGTACCAATCATAGATTTTCATCTCAATATATTATGAAAAAAAAAAATTCAAACTTTTAATTACTCTAGCATTGCTCCTCCAAATAAAGCATCCCTGACAGTGAAAGAATAAAAATTAGCTATTTTATAAAGGTAAAATATGAAGTTCTATATAATATTCAAAATTGTTTATTTAAACAATTAATCACTATCAGTCTTTTTATTCACATTAATGTATGAATGGTTAAACAATAAACGCATAAAAATGGGGTTGAGTGATAGGGCAATATATTGACAAATATTTTTCTCTTTGTGGCAGTGTTTGATGTCTTGAATTTTAACTCTACATTCTTACTAATATAAACATAAAAATGTATTGTTGTGATCATAGCAGCCATTATACCTCCAAGAAAGAAAATTGTATAAAGCTATACATATATTTTCTTGTAAATATGATATTACTTTGTTAAAAATTTATAAACCACCTTTCGTATTTCACAAGATGAGATTTTATATTGTGAGTGTAAAAATTTCCTTGTTGCTATTTTACCACCTAAACTCTTAAAATTAGGCAACATCCAAGTATGTAAAGTGTAAACCCAAATTGTTTTCCATAAAAGTGATTATTTTAATCACTTTCTCTTCTCATAAATTAATTAGGCTCTCTTTTTTCTCTATTCTCTCTCCTCATAAAAGTGATTATTTTATTTGTTGGTATAATTTATATTATTTAAATGAGTTGTATGTAAAAATAAAAACTAGAATGTTGGATGAGTTATGAAATGAATTAGTAATATAGATTAAGTGGTGTTTGAGGATGCAAAATAGGTTTTTTTTTTTTTTTTGGCATCCCCAATACTAGTGCTCTATGAACATGCAAAGAGGATTCTTCAATCATGAAACGAACCCCATGTCACGTGCTGAGAGTGATCATCAATGCAAATATCATTATTTTCAAATTTCAACCCATAAATCGCTAAAAAAAAAACAATAAATCAATCCATAGAATTAGAAACTAAAATCTAAATAACATTATCCTATATTAATGCAAATGGCCTAGGAGAGTTTTGAATTCCGAAAAAACTATTACCTACCCCCCTCCCCACCCTTTTTTTAATATATATAATGCATTTGTTAGACATAAAAATTTTCAAAACTATTATTATTATTATTTATTTATTTAAAAGTGTAAAGTGTAAACATCTTAACTTATCTAAATACTAAGTAGTAATCTTTTTTAACAGAATGCACATTTTCACAAAGTTGCATTAATTGTTATGATAACTTAAGGGAGGTACCATTAAACAAAACACTGTTCCATTTTGACATCAGTTAAACAATATCTTAGATTTTGTCGTGTGGATGGAGGATGCTCTACTACATATCAGGCGGATTTCACCAACTTTGATTAATAATATTAATGTCTTAAAAAAAAAAAAATCAACAATGTCTATACCATTCAGATACAAAACAAAACCAAATTTTATTAACTCTACCATTGAATGCGCACTTAAACTGATCCATGTTATAAAATACAGTCGGAGAGGTGTTTATGAAAACGTCAACCCCATTTTCTGCATGTAACATCAGATAGTCAAAACGCATGTCTGAGATATTTATATCATCATTTATAGTTGAGAGAGGTCTTAAGAATTTGTATGCATTTTATGGTGTTTAAAGCCCACACTACGAACATATCCCAACAAGGAAAAACTAATAAAACAACACTGATATAACAACAGTAGGAAAAGGTGACAGTTGCAGCAGCTGAAGAATATTATAAATAAATAAAAAATCCGAAAAGGCAAAGATCAGAACCCTGGTACGGTGAAATTCATTTTTCTTTTATTTGAAAGTTTTGTTTCTGAATTGTTAGTTTCTTCCCCTAATAATCTTTTGAAACTAGAATCAACTTTTTAAAAAAATGATATTTCAAATGATAATTTAAAAAAAAAAAAAAGAGAATATTAAAAACTCAGGTTTTTGTTCACAAAGCCCAGGCCTAATAAGAAAGTTGGCCAATCCTACTGGTGGCGGGGTCAGGAATTTATTTATGGGGTCATATATAATTTTTTTTTTTTTTTTTTGTATGAAATGTAAAATAGTAATGTACAATTTTTTTGGGCTATTTCTTTTTGCTTGAAAGACCTTAATATATTGTTAAGTGGATTAAATTATGGATCAAAGTTTAATTTTATTGGGCATAAAAAAAAAAACTTAGGGTGGTCACAAATCTTTTTTTAAGGGTAAACAATGTTTATTATCAAGTATGAGAGCCAAAATGATAAGGTTATTTAAAAATTTTCAAATTATTTAAGACATTTTCAATTTTTTTTTTAATTTTTTCAAAAATTTTGGGGGGGCCTAGGCCCCCTCGGACCTGTAATAGCTATGCCACTAAGTCCTACATTTAGTGGCGGAGTCAGAAATTTTGAGTTGGGGTGGCCGAATTATTGTGTCAAGATAATCTCAAATCAAAATCATAATGTTACAGTTGAAGTTTCATATGAGTTTTTTTTTTTTTGTGCTTGATAAAATCCCGAGAATATAAAATTTCAACCAAATTGCATATATTATCAATGTTAAATGATTTGAACGCATTAATAGAATTTGAAATTGAGCTAAAAATTAGGGGTTCCACTATCAAAAAACTTACTAAATTTATTCATTCTATTGATATCAACTCAACTCTAAACTCTCTCTCTCTCTTTTTTTTTTTTTTTATAGAAGGATTACTAAATTAGCTGATTAATGCTTTCTTTTTTTTGGGTCTTTTTTTTTTTGGGGGGGGGGGGGGGGAACTCCTATTTTTTTCATATAACCTTTAAATATTTATAAAATATACCTATATTTTTTTAAATTAAAATTTTGGAGGGACCAAGGCCCCCCCAAGCCATGTACGTGACTCTGCCACTGCCTACATTGGCCATCATATGAGAGTTTTTATTTTTATTTGTTTTTTCAGAATGAGGGAATTAAACACTAAATATTTTTATTAGAAATGCCAAAAAATGATGATCAGTGATGCTACAAATCTCTTGGTAGCCATCGTATGAGTTTGATTTATCGAGGAACACTTTTTCTCTCTCACATTTTAGAACAACCAATTAGGTTCACCTTCTTTCCTATAGCAAGCAATTTATTGAAACAAATCTCATCCATCCTACTTCCTATTATCCCTTAACTTTGATTACCCAAATGGATTCTTTTATTAAAATTTTTATCTCCCTTTGTTGAGAAAAACCAAAAAGCACAAGGAGGAAAAAAAAGGAGGAAATATTTAGTTAAATATTTCCTATTTGAAGGTAGGATGTTGACAGCACATTAGCAATCACTTTTCACTAATTTCCTTAAGGCCTTACCCTTTGACAAATTATAGGTTTTTGATTGGCTTGATTTCATAGTTTGCCAAACACTTCACTTACAAAATCATGCACTCATATTATTTTAAGGTTAATACTTGGTGCATACACTGTGAGCACACATTTTCGGTTATATGGATAGTGTGTGAAACAAATATTGTCCTTATTTTAAATTTACATACTTGATTAAGGAACATATAATCCACATAAATTGAAGTCATTGACTTTTTGTTGAATTATTCTAATGTTAACACATAAACCCACATTTTTTTTTCATAATATTATTCCCCATCATAATATTGTCATTAATAAACAATCTCATACAAAAGTAAAACATATTAATAACTGTAGGGACACAATTTGGACATAAGCCCAAAAGAGGGAAGGGAATAGGTCCAAAGAGCCCAATACAATGAATTTATAGAGAATGGATTGGAAATCTAGGTTCTAATGAGTTTGTATATCAATTGTAGTGGGTCAAGATGACAATAAAATAAAAATAAAGCAATTTTATATAAGGTAAATCGTCATCGGACCCAATCCGAGGAGACTAGTTCTTCTATATATCTCACTTAATGACAGATTACAAATATTATTCTTCAGTTTACAATGTTTTCCTCTCATCTTTCTCCGATCCCCCTGTCCTGAGAGTCTCCTCTCCCTTTTATACCATCCTTCCTTCTCTCTCTACCCTCCACGTATGGATCAGATTGTTGGTTTGGATACTTGTCTCATCAACACCTTCCTAAAACTTTTGGAAGTAGCTATAAGGCTGAACACTGCTGCTTAGGTATCACTTCCTCATTAATGCGGTCAGAGAGTTAGCTGCAAAGCATTCAATGCGGTGGTAGCAGCTTTCTTTTAGATATTTTAGGACTTCCCTCTGTCCTGCGCTTCTTGTGATACTTATCCTTATCACTAGAATCTCCCGGAACGTTGCCATAGATGGCAGACCACACCTTCAAATCTAGGCTCTACTCAGCCAAGGATGCATTCGTCCTTGGACCACCCTATCGGACTCTTATGACCAAAAGTTGCCTCCTCACACACTAACAAGAACCCCCATGACAGTGTTCACCCATCCTTGGACTACTTCACGTTTTCGGATTGGGCCTCCGGCCCAATACATATATAGATATGTACTTTTGGACCTATTACCCTTACAATAACTATCACAAATATCATATTATATGTATTTTAAAAAATAAAATAGAGACAACAAGATTTACTAAAAAAATTATTACTTATAAGTAATTACTACGGCTTAACCCCCAAAAAAAAAAAACTAGTAATTAATAGTTTTTTTTTTTTTTTTTTGGCGTTAAGCAGTATTACAGTATTACTTACTAATTACTGCATATATTGTCTTCTTTATTTTATTTATTTTAGGTTTGCAATGGGAAAAAGAACAGTGGACTTAGTTTTGATCCTTTGTTTGGTGGTTGGAGTGTTTGTGAGTCAGTCTACAGCAGACAACAGTAAACGTTGCTTTGACAATTGCGTCCGGGATTGTTTACGTGGTTCACTCAATTCTCGTCGTGGTGCTGGTGCTGGTGTGTGCTACCCCAAATGCTCTAAGTTTTGCCACATGAATAACAAACCCTGTTATCTCTTTTGGTGCTGGAAATAAAAGTTAAATCTCTATATTAAAAGATGGATCCCAAACTCGGTGAATTCACAAAACTTTTTTGTTGCCAAAACCTGTAATAAGACACATGTCATCTTTTATGGCCGGTTTGGATTGAGGGGGAAAAAGGGGAGTAGATTAAAGTAGATTTAGTTCAAAATTAGTTTATTTTCAGCAAACTCTACTCTACCCTCTCTCCTTTTGCCCCAATTCAAACAGACCCTTAGAGTAATGTAAACATACAATGCTATATGACAAACAATGTACGTGTTTTAAATATTTTACATGTCTTAATGAATTCCTTTAAATACTTCTTTAAAATGATGTTCTTGAGTGAGGTAAACCTACATTGACATATAACAAATAATGACTTGTACACATCATAAATGTTCCCGATCGCTCTTGGAACATTTTTTTATTATTATTATGGTCCATGGATCCACCACAATGTTAGCAAAAGAGTGTTCGGTTTTGATTTGAGAGAATGGGGCAAGTGAGTGTTAGAGGTTTTGGACTGGTGTGGTTTGGTTTGGTTGGATTCTTACTATGAGTGCAGTACATGCACTTACGTACACAATTCAATGGTTTGAAATTTCATTCAACCATTGGTTCAGTATGGCTTTAATAACTATGCACTCTATTATTCAGTTAACAAGTTTAGTGACACAAAAATGTTCACAATTCTTTTTACCACAACCGTCAAGGTGGTATGTGTTGATTAAAGAGGTATTAACAGTGTCAAATTAATATTGTAGCAATTATAACTTATCATTTTAACAAATTAATTATGAAAAAAAAAATTATAGTAACTCTAACATTAGGAGAAAGTTCGGCTACAAATTTAATTGTAATCGAGGACTACAACAGCCACTATTAAATAAATTAATATTATTACATATTTTGAAGATCTAATTGTTGAATTGCATGTTTTTCTATATTTTTAACACACAAGTCAAATTTCATGTTAATCAAATCTTATTTACTATTCGATTTATAAAATTATTTTTTATGCATAATTTTAGACTACAAAAACTTGAAATTTAAAACATTTGATTAATGACATAGCTTTTAATATTTGATTTTCTAGAAAATTTGCAGGTATGGAAGATATAAAAATAAAATGTTATGTAGATTTGCCAAAATTTACATTTAATAAAAAGATATTGAGTAGAGTTGTAGCCAAACTTTGTCCCTTATTTATTTATTTTACTAACAAACTTAGTCCCTTATTGTTCCTTTAGAGAAAGCATACCCTCATAGTGACAAATTAAAATTAAAATTTTAGAAAAGGTAAAATATGAAATTCTTCTATAATAATAATTTTTTTATTTATTTAAATCATTAATCTCTATTAGTTTTTTCTATTCAAACTAATGTATGGATGGTTGCAAAATAAACACATAGAATTGGGAGTTGAGTGATAACTGATAAGCCAATAATATTGGTAAAAGTCTCTTCTTCTTTTTTTTTTTAAGGATTCAATGCCTTGGTTCAAACACTACCAAATAAAAACGAAATAAAAACGAAACAATTGTTGTCACTTGTGAACTTTTATTACCCCCCCCCCCCCCCCCCCAAAAAGTAAAAAGCTAAACATCTTGTAAATATAATATCACATTGCTCAGAAGAATTAACTATTAAATTTTTATAAGATGAGATTTTAAATGATGTGACATTATTAGATTGATTAAAAACATGTGAATATTTATTATGAAATGACTACGTTTGAAGAGGACATGTGAATATAATATCACGTGGAGAGAGGGATCACAAATGCAAAAATCATTATCTTCAAATTTCCAATCCATAAATCCTATATTAAAAAAAATAGGGAAAAATGCTCATACATCCCCTAAACTTTCAACTACTGGCTAAAAAGACCCTCTCAACTTTTTTTATTAGTCAATTTACTCCCTAAATTATTCAAAATTGTCAAATCAATGCTTCAGTTAGTCTCACGTTAAAACATTAATGGAATAAGCACGTGAGACTCACGGTACTTTTAAAAACAAACTTTAATCGCACAAAATCACAAAACCCAGCTAAAAGAAGATGGAAGAGAAACAGGTCCGGCGGTGAAAGAGCTGAGGCAGTTAGTTCAAAGCCACTGTGAGCTTTCCCCTGCCGTCTTGCCGCCCTTGTCCCAGCTGGCGACGGTGCCTTGGTAGTTCCGCCGCACCGTTCTATCTTGGAATGTCTTTTTTTCCTTCCCTGAGTTTAAATCCACAATGAACTTTTTTTGTTTAATCTCCATGTACGAATTTCTATAATAGAAATTATTGGTTTGGTTTAATTTTTGGGTTGGGTCTCTGTGAGCTTGGCGGTGAACTTGTTTTCTATCTCCATGTAAGAATTTCTATAGTAATAATTATTTGTTTGTTTTAATTTTTGGATTGAGTCTCTGTGAAATTTTTTTTTTTTTTTTTTTAATCTCCATGTGTTGTTCACTGGGTGTTTGATTAAATGCCTGAGATAAGGCACTTGAGCTCTTACCTTGTTGAACTGAAGAAGGCATCTGCTGAGGAAATGCGTAAAAGTGTCTATGCTAATTATGGTGCCTTCATCCGGTGAGCATCACTCTATTAAGTATGTAAACGAGTTTCAAAGTGGTTATCACATGTCTCAGCTATTGCATATTCTCAATGTCATACTTCCAAATGCTTGTGGTTTTTTAAGTTGTGCTGTTAACTGTAACTATTGAACTATTTAATGATCTTCTCAATTGTCCTTTACTGGAAATCTGTGAGTTTTGAACTAATGCAGAATTGTCAAAATTAGACACTGGATCAACGCCAGGTTTTGTATTTTTTCAAGACATGGGCATAAATATCATTGACATAACCAACTTATTGGAACCTGCAATTGGTGAATGTCAATACTTTATCTCCACATGCCACACTTAATACGTAAAAATTGGAAAGGTTTCTTTGCCCTGAAAAAGAAAAATGTGTGATGAGAGTTTAGGAGCAACTCATATGTTGGAAGACAGAATGGTTGTAGACACCCTGAAAATTTTCTGGTGTTATTAAGAGTCTCCTAAAATGAAACTTTTGAACAGATAGGAGTCTCCTGGCAATGTTATGAACTACTTAGCTATCTTGGCTTTGCAGTTCTTAGAAAAAAAATCTATACCTTTCAAAAAGCATGAACGACAGCATAAGCCTGTTGGAATTGCATTTGGAGGAACTATGGGAAATGAGAGAGTCTTTGTCGATGAAGATTTTGCTAGAGTTACTATTCGCCATCATGCCACTGACAAAACTTACCAACCTGGTTCCCTCTTCCCAGATCACGTGCAATTGTAAGGTTTGAAAGTTTTGAGACCAATATTTCAATGGATTCAAATGCTGGTTTTTAAGTTATTACAGAAAAAGCTCAGGATCTAAAATTGTTAAGTTTTGTCTGTTATTTCTCACATTTTAATAATAAAATAATATATATATATATATATATATATATATATATATATATATATATATATATGAAGAATTGTTTTAGTTTTTCATATGTCATTTACGTTATTTACCCTATGTCTGACTTAAATACTGTTTTCCTCTCCATTTCAACTTGTATTGATGTTTCAAGAAATTAGACTACTTAATGTAATTAGTTTTGATCTCTGATCTGGTATTTTCTTTCTTGACTTATAAGATAAAACTAAAAGTATCCATCATGCATATTATAAAGGTTACATTGGAATTCACTAAGAAATGTGGTCTCCAATACTATGCAATCTATGCATTGGCAAGACCATCTTATACCCCAGTCAAAGCTTCACTATGTATTTACAAATGTGAATTAATGTATTTCAGGGGTTCCCACCTGTTGAAGCTTTGATTTTGGAAATTGAAGTTTGGGGATTAGGTGGGAAAGCAGCTAAGGAAGTGCCGAGTTCATACAAGAAGAGAGAGGAGCTTTTCACAGAGCAAAGACGAAAGGTAACCTACCTAGATCAGATTAAGGCATCTTGTATGCTTTTGAATTTGCATTTGAAAGTTACGTATAGTCATAGATGACATAAATCTTATGTTTATTCGCTCCTCTTGCAGGTTGACTTGAAACATTTGGAAGTTGGGATGAATCACCCGAAAAGATGATGATGGACATGATCTCTGATTCCAACGCAGATTGTATAGATTTAAGATAGTACAAATGCCATATTATACTTTTGCTGCTCAGGTGTATTAGTAAATAGCTTAATTGCATATTGTGTTTTTGATTCTGTTTGAATCAGTGTTCTTTGCATCAGAATTGTGTTGGTTTGATTAAATTCTCATGATACAAACCTACAGGGAAAGTGGCCAGTGACACACCTCTTATCTATAACCTTTTCCTGTCCAGTTTTATAAATCATTTTCTGATGAAAGGTAACGGTCAGTTTAGGTGCACACAGCTTATAAATGAGTTGTGTTAAAATTTCATTCAAACTTGGCATTTGGTAGTATATTAGTATATAATTGTAGTAGAGTGTAATATAAAAAATTATTGGTTTATGTAACCTGGGGTTCTTATGATTTTAAAAACTGTTTGTTGTAGGGAACGCAGCTGAGAGGCATGACATTGAATTTGCACCAATGAGAAAAAAGTGTAATTACTAGACTATTGGACACTAACTGAAGGCTGAAGAATGAAGCTGCAATGCATAAGAGAATCCCTAAGTGGCTTTGGTGATTATTAGTGGTTTCTTAAATCAATAGTGGGATTGTGATAGCCTTTTGTATGGGGTCCAAGTGTTAACGTTGAAAGTCATCTTTATTTGCGGTGACTAAATATGTAGGAGTACTAAAAAAAAGGATTTGTAATGTAATGTATCTATATGTGAAAATTAGATGTAATGTAATATACAAATGTTCACAACTATGTAATGTTCAACTTATGAAATTAATGGCAGTATATTTTCTCAAGTTTAGTAATTATCTGTGGTCATGCTCAGATTTGTGTATTCCTTTAAAAAAGAGCTTTTGGAACTTTTTGGAGCCAAATATCCTTAGATTTTATGGTTCAAATTGCCCTATGTTTGTTAAGGAATCAATAGCCACCAAAAAATGATTGTGTCCTAATCTACCATGGATTGAACTTTATGCAATAACTCTAAGGATCTCAATTAGTATTCTTAAAAGGATCTCAATATGCCATGAATTGAAATATCAAATGGGTGTTTACAAATAGTATATTGTTTGCCAAAAAATAATGCTCAATGAACCAGCAATTACACTTTTCTAGCAATATTGAAAAACAAAAGTATACCAGTTCCATCAGTAAACAAAATATTATTTAAAAGGCCATGTATCACTAAACAAAATATTGAACTAAAACATTATTTATTTTCTTGCTACCACTAGGCCTTAGCCTTTCCCTTATCCTTTTTGCTTCCACTAGTGTTGTCCTTTGTACAACTTTGACTTGATTGTTGATTACCTATATTTGATTGCTAAGTACCCCGTAAAAAGCCAAAAAGGCTGGAAAAGTTCAATAAAGTAGTACTTGAAATTTGGATGAAAAGTTCAACAAAGTAGTACTTGAAATTTACTGATAATTTTTTACTCCCTTTAGCTCCAGACGTAGATGATTGTCCTGATTACCCTTTCTTTTTCTTTTTATAAGCCTTCTTGTTGGGGTTATCAGGAGCTTTACAAGTTCTTTGATTATGGCCCCATTGGAAACAATTCCCACATTTCATGGCAGTTCCTTTCTTACTCACCCTAAATGCATTAATAGGTTCCAGGGAATTACAGTGGACATTCATCCATGGCTACAATACAAAATTAACAAGAACATTAATAGAAGAGTTGGAGAAAAAAAAAACAATATAGAGAATAGTGGGAAAAAAAATATAACAATTTGCACATGCACATGTGCATGATTGTTGCTAATTCAATTCACATAATTCAAAATATTACAATATGCATGGTTGTTGCTAATCAATATCATTTTTTACCATTTATAAATGGATTATGCACATGATCAATGATACTAGTTTCCACGGTGGTGGCTTAGCATGACACAAAATGCTGCATTAATACTCAAATTCTATCGCATGCTCTTAGTTTTTACAGTACTAATCAAACAAATAAACTTTGGAAAAAGCAAATGGAGCAGGGAAAAAACATGTCCAGTTAAGTACCTAAATTGCATGAACCTTTAATTGAACCTTTGACCCAACAATATAGCCACATTTCATACACTATTACATCAGTATCACACAGTATTCTTTTTGATTCATTGAAGCTGATTCCTTTTTTTATAACGTAGGGAACCTTTCTAAATAAGAGTCCATTGGAGTCGCCTCTAGCCAGTAAAACCAACGGAAAACTGACCCCACTAATACATAGGCATTCACCCCCCGGCTGACTAAGCAATTTATGCTTATGCCCAGGAACACACACATGCACATTATTGTAGTTAGAGTATCCAAAAACCACCAAGTACTAAAATCTCTTCAAAGACCAAGCAAAGCAAACACCCACTAAAAATGAGCATACCCCAAATTAAATTTTGCCCTGCTCAGCTTTTACACAAACAAATAAAAAATGGGTTTTCATTTTTCACTAACTAATTCTTAGCCAATTCACAATTATCAAGATCACATTACACACAATTGCAATAGCATAATTTTCACATTACAATGACCCAAAAGCTACAATACCCAGAATCTAAAAAGTGAGCAAGTGTATAAGACATTCAGTTCATGAAATCAAAAACAACAACAACAACAACAACAAAAACTTATCGCTAACTAACTTTTTAATAAGAATCTCTACTTCAGAAACTAGTTCTAGACTTCTAGTTCTAGTAGCTGTACTGCTCTAACATGGTGGCTTAGTCAATAGACCATATGGCTGGAATCATTACACCAAGACCCTTAAGGTGCAGAGCTAAACCTCATGGAGTCCTATGATTTATAATAATAATAATAATAATAAAAAACTAACCAAAAGCCATAACTTTAACACTAAACTATATATTATATATTAATCACCAGGTGCAACAATATCTTTGGCTTACATGCTAGTACATTGCCATTGAAAGAAACTAAGAGACATATGGCCAAGTTCCCAGAAAGAAAATGTTGCAATGCAGAGACTCTAGTTAGAATATAGCAGCAACACCTCCAAAATCTCTTCTATTTAGGGACCAAATAGAGTTGATGAACCGGTTACCCGGCAAGCTTATCGGTGTTATTGCTGGAACTTATATAGCTAATGTAGCCCTTTCCTAAAATTTAGAAACTCACAGGTTGAGAGATTGCCACTTGTGTGTATTTAGCTCTATATTAACTTCCAAAACAGCAATTCCACAATCACCTCCTACCCTCTCGCTTTTTCTTTGAACTGCATCAAGATGTCAATTTAGCTAATTAATATAGGCCTAAAGCAACCAAACCCCCTTAGCAGTAGCCATATCTCTCTCAAACATTTAATCAAACAGCTTTATGGCATACTCAAATGCAACAGTTGGTGAAAGGCACATGAAGATAATAAAAAACCAAGAATTTCACAGAGCCCCAACCAAAAATTAAACCAAAACAAGAATTTCTACTATAAAAATTCACACATGGAGATTAAAATAAAAAGTTCCTAGAGGATTTCAATAGCAATACGTAAGAAGGAAAAAAAGAAAAAGAAAAAAAAGACATACCCAGATTGTACAGTGCGGCGAAACCACCAAGGTGCTGCAGGGACAAGGGCGGAGAGACGGTGGGGAGAAGCTCGGCAGTGGCTTTGAACGGCATGGATTCACTCTCTCTCTACTAGACTTGATTCTCTTCTCCTCTTTCCGTTGCCTTTTGGACGTTTGAGGTTTTTTTTTAAGTTTGTATTTTAAAGTCACGTGAGTGACATGTGCTTATTCCGCTAGTGTTTTAACGTGTGACTCATTGAAGTATTAATTTGGCAGTTGTGAATAGTTTAAAGAGTAAATTAGCCAATAAAAAAGTTGAGGGGGTCTTTTGACTAGTAGTTGAAAGTTTAGGGGGTGTATGAGCATTTTTCCCAAAAAAAAAAATCCATAGAAACTAAAATCTAAATAACATTATCTTATATCAATTTGGACTTGAAACTGAAGATTGTGTTCATAGGTCACATCCAATAACGGAGGCCCAATGTTTTGAAAGATTCAGTTTGTAGACTAATTATTTAGGATGATGTAATCTTAGTGTGAGTTAATTGACCCACTATGGCCCATGGCCCATCCATTGGAGAAAGCCCGTATTAATGGCTCAAAAGTAGTAGTAGTAGTAGTTGTTGTTGTTAGGCCAATCCACGGGTCGGTCCGGGTCGAGTTTGTGCCCAACCAAGAATTGACCCGATCAGTTCGAGTCTCTTATTTCTGGACCCGCCGCCGATCGGTGAAGGGAGTCAGTTCGGGTGGTCGGAACTCGTTGGATACCGGTTGGTCCTCGGTTGGAGTTCAAACCTTTAAAAATATGCCATATTTTGTTGAAACCCACTGATTTTGGTCGAGATTGGGCCAAATCTGCCGAGATCAGGATGGATCCAAAAGAGATCTTGGTGGATCTCGAAGAGATCAGGCCGAATTTGCCGAGATCAGGTTGGATCTCAAAGAGATCTCACCGGATCTCAATGAGATCTCGGTAGATCTCGAAGAAACAAGCCCAAATCTCGACTAATCGGATCAAAACGCCGGCGAAACACACCCACCGGTGGAGAACAACTACTTTTCCGGTGTAATTCTATTTTTATTTTTTTAAATCTATGTGGACTTTGATTAAAAAAGCTAGGTATTCTTCTACAATAGGTATCATCACGTAGTTTTAAAAATAAAAATTGTTCATTTAAATTTAGTATCTATTTTTCAATCAATTTTAATAATATTATGACAGTTTTTTCCAATCTACATATAATTAATTAGTGATTAAACCGAGCATGATATTCGTTACGAAAATTACACCAACCTCACATGAGGTTTAATAAAATGACACTTCAAAAACATTTCCAGAAATGACGCTTCACCCTTGAGGCTTGTATAAGTGAAATAGTTAAGTTTTTACTATCGGAATATTTCATTTTTAAAACGATTTTTATTTGTTTATACACACCTAGGGGGGGGGGGGGATTGTTTTTCTTCGACAAACCTCAAGGAAAATAGTGCTATTCCATCCATTTTTTAGGTAAGAATCATTTTAGGAAAGGAATATTCCATTAGTTTAGAGAGATTGAACTTAACTAATACGTAGTACAGGCCTCAATAGAGGAGTGTCATTTCTATAAATCTCAATGACGGGTTTTGTAATTTATCGTATTAGTTATTTGTGCACAATATTGGAGGCAATTTCGTCGTTTAGCTAGAATAAGAGTTTTCATGTATGTTTTCTCTCCAATTTGGAGAGATGAATGTTTGGTGGGCTAGGGGTGAAAATGCCTAGGTCCCACAAAAAAAAATCCACCCATTCTCTCATTACCAAACGAAACTCATACCTATTTTCTCTCCTTTATTTTTTCTCTTTTATTTTTTATCCTTCTTGTTCCACCTCCAACCAAACGGACCTTAAGTGTAAAGCCTACCCCGTCACTTAAGAAAGAAAGATACCAGGAAATATATAACCCAAATATTATCAAAATCAACTTTTTTTTCAATTGAATGTCAATTTTTTTGGGGGGTAAGAATGTCAACTTGATTTTAAAAGGATGAAAGAACAAAGAAAAATCATAGAATATTTAAACAATATAGTCACTTTATTGTTATCACTCATTGACGTAACATCCATGTTCTATGGCAAAATGCCTAGAAAATAAGTAGAAATAATTATAATTTACTTGCGTAGTAGGTAATATGTACGCTAACATTGTTTGGAATGAAAGTCTCTCTCCATTCTTAACCCAAAATTCCATGAAGCAAATTAAAGTGACCTAAATCTTGGAGCATCATGGCAACATATTGATATATTTTCGAAGGGGTGACTCGAGAGACTCTGTGCCACTAGGACCTAAAGGATGTTCCACAGGGGGTGTTGTGGGAGACTTGATAGGATCTGGGCCCTTTGAAGCTATCCTTTTGATCTCATAATTTAAAGAACCGAAATCATTAGAAACAATAGTATGTTCTACAGGAGGAGTTCCAAGAGACTTGATAGGATCTGGGCCCTTTGGAACTGTCCTTCTGATCTCATAATTTAAAGAACCGAAATCATTAGAAACAATAGGATGTTCTACAGGGGGTGTTCCAGGAGACTTGATAGGATCTGGGCCCTTTGGAACTGTCCTTTTGATCTCATAATTTAAAGAACCGAAATCATTAGAAACTATAGGATGTTCTACAAGGGGTGTTCCAGGAGACTTGATAGGATCTGGACCCTTTTGGAATTCTCATTTTGATCTCATAATTTAAAGAACCAAAATCATTAGAAACAATAGGATGTTCTACAGGGGTGTTCCAGGAGACGGTATAGGATCTAGGCCCCCAGGAACTTTCCTCTTAATCTTATAATTTAAAGAACCAAAATTATTAGAAACAGTAGGATGTCCTACAGGGGGTGATCCTTGAGATTGTATAGGATCTGGGCCACTAGGAACTATCCTCTTGATCTCATAATTTAGAAAATCAAAATCATTAAAAACTATGGGATGTTCCATTGGGGGTGTTCTAGGAGACTTGATAGGATTTGGGCCTTCAGGAATTGTTCTCTTGATCTCATAATTTAGAGAACTAAAATCATCATAAGCATAAGATAGAGAGAGAAGTGTGTATATTACGAGAAAAAAAACCTTGAGGGACTCCATTGTATTACAAAGGCTCTCAATGTTTGCAATAATAACAACTTTTTGTTCTTATATAATGTCAATCTTGGATATCTCATGTGAAATTGTTTTTTCTTCTTCATAAAGGAAACAAAGCCTATGATCTTAATACGGTAAGTTGAAAGATTGTAACAAAATTAATATATTTCATTTTTAGAATTTAAATATATGGTCACATTCTTATGATAAGTTGAAAATTTATAATAAATAACCAAAAGCCTTGATAGCTCGTATTTTCTGGTGTTTCCATTTGAGAATCCAGGGTTCAAATCTCCCCTCTAGTTGTAACTATCAAATTTATCAACAAAAAAAAAAAGTGAATGTATTTCTTTTCTTGGACGGATTACAATTAATCCTAAAAAAAATATTAATTAATAATAATCATTATTTATTATCAAACTAATACACTAATTTGTTAGCTAAAATTTGTGTTCATTCCTAAACTTTGCATGAAATTTGTTTGATAATGAATAAATGTATTTCTTTTTATTTATTCATTTTAAATGTGATAATTGATTTATAATAATTGTTATTTACTATCTAATCAAATACCCTAATTGGCTGGCTAAAACTTGTTTTCATTCTTAAACTTTGCACAAAGTTTGTTTTACAATAAATAAATACATTTCCTTTTTTTAATATATATTCGATAATTGATTCATAATAACTATTATTTATTATCGAATCAGGATAGTAATTTTTTTGAAGAAAGAAATCAAGATAGTAATTGGTTAGATAAAACTTGTTCTCAATCCTAAATAATATACACAAAATATGTTTTTTAAGAAACAAATCTACTTATTTTTTGATAGATTTGATAATTGATTCGTAAAAATTGTTATTTATTGTTAAATTAAGACACTAATTAGTTAGCTAAACACTGTTTCCATTCCTAAACTTTGTACAAAGATTTTTTTTTTCTTTTATCATTTCCAAACTTTCAAAATTTCATTTTTCATCTTTAAACTTTTGAAGACATTTCAATTTTTTGTCCTTCCTCAACATCCGTTAAATTTTATCTTACATGTACTAACAAAAATACAGAGGCGCTAGATTTTTTGTATTTTTTTAGTGCAAGTATTTTTCTAGCATTAAAAAATCTAACATAGAGCACTTTTTTTTTTTTTTTAATCTGAACACATGGCACCAAATAATTGGTAATTACAATCTTCCATAGTCTTGCTTCTTCGAAAGAGAACCCTTATTTTTGCACCTTATTATTATTATTATTATTATTATTATTTTGGCTTCTTTGTTTTTTCATCCCTAAACTTTCAAAATTCATTTCTTTGTCTATAAACTTTTGGTAACATTTCAATTCTGCCCTTTTATCAACATCCATTTAATTTGAATCTTATGTGTACTAACGAAATGTTGAAGTGGTAGATTTTTAATATTTTTTTTAGTGCATGTAGAATTTTAGCATTAAATAATCTAACATAGAGCACTCATCTCTCTCTCTCTCTCTCTTCCTCTCTCACACACACACACATTGCAAACATTTGCATCATTTTTGTGAGTTTTTTGGGGTGTTTATATTTGATATTTCTTTGGTACGAGAAAGAATAAATGGATTTGTTCTTTGATACTTCATAAACCCAAAGGGAGAAGGAAAATTATTGAATACTCCGGGGTACCATAAACGCATACTACTCCCTCTCACATGTATTGTGGGTTCTAATGGAAATATGAATATATGCAGCGGAAAATTAACGGATCTACTTCAATCGTAATTAATAACATGCGCTATGTAAGTTTCAGAATATAGAATCAAGAGAGTGTACCTTGGTGCGGTGAATTTCAAAACCAAAGATCATAAGTTCTTGAGAACACTTTTAATCTATACTCCAATTCCACTAATGCCTAAGATGTGTGGTCTTTCAATTAGTTTTCAAGGGAGAATGATAGAGTGTCTCACTCTCACATACACACCATTTCACAATCATGTCTCTCTTTTTCATAGATTATCTAATTGGGCTAGTCTTTTGGGTCTTTCCAATTGGGCTTTAGTATGTGTCTTAGAGTGGGACCAAAAGGGACCAATAAGACACTAGTCCAATAAATATAATTGCACTCTAGGCCTTATTTACAAATTATATCCCAAGACTTTTTTTTTTTTGAGAAACACACACACACACACATATAAATTTAGACTGCCACTTTGTAAATTACTACATCTTATCCTTGAGTACCCGGTTTAATCCTTTAAAAGTTATTCAACATATATTTATGAAATTCAATTTCATAAATATATACTTTAGTAACTTCTTACCAAAGTGGTTAGGCCTAACTCTCTGAATAACTGAACTGATTAAACTTATCTCAAGGGAATATTTTATATCTCCGTTAAGAGACTATGAATTCCATCTAGAGACTATGAATTCCATCTTAAGAATATATGTTCCATCAACATTAAATGTGGCTGCCCAACATACTGAAGTTTTGACCTTTACCTTAGATCTCACTCTTGATATATCAAAGCAACATACACTTCATGATCAGGTCCATTATCCTCTCAAGATTAAGAGTTCATGTAAATAGAAGTTGTGAGATTTATTATTCATTTGACAGTCGTTAGGAAAATAATAAATCTCACAGCGGTCCATTTCAATATGTTTTAACTCTTAAAACATATCAACATACCAACTAGAAATCTCCATTTCCATGATCAAGACAAATTATCTTAGTTGATATGTTATAGTCTTCGTAGATGAAATGTCTAATTTCATCACCGACTACGAATTAAAATTCTGAGTTTACAAAGAATTTGTGACTTATATCTTCTGTGACTAAATCACATAAATCACATACTATGCATCTCATGGACTATATGATAATGTCTCATTATTCATGTTACCATTATATTAGATTATAATAAAAACAACTTTATTAATACAACATTAAGTCATACATAATGTCTTACATAGCATCATACAATAGGATTTAAGGGCACTAATCCTAACAATCTCCCACTTGCCCTAAAGACTATTGTGCACTCATCTAACTCCCATCTCCTCCAAATGTGACTCGAAAGTCCTTTGAGGCAAGGCTTTAGTAAAGGGATCTGCTAGATTATTTACACTTTCAATCTTTTCTACTACTACATCTCCACGAGCAATAATGTCTCGAATGATGTGGTACTTTCTCTCAATGTGCTTTCCTTTCTTGTGATTCTTTGGATCTTTGGATTGTGCAACCGCTCCACTATTGTCGCAAAACAATGTGATGAAAATTTGCTCCATTCTCACAACACCAAGATCGGAAAGGAATTTCTTGAGCCTAACAGCTTTCTTTGCCGCTTCACAAGCAGCAACATATTCAACTTCTATGGTGGAGTCTGCAACACAAGATTGCTTAACACTCCTCCAACTTATGGCTCCACCTCCCAAGGTGAAAGCACATCCTGAAGTTGATTTTCTGAAATCTAGATCCGATTGAAAATCTGAATCTGTATAGCTAATTGGAATCAAATCCTTACACCGGTAAACAAGCATATAATCTCTCGTTCTCCGTAGATACTTGAGAATATGCTTTACAGCTTGCCAATATTTTGGTCCTAGATTTGATTGATATCGGCTGACCATGCCTACTAAATAACAGATATTTGGTCTAGTACAAAGCATGGCATACATGAGATTTCCCACTGCAGAAGCATAAGGAACTTGTCTTATCATATTTTCTTCCTTTTGAGTCTTAGGTCTTTGGTCCTCAGACAGAGGAACTCAATGTCTAAAAGGAAGCAATCATTTCTTGGAGTTTTGCATGCTAAACCGTTCTAAAACCTTATCTATATATCCAGCTTGTGATAAGCCTAACATCTTATTTTTACGATTTCACCAAAGCTTGATCCCTAGAATAAAGTTAGCCTCACCCAAGTTCTTCATATCAAATTGGCTTGACAACCAAACTTTTACCGACGACATTACCCCTACATCATTCCCAATAAGTGGAATATCATCAACATAAAGCACTAGGAACATTACTACTTTGTCTCGATGTCTTTTATGCACATATGGTTCATCAAGATTTTGTTCAAAACCAAATGATTTGATTGCTTGATCAAATCTGATGTTCCATGATCTAGATGTTTGCTTAAGTTCATAAATGGACCTTTTCAACTTGCATACCATATGTTCTTGGTTCTTTGCTATGAAACCTTCCGATTGTATCATATAGATTTCTTCTTCAAGATTGTCATTAAGAAATGCAGTCTTGACATCCATTTTCCAAATCTCATAATCGTAATGAGCTGTAATGAATAAAAGAATTCTGATAGATTTAAGCATTGCTACTGGTGAAAAGGTTTCTTCATAATCAATACCTTCTTTTTGTGTATACTCTTTCGCCACTAGTCTTGTTTTAAAGGTTTCAACCTTTCCATCTATCTCTCTCTTCTCTTGTAAACCCCTTTGCAACCAACATGTTTAATGCAGTTAGGCGCCTCTACAAGATCCCAAACTTGATTGGAATTCATGGAATCTAATTCATAGCATTGACCCAATGATGTGCATCTATATCATTTATTGTTTCATTATAAGTGTAAGGATCCGATTCAGCATCTTCTGAGATAGCTTCATAAGTTTCTCCCAAACCTATAAATCTTCTAGGAGGCCGAACAATTCTCACACTACAACAAGGTACCTGTGTACTAGATATCTCATGAGTTGTATCTTGTGGTGTATCCAATACAACCACATCATCCCTTGTTTTATCCAACAGTTGTTGTATTACAGGTTCATTCATTTCATCCAAAACAACTCTACTTCTAGGAGTAAAATTATTCATGTAGTTATTTTCCAAGAATTTGGCATTTGTGCTAACAAACACTTTATTATCCTTATGACTATAGAATAATTAACCCCTAGTTTCTTTTGGATAACCCACAAGTAAACATACTTCTGATTTTGGTTCTAACTTATCAAGCTTCCCCTTTAGGACATGTGCTGGACAACCCCAAATGTGGAAATATCTCATACTAGGCTTACGCCCACTCCACAATTCCATGGGTGTTTTGAAAACAGATTTTGATGGAACTAAATTCAAAAGATGTATTGCTGTATCTAAGGCATGTATTGTTGTATCTAAGGCATACCCCCATAAAGAAATTGGTAAAGTTGAATAACTCATCATGGACCTAATCATTTCCAAAAAAGTCCTATTCCTTCTCTCCGCTACACCATTTTGTTGAGGAGTTCCAGGTGTAGTCAATTAGGATACAATCTCATTCTAAATTAGGTAATCCTTAAAATCCCCAAAAAGGTATTCGCCACCTCGATCAAATCGAATGGCTTTTATGCGTTTACCCAATTGATTATCAACTTCAGCCCTAAACTCTTTGAACTTTTCAAAGGTTTCGGACTTCCGTCTCATTAGGTACACATAACCATATTTTGAATAATCATCCGTAAAAGTGATGAAGTACTCATAACCTTCTTTTGCTTGGGTTGACATAGGACCACATACATTTGTAAGAACTAATTCAAGCAACTCTTGGGTTCTTCTACCTTTTGCATTAAAAGGTTATTTGGTTATTTTACCTTCCAAACAAGATTCACAAACAGGAAATTCATCAAAGTCCATGGGTTGTAAAAGTCCATATTTGATTAGTCTTTGAATCCTATTTAAAGTAATATGACCCAAACACAAGTGTCAAAGATATGCATCATTAGTAGAAGGAAACTTTCTCTTTAATGATTTTACATGAGAGTCATTATCTAATTCAGAATTATGTAATTCATGCTTATTAGGAGTTAAAATATAAAGACCATCCACAATATTGCCAGAATAGATAAACATTTTACCTTTCTTTATTACAACATTGTCTTTTAGGATAATACAATATCCATTCTTTTTGTTCATGTTATAATTAAGTCTGAATTCCTTGAATGATTTCGATAGTGACTGGAGTATCATATCCACTTGGGATTCTCCATCAATGTCGTTACCTAAAACTTCCAATGTATTCAGATTATAGATCATTGTAAGACAATGTTCTCTCCCTGAACTACCTTCAGCCACTTTGGTATTATAAATTTACCTCATGGTTCCTTGCCTTGCTGAACGGCCTTGCTCATCAAACATCTCCTTCACACTTAGCATAATGTCCGAAGCTAGTTCTACATCCTGCATTTGATGCTGTAGAACATTTGAGATGGATGCTAGGATATAGCACTTGGCCATCTCATTAGATTTTTGCCAACGATCATATCGCTGTTATTCCTCAGGAGGAGCATCTAATGAAGGAAAGCTAGGACAAGATTGAGTAAGCGCATATTTGTGCTCTTCAGCTGTAAGAACAATGTCCAAATTTCTTTTCCAATCAATATAGTTGGATCCATTCAGTTTGTTTTGATTAATAATAGTAACAAGTGGGCTAAATGATGCCATGTTCAATCTGAAAATAATAAACATGAATATAATAAGTAAACTGGACATTGTCAATTTAGCATATAAACATATAATATGGAACCTTAATAAAACCATAAAATAATATATGCAACGACAACCCAATCCCACGTTTAAAATTCCTTAGAAGCAAGTAAATTATAAACCCTATGATTGATTGAGAACTATTCTCATTATTAGTGCTATCATAATTACTCTTATCAAACGCTAATAATATGCCGTTTTTCCTTTAGCCTCTAAGTAATAATGACATAGCTCCGAAGGGAGGTTAACATTAAACTTAGTGTTGTGTACATCATTGACTGAATTTTATGTGAGTCATTAAGTAACTTCACGGTGGCGTGGTCGTTCTTAATGTAAAAACACATATTATCCATCATTTAAGAAGTTTAATCTGTAGTACCATGAATTAAACACCCTCCGAAGGGAGCAAGGCATATAAGTCAAGGCGAGGTGCTTAATTACACTACTATAAACCAACAATGGAGACCGTGAGATCCAACCCTTGTATCACACTTCCACTAGATGTTTTAAAATAAAGGTTTTTAAATATAAAACATGCATAATCTAATTACATACAACCTTGCACTTTATATATTTGAAAACACTAAGAAAAAGTTCAAAATTCCCTTCAGTGACATTTTCGCGAGTATCTCGCGTCTAATCTCTTCCCACAAAAATGAATTATAGCAAAAAAATGAAAACACAAAAATCAGACAGAGACTTTCGCGACTGTCTTGCGACTGTTTAGCTAGTAAAGCTTACCCGCAAAATATTTTGTGAAAACACAAAATTCAAACAAAAACTTTCGCAGCTGTCTCGCGAGTAAAGCTTACCCGTGAAAAACCCGTGTTTTCAGTTTTCTAAAGGGAACATCTGAACAGTTTTCAACGGTTTTCCATGAACAAACAACCACCATATGAACATGATAAATGAGATTTGATATCAAAACTAAATTCCATTGATGCTATAGACTTAAAGATCAATTTAACATACTTAAATTCAAATTTAAACAACATCATCACATCAATATTAGTTTTTATCAAATCATAGTTTCAACAACCATGCAAAAAATTAAATACATATATAATCTTCTAACATCATGAAACTATTATCTCTAATTCCAAAACTCACAAAGCATGTTATACAGAATAGAATTGAAGACCGCTTTGATACCATTTGATGGAAATATGAATGTACGCAGCGAAAAATAAACAGATTTACTTCAATCGTAATTGATAACATGCACTATGTAAGTTTCAGAATATAGAATCAAGAGAGTGTACCTTAGTGAGGTGAATTTCAAAACTAAAGATCATAAGTTCTTGAGAACACTTTTAATCTTCACTCCAATTCCACTAACGCCCAAGATGTGTGGTCTCTAAATCAGCTTCCAAGGAAGAATGATAGAGTGTCTCACTTTCACATACATACCATTTCACAATGATGTCTCTCTTTTTCATACATTAAAATTCTGTATGTTTCTCTCCTTATAACTGATTATCTAATTGGGCTAGTCTTTTGGGTCTTTTCAATTGAGCTTTAGTATGTGGCTTGGAGTGGGACCAAAAGGGACCAATAAGACACTAGCTCTAATGGGCCTTAGGTTTTTCTGTCAACTCTTGACAAGTCCAAAGTTACCATTAACTATATTTAATACGACTATATAAATATAGTTGCACTCTAGGCCTTATTTACGAATTATATCCCAAGACTTTATTATACATACAACTCTTTCATAAAATATTCGTAGTACTACAAAGTCATAAATGTAGACTGTCACTTTGTAAATTACTACATTTTATCCTTGAGTACCCGGTTTAATCCTTTAAAAGTTATTCAATATATATTTATGAAATCTAATTTCATAAATATATACTTTAGTAACTTCTTACCAAAGTGGTTAGGCCTAACTCTCTGAATAACTGAACCCATTAAATTTATCTCAAGGGAATATTTTATATTTCCGTTAAGAGACTATGAATTCCATCTTAAGAATATATGTTCCATCAACATTAAATGTGGCTGCCCAACATACTGAGGTTTTGATCGTTACCTTAGATCTCACTCCTGATATATCAAAGCAACCTACACTTCATGATCAGGTCCATTATCCTCTCAAGATTAAGAGTTCATGTAAATAGAAGTCGTGAGATTTATTATTCATTTGACAGTCGTTAGGAGAATAATAAATCTCACAGCAGTCCATTTCAATATGTCTTAACTCTTAAAACATACCAACATACCAACTAGAAATCTTCATTTCCATGATCAAGACAAATCATCTTAGTTGATATATTATAGTTTTCGCAGATGAAATGCCGAATTTCATTACCGACTACAAACTAAAATTCTGAGTTTACAAAAAACTTGTGACTTATACCTTTTGTGACTAAATCACATAAATTACATACTATGTATCTCATGGACTATATAATAATGTCCCAATATTCATGTTACCATTATATTAGATTATAATAAAACAACTTTATTAATACAGCATTAAGTCATACATAATGTCTTACATAATGTCTTACATAATGTCTTACATAGCATCATACAATAAGATTTAAGGGCACTAATCCTAACAGGTTCCACAATAAATTTAATTAGTGTGATCTACAGTTATGTGAGAGGGGGAAATACGCATTTATGGTATTTCGGAAGTACCTAATAATTATCAGAGGGAGAAATGACAAAAATTAATGTAAGGAGCATTGGGTTTTAGACTTTGAACGTCTTAGTTTTGTCGAAAGTGACTATGTTTTGGCATTTTAATGATTAAAGTTGAATTGATTGTTTTCGATTTTTGATGTGTTTTTAATTTTTTTGGTTTTTTAAGGGAATCGGGCTGGATTAAGGTTTAGTTTCTGATTGAATCGGTGGAACTTTAGTTTCCAATTGAACTGGCCAATTTGGTCCGATTTTTAAAATCTTGGTTAAGATGACAAATTATTTTTAATAAATGAGTAAAAAAGTGATTTAGCAGCAATGGTGTACCACTTGAGGACTAAAGGGGGCCTAACACCTCCAAAATTTTTGAAAAAAAATTAATTTGGAAATATCATAAATAATTTGAAAAATTTTAAATTACCTTATCATTTTGGCCCCCGATACTTGATAATATGCATATATATTTAAGAAAGTCTATCACTGCACACCCTTGGCGTGATGGTCACTCCACAAGTATTAAGTGCTTGTGAAGTGTGGGGGGCAAGAGCTAGGGTTCAAGTCTCTAGAATGGAGTTTCACACACATATACACTTAAATTAGGCTAGAGTAGAATTTCTATCATGTATAAAAAAAAAAGTCTAAAATAAACATAATTTTCATTTAAATAAAATACAATCCATAAATACATATGTCAACAAATTACAATAATTAAACATTTAGCATCTTCACAATGAACACATAGGTATTTAACAATTACCTCAACAAATAAAAGGGGAAAAAATTATAATCTTCATTCCAACACATCTAGGACTTACTTGTACACAACAGTAGAAAAATTGAAAAGTTAGAAACTTTGTTGATGTACAGCACTACCAAGTCTCCCACACAATTGCAAAAACATTTTGCCCCACACAGGTATCTCTCTCTCTCTCTCTTTGTGTCTCTATGCGTGTTTGCCTCACTTTTTTTTATGTACATAGGTCATAGGTGAAAGATTGAAGCTTTTGTTTGTGCCGCGGGACCCTCATCGCCAGGTCCCCTAATTGTACAGCAGTGCTCTATCTATGCCCCATAGCTGCCCGGCTCTATATATACCCTGATATCCATTGTTTTTAACTCTTTCCTAGGTACTACTTGCTTTGTTTTGATTTTTTTTTACTTTACTTTTCATGGCTTTCTGTTTTGTATTCCTTATAATATATTATTTATGATAATAATAAATAATATATTATATAAAGTATATACTACTATATGAACATGTATTTAGTTGTTGTTTATTATTTTTTTTTTTATGCATTGACATTTGAAGATTGTTTGTCTTTTATTTAGCAATCTTTGGACTATTAGTATGTTTTTAGTATATTTTTTTAAATCTCAGTTATTTTATTTAATGAGTGATAATTTAATTTGATAAATCTAGGTTCATGGGCAAGTTTAATACTTTTGACTCATTCTTCAAAAAAAAAAAAAAATGAAGACAGTAATTCATAAAATATTACACTTTTGGGTTCTAATGTTGAAGCATCAACTTCCAATGAGTATCCTTCCAAATCTCCAAGGATCCCAAAAAACATCCTTCTAGACCATCAATGGTGGAAGTGGAACTTGAAAAGATTCATTTAAAATTTTCACCGCTTAGTTCCAATGAAGTTGATGTTAGAATTTTAATAAACAAATTTCACCATTTAGTTCCAATAAAAAAAAGTTATATATGGCCCCCTAAAGATAAATTCCTTACTCCGCCATTATTTAGCAATGACCCCAAATAAAAATTAATAATTTTTTATAAGCATAAATTGTTTTTAATCCAATGCTATGAAAATTGTTTTACCGGTAGCATTTACTCTTAAAAATAGGGGCTAACCCATATTGGTCCCCTAGAGTAACATACGGGCCTGGTAGCATTTACTCTTAAAATTAGGGCCAAACCCATATTGGTCCACATCTCACATAAGTTTACCCTTATTTTAAGAGATTTTTTCCCCATGTTTGTTTTTTTCTCGACTTCATAACACTTTACATGTTTCAATATTTCACTTTTTTTTCTTTGATTTATTTTTTACTAGATTACAAATTGCATCATTTAACTTACCTAAAATTTAATTTAATTTCTCTAATTTAACTTTTGTTCAAATTCTCAAAAGAAAAAACAGTGGGTTAATCCCACATTGGAAAATGAGTGTAAGTTAAACAGGTTAAAAGCATGTGTTGTGTATCTAAGAGTTAAGCCTTTTTGGATATACACCTCTGTCAGTTTGTTTAAGACCTTCTCGCCTCTCTCCGTGTGTGTGTTGAAAAACTTAGTATTCTCAAAAAAAAATTATAACTTTATTCAATTCAGGTCTTTTGTTAATTTTCATCAACTTGCAACGCTAATGAGTTTGATATATTTGGATTTTGAAATAATAAAATGTTTTCCCACTATTATTTAAAAAAGGTAATTAAAAAAGAAAAAAAAAAGGGACATGAGTATAATAGTGGGAGATGGTGATTCATGAAGTGCTTCTAAATTTCATAAATCTAAAATACCCAATTGGAGTTATACAAAGAAAAACCCCATTAGAAACATATATTAAACACACACACACACAAAAAAGGAATCCGAATCCCAAAATTGAAGCAAAATATGGAATCTTCGACAAAGAAAATGGAGTACCAACAATGAACGTCTAGAGACAATTGTTGGAGGCGATCGTAGTACTTCTCAGGTATGTGTTCCTTTATTTTTCTTGCATGAAGCTAAAAGTAGTATGTTGGTTAGCAAAAAATAGTTCTATTTTTATTTTTTAAATCTATGTGGACTTTGATTAAAAAAGCTAGGTCTTCTTCTACAATAGGTATCATCAAGTAGTTTTAAAACTAAAAATTGTTCATTTAAATTTAGTATCTATTTTTCAATCAATTTTAATAATATTATGGCAGTTTTTTCCAATCTACATATAATTAATTAGTGATTAAACCGAGCATGATATTTGTTATTTAAATTACACCAACCTCACATGAGGTTTAATAAAATGACACTTCAAAAACATTTCCAGAAATGACGCTTCACCCTTGAGGCTTGTATAAGTGAAATAGTTAAGGTTTTACTATCAGAATATTTCATTTTTAAAACGATTTTTATTTGTTTATAGACACCGGAGGGGGGGGGTGGGGATTGTTTTTCTTCTACAAACCTCAAGGAAAATAGTACTATTCCATCCATTTTTTAGGTAAGAATCATTTTAGGAAAGGAATATTCCATTAGTTTAGAGAGATTGAACTTAACTAATACATTGTACAGGCCTCAATAAAGGAGTGTCATTTCTATAAATCTCAATGATGGGTTTTGTAATTTATCCTATTAGTTATTTGTGCACAATGTTGGAGGCAATTTCGTTGTTTAGCTAGAATAAGAGTTTTCATGTATGTTTTCTCTCCAATTTGGAGAGATGAATGTTTGGTGGGCTAGGGGTGAAAATGCCTAGGCCCCACAAAAAAAAAAATCCACCCATTCTCTCATTACCAAACAAAACTCATACCTATTTTCTCTCCTTTATTTTTTCTCTTTTATTTTTTATCCTTCTTATTCCACCTCCAACCAAACGGACCTTAAGTGTCAAGCCTTCCCCGTCACTTAAGAAAGAAAGATACGAGGAAATATATAACCCAAATATTATCAAAATCAACTTCTTTTTCAATTGAATGTCAATTTTTTTTTTTTTTTTGGGGTAAGAATGTCAACTTGATTTTAAAAGGATGAAAGAACAAAGAAAAATCATAGAATATTTAAACAATATAGTCACTTTATTGTTATCACTCATTGACGTAACATCCATGTTCTATGGCAAAATGCCTAGAAAATAAGTAGAAATAATTATAATTTACTTGCGTAGTAGGTAATATGTACGCTAACATTTTTTGGAATGAAAGTCTCTCTCCATTCTTAGCCCGAAATTCCATGAAGCAAATTAAAGTGACCTAAATCTTGGAGCATCATGGCAACATATTGATATATTTTTGAAGGGGTGACTCGAGAGATTTTGTGCCACTAGGACCTAAAGGATGTTCCACAGTGGGTGTTGCGGGAGACTTGATAGGATCTGGGCCCTTTGGAACTGTCCTTTTGATCTCATAATCGAAAGAACCAAAATCATTGGAAACAATAGGATGTTCTAGAGGGGAGTTCCAAGAGACTTGATAGGATCTGGGTCCTTTGGAACTGTCCTTTTGATCTCATAATTTAAAGAACCGAAATCATTAGAAACAATAGGATGTTCTACAGGGGGAGTTCTAGGAGACTTGATAGGATCTGGGCCCTTTGGAACTGTCCTTTTGATCTCATAATTTAAAGAACCAAAATCATCAGAAACAATAGGATGTTCTACAAGGGGTGTTCCAAGAGACTTGATAGGATTTGGGCCCTTTGGAACTCTCATTTTGATCTCATAATTTAAAGAACCAAAATCATTAGAAACAATAGGATGTTCTACTGGGGGTGTTTCAGGAGACTGTATAGGATCTGGGCCGCCAGGAACTTTCCTCTTAGTCTCATAATTTAAAGAACCAAAATCATTAGAGACAGTAGGATGTCCTACAGGGGTGATCCCAGAGACTATATAGGATCTAGGCCACTAGGAACTATCCTCTTGATCTCATAATTTAGAAATGAAAATCATTAAAAAATATGGGATGTTCCATTGGGGGTGTTCCAGGAGACTTGATAGGATTTGGGCCTTCAGGAATTGTTCTCTTGATCTCATAATTTAGAGAACCAAAATCATCATATGCATAAGATAGAGATAAAAGTGTGAATATTATGAGAAAAAAAAACCTTGAGGGACTCCATTGTATTACAAAGGCTCTCAATGTTTGCAATAATAACAACTTTTTGTTCTTATATAATGTCAATCTTGGATATCTCATGTGAAATTGCTTTTTCTTCTTCATAAAGAAAACAAAGCCTATAATTTTAGTACAGTAAGTTGAAAGATTGTAACAAAATTAATATATTTCATTTTTAGAATTTAAAGATAAGGTCATATCCTTATGATGAGTTGAAAATTTATAATAAATAACCAAAAGCCTTGATAGCTCGTATTTTCTGGTGTTTGCATTTGAGAATCTAGGGTTCAAATCTCCCCTCTAGTTGTAACTATCAAATTTATAAATAAATAAAAAAGTGAATGTATTTCTTTTCTTGGACGGATTACAATTAATCCCAAAAAAAATATTAATTCATAATAATCGTTATTTATTATCAAACCAATACACTAATTTGTTAGCTAAAATTTGTGTTCATTCCTAAACTTTGCATGAAATTTGTTTGATAATGAATAAATGTATTTCATTTTATTTATTCATTTTAAATGTGATAATTGATTCATAATAATTGTTATTTACTATCTAATCAAAGACCCTAATTGGCTAGCTAAAACTTGTTTTCATTCTTAAACTTTGCACAAAGTTTGTTTTATAATAAATAAATATATTTCCTTTTTTAATATATATTCGATAATTGATTCATAATAACTATTATTTATTATCAAATCAAGATAGTAATTTTTTTCAGAAAGAAATCAAGATAGCAATTGGTTAGATAAAACTTGTTCTCAATCCTAAATAATGTACACAAAATTTGTTTTTTAAGCAACAAATCTACTTATTTTTTGATAGATTTGATAATTGATTCATAAAAATTGTTATTTATTATTAAAGCAAGACACTAATTAGTTAGCTAAACACTCTTTCCATTTCTGAACTTTGTACAAAGTTTTTTTATTTTTTTATCATTCCCAAACTTTCAATTTTTCATTTTTCATCTTTAAAATTTTGAAGACATTTCAATTTTTGTCCTTCCTCAACATCCGTTAAATTTTATCTTACATGTACTAACAAAAATACAGAGGTGCTATATTTTTTGTATTTTTTTAGTGCAAGTATTTTTCTAGCATTAAAAAATCTAACATAGAGCACTTATTTTTTATTTAAAATCAGGACACATGGCACCAAATAATTGGTAATTACATTGCTTCTTTGAAAGAAAAACCTTATTTTTGCACCTTATTAAATTTTTTTTTTTTTTTTTGGCTTCTTTGTTTTTTCATCCCTAAACTTTCAAAATTCATTTCTTTGTCTTTAAGCTTTTGGTAACATTTTAATTCTATCCTTTTATCAACATCCATTTAATTTGAATCTTATGTGTACTAACAAAATGTTGAAGTGGTAGATTTTTAATATTTTTTTTAGTGCATGTAGAATTTTAGCATTAAATAATCTAACATAGAGCACTCCTCTCTCTCTCTCTCTCTCTCTCTCTCTCTCTCTCTCTCTCTCTCTCTCTCTCTCTCTATATATATATATATATATATATATATAATAGGCAAAACTAAGAGAAAATCTATTAGATGTCAATTGAAATTCAATTAGAGTTTAATTTTGCACCATATGTCCCATCTAATCTAAATTTTTAAATTTTTGTGCCAAGTAAGTTAATTCAGCTTAAAAATTAGATTTCAATTATAGTTTAATTTTGCGTCACGTCCCATTTAATTTAAGTTTTTTAATTTTTGTGTCAAATGAGTTAATTTAGTGTAAAAAACATGGAGTCTAATATATATATATATATATATATATATATATATATATATATATATATATATATATATATATATATATAAAACCTAATAATATATCTAACTCTATATATAAAATTAGAGGAAGAGAAGTTTGAATGATTTTATATTTATGGGCTTTTTTATAACTAAAAAAAATTCAAATTTATTAGACATTTATGTAATATATCATGACTATGTACGGTCCATTACTAACTAGGAAGAGAAGTTTGAATGATTTCTTTTTTACTAGTAATTTTGTGGGTAAGCTTGTAGGGATGGGGTAGTTTATCGATAATTACACCCCTCCCATTCCCTTCTTCTGCTCATGTAAGCATAAAATTTCCATATATAAAGTCATTCACTTTATCTTGATTATTGTTCTTATTTGCTTTAAGTTCCTATGTTGTGTAAATATCTTTCTATATCTTTATGCTAATATTATTATTGCTTGTTAGTTATATTGTGCTTGCTTTCTAGATGGGTATTAGACCATCTCCTAGGATTTGTATGGGAAGTACCCTTAAGGGGAAGAAATCCCATCCCACCTAGGCATCTAGGGTGTTAGGGTCATTTTCTTTATTGTAATTGGTTAATCCTTTGACAAAATACATTTTACTTGTAATTGGGTAGATCTAAGATGGGTTTAATACTTCAAGAAACATGTTGTTCAAGTCAAGTATTAAAGACATGAAGATTATCACATTTTCCCTTTAGCATGTGTGAGCCTAATTTAGAATAATATTAGGATAGCAGTAACAGCTATCTTGTTTCAAGCTATAATTTGACAAAGAAATATGAAAATCATCATACTTTGCCTCTAACCCGATATTCTATTTCTCTTCTTTCATGTTATAATTGCCTACCTTCTTGAAGACCTAATTTGGAATTTCAATATTTCAAGGATATACAACTCTCAAAAATTCATCATGTATGTATATTTTTAAATCATTATTGATCTAATAGTGAATGGTCCCTAGAAATGTTAATTTAATGAAAATCCATAGTTTTAAACTTTGTTAATTTGCTTCATCTCTAGAGTAAATAAGAGAAGGGAAACTTGTTTGAAATTCTCTAATTTTATAATGTTGGCTTTATGGCAGCATACAGAAAAGAATACAAAGTGTGAAGCAAATTTTTAAATACAATGTTTTTTTTGGTAAACAAAATATAATATTTTATCTCTTAATCCCATTAAACTTAAATCATCATAAAAATATATAAGATTTGGAGATGCTACAAGTCATAAAGCATTGGGACCACATCATAATGTGTTAAGGTGCAATCTCTACGTCATCTTGCTGATCTAAAAATCCAACTTAGTTCAACCTAACATAATGTGTTAAAAGTAATGCTACAAACACAAATTATTTTATAAATTATTGTTGTGACAAATTTTTATTGGTTCTCATCTGGGTCCACCACTAACATTAATTTTTTATTTACCAATAACTACTCATCACTTTAACAATTTGTAAAAAAAAACATTGTAAAATAGTTTATTGCTCTAGCAATGCTCAATTATTAATATAACCCAAAAATGCATCTCTCTCTCTCTCTCTATATATGTGTGTGTGTGTGTGTGTGTGTGTGTGTGTGTGTGTGTGTGTGTGTGTTTGTGTGAGTGTATGCATGCAACCTTTGGTTTGCTTTCAAGCTAGACTTCAGACAAGTTCTAAGGTTGGGTGGGGTTTGAAAGAATTGTCAAGGCTGTGAAGGACTTGAGAATTGATTTGGAAAATGTAGCTAGCTAGAGGAGCAATTTGCATGAGATGCACTAGATGGTATAGACAATAGTGAGACAATCCAGTTCAACCTCCGCTTGTGTTAATCATCCTTGTGGTTAATGATTTGCAATTGTAGCTTCTTTTTAAAGAGCACCTTAGGGGAGATGTAGAAGGCTAATTTGCGACCTACCACATTGTCCATCGTGGCTTTAAGGTTCTCTTTTTCCTTGTTGATCTGATATGGTCAACGAAAATGGAATTCTTTTGAGGGCTAAAAGTAGAAGTATATGGCTTGAAAATGGACTAACGATATGAGAGAGAGAGAGAGAGAGAGAGAGAGAGAGAGAGAGAGAGAGAGAGAGAGAGAGAGAGAGAGAGAGAGAGAGAGAGAGAGAGAGAGAGAGAGAGAGCACTGATTGTGTTTTGTTAATAATTGGGTGAGGTGGTGATAAGCTGAAATTGTAAAAAAATTTTGAGAGAGTTTCAACCTATGGCGTCCACTCCTGATAATAGTTCTTTATTATTAGACCAAGATACCAATCAGCTTTTGGTGTAGGCAGGGATTAAACCCCAGATCTCTTATACATCCATCAGAAACTTTACCAGTTGAGCTAACTGGAACCCACAGCTGAAATTTAATTAAAGCATTGGTCTCTAATTAGACCAATTAGGTCACATTTTATGGATTACACCTTAACACATTAGATGTGATTTGGACCTAAAAAAATTTATTCATATCCATAAAATGTTTATTGATGTCATGACATTTTCATTGATGTCATTTACATATACTTGATTGAAGTTAACTCTTTAAAATGCACAAATTTTGTTATTTGGAGAAGCTAAAAGACTGAACTTTGGAATTCTTTTTTATTTTATTTTTAGAATTCAATAATTGATGAGAAAAGATTTGAACTCTTAATGTGTCTATTGGAAATATCAAGAGATGCTAGTTGAGTTATAAGGCAAGATGATTGAAAGCAAGAGTTATAAAAACACATAATGGCTTTAAATTAGTGTTTGAATCTAAGTTGGGACTTCTTGTATAATTTGAAAGATAAAAAGGATAAAAAAAAACTTGTAATTTACTTATTGTCAAATTTTATTTTTTAAAGCTCAAGAACATGCGAATTTTCATTATCACTTTTATGGAGGTTAAGAACTTTTTGTTGAGTGAACACATCTTTATACGGGTTAAAATGGTGGTAAAAAATGTTTTTTTTTTTAATTTTATTTTAGAGAAATACTACGTCCACAATATTTTTGTAACACTTTCACAAAAAATCCTAAGTAACAGGTTTTTATTAGTTGTTATGTGTGGGGAAAAAGTAATTTAAGTTGTGAATTCAAATTAAAACCAATAACAACTGACCACCTATTATTTGTTGTAAAAATATTGTGGACGTAGCATGGTTCTTTTTTTTTATTAATGAGTGGTTTTTTTTTTTTCCTTTTCTGCCACACATTTACATCATTCATCTTCATAATATAAGATATATAATTTTGTATAATTCAATTAAGAAAAAATCATATATCATAATAAATTCCCATTCCCTTTGTATTTCTATAATTAGATAGTTGCAATAATGGGGTGGGGGATATGAATCATGACCATTTTCATTGGAAACATTAAAAAATATTAGTTGTATAGGGATGAAAGGCCCAAAAATGTATATTGGGTTGTGGGCCTTGTTTGAGGATGTTTAGTAGTCCGAGGACAAGTAGATGTTAGTGAAGAAGTACAAGTCAGAGAGTTACGGAAGGATTATGACCATGAAGGCTTGGGAAGGTAGTCCAAGGAGGAATGCCTCATCGGCTAAGCAAAGCAGAGGTCAGAAGGTTTGATCTGCCATCAAGTGCAACACTCCAGAGGATTCTACCGATAAGGATAAACATTAGGAGAGAATAGAACAAAAGGAAGCTAAGAAATATCTAAGAGAAAACTGCTACCACCGCATTAAAAGCTCTGCAGCTAATCCTCTGGCTGCATTAATGTGGAAGTGATACTTGAACAGTGGTATTTAACCTTACAACTACTCCCAAAGACTTCAGGAAGGTGCTGGTGGGACGAGGATCAAAGCCAGCAACTTGACCTACACATGGAGGGTGGAGATGAAGAAAAACAGCAGAATATAAGGAAGAAAGGCCTCCTTGATAAAGATCTATCTAAGAATCTGTAGGAGAAACACGGTAGCAACAAGAACTGAAATTGTAATAAAGTTTAAAAGAAATATATTCAAGAGCTATTCTTCTCGGACTTTGCCGAGGAAGGATTTCTTTGCATAAAGCTTGTTTTTCTTTGCTTTCTTATCATCTTTAGTCCATTGTGAGCATTATTCAATTCATTGAAGCCTAGTTTTAGCTCATTCTCTACAAATTCATTGTGTTGGGCTCTTTGGGCCTTAATCCTATTATCTCTTGGGCTTACGATCCAAAATCTGCTCTTACAATTGGCGCATTCTGTGGGAATTACTTGAGCTTTAGTGAGATCAATATTTAGCTATGGTAAGTTCCAGGCCAACTCGGGAGGAGTCTATTGGTTCCCAACGTCAAGATCAGTTTCTTAATCTTGAATGAAGAAGGGACCGAGAAGTTAGTGTACATACCACACACACTAGTAAGAGCCAATCTTGAAGTGGGAGTTGCTTCTCTCATGAAGAAAATACTAGAAGCATGCAATTGGAGATTGATCGTTTGCGAAGGAGGTTACGTCGCGAGTGACGTAGAGGAACTCCCTCAATTCCTGACCCTTCTTCTGATGATGATAGTGATAATAGCTATCAGCCCAGGTCAAAGACTCCACATAGCGAATCTTTTTCGTGTGATGAGGATCACAATTATAGGCGAAGAAGGGAGAGTCCATCTCACAAAGGTCTAGGCAATGATGCTATAGGCAGGGCTTTGAATCAGATTTCTAAGTCACCTTTTACGCGTAAAATTGAAGGAGAAAAGCTTCCTCGGTGGTTCACTCAACCAACATTCACCATGTATAATGGCAGAACCGATCCTATAGAGCATGTTAGCCATTTCAATTAGAGAATGGTTGTTCACTCGAAGAATGAGACCTTGATGTGCAAGGTGTTCCCCTCCAGTTTGGGGCCCGTGGCGATGAGATGATTTGATGGTTTAAGGGAAGGTTTTATTAACTCCTTTAAGGAGCTTTTTAGAGCATTTGGTTCTCGTTTGTTAATTGCAGTAGAGTACCTCGGCCCTTAGATTCCATGTTGTCTATGACTATGCGAGAAGGGAAAACCCTGAAGACGTATTCTGATAGATACTGGAAGATGTTTAATGAGATAGATGAGAACTTCGATGATGTGGCTATAAGGACTTTCAAGGTTGGCCTGCTCGCCGAGCACGATTTGAGAAAATCTTTGACAAGGAAGCCTGTTAGAAGTATGCGTCAACTCATGGACCGTATTGACGAGTATAAACGAGTCGAGGCGGACCAACAGTAAGGGAAGGGGAAGGCCAAGGTGGTCCTCAAGACAGAATGGATTTTAGGTCGGACAAATATAACAGTAATCAACCTCGAAGGGATTTTGCTGGGCAATCTGGATCTGCTGCTACTCAAGTGGTTAGTACGGTATTTCGAGAGCCCATACATCAAATCCTAGAAAAGATTAAGAATGAGCCATACTTTAAATGGCCAAATAAGATGGGAGGAGACCCCACGAAGTGCAACCAAAACCTTTATTGCCAATACCACCAAGAGCGAAGGCATACAACAGAAGATTGCAAGACTTTGTGGAGTCATCTGGAGCAATTGGTCAGAAGTGGAAAGTTAAATCAATGTTTATATCAACCCAATGGGCAAAGAGGCCAGACAGGGTCGGGGGCTCAGAGAGATGCTTCTTCAAGACCACCTCTGGGCACAATTAGTGTAATTCTTGCTGCTCCGGGAAGAACTGGTTCTCGTCCCTCTAGGGTGATGTCTATGGCTTGGCCATTTGTAAAGGACTTGTCCCCTGAGCCGAAGAGGAATAGGATGGAGGTTTGAACAACATTGAGTTTTTCTAATGAGGACAAGGCTGGAATCTTGTAGCCACATGATGATGTCCTAGTAGTCACCCTCAGGATAGGGTGTATGATATGAAGAGGGTGTTGGTAAATCATGGCAACGGTGTGGAAATCATGTACCCTGACTTGTATAAGGGGATAAATTTGAAACCTTAGGATTTAACATGTTATGATTCACCTTTAGTAGGTTTTGATGGGAAAGTTGTTATTCCGATGGGCCAGATTAGACTACCCATGCAAGCAGGGTTAGAAATGATGGAGGTGGACTTCATTGTGGTAGATGCCTACTCCATCTACACTGTCATTGTGGCAAGACCCTAGCTTCATGCCAAGGGGGCCGTTTCTTCCACCCTGCACTTGTAGGTGAAGTACCCATCTGGGGATCGAGTCGAGGAGCTGGTCTGGAGCCAGTCTATGGTTAGGCAGTGCTTGGTGGCTGCAATTAGACATTAGACTAAATGTGAGTTCTTGGCCTCTGCTGAGCGGGGCTTATAGCAATCAAGGATGCCAATGTTATCTACGGATGTGGTGATAGAAGGGGCAAAGTGTGAGGAATTAGAAAAAGTTATTATAGGTGATGATAAGGAGAAGTTTTTCCAGGTCAGAGCTCAATTGCCTCCTCAAGAGAAGGAAGAGCTAATAGTGTTTCTCAGGAAGAATATTGATATGTTTGCATGGAGTGCTTATAAAGCTCTTGGGGTGGATCCAAATTTCATTTGCAAATATTTAAACGTAAATCCATCTATCATCCCCAAAAAGCAACCACCTCGGCGCTCATCTAAAGAACATTTTGATGCCGTCAAAGAGGAGGTGATCAAGCTTAAGCGGGCCAATACGGTGGTGGTGAAGAAGAAAAATGAGAAGTGGCGAGTATGTGTAGACTTCACAGATTTGAATAAAGCTTGACCTAAGGACCCATTTCCCATGCCTAGGATAGATCAATTTGTGGATGCAACTGTAGGCCATCCTCAGATGAGCTTTTTGGATGCCTTTCAAGGGTACCACCAAATATCATTAGATTTAGATGATCAGGAAATGATAGCTTTTGTTACGCCTACTGGAAATTACCACTACAAAGTGATACCCTTTAGATTAAAGAATGCAGGGTCTACCTATCGGAGGATAATGATCAGGATGTTCAATCCACAACTAGGCAAAAATATTGAAGTTTACATAAATGATATGGTGGTGAAAAGTAAGGTAGAGTCCGAGCACTTGGATGACCTCAGAAGTATCTTTGAAATACTAAGGAAGCACAAATTGTGCCTCAATGCTTCCAAGTGTTCTTTTGGCGTTAGCTCAGGTGAATTTATGGGTTACATGGTCACTCATCGTGGAATTGAAGTCAACCCTGATCAGATTAAAGCAATTAACAGTTTGCAACCTCTTCGGAATCCCAAAGAAGTCCAGAAATTAACAGGAATGACTGCTGCCCTGAATCGCTTAACCTCTCGGTCAGCAGATAGGTGTAGACCCTTCTTCCAGTTGTTGAATAAGTGGAAGGGATTTGAGTGGACTGAGGAGTGCGCCCTAGCCTTCTAGCAGCTGAAGGAGTACCTTTCTCGGCCGGCCATTATGTCCAAGCTCGAGGAGGAGGAGGTTATGTTTGCTTACATTGCTGTAGCTTCCCATGTGGTGAGTTTAGTGCTAATACAAGTTGATAACGGAATGCAAAGACCATTTTATTATGTAAGCAAGTTGTTGCATAAGGCAGAGGTACATTATCTACCTTTGGAAAAGGCCATATTGGTAGTGGTGTATGCTACACGTAAGCTCCCTCACTACTTCCAAGTGTACACAATTGTGGTTTTGATCCAACTTCCTCTTCAATACCTACTTCAGAGAGCAAATTACACAGGGAGGATTGCCAAATGGGGTACGATCTTAGGGGCCTTTGATATCAAGTATATGCCTCACACCTCTATTAAGGGCTAGGTCCTCGCAGATTTGGTGGTCGACGAAGAGGGAGAAAAACAGTTAATGAATGGAAAATCAGCTGGAAAGTTTTCCTTGCAAGCCTCTATCCTGGAAGGTGTACATCGATGGTGCTGGTAATCAAAGAGGATCTGGAGTGGGGCTAGTTGTAGTATCTCCTGAAAAGATTATTATTGAGAGAAAACTTGAGGTTGGACTTCTCGGCCACAAACAACGAGGCTGAGTATGAGGCTTTGTTGGTAGGGATAGCTATGGTTCAAAAAATAGGACGAAAAACAATGAAGTTGTTTTCAGATTCAAGGTTGGTTGTTGGATAGGTAAAGGGATTGGAAGCCAGAGATTTGAAATGCAAGAGTATTTAAGTCAGGTTAGGCACTTGCAATCAGGGTTCGAGTCTTTCACCTTACAACAAATCCCTAGAAGTAGAAATACGCATGCTGATTCTCTTGCCACGCTCGCAACTTCCTCAACGCAAATTTTACCTCAGGTCATTCTGGTTGAAGATTTATGCAAGCTTGTTGAGGTAAAAAGGGAGAGGGCCTAGATTCATCAAATCAGAGTGGGACCTAGTTGGATAGATCCCATAGTTTTGTTCCTTAAGGATGACATCTTGCCCAAGGAAGGAGGGAGGCTGATAAAGTACAAAAGAAAGCTCCTCGTTTTTGGTTGTCCGAGGACCAAAAATTGTACAAGCGCTCTTTTTCTAGGCCATATTTGTTATGTGTCCATCCTAAGGCAGTAGAGCTACTCCTAGATAAGTTACATGAAGGGACTTATGAAAGTCATATAGGGGGTAGATTACTGTCTCACAGGGCCCTCACTCAAGAGTATTGGTGGCCTGGTATGCAAAAGGAAGCATAAGAGTATGTGAAGAAGCTTAACCAATGTCAGAGACTCGCTACAAACATTCATTAGCCAGGGGGTGTCCTTAATCCTCTGTCAAGTCCCTGGTCTTTTGGTTAATGGGGCTTGGATATTGTGGAGCCCTTCCCTAAGGCAGTCGGAAGTAGGAAATGGCTTCTAGTCGGCACTGATTACTTCACCAAGTGGGTTGAAGCTGAGCCACTAGTGAACATCAAAGATGTGGATGCTGAGAAGTTTGTTTGGAAAAATATTGTCACTCTGTTTGGGATTCCTCACACCCTCATCTTAGACAACAGGCTTCATTTTAATAGCAAAGCTTTCAGAAGGTATTGTTGTGAAATGGGTATTAAGAACAGATATTCAACTCCGACTTATCCCTAGGGGAATGGACGGGTCGATGCCGTCAATAAGGTCATAGTGAGTGAGCTCAAGAAGAGGTTGGATGATGCAAAAGGTAAATGAGTGGAAGAGCTGCCAAATGTGCTCTAGACATATCGCACTACCCCTTATAGGTCAACTGAGGAAACACCTTTTTCAATGACTTATGGGGCTAAGGCTATGATTCCTTTGGAGACTGGATTCTCAACTCTGAGGACAAGCTCGTCCACTCCAAATAGCAATGACAACCTATTATAGAAGAGCTTGGATTTGATTGAAAAGCGGAGAGAAAATGCCATGTTTTAGTTAGCATACTATCAATAGAAGCTCAAATAGGGGGTATGACTCAAATATGAGATTGAGACCATTAGCACCTGGAGATTTAGTGTTAAGAAAAGTTGTGGCACTACAAAAAACCCAGCATGGGGAAAGTTAGGGCCCAATTGGGAAGGGCCATACTGTATTACCTCAGTAGCTGGTATAGGTGCTTATTTCCTAGAAGATTTAGATGAAAATGTCATACCACATCCTTAGAATGAAAATGACTTGCAAAGGTACTATTAATTACAAAAGGCAGCTCTGCCATGTATTTATTTTTGATGTTATGTTCTATGTTTATTATTTGTTTGAATATTAAACAAAACCTTGGTCATGCTTGGTCCCTCAGTCCACTTACCTTGGGTAAATTAATATTCTTCATTATGTGTCTAAGTATTAAACAGAACATTGGTCATGTCTGACTCCTCGAACCACATACCTTGGGTAAATTAATACTCTTCATTATTTATTTAAGTATTAAACAACATATTGGTCATGTCTGGCTCATCAGACCACATACCTTAAGTAAATTTATACTCTTCATTATTTGTTTAAATGGTAAACAGAACCTTGGTTATGTCTGGTAGGGATGGCAATGGGGCGGGGCGGGGCCGAAGGATGGGATCTTCGCCCTCGCCCCGTATAGAGATTTTTCTTGCTCCATCCTCGCATCGTCCTGCATGACGGGGAAAATTTCTTGCCCCATCCCTGCCCTTAAAAGCCCTACGAAGACCCGCGAAACCCCGCCCTACACCGTAAAACTTTATTTCTTGTTAATTTTCCCTATAACTATTACCATTTTTTCAAATAAAATGACATGTTTCAATATTAAAAATATACTTTAAATTATAAATAAATTTATCCTATCAAATCAAACTAATTTTTAGCAAAAACTAAATAATATTATCTAAATGTTTAACAAGACAATGTCACAACAAAAATCTCATATTATGTTTATGATGAAAAGTAAGTTGAGAAAGACATATGAATCATGAATGAAAATACAAAAAAAAAGAGTTAAAATTGGTATCTTATTTCCAACTTTGCTTGAGAGAAAAGAGAGGTAGAACCACGTTATGTAGAATAAAATAAGCTGATGATATTTTGGTTTAAATAGTAGGATTTTAAAGTATGAAAAAATTACAACTTAATCCTTATTAACACGGGATGGGGCAGGGCGGGGCGGGGTGGGTCTAAAAAGTGTAAACCCATCCCCGCCCTGCCCCGTGGTGCGGGTCTAAAATCTCGCCCCATCACCTTTATGGGGCGGGGAAAACCCGCACGGAGTGAAGTGGGGAGGGGCGGGTCAAGCCGGGCGGGGAAAAATTGTCATCCCTAATGTCTGGTTCCTCAGACTACCTACCTTGGATAAATTAGCACTGCTAAGCATCTAACTAAGCGTTAAATAGAACCTTGGTTATGTCTTGTTCCTTGGACCACCTGCCTTGGATAAATTAACATTTCTTTGACTATGAGAATACTAAACAGAACCTTGGCCATGTAAGATTCATTGAATCACAAGCTTTGGGTAAATTAGTAACCAGCCTAGCTATGGTGGATAACCAAGATCCTCATTGTGGTAATTTAATTGAAAGGGCATACTTGAGCATCACTTAAAACATTTGCAAGTATATCCACAATCTGTTTGTGAGCTAATTATCACCTACAACTTCTTAGATTTGCTATTAAGTGGAAGATTATGTGGAGCCCTAAGTGGATAGATGCTTCACCATGGTGTGAAGTTAGAGGAAGATTCAACAATGTGCAGGATCTTTTGAGTTAATTATACTTAAGGTATGTCTTAAATTTTAAGCTGGGGGAAACTAGCCCAAGGTGTTGCCATTTGCATGGGGTGTGACAGTCAGACCCCCACTTGCTTAAATAATTGTTAAGATTAAGGATGTAGAAATATTTCAAATTAGATTTTGTTTATGCTAGTTAAGCACTGAGTGGAAGAGACATTATATGTAACTTTACACAAATGCAATTAAGTATGAAAGAATTTAATTTTTTTTCATTAAAGTCCGATCTTGCAAAAGGTAAAGTAAATACATCTTAAAAAAGATAAACTACAAACTAAGTAGAAGGGAAAGTACATACATATATATATATATATATATATATATATATATATATATATATATATATATATATTCTAAGAGCTACTTAATTTTGAGGATGAGCTTGTCTTTTGCTAGGGCCTTGGTGGATTGGGCAGGTGCTGCTGCTGACGATGCTGGGCCTTTACCCTTGGAATCCTCTTTGGCAGGAATAGGAAGGTTGCTAGAACTAGCTCTTGGCTTTAGGAGACCACCTTCACCTCGGAGGAATCCTTAGGCACAGCTGGAGGCTTAGCAACCTCAGGAACCACTCCTTTGGTTACATCTTTTTTCTCCTCGATAGCTTTAACTTGTTCTACCTCCCTGGGAGGATCGGTGGAAGAAGGGAGGATTTTGGCAGGACTGTCCTTATCATCCTCTGCTTCTTTGGAGACAGTGTCAGCCTTGGGGTTTGAGGAGCTTGGAAGGACTGACTCTCGGATTGCGAGGGGATAGTAGACATTCTCTACTCTCCTAAGTGCAGAGGAGTCCTCAACCCCAGTCAGGTTGAGGGCCTCATTCCACACTTGAAAGCAGTGGGTTCTACACACCCCCAAGACCTCGGCCCTAAGTGCCTCTTCATTCTCTACTACCCCCACATCATAGCTGTCTTGTTTGACCTAGTCCTTAGCCTTCTCAGTCTTTTCCAGCTTCTTCTTTAGGACCTTTATGTGCTCTTTAGCTATAGCAAACTCATCCTTAGCCTGACGAAGTTGCTTGCGCTGAGTCTCTGCCTGCTTTTTCGCCCCTTACAAAACAGCCTCAGCGTTCTTCTTCTCCCTATCAGCCTCGGTGATCTTAGTATTCAGCTCTTGGATCTTCTTCTCTGCCACCTTAAAGGCGTCCACAGCAGCAATAAGCCTAGCCTCTTCATTCTTCATCTACCTGTGGGAGCTGTTCACCAACTCCTCAGCTCTGTGTGTAGCTTGGACAGCCTTTCAAGGATGGAAGTATAATGGTTAAAAAAAACAGTTATAATTTTGAATATGAGAAAGCTAGTTAATAGACTTACCATAGCAAGATCCCTCTTCAAGCTAAGGAACACTTCGTGTTTCCTTATTGACCTCAGGTCGGCTATATCTCCAAGCAGCAGAAGGGCCTGCTCTACGGCAACGGCCACATACCTGGCCTTCCCCTGTTGGAAGTCCACTATGGAAGCATTAGCTAGAAAGGGAGATCCATCCAGCACGAAAGAGGGGTTCTAGGCTGGCACCATGATTTGGTGGTCTTGCCCCCTCCCCACTATTGATCCTTCACTTGAAGACCTTGTGTGGGTAGTTTTAGCCGCTTTGGCCCCCTTTTGGGGCTCGGCCTCCTTGAGGAGATGGCCTTTTCCCTCTTTTACTACCTCTTTTCCCTTCGGATCCCTCTTTCTCTTCTTATTAGCAGGGTTGGGTTGGAGAGCTTGGGTGGATGGAGGAGTAGGAGGCTTAGTCTGGGTTGCCTTTCTTGGCACGTTGCCTCTAGCATGGGACCCCAGCAGCTCGTGAAGGCTTGATCTTGTTTTGCGTTGTAGCACCATGGCGTCTAAGATAGTGGGATCTTCCTAGGAATGGCTTACTTGGGCTGGAAGAAGGTGGCTAAAGTCACCAGCTGGAGCTTCTAGAATGGGACCTGGATTAAGGAAACCCGGTACGACGACGTTTATCAGATGTAGACGCCGGTTTTTGACCTTGATCACGCACTTTGGCGCCTAGAAGCTAGATGATATTAGATCGTAGCCGAGGATGAGATGAGCCGCCCTAAGTTGCCCGTCCCTATGGATAAAGACCTCAGCCTTGAGTATTTTTTCTAAATCTGGTTGGTTGACATGGTTTAGGTTCGGGACAGTAGAGTGCTTATCTACAAAATCATCAAAAACAGAAAAACACTGTTAAGAAAGCAGCACAAATCAAAGGAAAATTAAATTACAAGTACAAATAGAAGAAATGAGCATGGAAGATATTGGCAAGGAGAAGGGGTGTTATTAGAACAATAAACCTAGACCTAAGAACCCCACCTGGTGTCCCTTCTCTCGTCGGACAATGAAGGCCATCGTGCCACTTCCCTGAGACAATTAGGTAACCTTTATTCATGCCTTTGTTGGACTCAGGGAGGCACGAAATGAGTCTGACCTCAGGAACCCTAGTTTTGAGGTAGTACCCCTGCCCCCTTTTAAGTGATGACGGTTGTAAATCCAATTGACGTAGTGGTGGGTGCAGTTCACGCCCATCTTCTCATTGAGGGCGTCTACACTACCTAAAATTCTAAACATATTGGGGGCACACTGGGTGGGGGAAAGCATATGAGCTATTAGATAATCCCTAGTAACTCTACCCATGGGAATTCTCATCCCTCCCTCTATAAAGGCAATCATAGGGATTACTACTTCTCCCTCCTGTCTCATGATATGCCACTCCCCCTGTTTGTAATACCTAATAGAAACTCCTGCTGGGATTCGGTATTGAGCTTTAAATTTTTCTATACCTTTTGGAGTGTCTACTAGGTAAGCAAATCTACCCATGGAAGAGAAAAGGTAAGGATAATATGTGGACAGGGTGAAGTTAGACGAGTCGAGGAAGAAAGGGTTCTGAGTAAAGAAAAAGACATAAGAGATAAACGAGAAGAAAGGAGGAAGAAATTGCTAGAAACAACTTATGGGATAGAAAGGAGGCTCCTCGGACCAGCTCTTGAGTTTTGAGAGTGCAAAAAGTGAGGTAGTTGAAGCTTTTGAGCAATATATATATGAGAGAGAAAAGCAAGTGGGAAAACTCCTGCTCAAGTTCCCATAAAATCTCCAGCTGTTGGATCTCCATCGTACTGCAGAACGTGGGGAACGTGGAGCCGTAGAAATTAATTGCAAGCATGCCCTGGATGCCGAAACGTTAGGAACGTGCTTCTAGGCAGTTGAAAAGACACCTACACAAACATAAATGATGTAAGGGAAGAGCAGAATTATTATTATAATATCGAAATCCCCTTTTTTTTTAGGAGCAAAAGAAGGGAATTTCGAGGGGCTATTGAAGGGATGAAAGGCCCAGAAATGTATATTGGGTCGTAGGTTGTGGGCCTTGTCCGAAGATTTTTAATAGTCTGAGGACAAGTAGATGTTAATGAAGAAGTACGAGGCAGAGAGTTACAGAAGGATTATGACCACGAAGGCTTGGGAAGGTAGTTTGAGGAGGAATGCCTCCTCGGCTAAGCAAGACAGAGGTCAGAAGGTTTGATCTGCCATCAAGAGCAACACTCTGGAGGATTCTACTGATAAGGATAAACATCAGGAGAGAATAGGACAAAGGGAAGCTAAGAAATATTTAAGAGAAAGTTGAGAAATATCTAAGAGAAAGCTGCTACCACCACATTAAAAGCTCTACAGCGAATCCTCTGGCCGCATTAATGTGGAGGTGATACCTGAATAATGGTATTCAGCCTTACAACTACTCCTAGAGATTTCAGGAAAGTGCTAATGAGACAAAGATCAAAGTCAGCAACTTGACCTAAACGTGGAGGGTGGAGATGAAGAAAAATAGCAGAATATAAGGAAGAAAGGCCTCCTTGATAAAGATCTATTTGAGAATCTGTAGGAGGAACATGGTAGCAAAAAGAACTGAAATTGTAATCAAGTCTAAAAGAAATATATTCAAGAACTATTCTCCTCGGACTTTGTCAAGAAATGATTTCTTTGCATAAAGCTTATTTTTCTTTACTTTCTTATTATCTTTAGTCCATTGTGTGTATTGTTCAATTCATTGAAGCCTAGTTTTTAGCCCATTCTTTACAAATTCATTGTGTTGGGCTCTTTAGTCCTTAATCCTATTATCGGTTGGGCTTAGAATCCAAAACTTCCTCTTACAAGTTGAATTTGGCAAAATTTTCCCAAACTTATTGCAACAAAAACTAAATTACATATTTATGATGAAAGTGAAAAAATCTAAGAAGGTTTATAATATGAATATCTTGACATTGGACAAGCTACAAGGTTTCATTCTACTTACTTTTTCTTAAAAATGAATGTGATAAACAAACATGTGAACTATTTGAAGTAAAATTTTGTAGTTTCTTTAATTTTTTTTCTTTCTGAAGTACCTCGACATGAGTGTGAAAGAGATTTAGGGTCCGTTTGGTTGAAGTTGAAATAGGGAGGATAGAAAATAGGGGAGAGAAAAGTAGAGAGAAAACTGATTTTATGGGCGTTTGGTTGAAGAGAAAGGGATGATGGAAAATTGGTAGAGCCTAGGTGTTTTCTTCCTTGGCCCACCAAAATTTTGTCTCTCCAATTTATGGAGAAAATAGAGGAGAGAGGAATAGTTGCATCAATGCATATGATTGAACTATCATCTCTTTTTTATTTTGCTTTCCTAGGCGTGGCAGTGTGGGACTTGCTTGTCATTTTTTTCCACTTTTTTTTTCCTTTCTTTCTTTGGGGTGGATATGCTGGTTGCTCTTTTCTTTTTTCTTTTTTTTTCTTCTTCTGAGTGTGATATAAGTTTTGCTCTTCTTATTTATTTATTTATTTATTTTTGGATTTAACTAAACATGGATTTTTTTTACATGATTTTTCTTTTTTAATAAATTTAGGTGATTGCTTTTTTTTTTTTTTTTTTGGTTGTTTGTCACTACTTTGTTTTAATTGGGCATTAATTTTTAACAATGGCATATGAGTAAATTTATACAAACTCATTTTTTTTAATCTCTAAACTTTTCCACTCCTAACAAAACACAAATGATAGAAACTAAAATTTCTTCTATCCTCTCACTTTTTTATTCCTTCTCTATTTTCTATCATCTTACTTTTTCACCCCTCCAACCAAATGGACTCTTAAAAATCAATTTCCTTTCTAAAAGGAATAAAATCAATCAATAATATATATTTGGCTTCATGTTTTCTTATTGTAAACATCTTAACTTTTTTTTTTAATATACAGAACATTCTACTCTTGGCTGAAGGTGAAATTCAAAACCAAAAAAATAAAGTGGAGGCTGGAGAGTGAGATACAATTTTCATTTTTTTTTTACTACTCCATCGGTTCCTCTATTAATTACCACATTGACGAATAATTCACATATTTACATGTATGCATGCAGTAAGTTTTATGTTGTGGACAGAATATTCTGGGTAAAAATTGTCTTATTTGAAGAAAAAAGACATATTACACTCATTGTTATTTCTGTCATTAACTTATGTAAGTACTAAATAGTAAGTAGTAATCTTTTTTAACAGAATGCACATTTTCACAAAGTTGCATTAATTGTTATAATAACTTAAGGGAGGTACAATATTATGGATGATGAAGCTATGGGATACTTGCAAGGGATTTTCACCACTCTATGGGCAATATGGAAGCACAGGAACCCGGTTATCCATGAAGGTAAAATACCAAATCCAATGGAAGTGGTTTTAATTGCTCAAAACTTGTCTTGCAGGTATAAAGAATCCTATACCAGCATTCCAGTCACCAGCAGACAGTGCTGAAGACCAATCCCAGAGCCAACCTCAGATGCAGGACAATGCCATTTGATCATCAAAATTGCAAGCGTAAGGAGGAAAAAAGCTAGGAGGAGTGCATATGCTTTTGAGGCAAAGAATGTGCAGGGAGATATCATGTTTTGGGGAGTTGCTAGCAGCACAGCAAAAATAGATCATGGGGCCACTTTGGAAGCTATGGTGGAGGCTACTCACAAGGCCAAACTCTATGGTTTCCAACGCATTTTGATTCTAAGTACTTGCAGAAGGCTTACCCAAGTTTTGAATAGGAAGATAGTTCCTGACTGGTAAGAAAGGACTTTTTTGGCTGATATAAGTCACTTACAGATGTGCGGTTTAACTTTTATAGTGTACTTAGTCCCTAACGTAGTTGTGGAGCAGGTTTTTTCTGTAGCCTATAAGGCAACAAGATTGCCTATGTACCAATACTGGCATAAATCCTCTCTTTTGTAGTGTGTATAACTTTGGTTTTCTCCCTTCAATGGTATCAAAAAAAAAAAAAAAACCCTTAAGGGAGGTACCACTAAACATAACACTGTTCCATCTTGACATCAATTCAACAATGTCTATACCTTCAAATCCCAAACAAAACCAAATTTTATAAACTCTAGGATTGAATGCACACTAAAACTGATCTATGTTAACTTAACTAGTAAAGTATTTGAAAGTTGAATAAGAGATTTAGGTTTGATTCTTGCCTACACCAAAAACTGATTGGTGTCTTGGTCAGATGATAAAGAGTTATCATCAAGAACAGACGCTATAAGTTGAAACTTTCTATAAAAAAAAAAAAACCGATCCAATTAATAAATACAGTCGGAGAAGTGTTGGGAAAATTGATTTGTTTATGAAAACGTCAACCCCATTTTCTGTAACATCTGATAGTCACAACGTATGTCTGATATATTTATATCATCATTTATAGTTCAGAGAGGTCTTAAGAATTTGGATGCATTTCATGGTGTTTAAATTTTAAAACCCACACTACGAATATAACCCTACAAATAAAAACTAATAAAACAGCACTGAGATAACAACAATAGGAAAAGGTGACAGTTGCAGCAGCTGAAGAACATTATATACAAAATTCCAAAAACGCAAAGATCAGATCTCAGGTACGGGGAGATTTATTTTTCCTTTATTTGAAAGCTTTGTTTCTGAATTGTTAGGTTCTTCCAATACTAATTTTTTGAAACGTGAAATCAACTTTTTGGATTTAATATTTAAAAAAATCATATTGCAAATGATATATTTTTTAAGAAATGAAAAAACTCAGGTTTTTGTTCACCAAGCCTGAGCCTAATAAGAAAGTTGGTCAGTCCTACATCGGCCATCATATGAGAGTTTTTATTTTTATTCATTTTTACAATAGGGAGGGAAATTTAAATACTAAATATTTTTATTAAAAACACAAAAAATTGCCGATCAATGAAGCTACAAATCTCTTGGTAGGCCATTGTGTGAGTTTGGTTTATTGGGGAACACGTTTTCTCTCTCACGTTTTGGAAAGATCAATTAGGTGTTCACCTTCTTTCCTATAGCAAGTGATTTATTGAAACAGAATCCCATACATCCTACTTCCTATTATCCCTTAATTTTGATTATTACCCAAGTGGATTCTTTTATTAAAAATTTTATCTCCTTTGTTGAGAAAAACTAAAAAGCACAAGGAGGAAAAAAAGAAATATTTAATTAAATTTTAAGTTAAACATATTTTTATTAAAATATATTTTAAAATGATTTTTTGTTAAAAATAAAATGTAGGGAGACAGAAAATTGAATTATTGGAATAAAAAATAATATAATTTACTTAACTATTTTATCTCTTTCTTGTTTGAATGTTTCAAAAGAAATGAATGTAATGCACAATTAATTATCTTATTTAGGAATTTTTTACTGGAAAAAGATTATGAATCCTATTTTGTCACTTCTTTAATAAGATAAGACATTGAAAAATAAAAGGTGCTTATTGAAAAAAATAAAGAAAAATAAAACAAGCATTCTTATGGCATTCAATATCTTTCTCTCAGATTCTCAAAAAAAAAAAAATATATATATATATATATATATATATATATATATATTCTTTTCATTCCATTTTATTTAACGTCTCTTCATTCAAAGTTTCAAACAATCTACTAAGGAGAAGAATGTAAGTAAGAATCTCCATTTGAAGATGGGAAGTTGACAGCACATTAGTAATCAGTATTCAATAATTTCATTTAGGCCTTATTCTTTGACAAACTATAGGTTTAATTGGCTTGATTTCATAGTTTGCCAAACACTCCACGTTCAAAATCATTTACCCATATTATTTTAAGGTTAATACTTGCTACACATAGCGAACGTTTTCAATTATAATGGACAGTGTGTGCAACAAATAGTGCCCTTATTTTAGATACATACTTGATGAAGGAATATATAATACATGTAAATTGAAGTTATTGAATTTGACTTATCGTGGGTTCTAGCTAGCTCATCTGGTAAAATTTATGATAGTTGAATAAGAGATTTAGGATTCAATCTCCGCTTACACCAAAAACTGATTGGTGTCTTGGTTTAATAATAAAGAGCTATCAGGAATGGAAACCATAGGTTGAAAATCTCTCTCAAAAAAAATTTTGACTTATTTTAATGTTGACACAAAAATTTTTGAAAGGCGACATTGTTTTTCGTATTATTATTCCCCATCATAGTATTGTCATTAATAAACAATCTCATATAAAAATAAAAACATATTAATAACTATCACAAATATCAAATTATATGTATTTTAAAAAATAAAATAAAGACAATTGTATTTACTACAAATTTTATTACTTACTAGTTTTTTTTGGGGGGGGGGGGGGGGGGGTAAGCAATATTACTTGCTAGTTACTATATATATTGCCTTTTATATTTTATTTATTTTAGGTTTGCAATGGGAAAAAGAACGGTCGGGTTGGTTTTGATGCTTTGTTTGGTGGTCGGAATTGTTGTGGGTCAGTTTACAGCAGATAATAGGGAAAGTTGCGTTGACAATTGCGTCCTGGATTGTTTACGTGGTAAATCCGATTCTAGTCGTGCTGCTGCTGCTAGAGTGTGCTACACAAAATGCTCTAACACTTGTCCCATGAATTCCAAACCCTGTATTCTCTTTTGGTGCTGGAAATAAAGTTAAATATCTATATTAAAAGATGGATCCCAAATTTGGTGAATTCACAAAATGAAGACATTTTTTTTTTTTTTCTCAAAAAAAAAAGACTTTTTTTTTTGGCGAAAACTTGTAATAAGACACGTGTCATCTTTTAGAGTAATGTAATATAGCAAACAATGTACAGGTTTTAATTATTTTACACATCTTAATAAATTCCTTTAGAATAATGTTCCCGAGTGATATATAAACTTACAATGTCGTAATAACAAATAATGACTTGTACACATCATAAATGTTCCCAATCGTCCTTGGGAACATCTTCTTTTTTTTTTTTCTTCTTTTTTTTTATGTTTGTACTTATGGTCCATGGATCCACCACTATGTCAGCAAAAGTGTGTTCGGTTTTGATTTGAGAGAAATGGGGCGAGTGAGTATTGGAGGTTCTGGACTGGTGCGGTTTGGTTGGATTCCTACGGTAAGTGCTTTACTTACACAATTCAATGGTTTGAACATTCATTCAACCATGGTTCTATGGATTTAATAACTATGCAATCTATTATTGTTTATAAATAATCAGTTAACAAGTTTAGTGACACAATAAAGTTCACATTTCTCTTTACCACAATTATTAGGGTGTAAGTGTATTCACTTATCTCATCCATCTTCTCCCATATATATGTGTGTGTGTGTGTGTTTCTCAACAAAAAAAAAATTTGTTAGGGTGGAATGTTTTGATTAAAGAGGTATCAATAGTAAATATTTGTCAAATTAATATTGTAGCAATCATAACTTATCATTTTAACAAATTATGAAAAAAAAAAAAATAGTATAGTAACTCTAATATTAGGAGGAAGTTCGGCTATAAATTTGGTTGTAACAAAGGACTACAACTCCCACTAAAAAAATTAATATTACTATATATTTTGAAAATCTAACCATTAAATTGCATGTTTTCTATATTATTAACACACACGTCAAATTTCATATTAATCAAATCTTATTTACTATTCGATCCATAAATTTATTTTTTATGTATAATTTTATACTACAAAAATTTGAAATTTAAAATTTTTGATTAATGACATAGTTATTGATATTTGATTTTCTAGAAATTTTGCAAGTATGGAAGATATAAAAATAAAATGTTATATGGATTTGCCAAAATTTCATCTAATAAAAAGATATTGAGTAGAATTGTAGCCAAACTTTGTCCCTCATTGTTCCTTTAGAGAAAGCGTTACCTCATAGTAACAAATTAAAATTAAAATTTTAGAAAAGGTAAAATATGAAATTCTTCTTTAATAATAAAATTTTTTATTTAAACCATTAATCTCTATTTTTTTTTTATTCAAACTAATGTATTAAAAATGTGGGGAGTGAAAGGACCCAAATGGGCATATGGGCCTTTGGACTGTAGCATGAAGGGCCGACCTGCTCCAGAATTAAACTCTACGAATTGGCCAATACGCCGAGAGTCCAAGGGTAGAGCCGAGGACGAACTTCTCCTCGGACAAGCCTAAGAGAATTCAAAACTTCATTATGAAGGTCAAAGCTCAACTCTAGAAAGACTAATGGTTAAAGGGGGAAACCCTGAACTTTCTTGATACACCAGTATTAAGGAAAATATCTAGAGCAAAGGCTGCCACCTTCGCATTAAAAACTCTGCACCTACCTCCCTGGCCGCATTAATGGGGAAGTGACCCCTAAAACAGTAGGGCAGAAACTTCTAGTCAGGGTCCCAAAAGTCATCTAAAAAAGGGGTATTTAAGGGGGAGGAATGAAAAAGAAAGGGGATCTCTCTCTTTTTGGCTCTCTCGCTTACTCTCTCTCTCTAAAGAACAAGAAAAGAAATTAAGGATTGTAACCTGTAAGAAAGAAAGAGAAATAATAAAGAGGTAGTCTCGGCTAGGGTCCGAGGAGATCTATTTGCAATTATCGTTCGTTATTTATCTGTATTTGTTTATAAAAGCCTGTTATCAAGCTCCCAGCACTTCTAACCTAGGTTTCAAGCCCACACTCTACGAATTTTATTGTTTAAGGCTCATTGGGCCTGAGCCCATAATCTTCTTTGGGTCCAGGTGCAATTGTGCACTTACAAAAAATATCTTCTTCTTTTTTTTTTCTTTTTTTTTTAATTTTCAATGTCTTAGGTTCAAACTTCAGACACTTCATACCCTACCAAATAAATATGAAAAAAAAAAAACCATAAAAATGTATTGTTGTGACCCCCCCCCCCCCCCCCAAAAAAAAGAGTAAAAAGCTAAACATATTTTATCTTTTAAATATGATATCACATTGTTTAAAAAAATTAACTATAAATTTTTTATAAGATGAGATTTTAAATTATGTGACATTTTTAGATTGATTAAAAGCATGTGAATATTTATTATGAAATGGCTATGTACGAAGAGGATTGGATTTTTAAAAAAAAAAAAAGGAGGAATCTTCAATCATAATTCCTTTGTCACGTGGAGAGAGGAATCACTAATGCAAAAATCATTATTTTCAAATTTCCAATCCATAAATACTATATTAAAAAAAATAAATCCATAGAAACGAGAATCTAAATAACATTATTTTATATTAAATTGGACTTGAAACTGAAGATTGCGTTCATAGGCCACATCCAATAATGGAGGCCCAATGTTTTGAACGATTCAGTTTGTAGACTAATTATTTAGGATGATGTAATCTTAGCATGAGTTAATTGACCCACTATGGCCCATGGCCCACACACTGGAGAGAGCCCGTATTAATGGCTCAAAAGTTTTTTCTTTTTTTTCGTTTTTTGGCCTAAAAGAGTTTTGAACTACGAAAAAGCTTTTTTTTTTTTCAAACTTCAAACATCATTGGGCTAAGTTTTTGACATTTTGTATCATTGTCCTAAATGATGATTCAGATGATTGTACAAACTGAGTATAGCATTCACCATAAAGTAGTCAAAATAATTAAAAAGCTAGTTTAGCAACAAACGCTAAAAATACTCTTGACATCAAAGTTGCAATACCTATAAATTTTTAACTTTTAGCTACAGTGAGCTGCTAAAGATGATAACTCACTGTAGCTAAAAGTTAAATTTTATTATTATTATTATCATCTGGCCTTCTTTTTTCTCTTTTTAGTTTTTTGTAGTGTTTATTGCGTATGATATATTAGTTTATTGTGTTGTTTATATTATTTTAATGTGTTGTATGGTAAAACAAAACTTTTGATGTTGAGTGTATTGTGAAGTGAGTTGTTAAAATAGATAAAGTGGTTTTTTGATTTGTTAAAAGCCTTTTTTTTTTTTTTTTTACATGTTTTGCTGTGAATGCTCAACTGCATTTGGATTTTGAATCCATAAATTTGAAATGCCTTCATTTCAAGTTCATTAATTTTATATATCATTTCAAATTCATTGATTGTAGAGGATTAAAATTCTTGGTAGATTTGGTTGAATTCAAATATTTTATATTTTAAAATTATCCAAATAAGGTACTTGAATTTTAGTCATTCAAATCCAAATTCTGCTATCCGAACTCACCATTAAGAGAATTGATAAATGCAAAAAGAACTAGTAGAAAGACACGTGTGTGACTTACAAGAAGGAAACAACTTACTTCTTAAACTTCATACCATCCAATGAGATGGGTGGAAGCACACCAAATTAGCTTAGCGATTCATATAAAAAATCTTAAGAGAAAAAAAAAAAATGAAGTGTGATCAAAAGTCAATACTTTTTAGTGATGGTTTGACAATGGTATATATAAAGTGTTGGTGGTGAGGATTAGTGATCACTTCCTCATAAGGTGAAAGATGTCATGATAACATATCATTCCCTTAGGTTGGTTAAAGGGACATACTGCCCCTTAATGTTCTAGAGTGATGGCTAATGTCTTGTTGCATTTAATACAAACGGGGCGACGATTAATGTAGACAGGATGGGAAAACTAACGTATTATATCATGTATCAGCTACATTATATACTTTCTCCTTAAAAATATGGAGGTGCTTTGTCAATGAGTTTCAAGTGTTCGATCTAACTGAGTTTTTGGTCATCTAGATGTTCAACCAATCCTCTTTAAGGATGTTTCTCGATATGGTGCCATGGGGTCACCTTCTAGACATGACCCTAGCCTAACGGGTTTGTTTCCGTTTGGCTTGAACTTACAAGCTTTTCCTCACTCCAATTCTCATTTTTATATCTTATCCTTTTACAATGTATTTTGAGAAGTTAAGTCAAAATGAAGTTAAATTAGTGTTTTTCTTAAATGTATTCGGTTCTCAGTTGATTTCTACCAATTATTTATAATAAATTCTAGATAAAATAACAAAGCTACGTAACATTTTCGAAAATAAATAAAAAGGATTCAATCAAAAGGTAACCTTACCAATTTACAAATTAAAAAGTGCATAACTAGAGCTAGTTTATTATTATCAAGAGGTAACATAGATATTGATTATTATAGCAAATTTGTGGTGAAAATTTTCCCCAGAATAATTTTTTAAAAATAAAATAAAAATATTTCCTTGAAACTTCCGAAAAAGTGATTATAAAAGGTCAATCCCAAGGGAGCAAAAGAAGAAGAGATAATCATGAGATTGTATGGTGAGATCAATCTTGGATTAATCTTGACAAAGTTATATTACAATGAAATTTCTGACACATTATTGGTAATGTGAAATTTCCATAATCGTTTTATCACATTTTCCCTCTAGCATGTGTGAGCCTAATTTAGAATATTAGGATAGCAGTAACAGCTATCTTGTTTCAAGTTATAATTTGACAAAGTAATACGAAAATCATCATAGTTTGCCTCTAACCTGATATTCCATTTCTCTTCTTGCATGTTATAATTGCCTACCTTCTTTAAGACCTAATTTGGAATTTCAATATTTCAAGGATATACAACTCTCAAAAATTCATCATGGATATATTTTTTAAATCATTATTGATCTAATAGTGAATGGTCACTAGATATGTTAATTTTATGAAAATCCATAGTTTTAAACTTTTTTTAATTTGCTTCATCTCTAGAGTAAATAAGATAAGGGAAACTTGTTTGAAATTCTCTAATTTTATAATGTTGGCTTTGTGGTAGCATACAAAAAAGAATACAAAGTGTGAAGAAAATTTTTAAATACAATTTTTTTTTGGTAAACAAAATATAATATTTTATCTCTCAAACTTAAATCTTCATAAAATATATAAGATTCGGAGATGCTACAAGTCATAAAGCATTGGGACCACATCATAATGTGTTAAGGTGCAATCTCAACAATGTCATCTTGCTGATCTAAAAATTCAACTTAGTTCAATCTCACATAATTACAATAATGTTACAAATACAAATTATTTATAAATTATTATTGTGGAAAATTTTTACTGGTTTTCATATGGATCCATTGCTAACTTTAATTTTTCATTTACCAATAAACTACTTATTACATTAACAGTTTGTAAAAAAAAAAAATATATTGTGAAAAAGTTTATTGCTCTAGCCATGCTCAATTATTAATATAACCCAAAAATACATCTCTCTCTCTCTCTCTCTCTCTCTGCGTGTGCTTGTGCGTGTGCGTGTGCATGCGCACGCGCGCGCTTTCAAGCTAGACTTCAGACAAGTTCTAAGGTTGGGTGGGGTTTGGAAGAATTATCAAGGTTGTGAAGGACTTGAGAATTGATTTGGAAAATGTAGCTAGCTAGAGGAGCCATTTGCATGAGATGCACTAGATGGTATAGACAATAGTGAGACAATCCAGTTCAACCTCCGCTTGTGTTAATCATCCTTGTGGTTAATGATTTGCAATTGTAGCTTCTTTTTAAAGAGCACCTTAGGGGAGATGTAGGGGGCTAATTTGCGACCTACCTCATCGTTCATCGTAGCTTTAAGGTTCTCTTTTTCCTTGTTGATGTGATAGGTCAACGAAAATGGACTTCTTTTGAGGGCTAAAAGAAGATGTATATGGCTTGTAAATGGACTAACGATATGAGAGAGAGCATTGATTGTGTTTTGTTAATAATTGGGTGAGGTGATGATATATAAGCTGAAATTTAATTGAAGCATTGGTCTCTAATTAAGCCAACTAGGTCACAATTTATGGATTGCACCTTAACACATTATATGTGATTTGGACCTAAAAACATTTATACATATCCATAAAATGTTTTATTGATGTAGTGACATTTTCATTGATGTCATTTATACATACTTGATCGAAGTTAAGAACTCTTTAAAATGCACAAATTTTGTTATTCGGGGAACTCTTTAAGACTGAACTTTGGAAGGCTTTTTTATTTTATTTTTAAAATATTTTTATTTTTAGAATTCAATAATTGGTGAGAAAAGATTTGAACTCTTAATGTGTCTATTAAAAATACCAAGAGATTCTAATTAAGTTATAAGGCTCTTGATGATTGAAAGCAGAAGTTATAAAAACACATAATGGCTTTAAATTGGTGCTTGAATCTAAGTTGGGACTTCTTGTATAATTTGAAAGATTAAAAGGAAAAAAAAAAAAACCCTTGTAATTTACTTATTGTCAAAATTTTATTTTTTAAAGCTCAATAACTTGCAAATTTTAATTATCACTTTTATGGAGGTTAAGAATTTTTTGTTGAGTGAACACATCTTTATATGGGTTAAAATGGCGGTAAACATGAATAAAATGTTTTTTTTTTAGAGAAATACTATGTCCACAATATTTTTACAACACTTTTACAACAAATCCTAAGTGGCAGGTTTTTATTATTTGTTATGTGTGAGGAAAAAAGTAATTTAAATTATGAATTCAAATTATAATCAATAACAACTTACTACCTATTATTTGTTGTAAAAATATTGTGAACATAGCACTACTCTTCTTTTTATTAATGAGTAATTTTTTTCCCTTTTCTGCAACACATTTACATCATTCATCTTAATAAAATAAGACATAAATTTTTACTATTAAATTAAGAAAAAATCATATATCATAATAAATTCCCATTCCCTTTGTATTTTTATAATTAGATAGTTACAATAATGGGGTGGGGATATGAACCATGAACATTTTCATTGGAAACATTAGAAAATATTAGTAGAATTTGGCAAAATTTTCCAAACTTATTGCAACAAAAACTAAATTACATTTTTATGATGAAAATGAAAAAAAAAATCTAAGAAGGTTTATAATATGAATATCTTGACACTAGATGAGATACAAGGTTTCATTCTACTTACTTTTCTTAAAAATGAATATGATTAACAAACATGCGAACTATTTGAAGTGAATTTTGTAGTTTCTTTAATTTTTTCTTTCTGTAGTACCTCAACATCAGCGTGAAAGAAATTTGGGGTCTATTTGGTTGGAGTTGAAACAAGGAGGATAGAAAATAGAGGAGAGAAAAGTATAGAAAAAACTAATTTGATGGGTGTTTGGTTGGAAAGAAAGGGAAGATGAAAAATTGGTAGAGTGTAGGTGTTTTCTTTCCTGACCCACCAAAATTCTATCTTTTTAATTTATGGATAAAATAGAGGAGAGAGGAACAGTTGCATCAATGACCGAACTATCATCTCTTTTTCTTTTTCTTTTTCTTTTTTTCTATTTTGCTTTCCTAGGCGTGGGACTCGCTCGTCGTTCTTTTTTCACCTTTTTTTTCTTTCTTTCTTGGATGTGGATATGCTAGTTGCTCTTTTTATTTCTTTTTTTTTTTTTTCCTGAGCGTGATACAATTTTTGCTCTTCTTATTTATTTATTTTTTGAATTCAACTAAACGTGAATTTTTTTTTAACTTTTTTTATACTATTTTTCTTTTTTAATAAATTTAGGCAATTGCATTTTTTTTTTGGGTTGTTTGTCACTCTTTTTTTTTAATTGGTCATTATTTTTTAACAATGGCATATGAGTAAATTTATACAAACTTTTTTTTTTTTTCAATCTCTCAACTTTTCCACCTCCAACCAAACACAAAAGAAAGAATCTAAAATCTCTTCTATTCTTTCACTTTTTTATTCTTTCTCAATTTTCTATCATTCTACTTTTTTGTCCCTCCAACCAAATGGACCCTTAAGAATTAGTTTCCTTTCTAAAAGGAATAAAATCAATCAAATATATATATATATATATATATATATATATATATATATATATATATATATATATATATATATATTACTTCATGTTTTCTTTAAATATGATGATGGGGTATAAAAAAGGATAAAATGTTTTTTTCTTTAAGAAACAGGATAAAATGTTTTTTTCTTTAAGAAACAGGATAAAATGTTTTGTACTACAATTTCTCTAATCATGATTATAATATGATTCTATGTTTTCATTTCCTTTTTTTCCATTTTAATGGTAGGACAATTAAAATTTATTAAAAATTTTATTGCTAGTTTACAGGGTAAAATATTATTTTGGTTCATAAACTTTATTAACAGTTTGTTTTTATCTCTAAACTTTAAGAAGTTCATTTTTCGTCTCTAAACTATTGAAAAATTCATCTTTCATCCCTAAACTATTGATAATGTTTTATTTATATCCTTAAACTTTATCAAAAGTTTGTGTTTCGTCCCTAAACTATTGAAAAAAATTCTTTTTTCATCCTTATTCTTATTTCTAAATTATTGCAAAAACTCTTTACAAAGTTTAGGGACAAAAAACAAACTTCTTAAAGTTTAGAAATGAAAAACAAACTTTTAATAAAATTTAAGGACTAAAATAGTATTTTACCCCGTCTATAACATGTTCTTGAATTAAGTGATATATTTGATATGTCATCCATAGAGGTAAACAATGTTACATTACAAATACCAATTTTTAGTATATATATATTTTGCATTTCTGCTACCATGTGTGCTATTGTATTATAAAACCTCTTAACAGCTACGATACAAAACAAACGCTACTACAAAATTACAAATAGATGCATGTCGCAATCCATCTATTTTTGGTGCCATCTATTTGCTAGTTTAGAGTGCAAATGTTTTCATATCATGGGAATCTCTCAATTTTTCATATTCTTCTTCCCCTTTAAACATTCAAATCTATTACATAAAATTTTGTTTCTAATGCCGCCCTTTGCCTCAATATTCAATCACTTCAAGTTTCACTTTTATTCAAACAAAAGCATTAGTTCCAAATCTCTAGTAACCAAATATAGCTTCTATATAAAGACCATTTTTTTATACAATACAAACTAGTTTTGACCTTTTGGCTTTTCAATCACTTCCTCACACTTATAGGACAAAATGATCTTTTAGAGCTATGTTTCTAATGCCGCCCTTTGCCTCAATATTCAATCACTTCACTTTCATTCGAACAAAAGCATTAGTTCCAAGTCTCTAGTAACCAAATATAGCTTCTATATAAAGATCATTTTTTTTTTTTTATTCAATACAAACTAGTTTCAATTCATGACCTTTCGGCTTTTGAATCACTTCCTTACACTTACGGGACAAAAGGACCTTTTAGAACTATTTCGAAGACGGGGTCACCCTTTGTCACGTTTCTCCAATAAAATTGCTTACTTAATTAAGATAAGAGATAGGGGCTTTGCTTGACAACTTGTATTTTGTCTCTTTGAACCAGCTAATAGATGATGATGATGGTGCATTTGGGACTTTTAGGACACCCAGTTAAATACCAAAAAAAAAAACTAGTACTATATAATATCTTAAACTTTTATTATATTTTCCTCCTTCAAATAAGATATAGTTGACCTAATAAAATTATAATATTTAATTAAAATATATTTGACCAACGCTAATATCTAACTCTTAAGAATAATTTATATTTGACCAAAGAAACAGCCACTTGCAAAGAATCCAACAAGTTGAAATGTGAACAGACAAAAAAAGAGTATCTTGCGTTTGTCTCGTGATAAAAAAAATATTAAAGCAGCTTAACCGGAGCCTGTCACGGTGAGTAACTTATTATAAGGGCCTTCCAAACATGGATCCGACAACTGTCGTGCCCCACATGATGGGTCCAAAAAATTATTACAATATCTTTTTTTTTTTAAACTCCAATATTTATTTAAATGATAGAACATTTTTAGGCTATTTGTTTTGATAGAATAATTTTCGGCTATTATTATTTATTAGTGGATATGAAACTTTTGGGTTATGTGGAAATCAAGCCGTTAACCTGTTGAAGAGTCATCAATTAACAAAAAATGCACATTGGATACTCTAAAGTATGCCTTTTTTCTTTTTTTTTTTAAGTCGGCCATTCTAAAATATGCTAAGGAGACAGTTCTCTTAATTATTTGTTACAAACTACAAGGCAGTTTATATCAATTATTAGTATATTATATATATATATATATATTATAATTTGGAACCAGAAACAATAATCCACACTTTTCGCCCTCCCCAAAATAATAACCCCCAGTCTTGGAGAATATTTAGGAGATAAAATAGGCATCTTTATTGCAAAAGGAATTGTTCTTTTACCTTGCAATAAATATTTTTATATAATATAATAACATGAAAGTCCACAAATCAGACAAAAAATCTACTATCAAACTGGTAGTGATACGAATAATTTTCAACTATCTATTTCTTTCCCCAGTTAATTGAACTATCCTTTCCTTTTCCTTGCTACAATCCTCTAATTGGGGATTGTCTTAATCTTAATTATGATTTTAGCAATAATAATATTATAATTAATACATTAAGCCAGCAATAAAAAGCCGATTTCTCATGTTGTAGATTGGTGGGTGATGCAGCAAACTTATAGTACTCAAATTTGCTAGCTAATTATGGTACTGAATTTGGACTTTGGAGCATAAAGCTCAATAGCCTACGATAACAAGGACTAAAAAAAGCTGAAACTCAAAACGGTCTCATGATTTACCTTGGTAATCATAAAACCATCCAGACACCCATAAAATCATCATCACAGTATGCAGCAACACAACTCACATTAAGCTAGTAAAAGCTAAAAGGAAAAGTGCGAGCATAGGAATTGGATCACTCTAATTGTCTTTTACATTAACAAAAGGACTTAAAACAGAAACCTATGGATGAAAAGAGATTATTCCCTCCATCTTTTTTTTCTATGCTATGCTTGTTTGGTGGCCAAAAAGAAAAAAAGAAAAAAAGTACTATACAAGAAATTTCCATGCTCACTTCTAAAAAACCAAAAATTTAAATTATGAAAAATCCCAAATTTAGAAGCAAGTCTTGAGTTTAGTACTTTTGTGCACGCGATCCGATAAAATGCTGCTACGTGTCGAAATCTCAACACCCACCTACCGCTGCTGCGGATCCACACGGAGCCCAAGAAGAACCCGAACTCGCTCCTCCTCGAGGGGTAGAACCACCGGAGAAATTGTCCCCGGACCCTCCGCCAGGGCTGTTACCATAACCAAGTTCTTGAAACCCCATGAAGATGTCCTCATTCATCGCTATGTTTGGAATAAGAATGTCATCATCCTCATCATCATCAACCATTTCCTCACTCTCTTTATCGTTCCCGTCGATCATCTTATCAGTCTCTTCGTTGATGTTGTGGTTGGCTGCCTCTTCATCTGTTTGTAGCACTGTCAGTGGTGTTGTGGGAGAGAGGCATGAAGCTGACTGTGGAGAAAAGCATGAAGCAATATTACCATTGGTATTGGCAGCGTCTGTGGACTTAAATTTATTGCGCACACTGCCAGCTAGTGAGTTTCGATGAGTGGGACGAGGGTGAGTGTGTTCGCCTGTGTAGGTGATGATGAAAGTGTTGGGGTCAGTGTTGCTTCGCTCTACTTGTTTTCTTGCAGTACACCCTTTTGTGCTACTGCACCGGTAGTAGTTTCTGCGTTTTGAGAAAAAAAACAAAAACAAAACCGAATATTTAGGCCAAAATTGACGCAGACCAAAAAAACAAAGTAACCATCTTTAAGAAAAGAGCGAGAAAAGTGTGTTTATTGGAATTAAAAACCTTGGATATGGAGAGCCTTTGATGGGCTTTTGTCCGTATTTACGCCATGCCCACACATCCGCAGAGAGATTCTCTGCGGTTACATGTCTCACTGTTCTCTTCTGCTGGTTCTTCCTGCAAATCAAAACAAGGAAATTCAACCATTTTAGCCATTGGAGGCATAGACATAATGTAAAGTTTTCATTTTTTTTTTTTTTTGTTTCTTCCTTGTAAACAGAAACAACGTAATGGGAAAATTTTGAAATACCTTTTTCTTGCCCTGGGGACCTGAGATTGCATGGTTGGTAAAGACATGGAAGAGCTGGCTTGAGGCTTTAGAAATTCCTGTTGATAGACATGTTGTTGTTGTTGTTGCTGTTGTTGTTGAGGACCTTGCAGTCGTTGTTGATCTAGGATTCCCCGAAAACCAAAAGAGGAGGATCCATGTAAGCGATGTTGTAGATCAGAAATAGAGGAATTGGGTTTGATACCATGACTTGTTGTGGTGGTGGTGGTGGTGGTGGTGGTGGGGAAAAAGGGTTTGCAAAGTTCTTCTAATTCTTGGAAAGCAGTGGTTCTGGGCTCTACAAAGTGAGGAAAAGAAAATGAGTCACTTTCTTCCTTAAAAGTTTGAGAAGCCAAACAAGACAAAGGGTTTTCTGAAGCAGCAGTGGTGTTGGTGGTGGTGGTGGAGTATTTGCAACTACGCACCACCGCATTTAGATCCCAATCAGTCATTTGTGAGGGCACTATATACGGCGGAGTTCTCTCACCTAAATATTGTAACACACAAAATATAATTTTTTTTTTTTTCTAGGATTGTTGCTAGTTGTTATCCCCTTAATTCTCAGCCCATATGAAACAATTGGGTGAGTGAGCAACTAGGCAAGGCAGAGAGACAGGAAGAGTGGACAGCGCTGACTTCTGGGGCTAAAAAGAAAAAAATATATATTTAGAGAAAGAGAGAGAGAAGTGAGAGGAAATGAATCAAATGATGGAGTAGTGACTTGGTAATTGTAAATCACTAAAATTGTTTATATAAGGGAAGGAATAGTTATCAAGAGAAAGAGAGAGAGAGAGATAGAGATGTGTTTTTGGTGGGTGGGGTGGGGGTATGGTTTTAAGGGATCTGAGGTAGTACTTTCCATGTGTGAGAAAACCCACTTTAGGTTTGCTTTTTCATTGACTTTGAGAAATGTCAAAGTGGACCTAAGAAATGTGCCAAAGAAAAAGGGGGGAGAGAGAGCTTTGGTTCCCAAATTGCCTGTGAAATTTGCCTTATAGACATGCTTAACAATATTGTACTCGATATCATATTGGATTAGCTTGAGCGCAACTGATTCCGTCACGCACTTACCAAAAAAAAAAAAAAGTGATTCCGTCACGCGCTCTGTCTAGGCGTGCATACACTTTGCGGGTACATGTGGTGCATTGGCTTAGCATGTCGTACAACTGGGCTACATTCCATTTGTGTTTCAATCACTCTTTCGAGGGCGTGGGGCTGTCATTACATAGTGGTTGGAATAAAGAAAAGAAGCTTAGGAATAATGGAATGTGGAGCTAGTCCCGCACTACAATCCCACTCTCTTTACCAAGGGTTACAAAACACTAATATGGTTCACCGGTTTAAGATGGAGTTTCAATTTTGAGTTCAAAGGTTCTCAATTTTTTTTCTTTCAAAACTGATTGCTTAATCCAAATTAAGATACTTGATATATATTTATTGTGGAAAAAAGAATGAAGTGCAGAATTTTAAATACAATTACTACTAATGTTAAAGCCTCAGGTTGAGAGTACTTTCTCTTTAATTTTCTTTCTATTTTTTCATCTTTAATTAAAATCAGAGTTTTAATAAGCCTCTTCTCGTCATTTAAATAGTTTATATTTACATAATTGTAATGTATGGTTGCTTGAATGTTATAAATTGGGTAAGAGTTTTGTATTTCAATTAACACTTCTTAATTTTTCAACGAAGATATTCATAGATTAAATCTTCTATTTCTCATTGTAACTATTGAATTATTAATAAATAAATAAAATAAAGAAGGTTATAAATTAGAACAAGTTTAATTGTATCTCAACCATTAGTTTCCAGGGTTTTTATATCACCGAGTAATAAAATCTTAAAATTAACGGAAGCTTATATGGTAATATAAACATAACAGATGATAAATATCTTATCCATGTTTATAATGACATGTAGATTGATGTGTTCCGAGATCCACAACGACTACTACCAATGTCATGCCAAAATATTAGGCGCTTCATGACAAGTGTCGATTTGCCTTGTAAATGGGCACCATTTACATTTTTGTTGTTATTGTTGATGCCAATGTGATGATAGGATTTATATTACATACATCTAAGATCTCTTACCGTTAATTACCGTTAATAGGATATAATGTCACTTTTACCCCTTTTAAATATAAAAAAGTAGCACTTGTCTTTTACCTATCTTTTTGAAGTAAGGTTGATAATATGAGTTATGGGAATCTAACGGTAAGAACTTTAAGTGAGTAAAAGTGTAATTTGCACTAAAGTTTATATATGAGAAAAGTTAACGGATATCTTAATGACTTTTTTTTATGAAATATTTTTAGAAAATTTTTATAAAAAAATAAATTAAAAAATAAATAATTTGTTAACAACTTTTTATATTATTATAAAAATTGTATCAAATGGTCAATTACCAGCCCTTTATGTATTGGTAATATAAATTTTAGGGCTTAATATCACATTTATCAATGCCTAGTGCCTTCAAAGAAAAAAGTCAAAAGAAAAAAATGTCTACTGCTAATGCACGCGCTAAAGTGGAGCGTAAATATAGTTCTTGTTCAAGATTAATACGCGCGCGTCAAAGGTACAATACAACATAGGAGGGAGGAAACAGAGCCCAGCAGTGGGTATAAAGACCACACCTTCTGGCTTTTGGCAGTAAATTAATTTTCACATCTTAATTTTTTTTTTTTCAGAATCACGTCTTAAAAAAATGGTAATACTTTTTTTGATGAACAATGGTAATACTAAGATATAATTAAAGACATAATTTGTTAAATGACAAGTTATCAGTGATGAAATTATAAACTTATCACTTTCATTTGGTCACTTACAATGACAAGTTATGACTTTAGTTACAGTAATAGTATTTTTGAAAAAAAATACCTTGTTTTTTTTTTTTTTGATAAATCTCAATAATGCAAAAGCACTTTTTTGGTTCGCCACACCTATAGCCCAAGAAAAAGTCTACATAAGAAAATTTTGACAATTATTGATGTGATAATAAATAATGTAATGACAAGGTAAATAAGTAACGAGCCCAAATGAAAATAAGTATGAGCTATGGCAGCTCGACTATGGTAAATAATGTTTTCAAACTTTTGTGGACTCCAATTAACTCAATTAGCAAAATCTTGGATAGTTAGATGAAAAATCTAAGATTTAATTCCTACCAAAACCAAAAATCTATTAGCAACTTAATCTAATGACAAGTAGTACAATCGTCGTGGACCTTATATATTTAAAATTCTATACAATTTTCTAATAAGTTATAAAAAAAAAACTTTATAAATAAATAAAGAGTTTCAAACTTTTTTATTTTTTGGTACATAGCATTGTTTGTAGGTCCAAGGGCTTTTCTGTTGAGTTGTACCATGATTCCAATTAATTCAATTAGTAAAGTCTCTAATAATTAAATAAGAGATCTTGAGTTTAATCCCTACTTAAACCAAAAATCTATTAGTAATTTGATTTGATGACAAGAAGTATAATTAGGGATGGCAATAGGGTGGGACAGGTCCAAAGGATGGGGTATTCACCCCTGCCCTGCATGGTTTTGTCTTACTCCTTGCCCGCCCTGCCTCGCATGACGGGAAAATTTTTTTTGCCCTATCCCCCGCCCCTTAGGGCCCCGTGAAGCCCCGTCCCACCCTGTAAAACTCTACTTGTTAATTTGCCCACAACTATTGCAATTATTTTCAATAAAACTTGTTTATTAATAAAAATATACTTGAAATTAAAAATAAATTTAACCCATCAAATCAAACTAATTTTTAGCAAAAATTAAATAATATTATTAAAGTGTTTAATAAGACAATATCACAAAAAAAAAATCTGATGATACAAAATCAATGATTCAATATTATATACATTTGTTTATAATAAAGACAAAAGAAAATGTTAAAATTGGTATCTTATTTTCAACCTTGCTAGAGAAAAAAAATGCAAAAATCCTTGTTAGGTAGAATAAAATAAGTTGATGATATGTTTGTTTAAATAGCAGGGTTTCAGGGTATGAAAAGTTTACAATTTAACCTTTATTAATGCGGGGCGGGAATGAGGCGGGGATGGAGCGGGTTGAGTCTAAAAAATCTAAACCCATCCCTACTCCAGCCCCGTGATGCGGGGCTAAAATCCCACCCCATCTCCGCCCCATGACCTTTGTAGAGCGAAAAAAACTCGCGTGAGGCGAAGCGAGGAGAGACGGGTCATGTGGGGCAGGGCAAAATTATCATCCCTAAGTATAATCATTGCAGATGTTATATATTTAAAACTCTCTAAAATTTTCTAATCGGTTAAAAAAAAAAAAAAAACTTCATAATAAATAAATAAATAAAGAGTTTCAAACTTTTTTATTTTTTTATTTTTTTGGTACATAGCATCGTTGGTAGGTCCAAGGGCTTTCCGTTGTACCACGTGAAACAAGAGAATTCTGGCCGTTAGATACTACTACCTATGTCTCCAGTCGAGACAACTTTTTCTTTTGGTGGCCCCATATCATACCCGCAAAGAGACAGATTTGGGAAGAGAAAAATGTTCCTAAATTAGTTGCCTTGTAAAACAAGTTTTGTGATTCACAATTTTTTTTTTCTTTTTTAATATTACTTTCGGTTTTGATTTGTTGGTGGAAGCATACTGATCGCTAAAAATGCGTGTTATTATTATTATTATTAAAGTTACTTTTTTTTTCTCAATTTTAATTTTAAATTTTTTTACGTGGGAATCTTTTTTTAATCTTTTTACGGTGTGTGAATCAGAGGGTATTGTGTGACTGAAGATTGGTCATTTTGGGCCATGTTAACCTTTGGAATGGAGAATAATCAAGTTGGTGAGAAAGCAAAGACATATGGGAATGAGTGTCAGTGTGTGCTCAAAATTTGTTTTTTCATGAAATGCTAAATTCAAAAGAATGCTTCTGTGGCTGTGGCACCACCACCTAATCTGCATGAAGAGTCTATGCTTTTAAAAATATATATTATTAATAGAAAGAAGGTGAAGTGCTTTGCCTTGATAGATGGCATAAAATGAGTGGAAGGTATATCTTCTTTCCCACGTGAGCTTTTATTTATTATTTTTTGGGGCGGTTTTGTTGCTGAAAAGTCTTATGTTTGTAATATTTTGACAACAAATAATATATAGTTATATAGTTAGTTGTTATTTGTTTTAATTTAAATTTATTAAAAATTATTAATAATAACTTGTCACCTAAAATTTGTTATGAAAATATTGTGAATATTTTTTTTTTGGGCAAGTTTGGAGCTTTGGATTAAAGTTTTTGTTTTATGATTACCATCTATAAAATATTGAATTTTCCTAATTAGAGAAAATTTGAAATAAATTAAGAGAAATAATATGTTTACAACATTTTTTACAACAAATCTTATGTGACAAGTTGTTACAGGTTGTTATTAATGAAGTAGAAAAACAATTTCAGTAGTAGATTCAAATTAGAACCAATAACAACTAACTATTTATGATTTGTTGTGAAAATATTGTGGATATAACGCCTTTTATAAATTAAATATAGACAAAACCAATTAATTAAGGAAGGTTAATCATGTCTACATCTACATTTAAATATGGTATAAAATGAAAGTCCGTAACTTTTTGTTGACTTCTTGGTTTAAGTGATAACTCAATAGTAAATTAGTAATGGGTTAATGATAGCCTTATACTTTTTTAAAAAAAAGGGAAATGATAGCCTTATACTTTAGAGTTCCATACGTCCGTGAATCAAATCTCACTCTCCCACTCCCCTAACACCTACCTAATAAAATTGTTAACTTTCTTCTAATGTTATCATATGATAAAATTTTGAAAATCCAAATTTTCATATCATTATATATTATATATTATTAATTGATTTTATATCTATAAGCATTACTTATAATTTATAAAATATCATATAATTATACGTGCATTATAATATTGCAATATAATATTTTCTTTAAATGATATAACACACAATTCATGCAGTACAAACACAATGACAATAAATTCCAATTAATAATCTCCATTGCAAGTATATGGATTTAACTCTCATTTGCTTACCCCCACGAGTTGAATGGAATTTGATAATAATAATAATAATAATAATAATAATAATAATAATAATAATAATAATAATTGTAAGGTCACAATTTGCACCCAAACCCAACAGTAAGAAGAGGATAGGCCCAAAAAGCCCAATACAATGAAATTTGTAGAGAGTGGGCTTGAAATCTAGGTTATAGCGATGTTGGATAACAAAAATGATGGGTTAAATCACCACATCACATACAATGAACTGTTTATGTAACAGAATTTCTCCTCAGACACAAGCCAAGGATGATTTGTATTATCTATAGATTACAATTATGGATGATGGTGTGTATAGTGTTTTCTTTCTCTCCTCTCCGATCCCCTCTCCTGAACGTCTTCATTTCCTTTTATATCCTCCTTCTTCTTTTCCTCATCCTTCACGTATGGATCAGATTCTTAGTTTAGATACTTATCCCATCCACCTATCCCTGAAATCTTTGGAGGTAGCTGTAAGGCTGAACCATGATGCTCAGACATCACTTCCCTATTAATACGACCAAAGAAGTAGTTGCAGAGCATTCAATGCAGTGGTAACAGTTTTATCTTAGATATTTCATAGCTCTTCTTCTTATCTTATACATCCACCATGCCTGTTCTTACTTGTAAGATTTCTTAGAATATCGCCCTTGGATGCTAGACGGTCTTCTCCTACCTCAACTTTACATAGCCGAGGACATACTCCTCCTCGGACCACCTTCGTGTATATACTGGACCAAATATCACTTCTTTACATATTAGTATTGCTTAGTGGGTTGACGTTCCTACATCCTCAGACCATTCAGCGTCCTCGGATTGGGCCTTTAGCTAAACAAGAACTCTTGGGCCAACCCAACACGTATTCCTGGGCTCATTGAGCCTACAACAACAACAACAACAACAATAATAATAATAATAATGATTTTTAATAATAAAAAAATTAATAGAATTCGAGGATATGACAAATGTCACCATTCCTTATTATTATTATTATTATTATTATTATTATTATTATTATTATTATTATTATTGTAATGACGCAATTTGCACCTAAGCCAAAAACAAGATGGGTATAGGCCTAAAGAGCCCAATACAATAAATTTATAAAGAGTGGGCTCTAAATCTAGATTCTAATAAGTTGAGTTAATGATGATAATGGGCTAAAATTACAGTGGGATGAAGATGGAATAGTTTGTATAGTGAGATTTGTCCTCGGACTCAAGCCAAGGAGATTGATTCTTACATTTCTCTCTTCTAAAGACAAATTGCAGACATTGTTATTGAGTCTACAGTGTTTTTTCTCTTCTTTTTTCTGATCCCCCTTTCCATGGGGGACCTTTTATCTTATATAGACCATTTCAGATGATCCTGGCCTTCCACCTGTTGATTGCATAGGTCATTCCCCCAATTCCAGTCCAATCTAGGTCTTTCTTCAAGTTCCCGAGAGATGCAGCGCCCGATGCAATACTGTTCAAAGGTCTTCTCCACATAAATGCGGCCAGAAGGTTTGGTGGGATGCATTAAATGTGGTGGCAGTTTCTAGCTTTTCAATCACGTCAGTGCCATCGCCCCTCCCAAAACCCATTTTGTACAGTAGAGCCTCCTCTGATAGCGCATTGATGACGTGATCATAAAATCTAAGGACGTGACCTCCTCGGCTCACCAACTATCCTTCTCGGCCAAGCGTGACACGTGGTGCGATCACCTTACTCGAAATTCTCATACCCCACAATTATTATTATTATTATTATTATTATTATTATTATTATTATTATTATTATTATTATTATTATTATTATTATAACTGAAACTTCTGAAACTTTCACAATTTTTCACGTCAGCACAACATTTAAATAAAATTATCATTTTATTTAAATAAAATTATTTTTGTTTAGTTCAAACTTAGCAAGGAGTGAAACTCTATCTCTCAAACAAATCCAACTTAAACACAAACTCATCATTTTTTTTAAACAAAATTATTTTTGTTTAATCCAAACTTAACAATGATGTGGCATTTGGTATGGGGTAATGTTTTAGAATTTTCAGGAATGTTTAAAGATTCCCATGTTTGGTTGCAAATCACGCTAGGGAATTAGATGCCATGGGAATTTGAATTCCCCCCTTAAACCCCTCTCAGTAGGAATGTGGATTCCCTTTAAAATAGGTGGGAATCCAGATTCTCAAGCTTAAAGAAAATTGTGTTTTTTTATAAATTGACATTTTTAACCATTTTCCTTATCATTTAAGCAATTAAGATAAAATATAAAACAATCATCAATATCTTTTCCCTTGTCTTTATTCAAGTGCTCACAAATGTAGGGGCAAATACATTATATATGTAATAGATCGCATTTGTTTCATTGTTGATGAACTACTTTTACTTTTATTGCTACTTCTATGGTCTTATTGACCTAAACGTTGTCAGGTTGTTTTGTTATAGATTAAACTCTTCTAAAAATTATTATTAAGAATAAAAGCATTTGATAATTTAAATAGTTATTTTTATATTGTACTAGTTATTTTTATATTGTACTTGTCATTTTGAAATGTTATATTATAATTTTAATGAATTTGTCATAATTAATAGTTTATAATTGGGTTTTCATTATTTATTTAGAGGAATATTTTTTTTAAAAGGACTTGGTAGTTCATATTCAAATCTAAGGATAGAATAGGAAAAATAAATAATTCAATTAAGATTCCTGGGAATAAACTAAACATTATTATCTCACATTCCTACGAATCTTAAGAGATTCTCAATAAAACCAAATATAGGATTAGCTACATTTCTAGGAATTTGGATGCTAAGAGTAATGTGGATTCTCCCGTACCAAACGCCACATGAGTGAAACTCTAATTATCATTTTTATTTAAATAATTTTTTTTTAGTTCAAACTTTTAAAACCGAAGTCTCTAAAACTCTCGCAATTTTCCACGTTAGCACAATATTTAAATAAAATTATCATTTTATTTAAATAAAATAATTTTTGTTTAATTCAAACTTAACAAGGAGTGAAATTTTATCTCTCTAACAAGTCTAACATTAACTCAAACTCATCATTTTTTTTAAACAAAATTATTTTTATTTAATTCAAACTTAACAAGGAGTGAAACTCTAATTATCATATTATTTAAATAAAATTATTTTTGTTTAATTTAATCTTAACAAGGAGTGAAATTCTATCGCTCTAACAAGTCCAACTTTAACTCAAACTCATTATTTTTTTTAAACAAAATTATTTTTGTTTAATCCAAACTTAACAAGGATTGAAACTCTAATTATCATTTTATTTAAATAAAATTATTTTTGTTTAATTCAAACTTAACAAGGAGTGTGTGCGTACCCAAATTATGGTTATTGGGCTCACAATCTATTTGTATCGTGGGTTTAGGATTTTCTACTATGGGTGGTCCTGTGCTTGGTGACCCCCATGCTTTCCAGTTTCAGCAATCCCTCCTCTAACAAAGTTGCTTTCCTTTCTCTCTTAGTTTTGTCACTCTTTTCTCTTAGTTCTCCCTCCCTATTTTTCCAAAACCTGTGCTTCTCATCCTAGTCTCTTATTTATAGCGTAAGGTTAGTGGGAATGTCATGATTATTCCTGATTATTAGTGGAGATGGGGGTCCAATTCCATTGTTTTGAAGTGGATGTTTGATGGGAGTGGTAGTAGTGGCATTGGAACTGGTTCCCACCTCCTATAGGCTGTTTGGCGGTGATATGCCCCAAGGCTCTATTGGATAGCCAAGATGAGTTCCCCCAAGCAATCACGTTCCTATCTGAGACGCAGTTGATCGAGATCACAGGCCCAATGCGCCTTAGGCCAAGCATCACGACACGATGCTCGGGCCCACGGCTTTGTGGGCTTGAGGCCCTGCCTTGTACAAGGGGTTGGGCCAGAGACCGTTCCATAAGGCTAAGGTCGAAGGCCCAAAAGACTCAAGGATCTCGTACCGTACATTAGCCCCCCCTTGATCCGTGTCCAGCTACCGAGAACGAATCAAGGATGCTAAGAGCTGGAAGCTCTTTTGGAAGTTTAATAGTGATTTGCTGAACGGATGGGACATTCATTAATGCGCTCTTAAAAGATGCATTGTGCCAGACCGTCAGATCCAATCCTCATCATAACCTGACGATTCGTGAACTGAGGCGGCATGCATGGCAGTTAGCAAAAGAATTCGTAAAGTTTTCTCGCCCTCTGTTTTCATTAATTGCTCTTAACCCCCTCTGGACCCAATAAATAGTTGCCCCTGATCTCTCCCATCACTTTTTGCATCCTCTCTTCCTCAAATACTTTCTTTGTCGAGCATACCTCTCCCGTGCACATATTATCCAGCCTAGATCATTGTTTTCTAGAGCCACTAGTAAGTTTTCTTTTACTCTTCCATACTCGTTCAGTTTTTCTTCACTCCATAGTTTAGGAATGGGTTATTCTCATCTTTTTGCACCTGGGGCTGTCTTAGCTAACTTTAGAGCAGCCTATGGCATCCCTAAGGACATCGATATCACCTTTTGTAACGAGGGTGATATTGCTCTCGCGAGGGGCTCTAGTCCAAACGTAGCATTTTTCCCCTTAATGTCAATACTAGAGGGTGGGGTTAGGTTTCCCGTAGACCCTCTCATTGTAGGCACCCTTAAGTTCTATGGCCTGTGCCCCGACCAACTCCCCCCCAATTTTTACCGAGTGGTGAGTTGTGTCAGTAGACTAAACCAAATATTCAGTCTACAACTAAATCATCACAATATCAATTTTATGTATAGTTTGTGCGGCAATATTAAGACCGATTACAATTTAAAAGTTAGGGATGTGCGGTACGGCTCATATCATGCCTTCCTGACTCCAACAGAAACTCGATAAGAGAATTCGTCCCGGTGAGCGGCAATTGGCTTGCCGATGAGCTCCCCTGTCCGCTTTCGTCGCGTGATGTTGGTCGGTACTCAGTACTTTTACTTGTTTTAAAATTTGATAATTTTGCTCGGTTCACTTACTTAGGTACTAACCAGCCCATTTATTGACTCTTTGCAGAAGGGAAAAGATTTAGACCGAACCCTAGAGCTGTGCATGTGAGGGACCTCAACTTTGTACTAAGGTCAGAGATCTTTGTGCACACGGACGAACAGCTCCGAGCATCCCATCTAATACTCGGTTGTAACCCCGTGTACTCTACCTGGCAGCCGTTCAGCCAAGCCTTACTGGTGAACAGCCCACTTCTGTCATACATCAATGTTCGGCACGCCAATCTTCTTCCGCCCTCCTTAACAGTTGGTGAAGCTCGGGACCTCGGTCCCAGATATACTACGGCAAAGGATCTTGCACCGGTGAGGGACGAGTCAACTAAATGTGTGTCTCAAAGCCGTAAAGTCTCCACGTTCCTATTAAACAGCCCGAAGCTCAAGCTCGAGCAGTTGAGCCAGAAGCAGCCGAGGCTGATCAAGACGTAGACATGGTGACAAGGCGAAATATAACCGCTGACCGGTTCTTGCTCTGCACTCGTCCTACGACTCAACCTTAACAAACTCAAAGCAAGGAGCGAACTCCTCCTCCTCCTTCTACCGGTCGTGCCAAAAAGAAACAACAGGTTACAGATCAACCAACCTGGATTACAAGTGGTGCTCCTTCAAAGACCCCGCCTCCAATATCGAGCGGGATCACTATCCGGGAGTCAGGGGGTAATGTCCGACCACCTCCCTAGGTTGGCATTGATGTGGCGTCCTCGTCTCGACTAGAGGCGAGTTGGCAGCCCACCTTCAAACTCGGCGACGGGCCTCTGCCAGCGTCCACCAGCCTGAGGACCTAGGCCTAAGGCCAAGGGGGACGGATGGCCCAGAGCTTGGTGCACGTCCTTCTACTGCCCGAGGATGTTCACTTCTTCTTGAAGGGAGATAAGGAATCGCTCGCTAGGCGGTTACAGTGGCACACCATAGCGGTAATTTTCTTTCACATTTATTTTAATGCATGTGTATTCTTTTGACCTTCACACTGACCACTAGTACAATATCAGGCTGCGCAACTAACCTACGTCCTCAACGCGAGGCTGAAGGAGCTCGTCGAGGATGCTGAATGAGAGAAGGTCCTGAAGGACATCACTGCTGCCATTGCAAAGGAAAAGGGCAAAGCTGCTGAGGCCGCCGAGGACAAGGCTTAGTCTTTGGAGAAAGCCCGGTTGGCGTTAGAGAGAAAATTGGCTGAGGCGGAGGACAAGCTGGGGGAGGTCAAGCTTAAACTGGCGGAGGCAACTAGCCTAAACCTGGCCCAAGCTGACATTATGGCTGATCTGAAGGCGGCCCTGAAAGCTTGTGAGGATAAATGGTACGTCAAGGGCTTCGCGGATGTTGAGAACTTCATGGAGCCTGTTGTCCACCAAGCCCGGGTTCATGGGTTTGGGGAGGGATGGCTGGCAGCCCTTCAAGCAATGGGAGTGCTCGAAGATTCCCCACTGAGGAATCCAGAACAGATCCCGTACCCAGCTCCTAATCTCCCCATTCAAAGTCAAGCTGGTTGCTGACGAAGAAGATACCCCCAGTATGAGGGAGCTGGTCCAAGCGATTGACGCCCATGTGGAAAGTGTTGATCTCAAGGTCACTAGCAACCTTAATGTGGCTGAAGGAGCACAAGTCTAGCAACCACCAACTGAGGACATTCCAGGTCGGTAAGCCGATGATGTAGCTCATGTCCCTCCCACCGATCCTGCTGTTTGATAATTATGCTTGTAGCTTGCTTTTATTTTCTATCCATGTTTACTTCTCTTTTATTTGTTCGGTTTGCCTAAAGTCATCGGGTTGTGGTGACAAAATAATGATTTGACTCTTAATTTACTAAGCTTTATTTTCCTATAGTCACAGGGTTGTGGTGACAAAACATTGTTTCGATTTCTATTCGTTTGCTTTATTTGATCCGGGTATGATGACCAGACGTTTGTTTTGACTAGATTTGTGTATGATTACCTTATTGCTATTTAGTTGTTCGTTTGCCTCTGACCAGTGATTAAAACTACTCACTTGTTTCTAATAGGATAGGTTGTATCTTTGCATACATAATGACCGGGACTGATCTGGAAGAAGTTGTTTATACCTTAGGAGTTGACTTTCTGATAATAAGAACTGAATTTGATATATGCTAACTTAATGAAGATGAACATTCGGTGATTGAGCCTAGCCAGGACAGAGTTTCCTTTTGTTAGGAGAATTTAGTGTAAGTTTCTTACCTCCCCGATGATTAAGACCTGACCTAGGAGATCAGTTTTTGTTCTTAAAATAAGTGAATGTAAGGTTTCTGCCCTTATATCAAATCTGAAATTAGGTTTCCACCTGCCCAGTGATGGAGATCGAATTGGGAACAGGTTTTTGTCCTTAGATAAAATCTGAAATTAGGTTTCCACCTGTCTGGTGATGGAGATCGAACCGAGGACAGGATTCTATCCTTAGATAAAATTTGAAATTAGGTTTCCACTTGTCCAGTGATGAAGATCGAACCGAGGGTAGGTTTCTATCCTTAGATAAAATTTGAAGTTAGGTTTCCATTTGCCCGGTGATGGAGATCGAACCGGGAACAGGTTTCTGTCCTTAGATGAAATCTGAAATTAAATTTCCACCTATTCGGTGATGGAGATCGAACCGGGGACAAGTTTTTGCCCTTAGATAAAATTTGAAGTTAGGTTTCCACCTGCCTGGTGATGGAGATCGAACCGAGAACAGGTTTTCGTCCTTAGATAAAATCTGAAATTAGGTTTCCACCTGTCCAGTGATGGAGATCGAACTGGGAACAGGTTTCTATCCTTAGATAAAATCTAAAATTAAGTTTCCACCTGTCCGGTGATGGAGATCGAATCGAGAACAAGTTTCTGTCCTTACGATAATTAGACTCAATTCCCCTCACGTTCGTTGACTGGGTTAATGTTGGAAAAATACATGTTTGTATCGCATACAAAACATATGCAGGGATAATTTAACGAATCTACTTCACTCACAATTGATAACATGCACTATGTAAGTTTTAGAATTTAAGAACAAGAGAGCGTACCTTGGTGTAGTGAATTTCAAAACAAAGATCAGAAATACTTGGGAACACTTTTAATCTTCACTCCAATTCTACTTTACGCCCAATAAGTATGGTCTCTCAATCAGTTTTCAAGGGGAGAATTAGAGAGTGTCTCACATGCACATACACACCATTTCATACTCCTACATAAAATTCTATTTGTTTCTCCCTTTATAACTAACTGATTATCTAATTAGACTGGCCTATTAGGCTTTTTCAATTGGGCTTTAATGTGTGGCTTGAAGTGGGACCAAAAGGGACCAATAAGAAATTAGCTCCAATGGGCCTTGGGCTTTTCTGTCAACTCTTGACAAATCCAAAATTACCATTAATTATATTTAACACTATTATATAAATATAATTACACTCTACGCCTTATTTATAAATTATATCCCAAGACTTTATTATACATGTAACTCCTTCATAAAATATTCATAGCAATACAAAGTCATGAAAGTAGACTGTCACTTTGTAAACTACTACATCTTAATTTCTTGAGTACCCGATTTAATCCTTTAAAATTATTCATCATATATTTATGAAATCTAATTTCATAAATATATACTTAAGTAACTTCTTACCAAAGTGGTTAGGTCTAACTCTCTGAATAACTGAACCCATTAAACTTATCTCAATGAATTATTTTATATCTCCATTAAGAGACTATGAATTCCATCTTGAGAATATATGTTCCATCAACACTAAATGTGGCTGCCTAACATACTGAGGTTTTGACCGTTACTTTAGATCTCACTCCTGATATATTAAAGCAACTTACACCTCATGATCAGTCCATTATTCTCTCAGGATTAAGAGTTCATGCAAATAGAAGTCGTGAGTTTATTATTCATTTGACAGTCGTTAGGAGAATAATAAATCTCACAACGGTCTAGTTCAATATGTTTTAACTCTTAAAACATATCAACATACCAACTAGAAATCTCTATTTCCATGATTAAGACAAATCATCTTAGTTGATACGTTATAATCTTCGCAGATAAAATGCCCAATTTCATTACCGACTACAAACTACAATTTTGAGTTTACAAAGAACTTGTGATTTATATCTTCTGTGACTAAGTTACATAAATCACATATTATACATCTCATGGACTATATGATAATGTCTCATATTCATGTTACCATCATTTTAGATAATAATAAAACAACTTTATTAATCACAACATAATGTCATACATAATGTCATACATAGCATCATACAATAGGATTTAAGGGCACTAAACCTAACAGTTAATGAATTAACAAACAATGGTATTATGGGTATAGATAGACCTGCATGGATAAACATCACCTTCGTATTAATTAACAATATGCACATACAACATTATACTAAATCCGTGCCCCTGCGGACTAATAATCAATGGTAAAATTTCTTCAGATTGTGGGCATTCTATGGCCAGGGAAGTGGTCTTTTGTCCAAATCTTCTAGATAATATGCCCCTGCGCCCGCAATGGTGGTGACCTTATAGGGTCCCTCCGAAGTCGGTGCTAACTTCCCTGCGTTGACATCTTGCATATTCCCAACTGCCTTCCGAAGCACCAGATCTCCTGCTCCAAATTCCCTTTCCCTCACATCCCTATTGTATCTCCGGGCAAGTTTTTGTTGATATTTTGCAAGCCGTATAGTCATCGATTTCCAGCGCTTTTCCAACAAGTTCAGCTGCTTCAGCATCAATCTCGAGTTCTTAGCGGGGTTGAATTTCAAAACCCGAGCACTACACAAGTTTATCTCTGCCAATATAACTACTTCCGCTCCGTATGCTAGAGAGAACAGAGTTTCCCCTGTGGACCTTCTCGGAGTTGTTCGGTATACCTAAAGAACACTAGGTAACTCCTCTGCCCACCTGCCCTTAGCACCTTCTAATCTCCTCTTCAACCCGTTCACGATGGCCTTGTTGGTAGCCTTGGCTTGGCCATTGCTTTGCAAATATGCCGGAGTGGAATACCAGTTTGTGATGCCGAGACTGCTGCAAAACTCGCGGAAAGCTCTGCTATCGAATTGCAACCCATTGTCTGATATTAGAGACTTTGGTACCCTGAACCTCATCACTATATTTTTCCATACAAACTTCTTAACATCCACATCTCAAATGCTCGCCAACGCCTCGGCCTCCACCCACTTGGTGAAATAATCAATGGCTACTAAAACGAACTTCCGATTCTCTGTAGCTCGGGGGAATGGACCAACGATATCTAGCCCCCACTACGCAAAGGGCCAAGGGCTACCAATGGAATTTAAGCTCCCCGCCGGTTGGTGGATCAACGGGGCATGCTTCTAACATCACTTACATCTCCGTGTATACTTAGTAGCATCCCTTTGCATTCGCGACCACCAAAATCCCTGAGTCATTGCTCGGTGTGTTAATGAATGTCCTCTCACGTGACTACTGCACACTCCTTCACGTAGCTTGGCTAAGAGTTCCTCAATCTTGCTGGAGTGTAAACACTGTAGGTAGGGCCCCTCAAAAGATCTTTGATACATCTTACGATCAGCTGACAATAGGGGTGTGCAAAAAACCAACGAACTGAAAAAATCAGCCGAAACTGATCGAACCGATGTCAAAATTTCAGTTCGGTTTCGGTGCGGTTCGGTTTTAGTTTCATTTTTTACCCCGAAACCGAACCGACCCGACCGAAATATATATATATATATATATATATATATATATATATATATATATATATATATATTTATGTAATTTTAAAACATAACAAATCAGTGGCTTAGAGGTATGCTTCTTGTGGTTTGCCTACCTGATCCTAGGTTCGAGCCTTCGCGCATGGGACGTGGGTTTTTTTTAGCTATTTAATTCTTTAAAACCCTAGAGCATGTAAAGATTGAAATACCCCCTCTTATTTTCTTCCCTTTTCTTTTCTTCAACCGCCCCCTTCTCCAACTTCATCTCTCAATTTTTTCTATCTCTTTCTACCTTTCTCTCTCGTTCTAGCTTCAGTTGACACACACACACACACAGAGCAAAATGGAAGAAGAAGCTTTCTCAAGCTTTCTTCACTCAAATTATTCAGTCTCTCTGACTCTCTCTCTCTCTCTCTCTCTCTCTCTCCGAGTTTCATCTCTTCGCTTCAGATCGATAAAGACCAACGATAAGAGATCTCTACTTCCTTTTTCTTTCGAATATCTGAGATTCTTATATAATCGGTGAATTTTTTTTACACTTTAGGCTGTGTTTGTTTTGTTTCGTTTATACTGTGATTTTTTTTTCAAGTGAACGGTGATTTTCCTTGTGAGTGTGATTTTATATCCTTTGAACCCTCTCTCTTTTTTGTATTTTAGGTTTTGTTTAATACTGAATCAATGCTATTTTCTGTGAATCTGTGATTGTGATTTTGAGTTGTTATTTTCTTATTGAAAAATCGATAACCCCGTGTGATGTTGAGTTGTTTTTTTCTTTTTGTGACTGTGAATCTGTGATGTTGACTGAAACCGAATACCGATCGAAAAACTGACCGAAACCAAAACAACCAAAATTGACGGTGTTTCAACTATTTCGATCGGTTTCGGTTGACAATTTTGGAAACCGAAAATTTCGGTTTCAGTTGGCCAGTTAAAAAAACCGACCAAAACCGAACCAAAACACCCCTAGCTGACAACCAATACCGAGTAGCTGTCCAGCGTACTCTTTCCGCTTCCTTCTCATCAATAGGCAATTGATCTTCGGCTAAAAAGTCGATGATCGGATTCATCCAACATGGTTCAACTATTGTCACCTGTGAAACACCTACCCCTGCATTAATGCTTGGTTCTGCTACTAACTCTACTTTTATTAATCGAGGAATCTCCTCGGTTGATGATGACGCCAACGTGGCCAAGGAGTCAACGTGCCGATTTTGGCCCCTGGATACATGAACCACTCTAACGTTTAGGAAGCGGTCCATAATTTGTCTTACCGTCCGTAAGTACTCCACCATCTGGGGATCCTTGGCCTCAAAGCTCCCATGTACCTGATTAACTACCAACCAAGAGTCCAAGTAGACCTCTACTTCTTTGGCACCTAGGTTTGATACAACTCTTAGTTCGGCCAGCAAGGCCTCATACTCGGCTTTGTTATTAGAGGCCTTAAAGCCTAACCTAAAGGAATGCTCCAATTTTATTCCTTTTGGGGTGATGACTACTATCCTAGCTCCGGCCCTTAAAGCGCTGGACACACCGTCTACAAATACCTTCCACAGGATTACTTCTATAGAGCAAATGATCTCCCCCCTCTTCGGGGAAAACTCTGCAACAAAGTCGGCGAGGACCTGACCCTTCACCGAGCTTCTAGGCCTGTACCTAATGTCAAAAGAGCCCAGCTGAGTTCCCTACTTAGTTATTCTTCCCGTGAAATCAAATCTTCTCAATAGCAACTGTAGAGGATACTCGGTCAATACATAAACGGTATGAGCCTAAAAGTAGTAGGGTAGCTTCCTAGTGGCGTGGACTAATGCCAGTACTAACTTCTCCAAAGGCAAATACCTTATCTCGGCATTGACCAAGGTCTTGCTGATATAGTATATAGGCTAATGCACTCCCTGATCTCTCAGCAGCACGGCACTGACAGCATGCTCGGACACCGAGAGATACATGTATAAGTCCTCCCCAGGCTCTAGGGCTGTCAACATAGGGGCCCGCGTTAAATATTCTTTCAAGCCTTAGAAAACCCTTTCACACTCTTCGTTCCATTGGAATCCCTTTCATTTTTTTAGAAGTTGATAGAATGGACGACATTGATTGGCTAATTTGGAAATAAACCGGTTAAGGGCAGCTAACATACCGATCAGTACTTGGACTTCCTTTGGATTGCTCGGTGGTTTGAGGCATTTTACTGTTTCAATCTGGTCGGGGTTGACTTCTATTCCTCGGGTAGTGATCAAATACCCTAGGAACTTGCCGGCCCCTACTTTGAAAGCACATTTGTCGGCATTGAGGCGTAGCTTGTGCCGTCGAAGTACTTTAAACACCTCTTTGAGGTCACCAATATTTTGCGTCTCCTGTTTGCTTTTTACCACCATATCATCAATGTAAACCTCGACTGTGCGCCCAATCTTGTCTTTGAACATTCTCGTTATCATCCGTTGATATGTGGCTCCAGCATTCTTTAACCCAAATGGCATCACAGTATAATGGTAGTTAGCATCAGGGGAAATGAATGTCGTCTTCTCCTGATCCTCGGCAGCCAGGGCGATCATATAATAACCCTGAAAAGCGTCCAAAAAACTCATTCTCATGTGTCCATAGGTGGCATCTACCAGCTGATCAATCTTCGGCATGGGAAATGGATCCTTTGGACATGCTCGGTTCAGGTTAGTGAAATCAACACAAACCCTCCATTTGTCATTTTTCTTTTTCACCACCATGGTATCGCAAGCCACTCTGGAAAAAATATCTCCTTTATAACCCCGGCTTCCTTCGATTTCTTAACCTCTTGCCTAACAGCAACGACGTGCTCCTTAATCAATCTCCTTGGCCTTTGCTTCTTGGGAGGGTACAAAGGGTCCATGTTGTGCTTGTGAACTATGAACTCGGGGTCCACCCTGGGCACCTCTTATGGGCTCTAAGCAAACATGTCCACATTCTGCACAAGGAATAGCAGCATCCCCACCCCATTCTCGTCCTTCATACTTGCTCCTATCTAAAAACTTTTATCATAGTCCGGTAGTATCCTTACCTTTATTAATTCATCGGCACCATAAGCCCCCTTATCCTCTTAGGGCTCCAGTAATTGCTATAATGAAATTTCCTCAACTAACTCCTTCTGCTTGATTTCCCGGTTAATGGCGGCCACTAAGCATTACCTGGCCACTTGCTGACTTCCCCTTACTATGGTAATACCCTGCTTAGTACATAATTTGACTTTCACATGCAGGGTGGATGGAACTGCCCCCATTGCATGAATCCAAGGCCTTCCAAATATTGCCGTGTACGGCGAAAATAAGGCGACCACTATGAACGTCACCGTTATCTCCTTGCCTTCCATGTTCACAAGAAGTGAAATCTGCATCTCTAGGATCACCATCTGCCCATCGAACCCCACCAGAGGTGTGTTGTATTTCATGAGATCCTTGTTTTTCAACCTTAGCCCCCTAAATAGGTCGAGATACATCACTTCAACACCACTCCCTTGATCTATCAATACCCTCTTCACTATGAAGCCATTTATCCGGGCGGTGACCACTAGAGCATCATCGTGTGTTGGATTGTTCCTTCCAAATCATCATCATTGAAGGCAATGGGCTCCCAAGTGAGCTTTAACTTCTTCTTAGATGGTTGTTTTCCTAGGAAACCTTTTGTTGGGACCACAGCCAACACCCCTCTCCTTTCGAACACCATAATACCCCTTGAAGCGACATGAATGACCTCTATCACTCCCAACGGGGGTGGGAGAGGGTTTCCTTGAGGCCGAGCTCCCTATCCAGCGTCTTCATTTCTCGGGTCTACCACAAACTCTTTCAAGTATCCTGCTTTTACCAGCTGCTCTAGATGGTCTTTCAACACTCTGCATTGCTCAATGGTATGCCCCTTGTCCTTATGGTAAGTACAGTACGTGTTTTGGTTTCTCCTCAACGGGTTGCCTTCTATCTTATTCGGCCATCGAAAGTATGGCTCGTTTTTTTATCCGATCAACGATTTTGTGTACCGGCTCTTTGAACGTCATGTTTACCTCCCCAACCTGTGTGCTCGGCTCCCGAATCCTCAAATCCCTTGAAGGCCTTGATTGAAAACCCACCTGCTAAGGCTGGCTCACGATTAGAGCTTTGCCCTTGTTCTGTTGCCGGTTGTCCTCCAACCTCTTGTATTCCTCAATGCGCCTCATTAGTTGCCTCATATCCTCAAGTGGCCTCCTTGTCAAGTGGCCTCATTAGTTGCCTCATATCCTCAAGTGGCCTCCTTGTCAACGAGTCTTTTAGTTCGGAATCCTCTGGCAACCCTAACTGAAAGGTACTCACTGTGATTTTCTCATTACCTCTGCCAATTTCGTTATACAGTTCCTAATATCGGTTAGCATAGCTGCGGAGGGTTTCCCCTGCCCCCATCTTCATCGATAGTAATGCATCTACGGGTTGCTGAACTCAATTGCATGTCATGAACCGAACACTAAACTCTTGAATCAACTCAGAAAAACTGTGTATCAAGCTTTTCCTTAACCCATTGAACCACCTCAAAGTAGTGGGACCAAGACTTGAAGGAAATACCTTACACATCAGTGCATCATTATGAGTGTGTAAAGACATCATCTGAATGTAATGGCTTACATGTTCCATCGGGTCGGCCTTCCCATCGTAAGAATTGAACGGCGGCTGTGTAAATTTGCTTGGCATAAGGGCTCGTTTAATGTCCCTTGAAAATGGTGATCGGGCGGCAGGTTGGCGTAATCCGCGGCTCATAGCGTCCATGGCGGCATTTCGGGGTTGTCACTCCTCCAGGGAAATCGAGTCCCAGTCTGCATACTCCTGGGTACGATCTTGGTGTCGATGAGATCCGGACTAGTAGGACTCGGCCCCACAGCGACCTCCCACGCTATCCGACCCTTCTTCTCGCTCCTTATGGTCCCTTCTTTGGCACCTACCTCTCGCTTCGAACTTCAAATCCCTTACCAACCCACGTAAACGTTCAAGCTCCTCGTCCCTTCGCTCGAGCTCTTCATCCCTTCTGTCGAAACGATTGCACCCTGAAGCACCAGACATTGTTTGGTGCATTTGAAACAACCCTTCTCCGAGGCCAGACTGCCCTTCTTCCTCATACTCCTTATCTTCTCATCCTTTTTGCCTTCTTTCCCGCCAAGTGGATCCCCGAGAAGACCTCCCTAAGCCATTCTCAACATAACTCCTTGATTGACCTCCAGACATTTTCTTATTCACGTCTTGGCAGAACCACAACTTTGTAGGAAGGCCCCACTGTGGGCGCCAATTGTGCGTAACCAAATTATGGTTATTGGGCTCACAATCTATTTATATCATGAGCTTAGGATTTCCTACTATGGGTGGTCCTGTGCTTGGTGACCCCTATTTTTCCGACCCCTGTGCTTCTCATCCTAGTCTCTTATTTATAGCATAAGGTTAGTGGGAATGTCATGATTATTCCTGATTATTAGTGGAGATGAGGGTCCAATTCCATTGTTTCAAAGTCAATGTTTGTTAGGAGTGGTAGTAGTGGCATTGGAACTGGTTCCCACCTCCTATAGGTTATTCGGCGGCGATATTCCCCAAGACCCTACCGGACAGCCAAGATGTGTACCCCCGAGCAATCACGTTCCCATTTGAGACGCAGTTGACCGAGATCACAGGCCCAATGCGCCTTGGGCCAAGCATTGCGGCACGATGCTCGGGCCCACGGCTTTGTGGGCTTGGGGCCTTACCCCATACAAGGGGTTGGGCCAGGGACCATTCTATAGGGCCCGGGTCGAAGGCCCAAAGGGCTCGGGGATCCCGTACCGTACAGAGTGAAATTCTATCTCTAACAAGTCCAACTCAAACTCAAACTCATCATTTTTTTAATCAAAATTATTTTTGTTAAATCCAAACTTAATAAGGAGTGAAACTCTATCTCTCTAACAAGTTCATCTTAAACTCAAACTCAAACGTTGATAATTTATCTCCAAATTTGCAAAATTAATCATGAACACTATAAAATAGTGCAAAACCCAATATTTAAAAAAAAAAAGTGATTTTCATCTCCATACAACTATTACCCATCCCCATACGTTGGTTACACGCTACATTACCCTTTTAGATAAGAAGAAATAATATGTTTCAGCAATATATAAGCCAAATTTGCCGTTTATTCTCAAAAAGAAGAAGAAGAAGAAGAAGTATATAAGCCAACATGCATCAAGTTGCTTACTTTCATGGAGAGCAATACTTAAGAATAAGTAGGTTTAGAGTCAAATATACCATATGCATGATTTGAGAATTGTTTGTGATGCCTCAAGCTTCGCAGTGTTGTAATATGCACTCAATAATTAAGCTACACCTTTTCTTTTTTTTCTTTTTTTTTTTTGATAATGAAACCTGAAAACTATATAGTTTGATGTAATGTAATGTATGCAAAATAAATGAGCGACCGCAATATGTCTTTGACGTTTTATTTTGAATGATATTTGTGACTGTATATGATTTTTTTTTTTTTTTTTATCGTTTAAAGTTTAGACCTATTAAAGTTTAAAATTTTTTGTCTTATGAGTTCGTGTATTTTTTTTTTTTTTATTTATCATTTGAATAGTCATATATTTTTTAAATTGTTTCAACAACTTAATCTTTAATTATATATCTTTTTTGGCATTTTGAAAGTTTTAACGTATGAATTTATATTAGTTTTTGCAATATTTGAAATATCTGAATTTTTTATTTTTTTTATTGTTGATTCACCACCAATCTCCTCTTTGTACCTTCTTTTCTCTTTTTTTCTCTCTTTGGAACACTAGCCATTTAGGTTTTTCTCTCTCACTCTTTGGGTTTTCAGTTTTGGTAGATATATTAGATTCCAATTGCTTCTTAATTTTTTCGCTCCTACTTAGAGTTTTGATTTAGGTTTTTGAATTTTTTGATAACATTTGTAACATCTGAAACTGTCTGAAAATTTTTTTATAAGTCATTGGACGTTCAAGCAATGGCTTCTTCATCAAATTATAATACAAATTAAAGTCATACAAGAGCAAATCATGCAATGGTGTAATTTTTTAATCAATTTAAAATTTTATAAAATTAATTTTAGTTCATCTTACAAATAGGTAGATTTCCGTGTATAGCACGGGTTAGCGATTAGTTATTATTATTATTACTTCAATAGAGGGAAACAAAGTCATTGTCAGGCAAATTAGAGGGTTGGTTTGTACTGTATTCTTAAGAAAATTTTCATTTTGTGTCTTTAAGAAGAGGAAGTATTACAATTACTTGGGTATTTGATTTTTTTTTTCTTTTTTTTGAGAAACAAATACACGAGAGAGAGAGAGAGAGAGAGAGAAAGAGAGGTATCTGATACTTGATTAACAAGGCACTTGTAGTTAGCATAAGGGTAAATATGAATGCAAGCATATAGATTTAACTTTTTTTTTTAATAGATAAATAGATAGTATTTCAAAACCATATAGATTTTACTTTTAAGCACTTATCTTTGTTATTTTTCAATGTGATTATCTTTCTTAATTTATTATGGATGGGATTATAGGAACAAATCAATCTTGTTTGTCTATGACACACGGTTTAATTGAGGAGACTCGAAAATTGGGTAGCCTCTCGTACTAACAAGAAGTGTTTGGCATCAAAGACTTGATTATGATTTATGACCAAAGCTAAGTCAAAACGGAGTATTATAAAGGCAGAAGAAACAATAATGATGGTTGCCAAAATTATTCGAATCACCATCCTTACTTTCTCGACTGTATTTATTAGTTAAGGAAAAAATATTGACAGCAGGATTACCCACAAAATTATGGTATAAATGGATGAAAGAAGTTATTTCTGGGATAAAAAAAAAAAAAAACCACATTTAAAGAAATATGACACTAACCCCAAATAAATGAGAGGTGCTACGTCCACAATATTTTTACAACAAATCACAGGTAATTAGTTGTTATTGGTTCAAATTTGAACCTAATACTAAAATTACTTTTTTCCCTCAACAATAACAACCAGTAATAACCTAACACTTAAAATTTGTTGTAAAAATATTGTGGACATATCATTCCTTCAAATAATATGGAGATGTTTTTTTATTTAGTCAATTAAAATTTTCTACCAATATATAATTATCATACCTTATTTAAAGGATGTAGAGACCAATAACACTATTTATGACATATTGTATAGAGATTCTCCAATACCGGGTTTCCCAAACAAAAGCACAAGAGGGAAAAAGCAGAAGAAGCAATAAAGAGTGAATAAGAGCACTAATATTAGTGGTGCTAAAAAGTTATATGGCTATTTTTAGCACTACCAAATACAAAAATGAGGGCTAAAAAGAGAATACAAATTCGCTATACCATTTTTAGTATTCCACTTTATGTTCCACCAATCACAACTTACTACATTTTTTTTTTTTGGGGACAAAATGATAGAATACCATGTATTTGTTTAACTTTTTTTGTTAAATAGCCAAAGTTTAAAATGGAAAATAATAATAATAATAATAATAATAAACACATAACACGTTGTGATTAATGGAACATAAAATGGAACACTAAAAATGGTACAAAAGATTTGTATTCCTAAAGAGAGAGGAAACAACTAACAAGAAATGCTTCTAGAAATTAGGATAAAAGGTTAGAAAATAATTTTTTTTTTAATTTTAATTTCATTTATGGATTATGTTAAGATGAGAAAAAATAAAATTAACACAAATTTTTTTTTCTCAAATAGAATTTTACTCTAGCCTAATTTATATATATAAAACCGAAATCTCTGAATCTCCCATAATTTTCCACGTTAGCACAATATTTAAATAAAATTATTTTTATTTAGTCCAAACTTAACAAGGAGTAAACTTTATTTATCTAACAAGTCCAACTTAAATTCAAACTCATCATTTTTTTAAAACAAAATTATTTTTGTTTAGTCCAAACTTAACAAGGAGTAAAACTCTATCTCTCTGACAAGTTCAACTTAAACTCAAACTCATCATTTTTTTAAACAAAATTATTTTTATTTAATCCAAACTTAACAAGGAGCAAAGCTCTATCTCTCTGATAAGTCCAACTTAAACTCAAATTCATCATTTTTTTAAACAAAACTATTTTTGTTTAATCCAAACTTAACAATAAGTGAAACTCTATCTCTCTGACAAGTCCAACTTAAACTCAAACTCATCATTTTTTTTAAACAAAATTATTTTTGTTTAATCCAAACTTAATAAGGAGTGAAACTCTATCTCTTTAACTAGTCTAACTTAAATTCAAACTCAAACTCAAACTCAAACGTTGATAATTTTTCTTTAATATTTTTTGGTCTTTCAGAAGTTTTAATATCTAAATTATTGAGTAATTTTTTTGTAGTATCTGAAATTGTTAGACATATTTTTTGTAAGTCATTGTATGTTCAAGCAATGACTTCTTCATCAATTTGTAACATAAATTGAAATTATACAAGAACAAATCATGCAATAGTGTAGTTTCTTAATCAATTTAAGATTTTATAAAATTATTTTAGTTTACCTCACAAATAGGTAAGTTCCCGTGCATAGCACGGGTTAACGACTAGTATAAGTATATATACGAGTATGAAGCTCTCTCTTGGAAACTTGAATCTTGATCCTTACCCCTTATACCCCACAAACACTTATACTCATGGAATGACTATCACACAAAAAGTATGTTGTAATAAATTTTATTTTTTAATACATGTAACATGAGCTACCAAATTGTAATAGGAAACTATATATAATAATAATAATAATAATAATAATAATAATAATAGGCAACTCATGGTCTTGACTTGTGATTTATGGATTGTGAATTTGTGAGAGAGGAGATGGGCCCGTGGTACATTGATAATTAGACTTATATGCAAAAAAACAAAAAATTCTTTGTTGAAATAATGAAGCTAGATGGGTGGATTAAAAGGACGCTATATATATAATTTAGGGGCCACCACTACCACCTCTGATGCATACAACTCCTGTTCTTTACTTACGGAGGGTCCAAAATTTTAGTTTGGAGAATAAGATCTTTGATTGATTATTATTCATGCCTATTTATCTTTTGTTGGTTGGTTGGTTTTGTCAAACAAAAAGCCTATACCCAAAAACTCTCTCTCTCTCTCTCTCGGTCTAAGCTACCAATTTTAATTCAAACTCCCAGAATTTGCTTAAATGGCCATAATTATCTCATACATAATATATCTAATATATACATCATCATTCTAATAATGTATAGGATTCACACAAAAGTAAGACCCATACAATCTAATAAGAAATATGCATACACTAGATACATGAGATACTCTTAAATAGACGCATTTTCAACCTAATTGATAAGTTTGGATAACGTCAAAAATATTTATAAGATATTATTAATCCTCATTCTATATCATTTACTTTTTCTTGATCACGAATTTTATAAAGTTCTAGTATAAAATGATTATATGTCTCAAACCCGAAAACTTTATATGCTAAGACTCTTCTCACCGAGTAGGTCAGTACAAATAAATAGCTAGACTATACTTTTTTTTCTTTCTTTCTTTATTGAATTTGATAATTTTAGACAAAAATCTGAGTAATTTTGGTACCATATATAAAAAAAATAAAAAAATAAAAAACCATAATTTTTACTACAATTATTATTTTACATAACAGACTGTGATTGACTTATTATTATTTTTACATAGGCTCACAATTTTTTTTTCCACCATTTGCAATCCGTTTCGTGAACAATATTAGTTTTTACATGGTCTTAATTTTTTTTTTTTTGCTAGAAATATAGATGAAGGATAGCTTTTATGCCTTGATGTCTGGCTTAAAGGTGATAGAAGATATGATTGGCAACAATTTGTCATCATCATCATGTGATCTTCCAATTGAGAGAGAGAGAGAGAGAGGTGGGTTTGACAACATGAAGAGGGGGGGACGGGGTTGTATGGGTTTGGCAGGAGGGCATCTCAATGGTCATAAAAGAAATCCATGTTGTCCCAACTCATTCAAGCACTCTCTCTCTCTCTCTCTTTTGTTCTAGTACTTATTTTTATACATTTTGTTCAAACTATCTGGATGTATCTTCCTTTCTCATCAAATATGTTGAGACTTGAGAGAGAAAGAGAGAGAGAGGGGGGGACTCCCCCCACCTTTTTAGTGGGAGGGCCACACATAGAGGGCACCCGAAAAGCACCAAGAAACTATCAGTACCACTAACTATCGCGTAGTTCCAGATAGAAACAATTGCCACTATCACCAAGAAAACCATCTTCTTGCTCATGATTTGTTTTCTTTCTTGTAGCAGTAGCAGAAGTAGTTCACTTCTTGAGAGACATTATTGGTCTTCGTTTGTGCTTCTTACTTACATCATCAATTAGTCACAAAATTTGTTACCAGAAATGGAAAACCTTCTAGTCCCCCACAGCCCATGTGTTGCGCACCTTCCAGTCAAGTTGTGGTGGTGAATCTAGTGATCTCAAAATCCCATTTAAGTGAAAGCTCAATGCTACAAAATTACATAATGTTCCCTTAAGAAAATTTCAACATTATCATTATGAGTGTACATGCAACCCATCAGTCCGAAAAATTCAACTTAACCCGATGTTTCAAATTGGTTTTTGAGTTGGATTAGGTTGGATTCTTTTTTTAAGCCTTAGGTTGAGTCAAGTTTAAGTTGTTAGTGTTTTCAACCCAACCTCCCCTACTCACACATGTATATAAGCGTATTTTATCACTCTTATTTTATTTTATTTTTTATTTTTTTTATATTAAAATTTTTAGAATTAATTTCAATGAATTTGAAATTTTGAATATAATTTAGGTATATATTATAATATTTGTAATAATTTATAGGAAAAAAGTACTCGAATAATCAATTAAAGCCCAATTTTTTATAAGGTATAAAACATTAAAGCCCAACTCGTCAACCTAACTCAACCCAATCCAACCACGAGGTGGGTTGAGAATTTCTCAACTTGACAAAGTCAAATAATATTTTAAAAAACCATTCAAACCTTCAACTTAATCCATGTACACCTCTAAATCTAATTGTTATGGATCATCATGGATAGATCGAATTTAGCGTCAACTAGCCAGTTGGTCCAATAACATAAAATTTGAAAATATTCTAATATGACTTTTTGAAAATATCCAACCACATTGTGCTTAACTGCTTTAACGCTTATTAAGTGATATGAGCCGAGGTTTTAATTTGATAAATTTTCAAATCTTAGTGTTTAATTTATTACTTTTTTTGGGGGAGTGTTGTCCTCCTTTTTTTTTCTTTTTTTTCTTTTTTTTTTTCCAAATTGAGCTTAGCAATGGCGTCCAGAAGACCAAAGAAAACAATCACGTGGAGTTTGTAAATTAGATTGGGCCATGATTTGGAAGAGCCACCTGCAGAGAATAAATTTTGGTGATAGAGAAGATGACATTTATTTCCCTCGCTATACTATTGGTTAAGCCTCCGATTGGGAAGCGCGTTTTGCATTTTTCAGCTATGCGTTTTTTTTAGTATGTCCCGTACACTGTTCATGAGACCCGCAAACTACTTTTTTCAAAAAAAAAAAATTAAAACTAAATCTCACAACACTATTCACATGTTTAAAAATTATTTTACTACAATATTTTTGATTTTCAGCAATAAACAATACCTAAACAAACCCTAAGAAACCAAAACCTTGGGGGGCACTTCATCTCTGAAAAATAGGAGCAAAACCTATTTTTGACATGCACAAGCACAAGTCAAAATGATCAATTCTAGCTCATTTAAACTCTAATAAACTGCAATAATATCCAGCTCAATGTAGCATGGTAGAGATATACCCTATGTTTGGATGGAGGGAAACGAATACCACCCCCCCCCCCCCCCCACCTCTCCTATCCGTACGAATTGCAGAGTCTGAACAACTCCAACAACTTTGAAAAGAAGGTAAAACCGTAAAATGTCTAGCTAATTACTCAACTTTCTAACAAACACATTATAATACAATTAATCCTATTCTTCCCAAAAATACCTCACTTATATTCATGACCATGAATGCTCACCATGGCCATAAGAACAGCAGACATATAAATATTAATACTCTGTTATACAAGCATCTAACAATTTACTAGTATTTTTACCACATGAAAATTAATATCTATTTAGTCACTCTACACATTGATTAGATGGCAAAATGTGAATGCAGCCGCCCGAGAAGCTGGCATCCAAGCAAGAAATATGATGAATGGATTACCATATTAACCATTTTTTTCCTTGCCTTCCTTTTTGGTACGGGAGTATTTGCTCAAGAAATAAATATTCACAATTAACTCCAATAAAATCAGTTTTATCTCCTCAAGCAGTCCCTTTAATTGTTTCTACCACGAACCCAACGTGCTGAACCAGTCCTTGCCAAGCCAGAATAGTAATCGCCCACATTTGCCACAAATAGTGGATCCCTGTCTCCATTTTTGAACTCACTACTACTACCTGTGGCACTTCCCTGCTCTGTCTGCTCCAACTCTTTTGTTAGATCCTCCATTGTCTTCTTTAAACTGGCTTTGCTCATCTGACCTGCCTCCCCAGTTGAGATTCCTACCATTGTAATCTTTGGAAGAAACGGATTTGGCTGTAGGTTTTGAGTTATACATTCCCTTGATGATTCTTCTGTTTGGCGTGACTTTTTGGACCAGGGATGACTAAACAAATCTCCAAAAGGTAACCTGAAATCAGGATTGTGTCCTCGGTTTTCTTGAATATTATCTTTTAATGCAAGATCTGACCTCCCTTGGTGTTGAGAATCTTTACTATCATTTTCCATTTCAGAGTTGGGAAGACAGCCACTTGATCCATATGCTCTCAGAACAGAAGCTGCACTTCTGCAACAAAACAATGAAAAAGTTGCCATAAAGGTACTCAAGAGTTACAAAACCTGGTGCTACATAATAAAATGAATCTAAAAGTCACAGTTGCACATAGGTTTAGTTATGCCAATAGGTAAAATAGACAGCATTGCCCACCAAAAAAAACTTTGCAGAACAGATGGCATAGTTGGAAGTTGGAACAGTTTTTAGCCAGTTAATACAAACACAGACAAGGAAACTGACATGAGACACGAGGATTATTGATAATTTTGGACACATGGCAGGGACACAGCCATTAATGAAATGATATTTATATATTTTAGGTATGTTACACATTTTAAGCATACTATATGTTTATTTTAAGTTTGAGAATTTTTTTTTTTTTTGATAATTAAGATTGAAAAATAATTAGTAACCATTACAATGTTTGAAAACATATATATAATTAATTTACAAGCAATAATTGATTACAAAGGAGGTACATATATACCCATAAAGTGATTTTTAGTGGTCAAACTTTCAGTAGCCTTTTTTTTTTTTTTTCTTTTTTTTTTTGATACACCAATTGTTGGAGGTGGAGGGATTTGAATCCTGGTTGTCTTTGTTGGAAATACCATGGGATACCAATTGAGCTATACATTTTGGGCAAATTTTTAGAAGGCATTAAAAACTATAATTTTTTTAAGAGTAAACATTTTCTAGTCAAGTTTTCTTAATAACAGAATTTTCTTTAATACCAATAGAATTTTTTTAATTATAAAAACTTTTTGTCATTTTTTCTTAATAATAAACATTCTAAAAAATAAAGGATTCTGATGGCATACAATAACATAATAAAGAAGTTAAAAAGAAAGAAAAAAAAAATTACAATTGATATGTTTCTTTCTCTTCAGGGAAATAAGTTTATAATTTTAAATATTAAAGTTGCAAAACATAGATAATTTCATTTTAAACCCAATTGTTTAGGGCATGTAACAAATTAAACCTTTTTTTTTATATAAGAAAAAAAAATTAAACCTTGTAGTTTCAAAAGTAACAAACTAAACCATATAGTTTCCAAAATAACAAATAAAACCTTGAAATTTCAAAAAAGAACAAATTAAACCTCAACCCATTTAAGTCAAACAAAATTGTGCAGCTGAACCCCCCTCCTCAAATTAAACCTCAACCTCAACCTCAAATTAAACCTTTTTAAAACTTCAACGTTTAATCTGTTACCTTTGAAACAATAAGGTTTAAGTTATGACACCCCCAAACAATACGGTTTAAAATGATAATTCCCCCATCCACACACCCCCCCCCCCCCAAAAAAAAAAGGAAAACATAACAGTAAATATCGGTCAAAACTCAAAAGTGAGTGGAGAAACTGAAATATGATGAACTTTGGGCAGCTGATCCCATCCGAGAGAGAGAGGCATAGCTGGTTGAAAAACCACTAAAGAGCTTTGAGCAGCGCAGCCAATCTAAGCATTGATTTGAGGTGGAAGGGTTCTAAATGGTCGATGAAGTGGCTAGAGACCAGATCAACAAAGAGAGAGGGAGAGAGAGCAGACCTGGGGTTGATGGATAGCATTGACTGTGCCTAGTGATCAAAATCTATTTAGCTTATATATATTTTTGTGGTTGCGTTGCAATTGTGTCCCCACCATGTCTTGACCATTTCTAAAATAAAAGGCTAATTTTTTTGCGGAACACCACACAGAAACACATGCAATATCTTAGATGTGTTTGTCCATGTCAAACATGAACTCGCTGGGATTTTTGCCGTGCCTGTGCTTTATAGCAGTTACTTCAGACTCCGTTAAAATGGTGTTAAAATGATTTTATAGAAAGCAATAACAGAACTGCAATCACGAAAATTTCTTGTGTTGTTATGTAATCTTCGATTGTCAGAAATTTCTAATAATATATGCAATCAAAAGACATACTATTGCTTTGTATGCACAAGATGAAGGGTGCTGATTAAGTGACTAAAGAAGGAAGTCCCTGAAAGGTCCCAATACTAGAATTTACTTTCCAGCACCTTCTTGAGCACATCTAATGACGCAAAAGATCAAATGCTCTAGTGTTGTTGATGTTTGTATGTTTGTGCTTTTTTCCCCACTTCAAACGTGAGTGTCTTAAGCTTTTTGAGCATGTAACTTCCCCAGGATTAAGAAATTCCCTTGTCCCAAGCACACTCGGTATACAAGGAAAAATACCTTGGGGCCCAAGATGCTAGTTAGAAGTTTTGAACCTAGGACCTCATAGGTCTCATAAGGCCATGGGAACCACTAGACCAACCCCTTGGGGTTAATGCTCTAGGTTATTTAATCAGCTAAATATAAGCATTTAGAATCTATTGGCAGGGAAAATTGAGTGGTTAATTCTGCATAATCTACATATAATCTCTATCATTAAAACAATGGCCTTCAAGGAGTAAGGTTATACAATTATCTAACATGATAAACATTCATAAGCAATAGGTGAAGCCAAAGAATGGGAATAGACATACCTTTTCTCAAAAGAGTCAACCATATATGGAAACTTTGGTTGTATGCCTGTGGCTCTCCGCAACCACCTGTTACCGAGGATCACTTTGTCAACTGCATAAAGGAGCTGCATTTCTGCAGCCTTTGAAATAACACTTAAAGGAATTCCAGGATGGCCCATCTCATCCAGCAGTTCTTGGACCTATTAATATGCCAAAATAAAGAAAAGATAAGTTCTAGCTTTACATGATGACTCTATGCTCAACTCCTCCACCCCCCTTTCCCCCTCCCCTCGTTCCTTTTATATCTTTTTTCATTCAAATATAATTTCTATTTCAAAGCAAGTCTGGGTCACTTCTGGCAACCATATGTGTTGAGCATACACAACCAAATATAAACCTACAACAATAACTGAAATAGCTATCACATAAAGTGATTATAACTTTTTTCTGGGATAAGTAATATAATTACTGCAATCATTCATTAGTCACAAAGTTTGTGAAACAAAATAGTCATAGAATGACCACAAGATATACAGATCTCCCTGCCAATATGTTTACCACTACTTTTTTTGACATTTGATGCTATTCCAACAAGTAGTACCAGACCAAAGGATTTTGTACCTCTGGAGGCTCCCACAAGTTATCACCAATCTCTTCAATCACTTCTGCAGCCAAGTTGTCATCAACAACATCCCGTCGGCGCTGCATGTGCCGAGTTTGAATTAAAGAATGGAAATGTTGATCAACAGATTCTTCAAGAATGTTATCAAGCATGTTTTTGTCAAAGAAGTAGGGAGTATACCTGATGAAGAAACATCAAAACATCAGATATTCAAAAATACAGAAGAACCTATGGAAATAATGATGCAATAGAAAGGTTAGCCTAAAAAACAGATATCTTGAAGTTATCTTTATATAAATTAATTAAAGTAAATTACACTTTTCAAGCCTAAAATTCACTCCATTTACGATGCCACCCCCGCCCCCCCCAAAAAAAAAACTATTAATTTGCTCGATTGACACCCCAGTTTTAAAGAATTGTATCAATGTGCCCCCAGCTGTCTAGGTTGGGTGTTAAATTGGACGAAAATTAGGTTTAATCACAAAATTACTCTCATTGGCTGCATTGTAAAACCACAATGTCTGTTGAATTTAATTCTCAATTTCAAGAGTAAGGGGTGTATTGTGACAATTCTCTCAAAGTTGGGTCAATCAAGCAAATTGATAGTTTAGAGGGGACATTGTAATTGAGGTGAAAGTTTAGGGTGGAAAAGTATAATTTTCGCAAGTAATTATGGCAAAGGACTATCAGACAATAAAAAGAACAATCAGTATTTCTATTTCCTACAAGATAAAGGCTAATACACCTGTAATAATAAAGAGGGTGGGGGAAGGGGAGAACTAAGGTGGGACTAACTTTAGCCATCAAAATACTGGGACAATTTGTCAATTTGTATGAAAAGAAAAGATATTTATAGCATATCAATTGAACAAACGCTACTATTTTATTTTATTTTGATACATAGCACTACTATTTTATTAAACAAAATGAACAAGAAATAATCAAAATTTTCAGAAATTAAAAATTGAACAAGAAATACTCTAAAACTACATAATGGGCTCACAGATGGCAGAACTTACCACTTAATCCCATCCATTGTTGCTATCGCAATATCCAAGTTTTGAGCACTAAAAACTGGAACACCATCAACCTTTTTGCTTCCCCCATTCTGTGGGATTGTCTTCAAAAGCTTGTTTGCAGCCTTGACCTGCAGAAACAGAAAATTTTAAAGACAGAATGATAAATGCTACTTTGTAACAGTACATGAACTCCGTATAATACCTGCTTTTCATTTGGAACAAACTGGAACAAATGAGGCTTTTCCTGCATAGCACACAGTGAAAAAATTTTAAGAGCTAATCCAGAAGAAGACCACTATATGAAATTCTACACCAAAAAGAAACCCATTGGTGTCTTGGCCTGAGGGAAAAGAGCAATCATCATGAAGTAGACGCCATTGGTTCAAATCCTATCGTATCTATAAAAAAAAGATCATAAAATGAAATTCAACACAACAAGCTATGTCTAAAGACTTACGTTGAAAATTTAAACTCATTACTCCCACACCTTTGGTCTGACTCATTTATATGCATTCTATAAAACACACAAATATAATCTTCAAGAAAGAGCAGATTCAAAACAACAAAGCCTTGCTCCATCCATTTGGATTGGAAACATAAGCCTTGTTCCACAATTTTGATGAATAACCTAGTTTCTGTCAAAAGGCAACATAAGAAGTTTGCAGCATTATCAAGGTTCCAAATAGTGATATCATGAAGCTCACTAGGTGCAGGTGAAAAAGCATCCGGCATGTGTATATTTATATAAATATGAATATAGAAAGAGGAATAACAACAGGCTAATAAGAATAGATTTTCATTTCACACTCCGATTGGAAAAATACATTACGTAAACATAGTTAGTTCATTCAAAGCAAATGAGCAAGTACCTTGAAGTGTTCGTATGCTAAATCAAGTCGACAGGCACCCACCACACCACTTGGAATATTCAACCTTTTAACATATGACACTAGAACAGAAAGAAACAGAAAGAATCACTATGGAAGCAATCTCTAATAAGAAATAATTTCTTGTTAAGAAAATGGGGGAAAGAATGAAGTCAAGAAACATGAAAAATTTAAATCTGACGATTGAATAAAAAACGATTGAATTAAATTACGAAAACTAACAATGTGGTATTATTTGTGGAAACATGCCTTCCATTTAGTAAATTTTTTTTTTTTTTTTTTTTTACTCAAAATCCACAGAACCAATATAAACTAGAAGTTTCAACTTTCACTAATCAAGTTGAATACAATATAGCCGGTACCACAGAAGGCAGAAGGAAAAAAGAACAGAAAAAAGAAGAAGCTACAATCAATTATTAAAACATACCTGCATCACCTAAATCCATAAAAAAGCGGAATACAGGACCATTCCTTTCACTCTTAGTAACCGTCGCAAACATTTTCTTAAGCCACTCGGGTGTTCTACATATCAAAGAGAATCAGCTCAAATTATTTCTCTTCCTTCTCAAAACAAAAAGTTTCTTAATCGTTTATAGAGCGGACGCCAAAAAAAAAGGGGGGGCGGGGGTTAAGAGTGGTGTGTGTGTACCTTTTGGAGATGAAAGGGATGTCGAAGTGGGTGGAGACGGCCATGAGGCCGGTCCCAGAAAGGTCACACATACTGAAGACCTGGCCGACGAAGGCGGGCCCGCTGGCAGTGCTACCGTTGGAGTGGAGGCTGGAAATCCTGACCGTTGATGGGAAGGGGGAGGAGGAGGTGGTGGAGTCGGCAGATTGGACGGCGTTGATGGCGGAGGATTTTGAATTGGAATTGGAGATAGAGTCGGAGGAGTCGAAGTGTAAGAAGTGCATAGGGATAGGGAGGGCCAAAGGGACGCAGATTTTGGAGGCGGTTAGGGACGACGAGGAGGAGGAGATGGACGACGTCGTTTTGGGGGTGAAGATGGAGAGGAGATTGGATGTGGCGGATTGGAGGAAGTGGGATATGGGCTCGGTTGGGGAAGCCATGGGTTTTTGGATTTTGGGCGTGTCTGTCTATGACTCTATCTATTGTGTTCTCTCTTCAATCAGGTTTTGGATTTTTTTTTTTCTTCAGAGCTCCAGGTGGTGCAGTAGCAACTAGCAAGGCAAGTGGGTCTGTGCCTGTGGTGAGAGTGTGACCCGTTGATTTAACTTTTAATTTTAATAGCAATCCTATCCTACTCGTGGTTTTAAAACTTTTTGTCCTTCCTAGACAAGGTTTAGGAAAACGAAGCACCCAATACTCTTGCATTATTTCATTGGCACCGGTCGTTCCCCTTATTTATTTATTTATTTATTTTTGAAAAATTCAATAATAATTACAATAAGAGAGTGTGGTGATTTGAATGTCCAATGTTTCAATTTAAAATATCTAGACGTTGAACTACAAGACTTTTGGGGATCTCATTTATGAACTCTTGACGTTTTATTTTCAATCATAAAATTCTAAAATATTCTATTATGTGGCATTTGGTACGGGAAAATCCACATTACTCTTGGCATCTAGATTTTTAAGAATGTGATTTCTAGGAATGTAGTTATTCCTATGTTTGGTTTCATTGGAAGATTCTCAGGAATATGAGATGATAATGTTTGGTGTATTCCCAAGAATCTTAAATGAATTATTTGTTTTTCCCATTTTGTCCTTAGATTTGAATGTGAAGTACCAAGCCCATTAAAAAAAAAATCTTCCTTTAAATAAATAATGAAAAAATATATATAAACTATTAATTAGTCCTTTAAAAAAATATCTTACTCTAAATAGATAGATAAAAAACATTATATAAACTATCAATTAGCAACACATTCATTAAAACTGTGATCTAACATTTCAAAATGACAAAAATAATACAAAAATAACTATTAGCAGAGTTATTTATCCTGTTTATGTTATTTTGGCAGGAAAAGATAAAGACAAGAGAGAAGATATTGATAATTTGTTTTATAATTTATCTTAATTGCTTAAATGATAAAGGAAAATGGATAAAATTGTCAATTTATAAAAAATACAATTTCTTTTAAGTTTGAGAATCTGGATTCCCACCTGTTTTAAAAGGAATCCACATTCCTATTGAGAGGGGTTTAAGGATTCCCCTGGCATCTGATTCCCTAACATAATTTGCAACTAAACATGGGAATCTTTAAACATTCCTGGGAATTCTAAAACATTACCCCGTACCAAACGCCACCTTAGTACAAATACATTCTCTTATTCTTCGTAAATATTATTTAGGATTTGGGAAATCAAGTGTTTGTACAAAATGTGTGTTCTAATTTTATAGAAGAAGTGAAGTGATTTAAATAGACTGAATTGGACCAAATGAAACAAAGTGGATACAACGGAGAGAGTAGGACTGAATGGGATCAAGGTGGACCAAATAGGACCGAATAGATTAAATAATAATAATAAATTGACCAAATAGGATCGAAGTGGACAAAATGGACTGAATGAGACCAAAATGAACCAAATTGAATTGAATTGGATCAAAGTGGATAAAATGGACCGAAATGGAGCAATGTAGACTGAATAGGACCAAAGTGGATAGAATGGACCGAATTGAACCAAAGTGGACATAATGAACTGAATAGGACCAAAGTGGACCAAATGGCCCGAATATAACTGAAACGAATCAAAGTGGATAGAATGGACTGAATAGGACCAATGTGAACCGATTAGGGCCAAACAGAACCAAAGTAGTTAATGGACTGAATAGGACCAAAGTGGACAAAATAGAACCAATGTAGACCGTATAGGACGAATGTGGGCTGAATGGACTGAATTAGACTGAAGTGGACAGAATAGTGGACTGAATAAGATCTAATGGGCCGAATTGGACCGAATAGAACTTTAGTGGACAGAGTGGACTAAATAGGACCCAATGGACTGAATTGAACCAAATTAGACTGAAGGATAGAATGGACCGAATAGAACCAATGGACTAAATATGACTTTTTAATATTTTATCATTTTTATTGCATTTTTTCTTTTTTAGGGCTCATATTTCTAATTTATAATGTCTATTTTAGTATTTTTCTTTGTATTTTTCAACTCAAAACTAAAGAGTTTAGCCCAAATATAATAAAATTTCATAATTCTTAACCCAAAAAATGAAGAAAAAAAATGAATTTTTGAGCTAAACTTGAAAAAAAAAATACAAATAGAATCAATTTAAGACTCAATTAGTTAAAAATTGACTGAAGGAGACCAAAATTGACTGAGTGGACCGAATTAGACTGAAATAGACCTAATTGAACCAAATAAAAATTGTTCAATTTTTAGGAAAAACAAATTATCTTATAAAATTTTAGAGAAAGAATTATATATTATATTACAATACAAAATAATCATTTATTCGCACGTATCGCGTGTGTCTGCAACTAGTGTGTTAAAAAAAAGGATAGTTATGCCTGAAGTTATTTGCTAAGGAAAATATCTACATCACTTAATATGAAAATTTTGTTAGACTTAATTATAATTAAATAAAATTTCAAATCAAAATGCAGCTTGCATAGGACTAATTCATTATTATTATTCTTTAAAAAAAATTCCTGGATTACACACTCTTATGTACGCATATAATTGTAAAATAATTATGCATCTATGTACCATCCATTTTCAAAATGTAATTTGACATTATGGAAATGAGCATGAGATTACAATCCAGTTATATTTGGAAACCAACTAAGGAGTATCCATGCTGTTTTGGATACAAAGTGAACTAATTTAATCCTTCCAAGTTTGCAAATTTTCCATTTAGTGAGTTACTAAATTTGCATATTTACGTGTGTGGTGATACTTCATACACCAACCCCAAGGAATTTTTGCTTAAATACCCATTACAGATTAACCCTCTTCTCTAATATCCACCACATTACTCAATCTATCTCAATGTTGCCTTGGCATATCACCCCCCTAACCCCCTCCTTCAGGAGCAAATTTTTAGATCAATTCCTAAAAAAATTGTGTGGGATATTGAGATCGGATCAGCGATTTACCTGCCAAGAATTCCACAATGAACAAATATAAAAGTAAACTTAATGGCAAGTTTATTTTATATTGCTACTCATCTCTCTCTCTCTCATTGTATTTTTTATTTTTATTTTTTGTAGTTTTTAACTTGGTAGATATGGTCCAAATTTAATTTCAGATGTTTTACCTGCTACTACTTTTGCTCTTGCAAAATAATATTAGTGATGTATTTTTATACTTAAGTCATGAACCATGCTCTTACAAAAGTTGAGAAATTTGTTTGATAAGTTTGTTGCTTTCTTAGGTCTCAAAGATCCGGTTTAAAACACTATTTACTATTTTCATGTATATTCTAATAAGTATTACTATTTACTCAACAAAAAAAAAAAGTAGGGATGTTTATTCCACATTGGTTGTGTGTGTCTAGTGTCCATTGTTTATAGCCCCAGTCTACAACTACAAGGGTTAGGCTCTTTTGTAGTTGTACTCTGATTATGTAATGTATTATAAACCTAGTTTAAAATATTAATATTACTATTTTCGTGTGATGCTAGTTTTACTGGGCACCCAACAACATCTTGCTCACTAGTTACAAACAAATGTGAACCTTTTTCAACCCCAAGTTTTAGGTAAATGGGCTCTAGATGCTAATTTTTTTGGTCTTAGCAATAGCAGCCTCAGGCCTTCCACTGTGTTAGTGGAAGCTGTAAATATTAATTTCAGTACCTCTGCTACTCTGTCTTCGATATAACCTCTGGTGGGCACCCAACATTACTTGTGAGGTTAACACTGATATCAATGGATGGGGTGGACTGTGTAAGCCCATTACTACTAGTACTACCAGATAGTTGCAAGGGAATGACTGAAGCAAGCTACTTTTCATCTAAGATCACATAGACATATAGTTTCAATACCAATGACACAGTTTCTCCATTTGGCAAAAAATAATATAAAATGGGCATTTCATAATTTCATTACCTCCTATCTCAAGTATCAACAACCAAACAGGATATGGGAGATTTCAGTCTTATGGCATTCTTGTTCTTTTGTTGCATTTCTTGAATCAGAAAATCAATCATGAACTACTAATAATCTAACTATATATGTTTTTCAGCATGTGGATGGAGAAAGAAAGGCATTCATTCAATTCGCTGCCTGCCAAAGATGGTGTGTCCTTGGCTAGGTCCTTTTTTATTTTATTTTATTTCTTCTAATGCTACGTTTGACTACAAAAAAAGTTTCTTACCCTCAATTGTATATGACAGTATGACACTTTGAATCACGTTTCCCTTAATGTGATGGTCAATGATTGGATCAAACGATTCATTCATCATTCCCACACAACAGCAATCTTGCAGTTAGATTCTACAAGCTCAAGCTGATGCAAATTATCGATACGTGGAGCCAACATTGGATCTGTTTGCAGATTAGAGACCAAGAGAATCCTCCTCCTAGCTCATTTCTAACTTTGATTATTCTATCCAAGTGCTCAAAATTTTTGGCAGAACTTATGGTGGAGTCTTTAACAACATTTCACAATGTATCATTAGTATGGTTAAATTCAAGGAATGGAGTCTTCAACAACATTTCATTGTGTCTCAGTGAAGTCAGCTCAATTTAACATAATATGCACATGCCATTTGTGGGATCAAGTAGGGGGATCGTGTACTTCTTGTATAACCATGCAATCCTTATGATGCAACTCTATTTTATTATGTTTTCTAAGTCTTGTAAATTATTGGCATATAACCCTTGTATCTTCTAAATTAGTGTTATTTGAAATTATTTTTTATCAGTCTCTCTTATGGCATAAGCTTTGCCAGCGTCAAAATATTCATCTGTTGCAGTAATTATGCACCGCTTATTTTTTGAGCTACCATGTGCGCTGCTTAATAATTTAGTGAAGTGAGGCCAAATGCACCTGGACCTGAGTGCCACTTGTGGAAAACAAAAGAACTTGCTTGAATTATATACCTATCACAAATGCAACTCAACTGATGTCAGTATAATTCCAAGTTTCACTGTAGAACTAAACTAGTGCATAAGTGTGCAGTCTTAGAATTGATCTCTTGCTTGTAATTTTAAACAAACACATTTGTGGTAGAATGTCAAAGAACTTAATATCAAATTGTCCCCCAATTGCTATGGGCATAAAGGTGGGAAAATTGAAGAATAATGACTAATAATTGTTTCTCCATGCAAATTTTAAACAACCAGCTCTTTCCTATATTCATATTTGAAATATATTTAGTAATCTTTAAACCATTTTTGAGTGACACATCCTTCTGTTCCTATGTTTTCAAAAACATTTTCCACTTAGTTTCTTCTATTTCTTATATTCATATTTGAAATATATTTAGTATTCACAAGCACTAGAGAACCTTATTTAACAACTTACAGATTCAATCGCAAGCAGAAGCTTTAACCACCTCCCTTGATGCCTATATTTTTCATGTGTTTTAACAAAAGGCATCTCCACAATCTTTGTCCCATGTGTTCTGGAGAACCATGAGGAAATCAATTTAGTTTTAAAGGGTTATTTTCTTAAGCTCCATGTATAAAGGCTTGCCAGCACACAAAGAAGGATATCTCACAGATTATGGACATACCTCAGAGATGCTGCAGAGATGATTTCATCATCCTTCTCAAAAATAGCCATATAAAAACGTTGAAAGTTTATCCGAGTCAAATTTAATCTGAAAATAAGGAGTTTTGAGATATCAGATTGTTGTTTCTTGAACTTCAACTATAGATTATGTGAAGAATAAAATTGAGCAAATAATTTGTTCAAGAAGTAAATGACAGAACATGTTGATAAGAGCCAGCACAGTTAGTGTATAAGATGTAGTACGTCATAGTTATCTAAGAATGAATTCAAAGGACTCCTTACACTTGATTGTATGTGACACTTTGAATCAAATTTTCCTTAGTGTGACAGTCTATCTATGATTGGATCAAAAGATTCATTCATCATTTCCCACACAATAACAATCTTGCTGCTAGATTCTACAAGCTGATGCAAATTATCAATATGTGGAGCTGACAGTAGATTATTTTGGCGGATTAGAGACCTTGAGTATCCTCCTCCTAGCTCATTTCTTACTCCAATTATTATATCCAAGTGCTCAAAAATCTTTGGCAGATCTTATGTCAGAATCCTTTCAACAATACTTCAAAAAAGAAATTGGCAACATAATTTTTCCCGCTTCTTTTTGCTACACTAACCGTATGACTCAGAAATTAGACATTCTCAAATAAAAATGTGGAGAGAACATGAACATACCTCCTTGCAGCTCTTCCAACAAAATGGTTTTATGGTAGGCAACCTGACTGGAGTCAATGGCCTATTAAGATCTACCTCGACTTCAAGATAGCATTACCAGTGATCTACAACAAGAACAAGTTAGGATATGTCACTTTAGAACTAAAATCATTAAAAGCCTTCAAAGAAGCTAAGAATCCCATCATCTTTAGGAGTACTCAAAAGTTCAAATCCATATAAATTTTTTGAAAGAAAACAACAATTTATATAGAATTTTTTTTTTTTTTTGGTGTGTTATCTGTGAAAGAAACTGCCCACCCTTAAACACATGCAATCTATATGAAATGTGGAAGGACACTTATCACAACATATCAAGTCCCCTCCATCCGCGCAGATAACATGAAAATTTTGTTGAAGCCTCTTAGGGGAGATGTTTCTGATAAAATTAGCTAGAGACACTCGCCAGTCAAGTAACTCAAATTATGTATAACTGTCAAAAATATGCTCATTTCAATCACTCCAAACCAGAGTTTTATTTACATTACTGTATACTCAGCAGGAAATAGTAAACCTCCTACAATGCTAGGTTTAAACTTTAAATTGTCTCATTTATTTACATAACCGTGTACTCGGCAGGGAATAGTAAACCTTGTTGATTAGCATCTTGATATTAATTTCTCATTTATTTTTTTCCCTGCCAGGATTAAACAATCTATAGAACTTGTCCACATTGTTTCTGAAAAGCAAGGGCTTAGAAAACCTTTTCAAGGCGTGATAAGCCTGGAAAATCTGTGGAAGAATTGTTCCAATCTATCAATGGAATTATCAAATCAAATATATTAGAAGCCTCACATTTAAATTAACGGAACCAGTATGGTAAAGGCTTCAACAACATTTCATAATGTCCCATTAAAGTCAGCTCAAACTAACATAATATACACATGCCACTTTGGGATCAAGTAGGGTAATCAAGCGTACTTCTTGTATACACATGTAATCCTTATGATGCAACACTGTTAAATATGTTTTCTAAGTCTTGTAAATTATTGCCATGTAACCCTACTATCTCATAAATTATGATTATTTGTATTTATTAAGTTTTATGGTCAGTGTGTAATGTCAATTATGGCATAAGCTTTGCCAGTGTCAAAACATTCATCTGTTAGAACACTTGGGCAACTCTTATTTTTGGAGCAACCATGAGCCATACTTAACAATTTCGGGAAGACCAAGCACAAATGCAGCTTCCAATCCGATAGCCAACTCGTGGAACACATTAAAACTTGCTTGAATTATATAACTCTCACAAATGCAACTCAACTGATATCAGCATAATTTCAATGTCAAACTGAACTAGTGCATAAAAATGTGCAGTCTTAGAATTGATGACTCCCTCGGATATGATCTCTTGCTAGTAATTTTAAACAACTTTATTTGTGGTGGAATGTCAAAGAACCTAATTTAATTATTGCTTAATTGCTATTCAGTGGGCATATGGGAGGAGAAATTGGAAGAATGACAACTAATAATTATTTCTCCATGCAAGTTTTAAACTCAGACCAGCTCTTTGGCCTTCGGTTGTACATGTGGAAATTTAGTGCCATATGCAGGCAAGTATAGAGCCCATGCTGTAAGGTCTATATTCTTTGGCCACTAGAGCTTGTTGAATTATTGGTGAATAATAATCCTGAAAGGCTGAAACCTGTTTACTTTGTAGAACAGCTTCTCCAATTCTGTATTTTTAGTTTGTTTGTATAATATTTTTGAAGTTCTAGCTTTCAGATGTTGAGATGTCCAGTTCATGAGTAGAAAGTATGTCACAATATGTTCAGGTATTTACAGATCAAAATGTCTTAGGAAGAATTTTTCACTAATCATGTCCATGCAATCTCAATAAGCCATTCTTTCTTGAAGTTGTTTCAGACATAAATGATGAATTTACACCCACATACAGGGGGGAAAAAGCAAAGAAAGTGAGGAAACAAATTTCCAAGCTTCTATGAGTACTTCCTACCACATCTTCTTTCAAAAAATTCCCAGAATAAAGCAACAAAAATTGTTTTGCAGTGGCCATAACAGTGTTATCTCCTCCAGATACACTCCAAGATTGGTCACCCAACAGGACAGAGAAAACAAAGACAACATAAAATGCCTTAGGCTTCATCATTGCAACTATCCAGGAAGGCCAGGCAGCATAAATTCAATGTGTGCCAACACTATATCTTGGATTACACTCCAAGTGACATCACAACTTTCCGCTTTTCTAGCAGCCTTTTGTTCAGAAGAATAAAACAGAAACACCAGAAAGCTCTTAGCAACCTTAAGTCCCTAACAACTTGAAAGAAATGAGCATATCAACGAATATGAATGTCAAGCCTCTGGCTGGTCAAGAAGAAATGTTGGCTTCAATTTTGAGTTCTTCAGAATTTGTTTTGGATTCCTCGTAAAATTCATTTGGAGTCTGGTCAGTATGCCTAATTACATCCTTGCTAGGATCATTAGCTTCAATATCGAGTTCATCTGAACTTGTGTCAGCTTCCTCATGCATATCATTGGAAGAAATGTTGGCTTCAATTTTGAGTTCTTCAGAATTTGTTTTGGATTCCTCGTAAAATTCATTTGGAGTCTGCTCAGTATGCCTAATTACATCCTTGCTAGGATCATTAGCTTCAATATCGAGTTCATCTGAACTTGTGTCAGCTTCCTCATGCATATCATTGGAAGTCTGGTAAGTCTCCTCATGCTTACCTGCATCTTTATTAGAACCATCAATTGCTTGAAGATCCTTAGCTCGAATTTTAACACGTTTTCCTTTGATGTATCGATATTCCCATTTTGGTGGGGGATATTTCTTCTTCAGTTTCTTGTATTTGTCCATCATACCGAGCTCCTTGAAGACATTCCCAACCATTGTAACAATTGGAACAGTTGGTCGGATACCAAGCTCTTCCATGTCAGCAAATATCTACAGGAGAAAATATGCATATTAGAATTCCTGATATTTAGAGTATCCAATTACAAACTACTCTTGTGCTATACACAAGAATTTCAGAATCAAAATAACAAAAGGGAAAATGATGTTTGGTGCTGTTAAAACACTATATTGATCAGGTACTTATCAAAAAAAAAATACACCATATTGATCAGTAATAGGAAATAAAACAAGAAGACTGAAATTGGCATAACAAATACAGAGATGCAGTGAATTAGACTCAAAAAAAGATGAAAAGGTAGCTTGCTGAATCAGCGATCATAGGATAATGTAATAGTTTTGACAAATTACTGATCAAATATAGTGAAGATACACACCTATTATCAAATAGTTTAGATGTTCCAATGGTAAAACTTCTTGATGGATATGTATATAGACTTTTGAACTATGAAATCTAGCACTTGTACATAGAAAGAAAATTGTACACAAGTTCGGAGTTCATTTTCTAAGATTCATTTGACTATCGAGTTAAGTAAACATAAGGTGTTAACAAGAGAAAAAATTGGAAGATAGATCTTATGGGATTGACACTGATGACAATATGATCTTTTAATAGTGAATCCATACTCACACTGTAAGCATGTCTATAATATGAAGGTTGTAACACATACCATATGATTGGAGCACATGATATAAAACAACGGATATTAAAAAGAGATGGCATAGCATTACCTCAAACATCTTCTCATGAATGCCCCTTTTATGGTAAATAGAAATCATTTTATCATAGAAAACACGAGGTGTGCTGTCTAAGTTCTCTGTAAATATTTTTGTCCAAAGCTCTTCAACCTCTTCAAGTCTCTCATCCTCTGCTAAGGCATTTAGTAATGTGAAATAGCTTCCCATTGTTCTTCCTTGTCCTTTGCTCAACATCCACTTCGTCACCTACAACCCATATTTAATTGGCTTGATATGATAATCAGAAACCATTATTTAGAAGAAGAAAGAAAAAGTCTGTCAAAATTTTTTTTTTTTTAAACCTGAATTATTCTCTTCCATTCTCTTTGATCCTCAAGAGTCTTCAATGCCTTCTTCACCGTAATTAAAGGGAACTCTAAATCCCAGGCAATGAAGGAATCAAGAGCCCCATAAACTTCCTCTTTGACATTCGACAATTTATTAATCTACAGAGAAACACAGATCTATAATGACCATCTCAAGAGAGCGAAATACAATAAAGAAATTTATCCACAAAGTGTCCTTAAAATGCTTAAACGATTCGCACTGCCAAATGGGCAAGTCAACATTTTTTCTATATGTTGGCACAAACTCATGTATGCTGTACAAACCAAATTTAGGAAAAATAAAAGCCAAAGCCTACACAGTCAACGAGCTTTGCAGACTTGGAAACAGTCCCAATTTTCTGTCTTTTTTTCCACACTCGAGGATATCTTGGTCTCGGACCTTTTGCAGCACATACCTGGAAAAAAAAAAAAAAAAAAAAAAAAAATCCAACAATTTTGTAGGTTAAATTGATATCATCTAAGTTTGATTGCCAAGAATTAACTGATAGCATAAAAAAAAAAAAAAAATCAAATTCCCATGTAAAAAATAGAGACTCAATTAGAATCACTAAAAGATTGCAATAGTTGGTAACATGTCATGATAATAAACACCTTCTTTCAGATATAAGCATAACATGGCTGCAATTCTAATAGAAGAAACTTACCACGACACTGCTCGAAGTCCTGCCTATTTGAATGGATTCCAGTCTTTTAATTATGAATGGCGAAGAGTATGTCAATGTAAACATCCTGGTAAACCATAAAAAATAGGTTGTAAAATCCACAAGTTCACTTAAAAATGAGACAGCATAGAGCAAGTTCACCAAAAGCCCCTGTATTATATTCTTGCTTCTCAAAGCTAAATTAAACCAAACAAAAACTTAGCTTTTATAAAGCAAGAAAATTTAAGCAACAGATACATTCAAAAGCAATAAGATTGAAATCCAACAGTTTCGCTAGAATGCGAAATCTCTCAACTCAAGAAAAGACCAATATTCTCAGCTCCAGTAAAGCTTCGAAATTTAATCTATTTTCATATTTAATTTTTCTCCACAAACCATCAGAGTATTTGAAAATTTTACAGAGAGAGAGAGAGAGAGAGAGAGTTACCGGGTCGAAGTGGAGAAGAGCGAGTTGGTGGTTGAGACCTCGGAGAGAGGCGTGCGTTGCTGGAAGATATTTTCTGTGCCTCTGTAAAAAAATTTCTCTCACTTTCTTCACATCCAAACAGAGAGAAATAATATCTTCTTCTTTTTTGTCTCACTGACAAAAGCGGTGCGTTTTGATGAATAGAGAATAAAAATAACGGTATAATTCTATGAGAGGCACAAAAAATAAGACAAGCACCACGCTACCACGGTGTACTCAAAGTAAAAGTTTCGGTTTTTTCGTCATTTCAGTAAATTTCCAAGGATAGTCAAGTAATTAAGCAGATTTAAACTGTACACTAACCACTCATATATTAACAAGTGCCCAGTTGCAAAATTTTTCACCTACTATCGCGGCAGGAAATCACTACCACATGCCTCATCCTCACAAAACAGTTCTTTGAGACTCAAAAGCAATAGTAGTAGATGCTTGTGGATCTCACACTTCGATAGAAAGCGAAAGAAAGTGGACGACGACGATGATGATCGAATCAGCCATGGCCGTCCGATTCCCCGCCGGCGCAAATGTCTGCTCCTCCACCGCTTTACCCTGTAACTCTCTCTCTCTCTCTCTCACTTTTTCTTGCATTTTCTCGGTTGCCAAACGGAGGATAGCGTATTGGTATTTGTATATATATTTTTGAACAGTTTGTTTCTTTAATTGTAGATTTTCGTTCAATGTGGAGCTCGGAGGATGTGAACGGAGTCAACGTCACCTCTTTCCGGCTTTCTCACCTTAGCGGCGGTTTCGATTCTCCGTGGTAGTAAAGCTAAGCTTGAATTTATAGAGCTTTTAGTATCTTTGAAGTTAATTTGAAACAATTATAGAATATTAAGGAAGGAAATGAATGCATTTTCAAGTTTTCAACTAAGCTATTAGGAGTTGTAGATGTTAGAATGAAGTAGTAATGTCAATGTGTGTTGTGTTAAGATTGATATACACTATACAGGAATAGAAATCGACGATTAAAAGGCGGTTTGATAACAACAAGAAGGAATACTCTTGTAAAGAGCAATAGAATTCGAGCAACTGCAGAGCATTTGGGCCCTAAAAAGCAGAATGGGGGTTCGCAGTACCATCCGTATGAGGACATTGCTGAGTTGACACCGGAGAATCGCGGAGACGCTACACTTACAGCTGCAGAAAGTAGTAGGACAATTATTGAGGTATTACATTGCGTTTGCTTTGTTGATCAGTCGAAACAACTTTCAAAAATGACTTCTAGTGCAAATATATGCTGTTTTAACTATGTAGCCAATGAGCTCTGGCTCAATTAGTACCATTAGGTGTGTTTGTATATAGGATTAGCTCTTGCACTCTTCACTTTGTTGAGACCATTTAAGCTAGAGCTCTACAGCGAGCATTTATGTTAATGATAGTTGTGAAATTATTTTGGGCAGAAAGGTTTGCGAGTCACATATCTGAAGGAGTGAGGGGTAGCTGATATAAATTTTTAGAAATAGAAATCCTGCCCCGATTCACCATAGATGTCAATCACGTAAGAGAAGAGAAATGATGATATCATAAGCACTTAACTAGGGGCGGTTCTTTGTTAAAGTTCAGCTCTTTTGTACTAGATTATCATCCAGCTTTACCTTCCTCTTTTTCTAGAGAAAGTTAGGCAAAAGAAGCAAAGAATTGGTAATAACCATCCATGACCAAACATCTGAAGTAAGCCTTTCATAGTATTTGTTGTGGTTGCATCCTGGTGTTCTGACAATTCTGGAATTTGAATTGCTGTTCTTTCTTATTTCCAGCCAGTTTTGCATAACTAATATTGCCCATAGTGTGTCACATTCAGATAAACAGCAAAGCGACACTTACGTTTTCCAGTATGATTAATGGTGAAGTTCATGAGAATCTCATCTTGCCCGAGTTGCCTTATGTTACTGATGAACATGGAAGTAAGCCAAGAATTTGATGTTTGCCATTGACATAGTTACACATTATAATTGGGCTTGACATCCTCATCTTAAAACTGTCGATGTGCTCTGGTGTTGCAGATATCTACTTTCAAGTGAACAATGATGACAACAGTGCTTTCCAATCCCTAACTTCAGATAACAACTTTGTGGTATGGAATGTGTCCTGGAAAACATGCATATATATATATATATATATATATATATATATATATATATATATATATATATATATATTTTTTTTTTTTTTTTTTTTTTATATTTGCTTGAATATATGATTTGATACAAGTATGAAAATGGTTTTCCTATTATAGACGTAACAAAACTTACTATTGCAGACGCATGATTTTCTTAATTTCTCTCTCTGTCTCTTTATTTCTGTGTGTGCCTGTGTTTGCATGTTTGAGTGCATGTGCACATGTGTTGTGCATGCATTGACATGTTTTGCTCCCTCATTTGACAACACTGTTGACAATCTGTCGTGCTCCTGTGCACAATTAAGAATAGATATAACTTGTCCATTGTGCGCAATAAAGACTTAAAACCCAATAACTTGGGTTGGATATTTCTTATCATAATTGTGCCATCTAAAATCTTTTGCTAGTAGAAATATAGATGATCATGTCTTTGTACATTCCTTTGACTATATACTGTTGACATCAATCACCTCCTTTGACGCGTTAATTCATTGGTCTTTGTTGCATATGGCCAAACATTTTGATGATACTCACAAATCTTGTGCACCATCTTAGGTTCACTCAACAATAGTCTCTTCTTCTCTTTTCTTTTTTTTCTTTTTTTTTTTTTTAAAAAAAAAAACTTCTTTTATCTATAAGTATTGTTGTTGCACTTCACATTCCTCACCTTATGATAAGAAACAATAGCTCAATTGAAAATTTCTTGTTTAGAGCTTGTTCCAGGCTCATGTGTTTTAACATGAAATGCAGCAAGTCATTATAGGCTTGGATACTATGGAAATGCTCAGTGACATGGAGTTATCAGATCCATTAGAAATTGATTTTGGAATTGAGGAAATTGAAGATGAGGATAGTGATATTGAAGATGAGGATGATGAGGATACCATTGAAGATGAAGATTATGATACGGTCTGATTATATTCTTTTTTGCTTTGATATAATTGTTCACATTATGTTTAGCTTCTCAATTGTGAGAATTTTAGCTCTCAAAAAATATTCCATCATATATTAGATTATTCTTTGCAGGACTGGGTTGCTGTTCATGATGATGAAGATGACCAGGATGATTCTGATGAGACACTCGCAGACTGGGCAAAGTTGGAGACGATGCGTTCTTCTCATCCAATGCATTTTGCCAGTAAGCTGACTGAGGTAACATTTCATTGTAAATTTTTTATTTTTAATGGGTTAATGTGCAAGCACTCTGGAAGGATGCAATTGAATTGAGTTTCCCCGCCCCCCCCCCCAATCACAGCTGATCAATATGCAGAATTGCTACTCTGGGTTTTAAATGCCCACTTTTAGTGTATATGAATCATAATGTTGCCATTTTAACATGGCCCATGGACATAGCTGGTCTTGTAATCTTATTTTTAATTGATTAGGTTGCTTCAGATGATCCTATAGACTGGATGGAGGAGCCTTCTGCTAGTCTTGCTATCCAAGGCCTTCTAAGACCTGCCTTTATTGAAGAACAATCTGTCATTCAAAAACATTTATCTGACCATCGGTCCAGTAATGCTGACATAAATCAGGCTGGGAAAATTGTAGAAGACAAACCAGAAGATCTTGGTATGATTAATGGTTACAGACCTGAATCTGGATCATCTGAGGATGGTTCAAACCAGGCTGAGGAACCTGAGAAGGATGAAATCCCTGTAAATGGGACTTCATTTTACAGGTTGGAGATGATTAGAATTCAGCTGTTCTCCTCACATGGACATCCGGTATGTTTAATGGGTTTTTAGGTGTGTTTTGACGTTTTGACGTTTTGACGTCAGTGATGTCATCCTTGACATGCATTGGAAAACACAATCTGTTTGATCTTGGTTACTTGTTTAAATACTGAGCAACAAATACAATCGTGGGTAGAATTATCATATTAAGCTTGTTTAAGTAATTACAGAGGGACTGAGCAACAAATACAATTGTGGGTAGAATTATCATATTAAGCTTGTTTAAGTAATCAAATAGGCAATTTGTTTAAGCAAGTTCCCTCCATGCTTCATGCAATCTGATCAGGATAAGTCCTAGATTCATGCACTGTATAGTCTGTATTGTCACTATTACCACTACTATTGCTAAGACCATTTTAATTAAAAGAATTTCAACAGTATACCTTACTTGAATAACAACATTCTCCTCTGCAGTGCCTTAAATACAGAATGTTTTGGTTTGTGGCCTCTCATACCCTAAAAACTAAAAAAGAAAAAGAAAAATAGTTTATTGATTGGGAGACATCTTTTCATGTGAACCAGTTGGCTTCAATTATCAATGTCTTCATGGTTTACTTATAAAAATACTAACAAGTGAGCATATGGAGATTAAAATAAAATTATTTAAGCACGTATAAAGGACCTAAATAGGGATGCGTTTTATTTGTCAACTGTGAAATGGTAATTTCTGTAACATGAATGCATCATGACATGACAATTCATATGTTTCATGCACCTCTCTGTGCTTGTTAAAAATTCAAATTTTATTTTCAATAAAATTATTCTTTTGTTACTCCTCCACAGACTGTTGTTGAGGTAGAAGACTTCGTGAAAGCTCAACCTGATGCTATTGCACACTCAGCAGCCAAAATTATATCTCGTCTAAAAGCTGGTGGAGAAAAGACCATACAGGCCCTCAAATCTCTTTGTTGGAGATGTAAGGGTATTCAAGTGGAGGTAACTTATAAAAAAATTTGTAATTTGAGTTCCTGGGACATTTATATGTGGCCAAATGATCTGTGCAAGTACATGTACGTGCCTAGCTTTGAGTTCTAGTTAGTTAATACTCTCTGCAAGTACGTGATGTGCAACTGGTCCATTTTTTAAGCACTTTAAAACACAATGCTATCCAAAATGTTGATTAGGTATGATAGGGAAAGGCAAATTGAATAGTTGGTTCACATTATTGAATGTGTTCATGATCATATGAGTGAGAGAAACGATAGTACCATGTGTGAAAAATCCTTTCTCCAGCCACCTTTGATGCATATTTCATGTATGCTGCGATCTTATGTGTATGTGTTGAGGTTTTTTAGACTCTGCTGTAGATAATTACTCCTCATTGCAATCATTACAGGAGGCAGCACTTATTGGTGTAGATTCCCTTGGGTTTGACTTAAAGGTTTGTTCAGGAACACAAGTACAAACATTGCGGTTTGCATTTAATACACGGGTATGGCAGTTATCCTTCAGCTAGTGTGTGTGTGTGTACATATCTGTGTATGCATTTTTTATTCATGCTAATCCTTTTCACCTCCAGCCACCACCTTATCCTTGTCATTGAGGGCTTTTTGATGTCTGGTTCACTGAATCACAGTTTGAGTTCTTGAAATTTACTTATATAAAAATAAATAAATAAATTCTTGAAATTTCAGCCAGAATATAGTGCACTACCTTGTTCAATTGATCCCAAAGATATTTCAGAAGTATTCAATCAAGATTGCAAAGTAGTCAACGGTCCTTGAAATAATTGGTATCTTCTCCTTTTTTATGGAAGAGGAGGTAAAATGTTCAATCACTTAGTAGTGCGGTAGTTGTATTTAGCTATTAGTAAGTTAAAGGTATTCTTTCTTGTATTTTGTGAGTTAACTAGTTTAGGTGGACTGCAACAATAACCAGTCAAAATTCACACCCTTAGGATTGCCGTCTCATGTCCAACAACAATCCATGTCATATTCTTGCACTGTTGCCTCTGTCTATACATGGTCATATCTTGTTAGTTTAGTTGCGAATTCCTCCTATATGTATATTTTTATCTTTCTTTCTTTCTTTTTTCCTTTTTTCTTTTTTTGGAACTATCTTTGATGTACAAACATATCCTTGTTAGAAAGTAATCTTCTATTGCCAATAAGCTTTTGCCTTAACCAACTTATCTTTGCAGGCCCCTTCAGAGTACAGTGCTGAGAGACAGCTTAATGATCTACTATTCCCTAGGATCCACCACAAGCCACAAATGATGAAACAAACACCAAACTGAGTGCTAATATTGATAAATAGCATATTCCAGTTTAATTCTGGATGGTTGTTGTACTCTCTTGGTCGAGATTTGAATGGAAAAGGTCGAGGGTGACAGAAAAAGAAAAAAATCCATAGGCAGTCACCAGCTTATGTAATTGTTCTTTGCAACTAATGTTATAGAAATTCAATTTTTTTTATCAAGCCTCTACTATTACTCATCCATACTCGCATTACTAGGGCTATTTAGTTTCTATGGGAGCACCATTGCTTGCTTTCTCATGAGCTTTCCTAATTTCTGTCATGAGTACTGTTTATTTTATCATAACGCCCATCACATCAGTATTTTTCTTTCACCAATTTGTCTCGCTAGAAAAAAATTGCCAAACATTATCCCAAGTTCAGAAATGTTGGATCTTGAAACTCGGTAATTTATCAAAAACTTCTTTGTTTGAAACTCTCTTCTCACTATTAATATAGTCAAGTAATAATGAAGAGAGTTTGCAGATTGTAATATTGTTTAGCAACTTGTTTGAGTTGAACTTACAGCAGTGTGATAGAACCATCTTAGGAATCAAATGATAGAATATTATGAACTTCAAAAATTCTGTGTCTTTTCCTATAAGAACAGAATGAATGATCACCAAAGCATAAGTTCAACCGAAATTTGCAAATGTCTCTCTAAAAGGTGCAAAATCGTGTATTAACTGTACTGTAGTTTGGCATATCTTTGTTTAAGAGGTTTAGTCTGCATGACTACGTAGGCATGAATTTATATCACAAAAACATATGCAAATGGTATAACATAGACATAGAAATTAGACAGAATAGCAACGTTAAAATTATATATAAAAAAACAAAATGTGCGAGAAAGAGACATAGAAATGTTACAATTAACAAAATCAAAATGTGCCAGAAAGAAAACAAATTGACAAGTTACTGCTTGCCAACATAAGTTTCATAAACCAATTGTGCTGCAAGAATGTCAACAATTGCAGAGCCAACAGACTTGAATACCGTTATCTCTTCTGAACTTCTTCTGCCAACCTTTTCTCCTTTAATCAACTCTACCAAATTTCCTCCAATATCTCCCTTCTCGATTACCCTTCTCTCAAAAGCACCCACCAATTCTCCAGCTTCCACCAATGCAGCCTCATTATCCACAAACACTCTTCCTCTCCCTATAGCTTCGTCATCACACTCCCTCATCGAGTGCTTGAAGGACCCAACCAAATCCAAATGCGCCCCTGCCTTCAACCTCTCGCCCTTCACAACTGGTGTTTCCGAATTCGTTGCACAGCTCACAATATCTCCCAATCCAACAATTTCTTCCAAACACCCATTACTCTCAAAACACACCCCATCAAACCCAGCATTTTCTCTCATTTCCTCGGCCAATTTTAGTGCCTTTTCTATTGTTCTGTTCCAAATGATCACTCTTCTCAAACTGGGTCTAGCCGAAAGATGTGCTTTGATCAAATGGGGTGCCATAGCACCAGCACCAATCATCACAAGCGTTTCACTGTCATTTCTAGCCAAAATCTTCGATGCTAAGCCAGAGACACACGAGGTTCTATAAAGGGTCAGCACAGTGCCATCCATAGAAGCCAAAGTTTGCCCAGTTACAGAGCTGAAGAGCACGTAGCTTGCATGCACTCCCGGCAAGTTCAGCGTGGAGTTTTGAGGGAAATAGGTGACGAGCTTCACACCTACGTAGGGGAGAGAAGGGGATGAGGACCAAGAAGGCATGAGAAGGAGAGAGGAGGATTGAGAAACGGAGTAGCTTTGGCGAATCGGGGTTTGGAGGGTGGACGAGGCTGCAGGGAGAGATGATTGCAAGTGATCTATTAGAGTTTGGTGAGACAGGATGGCGTGCAAAGACTCAGTGGAGATGAAGATGGGAATGGTGTTCATGTTATTGGGATTTGTATCGTTTTTGTTGGGATTTTCATTGTTGAGTGGATCGGGTATGGAAGCCATTGATGAGAGCTGGGGAGGTTTTGGTTTGGGTGATAATAGAGGAGGAACTTAATGAGGAGACGAAGACGAAGACCAGGTTGTCGGTATTGTCACGTAGAGAGGTCGGAAAAAAACAAAAGGATAAAATTTAGGCAGAGACCGAGACTCGTTAGTCTTGAGAGTTTTATATAAACACTTATATATTATAAAACCCTCGTAGTTTTTTACCGAGAAGGGGAAAAAAATATGAATTATATTTTAGACTTAGACTTTATATTTTAGAATTGGTTCGTTCTCAAAAAATAAAAATAAAGACTTTAGAATTGGTTTCAAATTAAACTTATATTTTTAGAAGTTTTAAATTAAACCTACATTTTTAAATACAATTCAATTCAAATAATAAATTCGTTACATTTGAAGTTGTTAATGGAATAATGATGTCATGGACTCATGGTAAATGGGAATATGGTTTGAATTAAACATTTCTAAAACTTAGCAACCAAAAAAAATAAATAAATAAAACATTTCTATAAGAGTATAATATTTTATTATTTGAAGATTCTAAAAGTTTAAATTATAATTTGCAAGCACCCTTAAACTATAGAATTTAAAATGTTTGTGGTCTTTACTTTTCTTTTTCGTTTTTAATGACTTTGGTAGGTGGGTGGAATGGAAAATATGACCACAACAGAGATTCCAAATTAACAAGTACGAGATTCTTAAAAAAAAAAAAAAAGTTAACAAGTACGAAAATTGAACATATGAGAATTCACCAATTAGAAATTTGCAAGAAGAAATTGATCTACTCGGATCAAATGCACTCCAACGGTCAAGTTAGTTAGTTAATTTGTTGAGTAAGATTAAGGGAAAATGGCAAAGTTTTGGGATCATAAGGTACACATACATACATACATACATACATACATACATATATATATATATATTCTGGTTTAAGGGTTCTCTAATGGAGGTAGGTGCTCGGTCTTGAATGACATGTCATCCTCTCATGATGCCTAAACGGGGGATATGGATCCAATGCAATAGGTATTGCACCGAGTGCAATTACTTTAATCCCTCTCACATAAATTTTTACCATTCTTAACTTTTAACTTTAACTATTTAACTTCTTTAACTATTTTTTAACTTTTTGTATTTAATGGCTGAGATTAAAAGTTACTTTTTTCAACTTTTAATTTCAACTATCCTAGGTATTGCATCTGATCTCAATCTCCTAAAGGGGTCTTGTTGGTGCCTTCCCATGGTTGAAGGTGTGAAGGTTTTGTCATGTATTAATGTTGGGTGTGAATGGAGATGATCTGTTGTAAAATGCTCATCATAAACAAGAAGTAAAATATAATTTCATTGGGAAAAAAATTTAAAAAGAATTAAAGAAAGCATCTATTGATTAATTACCAAATTATATACCAAAATTTAAAAACAAGATATTGTTTAAACCTGTATCCTTAAGCTTACCCAAGAGGAAAGATTGTAGTAAAAGCTAAAAGACGTGTATTTCCCTGGGGGGGGGGGGGGAAGGTATTTCATATGGAACCTGATGATAGAGATGTAAGAGAGGGGGAATGGGGTCAGCCATTTTAGGACTTGAGCATGGTCCTCTGATTAGCTGTGAGTGCGATCTAACTTTGCCGGAGAATCTTCATTATCAACTGCATAACTAACCTTCTAACTTGGGGCATCAAAGACTCCATTTGCCATAAGCTTGCCTTCTTATGTATTAAAGTTTCTGCAATCTGATCTAAAAAGTATAAGAATGTTAGCTAAACAAATGTTTAAAGATAACATTTTGTTCTCAGAGCAAGTTGTAAAAGTTTTTATTTTTATTTTTAAAAAATTCTTCCAGAAATACATATATACAATCATTTCGCAAGAACCAATGGAATTTCCATATATTGATAATGTATGTGGATTACATTTTTGCTTTTCCCCATAACAATCAGATTCCAAGTGAAATGATCTACAAACCGATTCTTCCATGTAAGATCACCAGATAGTCGAATACCAACGTGGCTTGCAGTTTAAATAGTAATGCAGCACTTGTTCTAGTTGAGTTGCCAGAAGTCGCTAAAATCTTTTGTTCAAGAGAGAATGCATCTGCATTGGTATACATGGCCAGAATGTTTATCAACCAACTGCCCTAACCCACACAGTTGAAATGGTTCAATTCGGCCTGGGATGCAGTACTTTCTACAGCTATCCACCATTCCTCATATTCATCTTTAATTCTCTCCTCCTGGCAAAAAGAAACATTGATAAGGTTACAAGAGAAAAAAGTGAAGATTGCATGGGTTCAATAGTTCAAATTCTTGCAAGCTTGAAGATGCATTATGCTTTGTGTCAGTTGTATTTCTGACAATTTCAAGGTCCTACCATCCTACCATCCTAGCGCATTTACTATTCAATGGTCTGGTTATTGGATGAGAAAAATATGCACTTCAAACCACAAATTCAAAAAACACTGCATTGATGCTGTTGAATGGGGATATGCACGATGCACCAATAATTTTGCCTTTGATTAAACCATCTGTTTATCAAAACATGCACATCCAGCCCATACAAAAAGCTGCACTCACTATTAACTAAATTTAAAACATGAAGCTCCTAGTTTTGGGTAAGGGGAAGACAGGAAGTGGTGGGAATGGAAGTTATTTCCTTGAACTTCTAACACTAAGCACATTTTTTACTTCATCATTTTCATTTATCTCATGCTTAAATGGTTTGACCCTTTATTTTTCTTTTTTCTTTTTCTTTGTTTATTGCTAAGTAACACAATCACTTGTGATTGTGCAATATGAACACAGGTCACACTCCATCCTATTCTTATGAGAAGAGCGTCAGTTTAATCAAAACTCATTAACATTCTACAGGCATAGCAATGGGTGGGGTCAGAGGTTCTCCTACCACAGTAAACCAAAAAAGAAAAACTCATCCTATAGCTGTTTTGACATGGAAGATGGCAGTAGGAAAGGGCAACAAATCTAATATGTATAAGCATCATAAATATACTAACCATGTTGCTAAGCTCTACTGTATTTTTCTTATTTTCAATATCATCTGCAACTCTTATGGCTTCAACCCACCAAGAATCTTTACTGCAGTTGTCTGTAATGTTTTCATCATTGTAAAGCAAAGCATGTTCCTCATAACTATCAACAAATTGATAGTTGAGGTTATTAACTCTTGACACACCATGATTAATTGTCTGATCAGAATCAAAGAAAACCAAAGGATCAGGGATGATATCAATCGGGATTGGTCGTAAGGGAGATCGGTAACCTGAAGCCATCAACACCCTTTGTTAAATGATCAATCATGCATTAAGAGGATATTAAAGTTGATAGCTTTTAAGGAAAATACTCTTATGCACCTCTGCAGTCAGGATCATGACATTTCTGATAATAAACAGCCCTTCTTAAGTCAACAATGTACATCACTGAACCAAAAAAACATTGATGCACATTAGTATCTATGACTCAAACATTAGCTATAAGATTGAAAAAAATGGAACAACATTTGTTTACTGCCAAAATAAATAAATAAAAATTCAAGTATTTTGATGGGTGGAGTCGTATATCCATGGGGTGGGTCCAGAGGGCCTTGCCTTGGTGAGGTTCTATGTCATAAAAAAATAAAAAAATAAATAAAGGTATTCTTCTGGCAAGCAGATACTAATAAGTATGACCAAAAGAACAAGAGCTTTGATGGGATGTGGATCCAAGTCAAGTATGGATATAAAAGGGGTCTTCAAAAAAAAGTGATATAAATAGGCCAAATATCAATTGAGAAGAAAGGGCAAAGAGTATGGACAGTTTAATGATAGGTAGCAGATGCAGAAATTAAATTTTTTATAAAAAAAATTACCATGATTGCTTTTATGCTGTCTACCAATTCGCTCACAGTATCTATTTCTTGACATGCTGTAGACCATCAATCCATATTCCGAGAACCAAAACCAGCTCTGTATTTTTCCTATAATTACATCACAATATCAACAAGTTGATAAACAAAATATAGAAGGCAGCATTATGTACATACATTGTTTTGCCACTGAGTTGTGAATGCAAAAAGTTTTAATACATTAATATTCTTCCAATCAATCAAAGGATAGACCAATTAAAAGCTAAATCAATTTATCCTCATTCTTTGTTCTTTCTTTTTTATTTTTGGATAAAAAACCTCATTCCTTAAATGAAGCTGATAATATACAAAACTATAATTAAAATACAAAATAATAAACTACTTGAATGTCAGTGACTGCAGGAGTGAGACCATCTAAAAATTCTTAGGATTAAACGCAAAGAATCTTTCTGTTAAAAGGGTGAAATTAGTGAGAGATGAGATAGACAGAAGCTCAGTACTGTTACTTGTGCAGACAGATATCTCAAGCAAACCCAAGTCTAAAAATATATCATATTGAATGAGAATCATCTCAAAGCCATGTATAAACTTATTAAAAAAGTTCCTGACCCAATCAAGCTTTAAGCAAGGCATAACATTCCATATATTAAAATAAAAATCAAGTTCTTTTACTTCATTGAAACTTGAAAGTATAGTATTAAACCAGCAGTAGCACCTGAGACATTGCCAATGGAGGCAATGAATTCTACAAATTTGTCTAGAGCTGGAAATGGTGACTTCCCCAGGAAGTATGTTGTTGTAAGATCACTTGTGCAAGCACTCAATGCAAATTCTTGAGGGGCACTGTAATAATTTCCAATATTATGATTCTCCTGCAGAGAGAAGGAATTCCAGTTGAAAAATAGATCAATTTTCAATACGAAATGTTCAGGCCACTACCTACTTCACAAACCAAAGATGGTTTATGCTTCATCTCCACAGTAGATTCAGACATGTAAAACCCATGCATTAGAAATAAAATAAAAATAAATAAATAAAAAAAACCTTAAGGCATCATGAGACATATCTAATATTCTAGTGTATTTTGACAATGAAAGATGCAGAGTCCAAAACTACCTCAGTATCAAAGAGCAGGGTTTTGACACAATCTAACTCCATTTTGCAGACTAGAAGCTTCTCGCAATCAGCATCCATATTGCAAATCAAGGATGCCATGAACATCTCTTCCTCACACTGTTCTTTCATGACATAAAAGTTTAATTACCACACGCTAACAGTCAATGAATAAGGCATGCCAAAAAACCACTCAAAAGACAGGTTTCACCTTTACATGTTTATTATAATGATGGATATTATTGTAAGGATTCACTTGGTGATGCATGATCCTAAACATCAAGTTTTCGTCCTAATCTTCATAGCAATGAAACTTAGCAACAGCACATGATATTTTAAAATTTAAAGGAATAAGCACAGATAATTTTTTGACAAATACCAGTATGAGTGATATAAGTACTAAACGTATCTTGCTTACTAGTCACAAACAAACCTCAACCTACATAAAATTAATGAAGCCAAGCCATCAAAGAGAAACCTTTGTTTTCCTCTTTGAGTGCCATAGGAGTGCTTAATAGCATGGTGCCACAGATGAGGCTGAAAATCTAAAACTAGATGCCGCTCACATGCACAGTAACCAAACTTGTTTCTTAGAGGAAAGCTAATGTAAAGAGTACCATTGTTAATGAGAGGAAGCATCTGAATAGCTCCTGCATTGCTTCATATATATAAAAACAACAACAACAACAACAGTAGTAATAATAATAATAATAACATAAAAAATAATGCAATGAGAGAATAATATTGCTTACTTTGAGATTATACATTCAAAAATTAATCAGTAAGAAGATATCATACCATGTCCTTACATTTGAATCGCCCCATAGGTAAAAGCACAGAATTCTTCCCTGCCTTTGATGATAGAGCTAAACGAAAGCAACGATTTCTAGAATAGACAGCAGTGTCCACGAAAAGTTGGCTTGATGGTTCGGTGGACGTTGAATCTTTCCTCACAAAAAATTTCTCAAATCTTTCATCACTCCTCCTTGCACTTAGAATCCGAGAGCATATCTGATAATATGTCATCATATAGTGACAAGAAATGATATTTCTACAAAAAGAGAACAAAAGATTCTAGTAACTCAAGCAAATTCTATTCTAGCAGGCTAACAAAAAAGAGGTGGTGGTACTTTGTATCACAGGGATATATAACTCTCCACCCACCCACCCATATATGGGTGGAGCTGAAGTGTTATATAACTCATGATTCAAAATAAAAAGTCAAAAAAGAGACTTCATGATAAAGACATCATAACTAAATTATATATTAACTTTATATTTCCTAGGTTAATTGGAATTAATAGTTAATATCGGAAGATGCAATAAAAATTTATAATTTTAACAAGAATATATACTTAACTTCATCTTTAATTAGCGACAAAAACAATGCATCTCAATCACTGTTAGATAAAACGTTGATATGCTTCTCATGGAGGCGTACCTCGGCAACAAATGCACCTGCATGTGAGTTGTCCTTGAAAGCAGTCTTTGGTATGCGAATAATTAAATGCCGAGAGAACTTTTCTGCACACAAGAATCTCAACTATCATCTACAAAGTTCATGATAAATTAAATGCAATACAGAATACTTTACATCTTATAAATATTCAAAGACCAATATGAGACACATTGACCATACAACTATAACTTTTCCTTGGAAAATTGCTCTCTCTCTGTCTCTCTCTCTCTCTCTCTCTCTCTCTCTCTCTCACACACACACACACACACAAGCACACATGCACGGGGCAAGGAATGGACTAGAAACCTGGTGGCCCAAGCCATTCAGTTTTTGCTTAATATATGCTAACTCCAAAAACATATGGACATGTTTGTTTGGTTCTTCAACAACTTAAAACTTGCTGCAGTAAACAGAATAACAATTATAACAGGAAAAGAAGAAATCACAGGCTGAATACTACCAATTTTTAAAACTTTATATGTAGGGGAAAAGAAAATGTTGCTTTTAACACCCCAGATGTAGGGGAAAAGAAAATGTTGTTTTTAACACCCTAGATGTAAGGGAAATGTTTTAACATCATGGGTAACCACTAGGATCTACACCTGCAACTTATTCAGTAGTTTAATGTCAATTTCAAGTCTCTCCCATGGTTGATACTGGTTCAATAAAGAAGGAACACGCTCTAAGACTTTCAAGATAGAAATGCATCCAACTTATAAAGAGTATTGATGTTCAACAGAAAAATTTCCTCACATAAACAAATCATGAATAAAAAGAACTGTGACTGTTGTTCAGAAAAAGGAAAACAATATTAGCACTCACAAAATATTCTTGCAAAGCATATGGCATATATTGGCTTTGTCAAGGACAATAATAAAACAACAATGCAAAATTTTGTCAAAATTTATATTCTACCATATCTTTATTAATTAAATGATTCCAATTAGACCAAAAATATTGTTCTCATCATATTCCAATTAAAACGAAAACAAATAATTCAGTACTCAACCCAAATTTATATCTTAATCCAGAATGAGAGCTTGATTTAGAGTTGCTGGCTACAACTCATCATGCATAGAAATGACGAAGAAGAAAGGATAACTATTTTGTGAGTGATTTAGAAATTGTATCGATCAAAATTAATCAGATTAAATTGTACATTATAATGTTGCTGACTAAATTTCATAATCTACATCAATGGAGGACATCACACAAAGACAATTAGGGACTTTAGCATGTGCTAGACAAACATACCTTCAGTGGAGGAATCGAGCTCTACTATCCATTCCAGGTTTCCTTGAATGGAGTATTTATCAAGTAAGGCTTCAAAAATGACTGATATCAGGAGATCAACCATTTCATCTCCGTTGTTTTCTGCATTCACTCTCTTACTGAATTCTAAATCAAAGTAAAGGTGGCATGGTAAACCCTGGAAGAAGAATAGTTACAAACTTTTGGACATGACAGAAAATTTACTCACAAATTCTCACACTTTTTGTTTTTGATAAGTAAAGTCTCACACTATTTCTCATAGGGTTGTTACCTCCTGAATCACTTCATAATGATGACGGAATTTGGAATCCATATTTTTGTACCTGAAATTGAGCAACATAGCAGTAGAAACACTATGAGAAGGAAAGAACCTCAAATAGTTACTAGGTGCAAATAATTATGGGAGGAAACGAAAATAGTAAAGACAACCTTTGCCAGAACTCCTTATATGTTGAGACAAGGAACCTTCGTTGTCCAGAAAAATGATCTTGATAACTAAAAACCCGAACATGCATGTGTCCTTTGGCAAACTTCATTGCTTCATCCTGCCTAGGAAATGTAGCCCATATTTCCTTCCTTAAAAACAAAGGACCAGGGTCAAGTCATAGGGTAAGAAACTAAAAATTATAGTATAAGAAAAGCACCAATTGAAGGGAAGAATAGGATCGCACACATACCTCGAGCTCAATTTATTTTGTTCGCTCAGATCAACACGTATTTGATGTAATAATTGCAACAAACTGGATGGTCTCTTTGGGGGCACACCATTTGGAGACCCATAGAATACAATAGGAGAGAACTGCTTCCCAGGATTATTTTTGTTGGCTTTAACTGTTGCTGTATCAAACTGAAGCAATAAAAAAAATATATAATTTAGTGATCTGAGCAGTAGAACAAACATCAGAGCATTAGTTTTCAACAAACCAGTACAAAAGGACAGCACTTTCAGCATTCACCATTAAAGCATGAAATGAAAGCAATGCATAGTATATACTTTCTCAATGGAGAGTTGCACATCTTTTGCTTTTTTGGGTCTTTCTCCAGCTGATCCTGAAGATGGAATGCCAGGAGATGTAGAGACCTCTTGTGTTGAATTCCCATGCTTCAATTTGTTCTTTCTTCTTTTTCTTTCTCTAAAAGCAGATTCTGAAACAGAAGTACCAACAAATTTCTCACAATCATGAGAACAAGTCACACAAGGAAATAATTGCCATGAAATCGCAAAAACTGAAATCCCTGAGGGCCCATATGGATTAAGAGGAAGTGGAGGAGAGTAGAGTAAAGTTGGCCGGAAATGGGCTAATTTTTGGCCAACTCTACTCTGCTCCCCTCCACCTCACTTCCTCTCCCTCAATAATGGACCATAAGGATGTTGAATTTTAGAAAAAAATTGTAAGGTTCAAACACTAGCATGCATTAAGACAACACAGCCGTGAAAATTCCAAATGCAGCAAGGACTGTACACGAAATTTGAGTGCTTTCGGTAACTACAACCCTCTTTCATTCCCAACTTATATAAATCAAATTACCAATACATATCAACCATCTCAATTCAGTACATATGGCTAATCATAACGTGCTAATACGAATGTCCTATGTACATATATAAATAAATACACACGCGTGAGCGCGGACACACACATATATAATGCCCAATTGACACCAACATAGAGAAATCCAACATAATGAACTTTATCACTGCTAATTAAAATCAATGTCCTTCAACCCTAAACCTTAGAAACATAATAATTTCCCCAAACCCTAGCATTGAAGCCACAGTGTGACTCAGAAATTACAATCGTTCTTAAATCTTATAAATTACAATCATTCTTGAAATCAGATAATTAAGATCCTTGTAACTTGTAAGTAATCAAATGATATACACTCAATTTTGTGAGATAAATATAGATCAAACCCCCTAATCTAACATTGTAAGTAAACAGGGAAAACAACAAAATAAAACAAACTTAACTCACTGTTGGTTGGCGAGAAAGTGTAGGAAAACGAAAAATGTGTAAATTTGTTATGTTTTCTCAGAGAGAGAGTGAGAGAGAGAGAGAGAGAGAGAGAGAGCTTACGGGGAGGAGAGACGCCGCACTTGAAGCACTCGAACAATCGATCAACGTCGTCCATGCTCTTAGCTGATACAGTATTTTCTCCTTTTTCCCGAATGAGTGCTTTTTGCCTTCTTTCAGAGAGCGGGAATTTTTACTTTTTGAATTTTTTTTTTTTTTTTTTCAACAGTTTTCAGCATTTTTTAGAAGAGGGGTGATACGTCCACAATATTTTTACAACAAATCATAGGTGGTTAGTTGTTATTGGTTCAAATTTGAACCTAACACTAAGATTACTTTTTTGCCCCAACAATAACAACCAGTAACATCCTGCCACTTAGGATTTGTTGTAAAAATGTTGTAAAAATGTTGTGGACATATCATTTCTCTTTTTAGAAAGATGTATGGGAGAAAAATGTATAGAAATACGTGTAATGATGTTTAAAAATTAAAAATTTGTGTTTAAGATGATGCACCAAACAGACCCTTAGGGTCTGTTTGGATACCACTTATTGTTGAAAGTTGAAAACTGAAAACTTGTGTTTAAGATGATGCACCAAATAGGCCCTTATGGTCTGTTTGGATACCACTTATTACTGAAAATCTGTGTTTAAGATAATGCACCAAACAGGCCCATAGGGTCTGTTTGGATACCACTTATTACTAAAAACTGAAAACACTGTAACAAAATAATTTTTAAATGTGTGAATAATGTCGTGGGACCTCATTTTAAAGAAAATTTTGCTGAAAAAAAAAAGTTTGTGAGTCCCGTGCACAAGACCTACTAAAAAATGTGTGAGCTAGAAAACGCACAAAACGCGCTTCCCAAACTCACACTTAGTGCACGTTTGGATAGCATTTTTAACAACGTGTTGCACATTTGAGTCTCCACAATGGGTCCCGTGCATTGTGGAGACGCAAATGCGCTATTTACACATTTAAATTTTTTTTATTAAAACTGGGTCTCACAATATTATTCAACTATTTAAAAATTATTTTGTTACAGTGTTTTTAATTTTCAATAATAAATGTTATCCAAACAAACTCTTAATTTATTTTTGTTGAGCTGAAATTCAACTTATTACATTAGGCGGAATAGAATCTCGCATTTAAAAATATTTAAAAAAAGAAGTACTGAACTAGTGTCTCTAAACCTACATCAAATATTTAAAATTTTGAAAAAAGAAGAAGCAAACAAAGAAAAGAAAACTGATTTCTTTGTTGGGTTTTGGAGAAGAATGCGAAAGAGTAAAGTACTAAACTTGGTGACAACTTTTGCCATTCTGAGAATCGTAGACTCGACCTCTATAAAACGGACATTAAGGGTCCGTTTGGATAGAACTTATTGCTGAAAACTGAAAACTGAAAACTGAAAACACTGTAGCAAAATAATTTTAAAATGTGTGAATAGTACCGTGAGACCCATTTTTAATGAAAAAATTGCTGAAAAGTGAAATTTGTGGGTCCGTGAACAGTGCACGAATGCACTGTTCACAGAAAATTGGGTCAACACTTGCGGCTGGTGGGAAAAAAAAAAAAACCAAAACGCGGACGCAGAAACGCCTATCCAAACTCCACCTAAGAGATTTCTTTGTCCTAGGCTTGGCCTTCCCATTACTCTGTCTCAATTTGATGTTTGGTGGGATCCCAACCAAGGTCCAAGTAGAACGAATAAGACACTAAGAGTATATTTGGTAACTGTTTTTTCCCCTTATCTTCTGTTTTCAAAAACAATTTTTCTATTTTTGAGACTAAAAAATTTGTTTGGCAATCCGAAATGGATAGAAAACAAAAACTATTCTCAAAGCTTAATTTGTAAAAGAAATTGAAAGCATGCAAAATGCTGTTTTCAGTTTCTAATTTTCAAAAGTCAATGAAAACACGCATTTACTTTAATGAATCTGTCTTTTTTTATAAGTTAGCATTAGAGTTCAAATTCTAGTAACAACATATTTTAGTATTTTCTATTTTTTTTTCTTCCAAAAACTATCTTTTTAATTTCAGCTAACCAAACATGTTTTTTATTTCAAAAATACAAGAAAAATGTTTTTCCTTTATACTCCCAAAAACAAGTTTTTGAAAATAGAAAATAAAAATTGTTACCAAACATAACCTAAATGGGGCAGTTGGACTCAGTTAAAAAAAATTGAAAACATTTAGCTAAGATAGTGGTCCTATTTTGTAAGCAATGTTTTAGTGAGAGTTATAGATATATTTTTACTTGGTTGTCCTTTAGTTGCGTCTCTACTTAAACATAAGGAAATATGGGTATTTTGGACTAAAAAAAAATCAATTCCAAATATAGAAAACCTCTTAAATAGTAGTATAGATAAATTCAAATTGAAAAGTTACATTAAACTTAAAATAAAAAAAGAGCCTCATCGCATGTGTTGAATGTGTGTGATGAGGCTAGTTTAGGTTTAAAATTGTAAGATGAAGTTACCATTTTTTTATTCTTCTTAAAAGAAAGTTACAGTACATTTTTTTTAATTATGAAAAGAAATTGTTGTAGATTTGAATTTCTTGAATTCTTAAATATTGTCTTTTTTATTAATCCAAACTGGATTTAGATTTTCTAAATTTCCTAGAGTACTCTACATATAGAATTCTTTAAATCCTAACCATTCTTTTATGATTTAAGGGTCTAGATTCTGTCATATTAGCATTCCACTAATAATACACTTAGAATAATAAAATAATGTTACAAACAAAACAATTAAGATTATTGTTAGGGAAATGTTAATATGGCAAAATCTAAACCATCCAATCATTAAAGGATAATTAAAATGGAAATCTATTTAGTAGAGTACGCTAAGAAATCTAGAGGATTTAAATCTATCTAAACTCTAAAGAAAAAAAAAGTTGAATTTCCTTTTAAAGAAATTTCTTAACCTTTATATATATATATATGAAAAATTCTTAATTTAAATTGTAAGCTTGAACATGATATATTAAAAATGTACGCTTTACACATTTTGTGTGTGGATACTGTTAGTTCAATGAAAATTAAAAAATTAAAAAAAAAAATCCTTTTAATTTTTGGATGAACTTGATTTAAGACTTAAGAGCGAAGCATTTAGCATTGACAAGTGTGGAGGCTCTTTGTATGTCAGTATCACCGACACACCGGATTGGCTAATATTTAAAGGCCCATCTGAAGATCAATTGAAATGAATTAGAATTGAGCCTCTCTCATCAGTCCTCACTTATAACCAAATCCACCAATTCATTCAAATCAATATAAAGATGGGAAGATCTGATTTACCTCAGGAAATGGTGGAGGACATCCTTTCAAGGCTTCCGGCGAAATCTTTAAAGCGATTCAGTTGCGTAAACAAGTCATGGTCTACCCTTTTCCAAGACCCATGTTTTATTGCCAAACACCAGCATTTGTCTCAAAAGAATTGGAGTATTTTCGCGTACGGCGTAGACTGTGAGGCCGATAAGCCTGTGGTGTTCTTGCATCCTAATCTTGATGATGATGCAGCTGATGATGATTTTGATTCTAGAGGAATCATTCTGGAATCGCCGTTTTTAGAAGAGCCAAAGCAAAGCGAGGAAATAGTGGGATCTTGTATCAACGGCATAATTTGTCTGAAATATTGTGTTGAACATAATAATATCCATGACTTCGCCTTATGGAATCCGGCATTCAGAGAATTGAAGGTGCTTCCATCACTTCCTATCCACTTTCCATCTAATGTTGACTACGAAGACGTTGGTTCTGCATTTGGTTATGATTCCAACTCTAACGACTTCAAGGTAATTACAATTCTCTCCTATTGGAACGATCCTGGCTACACAGTCCCATGGGACCCTAGCGTGATTATGCATACACATGTCGAGGTTTACACCCTAAGTATTAATTCTTGGAGGCAAGTCGACTGTGACACCGTTTCTCATATCAATTTTCCTGCTCCATTTGGTGAAATATACTTGAATGGAGTTTATCATTGGTGTGGTACTGCCCCTGGTATTGCCAAGGATTACGACGTCATTGTATCCTTTGACATGAGAAATGAGGTGTTTGGAATTTTAAGCACGCCGAATTTGAGCGATATTTTGGATCCTGCATATGTTTGGGAGGCTTTAGCTGTCCTAGGCAATTGTGTTGCTTTGGTTGTTTTCGATTCTCGACCGACAGATAAAATCTTTCATATTTGGGTGATGCGTGAATATGGCATTAAGGAGTCTTGGACCAAACAATATGTTATTGGACCCTTTTCAGGAATTACGAATATAGTCGGTTTCGAGCTCCAGATTCTTCTTTTAGGTGACAAGATTCTTATGGTGGAGGACAATGGACAAGTAGTCGTGTATAACTTGAGTGCTCAAAAAATTAAGAATCTTCGAGTTGGAGGGCTTCCAAGCTTGTTTAGAGCTTCACAGATTATGGTTTATGAGGAGAGTCTAGTTTCAATTATGGGTTGAAATGTCGATTATATCGAATTTGTCATGTCCTAGATCCCTAATTATTTGTATAACATAGGTAAAGACACATGCATCTTTCAATAAGTAATACACCTTGTCAGTGTTCCATAGAAAGATGACGTCTTGTAAAGATTATTTTTAAAAATCTTTAAAATTTCAATTCTTTCTTCCATGTTCAGTCTCTAGAATATGTCGATGGAAAGCTAAATTATGTGGATGACTTTATTTGTTGTCTGTAATTCATTTTGTGAAAATCCATTCTAGTTGAGACAAATCGTCCTGGATAAAGATTAGGGTATGGCATGTGGATTTACACCTAGGCAGCATGGACACGGCATGCTTTATCAGTAGCTGTTTCCCCCTTTGCCCTTTTAACTTCTCCAAGTGCTTCTTTTCAGTATACTTTGTCCATGGAGTACGATTTAATTCCACTCATTAGACCACATATATATATATATATATATATATATATATATATATATATATATATATATTTAGAGGAATCGATAGTAAACTTTATTGATAAAATAACATGGTATACAATTGAGAAGAGAAAAGGGGTATTCTTCAAACCAAGAATAGGTTTCCCCTTTGTCTTTGGCAACACTAGCAAGAACTAGAGCAAGAACTAGAGCAGCTTTATTACATTTTAAAGGCACACTAACAAAAGAAAAAGAACGAAAACTTTCACAAATTAAATTAAAGTCTTCAAGTATCACGCAACCTCAAGAAGGTAGACTCTATCAGAATTGAGAAGATCCATAAGCAATAATGTCAAGGAAATAATTGCTTTGACAGAAAAGTAAAGCCTTCCTCGTAACAACAGCAGCAGTCCACAGAGAATTTGAAGCTTTGCCTATTCGGTCACAAGTCGCAGCCATAACTTCTCCTTTGTGGTTTCGGATTAACAAGCCTATACCAACTGCATGAGTAGATTTGGTTTAAGAGATAGCCACATTGAGTACTGAGTTTGAAAGTAGAATCCGATGGAGGTGGGCACCATTTGACCGGCATTGAAGTCGAAGCAAAGACATTTTTCTTATTGGCTTCCATAAATTCCAGAGTGTAGAAGGAAGCTCGTGACCTTAAGTTGCCAGCTCTTGGGATTTTGTTTTCAAAAATCAGCTTATATATTCCTGAATTCCCAAATCATCCATGCCATAACACAGAGTATGTCAAAATCTGGATACGTATACTATAGACACATGTACATATTATTTGTGGCTTGGCTTTGATATGCTTCTAAAACAATTTTAAAAAAACTGCTTAAAAACAAATAAATATTTGTTATAAAACAAATTTTATAAGCTTTGAAATATATACATAAGCTTATACATATTGGATTGGTTCTTGATCTTACCTACCCCTTTTACATTTCTCAATTATATCTTCCTTTCAATTTTAATTAAATTTATCATGTTACCTACCTAATGGATACCGATGTTGATTTGAAATATAGGAATTGTAAATATTTTAAAGAAAACGAATGTATATATTTGCAGGCTGATATGAACTTCTACTTTTTCTTTTTTCATGCCATTGCTGGGTCTCATTTATGGATTGGATGATTGTCTACCTAAATCCAGCTCATGTAAGAAAGATATCATTCCCACTTCAACAAAAAAAAAAAAAAAAAAAGAGAAAAATATCTTTCCCCTTCCATATCTATCCATTATCTACTATTTTATCTATTCTCTGTTTGTTTGTAAAAAATACAAATTAAAAAGCTACAAGCATAAGAGAGAATTAGGTAGATATAGAGATAGATATGCGGAAGAGTGGGACTGGGAGCCTTCACAGAAATACTAGTACTGGTAATAGTATTTATTCGACTTCACCCTTGAGAGTGAGCACACCCCAACGCGGCTTGGGTTTGTGTTTACAAATTGCCCCAGGGCCAGCACTCCTCTCCTATTGTCTTCCCTAAGAAACTTAGCAAGGCCAAGGCTTTATTTTATTTTATTTTTTATTTTTAAATTTACTGTCCTACGCACCGTAAAATAAAATTTGACAACTCAAATATGGATGGTGAGTTAAAGGAAGACTGAATTGAGGAGGTTTGAATTTTAGAAAATTGAAATGACATAATGCAAATTTAGAAAACTGAAATGAAAAATGGTGAAATTTAGAGAGTAAGTTTTGCATTTTAGCATTCTTTTAACTATACTACTGATAGGCCCATTCGTTACATGGTTTTAAAAATAAATGTGTAACATATTCTTGATCTATCATTAGAAATATTTACAATAATTTATAAATTTACAATAAAATACTCACTCTGTCCCAATTTGTTTGTCCTATTTGAAAAGTCAAACTTTTTAAGAGAACATTATTTATTATCTTGTTTGTCTTATAAAAATGTATAAATTTACAAAACTATCCTTAAATAAATTTATCAGCTTTTTTTAAAAGAGTTATTCTTAATGAGGCAACTGAAAAGGTGCTCAAATTACATTAATTTATTTAAATATTTGTTAGTTTTCTCTTCAAATAGTTTTGAAAATAAAGTAGGGGTATAATAGGAACATTAGTAAACTAATAACTTTTATTTTTAGAAATAGGATAATATTTTGGGACATCTCAAAATAGAATAGAAGACAAACAAACTGGGACGGAGGGAGTATATAAATAATATTTATATATTATTGTGGGGGGTAAAAACTCCTGAACAGACATTTGGGCTTTGGGTCTGGTTGGCTGGTACCAGTTTGTTGTTGATCAGGGCCTTCAGGCCCACAAGTCAATCTGCACTATAAAGATCCGAGGAGCTGTCTGAGGAGGAATGTCTCCTCGGACAGGCCCAGGGATGGCCCTGGGACTTGCTAAACGGGTTAAAGACAAGCTTCTGGAAAAACTGATGGGTAGGAGGGTGATCCAAGCACCCTCTAGAAGCAAGGATGTGAGAGAAATATCTACGGAAAAGGCTGCTACCACCACATTAAAGACCCTGCATCTACCTCCCTAACTGCATTAATGGGGAAGTGACCTCTGAACAGTAGGGGGCAGCCCCCCTGTTATCTGTTTGAAGACTTCAAGGTAGCGGTGGAAGTGACGGGAATCCAAGGAGAAGATTTATATGACACGTGGATGAACCAGTGAAGGGGAAGTATATAATGAAACAAGAGAGGAAAGAGGAGGGGATCGACATTTTTCTTACTGAGAAAACAAAAACAGGAACTAAGAATTGTAAACTTGGGCATAGAAAGAGAATATTTATACAACTCGTCCTCGGCTTATGTCCGAGGAGACCCCTTTGTCACATTTGTTTATCATTTGCGTAGATTGTGGCACTCTAGCTTGTTAATTAACTTCCAACATCCCAAACCTAGGTTTCAAACTCATATTCTACAAATTTCATTGTATAAGGCTCATTGGGCCTGAGCCCATCACTAGTTTTTTGGTCCGGGTACAATTGTGCACTTACAATTGGCGCCGTCTGTGGAAAATCTAGCATTGAAGGAATTGGAACATCATGGCAGGCTTGGGTTCGCATCATGTAGAATCTCAGGGATCACAGCCCGAAGATCTTTTTGAGCGCCTTGAGCGCTGGAAGGATCGAGAAGGAAGTGTTCATACCGTATATCATGGCGCGAGTCATACACGCGGCGGAGGCAGTGCCACCCATGAGGATGATGTCAAGGGCATGCAGAGGGAGATTGACCACCTCAAGAAGAAGCTGTGCCGTGTCAGACGAAGACAGGCTTCACCCCCATCCAATCCTTCTTCAGGGGAATCCCGGGGAAGCAGTTATAGCTCAAGGTCCGGGACTCTCCCCAGCAAAACCTTCTCTTGCGAAGAGGATGAACTACCTAGTCGTAGGCATCAGAAACTCCCCTCCAGGGGCTTGGGGAACGACGCTATGAGCCGAGCATTACACCAACTCTCCAAATCACCCTTCTCACGCAGGATTGAGAATGGAAGGCTCCCTAGGCGGTTCACCCAACCCACCTTCACCATTTATAACGGCCGGACGGACCCAGTGGAACATGTGAGCCACTTTAATCAGAGAATGGCGATGCATTCTCACAACGAAACCTTGATGTGCAAAGTCTTTCCTTCTAGCTTGGGACCTGTTGCTATGAGATGGTTCAATGGTCTAAAGTCGGGGTCTGTCGGTTCATTCAGGGAACTTACTAGGGCATTCGCATCTCGATTCATTACATGCAGTAGAGTTCCTCGACCGTTGGACTTGCTATTGTTTATGGCCATGAGGGAGGGTGAGATGTTGAAAGCCTACTTTGACAGGTATTGGGAGATGTTCAACGAAATAGATGGAGATTTTGACGAGGTGGCAATCAATACCTTTAAAGTAAGCCTTCCCACTAACCACGACTTGAGGAAATCCTTGACCAAAAAGCCAGTACGGAGTGTATGTCACCTTATGGACCGTATTAACGAGTACAAAAGGGTTGAGGAAGATCAACAGCAGGGTAAGGGTAAGGCGAAGGTTATCCCGCAAGAGAGAAGGGATTACAGGTCGGACAGGTATCACAATAATAAGTCGAGGAGAGATTACTCTAAGCAATCTGGCTCAGCCACTCCTCAAGTAGTTAACACTGTATTCCGAGAACCAGTGCACCAACTACTGGAGAAAGTTCGTAAGGAACCCTACTTCAGATGGCCTAGTAAGATGGCGGGGGACCCTACGAAGCAGAATCAAAATCTTTTTTGCTAGTACCATCAAGATGTGGGTCACACTACCGAGAAGTGTCAGACCCTCTGGAACCATTTGGAACAGCTTGTTAGCGAAGGGAAATTGAAGCAGCACCTGTACCAACCTAACGGACAAGGCAGTCAGTCAGGTTCAAATAATCAGAAGAATAATTCATCTCGGCCACCCTTGGGAACGATTAACGTTATCTTCGCTGCACCTGGCAGGACGGTTCTTGTCCTACCAGGATGATGGTGGTTGCACACTCCCAGGCCAAGGAGTCAGGCTTGAAGCCGAAGAGGATTAAAGGGAATGTGCCTGTCTTGAGATTCTTAGAGGAGGATAAGGTTGGGACCATCCAACCCCATGATGACGCCCTGGTGGTCACTTTGAGGATAGGAAATTACGACGTCAAAAAGGTGATGATCGATCAAGGCAGCGGTGCAGATATTATGTATCCCGACTTATTCAAGGGGCTAAGGTTAAACCTGGAGGATCTCACTCCCTATGACTCCCCACTAATAAGCTTTGAAGGAAAGACTGTCATACCAAAGGGGCAGATTCGATTGCCCGTACAGTCTGGATCAGAAACAGTCGAGGTGGATTTTATTGGGGTTGACGCGTATTCCCCATACACGGCCATTCTTGCCAGGCCTTGGTTGCACGCTTTGGGTGCTGTCTCCTCGACTTTGCATGTTAAAGTAAAATTCCTCTCGAGGGAATTCACCGAAGAAATTCGTGGTAACCAATCAGCGGCAAGGCAATGCATATCGACTGCAGTATTGTATCAAGCCAAATCAGAGTCCTCAGCCTCAGTTATGAAAGACTTATAGCAATTAACGACTTTGGATGCGCCCGATGCGGTGACAGTAGAGGAAGCCATATGTGAAGATTTGGAGAAGTTTCTGATAGCCGATAATCCCAAAAGGTTCTTTTAAGTTGGTGTACATTTACCACACCAAGAGAAGATGGAATTGCTAGAGTTTTTTAAGGACAACATCAATGTCTTTGCCTGGGATCCCTAGGAGGCTCCGGGGGTTGACTTGAGCTTCATATGTCATCATTTAAACGTCAACCCTGCCATCGTTCCTAGGAGGCAGCCACATCGGCGTTCCTCTAAAGAGCATTCTGAGGCTGTTAAAGAAGAAGTTCTCAAGCTCAAGAAGGCTGGGGCTATTAAAGAAGTTTTCTACCTGGAATGGCTGGCGCATACAGTTGTGGTAAAAAAGAAGAACGAAAAATGGAGAGTATGTGTGGACTTCATAGATTTAAACAAAGCCTGTCCAAAGGACTCGTTCTTGATGCCACGCATCGATCAGCTTATGGATGCCATGGTCGGACATCCTCGGATGAGCTTTTTAGATGCCTTCCAAGGCTATCACCAAATTCCGTTGGCAGCAGATGATTAGGAGAAGACTGCCTTCATTACTCCAACAGGGAACTATCACTATAAAGTGATGCCGTTCGGATTGAAGAATGCAGGGGCTACTTACCAAATGATGATGACCAGAATGTTTGAGTCGCAACTTGGAAAGACCATTGAGGTATATGTGGATGATATGGTAGTGAAGAGTAAGACAATACCCACGCACATGAAGGATCTGGACGACACCTTTCAAATACTTAGAAAGTACAAGCTGCGCCTTAACGACTCAAAGTGTTCTTTTGGGGTGGGTTCCAGAAGGTTCCTAGGCTACATGGTGACTCATAGAGGGATAGAGGTGAATCTGGCGCAGGTCAGGGCAATCCAAGGCTTACAGCCACCTCGGAATCCAAAGGAAGTTCAGAAGTTGATCGGAATGATCGCTGCTCTCAGCAGATTTATCTCTCGGTCAGCTGCCGGTGCAGGCCTTTTTTTCCAACAGTTAAATAAATGAAAAGGATTCTAATGGTCCAAGGAGTGCGCTTTAGCCTTCCAGCGACTTAAGGAATATCTTTCCCGGCCATCTCGACCGGAGGTTGATGAAGTCCTGTTTGCGTACCTAGCTGTGGCTGTCCATGCAGTCAGCCTGGTCCTTATAAAGGACGACAACGGGGTACAAAGACCGGTTTATTACGTTAACAAATCCTTGAATGAGGCTGAGGTGCGTTACTTGCCCTTGGAGAAGGCACTTCTGGCCGTAGTCCATGCCACGCGAAAGCTTCCTCACTACTTCCAGTCCCACACTGTCGTGGTTTTGACCCAACTACCTCTCAAGTCGGTGTTACGAAGTGCTTACTACTCCGGAAGGGTAGCTAAGTGGGGAACTATTTTGGGAGCTTTTGATATCAAATACGTGCCACGCATCTTGGTGAAGGGCCAGGTTCTCGCAGATTTGGTGGTGGAGTTTACTGAACCATTGTTGGAAGAAACTGCCAAGGAATCACACATGGATGAAAAATCAGTTGGCATGATCATGGACAAAGGACCTCCGATTTGGAAAGTGTCCATTGATGGAGCAGCTAACCAGAGGGGGTCTGGTGTCGGACTTGTTTTGGTATCCCCTGAGGGAATTGTCTTTGAAAAATCATTGAGATTAGCGTTCTCGGTAACTAATAACGAGGCTGAGTACGAAGCGGTCTTGGTCGGTATAAACATGGTGCGCAGGATGGGGGGAAAGGAAGTTCATATATTCTCGGATTCTCAGTTAGTGGTCGGCCAGGTGACGGGGACCATGGAGGCTAGGGATCCATAAATGCAAGAGTATCTGACCCAGGTCAAATGTTTACAATCAGAATTTGATTCATTTATCCTTTCTCACGTTTCTAGAAGTGGAAACACACATGCAGACTCATTGGCCACCTTGGCGATGTCCTCGGCTCAGTGTCTACCTAGGATTATCCTCGTTGAAGACTTGCTAGAACCCACTCTGACCACTGTAAGGGCCGTCCATATCCATCTGATAAGGCCCAGACCTAGCTGGATTGACCCTGTGGTATCTTTTCTGAAAAACGACGTTCTTTTCGAGGACAAGTCTGAAGCAGATAAGATCCGTCGAAATGCGCCTCGTTTCTGGCTATCCAAGGATCAGAAATTGTATAAACGCTCCTTCTCCGAACCATACTTGTTATGTGTACACCCTGAGTCAACGGAAGCACTTTTGGAAGAATTGCATGAGGGAATCTGTGGAAGCCACACTGGGGGAAGGTCCTTAGCCCATAGGGCTCTGACTCAGGGATATTGGTGGCCCAATATGTAAAGGGAAGCTCAAGACTACGCGAGAAAATGTGACCAATGCCAAAGGTTTGCTCCCAACATTCATCAGCCTGGGGGAGTCCTTAATCCTTTGTTCAGTCCTTGGCCTTTCGCTCAATGGGGATTGGATATAGTAGGGCCTTTTCCGAGGGCTGTGGGAAACAAAAGATGGTTACTCATGGGAACCGACTACTTCACCAAGTGGGTTGAAGCTGAGCCCTTAGCAAATATTAGGGATATCGACTCCAAGAAGTTTATCTAGAAGAATATTATCACTAGATTTGGGGTACCACACACACTTATCTCAGATAATGGTGTTCAATTCGATAGTAGAGCTTTCAGGAAGTATTGTAGTGACATGGGCATCACAAACAGATACTCCACCCCAGCTTATCCTCAGGGAAATGGGCAGGCCGAGGCCGTTAATAAGGTCATAGTCAGTGGACTCAAGAAAAGGCTGGATGATGCAAAGGGCAGATGGGTAGAGGAGCTACCTTATGTTTTATGGACGTATCGGATTACGCCGCGCAGATCCATTGGAGAAACACCATTCTCTATGACTTATGGGGCTGAGGCGGTGATACCTTTAGAATCTGGTTTTCCCACACTAAGGACAAGTTCTTTTAGTCCAGAAAATTATGATGGTCTCCTGCAGAAAAGCCTGGATTTGGTTGAGGAGCGGCGAGAGGCCGCTATAGTCTAAATGGCTTATTATCAGCAAAAGTTTAAACGAGGGTATGATGCCCATGTGAAGCTGAGGCCACTAGCGCCTAGGGATCTGGTGTTGAGAAAAGTTGTGGGTACTGCCAAAAACCCAGCTTGGGAAAAGCTAGGACTAAATTGGGAAGGACCTTATTGGATCATCTCTGTAGCAGGCATAGGATCATATCGGCTAGTTGATCTAGATGAAAAAATTGTACAACGCCCCTGGAATGTAAACAACCTTCGAAGGTATTATTATTAATAAAAAGTGCTTTTATCGTTCGTAGTTCAAAATATGAATATGTATTTGGGTTTATCTCTTACTATTTTTAAGAATCAAACAGAAACTTGGTCATGTATGGTCCTCGGACAACATACCTTGTGGAAATTGATATCTTATTAAGTATCAAACAGAAACTTGGTGATGCAGTGTCCTCGGACAACATACCTTGTGGAAATTGATGTCTTATCATTTGTTAAACAGAACCTTAGTTATGCTGAGTCCACAAACCTTCTACTTTAGGGAAATTAACATCTTAAGTTACAATTCTTAAGAATCAAACAGAAACTTGGTCATGTATGGTCCTCGGACAACATACCTTGTGAAAATTGATATCTTATTAAGTATTAAACAGAAACTTGGTAATGCAGTGTCCTCGGACAACATACCTTGATGAAATTGATGTCTTATCATTTGTTAAACAGAACCTTAGTTATGTCGGGTCCACAGACCTTCTACTTCGGGGAAATTAATATCTTAAGTTACAATTTTTAAGTATCAAACAGAAACTTGGTGATGCAGTGTCCTCGGACAACATACCTTGTGGAAATTGATGTCTTATCATTTGTTAAACAGAACCTTAGTTATGACGGGTTTACAGACCTCATACTTTGGTGAAATTAACGTTTCAAGTTACAGATTCTAAGTATTAAATAGGAATTTGGATATGTATGGTTCTTGACCCATATACCTTGTACAAATTGATATCGTGCTTACCATTAAGACAAATTTTGTTTATGTCAGGTCCTTGAACACTTCACTTTCGAAATACTAGCAAAAATCCATGTCATATTAGTGTTGAGATGTTGATGAAGCATTTTGATCACTTTATGCCTCAAATTGAATTCTAAGTTAGGTTTTTAGTCGTGCATCATTGTGTCACACATGTTATACTCTTGAGGCATAATTTGTAAAGTATAAGCTAAGCATGTGTACTATTGTTTAAAGTTATGATAGTTCAAATATTGAAAGCGGAGTTAGTTGTTCCACTCCTTTTTTTTTTTTTGCTCATGAGAAATCTTATAGTAAAAAAGTACAAGTCAAATGAAGATTAAACAAGACAGTCTTTCATTAATTGCTTCTAATAAATATTACAAAGGAAGTCTTTGTTACATAACAAAAAAGGGAAAAGTCCTGGGCTCGGCCCTAAGATTTTGAAGGAGGGTCCTGCTCGGGAGCGCTGGCCGCTTCAGTACTTTTTAGCTCCACTTCAAAGGACGATTGTGCTTGTTTTTCTTTATTTGTTGCTACAGGTGGAGGGACGATAGGCTCGGCGCTGTGGCTTGTAGCTTTCTCAGCACCTTCACCCTGTTCTTTCTCTTTATTGGAGCTCGTAGGTTCTGTAGGAGCAGGAATGGGCTCTGGGATCGCAGGAGGGGGCATGGAAGGAGCTGTCTCAGGGGCAGGGGTGACAGGAGGAAGCTCTTCTATCTCCTGTATGACTAGGGGAAGCCAAATGTTCTCGGGTTTCCTCAGCTCAGAAGTTGAAGGAACCCCTGCTACATTTAAGGCTTCCCCCCAAACTTACTGGCAGTATTCTCGGCACAGCGCGGCGAACTCCTCTGTCAGTTGGTCTTCTGTCGCCGCTACCCCTTCCTTGTAAGCAGCCTTCTTCGTGGCCTCCAGCGAGTCCTTCAAGGTGCGGGCCTCGTCCTTCATCTTGGCAAGCTCCTTCTTCAAGTCAGAGTGTTCCTGCTGAGCTTTGGATAACTCTTCATCCTTCTGACGAAGAAGCTTGCGTTGCCCCTCCACCTGGGTCTTCATCGTCTTCAAGCTGGCCTCGGCGCCGTCCCTTTCCCTTTTTAGCTCCGCTAGCTGTGTGGTGAGCTTCTCATTTTGCGCAAGGGCCTGACCTAGGGACTTCTTGGTCTTTAGCCGAAGCTCCAGTTCAAGCCCAGCCTTCTTCCGAGAATCCTCCACCCACTTCTCGGCGGCAAAGATTTCCTGGACGGCTTGTGACAAGATATCAAAATGTCAAAATGTTAAACGCGTAAAAATGTCTCCTACAGTGAGGTGTGATAAAAAAAAAAAAGGTGAAGATAAGATTTAAAAACTTACCAAGGCCAAGTCCCTTTTTAGCGAAAGGAACAGGTGGGACTGATTCATCTTGTCCAGAGCCTCCATGTCCTTGGGTAGCAGGAGAGGGCATTCCAAGGCATCGGCCAGGTGGAGAGCATGGCCTTGTTGGAACATCCTGATATTGGACTGACTAGAGATAGGTGCCCCGTCCAGTTTAAGCTCGGGAGACCAGTTAGCCGGTGCACGGCGCACTTCGGCAAGATCCCTGATCTCCCCGCTTTCCACTGACGAGGCACGTCCCTTGCCTTTGTCAGGTCTTTGTTGCTGGGGTTGTTGTTTGTTGTTGTTTCTGCTTCTTCTGCCTCTCCCCATCTGCCTCCTCGGCCTCACCCTTCCTTTTCTTCTTGGGCTCCGCAACGGGAGGCTTAGGATCGGATGGAGGAGGGGGTGGGGGCAAAGATGGGGGGACCTGTGACCCACCTGCTCCCTTCTTAGAGACTCTCGCGCCCCTTTTGTGCATCAGCTCCTTCAGGGCGTCCATCTTTTCTTCTTTGGAGCTGGAGTCAGGGCGGGCAACTACCAAACCTTGTATCCTCGAAGTCTTGGCAGGCTCATGCTCCTCGTCCGAGAGGATGACAAACGGGTTTCCTCGAGGCCTTTCGACGTCTTCGAGTTGAAACTGGTCTATCTCCTCGTCTAATGAGTGCGGTGAGGATGCTTACTCTTCTTGGACGGAGACGGAGGTTGTCTGAGAGTGCGCCGAGAGGGGAATTGTTGCAATTGGGCACGTGTACAGAATGATGGTGGGATCGTCGGGAAGATCGTGGTCAGAGAGGAAACTTGGTCGTGCGACGTTTATTCTTCTACGTCGCTTATCCCCCGCGATGATTGCGTTTTCTATTTCTTGAAAGTCCGATGATATAAGGTTGTATCCTAATATCAAATGTGCTGCTCTCACTTGTAAATCTTCACTCACGAAGACTTCTGAGCGCAGGACGCGATTTAAGTCGGCAACGTTGCAGAAGCTCAGGCGTGGGCGTACGTGCTGTTTATCTGTGAGAAGAGGCATCCGAGAAGACAAACATGGTCAGATTCTTAATAAACATCAAGACCAGAAGCAATAATGTGCAATAAGAGTTAAAGCATTAAAGGCGGCGGGATTGAATCACGGGTTAAGTAATTTAACTCCTAACGAGTCACACCTGGATCTCCCTATATGACCGGGCAGTGAGGACCGTCGTACCAATTCCCTGAGGTGATGAGGTAGTCGTCCTTCATGCCTTTGTTGGATTTAGGCAGACAAGAGATCAGCCTAACTATACTGGACCGCGACTTAATGTAATACCCTATATTTTTGAGTTTGTGTCATTCGTACATGAAGGCAACATCGTGCCATGTGAGGTTTAAGCCCATATGCTTATTTAAAGCGTCGACACTACCTAAGACCCTAAACACGTTTGGTGTGCACTGGTCTGGGTATAACCTATGGTTGCGAAGGTATTCTCTAGTCACATTTCTCATAGGGAGAGTCATTCTACCTTCTATGAAGGCGATCATGAGAATGATGACTTCTCCCGTTTTTCTAGCGCCGCCTATGGCTTCTACTGGGCAATACTTTAGACCTACGTCGTTGGGAATATGGTACTTGGCCCTAAACCCTTCCATACCGGCATCGGTATCAACCAGGCACTTAAATCTACCCATCTAGGAGAATCGAAAAGGCAAGTTTAAAGAAGAAAGAAGTTTAGAGGGGAGCCGAGGATAGAATCTGAGAAGGAAGGAGTAAAGAAAAGCAAAAACTTACTGGAGTTGGTTATGCGGTTCTTCACGAATTTTTGGAGAGAAAAGGTGATGGTTGATACTTTGATACGATTGATTTCTGCAGAAATGAATGAAGGCGCGGGTTTCCAAGCGTTTTGACGTGCGGGAGGCGGCCTTGAAATTAGATTTGTCCCGCTCAAATTTTCAGGGGGCAACTTGGACCGTTGGATGTTCATCTTACTGTTGAACGTGGGGAACTGGATGTAACTTGCGGTCATAAATGCGCGCATTTCGGATTTCGAAGCGTCAGAAGCGTTTTTCAGGGAACGAAAAGATCCATACACGCGCGGTGGTTTTTAAAGTGTGTGGGAGGTAACCTGGTTGGATCAAAACTCTATTTCTCTCCTCGGATGGGTGGGAAAAATAAAGTTTTGAGGGGCTATTGTGGTGGGTAAAAACTCCTGAACAGACATTTGGGCTTTGGGCCTAGTTGGCTGGTACTAGTTTGTTGTTGATCAGAGCCTTCAGGCCTACAAATCAATCTGCACTGTAAAGGTCCGAGGAGCTGTCCGAGGAGGAATGTCTCATCGGACAGGCCCAGCGATGGCCCTAGGACTTGCTAAATGGGCTAAAGGCAAGCTTCTGAAAAAACTAATGGGTAGGAGGATGATCCAAGCACCCTCTAGAGGCAAGGATGTGAGAGCAATATCTAAGGAAAAGGCTGCTACCACCACATTAAATACCCTACATCTACCTCCCTGACCGCATTAATGGGGAAGTGACCTCTGAACAGTAGGGGCAGCCCCCCTGCTATCTGTTTGAAGACTTCAAGGTAGCGGTGGAAGTGACAGGAATCCAGGGAGAAGATTTATATGACACGTGGATGAACCAGTGAAGGGGAAGTATATAATGAAACGAGAGAGGAAAGAGGAGGGGATCGGCATTTTTCTTATTGAGAAAACAAAAATAGGAACTAAGAATTGTAAACTTGGGTATAGAAAGAGAATATTTATACAACTCGTCATCGGCTTACGTCCGAGGAGACCCCTTTGTCACATTTGTTTATCATTTGCGTAGATTGTGGCACTCTAGCCTGTTAATTAACTTCCAACATCCCAAACCTAGGTTTCAAACCCATACTCTACAAATTTCATTGTATAAGGCTCATTGGGCATAAACCCATCACTTGTTTTTGGGTCCAGGTACAATTGTGCACTTACAATTATTGTTTAAAATTATTATTTTCGTGCGTGTTCTAATAAGCATTACTGTTTACTCAAAAAAATAATAGGGATGTTTATCCTACATTGGTTGTATATGTCTAGTGTCCGCTATTTATAACCCCAGTTCACAACAGTAAAGGTTAAGCCCTTTTGTTGTTGTACTCTAGTTATGTAATGTATAATAAACCCGATTTAAAACACTATTATTATTTTTGTTTGGAATTGTGTATGTCTAGTATTCGCTGTTTATAACCCCAATATGTAACTACAAAGAATAGGCCCCTTTGTTGTTATACTCTAGTTATGTAATGTATTATAAATCCAGTTTAAAACACTATTATAATTTTTGTGTGTGTTATAATAAGTATTACTTTTTACTCAAAAAAAATTATTATTGTTTAAAATTATTAACCAATCCCGATTTGAATTATGAAAAGATTATCCCTATTTGAATATTTTCCCTATTAATCATTTCTATTCTCATAAAAATAATCCCAGCGCTTTTATTTATTTATTACTTTTATTTTTTGTGCAACACTTGTATACCAAACTATATACTTCCAAATTTAGTTTTCAAATGGATAGACAAAGGTATTAGTTTACGGATTATAAATGTGGAAATAAATATGCACAACACATGCACAAGAAGAAAAAAAAAAAAAAAAATCTTCGTACTAATTATTACAAAAAATTAATGACACAGTGAAATTGATATCTAACTTGAAACTAAAGTATGTGTTTACGTGTGTGTCTTATGCGTGTGCATTAGAAGTAAAGGTAATTTACACAACTTTTATGGTAAGACAATAAGCAACATGACTTTATGGTAATTTAGAGTGATCATTTTTTGAACCATCCTCCTCTTCTCGGAAAATTATTGTGTACTTCCGGAGTACCATAAATGCGTACTCTCTTCTCTTACATGAATGGTGGGTCCCACTAATTAAATTCGTGGTATGACCCATCATTCATGTGAAAGGGGGGGACTACGCATTTATAGTACTCCGGGAGTACCTAATAATTAGGAATGTTCACCAAACTGCAAAAACCACATCAAAACCGCCAGCAAAATGGCATAACCGCACTGCACCACAAGTACTAGTGCACCGCACCGCACCGCATAGTGTAGTGCGGTTTTATAATAAAAAAATCGCATAAACCGCACCTCACCCTCTCTATATATTAGTATATTTATTTATTTTTAATATTAAATATATTATTATTAGTTTAATAACCCTGGTTTTCAAAAAAAAAAAAAAGTTTGATAGCCCTAGCAAGTGTTGACTAGAAAAGTCAACCCAAAATAAAGAAAAACTAACTCAATAATTTAAAACTTGGCCCAAAAAAAGGAAAAAATTAGTTTTGGGTTGGGTAGGAAAAGTCCTAAATTTGAAAAAATACCGATTTCAAATTGCATCTTATATATAGCACCACACATGTGACCGCAAAAATAAAGTCCGGTGTGGATATGGTTTTAACTAAACTTTAAACTGCACCACACCGTACCCCACCGCACATGTGACCGCAAAAATAAAGTGCGGTGCAGTTATGGTTTTAGCTAAATCGCACCGCAAAGTGCGGTGCTAAAAATGGCCCGAAACCGCACCGCACCGCGAACACCCTGCTAATAATTTTCCCCTCTTCCCAGTCTTCCTAAGCTTAGATCAATGAGGTATAATAAGAAACTTGGCAGATCCTGTAATAAATACATATAATAAAAAAAATACCGGAAATACTACTACATGCCATACAAAACATAATACATACCATATACAAATTTTATTCCGAAGACACAAAATTGTACTGATAAATTGATTCCTTCAAAACTATTTTTGTGCTTAAAATTGTACAAATATATATTTTTTTAAGGAAAATTTGTACAAATATTAAACTGAATAACCATGCTAGATGTGTCATCTAATAATAATCTCCATTAAATATTTATCCAATGTACACCAATCAAAATTTGATACTAACCTCAAAATAATGACAATCATTCTCAAGTTCATAAAAACAAAACAATCAATCTTTTGCCACATAATACTCGGTCAACCTGAAATTCTTAATACATAAAAGAAATATGTGAGAAAAAAAAACATTAAAATATATCCAAAAAAATATTTGAGCTAAGAGCAAGTAATATATAAAAGAATAAGGTTAAAGATAAATCAAGAATTAGAGAGAGGAGTAGTAGAAGACCATGGAGATAAAAAAAAAAAAAATGCTTAGGAATTATAATTTCCTCATTGCAATTTCTAAGCATCATTGAGATAATGCAAATCTTATAAATATAGAGAGATGAGTTTGCATATTTTATTGAGGATTGGGAATAGTTGTAGAGGAGTTTCATACGTTTTGGTAACAGTCCTATCAAAATATGAAAGGTTGGGATAAATCTATAAATATAATTTTTTTTAAAGAGTTAATTAAGTCTAAGAAAATTAACAGCAAATCCCCATCATAATGGGAAAGAAAAAAAAAAGCAATTGTCAATCGACATGGTAATTAAGAAGGAGAGAGAGACGCAGAGAGATTTGCTCAATTTCTAACATTTTTTTTTGGATATAAGATAAAATTTTTACTCTAGCCTAATATAAGTGTATATGTGTGTGAAGCTCCCTCTTAGAGACTTGAACCCCGACGCTTGCCCACCACACCCCACAAGCACTTATATTTGTGGAGTGACTATCACACTAAAGGTGTGCGGTGGTAAAAAATGACAATTTCTAACGTTCATGGAGATTAGTTGACTAATAGGAAGACGAAGTAATTATGAGGTGAGAAAGTATAGGTGTTAAGATTTAAATAAGGGCCTAAATTTAATAAGGATAGAGTGTAAAACTTTTGTTTTACACTATTCAATAAGAGATTATCACGTCAGTTTTTTAAGAAAAAATTTTAGGTACTCTTAGAGTGCGAAGTAATTGTACTTCCTCCTCTCACATTCATGGTAGACCCCCCCATGAATTTAATGAGTTGATCCCACCATGAATGTGAGAGGAAAGAGCACAATTCTCTGTGCTCCGTGAGTACCTAAGAATTACTCAGCTTTTTATATAAAACTTAATACATTCTACCACACATAATAACATCTCAATAAACTCACAATTAAGTTGGGTTTTCAAATGGGTATTAGAATTGATTGAGTGTGATTATGTCTGTTCTTTAATATGTGATATGATAATGTGGTATGTTGGGATTGAAGGGGTAAAACTTGGATTTTACACCACATCCTTATTGAATTTAATTTCTTACTATATATATATATATATATATATATGTAGGTATGTATGTATGTACACACACACACACACACACACACACATATGTTCAAACACTTTGTCAAGAGTTTTGTAACACAACTTGTTGGACTTCTTGATATTTTTAAGGCATTCATGATTCAAATTTCCACTACTCAATTATCAATTTATTAAAAAAAAAAAACTAAGTGCCCATTTGGGATGCACTTAGCCAACTTATTTATTATTTTTTCTACTATTTGCATGTCTCACTTATGTCACCTACTTATTTTATTTAGCCTTTACATTTTATTTACAATATTTTTAACAAAAAACTAAATAAACTATTTTCAATCGGACACTAAATAACACTTTAATATGTGGCTTACCAAAAAAGCTACTATCTTGGAAGCTATTGAGTAATTAACTTCAACAACCCGAGCCCCCACCGTCCTTGAAAAAAAAGGGAAGAGTTCTTATATTACATTTTATTTATAATACTTTTAACCAAAATTTATTTAAACTATTTTCAAACGGACACTAAATAACACTTTAATATGTGGCTTACCAAAAAAACTACTCTCTTGGAAGCTATTGAGTAATTAACTTCAACAACCCGAGGCCTCACCGTCTTTGAAAAAAAAGGGAAGAGTTCTTATTTATTGGTTACCACCTCCCTTTCTACCCCGTAAATATACTTTTTAGTTTTTACCGGTAAGTTATACTTTTTCCGATACAAGAGCCAACAAATAATAAGAACAATTAAATACATATTTTCCCATAAAAAATAAGTTGTCTATTTTTACTCCCCTCCCCCCCTCTTGTAAGTTGTACTTTTTCCGATACAAGAGCCAACAAATAATAAGAACAATTAAATACTTATTTTCCCATAAAAAATAAGTTGTCTATTTTATTGCAACGAAAATCTAGTATTGTATAAACCTATTGCTTTTTTTATTAAAAAAATAACCTATTGCAACGAGATTTTCAAAGTAAATCGTTGCAATATATGGAATTTTTGCAACGAAAATTTAATGTTGTGTAAACCTATTGCCTCGGAGTTTATTACAACGGCTTGCATCGACTTTTTTGTCGTTACAATAACACCTATTATTGCAACGACATTAGTTGCTATTGCAACGACTTTTTCTGTTGTATTAAGTCTTTTTTTTTTTTTTGTAGTGAAATAATACCCATGCCCACTAGTAAGAGATACTAGTTGAGTTATAATGTTTTTAACCTACTTCTAATAATAATAATAGTATGTAGTATCAACAAAATGTAATAACGAGTTACATTTCAATAAGAAACAAACATTAAAAAGTAGAGAAAGTATCTAGTCTACCTTATCAAGAAGTTAAAGCAATAGTTACCAAAAAGAGCTAGCAAAGAAAATCTGCTGAGATTTTGTTTAATTTGTGCATGACGCAGACATAAATAATTGTGACACCTTATTAAGATGTGAGCCACTAGTTGAAATCTTTCCTTCCTCTTCTCATTCGGAGTAAAATATATATTAATTATTTCCCTCTAATTTTAGAAATAGGGTTTTCAATGGCACTTTACTTTTTTCATGAAACGTAACTTAATCAAACTTCTTGCGCAACGCTTTAGGATCATTGCTAATATTCCTCAAATCAGGTTTCTTTTTCTTCATTCTTGAAATATTTAGAATCAAATATGCCCATCTTATCAATTTTTTTTTCTAATTTATAATGTGAATTCATGGATTAAACAGCTACCATAAACAATGTATTGAAAGATAATGTGTTGATGGTTACAGCATTGTGCAACTGTTGAAAAGAACACACACACACACACATATATATATGATGGGAAATTGGCTATTATAATTATCACAATAATAAAAGATTGGTTAATATGGACTCCATCAAATGGATTTGATGGGGTTTTGTTCATTTTCACCAACATTAACGAAACTTTGTAACAATTTAAGATATTCATTTTCTCAGCCAAAAAAAAAAAAAACAATATATTATAAAGTTTTTACTTCTTTCATCACATAATAAAATACAAATAAAAATAATGCAAATGCTTCATTTCATAAAAGTAGGTGTGTTATTTTTACTCAAATATACACATTTATCCACTATGCCTTCATTTGGCTAAGCGTACCCTTAAAGCTTGAACTACTATGTTTCTCACCATTAATTGTAGTTCACACCAACTTATTTGATGATGGTTGTAATTATTTCCCTGTTTACAACTATAAAGGTTAGATTATTTTATAGTTGTATACTGATTATGTAATATATTATAAACCCGGTTTAAAACACTAATATTACTATTTTCGTGTGTGTTCTATTAAGTATTACTGTTTACTTAAAAAAAGCTTCATTATTTTCAAAAACTTGATATGAAAATACATAATTTTTTTTTTATAAACATGAAAATACATTGTTGTAATACGGAAGGTTGTATTGCTGCCTATAAATAGACCTCGAAATGAAGAGATAGAGCATACTTTAGATATTTGCTTTAAGAAAAAATGAGGTTCTTTGTCTTGTTTCTCTTCTCTCTCTCTATTTCTCCCTACTTTTTTGCTTTTGATTACTTCCAACTCGTCCTACAGTGGCCACCAACCTATTGCTATGGCCTTTCACATTGCAGAAACTTGTCTCCTATGAACTTCACCATACATGGTCTGTGGCTAAATGACTCCACCAAAAACCAAAAGATAACTTGCCCTGCAGCCACTCTAGACATTAACTTGGTAAGTTTTTAGATGTAGTAATATAAACTCTTGCATATTTATGTGCTTGTATAAGTCACTACAAGAAAAAAAAAAAAACCATATTTTTGCAATAGTCATATTGTTGTAATAAACCTCTATTGCAATAAAAAAAATTTGTTGCCCACTGTTGCGATAAAATCTATGACAATAAACTATTGCAACAAAAATTTCGTTGCAATAGAGTTTTGTTTTAATAAATATGTTGCAATAAATTATTATTATTATTATTATTATTATTACTTTATTGCAACAGATAACTTGCCCAACAGACACTCTAGACATTAACTTGGTAGTTTTTAGATGTAGTAATATAAACTCTTGCATATTATGTGCTTGTATAAGTCACTACAAGAAAGAAAAAAAAAAACCCTATTGCAAGAAAATTTTTTGTTGCAATAGTCAAATTGTTATAATAAATCTCTATTGCAATGAAAAAAATTTGTTGCCCATTGTTGCGATAAACAGATAAAGTCTGTGACAATAGACTATTGCAACAAAAATTTCGTTGCAATAGAGTTTTGTTTTAATATAAATTTGTTGTAATAAAAAAGGCTAAAATGCAAAATTGATTATCTAACTTTCTTCAGATTTCATTTTAGTCTTCTAACTTTACTTTCGTTCATTTTAGTCCTCTAAGTTTCAGATTCATTTTAGTCTTCTAACTTTACTTTCGTTCATTTCAGTCCTCTAAGTTTCAGATTTATTCAATTAAGGCCTTTCCATTAACTTCCTAAAAAAAAAAGGTCTTTCCGTTAACTTTTGTTAAAATTTTTTGAAAAAAAAAATCTGGAAAATATTTTTCAATCATTAATTGAATTTTTTTAAATTAAAATTTTGAAGAAAAATTTATAAAATTGGAAAATTAACTACAACAAATAACAAAAGTTGATGGAAAAGCCTTAATTGAATAAACTTGAAAGTTAGAGGACTGAAATGAATAAAAGCAAAGTTAGATGACTAAAATAAAATTTGAAGAAATTTAGAGGGTCAGTTTTACATTTTACCGAATAAAATTATTATTAAAAATACTTTATTGCAACAAAAAATATTGTTGTTATAATTTGTTGCAACAAATCTTTTGTTGCAATAGGTTACCACAACAATAATTTTTGTTGTAATAAAGTATTTCTGGAACTTATTGCAACAAATCTCTTTGTTGCGATAGGTCACCGCAACAGTAATTTTTGTTGCAATAAAGTACCTATGAAAACTTATTACAACAAAACATTTTGTTGATATAAGTTATCGCAACAATAATTGTTGTTGCAATAAATTATATATATTTTTAATTTATATTTTTTTCCCACTAAATACATCATATTTAGCCTGTTAACAATATAAACATATCTTCACAAAATCAAAAAAAATCTACAAAAGACGCAAATGTATTATACTTTATCCATGCTCAATATATATATTCAACCACATTAATTCATTATCATGTTGGACTAAACTAATATCACCAAGCTCACGAAAATTGCGTTCCATGTTCTACCACTCTTCCAATAGCTTTGTTTTTTCCTATTTCAACTCAAATGCATATGTTCTGTAGTAGTTGATGGCTTTCTCAAAAACCCCTAATTCATAGAAAACAAAAGAAAAGTGTTAGAGCTTGTTTCATTGGTGATGAAATTTAAAAATAATAAGATTATCCGTAGTCTATTACTCTAGTTTGCAACCAAGTTAAGCTATAAACAAGAAACATGCCCAATTAGCAAACAACTTCAATTCTGATTCAGACCAATCCAAAAAAGAGAGCCATTTCACGCTTGTTAAACAAATATACGGGAAAAACAGTCAAACTTATATTTAGGTTGTTTACACAGATTCCCAACATGCAAAATCTTGCAGAGTAATTTTGTTTTACACTTTTAAGCAAGACTCCATATATTGAATTTTACCACAAAGCTACATATTTCACATAATTTCAAGACCCATCAGGATTTGAATTAGTAATTCTTTTAGCTACAATGTATACTATGAACGTTGATTGCTAATTAGAACATTCAATTAAGCATCTCTTATATAATATATATATATATATATATATATATACAATTCACCCAGAAATATCCTAAAAACATTCCCTCTTTCTTGTTACTGTTCATATGTACAGTTCACATTTCACAACCCCTAGATTGATGCAAATTGTCAGCCTCCTTTCGCCTCTTTAATACCAAATCAAACACTTATCCTTATTCCTTTAAAAATCTAAAACCCTATACATTTTCCCTAATCAAAACAAGCTTTAAAGCTCTGCTTTTTGTTGCCTACTAGGGAATCCCACAAATAGTCTTGCTTTCAAGAATTGCTCTCTTGGCCTATTAATCCGATCTTTTACTAACTACAAAAAAAATAATCCGCGACACCAAATCCCTTAAAGCACAAAATTTCCAAAATCTCTTGCACCATATACGCATAAATAGGTAGATTATCATAATTGCCCTGTCAATTTAGTTCTTACTATTATTTTTTAGATGAAAATTAATGACGCATATAATAGCTAAAATAAAAAATTAGTTTTCGTCCTTTTTTTTGAAGAATAAAAAATAAGTTTTTGTTGATGTGACAATACACTAAAATTTTATTTTGGCCGTTTACCCAAAGTAATTTTATGGATTTGGATGGAAAGTTTTTTTAAAAATTGGTCAGACCCATAGAAATATTTTTTCACATTTCATTTCTTCCCTCTATTATCTTCTAACTAAACAAAGGAAAATGAGTCATTTCTCTTCCCTTCTCTCCCTTTCCCTCGAGCTAAACATAACCTAAGAATCACATCTATCTATCTTTCTCTGTCTCCCTTCTCCAAGAATCTTTGATTTAGTGATCACTCATTTGGACGTTTGACAAACAAATATGAGTGTAAGATGAATAAACCAATGGCTTGAGCATTCAGTGAAGCTTAATGGTGGAACACAACTGTTTTAGGACTTCAAATGTTTGTTTTTAGGGAAAAACCTGGGAAGTATCTAACTGGTAGACCATTCATGGTTTGAAAAACCGACTAGTTGGATGTCGAACGATTCATAGGAAATTTGTGTTTATCAATTTTTTAGGTTTTGAAAACCAGAAAAGTTACTAATTCCCAATTAACTTGGTCCAACTGTTTGGTCCAGTTTTTACAACTATGCTAAGAGCATCCACATTGGTGAAGCTATAATTTTAGCTATTTGGCACCACAAAAAACTTCTTTATTTATTTTACCTTTTCACTTTACAAAACATCCAACATCAATAGTTTTATTTTAATTTTCGACACAATAAAATAATATAAATAATACAATAAAATAATATATCTACTAATTCTCCCAAAAAAAAAAATCCCCTGCAATGAACAACAACCACCTTGCCACCGCCACAAACTTTGTAAAATGTAATTGCTACCTACTAGATGATAAGTCAAATAATAATAATAATAATAATAATAATAATAATCCAGCTGGGTTCACATTCCACACAAAGACAATCTAGACCCTTCCTTAAAAAATTCATAGAATATTCCATCTACCATTTAAAATCCTAACCGTCCATTGTTCAATTAACCTCTCCACATCTTCACTCAGTTAATTCAACTGCATTTCCTTCCATCAACACCTCAGTGTTCTTTTGATGTGGGTTTTGTGCCGGCAAAGAGTTTTGAAAGGTGATCAAGAAGAAATAGAGAATTATGGTCCAGATGGAGATTAAGAAGAAATGTTTGATGGTAGTGAAGGACAACAGCTCAAGTGAGAATTTTTGTTTCTAGGTGAGAGTTTTTGTTTTCTTTTTTTGATTGAGAGAGAGGTGAGAGTTGAGAGTGTTTTTTTGAGAATCAGAGAGAAGTGAGAGGTGAGAATTGAGAATGGAGAATGAATGAAACGGAGGAAAAAAAGAAAGAAAGAAATATTATTTTCACGAGAGCCAGGAATGTAAATCATTATTTGATTTTAGTTTTAAACTACAATGCACAATCATCTATAGCTGTGCACTGTAGCTAAATTGGTAAAATTTTACCTATATCACCACTAATGTTGGACATTTTTTGTTTGTGGTGCTAAAAATAATAATTTAGCTTTTTAAGACTACCAATACCAATACTAATACTCTAATAGCTACAAGATTGAACCAACAACATTAAGAGTTCAAAACAAAGGACATAGGTTAACCTGATCCAACCGTCTGGGCCAATTTTTACAACAATGCTAATGGCTATAAGATTGAACCAGCAACAATATTGAGAGCCCAAAACAAAGGACATAGCTATCCAAGGATCGCTCCTTCAAACGCCCCAGTTGTAGCACAATACAATGTGGAGGATTGCCTGTTTTGACTATCATCCCCGGCCTTGCTTTGACATCCTAGCCTATTCCCTTCACAAATTGTTCCTCTATGAGAACTTCCCCATCATAACATCTTTTATCTCTTTGAATCCAAATTAACTTTCACTATGCTAATTCCTTTCCCATGTGTCTAAGTTGTTCCCAAGTTGTAGCATAATTGAACTTTCCATTTGCTGATGCAGTCCAAATTTGCTTATCTTGCTCACCAACTCTAACAATCTAATTAGGTTAAGTTGACTTTAAATATTAACCAACTCCTCTGATTTGGCAAGAGGTCAGTGCCCCTCTCCACCTTAGCATCAATGGAACTAGTTGCATCATGTACAATTGTTAGGACTTATAGTGTGTTGGCAAATTCCATGACAAATTGGTTGTATATTTTATCATTTTAATTGAACATTGGGAGTCAATCTATACATTGAACAGGAAAGAGAGAACAGAAAATTTGACAACGTGATCTATATAAGATGGAATATAGTCTTTCTATGAAACACTGAAAGCAAATTTGATAGACTATGAGTATTACTGTATTACATTATGAGACATACGTATGCCTAGTTATAGGGAGCTAGGCTAGACTAATTCTCAATGACATTTCGACCCGTGATTGAAACCAGGCTCTCCACATAAGCTATAGCTTGTGTTACATAATACAATGGATGCCCACTAACTTGAACATTCTTAATTTGTTGAGCATTTAAGTTATACACAACTACTTGTCCATTGTCCTCCACCAGAAAAATCTTGTCACCTAAAAGAAGAATATGGCCACTATTGGCAGGTCCTACTAGCTTACGAATTCCTGAAAGGGGTCCGATAACATATTGTTTGGTCCAAGACTCCTTAACGCCATATTCATGCATCACCCAAATATCAAAGGTTTTCTCAAGTGCGCAAATATTGTAAACAACAGAAGCAACACAATTTCCCAACACAGCTAAAGCTTGCCAAATTTGATTGAAATGTGAAATATTGTTCAAATCTGGCATGCTTAATATTCCAAACACCTCATTGCTCATGTCAAAGGATACAATGATGTTGTAATCCTTTTCCTTTGGCCTACCGGACCAATGATAAGCTCCATTCAAGTATATTTCACAACATCCACCAAAAATATGAATATCAGAAATGGTGTCACAGTTGATTTGCCTCCAAGAATCAGTACCTAGGGTATAAACCTCAACATGTTTATGTAGAACCACGCGAGGGTCCCAAATGAGTGAGTAGCCTGTAACGTCCCAATAGGTGAGAATTGTAACTACCTTGAAGTCGTTAGAATTGCAGTCATAACCAAACCCAGAAGCTGTATGTTGGCAGTCAATGTTAGCTGGAAATTGGACAGGAAGTGGAGAAACCACCTTAAATTCTCTGATTACTGGATTCCATAAGACAAAGCTGTAGAAATAGTCTCCTCTTGTACAAGCTTGCAGGCAAATTACGCCGTTGCTGCAAGCACCCACTATGCACTGCAATTTTATGTCCTCTCCTGTAAAAAAAGGCGTGTCCAGAATGATTCCAGAATCAAAATTATCATCATCAAGATTAGGGTGCAAGGACAGTGCTCTCTTGCGGATTTTATGGTCTAGGGTCTCTAGGCCACATACGAGAATACTTGAATTTTTTTGAGACGAATGGTGGTAGTGTTTAGCAATGAAACAGGAGTTTTGGAAACGAGTGTACCATGACTTATTTAGGCAACTGAATCGCTTTAAAGATTTCACTGGAAGCCTGGAAAGTATGTCCTCCACCACCGCTTCCGGTAGCTCAGAGCTCACCATGTTTATATTGATTGAATGATTTGGCAAATATTGTGATAACAAATGGGATAGGCTGAATTCTATTCATTTCAATTGAATATGTAGCTATAATTCGGTGGTTCAGTGACATATTGACAATTTGACAGGCACGTATCTCACCTGTACGTGACATACCAATCATTGATTTAATAATAAATAAATAAAACTATACCAATCATCCAATCAAATATAAAAGTCAAACTTGGAAAAGAAAATAAAAATGTTATCATCTTGCGGATCGGTGTCAGACTGACAAAGGACAGCTCCAAATCCACCCGTATATGCTTCACAAGTAAACCAGTTGTAGTGTTAAATAATACTAATACTAATAATAATTAAGTTTGTCTTCTAAAAAAAAATAGTAGCGAGTTTGTTAGCCTATCATTTTTGCCCCTAAAGATAACATTGGTGATAGTAGTTGTGAATCTTCAAGAAATTTTGGGACGCTTTAATGAAATTGATAGTTTTTTCATTTTGGAAAGAGTTTCAATTTATAGTGTCAGTTCTTGATGTTAGAGTTTTGTTATCAGACAAAAACACCAATTGATTTTTGATGTAGACGGGATTGAACCACATATCTTTTATTTAACCATAAAAAACTTTACCAGTTGAGTTAACTAGAACCTATTAATAAAATTTCCAGTTGAATCTCTAAAATCTTTTTGAAAGAATTTAATGGGATTTTATATCTTTTTAGTATTATTGTTGTGATGTGAAAGAAATTAGTGTTAAGGTCTAGTGTTAATGGGACTTTATCTTCTCTTTTTGCATTCTTGTTATTCTCTTCATTCTCTTCCTCCTTTTGCAATGAGTCAATTTACTTCTTTCAGTTTATTAACCCAATTTAGAATGGATCCATAAACATTGTTATTCCATCATCTAAGATTTTGTTTAGTTTCCTTGATTTTTTTTTTTTGCAAGGATGAACCGACGAGAGCCCCTAATTTCCCCGTTTCGTGCCTCTTTAATAGCTATGGAGGCTTTGTACTTTGATTCTCAGTTTGTTCATTAGTGAAACACTTTCTGGCTTTCCTCAAAAACAAAAATAGAACAATTCCAAAACTTTGGAAATCTCATTTCTAATCCTATAGCTTCTTTGAGAGTTTGGGGCCATATCTTTGCCCACCTTTTGGCCCAATTGAATAGCTTTTGTAAGATGAATTGGGCCAATTCTCATCTAAAACATGTTTTTCTCTATTTGCAAGCTTTGGATAGAGATGAAATTTGGCCCAACTTTTTTGTTTCTTCTTCCATGTTTCAAAGGCAATAAAGTAATTATAAAAAAAAATAATAAATAAATAAAAAGTTCGAGGGCCCACTATCACAACCATTTGCATTTAGGATTCTTATGGTGAATCTTCTCTTAAAAAAAAAAAGATTATTATTGTCCAACGCGTTCTTCACTTGGGCTTTACTAAATGGGAAAGGATTCTCCATTAAATTTTAAAATTTATGTAATAAATTTATTATTATCCTTAATATTACTCATTAAAAAAAAATTAAAAGTATAGGGTAGAAAATAATAAAAATAAAAAAAAAAATTTGGGAGGAAAGATACACGCTGCAGTTAATTATATAGGCCCTTTGCATCTTCGAAGTTCCCTCTTGCTAAAAAAGTGATTGGATGGCCTTTTGAAAATTAACCATTAAGATTCTTCGAATTTTTAATCGAGAAATTGGAAGAAAAACCTTGAAAAGAATGCCATAAAATTTGTCAAGTTATAATCCAACACATGTCGATACCGGAAGGCTTTATATATACACACACGTGCGACTTCAAATCTATATCTATATATTATTATTATTAAAAGCTACACATTTAATGTTGCTACGCTCACGCTAATTCACAACAGTAGCCACGTCATTATTTTTTGTTTTCAATTTTTCTTATATATATTTTTTAAAAATTTCTTATTTAAGGTGATTTAAAAACTTTATTATTTAAAAATTAAAATATCTTTTATTATTAATTTTCCAAAACTCTCTAACCCTTTTACCTCTTCATATATCTCGCACTATTTTCTACTTTAATATCATTCTTTCTCTACCTTTTTATTTCCTTTATTTTGATTCTTCTTATTCTCAACATCTTACTATAAATTTGACATTTTCTTTTTCATTTTTCTCACACAAAAAGGTTACCTCTCTCTCTCTCTCTCTCTCTCTCTCTCTCTCAATTTTTTTTTCATTTTTTGTTTGATTTTTTATTTTTATTTTTATTGCATCAATTCTTTAGGTTGATGAATTTTTGTGTTAATTAGAATTCTACTTTGGGTTGATGCAATTTAGTTTTGTGTTTTAAGTTGCCATCTTTTATATTCTCTTTGATTAAATATTATCCTACTGCATTATACATACAATATATAATAATAATATAATTGTAAGTGCACAATTGTACCCCGACCCAAAAACAAGTGATGGGCTCAGGCCCAATAAGCCTTCTACAATGAAATTTGTAGAGTATGGGTTTAAAACTTAAGATTGAGATGTTGGAAGTTGATTAATAGGCTAAAGTGCCACAATCTATGCAAATGATAAGTAAATATGACAAAGAAACCTCCTCGGACGTAAGCCGAGGATGAGTTATATAATACTTCTCTTTCTATGCCAAATATTACAATTCTTAGTTCTTTTTTCAGCTCAGAAGCAGGTCTTCCCTTCTTTCCTCTCTCGTCTTCTTATATACTTCTTCTTCTTACCTTTTTCATCCACGTGTTATACAAACCTTCCCCTTAGATACTTGTCCCATCCACCACCTTCTTGAAGTCTTCAAATAATAGCAGGAAGGTTGAATTCTACTATTCAGAGGTCATTTCCCCATTAATGCGGCCAAGGAGGTAGATGTAGGGCTTTTAATGTGGTGGTAGCAGCTTTTTCGTCAGATATTTTTCACACGTTCTTGCTTCTAAAGGGTGCTTGGATCACACTTTTACCCACCAGTTCTTCCAGAATTCTGCCTCCAATCCGTCTAGCAAGTCCTAGGGCCATTGCTGGGCCTGTCCGAGGATATACTCCTCCTCGGACAACTCCTCGGACCACTATAGTGCGGACTGACCTGTGGGCCTATGGACCTTGACCAAACAGACTTGTATTAACCAATCAGGCCCAAAGCCCAAACGTTTGTTCGAACATTTTTACCCCCACAATAATATTATTATATTACATAGAATGACTTAGATAATTTGATATTTATTGCTATCTATTTTATTTTTACTCTTTTTTCCTCTCATCTTATTTTATTCAACATTAAAATCCAGTCACATCCTCCATACTATTAAATTATGCAACACAAATCAAGAAAATAGCTAGACACCAACCTGCCTTCCTTTACCATAAATTGGGAGAATCAAAATATTTGTGTGATAAAGGGTCATATAATTTATAATTTAGATAGCACCCTTAGAATGTGTCTAGACCCATAGATTGAGAAATTTGTAGACTTAAAAAGCTATTTGAATGAACTTTTTGAATCAAGTCTAAAAAAATATGAACTGCTATATATCATTTAGATAAAAACTTTTATCATAGATACATTAATATATTTTTTTTGCCACAAATTTAAATCACACAAACTTAATAATTTTATATTACACGTTAGCATTGTTTCTACTTCTTTTCTTTTTTTCTCAAAAATATTATGTATCATCTTTAAAGGATGCCAAAAATATTGATCTTCTGGGAAAAGTTATATAAAATATTGAGAAAAAATGTTTTATATTACAATCTATTAAAAATATATTTTTTAAATATTTAAACCTTTCTATTTTTCATATCACTAACGTGTTTTACAACTAGCACATGTGTTAACTTAAGTCTTAATATTCTCAAGTTGTTTCGCGAAAAAAAAAAAAAAAAAAGGTTGTCACAAAAGAGGAGTTCATTTAAAGTTTTTTGCAAAATGAAATATCTATTTTGTAAGGCCACCAAACTTGATAATTTGCAAATGATGGAAGCACTCGCAACAATATTTGCATAGTTATATAGTTCTAGCTAAAGCAATTGTGTATACTTTTAGTCTTCAAAAAACACACATCTACCAATGGTTAAACGTTCATCTTGGGTAGTTTTAACTTTTCATATAATTTTACCTTTACATATTCATCTATTTCAATTTAGGATTTTTTTTCCAAAAAAAAAAAAACTTTAATTTAGATATTTATAAGTAAACAATGAAATAATGATTCATGAATATTAAAAATAAAAATTATCTATACATATTTATCTTGTGCGGTTGTAACTTTACATATAATTTTGCATTTATACATTCATCTACTTTAATTTAAATGTTTATAACTTAATAATGAAATCTATAAACAAGGTTATTAAAACAATCATATTTCTACAATTCAAAAAGTCACAATTTCTTTTTTCAAAAAAAGACCTTCTACATTTCCTTGGATTTATTTTTTAAATTTTTTTATAAAACCTTTGACATACCACTAACCTAACCACTTCATACATTAAAAAAATGCTCATTATTACTTCCGTAAATATATTATGAATATCTTAATTGATTGAGACCAAACTAGAGAAATTCCTTTCATATTTCATTGAAAATTCAGAAGGAAAAAAAAAAGGTGGTCAAGAGGAGTAAGAAATAAAATAGAGACATCTATACAAAGGACATTGAAAACTTTATAGTGCAATAAATCAACCATTACATTCACTTAATTAAATCAATAATCAACAATTAAATATAATAATGCAAAATTTAAACTTAAAACTGATCAAACTCTAACTAGGGAAATGATATATATATATATATATATATATATATATATATATATATATATATATATATATATATATATATATAATATCATAATATTCATACACCATGACTTAAAAAAATTTAATGAATAGTTCTACCTCTTATTTAATGTCTATGTTATGCAAATTATCAACCAATAAATATATGATAATGGTAAAAAACGATTATAGACAAGATTATAACTATTTTTTTTTAAACTTTTTATAAAGTCTAAGGATTAAAATAGTATTTTATCTAAAAAAATTATTACGCGCAATGCGCAGGTTTGCGACTAGTATTTCTAATTTCCAATGTCTATTTTTATTTGTATTTTTTAACTCAAAACTAAACATTTAGCCCAAATATAATTAGATTTTATATTTTTCAACCCCCCAAAAAAAAATTGGAGCTAAACTTGAAAAGGCAACCTACAAAAAAAAAAAAAAAAAAATCAATTTAAGGCCCAATTAGTCCAAAATGAACCGAGGAGGACAATTGACTGAGTGGAGCAAATTGGACCGAATGGGATTGAAGTAGACTTGATTGGACTGAATGGAAATTGTTTAAGTTTTAGGGAGAACAAATTATTTTCAACAAATTTTAGAGAAAAAAATTATACATTATATTACAATTACAAAATAATTTATTATTATCATGCATCGCATGGGTTTGTGACTAGTAGTTATTTAATAAGTCAAGTGTAACTACTGCCCACTTTTGGTGCAATGGTTACTCCACAAGTATAAGTGCTTGTGGGGTATTGGAGAGCAAAGGTAAATAGTTATTCATCTTTCACTGCCTTGATATTTTCCAAGCATATGAAAGTTATATAGAAATAATCTAATTTATTAGTTATGATGCACTTTAATGTTGTATAGAATTTCATAAGGTTTAACTTGAATTTAATCTTTCTTTTTCTTCCTAATAAATAAGGTTGTGAGTTTTCCTCATCATAGATGTTGGAATTTATGGAAATTAGTAAGGTTAAAGATTATTGTAAAAAAAAAAAAAAAAAAAGTCAGAGATTCTTTTTATTGCTTAAAAAAAAGTCTAAAATGAAAGTTTTTATTTACTTTCTCTTTTCAGAGTAGTTGTAGAGAAATAATTTTAAATATTCATGACTTAATACGGTAGATTCTATCAACAAAAAAAAAAAAAAAAACAGTAGATAGTTTAAGAATGAAACTGAAATATAACATATAATTCTAGACCCAACTTATATCTTGAGACAACATTTTATTTTGGACAAAGTTTATCTACAACCTTACTTAATACTTTTTTATTAGAGATGGATTTTGATGACAAATCCACCATTGGATGATATATTCTTCTTATATTCTCCATACTTGCAAAATTTCTAAAAAATTAAAAATTAATAGTTATGTCATCAATAAATTATTTAAATTGCAACTTTTTGTAGTTTAAAATCTATATCTATCTATATATTATTAAAAGCTGAAACGTAGCATTTAATGCTGCTGCACTCATGTTGAGCCTCTCTAGCGTCCACGTCATTATCATTTTTCTTTCCATGTTCTTATAATTATTTTTAATATTTTTTTATTTCATATTTACACTTCTCCAACCTTTTTCTCTCCCTTACCTTTTCATCTCCCCACTACTTCTCCAACCTTTTTCCCTCCCTTACCTTTTCATCTCCCCACTACTTCTCCAACCTTTCTCCTTCCCTCACCTTCTCATCTCCCCACTACCCTCTACATTAATATCATTCTTCATCTTTCTCTTCATCTTTCTCCAACATTTCTTATTCACACCCTCTTACTATAAATTTGTCACTATCTCTTTCATTCTATGCATAATTTTCCCTTACAAAAAATGTTCTCTCTCTCTCTCTCTCTCTCTCTCTCTCTCTCACACACACACACACAATTTTTGGGTACATTTTTATTTTTATTTTTCTTGCATCTTCACTTTAGGTTGATCATTTTTTATATTCTTTAATCTACTTTAGGTTAATGCGATTCAGTTTTATTTTATTTTTAATTGTTGCGTTCTCTCTCTCTCTCTCTCTCTCTCTCTCTCTTTGATTGTTAAATGTTATCCTATATTGCGTTATAAAGGATTAAATATAAATATATAATATTATTCTACTACATAGCATGATTTGGATAATTTAATTTGGTAGTTATTGAATTTGATAGCATGATTTTAATAGTGCTCAATTTAGATGTTAAACTATGAGACTTTAATAATTTTTGTTTATTTTTCAATCCTTTGTAGTGGACAAAGTACTCATAATAATTTTATTACTCTATAATGTCATTTATTTAGAGAAAAACAAAGGTTGTCTAAACAAAAATTATCGGATGAGAGACAAATTTTATCTTTCCCAATTTTACTTTAATAATAATAATAATAATAATAATAATAATAATAATTATTATTATTATTATTATTATTTTATAAGAATGCATATATAGAAATTTAATTATTAGATTTTGCTAATAATTATTTATTTGATAATATGTTTTGGGTGGATGAAATTATAATTTCTGCAAAGAAAATAACCTTAGTAGATTATAAATAACAATTTTTTTTTCCTAATTGGTCCAATTAGTCATAGTTAAGTTTTATTAATTTTTTTAGTTACTTTTTTCAGTGTTTTGGATTGTAGGCAGAAAAAATAAATTTGAGAAAGTTTGTTTAAAACTAAAAGAATAGTTTTCAAATTTTATATTATTTTTAATGATTCACAAAATGTTATAAATAACTTTTATTAAGAAATAAATATTTTCGTTAACTTGCCTTTTGGAATTCTAAGAAAATTTATATTTTTTTCATTTTAGATAACAAAAATTATTTGATTTATGATTTATGATTATTCCTATATTACATTTATGATTATTCTTATAATAAATAAAAATATAATCACAAAATACATTACTCTTTATTAAATTAGTTTAAATCGTATAAAAAATTAATAAAACCACCATTAAAATAATTATCATACGCATCGCGTAGGTTTGCTGCTAGTTATACATAAAATATAAACTTATAGATTATAAAGTAAATAATATTCGATTGACACAAAATTTAATATGTGTATTAAGAGCATAAAGAACATATAATTCAATGGTTAGATTTTCAAAATCTAATATTGTTTATTTTATTGGGTAAGGTTGTAGCCTAATGCAACAACTAATTTTATAGCTAAACTTTCTCCTTTTATTTTGACTATTGCTTGAGGGAAAGGCAACTGTCCCAGTGATCTTTCAGGTGTGGGAAATTTGTTTTCACAGTCCCTTTGCTAGGCAGGCCAAGCGAGACAATTCTCCACATGGACCGTTTTTCCCACAAGTTGGGGTGGTCAATGGTTGCTGTCCTTATTATAAAAGGCAGAAGCCCCTCAAAGTCCTCAACAATCAATAACGGTCGTTAGAGAGTAATTTTCATTTTGTTTAATGTTTACCATTCAAACATGAAATTCCCTGTTCCCATTTCCAATTCTTCAGGTACTAGACCAACTTGTCTCTTTAGAATCAGTAGAGACAAAACTTGGATATTGGACTTTTTGGGTGTGAAGATTCTATGTCTACTATGCAATGTTCATCAGCTTCATCCATAATTCACACACATGTTGAACTGCCTATAACATTATAACCTTTTCTTCTTCTCTCTTTTTTTGGCACTTCAATCTTGTTATTGAAATAGTAGTTCACAATGAGAGAGGATGATGAACCATGTTGCCAAGCCATGTTTTGGCTGTTTCTGTTCATACGCTTTCTCCTTTTGTTATTTGCCGGTATCACATCAGGCCATGCTTTAGGACTCTTGTCCTTCAGCCAAGTTGATCTCGAGGTCATCATCAAGGCCGGTGAGCAAAAAGCACAGAAGAATGCAGGTTGTTTAATTGCTACTACATTATGAAATCAATGATGTGGTCCTTCAATTCATCTTCTAAGAATCTAAAGCTTTATCAACTGCTTGTTGATCTGCAGCAAAGATTATGCCAATTGTTAAGAACCAGCATTTACTTTTATGTACCCTCCTCATTGGAAAATTGCTGCACTGGAGGTATGTCATACATACACACACACACACATTGTGAAGTCTATATTCTAAAGTAAATTGGTTCTAAATGTTGGCGTTATTGAAGGCACTACCAATTTTCATGGACACAATTCTACCGCCTTGGGCTGCCATTCTTATGTCAGCGCCCCTTGTACTTGCATTTGTAGAGGTAAAGTTTGTATTTCCAAGTGCAGTTTATTATTGAAACAAAATAAGACATGGTTGTTAGGTTGTTTATTCTATTTGTTTTCTCTAGATCATCCGCCAAGCTTTGTCTTCATGTTATGCACTAAGTCTCGGTGCAAAACTTGCTGGCTGCCCTTGTTAGCTAGCTTCTGTTTCTCTTCTTCCCCATATCATATCCAATCAGTAAGGTAATTGCTATGTCTCTTATAACTTGCATCATATTTAACATTTTTTTGATTCATGCCACACATTCTTCCAAATATATAATTGATGGGTGAATGAGTTGGAAATTAAAATTCTCAGTGCTGTTGATCTTATATAAATCGAGTAAAAAAGCAATACGAAATCATTGATACAACTGAAATTGCATGATTTAAGAGTCAGTCAGTGGCATGCTTATGGCACTTGACTGGAGTACATGTACATCCCTGTAGGATACCACAATATTGTCAAGCTTCAGCACACTCACAGATACCAGATCACATAGATTGCTTGTACTTACACACAGAATTTGGGGAGGAGAGGGTTGGGACCAACCTCTTGTAATTAGGGAAGAATATAGAACAGCTAAGCATTGGCTTCACCATCCAATCCAACAGCTATTATCTAATTGATACAAACATAATGACGAGTCAAACTGAATGAGGTGCAAAAAAAAAGTGCAAATCCTGTTTCTTACTCATGTATGTATGTGATATATGTTAACTGAATGGCTCAATATTGGCCTAGTCATGGGGGAATCCAGGACATGCTTAGCTCGATTTGTATTTTGTTTTGGATGAATAAATATGCTTAACTCAATGATAAAAGGAGTGATTTTCAGACCAAGTTTTTGAAGCAAGTAAAGTAAGGGATAACAATGATACTTAAAGAGTGTAAATTCTTGTATTCTTGTACCTATGTTTTGCTTGAAAATGGGGAACTTTTCTTTCACAGTATATGTTTGAAATTCTTATTGTGGCAGCTCTTGGATTGGTTCTTTGGGAAAGGGCATTATTTACTTTTCAGACGAGCACAGCTGAAGACATTGGTTGATTTGCATGCAAATGAGGTTGGCTTCTTATATTCTATTTGAAACCGCATAGCATATGATTGCATATGTGGTGGTAGATAGTGCAATTAATTGTAGATATGCTGTTATCCATTATTAGGCAGGGAGAGGTGGAGAGTTGTCGCATCATGAAACTTCTATTATTACCGGTGCTCTGGATTTAACAGAAAAGACTGCTAAAGATGCCATGACACCCATATCCGAGACCTTTTCCCTGGATATAAATTGCAAACTCAACATGTATGCCCCTCTGTTCATCTCTAACTGATTATTGCATTTGCTTTATACCTCTTGTTGCTTTCAATTGCAATTCATCTTCATCATTAGGCATACAATAGGCCTAATAATGAGCAAAGGTCACAGCAGTATACCTATATACTCTGGATATCCTACAAATATTGTAGGCCTCATTCTAGCGAGGAACTCAGGAACTAGAGTTTACTATCAACTGATAGGTCTGAGTTACTTTCTTGCAAGGACCTTACTTGACTCAAAGCTTTCCATATCTCTTATTGCTTACTTCACGCTTGTGCAGAATATTAATCTATATGAACCATCATTACTGGTTATATGAATTGGTAAATTTGTATACCTTTTAAAGGAAGGGTAAGTAGTAAGAAAGCACTTACAGGAAGATTTCCATGCTGTTAAGGGCATGTTTAGTACATGTGTTTAAACATATATTTTCAGTTTTTAAATAACATTACACGTATTTCCACACATTTTTTCACCCACGTATTTCCAAAAAAACTGAAAACTGTTATTTAAACACACATACTAAACAAGCCCTAATTGTTTCCAGTATAATGGAGGGAATAAAAAAATGCTCAGATGATACTCATATTTAGGACAGTTATTTAATACTGCAATATCTTTGGTGTTATCTATTTACAAATACCTTTTCTTTTATTTTTTAGGATATAGGTTAAGGCTTTGATCTTCTGCCTCCTTGAAGATGAAATGCCAATCAAATATATGGCAATCAGGAGTATTCCTAGGTATAAGAATTTCTTTCACATTTCACAGTATTTAATGCTAAAGTTGAAGCTAACAGCATAACATGCTATTTCATATTAAAATTATTTGTAAGTTTTTAAAACATTACAAATTCGTGTTCAATGTTTGTGCTATTTTTCTTTGCCTGACAATGGGATAACATTGTATAATCTTCTATAATAGGATATATGACAATTGGCCACTGTATGATGTATTGAACTTATTCCAGGAGGATCACGGCGACATGGCTGTTGTCATTAAGAGCAATGAGGATGCTAAAACCCCAGCAAATAGTTCAATCAGCAATCCTAGCATGCTTACTATAAACACCAATACAAGTTCATGTCCAATGCCAGCAGATCATAGAGGTAAAAACTAGTGTCATATTTACATTAGTTGTAGTTTTTTTTTTTTTAATATTATATTTTAAATTAGTGCCATAGTCAAATTCATTGAAAACAGAATTACCTACATACAGGAGTATGTCCAATTGACGAGAAAGAGTATCTAAGTCTCTCCACATATTCATCTTCTCTTTTTTCAATTGACACAGATTACTTTAGTGCTAGAACGGCAAATGTCATCAAGCAAGATGAAGATTTGGCGTCACAGTATAAACGAAAGGAACAAGGAGATGGAAATGCTTTACATGAAAATGTAGTCTCATCCAGGTAATTCGGATAAGGAGGTCGTTGGAATCATTACAATGAAAGATGTAATGGAGGAACTGTTACAGGTAATGTGAAAAAGTTATAGTTCATACCATTGAAATTTAACTGGAGTTCATTATTTATGATTCTCATTGTAGATTAGCTTCTATTGAAATTGAAATTCATGATATTGGCACGAGTTTTTTAATAGACATCTTTAATTTAATAATGAATTACAATTCAAAAAAAAACTACAAAGTACTATCCGGTCCATCTTATCAAGGAATTAATGCATTAGTTACCAGAAGAAGAGCAAAGAACTAATCCGAGGAAAATTATTAGGTATTCCCGGAGTACCATAAATGCGTACTCCCTCTTCTCACATGAATGGTGGACCCCACCATGAATTTAATTAGTGGGACTCACCATTTATGTGAGAGAAGGGAGTACGCATTTATGGTACTCCGAAAGTACACAATAATTTCCCAATCCGAAGTTGGATTCTCCCCTGAAATCTTGTTTTTCGCATGATATAGAGTATAATTACCATATAAGAATGTTATTAATCCTTCCAGGCAAAAACAATGCCCCCTCTATAAACACACGTACTCTATCTCTAAGTTTCATACAAAGTTTCTAGTGGTATGTTCCATCAGCTATTACTAAACCAATGTAATTGTGTAATTACTTAATGATTATAATTCACAATGTTGCTAAAACTTCTCCAAATAGGTTGCTCTCTCTTCATTCTTGAAATATTCATATAAGAAAAAGGTGTATAAGTGGAACATTCTAGATTGGATCAGAGTGATTGATACCACATATTTGCGTGCATTTAGATTAGTGTTTTTGATAATACAGTTGTTCCTAGAAAAAGTGGGGCTTTAAAAGGCCGTATATAGCATAAATTAATCGAAAAAATGCTAGTAGATATCATGAATTGTGGATTAAAATGCCAACTTGGGATCAATATTGATTTCTATTTTTGTTCTTACATGTTTTAAGAAAGCTAAAATGCTTTTACTTGTGTTGTCAAAGAAGATATATGGGATGAAAATCACGGGTATATTGACGTCCACAACAGGTGAGTAATAGCCATTAATTTATATGTTGATGCTATATATATACTAATCCACTCCATTTTTTGCTGATTTGAATGAGCTCATGTATGTTAATTTGTTTTGTTTTCAGAATAAGAATCAATCTGCTACCATTAAGAAGATCATCATCAAGTTCTAATAGTAATAATATTCTTTATGGAACTCCAGAGGTATATCTGCCGCACTCCGAATCATTCAGAGCCAGAGAATTGCACATAGATGCCCTGGTCATAAGTCATTGTTTTCCTATTAAACAATAAAAAAGATTTGTCGTTTTGATTGAAAGTTGAAAGTTTAAACATTAAACGTTTGTTTGGTATTGCCGTATTGGTGAGACAGTTAAAACGTCCTGTTGTTTAATTGTCATGAAACGGTTGGAGGAAATTTTAATGTGATCCTTCTCCTTCTTGCCTTCATATCCCCATCCTATTTGAGAAAGTCTAGGCATATCACAACATTTTCATTACACTATTATTTTTTAGTTGGCGTGATTAAAAATATGATATTTTAATAATTTTATATTGGCCTACATGGTAGGCGTTCCTCAATTTGTAGTAAAAATATTATTACATTTTATTGTGCTTTGTAGAAAAACTCATCTTATTTGTGTTGATATGGTGCTTAAAATTGGGATTCTAGACAATGTGCAATTCATGTTGGTAGGTCATATTCATAACATGTTTAGGTAAAGGAACTTGACTACGTCGATTAATTTAAACATAATTCATCTAATAATTAACCATGTCAAAATTTCTCAACTTTAACGTAACTTGTTTACTAAGTGAGTTGATACTATATAACTCATGTAACGCGGTTAATAAACAAGTTATGTAGAGTCAACAAAAATAGAATCCATTTCAATCTATTTAAAAATTGATAAAAAAAAAGAGTAAATATATTTATATATTTATGAGTGAAATAATTATAAATAAATAAATAATACGGTGTTCTTTATTCTCAAATCTCACGTAATAATGAGTTCTATCCATTAAATAGAGTACCACGCACTCCAAAAGTTCCATCAATACAGCTTGCACTTCCCTCAAGAACAATGATTTTAAAAATCCTCTCGTATGTGAAGGAATTCCTACTTCTAAATTCTAATATAGTCAGGCACGAGGTTATTGGACAAGTTGGAACTTGGGATGTCATGTTAGTATCAAAAGTTGGAGGAGAACTTGAGTTACGTTTGAATCCCTCTCTCTCTCTCTCTCTCTCTCTCTCTCTCTCTCACCTAATGACCTAATGCATGGGGAAAAAAAGTTGGTGACTATTTCTTTTATGTTTTGTTGGGAAAGGTCAAAATTCGGTAGCACCAAACAAAGGGTTTCTTATTAAGGTGATCGGTTATGAGTTAGTGGACAAATCATTAACAATAATCAATAGTTACGGGTCTTCTTATGGTATAAAAAGGAAAAGAAATATCTTACCGGTTTTATTTTATAATGATTTATAACAATATTTTTACGTGCAAACTTAAATTCGCGAGGAACAATTAAATTGAGCTTGCTTAAGCTTTTACGAATAACAACAGCTCATACTAAGGTTCAAACCCTCAAGAGTCAGAGAATTGAAGCAAAAAGAGTAATAACATAATCTTCACATGGTCAAATGCGCCACTGCCTTGCTCCCCCAGTTTGATTCAGATAATTACTTAGGAATATAACTCATTTTATGATTCAGATTAAATATAATATTAGAAATCTAAAGATATACAAACATGACTGATGAAAATGATAGTTTTTCTGCTACTTATAGAACTGTTTGTTTCTCATACATATATGGCTAGCATATATGCATGTTTTCGCTGCTGGTTTCATCAGCGCTGATGAAATCTAGCAGCGAAAACATGCAATGTGTGATTGTCTAAAGGGTTAGTTTATGAACACACGTGGTCCTAATTAAAAATGCAAGTCCTCGTTGATAGACCGGAGTCATTTTTTTATGATGCATGGACTCTTCCATTTGATGTAAACTGCATGGAAAATCATTGTCTATCATACTTCATTCATGACCAAGTCATTTTTTTAATGCATGAATAGCTCCGCATGCGTAATTCTTTTATTTTTTTTCTTAGAAAAATTAACCAAATAAAGAGCAAATTTAGATTCCAAACTATTCTAGAACACCGACCAGACACGATCTAATTGTCAATTAGAGATTTATGCATTAGTCTAGATACAATGGTGCATACCAACTTTGTGAATACAGTATTAATAGAATTGTAGTTTCAAACTCTTTGTTGATGAGTAAGTTGAGTTTCAAACTTTTTGCTGCGTAGACTTACCTTCAATTAATGTACGCTTTTAGTACTCCACATGCCCAAAGCTTATGCAATGCAACCAACCTTAAAACCCCACACTCAAACGTGAGCTTAAGACAGATAAATAAAAACTTTAAGATTAAGTTGCAAGTAATATCAATAAGTTGTCTATGGAGAAATAATTAATAATCAAAGATAGAAAAAACTTGTTCTACACCAACGTCAAAGTCAAAAAAACGTAACCAGATAGCCGGCAGGGACAGAGCCATTAAAAGTCCAAGGAGGCCATAGCCGCCTAACCCCACAACTTTTTCTTTTATATATATAAGGGTTGAGTTCAAGTTACACCCGGTGTAACTCTAAGTAATATTATACTAATCAATATTTTTTAATTGGATGTGAATTTTGACAAATCGACCGTTGGATTACATTATGTTTGTATATTCTCCATGCTTGAAAAATTTTAAAGTGATCAAAGATCAATAATCATGTCATCTATCAAAGGTGATCAAAGATTATTTTTGTAGTTTAAAATAATACATAAAAGATGAGTTTATGGATTAAATGGTAAATAATATCTGATTAATATGAAAATTGACATGTATGTTTGGAATATATAGAACATGTAATCCAATGGCAGAATTTTCAAAATATAAATTCATTAATAAGTCATTAGGTGGTGTAACATTATTTAGAACTACATCAGGTGTAACTTAAACCCAACCATATATATATATATATATATATATATAATTATTTTTTAATATACAAAATTAAATTTTAAGTTTAAAATTTAAAAAATTACATTTAATCCTCCCTCAAGAATTAAGCTGGTTCAAAAAGACCTCAAGAATGTATAGAAATAACCAACTAGCTAGCTTACATCCATGCCCCCACCTAAAGCAAAACAAAAAAAAAAAAAAAAAGTTTTTTTATTTAATAATCACCTAAAGTGGTGCTACCGTATTGAAAGTAATAACAAAATGTTGGCAACTCATAACTTTAAATCACAATTTTAGTTATTTTTTCATGTGTGGAACATCTTTTGTCCTTACTAAAGCATAACATATATATCATTCACTCAAAAAACACTCCCTTTACTACCTACCAAATCAATCCTCCTTTTAAGTTTTCTCTTGAGTTTGAATTCATCATGAGTTTGGGCTATGAGTTTGATTGTGTTGCATATTATTTCAATTAGCCTTACACGTAGGGGTGTTCACAGACCCACCGAACCCAACCCACTCGAAGGATTTGATCGGACTCGAATTGGACTCAATTCGATCCGGTGACTATGGCAGTCTAGAACAGGTCTCTACCTTCAAAATTCGATAATAGCGAGTCAAGTGGTGGGTTTCTTTCTCTAGAATCTGACCCACCCAATCCAACCGATGAAGAAAGCTAAATCCAGCTAGATCTACCAGATCTGGTAGGATCTCCATTGGATTTTCGTCATTCTGAGCATTTTATAGCCTCTTCCTGATGTTAGATATTCCTAATGTTAACCAATACACCAATTACCTATGAAGAGCCAAATCCACGCAATCCGCTGCTTCTTTTAAATCGACCACGAGTTGAAGTTTCCTCCACCTGATTTGATCAAGTTGAGTGCAAGTTGAGCAAAAACTATACTCAATCTGACCCATAGACACCCTTACTTACACTCTTATTTTTAAATGGTCATATAATATCTAACATGCGTTGCCTGTGGTTAAATACGGTCTCTAGTCCTTCCAAAACAGTCCGTGTCAAAGAAATAAATTATAAATCCTATAGCCTAAAAGGGCCTTGCTCTTGTTTGTTTGTTGAATTGCGCCTCAAGGCTTAAATGTATAATTAGTCACAAAAGAGTCCTTTTGTGTCCATAAAGAGAAAATAAGATACGTGGCTTGTTTGTCTACTGACTTAGATTTCAAGGTGGGAAACATGTTTATTTACCCTTTTTCCAAAAAAAAGTTAAAGAAAAGAAAAGAAAAGAAAAGTCCTAACATGTAATAAGCCAAAAGAAGTCATTTCGTTCGAAAAAAAAAAAAGTGTGGCCTAGGGATTTGGTTTTACTCGTCCATTGACTTATTATAATTATTTTTTTTTAATTTATAAAAATAAATTTAAAAAAAAAAAAAACGAACTTTGTAATCGGCCAAAAAAAAGCCTGGACACCTTTAGGCCTTGTGCTGGCTTTTTTTTTTTGGGTTAAAAATAGTGATGACAGTGGTGACATTTTCTTTGCCAAATCCCAAATGATACTGCTGTTTCCTTGAGGCGCCGCAATTAGTGAGTGCCCCAAGATAAATGTTAGATATATAAAATCAAATGGTTCATACAATAATAAATCTACCATGAGGTCATTTTGAAAATTAACTTTTCTGCGTTTCTTTCTATATACCACTGGCCAATCAACCCAATCAGAGAGCTTCTCATCATCGAGTTGCACAATTATAACTCATCTTTTACTCTCTCTTTTTTTTTTTTTTTGGCTGGACATGTTTTTTCTACCCCGAAGAACAAAAAGCTTTTCATGTGAAACTTTAAATGGGACCCTTGTTCTTGGGGTGGAGTTTCTACCTGGGACTGCATTTCTTGTAACTGCGAACCCAGATATGAGCTACCCCAATCACACCTACGTGTTTATTTATGCATGAGCTATCTACCACACGGTTTCACAACAGTGAAGGCACGTAGAAGGTGCATTTCCATCATACATATAGTCATATTTTTGCCTTTAGTGGGTGTCTCGGACTGTCCATTATTTGAAATTTTGAGAGTATTATTTGTGCATTGTAACTAAAACCAAAACCACCCCTCACTATCAGTCAAAGTTCTTGATGATCTAAAGTTTACTTTTTTTTCGATTTTTTTACTTTAATTTCTATCATTTAAACACAAATATTCCTTTTTGTTATTCCATGATTAAACATGAGTGATTCTCTCCTTAGAATCTGTAGAGAAAAGCAGCTAGCTATTCAGCACCTGAGACTTTGTTTCTGGTTCTGAACACCCTCTATATATATATCTTCATTTACATTTTCCAAAACACAAAGCCTTTGCTCTTTGTCTGTTAAAGGCTTAAAGCCCACTTCTATTTAAAGCCAATCTCTTTGTCCTCATTCATTGCCACACATTGTTCATCCAACAAGAAAATGAGAGAGGATAGTGTGCTTTGTTGTGCGCTTGAGTTTTGGGTGTTCCTAATTATATGTGTGTCGCTTGTGTTATTTGCTGGTATCACATCAGGACTTGCACTAGGACTATTGTCTTTCAGCCAAGTTGAACTTGAGGTCTTCACTAAGGCTGGTCGGCCCCGAGACCAGAAATATGCAGGTTGGCATTCAATTATATTTCACTACATCTGTGCATTTTCCTTCAACTATGCTAAGAAAGTTTTATCAATGTTTGTTGATTCTCTTTTCTTTTGCTAATTGATTTGCAGCAAAGATACTGCCACTTGTTAAGAATGAGCATTTGCTTTTGTGCACCCTCCTTTTGGGAAAATCACTGGCTATGGAGGTATGTGAAAAATTAGTTTCAAAAACTTGTTAAAAAAAATATAAATTTAATCATTTAACCATTATTCTAATAGTAAGATTCTGAATCTGTATTAACTGTGAATGTTATTAATTTGTCGTTTTTAAAGGCACTGCCAATTTTTCTGGATTCAATGCTTCCATCTTGGGCTGCCATTCTTCTATCGGTTACTCTTGTACTTGCATGTGCAGAGGTAAAGTCTGTATTTCCAAACATTAATGGTTGAAACTCAAAGACATTGATGGTGTTATCAAATTATATTATGTATTCCTTATATGAATATTTTTTTTTCATAGATCATCCCTCAAGCTGTCTGTTCCAGATATGGACTAAGTCTTGGAGCAAAAATGTCCGTCTTTGTCCGGTTCCTTCTAACAATCTTCTTTCCCATATCATATCCGATTAGCAAGGTAATTTAAATGATAGATATCTCACCTAAATGTTTTAGTTTCCTTGGCTGCACTCATGATTTGCTATGATATACCGACCATTGACATCAGTAATTAAAATAAGAGTTAGTTCTAAATTATCACACTAGGAACTAGTGGAGGATGATCGATAGTGGAGTACAATTAGACCGATGGGCGCTTTGAGATAAGTATTATAGTATGCATTATGTTACGTTATAAATGACGTGACACTAAATACAATTTTAGATTTGTAATATTCAATCTAAATCATGGAATCTCTCTCTCAGTTTACTGGATGGTATAACTTCGTATAAAATACATGAAAGACAACCAATCTATGCTACAATCCAAAGCAAAAGAGACAAGACTTACAAAAGACTATCACCTAAAAGTAAGAGAAAGATACATTTTAGCCAATAATATTCAGTAGGAAGCCAAACCTGTTCCACCTATTGATAAGCCAAACACAACAACTCACCTACTAATCTAAGAAAATGTCTCTTTCGTACTTGTAGTTTACCATCCTAGCTTAAGCTAATAAAAATATGCAAACTCACTCAAAGCCAATATGCAAAAAGTTCTAAAACAAATCACCAGCCTATTGCTATATTCCGTGCTGACTGTTACATTGGCTTCACAAACTTCCACAAATTGTCAAACCATTGAAACTCCATCTCCTTAATTCTGACTTCTACAATAATTTCTCTTTATCTACCATGCTTCCAAGAATAGAGAATGTTGATTTATTTTTTTAAGAATCAAATCCATTTTAACAAGAACAGAAGAGCGTTGCCTAATCTATTTTATGAATGAGTGTGAGTTTGGAATAGTTTTTTGTTGATTTTGTGCTTAGAAGAATAAGATTCTAAAAAGCTGTATGTAAGCAAATAAACTAATAAACTCCACCAAAGAAGCCAAACCAAACACACTAGAAGCACCATAAGGCTGAGGTACTGATTGACTTGTGAGTTGTGACAGCAACCAAGGGTTTGAAATGGATTTAAGGTGCATTAAGACATATTGGGTTCGAACTTCAAACTCATAACCACAGCCAAACAGTGCAAACACATTTATCAAATAATTAAACAGCTTCAGTATTGTGGTTTTCGAGCCACCAGTCACCTAAATGACATTAATTAGCAATGCAGATATATCTTATTAGAAACGACATAGGCCAAACATGTGCATCAAAATATAAATGTAACTAGAGGAACATTTTGACTGAAAGTAAAATTTTGAACTAGTTAAGGTATGCCAACATAAGAGAGAAAAATTGTCTAGGCACTTTACCTTTATGTTTAGCTTGACAATTGGGAATTTGGTTTCACAATTTGTTTGGGATTCTTTTATTGCAGCTGTTGGATTGGCTCCTCGGCAAAGGGCATTCTGCACTTTATAGACGAGCAGAGCTAAAGACATTGGTCGGTTTGCATGCAAATAAGGTTTGCTTCTTGTACTATATTCAATATGATTGAGTGGTAGCAGAGAGAGTTACAATTTGACATGCTGATATTCAATGTTAGGCAGGGAAAGGAGGAGAGTTGTCCCATCATGAAACTACTATTATTACTGGTGCTTTAGATTTAACACAGAAGGTGGCTAAAGATGCTATGACACCCATTGCTGAAACCTTTTGTCTAGACATAAATTCAAAAATTGACATGTATGTGCCTACCTTCTATCTTTGAGTGATATTAATATCATTCTTTTCTATTATTACAATTCGGCTTTCCTCTATCCTTAGGCATACAATAGGCTTAGTATTGAGCAAAGGTCACAGTCGAATACCTGTCTACTCGGGAAGCCCAAAAAACATCATTGGCCTCATTCTGGTAAGCAGCTTAGGAACTAAATGGTACTGCAGAATTTATAGAATTGAGTTAATAACACATATAGACTATGCATATTTACCCAACAGTTGTTATCAAATTAATATTTGAAAAATCATTTTTTTTAAATGCATAAATTTGGTTATTCTTAACCTTATCCAATTTTGTAAAAATGTTACAAGTTGAGTCCCGCTTATTGTGGGGGAAGACTGCGTCCACTCGTGAGGGAGAGTGTTATAGTTATAGTTAAATAATAAAAATTATCATTTTCTAGCAGTTTAAGTTTTTGGAACAATTATCAATTTATCAAATATAACCAAATTGCATCTTTTTTCTCATTTGGTCATAGGTCAAGAATTTGATATTCTGCCGCCCTGAAGATGAAACTCCAGTTAAATATATGACCATCAGGAGAATACCTAAGTAAGAGAATTCCTTTTTCATTTTAGCTATTTTCATTCTAATGTAAGTTTCAACACCGTAACTAACTATTGTTCTACCGTTTTACTTCCAAAAATTTTTTTTTTTTAACTTGTAAAAGGGTTAATTCTTTCTAAAATTTGTAATGAAAAATCATACGAGATGGTATATGACAATTAGCATCTTGCACATTTATTTTTGCTCAAGATATTAAGGCAAAAGAGACCTAAACGGCTAAACCTATTGTAGACCCATATACTTGTAAAATGGAAAAACTAACCCCGGGAGTTTACAAATAGTATAGTAAAGATGTACATGTGAAGGCTTTTCACTTTGAACATAGGTGTTCAGGCCAAACCACATTAAATTCTTACTTTACCTATTTTCTTTTCTCTTTCTCATTCACTAAACAACTCTAACAACTTTCATATACATTTGACCTTGCTATCGTTTTCGGGGCCAATAATGCATGAATCGGTATATCTTCTATGACAGGGTATATGACAACTGGCCACTATATGATATACTGAATCAATTCCAGAAGGGTCATAGCCATATGGCTGTTGTTGTTAAGTGTAAGAAGGATGTCAAAGACACTGAGAATAGTGCAGTAAGCAACCATACCGTATTGGATATTAACATTAATCCAAAATCGAATCAAATGCAAGCAGAGAGGAAAGGTAACACTGCGTGGTGACATAGAATTACAGATTTTTCTTGATAATATATATTTTCACTATTTTTTTATTAGATATGTCAAATTTAAATTCATGGGCAAAGAATACTGCCATGATGTCTAAGGTTATGGCTCTGGATTTCACAGGATTTTATTCTCCACTTGAACAGAAAGAGCGTTTGAGTATCTCCACAAATTCATCCCCTTTGTACTCTAGTGATGCAGATGATCACAGTTCAACACTAAAGAATGCCAAGGAAGGAGCCCAAGATTTGAATTCACATAATAAAAAATGGGTGCAAGGAAGTGAAAATATTTTGTATGAAAACTTAGATCTCCCAAGCAACTTGGATGAGGAAGTCGTTGGAATCATCACAATGGAAGATGTTTTGGAGGAACTGCTACAGGTTGTATATGCGAGTTTTCGTTGATACTCCTTAAGTTTAGTTCACTTATAATTTTGATATCAGTTGCTCATGATGGAATATTAACGTGTGCGAATGGAGTGATTAGTTGATTACTGGAGTCTCATGTTAGATGATAATGAAAAAAAATGAGTGATTAATATAACATAATTGGACTTAAATTCATTAGTTTGGCCTTTTGGGTCACGTAGTGCTCTTATATGTTATATTATCTTCCTCAATTGGACATAAGCCCCTTGATCTACTTTATGAATTTCAGCTTTTGAAAACATTAAATTTACATTCCTATTCATCAAGATATGTAGATGAGATTTTTAAGTTGTAATAAATCCTTTTTTTTTTCCCTTATTATGTCAGAAAGCTAACATTTTTTTGTTATGTATTGAAGGGAGATATACTGGATGAAACTGATGAATATGTTGATGTCCACAACAAGTGAGTAATGGACTAATGGCCATTAATTTTTTCTTTTTGTCATATATGCCGTTGTATTCCATACCATTTTGTTGATTTTGAAATGTCTTTGATATTTAGTTTATGTTATCTTTTTCCAGGATTAGAATCAACCTGAGATCTTCAAGAAGATCATCATCGAGGTCTCCCAGAAGATCTTCTGTTTCCCATCTTTATTGGAGAACACCAGAGCCGTCTCCACTTTCTTCATACACTCCTATACTTCGTTCACCCGTTTCCCCATATATACAGCCACCGCTAGTGAGACCGATACTATACGCCTCCCCTAGAAGATCTATACCAAATTCTCCAGCAGGATCTGCAGGCCTTGTTCGTAGCTCGCCATCCTCCCATCGAGTATGTTCTTATTTAAATTATTCTTTGTGTCTTTTTAATGAGAACATTTTAGCACCATGACTAAATGAGGTTTAAGATTTTTTTTTTTTCTTACAAAAAGTGGGGGAGGCGTATTGGAATTCATATCCTCTTCATGGATGTTAAAATCTAGAGAAGATATAAAATTGATGTAGAGAAGAGAGCAAAAGCATGGAAAATGAGAGAATATAGGGTAGTATAGTTTAGCATAACAGCCTACATCTACAGTAAAAGGTCTAGATAGCTACATCTTTACTATGTTTAATAATGATTACAATGAATCCTACATAAGGTATATATTTAGACAGACATTTGATCAAATTTGATCTATAAAAACAAGGATTTTGACCATTATTTGATCGATAAAAAATCATAGACACAATGACATGTTATATTGTTTGAGATTGTAACTCCTTTTATAGTGAATGCCTTAATTGGGGTGTCTCGTCCTCATATTGGTTTTTCCTTTGAAGACGTTCTCCATCGATTTTCCACTTCGTCACCGTATATGTTGTGTTGTCTCTAAATCTTATTGCTTGTTTTACAGATTTGGTGATTTTATGCTTTCATTATTGTTTAAATTGCTATAATTGTCCCATCAAAAAAAAAAAAAAAGATTTGCTATAATTGGGATTGTGTGTGATTGACTGAATTAATTATTATTCAACAACAAAAAAATTGAATTGATAATTAATTCCTAGATCTGTTACATAATTAACTAAGGGTTTAAAACAAGATTTTTCAACCCTCATGAATTTAACTGATACATTATGAACTTCTTTGTAGCTGTCGAGAAAGTTATACGAGAAGCTGTTACTTACTGGTAATTCATAAAGCTCCTAGATGAACGAGTTGGTGTCAAATAGCATCAATTAGATAGGTTTGCAGCATCCAAACTCCAAGGACTCTCTCTCTCCTCCCTTTTGTTTTTTGATGCATATTTAATTTAATCGCATGTATATTAATATATCGGATAGTTCATACTGTACAACAGTTGTATAAAGAGCGGTATTGGTGTGGCTGTAAATGACATCCTGATACATGTGGTGTCATTAGAATTTAGAAGCAGTGGAATTTCAAGAAAAATATACAGGGTTTTTCTTGTAGAAGTATATATAGTTTTTAAAATAACAGAGCAAGGATTGTTATTTTTATATATCCCAAACCTTGGTGGATTGAACCATAATCGATAAATCTTCTCTCTAATGAGAGTACTACCATGTCTCCAAGTAGCAGCTCCTTGATGGAAAAATGGTATTATTGGTTCAAAAAATACGTAGCACAGACCTGTCGAGTGTTAACAGCAAGTTGTCCTTGTTTTGCATCAAGGAAACAAGGTTAAAACTGCCACTTTTGTGGCCAAAAAAAGTTGCAACAGAAGACCACACTGACGAAAAACGTCCCCTGCTAACAAAGTAACAAAACATTTGGATACCTGCCAATGGAAATCACAGGTTGATAACATTATATTAACATGCCAGATACTTGGCTACAAAAGCTCGAAATGGTTAATTGGAGTACTTAAGTAGTAGCTAAGAAAACATCAACAAGGTTCACATAGTTGAAGGTAAAAACCAAACACATGCAAAGGGGGGTATCACTAAATGGGCCCTAGATAATCACCCTCCAAACTGACCAATGCTTGAAACTCCCTTTCTACCTCCAGCCACTTCGTTCCAATCACAATGAAACGGATCGCAACATCTTTTTCAATCTTTGACAGCTTGTCATTCAAGAAGACAGGATTCTCCCCAGTCACATACTTGTAATCTGGCATTTTCAGACAAGAGAGATAAATATTCTCCACAGGTCCACATCTCAAGAAGACCCCATGCTTCAGCACCTTGTGGACAACACCTTCTAGAATATCGCCTCGGAAAAGCTTGAAGGTGATGCAGCTAAAAACAACCGGAAACAGTACATCTCCAGTGTGCTGTCTAACTCTACCCTCTCCTATGCTCTCCAGAGTAGTGACAGCAAGAAAATATCCAAGATCCTTAGTGGCCTTTCTAGTAGCAAAGTTCTCCATCAGGCGTACAGTAATTGCCCGCTGGAGCATCAATCCTTTTGCATCCAGATTTTCAGCAGGGATTATCACATTCCAGGGCAACTGTACTTTGAGAAACATTTTTTTTTCTACACCTGTCATAAACCAAAAGAATAATAAGATAAGCATGAGTATGATAACTCCATTTAAATTTTGCAAAGTCTCCCCATCTTCTGAGAAGTCCGTCATCTAAATTAAATAAACAGTTGCGAGGATGGACCATACAATAGCTAAAAGAAACCATTGTATTAAAAAATTCACAAGATCATAAGCAAACAAACAATAGTAAAAACAAAATTCTGCAAATATTTGAGAACCTAATTATCATATAACTTCTTTTTTGAAGTTTTCCATTGAAGTAAAAACAGTGGATTTTAGAGAGAACAGAAAAGCTACAACATTTACCATGCAGCTGTTTCCACAACAATGAGAAAAATCAGCAAGTCTAATTAAAAATACAGGGACTTGCCAACATGTATCATATAACATGTTATAAACAAATTAAAAAAATCATCTAACATGTTATCAATTATTTGAGTTTTTCAGCATTTTATGAATAGAAGCACACAATGGCTACTATATACAACAGCTTAAACAGGGGAATATGGCGGTGGTGGTGGTGGTGGTGGTGGTGTGAATGAGGTGGAGCAGTAAACAAGTGGTACAACAGAATTGGTAAGAGATAACATCTATGGTCATAATTGTAGTGTGGTTTTGTTCAAGTGAGTCACTGCCATGCGGATGATGCTGGTGATTTACTTATTCTTATAACAATGGTGATGTTTTTATCAGTGAATTTGGCCCCAATGGGAGGGGGAATGTGAGATACGCACTAATGACTTCCACTTCATGAGAAAAGAACCCCATCCTATGTCCTCATGGGAAATGAAATTCTTTTACCCCTTAACCCATATATGCTAATAATTAATAACTAAATTATAGCTGAAATTATATCATTTGAGTTAAGATGGAATGATTTTCACATAAGAACTTATAAAAATAAGATTCACCAACATTGTATAGTCAAAACTGTATGGAATTTTTACTGCAAATGGACTATTTATATTATCAAAAAAATAACAATATACAGTATTAATCTGATATTTTATGAACTTATTTACAAACTTGCACAATCCAATCTCAAGTATATATAAATATATTTATATACATTTAAACATATAGAATATAGCATTACATATACTCAAATCAAGTCTCATACTCATGAGTTTTTTCATGTACACATTATAATATTTGAGCTTGGATTTTTATTTTTATTTATAAGTAAATAATGCATCAATCCAAAAAAGATGAAAGAATACAAAAAACCAGAGCACATAGGCAGTGTGCTAAGGACCCATCAAAAGACAAAATATGAAGCATGGAAAGTACAGCTATCTAGCAACTCAGGCAAAGAAGAAAAAGTAAAAACTTACTAAGCATTTTTCCACTCAAACAAAGACTGGAAGAGAGAAAGCTTCAAGTCCTAAGCTTGGATTTTTTTAATGGCCAAACCTAAAACAAAGCTTGAGTTTGCCGCATTTGATAAATTAACAAACATAAAGAAGCTTTTTCCCGAGCCAAAGATCACTAAGGACTACTCATGAGTCATGACTCTCATTAAAATACCTCAAACAAAGCTTTCATTTCTTTAAAACACCCATGAAAACCAGAAAAATACAAAACTGTGTCTACCAAAAGAGAACCCCATTCCAACTCTAGCTAATAAGATATTTTCTCATGGGTTATTTAAAATTGCAGAAAAGAAAATTTCAGTCTCAACCCAGTAAGAAAAAAAAAACTAAAATGTTTTGATACAAGCATGTAACTCACTCATTGAACTGGATTTCGAAGACCAACTTGCTCTAAACATATAAAAATGCAGACTTTATTCACTACTGAACCTAACTTTAAAAAGTTCAACTTCCCCAAAAGCCTCAAGCCCTTGAAGTTTCAAACACATAGCAAATATTTTAACATTGGCATTAAGGCCATCTTTAATAAATGGATGCTTACCCATGTAAATGCATGTTATACAAAACTCTTTCACATACAAAAGGAACTAACTTGTATAAGATTACATGGAATAATTTGAAACGACAAAATCGAAAGCAGCAAAAAAAAGAGAAAAAAAAGACATTTCTTTCTATGCTTTTTGACAGAATCGAGGACAAAGAATCACTTGGTTCACTCACAGGTTCTCAAAGCTTTAATCTTTGAGGTCACACCAACATACCCAGATACTAATTTCATATAAGACCCAGTATACTCAATCAAATATGAAACAACTTCACAAGCTTTAGAACAAACGAAAAAGAAAGTTGAAAAAAGAACTCACTTTTGGGGTGAAGGTTAACACAGACGGAACAAATGCAGCTCTAATGGCGTTGTAAAAAATTAGGTGAATTAAACAGTTAGAAGAAAGTGAGAGAGTGAGAAACATAAAAAATGAGAGAGGTTTTTTCTCCCTTTTTTTTTTTTTTGATAGGATTCTCTCTTTAAATATGATATAAAAAAATATTTTAAAAAAATTATATTTAGTTATTTACACCTAATGTTTCGGACCGAAACCCAGTTTTTTTTTAAAAAATTTAAAGAGGTCTTTGTTCTTTCAGTCTTTGATTTAATGGGCCGAAGAGCAAAATGAACTTGGGCATCGCTTTGTTATTTGTTGAGACTGAAGCCCTTTTTTAGACCAAAATCTAATTGATGTGCTATCTCAATCATAAGATGTTGTTCATTTTGCCTGTGTCCTTGGTTGAATTATGTTGAAGATGTTTTGTGGTAGACCTCTTTCCATTTTCTTAAAACTGTTTCATTAAGATGTCGTTTTACATTTATAGCACTCTAGAATCAATTCCAAATCATTTCTTGATGAATTAATTTGTATAGGTGTAAACTGTTGCATGTTGTAATTAGTTTTCGGTTTAAACATTTCTGCTATTCGTGGAAGGTGCCCCTTGATTAATTGCAGTGACCTTCCAATGGTTCCAAAGAAGAAAAAGTGCACTAATTAGATTCCTCAGCTTCCTTGTATAATTTAGCTGAGAAATGATATTCCAGCTTGTCTAGCAACCTTCATATTGAATAACATTTTTCCAATTTGAAAACAAAGACCAACATAAAACTTCAGATTTGATACGATCCCGTGTAAATATTACATTTCATGCCCCCTGTGAACGGAGTAGTATTTTTTTTTTATAATAATAAAATTATTCTTACCTATAAAAAGAAGAAGAAGAAGGTTTTCATGCAATGATTGTTTCTCCTAATCCATATGGTCATGCTGTACTGTCTGAATTTTCTGCTGCTAATAGGCCTTTTGTTTTGTTGTAATAAGCACTCTTATTCTCCTGTTGTTTTAGAGGAGGCGAGGAGGGATGTTTGTTTTCTTTTTATTTAATGAAATCGTGACTTATTATAAAAATTTTAAAAAATTAAAAAAAAAAAGGACATGTGGTACCAAGAAGTTTGAAGTTTAACCTTTTATAGTTCATAGTTCATACTGGTATTTTTGGGGCTAAAGCTAAAGCTTTATTATCATATGGCCTAAGCCTGTGACCTTACACTTGAAGACATAGATAGTAGCTAACGCCCACAGTTGGACATATACCGAAGGGTTGCTGACAAAAGGGAATAAAGTTTCCATGCATGCAACTGCAAGTAGCAGGTCCTTGATGGGAAAATGGTGTTATTGGTTCAAACAAAACACAGCACAGACCTGTCAAGGCTTAACAAGAAGTTAGCCTTGGTTTGCATCAAAGAAACAATGTGAAGACTGGCACTTCTGTTGCCAAAAGACCATCACTAACAAAGAAAGGTCCCTGCTAACTAAATAACAACACATTTGCACAGCCACTAATGGAACCATATATTAACATGCCAGATACTTAATTATAACCAAACACATGCAAAGGGAGTATCACTAACACTAAGAAATTGGCCCAAGATAATGGCCCTCCAAACTGACCAATGCTTGAAATTCTCTCTCTACCTCCAGCCACTTCGTTCCAATCACAATGAAACGGATCACAACTTCTTTTTCAATCTTCGACAGCTTGTCACTTAAGAAGACTGGATTCTCCCCAGGCACATAACGGTAATCTGGCATTTTCAGATATGAGAGATAAATGTTTTCTACAGGCCCACATCTCAAGAAGACCCCGTGCTTCAGCACCTTGTGGACAACACCCTCTAAAATCTCTCCTCTGAACAGCTTGAAGGTGATGCAGCTAAAAACGACTGGAAACAGTACATCTCCAGTGTGCTGTCTGACTCTACCCTCTCCTATTCTCTCCAGAGTAGTCACAGCAAGAAAATATCCAAGGTCCTTGGTGGCCTTTCTGGTAGCAAAGTTCTCCATCAGGCGTACAATAATTGACCGTTGGAGCATCAATCCTTTTGCATCCAGGTTTTCAGCAGGGATTATAACATTCCAGGGCAACTGTACTTTCATATACATTTTGTTTTCCTTACACCTGTCATAAATCAAAAGAATAATACAGTATCTATGAGTATGCTAAATCAATATAAATTTAGTGAAGGTGTCCTCTATTTTGAGAAGTCAATCATGTAAATGAAATTAATGGTTGAGAGGATTAACCATACAATCAACTGAAAGAAACCAATGTATTCAAAATTCTGAAGATTTTATTGTAAAACACCACAAGATTTGAAGCAAACAAACAAGAGTAAAAACAAAATTTTGCAAATATTTGTGAATCTCATGTATCATAAAACATGTTATAAATCATTTTAAAAAATCATATACCATGTTATCAATTACAGCATTGTATAAACAGAAGCACACAACAGTAATATATTACAACAGCTTAAACAGGGCAACATGGTGGCAGTGGTGATCTTAAAAAGTGGTACAATAGAATTGGTAAAAATAACATCTATGGTCATAATTGTAGTGTGGATCAGGAGCCACCTCCAGTCCTTCAGCAGTTGGAAGATTAGTCATCTGAAAAGGGAATACAACAGGGTAGCACATGAACTAGCTAAGTTTGCTAAATGTAAAGGTATTTCTCAGGTTCAGAAAGGCGTCGCCCTTCCCTTTGTGCAACACCTTCTCCAAAGTGACTATACCTAGTGTTTTGGTATTGTATTTAAACCTTGTTGTACTTCAATTTCAGTTGAATGAATCAAGATTTCCTATAAAAAAAAATGTATGTATTGTAGTGTGGTGTTGTTACAGAGTGGCACAGCCATGTGGGTGATGCCAGTGATTTACTATGACAATGGTGATGTTTTTCTCATGAATTTTGGAACCAATGGGAGGGTGGATGTGAGATTCTAACTAGTAAATTCTTCTTCATGAGAAGTAATTCCCATCCTATGAAAAGGGTCATGGCCTCATAGGATAATAGTTATGATAATAACTCTGCAATGCAGTAGAAGAGCCAGTCAGGTGCTGTAGGTGGTATGGTGGCAGCATATAGCTTTTATTTGAATTAATTTTGAAAAGCTTAACAAATTAACATAATGTTGGAGCTTATGTTATCACACACACACACACACACACACACACATACATATATATATATATATATATATATATATATATATATATATATATATATATATATCTTATGAATATTTTACAACCATACACAATCAAATCTCAAGTTTACAGAAGTATATTTCTATACATTTATGCATGTAAAACATAATATTATGTATGCAAGAATCAAGCCTCATACTGATGCGTTTGTTCACAAACACATTATAATGTTGGAGCATGACTCTTTTAATAGTCGAGTCTAACTGAGCTTGAGTTCGACTCATTTGGTAAATAAGCAAACATAAAGAAGCTTTTTCCCAAGCTAAGCCCAAGTTCACCATAAACAACTCAGTTTATATACAGCCCCAAGCACTACTCATCAGTCATCACTCCCGTTAGAATATATCAAACAAAACTTTCATTTCTTTTAAATACCCATAAAACCCAGAAAAATACTGAACTTTGTCTACCAAAAAAAAAACCCTTCCAGCAAAGGAAAATTTCAGTCTCAACCCATTAAGAAAAAAACTAAAATGTTTTGGTACAATCATGTAACACACGCATTGAGCTGGATTTTGAAGACCCATTTTTTCTAAACATTTAAAAGTGCAGAATTTATTCACAGCTGAACCTAAATTAAAATACTTCAACTTCCCCAAAAGCCTCAAACTCATAGCAAATTTTAACATTGGCATTATGGCCTTCCTTAGTGAATGAATGCTTACCCATGCAAATGCATATGACATAAAAACAATTTCACATAAAAAGGAAAAAATTTGCATAAGATTACAGGGAATAATCGAAACAACAATGTAATCAATGTTCTAGTTCAAGGTTGAATACCCAATAGAGAAATTCACAAACCACGAACATAAAAAATAAAAATAAAAACCTCTAAGTAGTCTTGCTTTGAAAAATATATAAATGAAAAGAGAAAATCACCTTGTGGGGTACAGAGGAAAAAGGTGCAGAGGTGAGAGTGTTCTGTGCGTATGAGTTGGAGAAATTGGTAATGGAGAGAAGCTGAGGAGAGCTCTTTGTTCTTCGACTTCTTAGAGGGGTTTTTTTTTTTTCTTTTTTTTTTTGGGCCGAAGGGCAAATGGGTCTTTTGGTTTTGTTTTTATCTTTTGATTTTGATTTTGTTATTTGTTGAGACTGAGCCAGTGTTAAAAAAAAGGCCCATTATTGAGGACAAATTTAATGGGCCCAATAGCAACTTTTGTACACTTATTTAGCCTGTCATAGAATTGACTCTTTCAACAATACATGGTAGTATGGTACTATGGTAGTGGAAGTGGTAGTTATTATTTATTAATAATTTGTCAATAATAATAATAGTATGTATATGTTACTTTTTTTTTTTTTTTTTTTTATATTGAGTTTCAACCTATATCGTCTGCTTCTGATAATTTAAATTTAAGTTAATGCTTAAACTTGATCAATTCAACATTAAACTTATTTTATTTGTATTACATATGCTTAAAACCAAACAATGATAAAGGTAAAACTAAAAATCTTATTATCTGATTTATATATTTGTTTACATTAATGTTTATGTTGATGATTATGTTTATATTGTTTTGTTTTAAAGTAGCACACATAAATTTTTTTTGTCTAACTATTTGGCCAAATATTATTATGAATCAAAGTATAGGATGTTAATTAACCTTGAAAGAAATGTACGTATATGATGTCAGAGTTTTCACAAAAGCACCTACATGAAAGAGCATCATATATTAGCAAGTAAAACTAACAAATTTACATGTATATATTGACAGAAAGAACTAACAACTTACACTTTTTATTTTTAACAATTTTCTCTTGGTAGATAAACTAGATCTATATTTCTATTTTATGGAAAAATCCAAATGGATGGCATGATTAGAAACAATGACAATGAGGAACAATCATAACTATTAATTGGACACACAAAAAGTCAATATTTTTTTTTTTTGATGAACACAAAATGTCAAATTAAATATATGATTGTATGACATTTTGATAATGAAGTGAAGAGCTTGCAAATGTGAAGTTGATTAATCAAAATGACTTGCTTTACTAGCAAATAGTGCATTTTCTCAATCATTATAACATTCTGAATCATTTAAGTGTTGACTTCCTTAACTGGTTAGAAGGTAGTTCTTAAAAATCAATAAAGAAACCCTTTTAAAATATATGTAAAAAATCCATCAGTGGTAAGGAATAAACTAAAAACTTCATTCACCCAAAAAACAAATACTAAAAAGAAGATCACCCAAATTTGATATAACAATAAAATTGCCCTCAAATCCACAATATGCTATTGCATACATCTCCATGTTGAGAATCCAAGGATTGCTTCTACAAAGAAAATTTTTAATTAATTTATGTTTTCAATGATTAATATATTAACAATATTAACTCATTACACTTTATTTATCAAATTATTGTTATGATAGTTATCAAAATATAGCTCGTAATAAAAGAAATAGCAAGCAATAAAAATAACTTATTTGTGATCAAGATGATCAATAAAATTACAATGACATCAATATTTTGATTTAGTTTGTCCTTTATATTTTATATGTATTATATATTTAAAATCAAGAAGTGATGTTTAAAAAAAATTAAAAATCTCGTTGTTATTGTTGTTGTTGTTGTTATTATTATTATATAGGTTTATGTTTATGTTTATAGTTATGCTCATGTTTATATTTTCATGACTATACTATTTTGTTTTTAAAGCCAAAATACGTATATTTTTTGTTTAAATATTTGGCCAACTAGGTTTATAAATCAAACTACAAGATTGTAACTTTAAAAGAAAATTCACACATGACTTTAGAGATTTCGCAAAACAAAACAAATATCATCAATTTTTTTTTTCAAATTTTTTTCCTAGTAAATGAACATATATTTCTATTTTTTTTATTAAAAAAAAAAAACCTAATGGATGGCATGATTAATAAAAAAAAAAGTACAAAAAATTGAAAATAGAGATAATTCCAAGGGAGAAGAATAACAACTAGCGACAGATATAATTTGTTAGGACATATGTAAATCATGTAAGGAACATATGTCATTTAGAATTGGCTAATCCTTTAACAAAACACACTTTACTTGCAATTGGGTAGATTTAGGATATGTTTAACACTTCAAGGAACAAGGTTTCAAGTTCAAGTGTTAAAGTCATGCAAATCTGTCTAGGAATCAAGTGAATAAGTGTTGGATTTTAAAACTCGACAGTTAGCTCGACAGATAATAGCTATCGAGGTTTAAAAGGAAGCTTTTGTCCGATACTCAGCAGCTGCTCAATAGATAAGTTATCTATTGAGATTTATGAAAATCAAATTTTAAATTCAGACTTCATTCCAATCCGTGGTACATGTTTAGATTTTCTTTTCTCACAACCCTAAACATATATATATAAGGATTATTTTAAGGGCCGTCAAAGGTTGCGCGAGTGTGAAGCAAAGTTTTATTCATGCAAATTATGATCGAAGACAAAATTTGTCTTAGTTCATCTTTTTCTTGAAGAAGCTACTGTGTTTGTACGCCATTAGGTTTTGTAACCAAGGAGTTTCGTGATCTTCATCGTGTTGATGAACTGAAGAATTTTGCAACCAACATTTTTCTCAAGTTGGTGAGTAAGCCGCATACTGGGATCTACGAATTGATTGGTTAGTCATGTACTGAGAGCCGTGCATTAAAAATGAGAGATTGTCACTACAGAACAAATCTAATTGGGTATTGGGGTAAAGGTTCAACTGTAGGTTGGTATAAGGTATTGAAATTCATTTACTTATAACCGCTTGTTGTGATAATAATAAATTTTCGGGAGTGGTGACCTTAAAATCACCTAGTAGGGTTTTTGCTTTGGAGTTTTTGCCTTGGAGTTTTTCTCCATTCGTAAACAAATCGCTGTGTTAACTTTAATTTTCGCTGCATTTTTACTTAGTTGGTAATTTGTTCGTGCTACCATGCTATTGCATGTTAATTAACTTAATTAATTCACTTGGCTAAATTATTTGGTTAATTTATCACAATGGGTCAATACTTTTTTGGTCTATTAAGTGGTATTAGAGCAGGCACACTCTGATTAGATTTTAATTTTTGCTGTGTGATCCATTGACCCTATTTGTCATGGATAGAGGACAGTCTCTTATCATACTTCATTTATTTGATGGTACTAACTATGCATACTAGAAAGTACGCATGAGAGCTTTCTTATAATCATTAGATGAGAAAGTGTGGTAAGCTGTGGAGATAAGCTGGATCAAGCCAAAGGAAGCGCTTGCCAATTGGGATGATACTAAGATCAAGGCGACTAACTTCAACAGCAGGGCATTGAACGCTTTATTCAATGTGGTCACAAATGAGGAATTCAAGAAGATATCCTCTACTGAAACTACGAAGGAAGCATGAACCATTTTCCAGACAACCTATAGAGGAACCAAGTTTGTCAATGATTCAAAACTTCAGAGGCTCACCACTAGCTTTGAAGAGATCAAAATGGAGGAGAATGAGTTGTTAGATGAGTTCTACGCCAAGCTCAAGAACATAGTGAACTCAACTTTTAATCTTGGGGAAACCATTCTCGAACCCAAGATTGTTAGAAAGGTGCTCAGATATCTACCTGAGAGATTTCATGCCAAGATTACTGCGATTAAGGAATCAAAGGACATCGACAAGATTCCTCTGACAGAGCTGGTTGGCAATTTGCAGACCTATGAGTTAGCTTTGATAAGGATTGGAAAATCTAGTAAGGGCAAGAGCATGGCACTGAAGGCCTAGAGCAGTGACACTAATGAGTCTTCTGACAATGAAATGAGTCTTCTGACAATGAAAATTCTAAAATGAAATCCTACATTACACGGCAATTCAAAAGTGAGTTCTAGAGAGAAAAACTAACTTAAGCATCGGAGGGTTTTTGGCCAATTCGGTCATCTTTGATCTTGTGTCTTTTTTTTTTAGGCCTTCTAAACAACTATTAGCCCATTGAAACCCAGAGTATTCAGTCTACTGATTTTTTTTTTTTGCATCATCAATAGTAAAGCCTAAACTCAACTCGCAGAACATAGAACCAGCAAAGGAAAACTTCAGTCTTAACCCAGTAAGAAAAAAAACCTAAAATGTTTTTGGTACAATTATGTAACTCAAGCATTGAACTAAATTTTGAAGACCCATTTGTTCTAAACATTTAAAAATGCAAAATTTTTTGAATTGCACACCCTTAGTGTGATGGTCACTCCATAAATGTAAGGCTTATGGAGTGTGGTAGGAGGGGGGGTGAAGGCCGAGATTCAAGTCTCATAGATGAAGTTTCACACACATATATACTTAAATTAGGTTAGAGTAGAATTGCTATCTTGTTTAAAAAATAAATAAGAAAAACTTCAACTTCCCTAAAACCCTCAAACTCATAGTAAATTTTAACAATGGCATTATGGCCTTTCTTAGTGAATGAATGCTAACCCATGTAAATGCATGTGGTATAAAACACTTTCACATACAAAAGGAACAAAAGTGCATAAGATTACAGGTAATATTCGTAACAACAAAACAATGTAATCAATGTTCTTGTTCAAGGTTGAAATACTCAATAGAGAAATTCACAAAAATAAAAAACCCCCTAAGTAGTTTTGCTTTGAAAAATATATAAATGAAGAGAGAAAATTACCTTGTAGGTACAAAGGAAAAAGGGGCAGAGGTGAGAATGTTCAGTGCGTATGAGGTGGAGGAATTGGTAATGGAGAGAATTTGAGGAGAGCTCTTTATTCTTAGACTTCCTAAGGGATATTGATAACGCCTTAAAATGTATACTTGTTATATATTTTTGTAGGCGTTATCTTCGTATTACTATGCTTAATTTGTATAATTATGTCATGATTTGCAGTAGTTCCTATTTTTTATCTTTACATAATTTCTTGAATAAGATGTCATTTACTGTGTGTAATTTTCTACTTTTAGAAAATCATGTGAGAAATATGAGTTTACAGGAATTTGTGAGAGAATGGAGGCCAAACTAGAATTAAAGTGGAGCTAAAGGACCATGCTTAAATGTCTAAGGAGGTGCAGTTGGAGTGCTTGGATTGTATACCATGATTGGAAGATTCAAATAAGAAAAGAAATCAAAGAGGCAGAATCTGAAAAGGAAAAATCTGATTTGAGCACTGATCAGTATTTAAGGCATATCTCTCTCCTCAAAAATCCAATTGATACAAGGCCAGATGGGTTGGAACCGTAACTTAAATATCTACAACTTTCTAGTTTTTAGTTTTTCGTAATTCTCAATTTTTGAAGGCTGAAAGTAACTCATAAGTTACATCTGTAAACCTAGACAGAAATAAAAATAGTAAAAGTTTTATTTTCTTTGGGACACTTAGACATTAGGGTTTTGAAGGGAGGCTGTGGAGAACGAATTTTGGTAGAGAAAACCTTGTATTTTTCTTTCTTTAATGGTAGCCTAAACTCTTTGCTAGGGCTAGGGGTTATGTTTCTTCTATACGGTATGAATATTTAATGTGATTCTTTCTAAGATTTTATCAACAACATATTTGATTGTTCAATTAGATTTCTTTTGATGTATTAGTTCTTCCATGTTTTCAATAAGTTCAATCATGTTTTTCTTATTGTTTAGATGAATTTCTAATAGTTTCAAATAGAAATCACGTTTCAAAGTGACTGAGTTTTTCTGAAAACTATTCTAATCGCATTATTAGTCGAGGTTATCATACGTTCTGAATTGTCTCAGTTCAACCAAATCATAAGTTTTTAATTGTATAAGAACAATCAAATATGAAATATATATTTTCTTAGATTACAAAGAATCTCATATCGATATAGGAAAACACCCCGATGCCCTAGTATTTACATTATTGATTTAAATAAGTTTTTATTATTATTCTTGTTAACAATCACCAAGCAATAGTATTTTTCTTCTTCTCCCAAATTGTTATTTAATTATATTATTTTTGAATTTACCGTGCTCCTTGTGGTTCGATTTTGGTACTCCGAAAATTTTATTGCTACGATCTACTGCACTTGAGAGTGAGCAAGTAAGTATTGTATTTTTTTGACCGAAAGCAAAATGGGTCTTTTGTTTTTGAATTCGTTATTTGTTTAGACTGAACCAGTGTAAAAAAAAATAGAACTAAATTATAAATAAATAAAAAAGCCCATTATTGAGGCCGAAATCTATTTAATGGGCCGAGTAGCAACTTTTGTACATTGATTTAGCTTGTCATAGAATTGACTCTTTGGTAGTTATTATTAATTTGTCAATAATAGCGTATGTGCATGTCGTGTTAGTACTCGGTAACAAGTTTTACGTTCAATTTATGTGATTGGAATGAATTAAGCTTTTGGTGCCCACATTGAGTTTAGTTAGCATAGCTAGTAATTTTTTTTTATCGATAAGCAAGAGATTTGAGATTCAAATCCCACTTATACTAAAAATTTATTCGTATCTTAATTTAATAATAAGTAACAATTATTATGAAGTAGACTTAATAAATTAAAATTTTATCATATTTATCAAAATTTTAAGTTTTTGATACTTGAGCAGCAAGAAGAGCAAAGAGCTAGAGGTTGGAGAGATGGCGACAAGGCCCATAAATGTCTACTGGGACAAATGCATCATTAGTATACCAGGGAGCAAATTCAATTCCATTGAATCTAGTTGCCTTTCAAACTGTACTTCGTGTTATATGGATATAAGCCTCCTTATTTTAAATGTGTTCAAAACATATCGTAAAAGTCTGTTGTAACTCAGGATAATTAAAATATAGATTAGTTAATTCAAGGTGATTAGCCTCTTGAACTTAGAGGGAGACTAGAATTTTTTGATTAATTTTCTGCTTAAATTTCATTCTTTCCTTTACAGTACATAGAAAATACTCATAATGAGATAACTATCCTAACAAATAGGAACTAACTTCTATCAAATACAAATTTGAAACAATAACAACCTAATCTACTATTGCTAATCTATTATTCAAATTCAAACTTCATCGGTTGCTACATAATTATCTTCCATGTGGCTTAGGACATAACAAAGTCAAGGAGTAGGAGCATTGATGTGCTATCTCAATCACAAGATGTTTATTTTGCCTATGTCCTAAATTAAATTATCTTGAAGATTTTATTTTTTTCGGAAGTAGATCTCTCTCTATTGTCTTGAAACTATTTCATTAAGATGTCATTTTTTACTTTATAACACTCTAGAATCAATTCCCAAAACGTTTCATGATATACAAATTTGTTAATTTGTATGGTTGTAAACAATTGCATGTTGTAATTAGTTTTCAGTTTAAACCTTTTTACTGCTTGAAGGTTTGGTAGTCTTGTGAGGAAGCAGTAAAATATAATTATGAATGAACAGTAGCAACTAGCATACATGTCTGAGTTAAAAGGCAATGACAAATGATGTTTTTGGTGCAAATATGCAAAGCACCCCAAAGACCAAACAGACCATTAGTCTTTGAAATATTAATGGAAGAAATCGAAATGAATTACCCAAAAACTCCAACTAGGAAAGTAGTAGGAAGAAAGTGAAGTTTGCACCAAGATTTCTTCATGTTGTTTCAATCAGAACTCAATAACAGAAATAGTGCAACTTGTGTATCAACTCAGTTCTTCAACACCACCTCCCACTCCCATTCGTCGCAACATAGCTAGCGTCGCCGCCTTATGTTCTTTGCTACCGCTTCAACAACACTGTCGTTGTTTGCATTAGTGGAAGTGCCTAATGCCATTGCCCATTAGCATTGGCAAACTTATTATGACTCCCCCTTGCTTTCTTTGATTTTCTGGTGACTGAGACTGAGTGAGAGTGATCAACTTAGCTCTTCGTTTTTACAGCTTTTCTTTCTTACAAAGTTTGACTTTATATAAAGCTTCTACACAAATTTCTTAATACATAACTACATTTATTCATCTGAACAAATTTTTACTTATTTAATTTATGCTTAACACCATTTTTTTTTATATATAATTATTTAAAAAATTTTGCCTTCTTCTTTTTCTTTTTCATATTTTATTTGTGTTACATATGCTTAAAACCAAACAATGATAAATGTAGAAACTAAAAATCTCATTATTTTATTTACATATTTGTTTATATTTATGTTTATGTTGATGCTTATGTTTATCTCATGTTTTGTTTTAAGGTAACACATATTTTTTGTTTAAAGATTTGACCAAATATTATTATAAATCAAAGTATAGGATGTTAACCATGAAGGAAATGTGTGTATATGACTTTAGAGTTTTCACAAAAGCACCTACATGAAAGAGTATCATATATTAGCAAGCAAGACTACCAAATTTCCATGTATATATTGAAAGAAAGACAAAAACCAACTTTCGCTTTTGAGAAGTTGATTAATCAAAATGACTTGCTTTATCAACAAATAGTGCATTTTCTCTAACTACATTTTAATAAATAAAAAATGGCAATTGGCACCCTATTCAACTTCTTTCCACCTTTTGGCCATGGTGAATAGTCTGCAGCTATAACTTTCTCAATCATTTAAGTAGTGGGAATGTCATTTCAGGAATTTAATGAAGAACTAAGAAACAGTTTATCAGTAGAAATGATAGCATTTATAAGGAATGAACTACATATACTAGAAGAATAAGTTAATTAAAATGTTAATAACCATGCTACAAAGAAGATCAAGCACCCATATTTGATATAGCAATAAAACTGCCCTCAAATCCACAATATGCTATTTGATACATCTCTATGTTAAGAATTCAAGGATTGCTTCTACAAAGAAAAATTTTAATCAATTTATGTTTTCAATGATTAATATATTAATACTCTAAAAAAATGATTACTATATTAATAATATTAACTCATTACACTCGGTTTATTAAATTATTTTTAAGGCAATTATCAGAATATAATTCTTAATGAAAGAAATAGCAAATATATATATATATATATATATCTCTTATTTGTGATCGAGATTATCAATAAAATTACAATGACATCAATATTTTGATTTAGTTTTATCCTTTATATTTTATATTTATTATACATTAAAACCAAGAAGTGATTTTTAAAAAATTGAAAATCTCATTAGTTTTTTTTTTTCATGTTTAAGTTTGTGTTTATAGTTATGCTCATGTTTATATTGCTTTGTTGTTTAATCCAATATACATATATTTTCAGTTTAAATATTTGGCCGACTACTTCTATAAATCAAAATACAAAATTGTAAACTCAAAAGAAAATTCACACATGACTTTAGAGATTTCGAAAAAAAAAAAAAAAAAAAAAGCATCAAATTTTACCATTTATTTTTCACAAATTTTTTCCTAGTAAATGAACATATATTTATATTTTTTATAATAAAAAAAACAATCTTAATGGATCAGATGGCATGATTAATAAAAAATACAAACAAGTTGGAAATCGAGATAATAACAAGGGAGAAGAATAGCAGCTAGTGATAGATATAACTGAAATATTAAAAATGACAAAAATAATAACAAATTTTAATTTTATAGTCAATCAATGGCATTAGCAAAAGATTCAATAATTTTTAGAATATAATAAAAGATTTATTATAAAGTTGTTTAGATAATTTTTAATAGAAATTACTAGATATAAAATTTTCTTATTTATCTCAATAATTATATAGTGATTAATCATTTATTTATAACATCATCGTTTTGAGTCTTTTGATTTTAATCTTACCAAAGAAATGAGAACCAATCACCTCTCTAGTTTTTTGTTTGGTCTGATTTTTAAAATTATGACTACATCAACTGTCATATTGTCACTTTTTGGTAAGATGACCAAATTTTTTTTTATATTCTTCTCTCTTCACTCTTTATTTCTTGGAACTTGAAGACAAAAACCCGTTAGAGTGCGTGTTACGAGATTTCTATGTAGCAATCCTGGATCTCAACTACATGCTCATTCACACAAGCTATTATAAGGCACTCATCTATAGTTTTGTTTCATCGACAATGTGATCTCCATGTACTTAAATTAGTGAGTTGCACTATTATTGTCTTTGATTTCCTACAACCCGAATCATTAACTTAACGCTAACTTTACATGTAATAGTGATTGGTTAGACTCATGTTTCACTTATTCTTAAAACCAGCATTCTTAAGACCATAGAACTAGGAGGAAGGGGGGCTTTCTATTCCTGGTTCTCCTGTAGTTGGATCCTTCGGAACCACAAGAATCCTTAGCTAGAATGGGATTCCATTCTATTAGTTAGTTTAGACCCCGATTATGCAAGATAGCCAATTTAAAGTCTAGTGATTAATTAGTCAAATTATGTTTGAGGCTTTGGTAAATGTGAACAACAACAATATTGGGCAAACAATAAATAATAGCAGAAATTGATAAACAACACACAATATAATGATGCAAAGAAAAACCCATGGAAAACTATCCAAATAAAAAAAATCACTACGTGGGCTTCACCACCGACCTTATAGGCAAAAACAAATCCACTAATAAATTGACGTTTTTACAAATAGAATAACCATATTCTAGTTTGCCACAACCCAGTAGTACTTACTAATATTACCCAACGTAACTTTGAATTTACAGACTCTTCAATAATAGACTATGTTATATGTGGACCTTTTATTCACAACTTCAAGTACCCACTTGAAGATCTTGTTTTGGCAACTTGATATTATAACTGAGGCAACAATTTCTACACCCCCAAATCCTTGAAACTTGATATCTGATAGATGCTTTTTGAGAGCTTGAGACATAAGAACCCTAGAAGTACAATAAGAGGCTCTCGGCTCTCCAAAAGTCTTTCTCACATTCACTAGGAGGTTCTTTTATATATATGTGATACCCTAATTTGATTGATTGTGTGATGTGTGTGGTTGTGTGATGATTCCCATATTGGGTATTTATTAGGTAGATCTAGGCTTTATTAACAACTACAAGGAGCCTCAATTGTGACTAGTCCTTTTGAGGTATAGTGTAGATGTGACTAGCGCTTTTCCTTGAATAATTAATTAAGGCTCCTTCTGAAAACGAATACTCTTAGGAAAATATTTCTCATAGAATACAGACTTAAATAGCTCCCAGGTCCAAGACTTAGTCTCTTGGCCACGTTTGTCTTCTTCTAGCCGCCACCAGTCATAAGCATCTCCACGCAACATATAGGCAGCATAAGCCACTTTCTCACCCTCAGAGGATTCAAAAACTTTGAATACTTTCTCCATCTCAGTGATCCATTTTTCTGCTTCCATAGGCTCAGTAGTCCCCTCAAAAGTTGGAGGAGACAACCTCTTGAATTCAATCATCCCACCATGATGACCTCGGCGTTGCTCCATCATCCTAGCCAAATTATCTCCAGTAGTGGCCTGTTGTTGGACCACTCCAACCAAGGTCTGCATCATCTGGATCATCTTTGGTGGCTGGCCTTGGTCATGCCTAAATTCTCGATTCCCATCTTGCTGATTCCTACCATTGCCAAAGTTGTTGGGAGTGTTCCCAGTTTTTTTGCTACAAGGTGGCATTCTAATCTCTGTTCATTATGCACATGACAAACTAACATGTTATCAAATTTCTAATTTTATGTTTTAAAAAAATGTCAGAAACTCATTTAGTGTATATATTATACAACGTACCCCCAAATGCCTAATTTATACTCCTCACACTATTTAGTTTCATAAATTAATGCCTAAGGATCCAACCTAAAGCTCTGATACTATATGTAATGACTCAAAGAAAAATGCTAGCCACATCTGCACTACACCTCAAAATGACTAGTTACAATTGTGGTTCTTTGTAGTTGTTAATAAATCCCAGATCTACCCAGTAAATACCCGATGTGAGACTCATCACACATCACACAATCAATCAAATTGGAGCATCACAATATACATAGCCTCTGTTGCACAAACCTCTAGACACTTGAATGGTTTGGATGGGATGAATGATTATATTTGATATATGCAACTCAATCAATTGAATTAAATCTCGATCAGTCGAAAACTTAAGGTCTTGATTAATGATTAGCTAACGAGAGCTATCAAACCTATTGAACCTCGAAACTAATATGCAAAAACCTGGGCATTTATCTTGACCGCAAAGCACACTTCCATTACACTTACAATACACACTTTAGTTCACGGTTTGCCAATCTATACCAAAGTCTCAACATTTTCACTAATTTTGATGGTTGTTACTTAATTTTAGAACCTAAAATAATGCCCAAAAACATATAAAATATACCTAACAATAAATATTTATTAATTAAATAATTGTCGTATCTCTATCATGTTATGTCTTAGTTTTTCAAAAAATGTTGTGTCACCATATCTCAATTCATCTATGCTGACCTGCTTGTAAAAATTGAATTATTCAAAAAAAATAATTCTGCAACGTATTATGCTTGCTTTCTCAAAATCACCAAGTTTTTATGTTGTGTTTGGCCTCCTATCAGCATTGCACGCCAATGCATTTCAATTTGGTGAGGTATGAATTTGTAACTAGGTTTGACTTACCTCTAGTACTTTTTTAAAATGAATCTCCTTTTGTTTTAATGAGAAACTGTCACATCATTCACTAACTAAATAAAAAGTGGAGATTAAAACCCATTACCACTTATCATTGTATATTTAAAATAAAATGATATGTTCAATTAAAAAAATACTGAAAATAAGTCAAACTCTTTCTACTTAACTGTGCTATAGATTTAAATAGTGATATAAGGTGACATACTGTTGCTTTCTATATATAATTGGTTATTATAATAAGTGCATTAGTTTCATTACTTTTATATATATATTAAAAGGGTTTCCAGACAACAATAACAGACGTTTACCAAATTAGGTTTGTTCATGTCTTGAGCTACCAAATATGAATTCCAACCCTGACATCAGATATTTTTTAATCATGGATATGATGCCACCCATTTATTTTGACTTTTGAGTTACAATTAAGTATGAATTGTACATTGCTTCTGGTTTTGTGGCTTTTAAATTCATTTTCTTTCCATCTCTATAGCATGCTTTTTGTTGAAGTATTGGATGGAATAGTTATAAATAATGAGTGGTTAATAGAATATTATTAGACCCAAACCTATATTAAGTAGGCCTTTGATTATCAATGAACTTCTTTTGACTCAGAAGCTTTATTTGCCACTTCACTAGCTGCAAGGATATCCAGGAAGAAAACACTAGCGGTGTCAGGTGCTTATGCATGCATGCATGCATGGTCCAGTTTTAACTGCTCCACCGGACTTCTATTTTTTATATGATGGATATTATGAAGCATATCTACCACAGCATCCTTTCAATAATGTAGTACAATTAGGTACTAGAAACATATTCTTGAAGAGTGGAACTAAAATGGAAAATCAGAATATGAGCTATATACATAAGAAAACTGGAAATGCAAAAATGGTAATTCTGTCACCATTGTCCTTCTTTGAGAAGCATCATAAGATTAATGAAGAGAAGCGGTTTCGTTGAAATTATGATGTTAATTTCATGTTCGCTTCCTGCCCTTATGGCTCTAAAATCTAAATGCTAGTCTTGGATTGGGTAATTAATTGCCTCAAATTTATAATGTGACATGCTTAGTTACGCGATTTTTCTTGATGACGGAAAATTAACTTTATTAGTTTTGAGTTTCCTTACCGTGTTTTTGAATAGAGGGGAGAAGAGGGGGTTGAGAAGGGGATGGGAAGGGGATGGGAAGAGTTTAATGAATTTTATTTGGATGTTTTTTTTGAGGTGAGAGGTAAAAAAATTTGAGGGGATTTTGAGGGGTAGCATATATCAAGTTTCACGCTAATGCTTTAATACCAAAATGATATAAATGGTAAAGCACATATATCAACAAGGTTTTAGTTTTCTCAACAATATATTGTTTTTTTTTTTTTTTTTTTTTTTTGGAAGACGACAAATATATTGTTAAAGTACATATATCAAGGAAAATTTGTGAGGTTTGGATTTATGTAGCACAGTGAGAATGCAACATGTGCTTGTGTGAAAGTAAAGAAAACAATGAGAACTTCTTTAGCCATGAGACACACATAAGGAATATATGAAAAAATAATTGGATTTTCTCTAGGGAACTGGGCTGGCCCTAGATATTTTGGGGCTTAAGGCGAGAAATAAATAGGGTCTTTTTTATATTTATGTATTAATTAAATTAATATTAAATTAATATTTTTATATTATAATGTATTTAATTTAAAATTTATTTTTGATGAATTTCTTGCTTATTTGTGATATTTTCATCTAAATTTTGTGTTATATTTTGTTTATTACTAATAACAAATTTATCCATCGATCCTTTTTAAGACTCAATTAGTTTTTTTTTTTCCTCTTTTTAATTTTTTCATATCCAAATGCATATTTTCTAGTAGACATTTCTAATCAAACAATATATTTATAAAGACTAAAATAAAAAATAACTTTTAAGTGTAGAGCAAATGAGAAATAGAACCTAATTTATATAAAAAGTATTGTTGTAGTTTCACTAAACAATAAAAAGTTTTTAGCAATCTCAACCTGCAGAAATAAAGATTTATTCATTATATAACCAATAATTAAAAAAAAATATATATATATATATATATAAAAACACAAGATTAAAATCAAAGAAAGAAAATTAAGGGTCCATTTGGATACAACTGAAAACTGAAAATACTGTAGTAAAATATTTTTTAAATGTGTGAATAGTACCATGGGACCTATTCTTAATATTTTTTGAATAAAATGGTAGTGGGTCCCATGAACCATTCATGAACAGTGCGTGAACAGTAAAAAACTGGTAGACGGGACATCACTTCTCAGTTAAAAAAAAAAAAAAAAAAAACTAAAAACGCGGACGCCAGGATGCAGCTGCTATCCAAACATTACCTAAGGGTCCATTCAGCTGAAAACTGAAAACACTGTAGCAAAATAATTTTTAAATGTGTGAATAGTGTCGCGGATCCCATTTTTAATAAAAAAGTAGCTGAAACAATTCATGAACAGTGGCTACTGTGAGTGAACAGTAACCACACAGTGCGTGAACAGTACCGCATAGTGGATGAACAGTACTCTTGTCCCTTGGTTGAAACCGGTGCGCAGAAGAAGAAAAAAAAAAAAAAAAAAAAAAAAAAGGCTGAAAATCGCTGAACGCTGGACGCGTTCAGCTGTATCCAAACCAAGCCTAAGTATAGCCATAACAAAAGTACAAGCCGAGCCCAGCCAAGAAGATGCCAAGATGGCCACACAAGTCTTATTAATAAGACCCACCCACAAAAAACACAAAACAAATCATATTACACTTATAACAACAACAAAAAACCTTGAAGACCCAAACGTCCAGCCATAACTCAATATAAACAGGCCCAGTCTTAACAAATAAAAAGTAGAGAAAGCCAAGCCTTATACCTTAAAAGTCAAAACTCATCCATCTGCAGAATCAAAATGCAGCAGCCAAAAAAAAAAAAAAGGCACTCGATAGTCCTCACTCCTCAATCAGTTCAGAGTTTTCAAATCAGATGTGATCGGATAATTTAGATCGGAGGAAGCTTGAGCCAGGCAGCCAGCGACCGTGGAGAGAAAGAATGAGAAAGGCAAAGAGCAAGAGCTGTGAGAAAAAGAAACAATAAAAATTTTAGGGATTTGAGGTTTTTTATTTGTTTTGATTTGTGATTGTTTTGTGGTTTTTTTTCTTAGACCGGATTTGCAGTTTATCTTGTTGAATTTTGGTTTGTCTAGAGGATAATGATGTTATTTTTGAAACAATTCATTTTGTTTAGACCAAAAAATTTTTGTGCCACCAATGTTTAATCGGATATAACAGAAATTTTGTTTTTTGATCAAAAGGATGTATCGGATTTTTTTTAGATTCATCTGAACCAATATATATATATTGCCTTTTACCCCTTCTTTTCTAAAATTTTGGGGCCCCCTTCCACTTGGGGTCCTTAGGCAATTGCCTAATTAGCCTAGTGGAAGGGCCGGCCCTGGTCATTCACATGAACACTAAGTGATATTTAAATGCCAAAAAAAAAAAAAAAAAAATAAAATAGTGTATGCATTATATTATATTTATTAGGAGTCTTTTTAACATATAATCTTTTTTTTTTCAAAGTCATAATTACTTCCTAATAGAAAGGTTTTTAGTTGTTAGAAAAATATCAAGTACAACTATGTAAATTTGTATTATGTAATTTTCTATTTGTTAGATAGACATAAAGTACAACTTTTAAAATTAAATGTTATCTTTTTCTTTTTTTTGAGAAAGAAATGTTATCTTGGTGAAGCTATTCTATAGTTATATTCATTTTAACTAAATATTCCTTTTTTATTAATCTCTATTTAATGTAGAGTTTTTTTTAGGCCTTAATTTTAACATATAAAAGAGATTTATTATTAGTTATATCAACAAGAAATGTATAAGTTGAAAGTTGGCAGGTGTGTGATCCTTCACCTTCATGCTTGTGATCCATGATGTATGGGATGATGACGCACCTTCATTTTTTTTTTTTCGTGTTTTGATACAGATGTAATGATTTTACAGTTTCTTGAAATAAAATACCTAGCTAATACTATTCAATTGTTTGCCACTTTGATGAGATCTCTTATTTTATAAATGTAGTCATTTGTAAATGAAAATTAAGTTCACCAGTTGCCACAAGAAATATTCAATTAATCAGCATGCAGTCAGCTAGCACTGCTTTTTGCTAGAGACGTAGTACGTGTGGCAGTTGGATCTTAGTTATTTGGTCTAGTGTGCCTGGTGACGCTTTTGTCATTCAAATTTCTAAACACCCTTATTTAATTATCACTCGTTATTGTTACATAAGCTGAATTATACACTGTCATACACAAGTCAGCGAAAATAAACACGATTCAGTTATAATTATGAAATCGTGTTTTGAAAATACGATTTTACTGTGTCACACAATATATAACTATCATTGCTCTTTCACTATATTTATATCCAAAGATAGAGCTCTTACTCTTCATCCAAACCCAACTATATTCTATTTATATGCTCAACTAAAACTTTCTTTGTTAAAGTTGTATCTAAACGATTCCTATCATAGTACACCTTGCTAAAACAAAATGGCTGCAAATGATGTTCAATGTTGTGAGCCAATGTTCTGGGTGTATCTAGTCATATGTGTGGCTCTTGTGTGTTTTGCTGGACTCATGTCAGGCCTTACCTTGGGACTCATGTCTATTAGCCTTGTTGATCTTGAGGTCCTCGCCAAGGCTGGTCAGCCCCAAGATAGGAAGAATGCAGGTCAAACATTTTTCACAACTCCATTGGTCCTCACATATTTCCCTTAATTGATTCTTTTTCTAAAGCAATTAATAAACTCACTTTTAATACTGCTAATATCATTTCTCCTATACTTGGTTGCAGAGAAAATTTTACCAATCGTTAAGAACCATCACTTGCTCCTATGTACCCTACTCATAAGCAATTCCATAGCAATGGAGGTAGCTATATACTTGTGATATAATTCACTATTTCTTTATCTTTATACCTATTAATTTGAAATGCATGTAAAACAAGGCCCTGCCCATTTTTGTCGATGGACTTCTTCCGGCTTGGGGTGCTATTTTGGTATCAGTCACCCTTGTACTAGCTTTCGGCGAGGTAATTTCTTAGAAAGGCTATCTATTTTGGAAAGTGGATTGGTTGTTATTGCTAAATTAGATCAAATACCTTCTACTTTGCAGATTATTCCTCAAGCTTTGTGTTCAAGGTATGGACTAAGTGTTGGTGCAAAACTCTCTTTCCTAGTTCGGTTGCTTGTCTTAGTCCTCCTTCCTATATCTTACCCCATTAGTAAGGTAATTTTCATCTCTATATATATATATATACCAAGAGAAAGATTCTTATTGTCTCCTTCAGTGAAAATTGACATAGATCATATGCTTGATCTAGTTAATATAAGAAAAATAATGTCTTTAAAAGGAAAAAGGGCATTAATTGTTTGTTAACAATATAACTCGAGGCTTCTTCATGTAGCAGCTGTTGGATTGGCTTCTTGGTGAAGGGCATTCCGCACTTCTTGGTCGGGCTGAGCTTAAAACATTGGTAGATATGCATGGATATAAGGTTAGTGTGTCTGATATTCATTCAGCTTGTATCAATTGCAAATTATGTGCAATTCATGAAGTGTTAAGGAAATTGATAATGAACAGAAAATAACATGATCACTTTGAGATGTCTTGAAAACACTTTCTTTAAGATGATAATTTTTTTTTTTTAGATAAGTCTTTATGATGATAATTATTCTGTTTGAAAGAGTTTTTGAATTAAGGTCAATTTACCTTTAAGATACAATAAAGTCACGAATTGTATAAGGCCATTCTGAAGTTTCTTTTAAAGGGTGTTTCTTGAAAAATTGTATATTTGACTATGATTCATCCGGCCCTTAAATTTAATCTTAATTAATTAGCACCTTATACATAATAATGCATTACCTTTTAGAAATATCTTCTAAATTTTTCTTTTTCTTTCTCTTTCTGTTTCAGAAACATCTTTTCAAGATAATTTTTTAATGAAATCGTGTCTCTGACTAGGATTTTTTTAACATAATAATTCATAAGAAAAGGTTTATGATTTAGTACATCTTTGCAATCTTGATCACATTTGTATATGCAAAGTGCGTCACACATCATACACATACTTGCTATAGAGCCACGTCACGTGTAAATATGTTCTCCCAAATATTTTACATGTTGTTAGCATTTGCATTACTTTATAAACTTACAAAAAGCTTTATAAATTTTCAACATGGGACAAATTTCTCAACCTCAAAACAAAAACCCACTTCCTTTTTTTTCCCTAACACAATCTACAAAATAGATTTTTAACATGAAGTTGTTCACATTCCCAACTAAGCTAAATTGGCTAAGAGCTTGTAGCTTAATTAATCTACATCTTTTAGTATTTTCAATAGAGACATTTAATATTAAATCCCTCATCCCCTAACTATTGAATTATAAAATAAATAAATTAATCGTATCTTTAAGAGCATGGAAATTTAAAAATTGATTGTTACTTAATTTATTTTTAGGCAGGGAAAGGTGGGGAATTAACGGATGATGAAACTGCCATAATTACTGGAGCTTTGGATATGACACAGAAAACTGCCAAAGATGCTATGACACCCATATCTGAAATATTTTCGCTTGACATAAATTCGAAACTTGATGAGTATGCTATGCTCCTCTCTCATATTCTTCTCCGTTTGATGATTTTATAAAATTAAATCTCAATTCGATTTTATTATATACCTAGGCAAACAATAGGACTAATATTGAGCGAAGGACACAGTCGTGTACCCATCTACTCTAAAATCCCCACAAATATCATTGGATTTATTTTGGTGAGCACCAACTTTAATTTCTATATCCATATGAAATCAGAATTTATTTTGTGTTCATTTGCAATGACTTACTTTTTGTTAATAGGTAAAAAGTTTGATCAAGTTCCGCTCAGAAGATGAAACCCCCATTAAAGATCTTATTATCAGGAGAATTCCTAGGTTTGTAACTTTTATCATTGAATTTTGTTTCTATCTTGTGTTTGGGCTTCAAACTCCTCCAAGAAGATGAAACTCCTATTAAAGATCTTGTTATCAGGAGAATTCCTAGTTAGCAATGGCGGGGCCACATGTAGAAGCCCCCAAATTATTTTGAAATATTTTTAATTATCCATAGTGATATAATTATCTATACTATTATTTAAGGGACTTCCCATATTTGGATTCTTTATTTTTTTAGTTCAAAAATACCCTTATACCCTTATGTTTAAGTAGAGATAAAACGGACGATCTGGTAAAAATGTAACTCTAACTCCCACTAAAATATTGCCTAAAAAATAAGACTACTTTCCTGTTAATTTTCAAATTACTTTATCCACTTATAAATTAGATTTTCAAAATAAAAATTATATATATAAAATTAAATAAAAACACGGTTTTTTTCCTACAAAATAGGACCACAAAAAAAAAAACTTCATCTCCTGTTAATTTTCAAATTACTTTATCCACTTATAAATTAGATTTTCAATGTGATAAAAAAATAGATTTTCAAAATAAAAATTATTTATATAAAATTAAAAAAAAGTTTTTTTTTCTACAAAAAAAAAAAAAAAAACTCATTGCACGCACTTTGCGCATGTAATGAGGCTCTTTTATTTAAGGGACTTCCCCTATTTGAATTCCTCATTTTTTAGTTCAAAAATACCCCTACAGCCTTATATTTAAGTAGAAACAAAACTAAAGGACAATCTTGTAAAAATGCAACTTTAACTCCCACTAAAATATTGCCTAAAAAATATGACTACTTTCCTGTTAATTTTTAAATTAGATTTTCAAAATAAAAATTATATATATATATATTCTACAAAATAGGATTACTAACACAAAAAAAAAAAGTGAAAAAATAAAAACTCTCCACAATCCCCACTTTCTCCTAAAAAAACCATCCCACCTTCTAAAAAAAACCACGCTACGGTTTTCTATTAAAAAAACACCTATCCTAAGTTCGGTAAAAAATTTAAAAAAAAAACTACCCCACCTTTAAAAAAATCTCACCCACGGTTTCCTATTAAAAAAAAACTGCCACATATCACATCAAAAAAACAAAAACAAAAAAACTAAACATCTTTCAATGTTATTTTGTGTTATTTTTTAGAGCTAGCCTTTTTTTTTTGCCATATTAGTTGTTCTAAATCTACAATTTTTGTGGAAAAATAAGTGTAAATTTCAAATAAAAATAAATGAAAAATTAGAATACTAATCCAAAAAAAAAAAAAAGAGTCTCATCTCATGCGCAGAGCGCGTGTGATGAGGCTAGTATTTATAAATAGCTTTGAGAAAATACCATTTGGGCTCCTATGTTTATATTCATGTTTGTATAAGCATGAACATATTTATAGATAATATAACTTTTTTGTTGAGTAAAAGTTAAAAAGATATAAACTTTTCTTTGAAGCTTATAGTTTTGTAATATATATTAGATTTAGAGTATATAATTATAATTATATATATATGTATATTTTATTTAAAATTGGGCTTCAAATCATTATATGTGTTATAAATATTAATTGGGTTTATATTTAAAAATTTTACCGTGCATTTTCCAAATACTTAAAATATATATCAAATTTTATATCTATCGAATCTCATTTGCCATCTAATCCATAAACTTATATTTTATATATATATATTTATATATATATATATAATTTTAAAATATAAAAATATATCTAAAATTAGATGTTTTATAAATGAGTGAGTTATATACTATGTTTTTATAATTTTGATATTGTGTAAAGATAGCACGAAAAGACAACTTAGTGTTACGGTAGATTTTTCAAATTAACTCAACTAATAATGAAAAATTCCTTCTCAAAAAAAAAAATCTAATGAAAAATTATTTAGTGATATAAAATTAACTAAAGTTAATATTAAGGCGTAACTTAAAGGTAACCTCCCTCTACATTAATCTTATGTGAATTAAAAATTCAACAAATGATATCACAATATGCTAAATCTAGAGAGAATGAGAGAGTGGAGGTAAGGAGAATTACTTGTGCTAAATGTAATACAGATGATACACTAAATGTAACATAATTGTCAGTTAGCTCAACTGATAAAGTCTCTGATGCTTGTATAAGAGATACGGGGTTTAATCCCCGCCTACACCAAAAACTAATTGCTGTCTTGTTCTGATGATAAAGAACTATCATCAGAAATGGACGTCATTAGTTGAAAATCTCTCAAAAATAAAAGAAAATGTAACATAATTATTTTTAAAATCTAGTAGTGAATTATGATTGTTGATGCCATCACTGACATAAAAAATGGCATAATTCAAACTGACAGATTGTTTAACATAATTTAAAATTTGTGACAGGATATATGATTGTTTACCTCTATATGAATTATTGAATGAATTCCAAAAGGGTCACAGTCACATAGCTGTTGTTATAAAGAGTAAGAAGGAAGTTATGGAAAACCCAGAAAAGGAAGCCAATCCTAGCATGATCAAGTTAAACATGAATTTAAATTCAAGTCAAAGACATTTAATTATAAAAGGTAAGATCAAATTGAAACTTTTGTGTATGTATTTATTAACTATGAATGTCATTTATATGTGGAATTTATGTAATGGGAACTCTATAAGAAAATAATGGGAGTTTTATCATTACTTATTTTCAGGAATCGATCAGCATAGTGACCATAAAATTCAAATGCCAACATTAGATAATGTCACGAAGCTTAGCAATAGTTTAAGCCCACATTCAAATAAATGGAAGAGAGGAGATGGAAAATTTTTAAATGAAGATTCAGGATCTCTGCCAAATTTAGATGAAGAGGCCATTGGTATCATTACTTTGGAGGATGTTATTGAGGAGCTGCTACAGGTTCATCTTTTATATAGTCTGACAAGAAGTAAAACACTGCTGCTATTAAGTTGAGCTATCAGCTATCTAGAAATATTGTAGAATACAAATCTTAATAATGTTTTCAGCTGAGGAAATTAGTACTATATATAACCAAAAGTAAGTGCATAGGCCATGTTCTCTGCAACTATGAGTACTGATTGAAAATTTTCTAAAAGTTTCAGGATGGTAAGTTTTCTTTTCCTTTTTTCCAATACATGCATCTACCTCCTGAAAAATTGTTCCTACTGGTTAATTAAAATTGGACACAATTTACCCCTTCAGTCCAACTTAGTAGTATTAAGGAATCAATTTGATGTTTCGGTCCATTCGATCACACCTTTCATACTGTTATACATATACATACATCAATGTATATCCATAACAATTTCACAAAAAATCCTAAATGGGAAGCTTTTATTGGTTTTAATTTAAGTATCACTGATGTCGCCTTTTCTTTTTACCAAAAACAAAAATAGAGAGTTAAATTTAACATCTCTTTCTCTCATTTATGTTCATGTGTTTATATATACTGTCTATCTGATCGCTAATATTTAGTTTTTGTTTCTGTAGGAGGAAATTCTGGATGAGACAGATGAATATGTGGATGATCACAAGAAGTAATGATTACTTTCATTTACTGTATTAGCATATAGCTATCATGAGTACATTTATGATAAATTTATCAAATATACTTTATAAATTGATGTGTCAACTTTTAAGACAAAAAAAAAAGCATTATGAAATTTATTAAGGGATAAGTTAACGGATACTCTCAGAACATAAATTATTACATTAGTATGTTAGCATTTATTGTAGAATTGATAGCATTTTCCTAACTATCATGAATCTGATGATCTTCATTAATATGCTTTCCCACTGTCTATCTCTGCAACAGAATTAACATCAACATGCTACCTTCAAAAATATCACCATTAAGATCTCCTGCAGCAGCAGCATCGGCTTCTCATTTTCAATGGCAGACTCCCGTGGCATCCCCCTTTCATTCGTATTATCATACTCCTCTATCTTCAAATATCCATAGTCCTATACTGAATTCACCAATTTCCCCATATCTTCAATTTTCTCCATCTATAAGAACAACTCTCTCTGCTTCCCCTGAAAAGGTCATGCCAAATTATTCACCAATATATGCAGGCGGTGCACGCTACTCACCATCCTTGCATAAGGTACGTCCAGGCATTTCAATATAAATTTATGCTTCTTATCTTCTGCAACACTGTTATCATTTCTTGTAAATATAGAAAATAGTACACAAATTGTTAGTGATCATGGCTAGACATATTTCATCTATATATGCTAGCTTTGTTTCTAATTTTATGAAGTACTTGAACATATTCCGTGAAGCGGATAAGAGAGTCCTGGTACTTGTCGTTTCATCTAGTAGTGAAAAAAAATGAACATTGAGGCATTTTTTTTCCTTTTTAAAGAAATATTTTGCTTGTTTCTATACAGTGAATACTAATTTCACCTTTGGACAGGTTTCAAGGAAATTATATGAGAAGCTGAGGCAGCCTGATGGTCCATAGAGTTCCAAAAGCTTCAATGTGTTTGGTGTTTAATAAAAGATAATATCCCAAACTTGTACACGAGTGAAAATTTTCACCTTCAAAGAAGCTCTAGTGGCAATATTTGTGTTATCAAGAGAGAGAGAAAGAGAGACAACATATGCGTCCAAATATGTAGAGGGCAAGCACGCCATATCATGTTAACTAAAAATGTCTAATCATAAAGTGATGCTATACTGATCATAATTTGTTTCTCCAATGAGCTTGGAAGAAAGACTTTAAGGCTCTTTGTTTTTGGTAGCATTGTCAGTCAATTGTTGTGGTGGTAAAGCCTCTCATCATAGGCTATCAAAATTAAATTTCTACTGTTTCGTCTCTATCTAGAAAAACTTTTCCAACAAATTATGCTTCCAAAGGGGACAAATTTGTCTATCTGCTAGAGATAGAAAATACAAATAGGACTTGGAATATCTTCCAAGAAAATATCTCATGACACACAGCCAAGCCAACACCATTCACTGATTTTTGGATAAGATATCTAGCAATAAGTAGATACAAACATATTGTGTAATGGAAAATATTCATAGCATAAAGAAGCCATGAAAACCCTCTTCTTTTCATCACAAACCCCACTCTACCTTTCAAATCCTCCTCCATGGAAGCCCAAAAGCCCAACCCTCAACCCCACAACCTTGCAAAAACTAAACCATTCCACAATCACAACTCGACCATATGCCAAAGGCTTTACTGGAAATGCACCGGTCACCACAAAAGAGACTATTAAAGAGTCCAAAAAAAACAATAACAATAATGATGAAGAAGAACTTCCAGAAGTCGTGGTTTACAGAATTATAGGGAGAATTTTGGCCTTTGTGGGGTTGCCAATGGCATTGGGTTTGGCATTGTTGAAAGTTTTTGGGTCGCTAAAGGAGCAAAACTTGTGGGATGTGCCACGATGGGTACCTTTCATGACAACATTGATAACTTTCGGGGCTTCAACTATGGGAATTGCATATGGGTCACTGTCTTCAAGTTGGGATCCAGAGAAGAAAGGATCTATTCTTGGGTTCGAACAAGCTCAAAAGAATTGGGTTGAGGTGTGGAAGGAGGACGATGAGAGCCAATAATGGTGAGCATGATGGGTCATGTCCTCGTCAAAGTCACAGATTAGAGGCTTTTTTTTTTTCTTTTCTTTTTTTTCCTTGTTGTATGAAATATAGGCCAATTTTAATAATGTTAAAGTTATTACATATTTGATTGCAAAGAAAAACTTATAAATTGATGTGTTGACACTATATATATATATTGCTAAACTGATTGGCACTATTTTAATAAAATAATAAATAAATGAGTGAATTATTCAATTTATAAATTCTACTCCACTCTAATATTCTTGTCTTAACTTCACTCTAATATTATTGTCTTAATTAACAAATGCAATGACCCACGTAACAGATGTTAAACTGATAAAAACAGATACTACACTTGATCTTAGTCAAAAGACCCTTTTGGATATACACCACTATAAGTTTTTTTAAAACTTTCTTCTCTCTTCATGTGTGTGTGTTAAAAATATTTGATATTCTCAAAAGAAAAAAATCTCACATTGGAAAATGAGTGTGAGTTAAAGACGTTTAAAGCTTGTGCTATATATTCAAGAGTTAGGCCCTTTTGGATATACATCACTGTAAGTTTCTTTAAAACCTTCTCCCCTCTCCCCATGTGTGTGTTAAAAATATTTAGTATTCTAAAAAAAAAATTAACAAATGCGGTTGGATGTGAGTTATATTTTGTTTAATTCTTTACAATGTTGGTTCACTTGATATTTGGATAAATATTTTGACAACTCTATAATAAATTTGTGAGTTATATTTTGTTTAATTCTTTATGATGTTATTTCACTTGATATTTGGATAAATATTTTGACAACTCTATAATAAATTTGTGAGTTATATTTTGTTTAATTCTTTATGATGTTATTTCACTTAATATTTGGATAAATATTTTGACAACTCTATAATAAATTTGTAGTATTCTCAACTTCACTCTAATATTATTGTCCTTGTAAGGACCAAAAATCCTGCCAGCCCCAGCCCAAACCCACTTAGAACAGTGAGTTTGCAGGGTTCAGCTTAGACCCAAATCAATAAATTTGTTAGAGAGTGAATCAAACAACAAGAGAGGGTTTAGCCCGAGGAGAAGGATAAGGGGAGGATGCCCTTTTTTACAAAAGATGTCAATCAGCACATTCACACCAACTTGTCCGAGGAGACCAAAGTTACACATAAAAATATTGTTCATGTTCTTCTCTCTATGAGCTTTTTACAATGATCCTTCTTTGTTTTTTTGTCCGAATCCTTCTCTTTGAAAACCTTCTTTTCCTTATATACTTTCCCCTTCTTCACATCTTAGTCATCCATCATCTCCTAATTAGCCTCCCCTTATGACACTTGTCTCTTCTTCCATTTGAAGAAGGTGGTGGAGGGAGCCTGCTTAGCTGTGACCTGCATTGTTCAGGTCACTTCCTCATCAATATATCTAACAAAGCTATTGCCCACCATTTAATGCAGCTAAGAAGCTAGATGCAAGGCATTCAATGCGGAGGCTACAGGCTACCCCAAACTAGAAACTTCCCCCTTTACTTTTGATTCCCACCTGGCATGCCTCAGAGCACTTTTGATTTATCTCTTCACCTACCCGAGCAACCCTCCTCCTCGGGCCTGTGGCCCATGGTATTGTCTCCCCACACTACGACTCTTAAACTTCATCCTCAATCCTCGAGCACCCACAATAGCTCCCTAAAACTTTTGCTATTAACTCTGTGGTAAAAGCAAAGTTTTAGTTACACGAGCCAAATACACACGTGTCATGCATATTCCCATGTGGTAACGTCCTTTCACCTACTCCCAGCACACTTTAGACGTTTTGAAATCCATGATCTCACATTTATGGCGTCAGGCGGCTGCTTGTCTTCTCACATTCTACGGCTTGATCAGGATCGTACGGTCCTCATTTTTCCTCATTTATGAGCGGGAAATTTACCGCCGAATTTTCGCTCCTATAAAAGGAGAACTTGGGGCTGGCTAGAGCTCATTTACGCATTTTGGCAATCTAAACTGAAGCAAGCTCCCGAGAAGAATTCTTCCTTGTGCTCGTAGGTGTGCTCATTTTCTCGTTTCTTCTTTTTTGTTTTATAAGTTTACTCTTTCATACTATCGAATTTCATGGGTAGATACACTAAGTTAGTCGACACTCCTGAGGCCATGGCTATCTTTAGGGCACAATATAGGATTCCCAATAGCATAGAAATCTGACACTATGAATATGGTAAATGGCTGGTCTTGAACAGACCCCCTGAATCCGTAATCATTCCTATGATCACCTTCATTGAAGGCGGGATGGAACTTTCTATGGGGAGGGTTATTAAGGACTACCTGATAAACTATAGGTTGACCCCTACACAATGCTCCCCAAATGTCTTCAGGGTCCTCGGATGCGTAGATATGCTAAATAGAAAAATGGGAACCAACCTTACCTAGCACGATGTAAACTGGGTATACAATTGCCAAAAAGGGGTAAAAAAAAAAAAACCAAGTACTACATCAAATATAAAGTCCCCTCCGTTAGATTGATATCCTGCCTACCTGACTCAAGCAAGGGTATGGATGAGGACTTCCTCATCGTCTCGGGAGACTGGCACGATGGACTACATTGTCCCACCTAAGAAGGGGAACCAAGTAGAGTTTCTGAGGACCATAGATGCATTTAGGACGCAACCTAATTTCACCAGTGTAAAAAATTTTCTTTCTTTTGTTGCCTCATCTTCTCACAATTCTCATTGTTTTTCTTTGGCAAACGAATATCACACCACTCCAGCCAAACATCTTGTGAACTTCCCTGACCTGAATTGGCTTCTTAGATTAGAGATCTTCCTACACAAGGAAGGTCAACTCCAGGCTGCTCACGTCATCCTCGGATACAAACCTTCCACCAAGCATTTCCAAAGCCCGAAGAACGTCATTAAAGCCAAGGACCCTCAGTTGGCTTTGATAGACTTGGCCGTTCTAGGATTCCTGCTGTCTAAACCTCCTCCCTCCGGAACACAGGACACCCAACTACCAGCCCACTAGTTGCTAGGCTCCTCTACTCACAAAAGCCGCGCATCCCATCGGACGACAAGGCCAAAGAGTCCACACCCAAGCCTACCCCCCCCAAGAAGTCACTGATAAGGACTTCAAAATCTTTTACCAACAGGAAGACACCGTAGACGCTCCCAAAACTTCACACCAACGCCTACCCCTCGCATAAGTTAGTGTCAATCAAGAGGCCACAAACATCCCAAAAGGCATGGAATTTGAAGAGAAGACTCCTAACCTTATAGCCTTGCTCAATTCCCATGCTAGGGGCAACATCCCAGCTGTGGCGGTGGTGCCCCGACCACCTAATCCTGCCGCAACACCCACTTCATTTGTCGAAGCTGTAGATAGGAAAGGAAAAGAGCCCAATGAGGCAAAGGCACAAAGGGTGCCGAGGAAAAGGAGGTTACCGAATCCTCCAACCAACCCCCCTCCCCCCAAAAGATGCCCGAACAGAAAGGGTGCAACAAAAAAAGTACTCCTCCACAGGGACTTCCAAGGATTCTAAGGGAGACCAACTTGCGAGGACTTCCATCTGAAGGCCTCTTTTTACCCTCATCTCTGGCAACCCAGTACTCGATGACGCCAATCTAAGGGACCCCCAAAAGGGAAGCTCAGGTCTAGTGACCGAGTGTCTGGAGAAGGCCTTATGCTTGCCAGAGCACATGGCAAAGATAAGGTCCTTTAGGAAGTGCGAGATCTTCTCGTCCTTGAAGCAGAATTTAGCTAAGATACGTAATTACATTCCTCAGTTTTTAAGATTAACTTGTAAAAATTTAACCCAATACTTATGTTTTTTTTTTTGTAGGATGTCCAAAGTACCTTCATGGATGAAGAATGGGTAGACCACTCTTTAGATATGGCTAGGAAGGCTAAGAACAAGTTGGAGGCTGTCTAGAGGGCCCACGCGGAGGCGGACAAGAAGCTTAAGGAGACTCTTGCCTAGCTCACCGAGGTGGCAAACACTCACAAAAATGATAAGTTCACCTTCAAGGGCTATGAGAAACAGGCCGCTGATGCCTTGGAGGCTCAGAAATAAGCTAAGAATAAAATGGCCCTCACAGTGGTGGAGCTAAAGTAGATTAAGAAAAAACTAGAGGCTAAGAAGGCAGAGATGTCCTAGGCCGAGCTTATAACGTGGGCATGACCAAGGCATTTGAAAGCCTCACTGCCCAACTCAGAGATGTCGCTCGAGCCTTCTGCATAGAGGTGAAAGGCCAAGCCCTAAGTGCTGGTGGAGTTAGCACTGACTCAGAGCTTAGGGCTTCTGATGGCATATACTTCCCCCCAGCCTTGCACCTAGCTCCCACTCTTCCTCAGCTTCCAGCAGATCCTAACTCCGCTCCCCTTACTTCCTCGAACCATACTGTCGCTACTCCTTCTGATGCCCCTAGCAAAGACAAAGAGCAAGAGCAACCCCCTCCAGATGACGTGGTGGAGGTAGAAATGCGGGAGGCAACAGAGGTAACCTAGCAGAAGAAGAAAACGAAGGAAAAAGAGAAAGAGCGTGAGAGGAAGGGAGGGAAAGGAAAAAAGGCCTCAACTTAGCTCTAGCTTGTCCTTACAGATCAGACAGACAATTTTGTACTCAGGCTCTGATGCTTTAGATGCCTTTTTCTATACATTTGTACTGAATTTTTAAACATTAATGAAAATTTAGTCGGAATTTACTTCATGTGTCTTTGCTATTCAAATTATACTTGTTAGTTTATGTTTTACAGCCTTGTACTTCCTTAATAACACTTTCAATACTCTAACTTATTACTTATTCACGGCATATTCTTTACCCTTCTATTTAATCTGGCATGGCTTTCACAACAATTAACAAATTGACTCAGAGAATCTAACAAAAATTAAAACTTAAACTTACTTTAAACTAGGCTTAGGACCACAAGGTAAGCTTACAAGTTCTAACCTTTACATCCGAGGCAATCCCCAAGGCAATTTACCTTATTATCAATATACATACTATCTTGCACGGATCACTCTGCCCTTCATTTGGACATTAAAGAGCCATGCCGAGTCTAACTCTTATCCCATACTTAGAACATTTCACCACAACATTAATTTAACCTAGACCTTGTGACCCGAGGAGCCAAACAAGGCCTAGGTTCTATTTAACACTTAGAATATTTTATGATAATGTTAATTTACCCTAGGCTTGTGACCCGAGAAGCTAGACAAGGCCTAATTGCTGTTTAACACTTAAAATATTTCATGATAATGTTAATTTACCCTAGGCTTGTGACCCGAGGAGCCAGACAAGGCCTTGGTTTTGTTTAACACTTAGAATATTTCATGATAATGTTAATTTACTCTAGACTTGTGACCCGATGAGCTAGACAAGGCCTAGGTTCTATTTAACACTTAGAATATTTTTTGCAGTCGGATCAATTCAATAAATACATCCAGAATATGACATAACTAGTCAAGACATGAGTGGCAAAGGAATTCATAACATCAATAATAGTAATGCTGCAGATTATTTACATTCCAAGGACGGGGAATCACATTCTCGTCCAAATCTTCCAAGTAATAAGCCCCAACACCAGCAATGGAAGTAATCCTATATGGCCCTTCCCAATTAAGACCCAGTTTTCCCCAAGCAGGATTCTTTGTTGTTCTTACCACTTTCCTTAATACTAGATCCCCCAACGCCAAAGGCCTTGAATTAATTCCCTTATCATAGCCTTACTTAAGTTTTTGTTGGTAATATGTCATCTTTACCATTGCCACTTCTCTTCTTTTCTCGGCTATATCTAGGCTGTCTTGGAGTAGACGATTGTTCCCTTCAACGCTGAATTGATCCGTTCTTAAAGTTGGGAATCCAAACTCAAGGGGGATTACTACTTCTGACCTATAATTCATTGAAAAAAGAGTCTCTCTAGTTGATCTTTGGGGTGTGGTACGATAGGTCCACAATACGTGGGGCAACTCATCTACCCACTTTCCTTTAGAATCGTCTAATCTTTTCTTCAGTTCGGATACTATAACCTTGTTGGTGACCTCGGCCTGTCCATTCCCTTGAGGATAGGCTAGTGTAGAATATTTGTTCTTGATACCTAACCCCCCACAATATCTTCGAAAGACTTTACTATCAAAGTGAAGAACATAATCCAAAATCAGTGTGTGAGGGACTCCAAACCTTGTGACAATATTCTTCCAAACGAACCTTATAACATCCACATCCCTGATATTAGCAAGTGGCTCAGCCTCCACCCACTTGGTGAAGTAGTTTGTGCCTACTAGGAGCCATCTTTGGTTTCCAATAGCTCGGGGAAATGGTCCCACTATATCTAAGCCCCACTAAATAAAATACCACGGGCTAGATATTGGATTTAGGACTCCTCCTAGCTGATGAACATTTGGAGCATACCTTTGACACTAGTCACACTTCTTCACATAATCTTGGGAGGCTCTTTGCATGTTCGGCCACCAGTATCCTTGTGTGAAGGCCTTATACGCCAATGACCTTCCCCCTGTGTGACTCCCACATATGCCTTCATGTAACTCTTCCAACAATGGCTCCACTGCCTTAGGATGCACGCACAATAAATATGGCCCCGAGTAAGAACGCTTGTACAACTTCTAGTTTCCCAAGAGGCAATAGCGAGGAGCACTTCTACGCACCTTCTCTGCTTCACACTTGTTCTCGGGCAGCAATCCTTGCTCCAGAAAGGCTACTATAGGATCCATCCAACTCGTCTCCACATGGAGGCTACAAACCTCAACCACAAATGCCCCTGTGAGACTTGAACTATTCAACTCCTCAACAACCACAACTTGAGGAAGACTGGGATGTAGTTAGCATGGCCAAAGAATCTGCATAAGAGTTCTGCCCCCTGGGGATTTGCTTCAACACAAAAATCTTGAATGGGGCCCAAACACGCTGTACCTTAGCAAGATGCCCTTGCATTCTCACATTCCGAGCTTCAAAATCCTCATTAACCTGGCTGACCACTAACCTAGAATCAGAATACAACTCCACTACATCTCCACCCAATTGCTTAACTATTACTACTTCTGCTATCAAAGCCTCGTACTCGACCTCGTTGTTGGTAGCCAGAAAACCTAGCCGTAATGACTTCTCCATCACCAGCTTCTCGGGAATGATTAACACTATTCCAATTCTAGCTCCCCTCTAATTAGATGTCCCATTGGTATATACCTCCCAAGGGAGTGCAACATTGGCCGACATGATTATCAGCCCTAACTCTTTTTCCCCTCTTTCTATTGTACCCTTAGTAAATTCCGCCACAAATCTTCCAGAATTTGCCATTTTATGGCGGTCCGAGGCATGTCTTTGACATCATAGGCTCCAAGCATGGTTCACCACTTAGCTATTCTGATCGTATAGTCTGATTTCCTTAAAAGAGCTTGCAAGGGGAGCTAGGTGAGCACCACCATAGTGTGAGCTTGAAAATAATGGGGCAAATTCCTCGTGGTAGGCATTATGGCCAAAAATGCCTTCTCCAAAGGTAAATAGCACGTCTCAGCCTCCTGTAAGAACTTACTAACATAATAGACAGGCCTCTGGACCCCATCCTCGCTTCTGACCAAGACGAGATTAACGGCGTAGTCCGTGACCGCCAAGTAAGCATACAACACTTCCTCATTCTCGGGCCTAGAAAACATTGGAGGAGTTGACAAGTAATGCTTTAGAATCCTCAAAAGCCGTTGTACACTCCTCCGTCCACTGAAAGTCCTTCCACTTGTGAAGAAGCTAGAAAAATGGACGACACTGGAAAAATGGACAACATCTGTCTGCCAATCTAGAAATGAATCTATTTAAGGCAGCCGCCATTCCAGTCAACCTCTGCACCTCTTTAGGATTCCAAGGGGGATGTAAATTGTTAATAGCCTTAATTTGATCAGGGTTGACCTCAATCCCGCGATGAGTAACCCAAAAACTTGCCCGAGCTAACCCCAAAGGAATACTTAGAGGCATTCAAGCGTAACTTATGCTTCCTGAGGACTAAGAACGTCTCCCCCAAATTGGCTAAGTGTTCTCCTACCTGCTTGCTCTTTACCACCATGTCATCAATGTATGCCTCGACATTCCCTCCCAGCCACGGCTCAAATATTCTCGTAACCATCCTCTGATACGTGAATCTTGCATTCTTGAGGCCAAAGGGCATCACCCGATAATGATAATTCCCATTAGGAGCAAGAAAAGCTGTCTTCTCCTGATTAGGTAACGACAGGGGTATCTGATGATAACCCTAGAAGGTGTCCCAAAAACTCATTCGAGGATGTCCCACTGTGGCATCCACCAACTAGTCAATTCTAGGGATGGGAAAAGGGTCTTTTGGACAAACTTTATTCAAATTAGTGAAGTCCACATAGACACGCCACTCGCCATTCTTCTTTTTAACTACCACAGTACTGGCCAACCACTCGGGATAGAAGATCTCCTTGATGGCTCCTGCCTACTTCAGCTTATTCACCTCTATCCTCAATGCCTCAGCGTGATCCTTGGATGAACGCCTAAGAGGCTGTCTACATGGCAAAGCCTCCAGATTAACGTTCAATTGATGACATATAAACCCAAGGTCAATCCTCAAGACATTATAGGTACTCCATGCGAAGACATCAACGTTGGCTTTTAGAAACTTTACCAGCTCTGCTCTTTCCAAAGATGGCAACTGAGCTCCCACCTGGAAATATTGCTTTGGATCCTGTCCTATTACTACTCTTTCCAAATTCTCAGATGATTCTCCAGACGTCCCTGCCTGTTGCCCCCTACAGGGCCCTTTGGTTGCTATGGGACTGGACCTTTAACCACCATAGTAGGATCCGAGGGCCCCCATCTTATTGCTGATACCAAGCATTGCCGAGCCGCAACCTAGCTACCCACTAATTCTCCCACTCTCTCGTGAGTAGGATATTTAACCTTGAGATGTAAGGTTGAGGACACCGCACTCATAGCGTGAAGCCAAGGCCTAGCCAGGATAGCAGTGTAGGGGGAAAATGCTTCCACCACAATGAAGTTAACCTACACTTCCTTATCCCCAACCTGCATAGGCAATCTTATCATTCCTCGGAGTACCACCACTCTACCATCAAAGCCCACCAACAGTGAATCATACCTACCCAAGTCTTCGGGCTTCAGATTCAACCCCCGGTACAGGTCGGGATACATGATCTTGGCTCCACTTCCCTAATCAACCAACACCCTCCTCACATCATATCCCCCAATCCTGATAGTAACCACCAGTGCATCATCATATGGTTGAAGAGTTCCCTCTTTATCCTCTTCAGAGAATCCCAAGGTTAAGATGATCATCTCTCTGGCTCTCTTAGAAGACTGAGCACCATACTTCAGATCGCAACTTTCACCAATGGACATAACCCGAACACCTAGACTCCCACTATGCTCCGGCTTGGCAAAGATAATGTTGATAGTACCCAGTGCTAGTCGAGGAGTGCTATCCAGACTAAACTCAACCCCCAAGTGAGTGAACTGCTCCATAGGCTGGTGCAAAAATCGATTGAGCTTTCCCACCTTCACCAATTGGTTTAAGTGGTCACGTAGGGTTCTGCAATCCTTGGTGGTATGCCCCCTATCCTTGTGGTAATGGCAATAGAGGCTCTGATTTCATCTGGATGAATCTTCACCCATTTTATTGCGCCACCTAAAGTATGGCTCACTCTTGATTTTCTCCAGTATCTGATACACAAGTTCTTTAAACAAAGAGTTGACCAACTGAGCTCCCGCGGGTGACGGCTGATTAGAAAACTCCCTTCAGGGGCGACTGCCCTGGTATCCCCCAGTCCGAGAATTCCTTCTATCTTGGAACATCTTAGCCTTACCCTTTCCCTGCATTTGATCTTCCTCCACCCGCTTGTACTCATCAATACGCTCCATAAGTTGGCGCATATTCAAGGTGGACTTCATTGTTAATGACTTCCTCAACTCATGCTTGGCAGGGAGCCCGACCTTGAAAGTCCTCATGGCCACATCCTTAAAGTCTTCATCGATCTCATTATATGTTTCCCAATACTTGTCCGAGTAAGTTTTGAGGGTCTCTCCTTCCCTCATTGCAGTAGAAAGTAAAAAGTCCAATAGCCTAAGGACTTTGCTACATGTTATGAACCTGGCCCTAAATGCCCTTGTTAGATCCTCGAAAGAGCCCACCGACTGTTCTTCCAAGGCATCAAACCACCGCATAGCCATGGGCCTAAGACTAGAAGGAAACACCTTACATATATGGGCCTCATTGTTGGCATAGATCGTCATCTTCTGATTAAAATGACCAACATGCTCCACGGGATTTGTTCTCACATTGTAAACATTGGCTGAGAAAAGCAATACAGGGGCTTAGCTTGGTTGATCCTCTTCACAAAGGGTGACTTAGAAATCTGCTGCAAGGCCTTACTCATTGCATCACTACCCATGCCATGGTGAAAAGATCTTCTCTCACACTTATGACCAGTCTACCGCCACTTGTCATGGCGCGAAGAGGCTGAAAAGGACTCACTAGATAGAGTTCTTGACCTACGACAATATGAACGGTCCCTATCTCCCTTAGAACCATCGCTTGGTGGGGAGGATGGACTCCTTCTATCACACTCCCTTCGCCTAAGCCTGGAACACAGGCGATCTATTTCTTGCTGCAACTTTCGTGTCTCTTGATCACAGGAGACATGGCTCCTGGACCTTGAGTGACTCCGCTCATTACGCTCAATTTGGTAAGACTCCACCATAACGATTGGAGTATGCTGCCTATCAGTCCTTCGCTCTAAGTTAACAAACTGGTTCTCCCTCAGTGAGCCAACCGATTCCTCCCTATCCTGATCCACATTTGCCATAAGCACTCAAGGCGACACCACCCTGTAGTTCCCACAGATGGCACCAATTGTAAAGACCAAAAATTCTGCTAGTCCAAGCCCACTTAAAACAGTGAGTTTGCAGGGTTTAGCTTAGGCCCAAATCAATAAATTTGTTAGAGAGGGAATCAAACAACAAGAAAGGGCTTAGCCCCGAGGAGAAGGATAAGGGAGGGATGCCCTTTTTTTATAAAAGATGTCAATCAGTACATTCACACCAGCTTGTTCGAGGAGGCCAAAGTTACACATATAAAAATATTGCTCATGTTCTTCTCTCTATGATCTTTTTACAATGATCCTCTTTTTTTTTTTTTTTCGAATCCTTCTCTTTGAAAACCTTTTTTTCCTTATATACTCTCCCCTTCTTCACATCTTGGCCGTCCATCATCTCCTAATTAGCCCCCTCTTATGACACTTGTCTCTTTTTCCATTTGAAAAAGGTGGTGGAAGGAGTTTGCTTAGCTGTGACCTGCATTGTTCAGGTCACTTCCTCATCAATGCAGCTGATAAAAGTGTTACCTATCATTTAATGCGGCCAGGAAGCTAGACACAAGGCATTCAATGCGGAGGCTACAGGCTATCCCAAACTAGAAACTTCCCCCCTTTACTTTTGATTCCAACCTGGCACGCCTTAGAGCACTTTTGACTTATCTCTTCACCTACCTAAGCAACCCTTCTCCTCGGGCCCATGGCCCGTGGTATTGTCTCCCCACACTGCGATTCTTAAACTTCATCCTCGGTCCTCAGGCACCCACAGTCCTAATTAACAAATGTGGTTGGGTGTGAGTTATATTTTGTTTAATTCTTTACGATGTTATGTCACTTGATGCTTGGAGAAATATTTTGACAAATCTATAATAAATTTGTAGTGTTCTCAACTTCACTCTAATATTATTGTCCTAATTAACAAATGTGGTTGGGTGTGATTTATATTTTGTTTAATTTTTTTTATGATGTTATGTCACTTGATACTTGGATAATTATTTTGACAAATCTACAATAAATTTTCTGTATTCTCAACTTCACTTTAATATTATTGTCCTAATTAACAAATGTGTTTGGGTGTGAGTTATATTTTGTTTAATTCCTTACGATGTTATGTCACTTGATGCTTGGATAAATATTTTGACAAATCTATAATAAATTTGTAGTGTTCTCAACTTCACTCTAATATTATTTTCCTAATTAACAAATATGGTTGGGTGTGAGTTATATCTTGTTTAATTCCTTACGATGTTATGTCACTTGATGCTTGGATAAATATTTTGACAAGTCTATAATAAATTTGTAGTGTTCTGAACTTCACTCTAATATTATTGTCTTCGTTGAAAAATGTAGTTGGATGTGAGTTATACATTGAGTAATTTTTTATGATGTTATGTCACTTGATACTGGGATGATTATTTTGACAAATCAATAATGAATTAGAGTTTTTAGCATGTACCGTATATATTCACCTAATCTAATTGTTAATATAGAATATTGTTTTATATAATATATTTTTTTTATAATAGATGAATGCTTAAAATTAATTAAATAGGTACCATACATAGGGAAAAGAAGTGTTACCTTAGAATGATCCATTAATATAATAAGAGGTAATAATAATTTCATCAACAAAATGTTCCATTTTAGGTTTTATATAATAGATTATCAAAAAAAAGGTTTTATATAATAAAATAATAAAAGAATATGAATATTGATGGATCAGATAATAAATGTTACCCAACCAATATTAAATTAATCTGGATTGATGATATTATATGATGGACAAGTATTAACAAATAGTTATGCTTTTATATATATAGAAATCCCAATTCGTTGGAGCAGTTTGGAATATTATAGTTTAAATTGATGGAAAACCTTAATGCGTGATATATTAATCTGGATTTATAATATTATATATAATGGACTAATATTAACAAATAGTTTTGCTTTTATATATATTGAAATCCAAATTCGTTGGAGCAGTTTGGAATATAATAGATTTAAATTAATGGAAATCCTCGTTCACTGGTTGATTTTTTTTTTTTTTTTCCTTCTTGATGTCAGTTGAATTTGATAGTCGAACTTGAATTATTTCATCTAATAATTGAATGACATAATATAACATTAAAATTTAAACTCTACTTACTAAATAATTGGCAAAGTGGCAAGGTTAGTGCTTATTCAGATTTCAGCGTAAGCCCTTTGATGTTTGTCGGGTCGATTTGAACAAACGGGTCTTTTTACCGACACTGGTTCAAAAAGGGAAGTTAAACTCACTATTCACTCCAGTGCCTTTAACCATTAAGGCTAGAAGTGCACTTTGAGGGTCTACTCAAGAATTTTCCCCACTTGTGACAATTCTTTTTTTTTAACTTCTAGTTCATTTAAAATTACTTTTAGCCCAAATTCTATTTAAATCCTATTTGGAACTACTTGCGGTCCATTTGAATAATCCAAATTGTCTCTTCAAAATATTTATTCAAGTATAAATTTAAAAAAAAAAAAAAATTTACGATGTTTTAACGCTCTGTTTGTTTCAACATCAACATTTTCTGAAAAATGGTTCATTTTCCAAAGAGCATTTTCTAGAAAAAATATATCACTTTCCAGTGTTTGGTAACGACCTTGAAAATGAGTTTGAGAATATTTTCTGGTGTTTGATATGCAAATTTTTAATTTTATTTTTTATATTTCTTGCGTAATTTAAATCATGCGTATTATGTAAACCAACTAATGTAATCAATATTAAAAATAAAATAAAAAAACCAAGAATGAATTTGGTTTTCATACTAAAATTTTGACAATAGATACAATAGAAATTAGTTGTCAAATTTTCATGATCTCTACCACTTATCTTGCTTATATATATGGACAGGAACGTCCACACACACACACACATACATACATACATACATACATACATACATACATATATATATATATATATATATATATAATATCAACCATATGTCTATATACATAAAATTGACAAGAGAATACATTTTTAATAAGTACAAAATAACAATAACTGTTCATTATCTACTCTTTTTGCTGGTACACTAATTGTCTACTATGGTCAATCAGAAATCTTTAATATTACTCAAAATTATGTATTTATATAATGTATTTACATAGTATATCATCACTACATAGTATATGCATAATGTATCTATCAACAAAAAAGATTATACTATGTAAAAACAATTTAGAGTCATATAGGCACTATGTTTTAAAAAGAAAAAATATTGACTTCATTCATTCATTTTTTCTTCTTTTTTATTTTTTATATTTATATTTTTTTAGCACTTTTATGTGCAAAAAAAACTTATACATGGAATCCATCAAACCAAAAGTTTCTTAGAGAAAAAAATAAAATCAAGTTTGAAATTCAAAGTAAAGAATTGGGATTTTGGTAGAGATGAATGAATAATTACCGTTACAAGTATGTTCTCTTTTGCAAGTTGGTAGAAATGAATGAAATAATTACTGAGCAATGAGAGAAAAAAATCTACTCAAAGAGCTGTGTTATAAAGGAGAAGAGAAATATGGAGAGAGAGTGAGGGAGAGATCTATGGAAGAGGAGAGATCAGAGGTAGTGACAGTAAGGGTGTGAGGAAAGAAAAAGAAAAGGAAAAAGAGAAAGAGTGAGAATAAGAGAGTGTACTGTGAGAGACAGATTGTTTTCCAAAAATTTTTTTTGGAAAACAAGCCATAAAAAACAAGCCTTATTTTTATTAGGATTTTTCATTGACTAAAGATAGTTTTTCATTGACCAGTTTTTTTTGTGCTACCAAACACTGAAAAATGTGAAAAACTATCTTTACAAAAACTTTTCTAGCAAAACAAATAGAGTGTAAAATATTATTTTTTGAGAAGACAATGTTCTAAAATATTGATTCGCTTTCATTATGTTTTCATACTAACTCAATTTTTATAACTCATTTTTAAAATGTAAATATTAATATTAAATAAAGTCGTTGCATCAAAATAATGAAAAGTACGTTAATAAGTAACATACTACCTTCCATAAAAATAAATAATAAATAAATAAATCCTAATATTCCCTTTAACGGCCCTAATATTCCACACCATTTTACAAAAATCCTATTCCCATCGGCATAAAATATATACCCAATGCCAATATCCTCCAAAACATCCATAACAAGACCAATCTAGCTAATATTACTTTAGACTCAGGAACTCAAAATACTTTTTTAGTTTTTTCTGAAGGTAGGATCAAGAAAGAGTAAGAATTAAGAAATGGGTTCATACTTTAACATAGGTTTCTTAGAGCATGCTTTATAACTAAGTGTAAACAGATATTACCCAGTCCCACTAATAAATAAATAATTAAAAAAACTTTTTAATTTAACTAATTTTGTATACTCTTGTTGACATTAAAACTTCTTATTAATATGTGTTATATCATATTTTTAATAATAATTATGAGTTTTTTTTCCTTTCATCTATATTAAGATTTTTATATAATTTGAGTAATGATTAATATTTTGGAGAAGGAATAAAGCCATAAAGGGCATCATGGGACTTAGGACCATAAAAGGCAATATACGCCATTAGCAATTTTGAAGGAGGTGAGTTCGAAGAAAGGGGGTGGAAGGGAGGGACGAAGGTCAAAAACATGGATGTTAGTGTTTTTAATCATGTCAAATTATTGAGTAATGGTCATAATTGGGTTCCGTAGAAAGGTTGAATTAATCATGGAATACTTTTTGAATAGGGGTTTTGAAGATAGGCATGGTTGTGTGGTAAAGGTGTTAAGGATTTTTTTAATTAGCTGCTTTGATTTATTTGATTTAAAAATAATTGAATTTAGTAATGACATAGTGTAACTTGCTAATTTTTAATACTTCAAGAGGTACCTTGGTCCTTGGTTGCTTTCAAAGTTTAGGGAGGGTTGAACTTTATCACATTATAATGAGAATATGACGAATTTTGCTTGAAATTACAGTTAAATTAAGATGGCATTAATATATATAAATTAGTTTTGTTTTCGATAATGTTTTCTAAGATTATATATATTAAGATGACATCAATATTGCATTAAATTGGAATATAATAAATTAAACACATATAATCATGCTGTTAGTCACCATTTTTTTTCATAGAAATTTGTGTTAAATCAATACATATGTCTTTTATTTTTTTCTCATATTAATTTTTAATGCAGAATTTTTAAAACACTTTTAAAAATTAATTTGAACTAATAAAAATTGTATGAATTTCTCACCATTTATATATTTCCCATATTTTATGATATGGCTATTTGTTTAATTATATATTATTATTATTTTAAGTTACAGTTAGAAACCTTAGTTTATTAATTGTGGACAAGTTTTTTTTTTTACAAGATAGAAATTCTACTCTAACCTAATCTAAGCGTATATGTGTGTGAAACTACCTCTTAAAGACTTGAACTCCGGTTCTTACCCTTCATACTCTACAAGTACATATACTTGTAGAGTGACCGATGCACTAAAGATGTGCAATAGTATTATGAACAAGTTTTATGAGGTCCTAATGATGTGCATAATCAATAGCATGACGGAGTCTGATAATGACATCAAAGAGAGAGAAATTTCTTATTAATATATTTGATTGATAAAAGGGTAGGCTTGACAATCAAAGAGCCATATTTTCCAAATGTTTCATGATAAAAGGATAGGCTTGACAATCAAAGAGCCATATTTTCCAAATGTTTCATATTAGCGATAACATAACAGGTCTCGCAATAATTCTCAAAGAAAGAAAAGTTTTTTATTAATACTTTTGATTGATAAACAGGCTCAACAATTATTAATATGAGTTATGCTAGATGTACAACTTTTTTAAAAAAAAAATTACAAATTATTGATGTGATGAGGTGTTATTGGTAAATAAAAATTTAATATTAATGGTAGGCCTAAAAGAAAACCAATAAGAAGTTTGACACATCAACAGTTTGTAAAAATATTGTAAAATAGTTTGTAACTATAGCATTATTCAAATTAATTAATATATTAATAAAATGACAAAGTTTGACTATAAACTTGATTGCAAACAATAATTATAACTCCACTTAATATCTTTTTATTGAATATGAATTTTGACAAATCTACCTTTTGATTACATTGTCTTCTTTATTCTCTAAGCTTGTAAAAATTTTAGAACATCAAAGATCACAATAATTATGTCTCCAATCAAATGCTTAAATTTTAAGTTGTTTATAGTCTAAAATTATGCATAAAAAAATAAGTGTATGAATCAAATAACAAATAACATTTTATTAACACGAAATTTAATATCTGCATTAAAAACATAAAGAACGTGTAATTCAACGTTTAGATTTTTAAAATATTTAGTTATTTCAATTTTTTTTTAGTAGAATTTAAAGTTTTAGATTATAACCAAGTTTGTAACCAAACTTCTACTTAATAAAATATAAACGAGCCATATTTTTTCAAATATTTTTATACTAACACAATCATTTTCACAATATTTTTATCATCAAATAAAGTACTACCTCACATATACCTATATCATTCACAACTCAAAAAAAAAAAAAAAAAAACTTTGGCAAGTTTCTAGGGTGAAGAGAAGCTATAACTAGAGTATAGGACTAATGGAAATCATATAATCCAATCAAAAAATAAGATTGGGTTCAAGTTACACCTAATATAACTCTAAACAATGTTACTCCATTCAATAATTTATTATTAAAATCATATTTTGAAAATCCAACCGTTAAATTACATGTTCTTAATATACATTATTTATAAAAACTTGAATTTAAACAATTGATTGATAACATAGCTGGATGATAGGAAAATCTTTGATCAAGTGACATAACATCATAAACAATTGATTGAATTTAAACTTGAATTATTTGTAAAATCTTTGATTATCGTTAAATTTTGTAAGCATGAAGAATATACAAAAATAATGTAATCCAGCAATAAATTTATCAAAATTTATATTTAGTTATAAAATATTAGGTGGTGTAAAAATAATTAATATTATTTAAAATTACACTAAGTGTAATTTAAACTTTATCCAAAAAAATAATAATAATAAATATAAATCCATGTGGTTTGCAATTCTTCGATCGTCACACAATGACGACACCCATGACACTGTGAAATTTTGTCAAGCAATAATTCAGAGTCTCACAGAATTTCTTCAAAGAGTAATGATTATCATTTACAAATATCTATGTCTACGTTCGCAGTTCACACACGCTTCTTCGTTTGAATGTCAAAGTTAGCTTCTATCAAGTTGTTGCTGCATCCTACACAGGTGTCATGGAAACTAATACTCGAGTCTTTTTAGCTACCAATGATAGAATTTGGGGAATGAGACAAGGTGCAATACCTTAACTTAGGGTATTGTACCTGATGTAATTACTATCGATAGCTGAGATTGATAATTATAAAAAATAATTTTTAATTCTAACTATTAATTAAAAAAAAGTTAAGACAAAAGTTAACAAAAGTAAAAAATAAAAATTTTAAATTTTAAATGTAAAATGTAAAAAAAATTTGAGAGAGAGAGGAAGGTAAATTGCACACCGGATCCTAACCCGAATTTGGGCTCACCATTTTTGACCAAATGAGTACTTGCTTTAGCACGTCACTCTCCCCCTCCACAAATTAAAATAAGAAAAAGAAAGAATGCAGAATATATATTTCTACGTTGCACATTAAATTCAACTTTTTCGAAAGAAAGAGGAAGATGACAAAGAAAGGTGGCGACAACAGCAATCACGACAATAACATATATTCATTCTTTATCTTGCGGCGTAGCTGTTTTTTTGTGTCTTTGTTACCAACTTATTATAGTGAACCTACTGACGAGCAAAGTAACGCTGTTTTAATACAGCCAAAAAAAAAAGTAACGCTGTTTTAGTTTAATACTTTAATCCCATGCTCAGAAGTGACATTTTATTATTGGTACGTCATAAATATCAATGTCAATATTAAGTTTATTATATGAAAGTGAAGTTAGTCTAATTATAGTTTATTACCTTAATAAATTATTAAGTTAAAAAAAATTGTGTCTATGTTATTAATTTTTATCTTTTATTTACGTTTTGTTTGTTTTGACATTAAGTTTTTTAGAAACTAAGACATTTGAAAAAAATATTTTTTATAAAATTATTCCACTTTCTTATGTTTGATAACAATCTTAAATGAATTAAAAAATGATCTCTTAACTTCCCTTATTTAATTTATCATGAGATAAACTTGTTTTTCCAAAAATTTATTTTGATGAAAAATAATTTCTAAAAAATTAGCCATACAAAATGTTGATCTAAAATAATTTTTCTTCGACTCATTGAAAAATGCAAAAAAATGTCTTCATACATAGTTTTTCTTCAAGACAAACAGAGATTACTATTTTACCAAATTTTCGACGGAGTGGACTTTTCCTGAAAAATTAACCAATAGGCACTAAATTATATGTTACTTTAAGTGTAATAATTTAGTAAGTTGTAATCAATACATCCTTCTACAATATATGATTAAAAATTTTGAATGGAGTAGTTGTATTAATGTGGGTTGATCCTATCTGCAATTTGAGCTTATCCTAACCTGATTTGGCTTGCTATTATTTATTTAGTTATTTTTCCAATGTTGGAGCATTTTAATAATATATAATTAAAATTGATTTATATTACAGCATAAATATAAAGATGTGTGAGTTAATATAAAAGATGAAGAGTTAGTGAAAATGTTTAATCTCATATTGAAAATGAGAGAGACTATTTTATTCTTTTTAATTGTAGTGATTAATAGGCTAATATGAATTGACTCATATATTGAGCTAGATACATACACAAGGATGAGGTAAAGGGAAGAGGTATAAAAAATGGAAATAAATCAACATTCTTATACACTTCAAAATAGAGAGATTCTTGGCAAGGAATGGTATTTTTTCTGGTGAAATTTTGAGCTTGAACACTTTGTGCAGAGGTTATTTTAACCATACGAAACATTTATTAGGTTGTTGTATCCTAAGGGAGACAAGTTAGAGAAAGTTTGCACCGGTTACAATCTAAATAGTGTTGTGTAATTTTTATCTTCAAATTAATAATATTCAGAAGTATTATTTAGCTTATCTTTATATTATTTCCATTATTACTGTGTTGCACCAACATCCAATAAATAACCTAAATTTTAATCTCTAATAGCCTATAATATAAATATAATGTTGCCATCTTTTTCTTTTTCTTTTTTAATCAAATTGTATTTTAAACATAGTTTAGCTACAAAATTAGTTGTAACATAAGGCTACAACTTTTCTCAATATCATAAACATTACTATATATTTCAAAAATCTATCCGTTAGATTTCAGTTCTTTACGCTTTTAATATGCTTGTCTAATTTTATGTCAATCAGATATTATTTACTATATAATCTATAAGATTATATTTTATACATAATTTAAACTACAAAAACTTATAATTTAAATAATTTATTGATGATATAGTTATTAATTTATAATTTTTTAGAAATTTTACAAGCACGGAAGATATAAGAAAAAAAATGTAATATAATGGTAGATTTGTCAAAATTCATCTCCTATAAAAAGATATTGAGTAAGGTTATATCTCTAAGGTTACAACTAATTTTGTAGTTAAATTTTGTCCTTATATTTTTTATTTTTTTAAATAGAGTGTGTGAATCACAATGCTGAAGGCGTTAAAATTTTCTTTCTGAAATTCATTAATTCTAATCGATTAAAATTATTAAATTATTTTTCTATATGGAATTGGATTACTAAAAACTTCTGATAACTTTTAATAATATTTCCAATTGAAACTTTTTACTAAAACTCTCAAGGGAAATTATAAAAGCTTCAATTTCTTTTAGTAATTTTATTTTTATTTTAAGCTTTTTATTTATTAAACATGCAGTATATTTCGACTTTTAAGCTAAAATCCAACCTCAAAAACTTTTTGTAATCTTTCTAAAAAATAAAAAAAAAAACTTTTTGTAAGATTTTTTTGTGTGACGCAAGGACCGCCTTTTTGCCACTCAAATCCAATGTTTTACGCCTTGCGAGTTGCGATGTGTCCTAAGATTTGTTGATAAGGTTTATAGTGTTATACTAAATCGAATCTGGTACATGCCTACGTGGTGATCCACGCGCCCATCTATCCAACCCATTCAAGCAACGCTGCTATGCAGCCGTTACTGCTGAAGTCACTTTCTTAAAAGAACTTTTTTTTTTTTTTTTTTTTTTTGATTCGCTTAAAAGAACTTTTAAATTCGTTTAGAAAGAGATCATTGTGATTTTCTATGCCCAAATCATATTTCATCTTTTCACTCTGCCCCAATTTCATATTAGCATGAAAGGAAGAAGTGATGCATGCAGTTTATTAATATATTTTATTAACATAACAAAATCTCACACCATTTTCACAATACTCTTATATTTTTAATTCGAGTAGATCTCAGTTTAATATTTTTACAATTTTATTTGAACTTATAAAATACTGACACTTCAGCTGTTGTGAAAACGTTATTACAATTTGTTTTGTTACTAGCATAATTCTAGTTTGTTTTGAGGAAACTAAAATTTCAAGATTTAAGGTGAGAGTAATAATAATAATAATGAAAAGTAAATAAATAAATAAAAAGTAGTAGTGTACATAAAAACGAAGAAACATATGTAGGGTAAAGTTTGAAATATATGTAGTACTGCCCTTGTAGGCCGGCCAAATTTGACGTGATCTCTCAATCCAAAACATTATGTACTACAGTGCTAGAAAGCTACTGAAAATAACTAGTGCAATCCTAGTTTCCAAAGTTTTTTTATTTTATTTTATTTTTTAAGTATGACCGAAATTTATTATAGGTCATGTTCTGCACAAGATTGTCCAAATCTTAATGACTTTGTTAGCTGCTAGGGGATGCAGGGAATTTGGGTAATTATAGCCTAGCTTCCATCTATTTAAATGTGAATCCTTGTTTGAAAATCCCAAGAGCACGTAGAACAAGATTGAAGCCATATGGAAAACATTGACAAGCATTAAAAGTTTCAACAAGTACCATAATCTTCAGCAAGCAAACATGCATGCGTACACAATGTTAATGGAGCATTGTGCAAAACTGATTTGGTCAGAGTTCAACTCTTGATTGAATTAATTATTGGAATATCAACTTCAATTGACCCTTGAGTTGAGAGCACATTCTTTCATAAATGGAAAATGCTTTTCCATGGATCACCAATTTCTTGTTTTTATCACCCAAACAGAAAATTTAACCATACTCTATAACAGTATTGAAAACATTTTCCATTGATCGATGTCAAATCAAAGCCGCTAAATTAAAAATATATAACATTCCAATTTCCAAAACAACACCAACAATACATGAAAAGATAAACTCAACCCACCTTCAGCTACTGTACATAAGGACCTCTCTTCCGAGTTCCAACCATGCAGTCAAAAAAAGATATAATTCATCATCACCGACAATTATAAATTATTTCTTCTTCTTCTTCTTCTTTTTTTTTTTTTTTCTTCTTTTGATTATTTATGTTTTAATCTAATTCTTCTAAAGATCTAGCAAATCACACAAGCATTTGGATCCTCCTCTGCGCTTCTAACATAGTGATATGTCATGTAAGGACTATACAGCATAGGATAGGCCTTTTGTTCCTCCTTAGGATCTTTCTTTTTGTCATCCTTCTTTGGCTCTTCTTTCTTAGGCTCTTCTTTCTTCTTCTCTTCTTTTGCTGGTCCAACAGAGACTATATCTGTGTAGCAAAGCTTCCTCAACTTGTTCACTACATCAACTGGATCTATGTCACCGGTTACGGTCAACTTCTTGTCCTTCATGTCCATCGAGATTGAATCAACCCCTATCAAATTACAATACAAAAGACATTCAAATTTGTCAGCTTTTCATGGTTTAAGATCTGGGTTTTATTTCTTAAATCAAATAAAATTCTCTTTGAATTGATGGGGTAAAGTAGGAAACAAATGAAATTTGAACTTCTATTTTTCATAAAAGATAAAAAAAGTCTTTATACCTGACAGTCCAGAGACTGCCTTCATGGCCTTCTGCTTTGATTTGTGAGTGTCATCTAATCCCAATTTCACAATCACTTTCTGTCACAAATACATGATAAGAATCTATTAAAATTTATGTCAAAACCTTAATTAAAACGAAAATTAAGACCAGACCCATCAAAAGATTAGACTTCAAATCTCTAAAATAAAGACAAAGGAAACAAAATTATAGGAAACCCAATAAAGTAATCAAGAGTGGTTTATATGCTTGTGAGTGAAAAGAAAGAGAAAAGTTTGGTGCAAAGTGAGATTCTGAATTTTTCTGACCTTCATTTTGGCTAAAAGTACTGGGAGATGCAAAGAACTTTTAGAAAAGGATTGAAGAACAAAGCTAAGTGAAAGACGAATATTACAGAATAAGAAGAGAGAAGTTTTATGCACTTAAGGTTCTGAAAGAACCACCTATTTATACTAAAATATTTTTATCCCAAAAAAAAAAAAAATTAATACTATAGTATAGATCGGGAGGAAAGACACATCCGCCGACCGTGAGTCAACGAAGTCAAGACATAAGTGAATGGTCATGAAATCATGTGCGGGCAGGGTGGAGCCGTCTAAAAGGAAAACATTTTTTAACCTTTGTTTTTCCTTTTTTTTTCCCTAAGACTCTTGTTTAATACTTATATCAGAAGTTTATAAAAAAATTTATTTTTATTTTTATTTTTTGTTTTGATTTGGATAATTAGATGGGTAAGGAATATTTAAACCCTTGGATACAAGCATTGAAAATACCATAAGTAAGTTACTAGTTAAGTTATAAAAATCTTGACAAAAGTTTATAAGAAATGAGAAATGTATGTCTGTTTGGGAACAACTTATTTAACTTTTTGTTAAAAAAATTTTGTTCAAAGTGTGCTAAAAATAGTTATACCTTGAAAAAAATTTGATAAAATAAGAAAATGTGGGAAAAAGTGAGATTTTAAAAAACTATACATAAAAGCTAAAAGTTAAATTTATAAGCTGATGCCAAATGCAAGCTATAAAAGTTTATTATGAAATATATTATACTAATAACTTTTTAATTCAATTTTTTATGGGATAAAATTAATATTTTATATCTATTTATTAGAGAAATGAACCTTTTTTTTTTCAATTTTTGGGGGGAAATAAGAATGTTTTTTTTAGGGAGAAATAATGCATTTGAGAGAATAGAATAGAATGAACAATCTTTTGTATTTACTCAATTTCTTCGTGCTAAATTACCATGCAATACGCATGATTGGACCCCAAAAAAAGCACACAAGAAGATATATGAAAGAACAAGGTTTTCTCCAAATTGGACTGATGGAATCTCCTCCAATCTATCATATGCGTGACTTATAAAATATTTATATGTATAATTTAAACAAGTTACATGATTCATAAATAGGTCATGCAACTAAAAATATATGTGAATAGTCTTATTAATCGTCACATAGGGACTTGCAGGAATTTTCCTCTTAGCCAATTTGATGGTAAACTTTTTCCTATATGAATATCCCTTAAAAATGCATTTCATTACCTTCATTTCCCTTGAGAAAGTATATCTGATATGTAGTATAATTTTTCATTTCCCTCTCCAAGCGTGTTATTAATTACATATTTTACCCTATTATTACATTCTACACTTTTAGTTAGGTCATTTACACAATTTTTTATGATTCAATAATTAAAACAATAGGTGTATCAAAAAAATAATTAAAACAATAGGTGAGAGAGGGAGGGGGGGATTCTAATCAACCTTCTCCTAAATAAGGAGTATAAGACACTAAGATAATAATAATAATAATAATAATAATAATAATAAAAGAACTTAACATTTATGACATATACTCTAGCTTATAATACAATAAAAACTTCAATTTCAGATTAGTTTATAATGTTGTTTTTTACTCACTAATTTTTTTTTTCAAAAGAACTATAAGATCATTTGTAATATTTATCAAAATCTATTAAATCATGCACTCAAACATTCTGATTCGAAATTAATTTATTCACTAATCTTAATACTAATTTGGTTCATATGGTGGGGGCATTGTAAATTATGATATAGATTACACAAATTTCCCAATTGTTGGTGGTTTTCAACTTCCAAATTAAAGACACCGTTAAAAAACTTTTTCGCTTTAGCTTTTCAAAGCTTCAAAGTTTGCGTTCACATTCCACCTTCGAGGAAGTAACCTATATGGCAAATATGTCAAGTGGGACACATGAAGATTTCTCTCCCAACCTGTCTGTGATATCTTCGTCGTTATACCGCGTGCAAAGTTGAAAGTCCAGTCAACGGGAAGAAATGTGAAACTTTTAAATTTGGCTTGTATTTTGTCATAATGCAACTATGCATATTCCCACTGTTTTTTTTTACATGATTGGAACATTGGCCTCTTGATTTTATAGTGGGATTGATCCAAAAAGATATAAATTTTATAAAGCGTGTTTGCACATGGGATGAATGTGCGTGGTACTAAATCTCTCTTATCTTTCCTTTGATCCCAGCTTTGTAAGGACTAGTCCCTCTGGCTTAGATTCTTTGGAGATTTGCCCTGTCCAATCACGGGTGTTATTGTTACCAAATATGGTCATATTTTTTCTTTATAAAAAAAATGAAAATAAATAAAATACATACGCACGTATGTCAAAAATACTCAAACAACATAATTTAAATTACTCTCTCAAATACTCCCTTAGTGTCTAGGCCTGATGATAAAAAATAAACAGACATTATAAATTGAAATTCTATGTTATGATAAAGAGTTGAAATTCTATGTTATGATAAAGAGCAATTAAGTGAGCTTATACTCTCTTTCCCTCTCTTTTTCAAAATATAAACAATGAAGCAAACATTGATAAAAACATTGAAAAAGGTACTTTGTTTTTTCAAAGAAAGGGTGGGGAAGGAGATAGCTACAGTCTTCGAGAAGTAGCCTACATGACAAGTTGTCTCCATCCTTAGGTGATTACAAAGTGTACAAGAGAATCTATCACAATAAGTTAGTGAACTGAATGGTCCGAGCAATCATGGAAAATGTTTTCAATTTTCATCAAGCTTTTCCATTTTTTTTCCCGGAAACATGTTACTAATAAGATTGAAGTTCATTCGATTTTTCAGGGAAAAAAAAAAAAAAATTTCTCTACCTCAGTACCTCTTCTTTCCAATTAAGTGACCGTTTGGAAAGCATTCCCTTAAGCACGTCTACGTTTGGTGTTTAAAAGGTAGGTCTCACAACAACTGTGCACATGTCAGCCAATTTCACTTTAAACGTAGATTATATATTTTTTTAAGTCCCAAACGGCAGTATTTATTTTAAAAATTATTTTACTATAGTATTTTCAACAATAAAATTTTAATTTTCAGTTAATTATTAGTATCCAATCAGGAAGAGATAATTTCAAGGAAAGTCCCTTTAACATTATTTTGCCAGTGAATTTGGTCAGAGTTTGTGTCGCCCATTTCAGTCATGGCCGATACGTTCAAGTACAACAATGTAAATTTCATCGGAAGCTACTAAGCTTCTTTCTTTGAATATAATTGGTCAAGAAAAATGACGGTGTTGTACAAATATAAAATATAGCAGAACCTAGGATTCAAACCTATAATAGTGAATGATCAAAAAAACACACACACACAAAAAGAAGGAACACAAGAATTCTAGAAGAAATTGTCACCGTAAAAACACCCCCAAACACATCCTAGACTCTTTCTCACGAAATGACATGACAAGAAACCTCATCTCTTCTACCCAGGGACGGAGCTATTGTTGGACCTGGGGGGGCAGTCGCCCCCCCTAGATTTTTAAATTTTTTTTTTTTACTATATATGTAATCTATTATTTTTAGCAATCTGTTTCAATAAAATTGCTATTTGCCCCCTCAACAATATTGTTGATATTTTTAAAAGCTATAAATATTAACTCAACAAAAAAAATTAAGCCTAGACATCTGCCCAAAACAAATAAACACAAGCAAAAAAAAAAAAAAAAAAAAAATTCTAACTAGAAGGGGATTTCTAAGCCAACTTAAGGCAAGACACAATATATAATAAAAGGGAAAAACAGGGGATTTCTAAGCTACTACCAAAAAAAAAAAAAAACCTAAAACCTAACTTACGGCAGAAGACCTCAAAACTGAGGACTTGGGCAGCGGCACTGCAGCAAAAGCAAAGGCAGAACAGTGCACCATGCCTGACATCATCGGCCACCACTAGTCCACCACAGCAATCAGCACTGCCCAAAGGCCCCAAACCCGGTAACATTTTATCCCTCTCTCATATCTGAACCTCTAATGCTTGGTTAGTTGGTTGATTAACTTAGATTTAATCATATGTGTTGACAGTGTTGTGAAGAAAATTGAAAGAGAAGCAGAGCTGAGAGACTCATCCGAAAATAAAAGAAGAGACTAGAAACAAAGAGTCAGAGAGAGAGAGGTAGACTCTGACTTGACTCCATCTTTAATCTTTCTCTTTCAATCTTTAATAAGGCCAAAGTTTTATATATATATATATATATATTTTTTTTTTATAATAAATGGTGGTCAGGTGGTGTCTCGTCTCTAGTCTAGTGATTAACAACTGTAAACTATGTAAAACAACACAATGCCGTTCTGTGCACTTTAGTGTAGATTTGTAGTTTTGTTTGGTAGTGTTGTTGTCTATTAGTGTCTTTTGAAATTATTTTTTTTTTCAGGTAAATAAGAGATTATTTACCACTTTAAAATTTGTTGGTTATTTGTTGACTACTTGTGTGCATGGTATTTGTTTATTGTGTGAAATGATTAGAGATTATTGACCATATAATAACATGATAATTTCAAATTATATTTTATTTGTAAATTATGAAAAAATTCACTACCATGTTTGATTTTTTCAAAAGAAAAACTTCAAATGATTTAGAAGCTAATAATAGTGGTACAACATTACCAACTACTAATATTGAGGAAAATTTAATGTCTTATTTTCATAAATAATTGCATTGTAACATCTTAAAAAACAATAATTTTGTGTATTTTTCTTTGTTGATGGTTTATAAAATGAATATTTATTTAGAGTTTCAATTTTCTTTTGTTTATACTTTTGCCCCCCTTAACTTCAAGTCCTAGCTCCGTCCCTGCTTCTACCTATCATATATGCGGCTGGTAGGTTTAGTCTTTTAGAGGAGATATTTACTGCACTACAAAGAATCTTCGGGCTATTCTCAAAAATAAATAAATATAAAAAGATATATGGGTTATTAGATGGGTATAAAGTAAATATAAATTATGAACTATGAAGTAGGCATAAGCTCATGTCTTAATTTGAATTGGTCACGGCACTATTTGTTAGGTCCCACGCACCCAACGCTATTCCGCAATTATATTTATTTATTTTAGAATATGGCAAATTGCTTTCAGCAAGATATGAAGTTTGAGCACGTGTTTAGTTTTAGACACGCGTTCGCGTTGTATCCTTCAGCAAATAGTGACTTAAATTGGGTTTTATTACCAAATCCATATGACTCCACTTGGGGAGGTGGTATATGGTGTACCCGGCATATATGCCGGGTACAACATATCATTTTCGCCACTTGGGTGCGATTCACGCACCCCTTTCAAATACAAGGCTTATTATCCCCACCCACCCACCTTGCCTCAAAAAAAAAGAAAAAAAAGAAAAAGAAAGAGGAAATTCTTGTATATTTTTTCCTTTCTATGACTGTTTGACCACCTAATTCCTGTAGCTTTGGCTTGGTTGAGGGACCAATCTCAAAAGTGACTGACCATTCAAGCTTTAATTCATCTTTCATCATAGTTCTCTCAAATTCAATTTTGTGATTACCCAATTAACTAGCTTTACCAATGCGTAGTTGTGATTAGAATATTCCCAGTAATCTTCGCCACTCTTTATCATGCTCGGTCTATGGTATTTTGACATCGTGATTCATGGCGACTAATTGCTTAAGAGAAAGACTAGCAAGTTTAACATCTACAAATGGCCTATATTCCCTAATAATATTCTGTTCCTTTGTCAGGTGCTATTTGACGTTTGCGGGACGGTTTTATTTTTTGTGTAACAGATAAATGTAAAATCCCCCTCACATGGGACAGAATCTCACAGGTATAATGAAAATATATATCATTTCTCTCCTATGATGACGATAGACTTTATATACCCCTATCACACGTTATTCGGCATTATGTGGAGCAGAAGATTATACACGCCTAAAACATTAATTTAGTGTATTCTAAGAGTTCTGAACACTCTCGTTAACAAAATAAATTACATTCTTCTATATATGTTCTAAGAGTTCATGGATTAAAGTAAACTAGTTTTTTATTTTGTCCTTGCAGAAAAGTTAAAGTAGTTTAACATGTAGCCTCAAGCTAATAATTATATCCTTTAACCTTGCCAACATTAAAATTATTTGATGGGCAAAAGAATGATGAAAAAGAACAAAGACTGTTTGGCGTATTGAGGACTATGGAATCCTCCAGTGGTACGGAGGTAAATAACATTTGGGCAAGCACTGTTTGGCGTATTGAGTTTGAGAGAACTAAGACGAAAGATTAATTAAAGCTTGAATCAATGGCCGGTCACTTTTGGATTAGTCCCTCTCAACGTTACATTTATTCAATGCAGTTTAACATATTACTACATTTCCCTAATAACATAGAAGTTTTTAAATATGTTGCTAACAACTCTGTAACTCAAAAGGTACCTATTGAATTTCCAATAGAAACATTCAAGATTTAAATCTCTCTATATCTATTAAATTAGAAAAAAAAAAGTTCTTAAATTCACTCCTAAAGTTCAAATTTATCCAATAGGTTATCCCAACCACAATCAGAATCAATCCACTCTATCCACCACCATCAAAGATTCATCGCTCATCAACCAATCATAGCTACCACTATCATAAGTCCAACATTCACAAAATTAATCATTATTTTAAGCATATATAAGAAAGCACAAAGAATCTTGAGAGAGAGAGAGAGAGAGAGAGAGAGAAAATTGGAGTTGAAGAAAACTGATATTCAACTAGCTGGATGAATCTGTACAGGTAATTGAGTCTATATACAAAACTGATCATAAACAAAATATCCTAACTCACACGGGATCAATTACAACATGTGTGTAGGTTGGTTATTATACGTGTGAACGCATCCTACTTAAATACACTACTAAGCTACAGGTAGTTTTAGTCTACAGTACTATAACAACTAACCACAGTACTGTCGTTTAACTCAGACTTCATTTCTTTTCTTCTTTCTTCTTTTGCTTCGTTTCTTTTATTCCTTTTTGATTTGATTCTTTGGTTGCACAACTTTGATAATCACTCATTTAAGATTGTCATACTTGCCACCACCTTTAGCAAGCTCAACGTAATATCCAGCCAAGCTCAATTGTAAATTTGGAGGTTAGTTAGTAGTTTCAATGGATTGATTGATCAATAGTGGGTGGGAAGTTCCCAAGTGAAAATGACAGTTTAAGTTGTGGGTGATATCAAAATTTGAACCAACTCAGCCCATGAACATCCATAGCCGATATATTGCAGTTTCCTACCTAGGCAAACTATAAAACTTTGTGTCTCTAATTGAGTAGTTGTCAAATTTATGGATTGTATTAGAATCCTATTTTGATTTTGTTAAGACATATGTGGAACATGTTATAAACATATGTCATATAGAATTGACTAATCTTTTGATAAAACGTATTTTACTTGTAATTGGGTAGATTTAGGATGTGTTTAATACTTCAAAGAACAAGAGTTCAAATCTAGTATTAAAGCTATGAAGATTGGACCAAGAAACAAGTGAAGAAAAGCCGTTCATTAAAGCTGGATAGATTCTCAATAGTTGCTGACAGATAATATCTATTGAGGATTAATGAATCTCAACAGATATATATATCGAGGTCTCGACAAATAGCTTGACAGTTGTATCTATCAAGAATTACAAAATCAGAATTTTCAGATTTGATTTTGGCCAATGCTGACATGTATGCGTAGGGTTTCTTTTCTCACAACCCTAGACATATTTAAGACTTTGTATAGGGAAGGGCCCCAGGCCCATTGGGCCTTGGACCCTAGCTTTATGGCACCATACAGAGCAGGGCCCTCGGCCCGTCGAGCCTTAGGATCTGGCCTTGAAAGACAACACCAGACCCTACCCCCGTTGGACTTATGACCTTGGTCCAGATGCACCTCGAAGCCCAGTTTAAACCCCAAAAACCATAATGGAGCCACCATATCCTGAACGTCAAAAGCAGGCCCTTCCCTATCAATTCTCACTTGGTTGAGTGTATGATTGCTCGAGGATATAAGGTCTCAGATGTCCGGTATTGCCTTGGGGAGCATCGCTGCCAAACAGCCTTTTGGTGGCAGGAATCAATTCTAATGTCATTACCACTGTTCCCAATGATACCTCCATTTAGAAGCAATGGAATTGGATCCCCATCCACATGAGTGAGATCGGGAAATTATCATAACACCTCCACTTACCTCCATTTATATATAAGAGAATAGGGTGAAAGGTTGGGGGGTTGGCAAGGCGAAGAAAAGAAAAGAGGAAAGAAAGGGAGATAGGGGTTTGTAAAATCAAAAAGGCATAGCTAAGTCTCCAAGCTAAGGACTACTCATTGTAGGAAAGCCAAAGCCCACAATACAAATAAGTTGTGAGCCCAAGTATAAATTGAGCCTGTTGATTGTATTTTAGGTGCGCACAATTGGTGCCGTCTGTAGGAATCTCCTAGTCAGCTGTGGTTCTGCCGAGACTCATGCAGGGAAAATGTCCAAACATCAGTCAGGAAGTTATGCTGAAAGTGGTTCTCAAAGATCTTCATGAGGATCTACTTGGCATGAAAGAAGGTAAAAAAAGGCGCGAAGACAGGCAGTGTGAGTTGGAGGAAGAGCGGTCTGACCTTAGAGAAGGGTTGTTTCAAATGCATCAAACACTGTCGGGTGCATCGGGGCATCATCGTTTTGACGAAAGGGACAAGGAGCTTGAAAGTTTGTGTAGGTTGGTGAGGGATTTGGAGTTGGAAGCAAGAGGTAGGTGTCGAAGAAGGGACCACAAGGAGCGTAAGGAAGCGTCGGCTAGCATGGGAGGTTGCCGTAGAATAAGCTCCCACCAATCTAGTTCCCATCAACATTGGGATCGTTCACGAGAGTATGCAGACCGAGACTTAATTTCCCCAAAGAAGCAACTACCCTGGAATGCTGCTATGGACGCTATAAGCCGAGTATTACGCAGAGTTGCTTGTTCGCCGTTCTCGGGGGACATTGAACGGGCCCCTATGCCGGGTAGATTTGTGCGGCCTCCGTTCAATTCTTATGACAGGAAAACGGACTCGGTAGAGCACGTAAGCCATTATATTCAAATGATGTCCTTGCATACTCATAACGATGCATTAATGTGTAAGGTATTTTCCTCGAGTCTTGGACCCACCGCCTTGAGGTGGTTCAACGGATTAAGGAAAGGCTCAATTCACAGTTTTGCTGAGTTGATTCAAGAGTTTGGTGTCCGGTTCATGACATGCAGTCAAGTTCTGCAACTTGTGGATGCATTACTATCAATGAAAATAGGGGTAGGGGAAACCCTTCGCAGCTATGCTAACCGATATTGGGAGCCGTATAACGAAATTGGCGGAGACAATGAAAAAATCGCAGCAAGTACCTTTCGGTTGGGATTGCCCAAGGATTCCGAACTATGAGACTCGTTGACGAGGAGACCACCCGAGGATATGAAGCAGCTGATGAGGCGTATTGAAGAATATAAGAGATTAGAGGATGACCGGCAGTAAAACAAGGGCAAAGCTCCAATCATGAGTAAGCCTTGGTAGGGGTTTTAATCAAGGCCAGGGAGGGATTTGAGGATTCGGGAGCCGGGCGCACAGGTTAAGGAGGTGAACGTGATGTCCAAAGAGCTGGTGCATAGAATTATAGATTGAATAAAAAATGAGTCATACTTTCGATGGTCGAATAAGATGGGGGGTAACCTATCGAGGAGAAATCAAAACCTGTACTGTACTTACCATAAAGACAAGGGGCATACCACCGAGCAATGCAGGGTGTTGAAAGAGCATCTAGAGCAATTGGTGAAAGCAGGGTACTTGAAAGAGTTTGTGGTAGACCCGATTAATCAAGACGTCGGACAAGGAGATTGGCCTCAGGGAAACCCTCTCCCACCCCCATTGGGAGTGATAGAGGTCATCCATGCCATTTCAAGGGGTACCGTGGTGTCTAGAAGAAGAGGGGTATTGACTGTGGTGCCAACAGAAGTTAAAGTTCACTCGAGAGCCCATTGCCTTCAATGATGATGATCTGGAAGGAACAATCCAGCCACATGATGATGTTTTAGTGGTCATCACCTGGATAAATGGCTTCATAGTGAAAAGGGTATTGATAGATCAAGGGAGTGGTGCTGAAGTGATGTATCCTGACCTATTCATGGGGTTTGGGTTGAAAAATGAGGATCTCACTAAATACGACACACCCCTGGTGGGGTTCAATGGCCGGATGGTGATCCTAGAAGGGCAAATTTCACTTCTCGTAAACATGGAGGGCAAGGAGGTAACGATGACGTTCATAGTGGTCACCTCATTTTCGCCATATATGGCAATTCTTGGAAGGCCATGGATTCATGCAATGGGGACAGTTCCATCCATCCTACATGTGAAAGTCAAATTTCGCACCGAGCAAGGTATTACTATAGTGAGGGGAAATCAGCAAGTGGCCAGGCAGTACTTGGTGGCCGCTATTAACCGGGAGATCAAACAGAAGGAGCCAGTCAAAGACGTTCCCTTATACCAATTATAGGTGCCCTAGGAGAACAGGGGGGTTTGTGGCGCTAAGGAACTAATAAAGGTAAGGATACTACCGGACGATGATAAGAGTTTCCAGATAGGAGCAAGTATAAAGGACTAGTATAGGGTGGGGATGTTGCTGTTCCTTGTATAGAACGTGAAAGTGTTTGCTTGGAGCCTATACGAGGTACTTAGGGTAGACTCTGAATTCATAGTTCACAAGCTTAATGTGGACCTATTATTCCCTCCCAAGAAGCAAAAGTTGAGGAGATTGGCTAAGGAGCACGTTGAAGCCGTTAAGCAAGAGGTCAAGAAGTTAAAGGAGGCGGGGGCAATAAGGAGGTTTTCTTTTTGGAGTCGCTAGCAAATACCGTAGTGGTGAAGAAGAAGAACGACAAATGAAGGGTTTGTGTCGATTTTACTGACTTAAACCGAGCATGCCAAAAAGGCACATTACCCATGCCAAAGATCGATTAGCTAGTAGATGCCACGTACGGCCACCCGAGAATGAGCTTTCTCGATGCTTTTTCTGGGTTACCATCAGATTGCCCTGGTAGCTAAGGACTAGGAGAAGACGACATTCATTTCCCCTTATGCTAATTACCATTATACTATGATGCCATTTGGGCTAAAGAATGCTAGAGCCACTTATCAACGGATGATGACGAGAATATTTAGAGATAAGATTGGGCGTACAGTTGAGGTGTACATTGATGATATGGTGGTAAAGAGAAAACGAGAGGCACAGCATATTGATGATCTCAAAGAGGTGTTCGAAGTACTCCGAAAACACAAGTTGTGCCTTAATGCCGACAAGTGTGCTTCTGGAGTGGGGGCTGGCAAGTTCCTTAGGTATCTGACCAGTAGCCGAGGAATAGAAGTCAACCCTGATCAAATTGAAGCCGTGAAGTGCCTCAAGTCACCGAGCAACCCAAAGGAAGTCCAAGTAGTGACCAACATATTAGCTGCCCTTAATCGGTTCATTTCCAAGTTTGTCGATTGGTGTCGTCCATTTTACCAACTTTTGAAGAAGTGGAAGGGATTCTAGTGGAACAAGGATTGTGAAAAGGCTTTCCAAGACCTAAAGGAATATCTAGTGCTAGCACCTATGTTGACAGCCCTAGAACACGGTGAAGAATTATTCATGTATCTCTCGGTATTTGAACATGCCGTGAGTTCCGTGCTTCTAAGGGATCAGGAAGTGCAACAGCTAGTATATTATGTCAGCAAGACTTGGTGGATGACGAGACGAGGTACTTGCCTCTGGATAAGTTGGTCTTAGCGCTAGTGCATGCCACAAGGAAGTTACCCCATTACTTTCAAGCCCACAACATCTATGTACTAACCAAATATCTTCTTCAGTCGTTGCTGAAGAGATCAAATTTTACGGGTAGAATAGCTAAGTGGGGGACCTAGCTAGGCTTCTTTGACCTTAGGTATAGGCCAAGAAGTTCAGTGAAGGGTCAAGTTCTAGCTGATTTTGTGGCGGATAAGTGGTTTGTCATGTGGAGGTTCACCCATGGAAGGTCTTTGTGGACGGTGCATCTAACACCATGGGAGCTGGAGTTGGAGTTGGAATTGTCATCATTACCCCAGAAGGTATAAGACTAAAGCATTCTTTTAGGTTAGGTTTTAGGGCTCCTAACAACGAAGCCGAGTACAAAGCCCTGCTTGCCGGCTTAAGAGCTGTATTGGGTTTGGGTGCTCAGGAGTAGGGGTGTTTCAGTTCGGTTTCGGTCAGTTTTTTTTTTAACTGGCCAACCAAAATCGAAATTTTCAATTTCCAAAGTTGTCAACCGAAACCAACCGAAACAGTTGAAAAACCGTTGGTTTCGGTTTCGGTTGGTTTTTCGGTCAGTGTTCTATTTTTGGGCCTGGAGTTTGGGTCAATTGGGCCTTTTGGTTTTTTTTTTCCAAAAATTTTCTGTTTGGGCTTTTTTGAAAAAATATGCAGTATTCAAGCCACTTGTTTTATGGCCTTTTTATGCTCTAATTAAGCCTATTTTAGAAACCTGTTTTGGGCCTATTTTAGGAACCAGTAGTGGCCTAGATTCGGGCCTTATCTATTTTGGCCCATGGCCATCTTTAGGCCTTTTTTAGCTTTCTGTTTTGGCCCAGATTCGGGTCTTTCCTATTTTGGCCATTTTTTGGCGTTTTTACAACCTGCTTTGCATTTTACATTTCATAACTTGCTTTTGCTCAACATAAATCCAGAAATACACATTATAGCAGATTCATCAAAAAAAGAAAAAAAAAATTCACAACCTATTACAGATTCATAAATCCAAAAATACAACACATATAGCAGATTCATAAATCACAACATGTCATAAATTCATAACCTGCTTTAGAGCTTCTATTATACTCATTAAAATACACATCACATATTCAAAAATCAAAAAATAAGCTGTCAACATGATATAACCTGTCAACAATACAATTGCACAAACATAACCTGACAACATAGATTCACAAATCCAGAAATAATCTAGAGCAAAAAATTGCTCTGGTGCTCAAAGCCTCAAATCTGTAACTTTTTATAGGCAACAGGCACCCATCAAATACAAACAAGATTAAAAAATAAACTGTATAAGTCAAAATAAAATAACTAGTGTAGATTTCATTACTTCATTAGTAATATGTCAACGTCCACATATTGTCCATGTGTCAATACTTACATAATAGCATTATAGCCAAAGACTCAAAATAAATTGGCCATATGTCAATGTCAATGTCAACATATACTGTCCATATTTAATATTTGGCCAAAGACTCAAAATAAATTGGCCATATGTCATTGACTATTGCCTAATATCCTATATTGTCTATGTATAAGCCACTGTCAAAGCACAAATAAAAGCCCATATCTATATATCTATACATAAGCCACTGTCTACTAGTGTCTAATAGCAAAAAGTGTAAATATCATCAATACCACCTGTCCAAAGAGCAAAGAGCAATCTTCAACCATCAGCGTCAATAGGTGTTGGTGTGGACATGCCTAGTTCTAATGTTAATGCAGCATCACTCACAAGTTCTACAAACAAAAAATGAAAAAAACAAAACATAAAAGTCACTTGTACAATAAAACAATATATATGCCAAGAATCCAAGACAAGCAGTTTTTTTTAATAATAATATTAAACATGCAAAATTTTTTTTTAATAAATAAAGAAATAGAAATTAATATTTTTTAATATAACAAATAATAGTCATACCTCCATCAAGCTTTTCAAACTCCTCAACATCATCCATGGCAGCACAAAGGCAATTGGAGCCGATGAAAGACGGAGCCAGTTTTGACCACAAATAAGGGCTTCCACCATAAGTGGAGACAATGAACTTTGGAAGGGATCAAGGACATGACCAGCCATACTAAAGGCAGATTCTGAGGCCACAGTGGATACCGAAATTGCAAGAACATGTTGTGCAACACTTGAAAGCACACGGTATCGTGGAGAATTAATCTTCCACCGAGCCAAAATATCAAAATTATCATCAAAGACATCTTCACAACTCTCTAACAAGTATTTATCAACCTCTGATTTGGTATTTGAAGAATCAATACCCTTCAAGTGCTTCTTAAATCCCATCATCCTCATTGCCTTCGCATCAACCACACTAAAATCATCTCCCTCCATTGATCCACTTGGTTTTTGGCCTTAGGCTTGTGCAGCAGCACTAGCACTACGACTCCCCACTTGATTTTGAGCATAAGCATTATACAAATCCACCAAAACATCCTTTACTCTTTTTGCGATATCAACAGCCTTTTGGTTCTCATACAAAGTACCAAAATAGTACTCAAGATACCTCATCTTGTATCGAGGATCAAGAACTAACCCTACATACAACAAGTGATTCATATTATCAAAGTTCCCCCAATACTTTTCAAATTTGGTCTTCATGTAATCAGCCATTTTTTTCAACAAATAACTATCTTTTTCATACTCCAAGTCAATTGTGTCATGAATTGACATGAGCTCCAAAAAAAAAAAATTGCTAGTGACATAATTAGCACCCGAAAACCGCAAGGTTGCATCATAGAAAATTTTAAGAAATTTTGAAAAGATCCTAATTGTTTCCCAATCCACATCATCCATTCCCCAAGCAACCTCATGTATATCATTTCCATCTTCCTTTTCCTCCTCTCTAATTGTCATTAGATAATTTGGATCTTCTTCCTCCAATCTCTCAAAAGCCTTTTGATCCTCCTCAACCTTCTCCAACATAATATAGGTGTAGTTCCACCTAGTGGGCACATCTAAACACAACTGACCTTTAAAATCAACTTTCTCCTTCTCCGCACATAACTTAAATGTGCATTGTTTTTGTGGAGATGATCTCACATATCGCACAAATTTCCTCACCTTCACTATTGTCTCATTCATTTCAACTAACCCTTCACGAATAATTAAGTTCAAGATATGAGCACTACACCTCACATGCAAGTATTTATGCCCTAAAATTGTTGCCTTCCTATGCTTAGTCTTTTTTTGAATAAAAGAAATCAACCCACTATTAGAAGCAACATTATCAACTGCAATAGTTAAAATCTTGTCTATCCCCCAATCAAGTAAACACATCTCAACCGCCTTCCCAAACGTTTCACCCTTTGTGATTTTCCACTAAACAAAAACTAAGAATCCTCTTGTGTATTTTTTAATCACTATCTATACAATGGGCAATGAGACACATGTAGATCAAATTTTGAATGGATGTCCATGCATCTGTGGTAAGGCAGACCTGCTGCTCTTTTAGGGCTTCTTTCAACTTTTGTTTCTCATCTGAAAACACCCTAAAACAAGTTTTGGCAATTGTTGTGCGGGAAGGGATTGGATTGAACCTAGGTTGGGTTTTAGACATAAATTTCCTAAAACCATAACCCTCCACAAACCTAAAAGACAGCTTATCTAAAATAATCATCTCTGTCAATGCTTTCTTACATTCCTCAAAATTAAACACCCAAGGCACTAGTTTACCACTACTTTCTCCTTCTTCTTTAGGTTTGAATGCTAGGGTTGATTGGTTTTTTTTTGTCTTCCCTATAAGGATATTTCAAACATTATGATTGTATGTGAGTTCTCATGGTTGTAGTGCCATTTTGCTTAGTGTCACAAGCATAGGTTGTGCCACAGTAGTTACAAGCTGCCCTAGATTTCCCCCCCCCCCTTCAATAACAGTGAAATGACCCCAAACAATAGATCTTTTTTTACCAGTATTACCTACATTTGGTGGAAGTGGGGGTTTGCCTTTGTCTTCATGCACATTGGTTGTGCCTTGACCCGCTTCAAGGTCTTAACCTTCTGGGATTTCCGTTGTCTCATTCATCTACAATAAAAAAAAAAAACACAATAAGTCAGCAACTATAAAAAGTAAAAAATAAAAAATAAAAATTTAATGCCAAAATGAGTCTAGTCTACAATAAAAAAAAAAATATGGTAACAATAACACAATAAAAGTCAGCAACAAAAAAAAGGAAAAGGACTCTAGTATACAGCAACAAGCTGACAATAAACACGCCAATAAGATAATAATAAACACATTAACATCAAGACAATAATAAACAAATACCCCAACATCACCGTCAACTATTAACAAATACACCAACATCACAATTAAGCACATGGGGTAATTGATTTTCAAATCTATAACATCAATAAGAAAATAACAACTCAACATCACAGTCACAGATTCACAGTATGTCAACAACAATAAACAAAAATATATCAACAATAAATAAATAAATAAACAGCTCACTTTATATATCAGAACTCAAAGGCAATCAGCTAACTTTAATAAAGAAACCAACTAGCACAAGCAGCCAAGCACATGGGTTATCGATTTTTTCAAAACCCCAATTTTATTCACATATAAAGCTTGAAAAAAATAAACATCTTGATTACAAAATAGAGATTCAGACATTCAGTATTTTAAAAACCCTAAATTTATTGATTTAGTATTTTAAAAACCCTAACTTTATTGATTAAGTATTAAACAAAATAGAAAACAGAGAGAGGGTTATTGAGCTTTTCAACGAGCACATGAGACAAAGGCAATCAACTGAGCTAACTTTAATACATGGGTTATCAATTTTTTCAAAACCCTAACTTTAGTTGCATATAAAACATTAAAACTTGAAAAAATAAACATCTTGATATTATATTGTTACTACAAAACATAGAATCACTATTTTCAAAAACCAAAACACAAAACAGAGAGAGTGTCAAAGGGTATCAAGATTTTCAAAATGGAGACTCACCGTGAGATGAGAAGCCGATGATCAAGCCGGCGTGGGGAGACTGAATGTGAGAGAGAGTGAAGGCTGAACGTGAGAGAGAGTGGAAAGTGTGAGTGAAAAGTGTGGGGTATGTAGGGTAGGGTTTTCAACTTTTGATTTTATAGTCTAATTAGTTTTAGTTTAATTAGTTTAATTAGAATCATTAGATATTTACTTAGTTTAATTATAGGTGATTAATCTAATGGGTTTTATTTTAAAATGCTATGTTTAGGATAAGCTATTAAGATAAGCTAGGCCAAATCACTTATCAAACAAAAGAAAAAAAAGCTATGACGGATCAGTCATCATTTTATTCAAGGCCCAATTTTGAATCATTTGAAATTTTGATGACTGATCTACAAGGCCTAATTGTGAATAAAATGATGCAGGTGCGGCCTAAAATGATGGAGGCCCAACACAAAGCCGCCCTGCCGAAGCGTGTCTTCGGTCTCAATTCTCAACTATTTACAAATTTTATATTATATATTTAATATAAAATATAATATAATAATATTTCGGTTTGATTCGGTGGATAAAAAATTGCCTCCGAAAATTGAACCAAAATATTCGAATTTTTATATGATAAAACCAAAACCGAAATCGAATCGAACCGAACCGAAATTTTTGCATCGGTTAGGTTGGTTTGAATCGGTTTTTTCGGTTCCTTGGTTTTTTGCACACCCCTACTCGGGAGGTGGAGGTCTACTCGGATTCCCAATTGGTAGTTAATTAGGTGCAGCGTAGTTTTGAAGCTAGGAATCCACAAATGCTGGTAAAGCAAGTTATGAATTGGTTTCTGAAAGCAAAAGTCTTTCGAGTGGCTAGGAAGGAGAATCGACATGCTGACTCTTTGGCCACTTTGGTGTCATCATTAACCGAAGACGTACTCCGATTAATCAAAGTGGAGCTAGTAGCCGAACCGAGTATTAATGCAGGGGTAGGTGTCTCGGTGATAACGAAGACCGAACCATGTTGGATGGATCTGATCATCGACTTCTTAGCCAAGGATCGAGTGCCGACTGATGAAAAGGAAGTAGAAAGAATACGCTAGGCAGCTGCTCAGTACTTATTATTAGCTAATCATAAGCTGTACCGAAGGTCTTTTGAGGGGCCTTACCTACAGTGTTTGTACCCTAGCAAGATTGAAGAACTCTTGACCGAACTACATGAGGGAGTGTGCGGCAGTCACGTGGGGGGACGTTTGTTAGCCCACCAAGTGATGACTCAGGGATTTTGGTGGCCATGAATGCAAAAGGATGCTACTAAATATGCAAGAAAGTGTGAGGAGTGTCAGAAGCACACCCCGATGATCCACTAGCCAGCAAGGAGCCTAAATCCTATTAGTAGTCCGTGGCCCTTTAGCGTAGTGGGGGATGGATATTGTTGGTCCATTCCCTCAGGCTACGGGAAACCAAAGGTTTGTTTTAGTGGCCGTGGATTATTTTACCAAGTGGGTAGAGGCAAAGGCATTGGCTAACATCTTGGATGTGGATGTTAAGTAGTTTGTATGGAAAAACATAGTAACAAGGTTCAGGATGCCAAAGTCTCTCGTATCAAATAATGGGTTGCAGTTTGATAGCAAAGCTTTTTGCGAGTTTTGTAGCAACCTTGGTATCAGGAACAGGTACTCTACCCTGGCATATCCATAGTGTAATGGCCAAGCTGAGGCCACCAATAAAGCCATTGGAGGTTGCTAAGGGTAGGTGGGTTGAAGAACTGCCTAGTGTTCTATGGGCATGCCAGACAATCCCAGGGAGATCCATGGGAGAGACTTCGTTTTCTCTAACATATGGAGCGGAAGCAGTCATACCAGCCAAGATAAATTTGTGTAGTGCCCGAGTTTCAGGATTCTCCCCCGCCGAGAATGCAGAATTAATCGTGAAACAGTTGAACATGTTGGAAGAGCATCGGGAGTCGATGACCATACGACTGGTAGAATATCAGCAAAAGCTTGCTTGGAGATACAACAAAGACGTAAGAAAAAGGGAGTTTAGCGCTGGAGATTTAGTACTTTGGGAGGTAGTAGGGAACACCCGAGATGTCAATGCAGGAAAGTTAGCACCGACCTAGGAGGGACCATATAGAGTAACTGCCATTGTTGGTGTGGGGGCATACTATTTGGAAGACTTGGATGAAAGCCCACTTCGCTGGCTATGGAATGCTCACAATTTGAAGAAGTTTTACGACTGACTATCGGTGTGCAGGAATATAGGTTGAGCATAATGTTGTGTATGTAAAATATTAAGTAATACGAGGATGATGTTTATTCATGTAGGTATTTGTACATATAGTTCCATTGTTATTAAATCATTAACCCCGGTCTACAAATGTGAAGAGAACTAAGACTAGCTATTCTAAGGACAGAAACCTGCTTCTCAATTCGATCCTAATCACTAAGCAGGTGGAAACCTTATATCAAATTATTTTGACAGAAACCTGCTTCTCGATTCGATCCTAATCACTGAGCAGGTGGAAACCTTATATCAAATTATTCTAAGGACAGAAACTTGCTTCTCGGTTCGATCCTAATCACCGAGCAGGTGGAAACCATATATCAAATTATTCTAACAAAAACCTACTTCTTGGTACGATCCTACTCACTGGGCAGGTGGAAACCTTATATCAAATTATTCTAAGGACAAAAACCTGCTTCTCGGTCGATCCTAATCATCGAGCAACTGGAAACCTTATATCAAATTATTCTCACAGAAACTTGCTTCTCAGTTCGATCCTAATCACCGGGCAAGTGGAAACCTTATATCAAATTATTCTAAGGATAGAAACCCGCTTCTCGGTTTGATCCTAATCACCGAGCAGGTGGAAGCATAATGTCAGATCATTCTAAGGATAGAAACCTGCTTCCTGATTCAATTCTGATTGTCGTACAAGTAGAAACCAAACAGCAAATTGCCAAAACGATATGAATTCTATTCTCGGCCAAGCTAAGTTACTTGGTAGATGAGAACATAGTGTCTAGTTTACATAAGAGCAAAAGCCTGGCAATCATTTTTCATTAAGCACATATGTGCCCAATTTAACCTTCATTGCTATATTTGCGCAAGCTTAGCGCTAGTTTTTCCTTAGATGCAAGCAACCTTTCACTCCGGTCCCCGTCACCGAATAGGTAAAGATATAGCTTATCTTCTTGAAGAATGAAAGAGAAGCCATCATCACTGGTCTGAGATAGGCCTTGGTAAGGTTGCCCGGTCATGAGGAATAAAGACAAGGCAATCCAAAGAGAAATAAGTAAATAATAACCAAGTTACAATGTGATGATCATTTATAAATATATATATATATATATATATATATATATATATATATATATATATATATATATATATATATCTAAGATAAATGTTTAGTCACCATCTCTGGATGACTAAATGGAATGAAGTAAAGCAAACCGAAATAAAAATTTAACCATTGTTTTGTCACCACAACCCAGTGACTATAGGCAAGCCAAACCAATTAAAGAGAAATTAAATAGAAGGAAAGTAAGGGATAGGTTGAAATCTGAGTAGTCAAGCTGGAAGATCAATGGGTGGGAGCTGGGCTACACCCTCAGCTGGCTGTTTTTATGCATCCTCGGCAAGCTATGCGGTTGGAAGGGGTTGAGCACGAACATCCTCACCGAGCTGGTTGCCAGTATGGAGGTCATTGGTGACTCGCAGGTTAACTAGCACCACGTGAGAGTCAATTTTCTACACCAACTCCCTTATGTTGGGAGTCTCTTCTTCATTAACGGCACCGAAAGGATTCTAGATGGGGGGAAAAGGATCCGAGAAGGGGATCTGCTCGGGGTTCCTTAGTGAAGAATCTTCAGGAACCCCCATGGCTTGTAGGGCGGCCAACTACCGCTCTTCAAATCTATGCTTCCAAGCTTCTTAAACGACAGGCTTCACCGAGATTTTCGCGTCTATGAAACCCTCGTTGTACCATTTATCTTCACAAGCCTCTAGAGCCTTCTTAAGGTCAGCAATCTCATCGGCATGCACGAGGTTCAAACTCTCCGACTCTGCTAGCTTGAGCTCGGTTCCCCCCAACTTCACCTCCATCTTTGTTAGCTACTTTTCCGCCGACTCTCTAGCCTTCTCGGACACATGAGCCTTCTTTTCTGTGGCCTCAGCAGCTTTGACCTTTTCCTTTGTGGTAGCCACAACAACATCCTTAAAGACTTTCTCTCGTTCAGCGTATTCGGCAACCTTCTTTAGCCGATCATCCATGATATAAGCTAGCTGGGCAGCCTACAATATAACAATGAAAAAGTGAAAATGAATGAATGAAGAATGATGCAAGCACGTTAATGTAAAGAAATAGGATTAGGATGAGTTACCGCTATGGTATGCCATTGCAGCCGAGTAGCCAGTGACTCATTAGCGCAGCCCGAGAAGAAATGCATATTTTCAGGCAAAAGAAGGCCTTACACCAGGCTCCGAGCAACCTTGCCACCCTCTCCTTATGCCTAAGTTCTAACGCTTGCCGTTACAGGAAGGGGCTCATTGCCAAGCCTGAAGGTGGTTTGCCAACCCACCTCTTGCCGCAACGAGGACGTAATGTGAGACCCGACCTGTGCTGCGAGTCAAATATCACCACGAGGCTCTCAGATAGTGATCCCTCTAGATGGTCGGGGGGGAGTCCTTGAGGGTGCATCCCCCGAGCTTGCAGGAGGTTTGTCGGAGGTGTGTTGTCACTTCCAAGAGCGGCCAGAAGTGGGGGGGGAGGAAGAGGAAGAGTTGGGTCTCGACCCTGAGGTTCTTGCTATCGTGCCGCTAGTCGGGCCCCGAGCATAAAGCGGTCAATGGTCATCGCCCGTCTAGTCACCATTTTGTCCTCGCCTGGGTCATTTTGCTCCAAAAGAGTGTACGGATTTGGCCACTGCTAGTTCAGCTACTTAAACGGGGGCTGGACCTTCAAATCTCTCAATGGGTTAATGAACGGCACAGTTCCCAGAAACTGTTTTTGTTGAAGTATCTCTGATGGGTTCTAAAGATCCTACTCTAACAAAACGAGGACCGACGTCTCGAGCTTCATCGACTGTTAAAAAAGAAGGGAGCAAATTTGCGTGCCAAACGTCGATATATGACAGAAGGGGGCTGTCCACCAGCAAAGCCTAGCTGAATAGCTGCTAGGTAGAATATACTGGGTTGCAGCCGAGTATCAAGTGAGACACTCTGAGCTAACTGTCGGTATGCACAAACATCTCCGACCTAAGTACAAAATTGAGATCCCTCAAGTGCACGACCCTAAGGTCCAGTTTAAATCTTTTCCCTTCTGCACCAAAACAATAAGAAGACCGGTTAGTATATGCGAGAATGAAATGAGCAAAAACATTAAATTCAAAACAAGTAAAAGTACTTGGTACCAACCAACATCACACGGCAAAAGTGGACAGTGGAGCTCATTGGCAAGCCAATTACCACTCACCCAGACGAATTCTCCCGCTGAGTTTTTGTTAGAGTCAAGAAGGCATGATATAAGTCGTACCCGCATGTCCCTAGTTTTCAAATAGTAATCTGTCCTAATATTTCCGCATAGACTATACATAAAGTTGATGTCGTGATGGTTCAGTTGCAACTCGTATATTTGGTTTAGTCTACTGACGTAACTCACAACTCGGTAAAAATTGGGGGGGAGTTGGTCAAGGCATAAGCCATAGAACCTAAGGGTACCTACAACGAGAGGGTCCATAGGAAACCTAACCCCACCCTTTAGGATGGACATCAAAGGAAAAAAATGCTACATTTGGATTGGAGTGCCTCTGGAGAGCGATATCGCCCTTGTGATAGTAGGCGACATCAACATCTCCAAGAACGACATAGGCCGCTCTAAAACTAGCCAAGGCCGCTTCAGAAGTGAGGAGATGAGAGTAACCCATTCTTAAATTGTAAGAGTGAATAAAAATTTGAAAGAAGAGGAAAGAGTAAAGAAAACTTATTGTGGGCTAAGGAAGTGATGGTCTGAATTGGAGAATTTACACACGGGAGAAATATGCTCAACAGAGAGAAAACTGAAGAAGAAAGGATGTAAAGAGTAGTGTGAGAGGTCAGGAGAAACTATTTATAAGGCTAAAAGCATTTAATGAAGAGGGAGGCTGGAAAAACCCTTCTATTTTCTTTTTGTAACCCCCACACGCGTGGGTTCGGTTCATGAACAGTCGGGCAATAAACGAACCATCAGGTTATAATTACTAATGAATGTGACAACCCGGCTTTGAGAGACAACACCTAACCCTATCCCCGTTGGACTTATGACCTCGGTTCGGACGCACCTCGAAGCCTAGTTTAAACCCCAAAATCCATAATGGAGCCACTATGTCCTGAACGTCAAAAGTAGGCCCCTCTCAATCAATTCTCACTTGGTCAAGTGTATGATTGCTCGGGAATACAAGGTCTCAGTGGTCCGATATTGCCATGGGGAGTATTGCTGCCAAACAACCTTTTGGTGGCAGGAATCAGTTCCAATGCCATTACCATTATTCCCAACGATACCTCCACTTAGAAGCAATGGAATTGGACCTCCATCCACAAGAGTGAGATCAGGAAATTATCATAACATCTCTACTTACCTCCATCTATAAATAGGAGAATAAGGTGAGAGGTTGGGGGGTAGGCAAGGTGAAGAAAAGAATAAAGGAGAGAGAGAGAGAGAGAGAGAGGGGTTTGTAAAATCAAGAGGGCATAGCTAGGTCTCCAAGCTAAGGGCTACCCATTGTAGGAAAACCAAAGCCCACAATACAAATAGTTGTGAGCCAAAGTATAGATTGAGCCTGTTGATTGTATTTTGGGTGTGCACAGACTTATTTTAAAGGCCGTCACATATGAGAATACAAGGAGAACACATGTAAAAGGTGATCAATGCCCTATTCTCTCTAAAAAAAGCTACTGCATCTTTGCGCTTTAAGGTTTTTTAATTAAGTACTTCTTAATCTTCATTGTTGAGGAAGTAAAGAACTTTGCAACCAACATCTTCTTGAAGTTGGTGAGTTAGTCACGTATTGGGAGTCGTGCATCTTTTGTTAGTCACGTATTGGGATCCGTGCATCTTTGGTTAGTCACGTACTAGGATTCGTGCAAAAGGGCAGCGTTTATATATTGAAGAGTTCAGAGGTTTTAAAGCAGTAGAAGGTTATTATTGTGAGTTTATCTATGAAAATTATAGAGTCTAAGGACAAAGACTTTGTACTAGATCTAAAACTTCTCTTTACTATAGTGAATTACTTTTCAGGAAGGTTTCCTCCTAGGTTTTTTATTAAGAAACTAGTTTATTTCATTGGTTTTCCTAGGTCATCATATCTTGTCTTATTTACTTTTCTACCGTGCATGATATTGATGTTTGTTTGTTTTAACAAGATTTATTCATAATAAATCTAATTAACAACTTGGATTTAAAACTTGTTGATTCTATCAATCAGGGTCTAAATTTCCAAACAAATCGTATTAGAGCAAGTACACTCTGATTGGATTAATTTCCTGAGTATGATCCTTAACCTCCATTGTCATGGATCGTGGACAATTTCTTTTGATTCCTCTTTTATTTGATGACACTAATTATGCGTATTGGAAAGTTCGTATGAAAGTTTTTTTGCTGGCTCTAGGTGAACATGTATGGCGAGCTGTTGAAGTTGGCTTGATTAAGCTAAAGGAAGCGCCTGTGGATTGGAATGAAGCAACAGTCAAAGCAGCAAATTTCAACAATAGAGCCTTGAATGGTTTGTTTTGTAGAGTGACCAATGAGGAATTCAAGAAAATATTATCCACGGAAGTTGCAAATAAAGCATGGACCATTCTTGAGACCATCTATGAAGGTACCAAGACAGTAAAGACTGTAAAGTTTTAAAAACTCATTAGTAATTTTGAAGAAATAAGGATGTAGGAGGACGAGACTTTTGATGAGTTCTATGCTAAACTCAAGGATATTGTGAATTCTACCTACAACCTTGGAGAATCTATAGCAGAATCCAAAATTGTTAGGAAAATCCTTAGGTCCTTATCTTAAAGATTCCATGTCAAGATCACTATCATTGAATAAGTGAAGGACATTGATCAAATTCCTTTGACTGAGCTTGTAGGGAACTTTCAAATCTATAAGATGGGATTAGGTTTAATGAGAAAAAGGTGGAAAGAGTAAAAACTTGGCTCTTAAGGGTATAGAAGAAGAGATTGATGACTCTGAAGATGAAGATGAAAGCGAAGATGAAGATGAAGATGATGATGAAGATAATGATGAGGATGAGGACGAAGACTTAACCTTCATAGCTGATGAGATTATCAAGCTTCTTCAATTTAGGAAAAAGGATAAGGACAAACCTCCTAGGAAATCTAAAACCTCTAGGAAGGGTAAGAATGAGAAATCCCTTATCCGGTGCCATGAGTGCAAAGGTTTTTGTCACATGAGGATATAGTGCTCAAACTATCTTATGAAGGAAAAGACCAAGAATTTAAAAGTAAAGGGTTAGTTGCTACCTAGAGTGATATTGAGGATGACTCTTCCAATGAGTATATGGATGAATGTGGTCACTTTATAACTTTTACTGCCACAACTGATAAGGTGATTATAGAGAGTGGTAGTGACAGTGAGGATTCTTCTAATGATGAAGTACCCAAGAAGATGACCCTTCAAGAAACTTATGATAAGCTACGCAATGAATTTATAAAATCTGAAAAGACTTCTCATCTTTGTAGGAAAGAGCTTAATGAGATAAAAAATGAAAGAGCTGAATTGTTAGTCAAATTAGATGAGACTATAATGTTAGTTGTGACTCTTATTGTGGAGAACACCTCAATAGAAGAGAAGGTCAAGAATCTCGAGGTTCAGCTTAGTCAAGCTAGAACTCAAATAGAGAGGATGTCTAGTGCAAAGCTTGATGAGGTATTGAGTGCTCAAAAGCCTAGTTCTAATAAGACTGGCCTAGGATATGTTGTTTCCTCCGGCCTCCCCTCTTCCACTACTTTTGGATCAGTGACTGTTTTTGTGCCCCAATTTGAGAAATGTAATAAATGTATGAAATCTAAAACTGATTTGGCTAATTCTAAATCTTTTGTTAGACCTCAGGTTTGTCATCATTGTGGTGTTTGTAGACACAATTGTCCTAATTGCTTTAAGTTGTATCCTCAAAAGTAAGTATCCAAACAGTCACAAGTTTCCTCTTAAGCAGCTATACTTTTGTTTGGAGAGTTATTAAAAGTCTTGAGTTTTTTAACTCAATTTCAGGAAAATCTTAACTCTTCTATGTCCTTTAGTAGACATACTAGGACACGTGCCTTTTCATCTTCACGGTCAAAGACTCATGCTATATGGCTGAAAAGGGAGCCTAAGACTTAATTGTCTTTTTTGTTGTCCTTCGCTTTAATTCTTTCTATCTAAAGTAGGGCTCACTTTTTTTGATTTCTCATTTGCTTTTAGAATCATGGTTTCATGCATCTGCATATTTCTTTCATACTTTCATGTTGTTTGTCTTTTTTTTTGTTTGGTTGTTTTTTTTCAAAATTAAAAAAAAACAGAAAAAATACAAACAGTGTGTGTTTTGTATACATTGGTACTTGTGTACCTTGGATGGCCATTGAAACAAAATTTTCTAAATTTTGTATCTCTTGTAGCTTAGATAAGCATTTCTATGCACAACTAAGCAAGTGAGCTTTGTGGCTCGTGTTTGTGATGAGTAAAATTAAATAATTTTTTATATTTAACACTTGTATCACTCTTTTTAACGAGAAGTACTAAAAAATCTTAAGAGAAAGACATAAATAATCATTTCACCACTGTTACCCACTAATCATGAAATGACATTTGTATGCTTCGACATAGCAAAAGTGCAATGTCAAAAGTTTAACATAATTGACTATTTCTTTTCTCTCTCCTATATACCCATGCATGATATGCTTTACAAAAGAAAATATGCAAAGAAAAATTAAAAGCAAAAAAAAAAAATCAAAATGCTTTATATATGATTGCAAGTGTGTTTTATAGGAAATGTGAAAATTATAGGATGTACCTCAAAGGTGATAGTTCCCATCAAACAATTATGATCGTGTGTGAATTAAAAGTGATTTTCTCATATCTCAAATTGTTATAACATGTAAACACTTGTGCAATCTTGCGATGTTTTCACACACAACACACAAAATTCTTTGCTACTTTTGATACATGTGCAGGTACAATGTGATTTGGCCATCATAAGGAATACATGTGTTAATGTATGCTCACTAAACTGTCTTGACTTGTTTTTAAAATATAAAATTGGTTAGACTTGTTTAGTATGTGTGTGTGTGTGTTTTTTGGATCTATATGCTTGTCATTTTTCTTGTTGAAAGATATTTCTGAGAGCATAATATGTTGATTGGATCTTTGGTTAAGTAGCATGCTTGATTACATTCATGTCTGTGTTTTTCTCTTCTTTGAAAAACTGTTTTTGCACATCTCGACAACTTCTCGATACCTCTCAACAGCTAAGCTATCTATCGAGCTCCTTGATCTTTCTTTCTCAACAAAAGTTAACGCAATCTCGATTCATCGAAGTTTTTGAGAATTTGTCTCAATAGCTACCAAGACAAATTCTCGATCTATCGAGAAAGTTTCTCTTTGCTCAATAGATGCTCGATAGCTGTTCAATCCATCGAGGTTGGCTTCCGCTTGATAGCTGCTCGACAACTTCTCGATCTGTCGAGATCCTCTTACATGCTTTTTTTTTTCATATGTTTTGCATCTTTCTATTATCTTGACATCCATAAAATCTTGTTTCATTACATTCATGCATTTATATACACTCCTTGTGCCCTTTTGATCATATATATGTTTCTTGGGTAAAGATTTATAACTTCTTGTACCCTTTGTCAATCATGACAAAAAGGGGGAGAAAATGTGACTTCTTTTTAAGATTCTACATATTAGAGGGAATGTTTACCTCCTTATTATTTTAAGAGCTTCTTTTAGCTTCTTGTACACCAATCTTGTGACAATTTTTCCATTCATTGTGCTTATTATATATATATATATATATATATATATATATATGATGTACGTTTTCTTTACCTACTTTTACATGTGCTGTTTCTTTTCTCTTTTAATACACATGTTTCTTTATGTATGCAATATTTTACTTTCTATTTCACACTAAGATGCCTAAATGAGTTTTATTTAAAGTGTTTCAGAAGGACAAGTTGCCAAAATCTTCTATGCCATGAACTCTTTTTTTGCAAAATTTTTCAAGAGTTTGTGTTAGAGTAGATTTAATTATATCCAACAAGTGATTATGAGTTTAGTGATTTATGACTTCACTCATACTTCATTTGTTTGTTGTTGTTTTGTCATGGATTGCCAAAGGGGGAGATTGTTAGGACATATGTGGAATATGTTATGAACATATGTCATATAGAATTGACTAATCCTTTGATAAAACGCACTTTCGTTGTAATTAGGTAGATCTAAAATGTGTTTAATACTTCAAAGAACAAGAGTTCAAATCTAGTATTAAAACCATGAAGATTAGACCAAAAAACAAGTAAAGAAAAGATATTCATTAACGCTGGACATATTCTCGACAGCTGCCAATAGATAATTTCTATAGAAGATTAATAAATCTTGACAAATAGCTCGACAGATATATCTATCGAGGTCTTGACAGATAACTTGATAGCTATATCTATCAAGAATTACGAAATCAGAATTTTCAAATTTAATTTTCGAGCCATGTTGACACGTATGTTGGATTTCTTTCCTCACAACTCTAGACATATATAAGGCAATTTTAAAGGCCGTCACATAGGAGAATACAAGAACACATACAAAAGGTGACCGATACTATGTATTTGCGTTTTAGGGTTTTGTAAACAAGTGCTTCTTGATCTTCATTGTTGATGAAGTGAAGAACTTTGAAGCCAACATCTTCTTCAAGTTGGTGAGTTAGTCACGTACTAGGAGCCGTGCATCTTTGGTTAGTCACGTATTGGGATCCGTGCAAAAGGGTGGAGTTCATATATTGAAGAATTTAGGAGTTCTGAAGCGGTAGAAGGTTTCTGCTGTGAGTTCATCTACGGAGATTGTAGAGTTTAGGGACAAAGGTTTTTTACTAGATCTGAAACTTCTCTTTACTATAGTGAATTGCTTTTTGGAAAGGTTTCCCCCTAGGTTTTTACAATGAAACTAGTTTGTTTCATTGGTTTTCCTAGGTCATCATATATTGTCTTATTTACTTTTCCCTTGTGCATAATATTGATGTTTGTTTGTTTGTTTATTCATAATAAATCTAATTAACAACTTGAATTTAAAATGTGTTAATTCTATCAACTGGGGTCTAAATTTCCAAACAGATTTGGTAACGTATTTGGGATTTAAAAGAAAAGTTAACTTGGTTTACCCTTTTGGATTTTGATGTGAAAGGAAGTTTTACACTTAAGCTTAAGGCCTCCCATTAAAAAAAGTTCCAAATTTTATTATATTAGTTGATTAAAAAAATAAGTGAGATATACACCTTTTTTTTTCTTATTTTTAAGTATGCCCCAAACTACTAGGCCAATAAAAAGTCGACCCAATTAAAACTTTAAAAATGTTTTTAAAAAATGTTGCAAAAGCGCCAAATCATCATTGATCATCTCTACTTTGGGGATTTTGATTAAAGTATTATTTTTTAATTTTCTTAATAGACTATATTGAAGCCAATCATGTTGCCTGATGTTTCCTACCCCCCCCCCCCCCCAAAAAAAAAGCATATATTAAACTTGATTATTTTGAAATTATTAGAGCATCGTAAATTTTAATGATTACGTGCCAAAAAAAAAAAACAAAAAAAGAGAAAAAGAAAATATAACTTAATTGGCATCTACATTACAACTTCAAAACAATAAGACAGAACAGTTTGGAGCCTTATTTTGTCCGATGTCGAGGGGAATCCCTCAATTCCGGCAAGCATGATCCTTATTCTGTAATTTTAAAGGAATTTTCTACGTAGCCTACAAATTGATAAAGAGGCAGTTGAACATAAAAAATAGGAATAGGATTTGGGTTAAGACTTAAGACTCTTCTACTTGCCGAAGTCAAAGGTTTTCCTTTTGGGTCTCCAATGGGCATCTTCTCGCAACATTTGGAGCTCTTTTCTTAAATACTCCGTTACTGTTTTTGTCTGCAGTTTCGCAATGAAGGGAAGCATTCATGAATCCAGCAGTGAACATGTTGTCCAATGTTGATCTTCATTGAACATATCGTGCCTTTTGCAATGAGCTATGTATGTTTCTTTGAAAATTATGAATGGTTAGCCTACCATATATAAGTTTTGCGTTAACAACATTTTTCATATTACTTTTATAATAAATTTTAAGTAATAGATTGTTACTAAGGATGACAATTTTACTCCACCTTGTCTTGCCCGCCCCTCCCCGCTTCGACCTACCCAGGTCTTTCTCACCCCACATAGGTGGTGGGGGTGACATTTTAGCCCCCACTATGAGGCGAGGCAAGGGTGGGTTTAGACATTTTAGCCCACCCTGCCCCTCCCCAACCCATTCCCACCTCGCCATTATTGATAAGGACTATAATTGTAAATTTTCATAGCCTAATTCCAACTATTTAAACAAATAAATCAATACTAACTTATTCAAATGCATGAATATTAAGATTTTTGTTTTTGTTGTAATATTCTCTTGTTAAACACTTGGATAATATTATTACTAAAAATTAGTTTGATTTGATGAGATAAATTTAGTTGTAATTTCAAGTATACTAAAGAAATAAGTTTTGTTAAAAAAAATTGAAATATTTATAAGGCAAATTTACATGAAGTAGAATTTTGCAAGGCGGGATGGAGCCCTACGGAGCCCAAGGGGCAGGGAAGTTTTTTCCATTATATGTGGCAGGACAAGGATGGGGTAAGACAAAACCATGTGAAACGAGGGTGAAGATCCCAACCTTCAGCCTCGCCCCTCCCCATTGCCATCCCTAGTTGTTACCTATTTTAATCTGAATCCACCATTAAAATTATTTTTTTGCCCACCAATAAGTAATAACCTGTCACTAAGATTTGTTGTGAAAATATTGTAGACATAACATTTTTTTTAACGTTAATGTTATATATCTTAACCAATTATAAAATGAATCCATCAATTAGAAAAAAAAAAAAAAGTAGAAAAATATCACAAAATTACAAGGTAATTAGTGTCATGTTAAAGTTTGTTTTGAAACTATATAAACAAATTGCACTTTATAATATGTGCTTGTATTCATTGCCAAAAAAAATTAAGAAAAATGTTTTGATACCCCTTGCAATTTGGTGTAATGGCACTTGCACTCTACAATTTTTCATTTTAGTCAATTTAATTCATAAATTTTACATATGTCAAATTGCTATTTTGGTTAGCTCGCCGTTTAATAAACTAACTTCCTACTCATGCGACATGCATGTGGACAAAACAATTGCCAAAAGTGCATTGGAACCGAAGTCATATTTATGTTTAGATTAAAATTTATTGAAAAATTATTTCAATAATCATTTTAAAAAGCAAAAATACAAACTTGACCTTCTAACTTTCAGTCTTTTTCATTTTAATCATCTAATTTTTAATTTTTAAATAAAACGCATAAACGTGAATGGCTAATAAGAAAATGGAAAAAAAAAATAACGGTTATGAATTTTATATCAAAACCCAAATTGAATTTCACGGATTTTTCATCCTAAAATTGCAAGTGAAGCTAGCAAAAACTAATCAAAGGGTGTTTTAGAAGAATTATAAAATCCCCAATCACACCTACTTAGAGGGTCACTTTTGCATTTTTGTCTAAAAATGCAAAAATATAAAACTGACCCTCTAACTTTCAGTTTTTTTTTTTTATTTCAGTCTTCTAACTTTCAGTTTTGTCATTTCAGTTCTCTAATTTTTAATTATTATCAAGTTAGTATTACGTTAAACTCTAATTATGTTCTGTCGTTAATTAAATCAAAACGACGTCATTAAGGCTTTTTTTAAAAAAAATCAAAATTTAAAGAAAAAAATAAATTTAAAAAAACAAAACAGAGGGACAATAGTCTCCGAGACGACGTCACCAAAAGCAAAAGTCTCCGAGACTCACCTGGTATGTACTTTATACGAGATTGCTACAAATTTATGTACATGTTTGTGTGCATGTACGTGAATTTCATTTCTTTTTGTTGCAGAGGAAGGTCAGGTGGAGTTGTAAGAGGCGGTGAAGTTACGGAGCAAGAGAGATCAAGAATCGCTGATGAACAATCGGAGCAAGAGGCAGAGAACCAGTTCTAAACGAGAAGAAGGAGAGGAAAGCACGGAAGAGAGCTTCGGAGACGAAGAATACTCCACCGTTGTCGTCGGCGACAACAACCACCGCCGGCTGGCGAGATCCTCAATGCACCGGAAAGTCGCCGATCAAATGATCAGCGTCTCTGTACAGAAAAAAGCTCGCTCCAGTAAAAATCTAAATCTCCCTAACACCTCATCGTTTTGTGATTGTAGGTACAAAGAAGAGGAAAATGGAGGGTGAGAAAAGTTCGGGTATGGTTGAGAATAGTGAAATCGAAAGTGAACAGCTTGAAAAGACTGAAACTTCTTCTTTACCAAAAGAGTGTGTCATTGGAATCACAACAAGAGGTGGACGCTGCAATAACAATGATAATGGAGGAGGAGGATCTGAAACCATCGGATAAAGAAGCCGGAATTGGAGACTGTGTGTCGCCAAGGAAGGAATCAACTACTCCTTGTGGTGGTGATGAATTGAATGCTGTTGAGGATGTTCAAGATTCCACAAAAGGGTAAGCCATCAAAGAATAAAAGAACATGTTGCTTTCTGTTTTATTTTTTGGATTTTTTTTTTTGATTGTATATGGGTTCTGTTTTTTCAGGGTTCTGACTGTTCCGGAGGCTGAGAACAAATGAGAGGAGAAGTTTGATTGACCCTCAGTTTTTTTCCTCTTTAAATTTCGAAATTTATTGTAAAAAAAAAAAATCCAAACAACGTCATTTTGGCTCAATTAACGGCATGACATAATTGGAGATAAACAAAGCACCAAATTGACAATAATTAAAAGTTTGAGAACTGAAATGATAAAACTGAAAATTAAGGACTGAAATGAAAAAGATTAAAAATTAGAGGGTCAATTTTGCATTTTTGTCTTTAAAAAAAATGAATTTTTAAATGAAACGTATAAACGTGAATGACTAATAAGAAAATGGAAGAAAATAATAGTTATGAATTTTATATCAAAACCCAAATTGAATTTCACGTATTTTCATCCTAGAATTGCAAGTGAAACTAGCAAAAACTAATCAAAGGGTGTTTTAGAAGAATTATAGAATCCCCAATCACACCTAGATTGCACAGAGCAATGATTCCTCCAAATTCTACTCCAAAAATCCAAAAATTTCACATGTTTAAGCCTATAAATCAGGTTCAAGAAAACCACCATAATTTGAGAAATCTAATCACGCCCAATTTAGGGGATTTCAAAGGCATGAGAATAGAAAAGCTTCAAAGAGAAAGTGAGACTCTATGAAGCACGGGTGCGTTTCGGGATTCGGGTGCGGGTGTGGGAGCGGGTGCGGGACTCGGCAATTTCTGAAAAAGTAGGGTGCGGGTGCAGCGAGGTGCGGCGATTAAAAAATTATTAAAAATATTTTTATTTATATTTTTAATATATTACTAAACATACTTTTTTCACATTATATAAACATATACCAAATTTAAGAACAATAGTAAATAATAACTAGAATACAACTTCATTATATAAACATTCCATGATGTTCGAAAATTAAAATACAACTCACAAGTTTGAAACTAAAACAAAATAAAAGATACATCAACAAGACAATCAACAAGACAACCAAACACCAATTTCATCATCATCAAGATCAATAGCTTCACTTCGAACTTCACTTTCACTGGTAGTAACACTAGTGCTAACATTCCCAATAACCATGGCCTCCAACTCTGGCTCATCAAGTGTAAGAGTTGCATTCTCAAGAATTCCAGCTCCTCCATGTATGTCGCTCCCATTCCAAGAGTCTCCTGCAATATCCCACATCTTTGTATCTCTATTTATGTACTCCGCATTGCGCCTTGACAAGAGTCGAAGATTAGAATGCACATATACCAAATCCTCAGCACGTGCAGGAGCCATTTTGTTTCTTTTTAAGGAATGAATAAATTTGTATGTGCTCTAATTCCTCTTAGCACATGAGGATGAACAAGGTTGTCCAAGAAGTTTAAGGGCAAAGGTTTGAAGAGTTGGAAATGCGGAGCCATGGTATTGCCACCAAACCAAAGGTTGTAAGACCCACCTATCTGTCAAGACAGCTGGTGAAGGAAACCTCCCTCCTGAAAATGCAGCAAACTCAGACTTCACCACATTTAATTCATTCACATCTTCAAAGAATCTATCCAAACACTTGCTCCCTTCCATAGAAATTTCATGATCTCGATGTGGAGGGATGCGTTTTTTGAATTTTTCAAAAGCCATTCAGTGGAGTAATACCTAGAGTTAAAGATTAAAAAACAAATATAAATGAAACGTGTGTTTTACTAGAAAGGGGAACTAAAGAAAATAGAAAATAGAAAATAAATGTACTTACCTAGGATTTAAGGAATGAGCCAAGCAGTGTAGTGGAGTACAATTTTTAGTCCAACGATTAATAAGAATATCATACGCCACACTCCAAAATGAGCTATACTCATCATCTTCCAAGCCTTCATGTCGATATATTGCTACCTTTACCTTCTCTATCATTGAATCCCACATCTCATACACAAGATGAAGACAAGGCTTATCTGTGTCGGTTACTCGTATCATATCATAAATAGGTTCTGTGAATTCAAGGATATAATCAACCTTATCCCACCAAAGATCACTTAGAATCATCTCTTTCACCTTTTAAGCTTTTCCAACATCATCCTCCCTATAAGAAGCCCATTACTCACTAATTGCCATGGCTTGAAAGCATCTTTTTATCAACTTCAACCTTTTAAGCATTATAACAACCGAAGCAAATCTAGTATCAGCAACTTGGAGCAATTTTAATGGACAAAATTCATTAAACATTGCCAACCTCATTGAATGGTTCATGATAAAAACACGTATGAAGGATGCATCATTAGCAATATGTGTAATCCAACTACATTCCTCATATGTAACTTCATTCTTTTCAGTGTTTTTTGCTACACAAATATTCTTCAAAACTAGATTGAGAGTGTGGACAACACAGGGTGTCCAAAATATTTTAGGATACTCATCCTCAATAAGAGCTCCAGCAGATTTCATCATATTAGCATTATCAGTGATGACTTGGACAACTTTCTCATGTCCAATCTCTTTTATAGCATCCCTCAACACCCCAGCAATATAATGTTTTTCTTTGAACTCACCTGACCCATCAATTGCCTTAATAAACGCTGGACCCCCATCTGATACAGCCATAATATTAATAAGAGGCCTCCTTTGTGGATCTGACCATCCATCAGAAACTATACTTACACCATTTTCAACCCAAAAGTCCTTAATTGGTTTCAAAAGTCTATCAACATGAGCTTTTTCTCTTTGCAAAAGTGTTGTTCTCAAGACATTGTATCTAAGAGGAACATAACCTGGAATGCTATGAATAGCAGCATATAAATAGGAACTACGATAATATGGGTTCCTTGCAAAGTTAAATGAAATCCCACCGGTGTAAAACATCCTAGCAATTTGACTATCCAATTCATGTCTAGCATTATTCTGGAATAATTTCTCCACCGTAGGATTCACAACCTTCCTCCTCTTATTACCATCAAAGGGATTTGTACTATCACTCTCTTCTTGTGTTCGAAATGGGGGAATACTCCCAATAGGCCCACGGCTTGGGGGAGGTGGGGGTAAGGGAATTTTTTTTCTCCGTTCTCTTTCTAACTTATCATTCTCAACTTGATCATGCATTTGCTGCATTTCCAACCTATGGCTCGGTGTCACACTAGGGCATACTTTAATACCTTTATTAACAATTCTTAATAAATGAGCCTTAACCCTAGAATAGGATCCCAAATAAATATTACCACAATAGTTGCACTTAAAGTGTGTGTTTCCACCTGATTTAACAGTAGAACCAGATGGTTTTTCTATTTTAGTCACATACTGCCAAAGAGGAGCTTCATCATTTGGCACTCCTTCATTAGATGAAGGTAAACTTTTTGTGCTAGTAGCTTCATCCATTTCAAATTCAACAGATTCAATTTAACCTACAAATAATTTCCAAATATATAATAACTATTAATTAAATAAAAAATCAAACCCAATGTCACAGACTCACAAAAAAATAAAAATAAAAAAATCAGATCATCACAGATTCACAACACAATCACAAATCTGAGTAACAATAACTATTAAGTATTAACTAAATAAAAAATTAAACATCACAAGACTCACAAAAAATAAAATAAAAAATAGAAAAAAATCAGCTCATCACAGTCCACAACACAATCACAGATCATAATAACTAATAGTTGCAAATTTAGCTATTAACTAACTAAAAAATCATCTATTAACAATAAACTAAGAGTGTGAGTGTGAGAGCCATCAGCTATGATACTTGACAGTGAGGGGAGACGGAGAGCAAGGGAGACGAAGTGGAGCGCTGAAAAATGAGATGTGCTGAAGAGTGAAGGACTGAAGGTAGAGAGTGGGAGAGACTTGAGAGCACTAGCTTGAAGAGGCAGGGGCTAGGGCGGCTGAGAGTACAGAACCAGACTTGAAAAAAAATGAAGAGAGGTTTATGGCTGCTGGGACGAGTGATCTGTGAGGGAGTTAGGCATATAAGGGTTTCAAATTTTTTTTTACAAAACGCAACCGTTTGGCATTTTTTTTTTCGGCTAAGTAAAACGGTGTGTTGCGCACCTGTTTCTTTTTTTTCTTTTTTTTGAATTTCGGCCGGTATCGGCCGATTTCGGCATTGCGCCAGATACAGACCGATTCAGGCCGAATCGGCGCGCGTCGGCCCGAATCGGCACCGTATCGACGCGAATCGCGCCAAAAAAATTGATTTTTTATTGCCCGACGCGGCATGGACGCGCAGGCAGCGGCGTTGCCTGCGCATCGCCACATCCGACACGGGTGCGGCGGCCCAAACGCCGCACCCGTGCTTCATAGGTGAGACTGTTGTGGCCATTAGGGATCAACAACTATGTGTGGGTATGGCCCTTATTAACTGATACTTTATTCAACAAACTGAAGCTAAAATTTGAAGCTTTTCGATTATATGCTGTGAAATAATAATTTTCAGTTGAAACTCTAATCTCTTATAACATGCACCGTAATGTTAGCTTTTCGATCGCACAAACACCAGAATATTATATAAGGGTTAGAAAAATAGGAGACTAATTAACAGAACCAGTAAAATAAGTTTGATAGATGAGTGGAAACTTGTCGATAAAATCTGGCTCCTGCAACCTTCCTCAAGATTCAATGGCAAGCTTTGGTTGTGTGCACTCACAAACCAAAACTTTGAACTCGTGTCAACTGTCAATGCTCAAAAGAATGAAGGACTTTTTTTGCTGAAGAATGAAGGGACTTGTGATAGATAAAAAATAGAGTGGGATATTTTTTCTGGATTAATATTCGTTTAATTTTAGAACGGGAAAATACCTCTTTTTATATAAGATCACTTACTAAAACTTTAAGGGAGAATTTGACAGAAATAACTACATAGTACATATTTTTCCTTCTTGATTGCCTTGTCTCCAACAATAACGTAGGATATTAAGGAGATTGCCATGAATTGGGGATTGCTGAAGCATAAAGGGAAGTGCTCATTTTACTTGATTGCATAAAGGGAAAAATGTAAAAATCGTGGACCAAAAGGGTTAAAGCGGATAGTGGGGTTGGGTGAGTCTATTTCTTTATGTTCATTTGCTAGTCACCTTGTGTCTAAATGAGGTGCAATACTTAGGTAGTCTAGAGCATCCCAATAGATTAGTCAAAATCATTTTTTGGAAAGCAAACCCAAAAAATCATCTACAACAGATTCTCTATAAGCAAAACTTTTCAATTTTTTTTTTGTAAATTGTTACGGTAGTTCTATTAATCTAGAGAATTATGTAACAACTCCAAATCATTATTTTATCTTAAAAAAATACTCAGCCATATAAAAAACTAATCTTTCTCTCTCATATAATCTCTTTTCCTTATCTATTGTTTTCTTAAGGGTCATCAAATAGCCCATGGCCCACAGCTCAACCCAAAAACCCGACGGCCCACTGGGCCAATGGGTGGCTTGGCTAGTTGTTATTGAGTCCCATGGGCAACCCACTAGCAATGGGTCAGGCCGTGGGCTAGTTTTTATGCCCATGAGTACCCGGTGGGCTAGCCCAGTAGCCCAACCAATTAGCCCAACCCTTTACCCAGCCCAATAACTCATAATTCATAACAAAAATATATAGGAGGTGTATGAATGATTGATTTTGAGAGAACTCCCCCAACCACTAAGATACTTTAAAGTAATTGTGCTAAACTTAGTTTACTAAATATATATATTTTTAGTAGTCTAGCAAATTTGAATTAACCATTTGACATTTTTTATATGTAAGATAAAAATAAAAAACTATTTGAAGCCTTAATAAAAAAAAAATTAAATAGGTTTTCATCAACAAAACAAAAAATTATATAGATTTGACTGTAAAAAAAAATTGTAATTAAGTATTAAATTCTTTGATTCTTTCCTTTAAAAAAATAGATTGATTATTCTCTTATAATTAAATTGATTTTTTCCTTACAAAAATAATAAAATAATATGCTAATACAAACCTATGGGTAGCCTATTAGGTTCAACCTGGTAGCCAGCTCGCTAAAGACAAAATGGTCAATGCCATGGGCAGGGTCATAGGCTGGAGTTTTCTCTTTCGGCCCATTATACCCAGACCATTGTGCCCATGGGCCAAGTAAAAATGGGTCAGGCCAGCCCAACCCGGCCTATTGATGACCCTTATGTTTTCTCTTGGTTTCCTCTTTCCTCCCTTTCTCTTTCTTCCTCACGAGAACTTTCTCTCTTCCTTATCTCAACGGCTACAAAACGCAGAACACAATCTAAACATAAAAACATTTTTTCTCATAAACCAAATGAAATCAGAACAATAAAAAAAATTAAAAAAAAAAAGAGAGAAAAGAGAGAGACCCGGCCATCTAGTTTTTGTTCTCCACCAGCTCTCTCTCTCTCTCTCTCTCTCTCTCTCTCTCTCTCTCTCTCTCTCTCTCTCTCTCTCTCTCTCTCTCTCTCTCTCTCTCTCTCTCTCTCTCTCTCAAATGAGGTTTTTCGTATTATGAACTTTGGTTTGTGATGGTCCGTGAAGTTGTAAAATTATGCAAGAGGTATATGGTGAGAAATTAACTATGTACTGTCAACAGTACAGGAAGTAGAAAAACAAGAACAAAAGTGAAGACTAAGAGAGGAGAAAGAGAAAGAGCTAGATGTTTTGGAGTGAAGTAGAAAAACAAAAACAAAAGTGAAAAAAAAAAAGTGAAGATAGAGAGAGGAGTGGGTATACGTGTGAGGAGGAGCGAAAACAAGTAAAAAAAAGAAGAAGAAGAAGAAATGTATGGATGAAAAAAAAATAACGAGAAAAAGGAAAAATAAATATAACAAATCAAATTTGAGAAATGCTACCACAATATTTCACAATAAATTTAAGTGATAGATTGTTATTAGCTAATATTGGTGAGTAAAAAAATAATTTCAATAGTGGGTTCAAATTAAAACTAATAACAACTTACCACATATAATTTTTTTTTTGAAAGTATTGCAAAAATGTTGTAGACGTTACACTTCTCATTAAAATTAGTTAATCTTACAACTCACTATATCGCTGTAACAAGTGCTCAATGATATTTGTTAAAAAAAAAAACATTATTGGAAAATTTAAAAATATTACAGTTGGAAGATTAAAAAATATAGATGTTAAGAATTTGAAAAATATAATCATTATGAATGAAGGAAGGAAGATTAAAAAAAGCAAAAAGAAAAAAGAAATAATGAAGAAATAATATTTAATGAGATAGAGAAAAGATATAAAATCTGTTGGAAAGTGTATTTGAAAAAGTAAATAAGTAAAAGGTAAAAGTCACTGTTTATTCTCTAAACAATATGAAAGACTGTTGGAGATACTTTGAGAGCAATGCTTCGAGCACTCATAAAGTAGATGGGCTCCACACGTGGGTCCTACCCACTTTGTGCCTAGAGTAGTACTCTAGGACTACCTAAGTTTTTCCCTTAAATGAGACCAGTTGTCATTATTTTCCAAATTTGAAACTTTTTTTTTTCAACGTAAGGATTTGACGGATTAATTTTTCCCAATTGTATATCATACAAAATAGTTCTCCATCATAAAATAGATGTATATATTATTTATTTTTTGTCATTTGTAGTTCTATCAACCCCGGCCCTATATCAATTGCAAAAACACAACAATCATACAGCCTGCAAGGCACCAGCCTGACAAGTTGCTAAATTCTTTTGCTTGTGAATGTAGGAATGTGTTATTCATGTTTCAACAGAACACCAAGGAAGTAAGATTATGTTTGATAACAGTTTTTATTTTCTATTTTCAAAAACCTATTTTTAGGAATATAAAGAAGAAACAATTTTCTTGTATTTTTGAAATCAAAAACATGTTTGGTTAGTTGAAATTAAAAAAAAAATAGTTTTTTGAAGAAAAGAATAGAATATACTAAAATATGTTATTACTAGGATTTGAACTCTAATGCTAACTTATTAAATGAGACAGATTTATTAAATTAAATGTGTGTTTTCATTGACTTTTGAAAATTAGAAATTGAAAATAGTATTTTGCATGTTTTCAGTTTCCTTCACAAATTGAGTTTTGAGAACAATTTTTATTTTCTGTCCATTTTGGGTTACCGAACAAGTTTTTTAGTTTCAAAAATAGAAAATTGTTTTTAGAAACAGAAAATAAAAGGAAAAAACAGTTACCAAACATACCCTAAGGATTCAGATGTATTGGTAAAGAAAAGAACACAACTTGATGCTATAATATTTGTTTCTTTTTTACTCAACAATAAATCATATAAGCTTCCAATTTTGTACAATTGTACCCAAAAGAAAAGGTCGCCATGTAACAACAAAGAAACTAATTACATATAATATATGTATGTAAGATTTTTTTTTTTTTTTTCTCTATCAGAGGAGCCGGGAAAATTTAGTTCGGTTAGTGACGATCAAGACAGGGACTTGGGCCAAGCCCACTGAATAGGCACAATGAGTAGGACCAAAACTGGTATACCTATTCAGATGGATGTCACAATTGAACAACAGTTGGACCAAAGTTCCAGCTCAAAGTTGAAAAAAAAAATATTAATAATAATAAAGTCTTAGAGAAATTTCATAAGTATCTTCACCTTTCAAATCCGCATTCAAATTTCAATGCATGGCATGGCATGGCATGTACATGGATTTGGATAAGGTACAATACCATTCACTATTCTTCTTACACAATTTTTGTTTTACTATTTTTAATTTTTAATTTTTTTTATTTAAGTGCTGGAATTGAAAGTTACTTAGTTACTTTTTTCAACTATCAATCTCAATTATTGATAGGTATTGCATCGACGGTATTGTAGGGACATGATTTTCAAACCAAGCCCAAAATGTAAGGGATCTTGGCCTAGTGAACCTAGAACAATAAATTTGTAGAGAGTGGGTCAAAGAGTGGGTCAAAGAGCTAGGTTTTAATGCATGGATAACAGTTAATATGGTTGTGGATGATGAGCCAACAAGAATTGAACCCGGTTTGTGCAAGAAAGTTTGTCCTCAGCACAGTCCGAGGAGCTCTGTTTTAGTATATATTAGATAACAATGGTTACAGGAGTTGTTGAGATTGCTATAGTGATTTCTCTTCTCCTTTTTTCATCCCCCTTTCTCTGGAATCTCTACCCTTATTTATATTGCATCTCTCCCTTCATCCTTACCCTACACGTGGACTACATGTGGACAGTTGATGGTTTATGTTGATATTTGTCCCATCAACCCCCTCTAAAAGTCTTCTGGGGTGGCTGTAAGGCTGTCATAATACTGTTCAGAGGTCACTTCTACATTAATGTGGTGGTAACAACTTTCCCTTAGATATTTTTGAGTCTTTATCCCTCTTGTACATTCATGATGCTCGTTGCTATCATTAGAACTTCCTGAAAGGTCATCCTTGATCATTAGGATCTATACCAAATTTGCGTTTAGTTTTATCCGAGGAGATAGTACTCCTCGGACTCGGACCACCCATGCTTCTCGGCTAAAACCACATGCTCTCGGCCAAATTCCAAAATCCATGACCCCACAATAGCCCCTCAAAACTCTGGTTTGCTCCTCGCGTCCGAAGAGAAAAGTGGGGTTTTGAATTCTTAAGAGTTGATTTTGCTTTGATCCTTTAATTTACACCTATGGGAGTGTCGTTTCATGCACCCCATATTTATATTGTGAATTGCTCCTTTTAGAGCTACCAATTAAAAGATTTGGTTATAATCTTAGGCCTGTCTTGACACTTAGTGAAAAACAAATAGATGTTGTGGAATGATAATTCCCCAAAGTATGTGGTCCGAGGATCGAGGCATGATCAAGTTTATAGTTTAAATACCTTAAAGAGAGGTGTCATGAAGTGTTAATTTTCTCACATCATCTGGTCCGAGGACCGAGGCATAATTGAGTTATAGTTTAAACACTTTAAAGAGAGATGTCATTATGTGTTAATTTCCTAAAAGCAGGAGGTCTGAGGACCCGGCATAGCTAAGGCTCTTTTTAACACTTAACAGGAGGTATGTGGGACCTAACGTAGCTAAGGCTCTTCTTAGTAGGAGGTCTGTGGGACCTGACGTAGCTAAGGCTTTTCTTAGCAAGAGGTCCGAGGACCCGGCATAGCTAAGACTCTTTTTAACACTTAGCAGGAGGTCTGTGGGACCTGACGTAGCTAAGGCTCTTCTTAGCAGGAAGTCTGTGGAACCTGACGTAGCTAAGGCTCTTCTTAGCAGGAGGTCTGTGGGACCTGATGTAGCTAAGGCTCTTCTTAGCAAGAGGTCCGAGGACTCGGCATAACTAAGACTCTTTTTAACACTTAGCAGGAGGTCTGTGGGACCTGACGTAGCTAAGGCTCTTCTTAGCAAGAGGTCTAAGGACCCGGCATAGCTAAGACTCTTTTTAACACTTAGCAGGAGGTCTGTGGGACCTGACGTAGCTAAGGCTCTTCTTAGCAGGAGGTCTGTGGGACCTGACGTAGCTAAGGCTCTTCTTAGCAAGAGGTCCGAGGACCTGGCATAGCTAAGACTCTTTTTAACACTTAGCAGGAGGTCTGTGGGACCTGATGTAGCTAAGGCTCTTCTTAGCAGGAGGTCCAAGGACCCGGCATAGCTAAAGTTCTATTTAACTACTTCAATAGATGTCAGTGTGTGTTAATTTCCCCAAAGTAGGAGATCCGAGGACCCGGTATAGCTAAGGTTCTGTTTAACCACTTCTAAAGATGCCAGTGTGTGTTAATTTCCCCAAAGCAAGAGGTCCGAGGACCCGGCATAGCTAAGGTTCTGTTTAACTACTTCAAAAGATGCCAGTGTGTGTTAATTTCCCCAAAGCAGGAGGTCCGAGGACCCGACATAGCTAAGGTTCTATTTAACCATTTCTAAAGATGTCAGTGTGTGTTAATTTCCCCAAACCAAGAGGTTCGAGGACCCAGCATAGCTAAGGTTCTGTTTAACCACTTCAAAAAATGCCAGTGTGTGTTAATTTCCCCAAAGTAGGAAGTCCAAGGACCCGGCATAGTTAAGGTTTTGTTTAACCACTTCTAAAGATGCCAGTGTGTGTTAATTTTCCTAAAGCAGGAGGTCCGATGACCCGACATAGCTAAGGTTCTGTTTAACCACTTCAAAAGATGCCAGTGTGTGTTAATTTCCCCAAAGCAGGAGGTCCGAGGACCCGACATAGCTAAGATTCTATTTAACCACTTCAAAAGATGCCAGTTTGTGTTAATTTTCCCAAAGCAGGAGGTCCGAGGACTCGGCATAGCTAAGGTTCTGTTTAACCACTTCAAAAGATACCAGTGTGTGTTAATTTCCCCAAAGTAGGAGGTCCGCGGACCCAGCATAGTTAAGGTTCTGTTTAACCACTTCTATAGATTAGAAGATATCAATATATACCTTCAAGAACTAGCCCTGCCACAAAGCCCCTTTGAATTATTCATATGTTGCTGCCACTTCCTCTAATGGAGGTTCAGCGAACTCGGCCACCAAATTCGCGAGGACCTGGCCCTTGACAGAGGTACGAGGCATGTACTTGATGTCAGAAGCCCCCAGAACTGTGCCCCATTCAGCAATCCTCCTCGTATAATTCTCACTTTGTAGTATAGACCTGAGCGGAAGCTAAGTTAGGACAACAACTGTGTGCCTCATGTAGTGACTTGCTTACATAGTAAACTGGCTACCATAATGGCTTTCCCTAGGGACTCTTACTGATGGGTGTCTAATCCTATCATATCTAACCGTTGCATTCACTATCCCACAAGCTCTTTCCACAGACGACGCCAATTGTAGGGACACGATTTTCAGACCAAGCCCAAAATGTAAGGAATTTTGGCCTAGTGAACCTAGAACAATAAATTTGTAGAGAGTGAGTCAAAGAGCTAGGCTTTAATGCATGGATAACAGTTAATATGGTTGTGGATGATGAGCCAACAAGAATTGAACCCGGTTTGTGCAAGAAAGTTTGTCCTTAGCACAGTCTGAGGAGCTCTGTTCTAGTATATATTGGATGACAATGGTTATAGGAGTTGTTGAGATTGCTATAGTGCTTTCTCTTCTCCTTTTTTCATTCCCCTTTCTCTAGAATCTCTACCTTTATTTATATTACATCTCTCCCTTCATCCTTACCCTACACGTGGACTACATGTGAACAGTTGATGGTTTATGTTGATACTTGTCCCATCAGCCCCCTCTAAAAGTCTTCTGGGGTGGCTGTAAGGCTGTCATAATACTGTTCAGAGGTCACTTCCTCATTAATGCGATGGTAACAGCTTTCCCTTAGATATTTTTGAGTCCTTATCCCTCTTGTACATTCATGATACTCGTTGCTATCATTATAACTTCTTGAAATATCATCCTTGATCATTAGGATCTATACCAAATTTGCGTTTAGTTTTATTTGAGGAAATAGTACTCCTCGGACTTGGACCACCCATGCTTCTCAGCCAAAACCACATGCTCTCGGCCAAATCTCAAAATCCATGACCCCACAAGTATTGCACCTGATCTCAATCCACTTTTAAATTGAGATTATAAAGCCATCAGGACATCCCCATTTCATGTGGAAATGCCCACCAACTCCACCATTTGTTGCTTATAACAAACAGTAATACCACCCTCCATGATCACAAGTATAGTTTGATCAATCCTATTATTACCATTACTATGCGTTTATTACCTCACAAACAACAATTTTAACTTAATCTTCGCGGGATCAAAGATCTACCTCCATAGATTGGTCCCTGATTTAGATAGTACGTTTGTTTTTTTGTTCATATATCTCAAAAGATGCCAACAAACACCAAGCTTTTAGTTCTTGCTGGAGGCCTGGTTGTGATTACTAACTCCTTTCTAAATTTCCTCCCACCAACAAAATAAAATGTTGGATTTTGAAATTTAAGAGGAGTGGAAAATTAGGAGTAACATACAAAATTGAGATATTTTTTGCTTTACGTAGAAAAAAAGAACCTGAGATGGGCAGTTGCATGGTCCAATATTTGTAGGTCCCATCCAAAATATCTTTCTCCAATGTGTGCTTACGTATAGCACGTTATGTGGCCTAGTTTTTAGCCACTGATGAGCACCTAGAAAAAGCATCGGAACCCCATTCAACATGTGTTGCCACGTGCGCATCCTTTCAAACCAAAGTTTATCTCTTCTTGTCCTTTCCTTTCCATCGTGCTATTACCTCCTCTAGTCTCTCCTCTAGTCTAGGTTCAAATGGGAAATTATATGGTAGTTTTTGGGTCACGGTAGTCCATCACTTTTTTTTTTTTTGTTATAATAATTTGATAATTATTACTATAAGAGTGATTTGAATTTTTTTTAATAATAATTTGATAATTATTATTCAAATGTCCCATACATCTAGATTGGAAACACTCATCGCGAGTTATTTTTACTAATAAAATTATCTCTTATTAGTTATTATATCTCATAAATTACTTAGTCATAGGAAAAGACATGATTTATTCCTAATTCTATGACACAATAAAATTTTAAAAAGTATAAAAGTTATTTTTCAAGTTTTTTGTAAAATTGTTCAATTAGGAATATTTAAATTTTAATAATTTAATAAACCTTCTTTTAGAAGAATAATTTAATAAACCTGTATAATAAAAATAACAGAAAGTTTATTTACAAATAGTAATAAGTCAACAAGGAGTTAATCAAATACTTTTTTGTGATGCATTTAACAAAGCACTCTTGACTCTTGAGCAACTTCAATTAATATTAAAATCAATGCGTTGTCTCAAAGACGGCTTTGAGTATATTGATAATATTTTTTTCCAATTAAGGAGTATTATAAATATATAATCAAAGAAAAAGAAATACTTGACTATGTATCAACTTTAAAAACTTAAACTTTCTCAAAAAAAAAAAAAAATTTAAAAACTTAAAATACTCTACTAAAAATTATAATTAAAAAAATGAAAAACCAATAAAAGATCGTTATGAAAGAAACAATGACTTTAGATGCATCAAATTCATTCAATAATAATAACCTTCATGCTTTCACTTGCTGAGTTGGCAAAACATCATTGGTTACAAATCGCCAAATACCAAAACCCAAATGTACTCGATAACAACCCCAAACCCATAGCCATAAATAAACAATAAAATCCTCTGTAAATAGCTGCATTTCTATTTCTTTTGTTCGCTCAGACGGTTCAGAGACACAAACCCAAAACCCCTTTCTTACAAAAAAAAAATCAAATCTTATGGTATCCAAAAACCCGAACCCGACTGAGAGCTTTTACTTGGATCCGAACGGAATGGCTTTACCCGGACTCGGACCCTTCGCTACGACCACCGCCACTAATGCTACAACAACCTCCACAACGGCGGCGTCGACTACGAGTTCGGCGGAGGATCTGAGTAAGAAGATCCGAAAACCCTACACTATGACCAAGTCCAGAGAGAGCTGGACCGAGCCAGAGCACGATAAGTTCCTCGAAGCACTTCAACTGTAAGTTCTAGCTCGTTCTTTTTCTTCAATTCAAATGCAATTTTTTTTTTTTTTGGGTTTCAAAATCAGAGTCAATTACAGTGTGTAAAAGAGCGGAGTGGAAGGGAAATGGTGAATTAGTTGGTTGAGTTACTGGTTTTTAGGTTATGTTTGGTTGCCGTGAAAGTGTTGGGAAGAAAATTGAGATTCGACATTTCGGAGTAGTTAGCTAGGGAATTTAGGGTTTCTAGCTCTTTATTTATTTATTTATTTATTTATATTCAATGCCTTTTTGTTTCAAAATCGGAGTCAGATAGGGAAATGCTGAATTGATTGGTTGAGTTAAATGGTTTTTAGGTTATGTTTGGTTGCCGAGAAGGTGTTGGGAAGAAAATTGAGATTTGACATTTCGGAGTGGTTAGCTAGGGAATTTAGGGTTTCTAGCTCTCTTTTTTTCTTCAATGCCTTTTTTGTTTTGAAATCGGAGTCAATTACAGTGTGTGTATGTGAGAGAGTTTATGAAGGAATGGAGTGGAAGGGACATGATGAATTGATTGGTTGAATTAATGATTTTTAGGTCATGTTTGGTTGCCGAGAAAGTGTTGGGAAGAAAATTGAGATTCGAAATTACGGAGTGGTTAGCTAGGGAAGTCAGGGTTTCTAGCTCTTTATTTTTTTTCTTCAATGCCTTTTTGTTTCGAAATTGGAGTCAATTACTGTGTGTGCATATGTGTGAGAGTTTATGAAGGAATGGAGTGCAAGGGAAATGATGAATTGATTGGTTGAGTTAATGGTTTTTAGGTCATGTTTGGTTGCTGAGAAAGTGTTGGGAAGAAAATTGAGATTCGAAATTACGGAGTGGTTAGCTAGGGAATTCAGGGTTTCTAGCTCTTTATTTTTTTCTTCAATGCCTTTTTGTTTCGAAATTGGAGTCAATTACTGTGTGCGTGCGTATGTGTGAGAGTTTATGAAGGAATGGAGTGGAAGGGAAATGATGAATTGATCGGTTGAGTTAATGGTTTTTAGGTTATGTTTGATTGCCAAGAAAGTGATGGAAAAGAAAAATGAGATGCGAAATTTTGGACTGGCTAGTTAGGCCCTAGCTCATTCTTTTTCTTCAATGCCTTTTTGTTTTGAAATTGGAGTCAATTACAGCATGTGTATGTGTGGGAGTTTGTAAAGGAACGGAGTGGAAGGGAAATGGTGAATTAATGATTTTTAGGTTATGTTTGGTTGCCGAGAAAGTGTGGGAAAAGAAAAATGAGATTCAAAATTTCAGAGTGGTCAGTTAGGGAATTCAGGGTTTCTAACTCATTCTTTTTCTTCAATGCCTGAAGTTTTTCAAAATCTAAGTCAATTACAGTGTGTGTGAGCATTTATGAATGAGCGGAACGGAAGGGAAATGATGAATTAATTGGGTGAGTATAAATGAAAGAAAAATGAGCTTTGAAAGTTCGGTATGGTTAGTAATTCATGGTTTTGAGTGTAAAAGAGCTGTAGGATGTGTGTTTGGTTGCCAAGAGAATGTGTGGAAAGAGAATGATTGGGATTTGTAAGGAATTCGGGGTTTTTGAGATGGCTTTAGTGGAAGAGAATTTTACTTTGTGTGCAGTTGACTGGTAACAAAATGAGTCAATGTTTTGCCCTGAAATTTGATATCTTTTTCTCTTTAATAATTCAATAGTTGGGGAGAGGGGATTTGAACCCTAAACACCTTTGTTGGAAACACTAAGAGGTGCCAATTGAGTTATAAGGCACTTGGCATACATTTTTTATGTTTATTTTTTAATTTTGTATTGTATTTTGTTTTTAAGACGTGGAACCTCAACAAGGCAAGGTCCTTTGGACCCACCTTGGGTGGTAAACCACAGATACTTGACCCCACTTGGCATTTGTATTTAGATTCGTGAAAGCTAAATCTTTACCATGAAATGGACACTCTTCATTTCAAAGTAAATAGAGAGGATCCTAATCATATGGCAGACGGAGTATTTATGTGACAAGTTTTTTGATAATTCGATAGTAAAAGAAGAAATATGAAAATGTAGTGCCACAAGCCTTGTAGCTCAACTTGTACTTCTTTTTGTTTCAAACGGAGACGTATAGGGTTCAAATCCCCCATTTTCTATCAAATGATCAATAAACAAACATGAAACTGTGGTGATTTCTTTAAGAAATTGTTTATCTTTAGATGGCCTGTTTCAAGAATTAGAAGGTACATTAACCCAATTTATATCTTTAAGCACAAGAAGACAATGAGAAACAAAAATAATATAATAGTTGTCACCGTTTCATCCCCAACATTATTAAAAAGGAAAAAATATTTATCAAAAACTCTAGATAAAAAGTGAGAAAGCTTGTGAGGGGAAGATATAGTTGGATTTCCAGAAGAAAAATAAGATGGATAAGATTGAATCGGTCTTAAGTGAAATGGCACTCTCTCTCTCAAATTAGTTTATTGGTTTCAGGTTTTTGATAATTCTGCTAATCGTGGTAACTAGGTTGGTACTTGGTATTATTAAAGTAGAAATAATTTTATGATTCCCTGTTAATCAGTGGCAAAATGATTTATAGTTGATGTGTGGAAAAGGCAAGAAGTGATGAATTTGAGCTTCAGCATATTTGATTTGCTTAATTGGTTTAAGTTCTTCAATACTTCCATTGTAATGCACTGCAGTGAATAGGTTATATGACCCTTGTATTATGTTTCAAATTTGAGCATATTTCAAGAATTATAATACTTTGGGTTCTTTCTTAAGTCAGCTGAGAGGAGGTGTGCTTAAAACTTAGTTTACTTGCCTAGGTTTTTGTTTTTATTTTTAATTGTATGCTTTTATTCCTAATTTCTGAATTATTCCCTGATATTGTTATGTTCCTAAATTGTATTCAGCTTTGACCGTGACTGGAAAAAGATTGAAGCATTTATTGGGTCTAAGACAGTTATACAGGTAATCTCAAATGCAGAATTCCCATTTTGTATGCAAATTGTTCATACCATTGTATTTTCATGCTTTATGTGTGTTCTTATCTAGATCTGGATTATTCATTTACTCAGTAATCCAGGCTAATTTCTCTCACTTTTCATTAATTTTTTTTAGTAATTATTATCATGTTTTTTGAGTCAAGAAGATGAAGGGGTAAGGAGGTCTTCACTTCTGCTCATGTGTAATTCTGAACCTCTCTTTTCTACTTCTGTTTTTCTATAATAACATCTCATTGTTGAAAATCATTTGTCAAGGGTAAAATTTTCTCCATCTGTTATTGATTTTCCATCATGGTTCTCTCTCTCTCTCTCTCTTTCTTACACACACACACACACACACACACACACACTGACACATGCACACACTTTGTAGTGTCCACTGTCTCATAGGTTTTCTGTTTGTGAATATGATTGTATGATGCTTGTACACTTCCATTGAGCTGGCACTGGGAATAATAGAATTAGAGTTGAATAATTGTTTTGGCCTAAATTATTTGCTTAGGAATTTGAAGCATGCTTAAGCTTCCTTCTCTTACTGCTGTCAATTTACATTATAGTGAATAATATATTATATGAAGTTCATGGAGAATTTATGATTTTCCTTTGGCTGGCGAAAGACAACACAATTTCCAAAATCTTGTTTGACTTTAATAACTGCAGTTGTAATTTTATCTCTTAAGAAATATCATAGTAATTGAATTGAATACATTTTTTTATGTTTAGCTTTTTGAATGTTATTTCCTGTGATGTTCTTTAGGAATTCATTATAATGTGTCAAAAGTTGCCGAGGCAACAAATGTTTCTTTGACTTACCTGATGCAGTTATTGTAATTTCTTTACATTTAATTCATTTATTAATGAATGCAAATACCCACACAAACGGCACCTTTTGAAGATACGGAGCCATGCACAGAAATACTTTCTGAAGGTTCAGAAGAGTGGGACAAGTGAACATTTACCTCCACCTCGGCCAAAAAGGAAAGCTGCTCATCCATACCCTCAGAAGGCTTCAAAAAATGGTCAGCACAGTTCATTTCTAGTATGATTATTGTTATAACACAAACTTAGTGCAATCCCTGACTCATGTATGCCATATTTGTCAGTTCCAGTACTCTCACAACTGCCAGGGTCTTTTCAAACATCATCTGGTTTGCTTGAATCTGGGTATGTCTTAAGTCCCGATTCCCCTTCAATGCTTAGGAGTCCTATTACTAGTGCTGGTGTGTCTCCCTGGACAAAGAGCACTGTGCAGACAGTTAATGTATCACATGGGACACAAGGTTTGTTTCTTACAAATTTGGATTTCTCTAAAATCAACCTGATCTCTAGTCTATGAATGGATGGTCATCAAATCTTTCACAAAATTTTCATTTAAGTGGTACGTGTTTCCATGTAATGTTTACTTTACAGGGCCAACAGTGGCAAATAACAGTTGCAGTAGCACTGAAAGCACTCCAAGAGCACAAGCCATTGTTGAATCAACTGATAAAGGGAATCATAATCATCCATTGAGAGGTGAGCACTTTAATTCCATGTAGCTGTATTCTTTCTTTGTAGAAAAGTTCTGTTACCTAAGTGGTTTCAATAGTTTAACTGTGGTTTTGATTCTCTTCATCTTAGAGGTGAAATAAGTTCATGGAAAATTATGGAAGTGTATTTATATTATAAGATCAGCTAGAGAGTGTGATCATGGGTTCAAAACCTGTTGCGTGCTGCCTAACTTACCATCAGAAAGGGGTGAAAAATATTTTTATGAATGCTGGAAATTCTAAATTTCCAAAATGCGAACGTGGCTATTTTCCTGATTATCTATACTGAACACTTCAATGTGTTTGCAAATATGACATCGGTGTCTATGTTTTGGGCTTACCAACCACTGGTAGGTCTATGTGCCTATATCCTACAAATCAAAATGATGTTAAATTCCATACTTGCCAGACAATGTTTATAGTATCATCACTTGTTTACAATCAAAAATTAATATCTATTTTATGAAAAAAAGGTAGCTTGCAGCACTTCATTCTTTCTATGTATTAAAGTTGAAGAACCAGTTGTCATTGTGATGAATACTGGATTTATTGGAAATAAAGTGCTAAAAGTTGTGTGTGTGGCCAACTATGAAACTTAGACTTGTTTTCTTTAAGTTGAATGTTGTATCCACAGCCACTGGTCTTATTCTCTTTGTATGTATATTAGTATGGGGTTACTTTAGGTGTGTGCCTGTCATTTAATGACGATGATTACTTATAAAAATGATGGGTTTCGTGTATGAAAGGCAGGTTTTTATGTAAACATACTCTAATGCCCTTTTGTTTGATGCAGTTCTGCCTGATTTTTCTCAAGTATACCGCTTCATTGGGAGTGTCTTTGATCCAAATGCTGCTGGTCATCTGCAGAAGCTAAAAAAGATGGACCCTATAGATGTTGAAACGGTATGTAAACATATATCATGTTGATCAATAGTTACATACAATGTCATTTCTTGGTTATGAAAGATGCTGCTTAATTTACTTCTGGCACTTCTATTGTAAGTGCGTGCGTGTTGCAATTTAACTGCACTGAGTGTGCTTTGCTTTGAGATCAAGAAATGCTTTTCCCTTGACCTATGTGTGCTTTTAACAACACTGCTAAATCATACAATTCTATAAATAAAGTTATGCTTTGAAAATGACATGTATTAATTATTTATTCATATCCTTGGTTCTTCTCCAGGTGATACTGTTAATGAGAAACCTCTCCATTAATCTGTCCAGCCCTGATTTTGAGGAACATGTAAGTGCCCAATTCACTGAGCTACTAGTTTTATATAGTTGGAAATGTTTGAACAATCTGCATGATGTACCAACACTGGTAAAATACCCTTTGTTATATGACTTGAGCAGGGGTCTTAGTCCCACTTTGGCTAGCAGCCCAAAGTTTAATTCTAGCTGTGTATGAAACTGTAACATTTGAGGCTAGCGGCTTGCTTATGATCAATTATTCTTTGGGTTTGTCAATTTGCTGGTTACTTTTATGCTTGAGACAACATGCTTTAGGCATGGGTTCGAGTTCCCTCATTAGCAGTTCTTAAATTTCGAAATTAATATTTTCCTATAAAAAAAAAGTTTGATATATAAGTTAATGATTTTTTTTTTTTAAGGTTTTTGCATGAATGAGTTAAAAACTGACAAATCATGGTATAATAGAAGTCATCTGACTCTGTATTCAGCTAGCCTGCATGAGAGTAAACCTTTCTTTGAAATTTTAGACTTTGCTACATTAATTATATTGCATGATATGTATAATGGTCCAGTAAAATGACTTCAGTATCCACTGCAAAACAATTGCATTCCGATTTATTATGCTGGAATAACAAAATTATAGACAAAAGAATGTAAGGATAGATTAGAATACCTGATTACAATATGCAGGCTTATTAAACAAATTTGATTCTAATTTTTAGGTTCTATGACATAAGGACAGATAGGAAAAACTTTTACTATCACTTATGCATTTAGCAAATATTGGATTTTAGAATGTGGTTAATGAAAGGATTTACTGTGTATATAGTTTAGAGTTCAAGGAAAGGTACTTACTAAAAAACCGATTTTAAAGTAAAAATGTGCCAAAGTCGAAGAAAACTGATTCCTGGACTTTTCTAACGATTATCTTTTGTTGTTATGCAGAGAAGGTTGCTTTCATCCTATGAGATTGATACAGACACAACTAATTATGGTAATGCAGAAAAAGCCTTGTACAAAGATCAACCCGAGACTGTTGCTTAGCTTGGCTAAAAAAATGAGATAAAGAGTTTTGTTCTTACCTTGTTGGCTGTGCTTACTTTTCATTAGTTTTGGCACAACCAATATCGAAATTGCCAGGGGAAAGAGCAACAACCAGACAAGCTCCCAAGTTCATAATTTTCAATAAGTCCTACTTCACTGGTGTGTGACTAGTAATGTCTATAGTGAGGCCATTGGCTACATCGTTTAATAATATTATTTACTATTATCGTGTCATGTATATATATCTCTAAAGGAGAAAAAAAGGTATACATAACATAGTGCGGGAATGTATAGGTATTGATCTTGTTTTCTGAAGGTTATTTCTGTACAGTGTTGTTTATTGTTGTAATCAAAGTTTTGACTTGATTAATGCACCGATACCGTGCTATATCTTAGTGCATGCCAGTGTAATCCGCTTTTTGAAAGGTAGTTATTCATAATTTTCCCTGTTTAAAATCTTGATAGTTTATTACCGTTGCAATGCATATATGTCTTATGGACACCAGAAAGTCTGCATTCATACTGCATTCATGCTTGTCATCAGCATTTAAACGTTAAACCGGACATAGCCATATTAGTTATTAAACAGGTCGATTTGGATTTTTTTTTTTTTTTTTTTTTTTTTGAGAAACAGAATTTATCAGGATTCAACACAAACAAATCTCTATTGTAGCCAATTAATCTGAATATTATAACTAAAAATGTGTGGGAGGTCTCTGTATATAGCAGAAGTCGTAGAAACGGACCCGATAGAATTCTCAACAAATGAAATATCACATATAACCAAAATGCTAAAATTAAAGATGAAAATATCAGTCGTTCCTTAACTATTGAACTATATTCCTTTCTTCCTTGTATAGCCCCCAGCTTTTTACGATATGCTAATAACAAAAGTTAGCCTTTCGGCACTATGCGTCTATTACTACCTACATCACTAATAAACCCTGTTGATTGTTTATCCACAAAGTAGTTGAGAACCATGGAGACAATACGTAAAGCACTGTGAGTATGGTCTATTGTCTATACCAAGATCCCAAGTTAACCCGTGTGCCAAAGATACCTGGACCAGGGCCACTTCCAGTAAACAATTGCATCTGTCTTGCCCTCAGTTCCTCCTCAAGAAGAGCATCACACCTCCTGTGATTATTATCTCTACCAAGACGAGGATCTAAATACACAATGGAAAAACAGAAACAGTACAGAGAACTCATTATTATTTTAATTTAATTCTGAATGACTTTAACCTGAACATGTATAAGTAAGATACCTATATGGTAATGATTTGGCATTCCAAGGCCTCCAAAGTTTTGTTGCTGATAGGTTGGACAAAGATCTGGCATTGGGTTCAGGTCCTGACCATAAAAAGCCATTTGATTGATGGGAAAATGAGGTGTTACTCCTGTTAGAAGTCCATTTAATAGGTGAGGAGGAAGTTTGCCTGGGATGGACTGCTGCAACAGCAAATGATTAACAGGTCTTGGCTCACCATAAGGGTGCTGGAAAAGAAATGGAAGCATATTTGTAGAGCCAAAATGGTGAGGTGGATGGTTGCAAGGATAGGACTCTGACTCCTTGGAATTCCTCCTAGAATTTAGATGAGTTTGAGCATCTGGAGAATGGAAAGATGGCCTTCCCCTATAAGGCGGAGTGTGATGAAACTCTGAGTAGGACTGTTGTGCATGCAAAGTGTGCTTAGAGGTCTCCAAGTCCGTTAAACCATTAGATTTGCAGTGGACATTAGGACCGTCCAAATGCAGTTGAGAAGAATTTTCCTCACCGAGGGTGACATTTATATCAGATAGCTTCTCAGCATTATGAACTGGGGAACTTGAGCCAAACAAATCAGCTTTGTCTAAATTATCAGACAAAAACCTGAAGTCATCAACTGTAATCAGACTGTCCTCATCAGGCAATAACCAGGAGTAGTCAAAGGTCATCAAACTCTCTTCATCAGGCAAAGAAATTTCAATGGTTGAATCAGATTTTTCATTGAAGTCAATGATAGGATTAGGTTTCAACCCCTGTTTAGTTTGGACTGTTGATCCAGTTTCAGCCAAAATATCATCAGAGACCAGTGCAACTTCTTCAACCATTCGATGAGCAAATTCAGAAGAACATATTACGGGGCTTTTGATTTGATCAGATCTGACATTAAAGTGCTGGCAAATAAAAAAAAAATGGTCAATGTCAGACTAGTTATATAGATCACCCTTCAAAAACTCTAAAATAGTCGATGCTAGAAATTCATTTTTCAGGAAAAGAAATAATGTTAAAGTTGGAATTTTAAGAAGGCTGTATTCTAAGATGACTAACAACTTCAATGATCAGCTTCTTCTCCTCTTGGAGCCAAGGGGAGGGGGTATAAACTATAAAAGCAATGTAGACAAGTATGACAAGAAGTTAATGCTTTTTTTAATGCAAGAAGTATTGAAATATGTATCATGTTTATTTGTTATGTTTCTATTCTCGTTTTTATGCTTTTACTCTCTAATATAATGTTTCCATGTCAAATATTAAAAATATTAGCCCCTAGAATTATGCCTTTTTGAGTTGAGTTGCCAACCCAATTTATGCCTCTACCTTTCCCCTTTATATTTGAACCATGACCATAAGAATTAACACCCAAGTTCTAGAGCACTACCTACATGAGCAATAATTCACAGATCAGAAATATTGACTATACTTAACACATTCACATGAATTAGGATTCGAAATGAAATATCCCGGTAGAGATGGCATGGAATAATTTATTGAATTAACATTACCTCGACAAAATTGGAGAATTCATTGTTGTTTATTGTGGAAGCACTGCTGGAAAGATTTTCAAGGATTGGCGTTGACTGATCCTGACAAGGAATACCCAAAGAATTGTCTCTGGCGTCATCTTCAGCATAGAGTTCTATGAACTCATTCCCTTTGCTTTGATTGAAACGACAACTGGTGCGTTTAGTGTCATGCAACTGATTGCTGGGACCACTATGCTTCTCTGATTGTCTTTCCTCTGGACCATCACAAGCCATGTTGGCTACAGGGTTACTTTTGCCACATGTAATGCCCTCCCCAACCTTGTCACCAACCTGCATACGTAACAGACTTATTAAAGTGCAGATAGGAAAGAATCAACATGTCTATGAAATTTGGGGTGTTATTGAAAATACTACCAGAAATTTTGAGGAAAAGAAAATAGATTTAGAGCATAAATTGTGAAGATCAGTTGACTTTGGGGTGTCATTGCAAAGCTGGGGGTGATTTTAAGGAAAATATGCTAGAAATAGAGTATCATTGTTACAAATCATTTGTGACTTTATGGCGCTAAAATATAATTTCTTCCCAATATTATAAGTTGAAATTTTATACTACCAATCAGATAACAAGAATTTAATCAGTGAGAGGAATGAATTTATAGTGTAGGCAAACTATAAGATGTATTGTACCCACAATCAAGCTCTACTCATGTACAAGTGTTTGTGAGAAAAGCAAAAAACTCATCAAAGAAGGGAAACAAAAGGACAAGTACACTCTTAAGTGAACTGAGAGACAGACATAAATAAAAATTAGAGGTAATATTCAAGTGAAATGCCTTCGTGTGGACTCAACTGTCAGATACAAGGATTGAGAAGTAAAGAAAAGAGATGCAAATACAGTAATTCTCTATGCATTAATTTCAACAAGCATGCTAACTACTCACCTCTGCTACAGAAGAATCAGTTAAAGATTTTCTTCCAAGGCTCTCCTCAATGAATCTGCTTGTAAAACCTGGAGGTGAGGTTGGTATGAATGCACAAGATTCTATGGGAGAACTATTGATAGAATCGTTGTTTGAAGACGCAGATGCCACATATTGCTCTGATTCATTGCATTTGTCCACCATCCTCATTTCACTTACAGAATTCTGCAGCAGTGCTACCATACCTAAATTTTCTTTATGCTTGTTTGAGATTTTATTTTGCTTTTCTTGAATTCCTTTTTGCTGTTCATTCCTCATCAACTCAAAAGACGCTGAGTAGGGGAAATAATAATGCTAGGATTAGGAGACTTGCTAATTAAAAAACTTTGGTCTGCCAAACTATTAAAGCAAGAATGCACTACCAACACAACCAATATAAGACCAACTAATTTTACCTCTTCTCCTTCCTTCCTCCTCTGTCATCTCCTGACTTGAACACTCAGAAGAACTAAATGTTTTGTCATTATATGAGTCAATACTCTGTCTTCCTGAATGACGTACTGCCTGAAAAAACAGCCGGATTATATTATTGAAAAAAAAAAAAAAAACTTTTTTATCTTAGGACCAATAATGAGTAATGAGAATTATTAGATTATTGCTAAGATTCATAGACTTCATATGAAGATGTCGAGTGTTCACTGCATTGGTACCAACTGAAGATGTGAAGTATTAAACAGACCTGATATGGGCGTGGAGGCCTATATGGTTGATCACTCTTATGGAGCAGATGATAACCTTTGTCTCGAAATCCTAGAGTAGAAACCCCAACTAGACATTCAGATACTCTTGGAGAAGCACAATGTCCCAGAATTCCTTCATGTACAGGATATTTCCATGAAGATTGAGATAGGTTGTCATGATACATTTCCCAATCTGCATTACAAAATGAATGATTTAACAAGCCACAGAATCCTTCTTGACTTAACACTACAGTTTGGTAGAGACCTAAATTACCTAGTAAATTTGAACAACTTAATTACAATTGATATTTTTTTCCAGTTACAGAATTATGCTCATGATTAAGTATGGATATTATCATATCTATACTTCCCAAAACAAAATGAGGAGCTTTACTCATTCTTACCACTCCTGCCAAAACTGGAAATGACAACCCTCCATTTCAACAAAGTAACAAGTGAAATATGACATAGGTTGTGCAGCCTGCACAGTTTTCATCCCAAATTCTTATGTCAAGGCAGCAGAATAGGGCTGACAAAGCCTAGATCCCTAAACTAAGATCCCACTGCCATATGCTAACGATTAATATAAGCAATTCAATTAAGCAACACTACAACTACTAGGAATCATCTTAAAAATCCTTTCTTACCTCTTGCTTTAACTATTTATACTTTTAGCACTCTCTCCTCACCAATGCAGACTTGGATCTCTACTGCACATGACCAAACCAATTTTATTGCTAAATTGATAACCATCCATTATTGTTGCCACTTTTTCACCATTGTAATCTCACTAACTTTGTCAACTTAATCTGTAATTCCTATCCGGTTATTATAAGAATCCCATTAAATTTTAAACACAAAAAGGTTCAAGTAGAAGTTATTTCACCCTAGTCTAGATATCCCTAATATATTTTTAAAAGGAACGTTCAAATGCAATAAACTCAAAAATAACTTGGATAATCAAATTTATTCAGAGTCATATATCAATTGAAGATACCTCTCAAATTTCACAAGATACATAAATAAATGACAAAAAGTTGAACTGAACAAATTGAATTTGCAGGTCAATTATAATATAAGTGAATTCTAAACTATGCACCTACCTGTGTTATGCCTAGACTGAGAAGACCAAATGGGTGCATCATCAAATTCACTGTTTTGCCAACAAAACTAACATTAAACACAATCCAATCAACAGTGCACTAGTAATAAACATAACCATTAAGACATACAACAATTAACATAACTCACAAGGTATTGAGTTTCTTACCATAAAATCGATTGGTCGAACCCACACGGTAACTTCTTGCATGCATCCAAATCGGCTAAAGAGATCAGAAAATCTCTTGTATATGACACTTTTGACTGTCTGAATAATCAAAACAAAGCTCAATCACTATCTAAACCAAATAGAAATAATTGCACACATTGGTTGTTAAAAGAATTTTGAGTCCTAAATTAAATAACATTCCTCATTGACAAATTAAAACCCTATCACTCTAAATTTATGGATTCATACATAGCTGAGAAAAAATGGAAAACTCAAACATTTTATTTCCTCCTCTTTTCCTTCATTTTCTCGGTAACCAAACAGGACACCATAACCACACAAAAAAAAAAAAAAAAAAAAGTCATGGATTATATTAAAATATATTTAGCACATTAATTGTAATAACATATTATATTACATAAAATCGAACATGGATTATATTACATTGTAATATATTATAGTATTTTACATAAAAAGCGAATATGTAAAAATACAATAAAATATTACTTGTGAAGCTCTTTGACAGTCCCATCCAACTGACACTGTGCCATGGAACTTCGATTTTCACTTCCTGAGCTCATTTTCTCAGGAAAATTTCCAATTTCTGAATCAAAATGATTTTCCTTTACAAAAATCTTAAATCTCCGGTTCTCAAAAACCTCAGTTCTGTAACTAAAAAATGCTACGTATTCTCAGTGTGTATATCCAAGAAAAACGCTTAAGATCAAGACCTTTGCAGTTTGCACTAGAATTTACAGAGTCTCTATAGCTATATATAATAGTCAGAGTTGGTCTGTACTGTTTCTACAAGAAAAGGCACAATGAGGACCAAAACTCTTGTCACCTATACAACTACTCAGGAGGACTCTTTAACGTTTTTCTATGAATATTTTCTCGGGAAAGTTGGCGAGAAAAGAAAAGTGTCTAGGGCTCTGGATTTTGTTTGGAAGTATAGAAAGTGTGAGAGATTTTTTTTTTTTTTTTTTGTCTGAGGAATAAGGTGGTGAAATGAAATGAAATGAGAACGTTGCAGGACTTAATGATTGTTTTGTAGTAAGGGAAAATGCTAAAGTCACCGCTATTTTACAAATTATTGACCCATAGTTAGTGGTTATTGATAAGTAAAATGTGATATTAATGGGTGTTAGTAATTATTGGTAAATAAAATGTGATGTTAATGGTTTGACAACTGGTAAGAATTTGCCACGTTAACAATTTGTAAAAAATTTATAAAATAATATGTGACCGTAGCATTTTTCAATATAAACAGCTACACCAATCAAAAACATACATGAAATAAGTGTGTAGGATAATGTGATCTAAAATATTTGTTTTGGGAAATTTTGTAAGTAGTCCCTAAATTTTAGATTGTGTGTAAATTTGGTCCCCTAAGATTTCAAATGTGATAATGTGTCAAAATTATTATTGTGTAGTTGATGAAAAATAACAATAATGTTAAAATAGTCACATAAGTTAGAACATGTCCCTAAATTAATAATAAAATAAAATAAACTATTTGGATTTAGCTATTTGATCTTCATTACAAAGTAAACTCTTTGTCTACAATAGTATCATCCTCTGCTCTTCACCTTCTTTTTAGAAGTAGTAAAATTTTTGTGTCACATTTTTTAATCTTTCCCTCCAAATTCGTATCCCCAAAACCAGCCCCCAACCACTGCCCTTCATTTCAATCCAATTAGCTAATTTTGAAAGAGGTTATTAGCTGGTCTTGTTATTAAGAGTTTAAAATTAAAACCTGTTTGGTTCCCAAGAAAGCAAAGGAAGAGAAAAGTAAAGGAAAAAGAAAATTCTCAATCTTTAGTTACTGATAATGAAGCTCAAAATTATCTAAATCAAAATATTTTATTTTAAAATTAATGTCATGTGGCAGCTTATATAGCATAAAATATTATATTTTAATATCAGCATTAATCACGTCAAAATTTTCTATCCATCACTTAATGATATAGACCATTTTTGACATAATACAAAAAAATTATAGACTAAACTGACATATTTGATTCTCAAAAAAAAAAAAAAACTGATATATTTAAAACATTTGGGCATAAATTGACACACCATAAACATTGGAGATCAAATATATAATTTACCCATACTTGTTATTCACCAATCACAATCAAGTTGTGAAAAATAATGTCATCCTAATATTATTGCAACTTGTTTGACAAGTAAAGCAAGTTGTTATTTTTTTTTTAAGCAGAAAAAAAAAAAGGATACAGTTACTGATTTCCTGTGTGAGAGACTATTTTGATTATTTTAGTCAATAACTTCTGTATAATATATATATATATATATATATATAATAACATATATCTAATAAGTATTAATGAATAGAGACTTAGTTAAAGAATGTGTACTCTAATATCTAATGAGAATTTGTTTAGAGAAAATCTAATTATTATTACATTAAGAATTTGGTCTCTATTTTATCATTTTATTTTACCACTTAACATTGATATTCTCTTTTTTTATTATTATTATTATTATTATTATTATTATGACTCTTTGTACTTGATTTATTTATTTTTAACTTTACCCTTTATAGGTTTTGAACCTTAAGACATTGATAAAATATGAAATATTTTATTTTATTTTTATAAATGAAGTTTGACATATAAAAATTGAAAGACATATTTTTAGATGGAAGGGGTGGGGAATTGAATAACAATCAAATCCCCCTTTTCCCTTAGAGTGCAGCGACTAGTCTCTAGAATATTAATAAACATTTTGTTTAGGGAACGTCAAACTTAATTTAATCAAGATTTGATTAGAGCTAAATTGTTTTATTTAAAATGACCGCTTCTAATTTATCTACACTGATATGGTTTAGTATCTTTTTGAAACATCTTAAAGTATGAAGATAATTCTAAAACAAAAGTGCAAGGAGGTTGAGAACCATATATATAATTGAATCTAAAAAAAAAAAAAGTTCAAACAAATTACATGGTAGATTATTGTTTCAATAATATTTATTTTAGTAAATAAAACTTATCTCATATGATTTATTCAACATTAAACAATTATTTATTTTTAGAAAGGGCAATGGTGAGCGAAAGGGAGGGTGGTGTTCCAATTTTGTGGTACTCTATATTTGTAGTTGGAAGTATTGAAGCAAAATTATGACACAAGGATTACATTATCATTTGATTATTACTTGAAACCGTTCACAATCACACTCAACCTTTTTAGTTTTCCTTATAATCATGTGGTAAGTTAGTGGCATAGAAGAATCAACATACTACAAAAGATACAATCATTTTCACATTTAATTTTACAATTTGTTGACCTGTGTAATTATAAGTTGTTCATAAAAAGTAGTGAGTCGTATAAGCCATTATTGGGCGAAAATTGACAGCTATTCACAATTCGCACAAGTCATGAAATTGGGCATGCGATTGAGCCGTGCCTCTTGAATTATTCCAGAAGAAATTCAAATTCTGATATTGGGTTGAACTAATCAAGAACTGGGCCGGGCTATCCAACCTTAACAATAGAAAAATGGGCTCCTGAACCCAAATAAAAATTGGGTTACTGGGTAAATCCGGCCCACTGAACCCATAAGATATAAACCACCATTTTTACTAGGGCATTTTCTCTAGGGTTTTCAGCGCTCGAGCTCCTCTATATCTCTGTCGCTGCTGCTCCGTCAATAACTGAGAGCTCGTATTTTCTTCGCTTCGCAACCATGGTCTCTCTCTCTTTCTGAATCTGTATATGTGTTTGTGTGTGTATTTAGGCGTGTCAATATACTAATGTTTCGTTTTGTTCAATTTTCAGATTATTTCAGAGAAGAATCGCAGAGAGATCTGCAAGTACCTCTTCCAAGGTGTCTATCTCTATTCAATTTTAGTTTATTGTTTTATTGTTCGGTTTTTGTGAATTGGGTCACTTAGGAAACTGAGGAAAATGAAAGATTAATGAATAATTTAGAAAATTTTGACTTCTGTGATTAACTTTGTTTTTGTTTATTGAAATACTAAATAGAAAAACCAAAAGCCTCAATTCAATTTTTTAAGCAAGAAACTGTGGTGGGTTATTGTTCTAATTTTGATGTAGATATTTAGTTTTGATTTTTAATGTGAAAAATAGAGAGCCATTGAAGTCAGTGATTATTAATTTTCATTTTTGTCATCATTTTTTTAAGGAAGCATCAGAGAGAATAAGAATTAATAATGTTACATATTTGGATTTGGTTTGGTTGGGGGGGTTTGTTTAAGTTCTTTGCTTTATTGGTATCAAATTACAAAAACTTTGTATTTCTAATGGGCTTTCTGGTTTTGCTTTTTTTTTTTTCCTATTGATTGAGTTGTGTGAATCTGCTTTTGCATATTTTGATACATTTTTTTTATTACTGCAGAGGGAGTCTGCTATGCAAAGAAGGATTACAATCTAGCAAAACACCCAGAGATTGATGTCCCAAATCTGCAGGCAATTAAGCTCATGCAAAGCTTTAAATCCAAGGGTTATGTGCGTGAGACTTTTGCTTGGATGCACTATTACTGGTACCTCACCAATGATGGAATTGAGCATTTGAGGACTTACCTCAATCTTCCATCTGAAATCGTGCCTGCCACCTTGAAGAAATCCGCCAAACCTCCTGGCAGACCGTTTGGTGGCCCACAGGGTGACCGTCCACGGTAATATAAGATATCTTGTATATTTGGTTTCCTGGATTATGTTATTAAGGTCCTTTTACTTTTGTTTGTATGTTGATATGTTCATACATATAACTATTGTGTTTAATATTTTCAATTGTTTGAATTTCTAGTGGCCCACCTCGCTTTGAAGGAGGTTCAAGGTTTGGAGATCGTGATGGGTATCGTGGAGGTCCTCGTGGTCCTCCAGGTGAATTTGGTGGTGAGAAGGGAGGAGCTCCACCGGATTTCCAGCCCTCTTACAGGGTAATTATACTTTTTAATGGACTTTAGTTTGTTTAAATTGTTATTGTGAATTATACTATGCTTGAATTACATAATTAGATAATGGCTCCCCTTAAAGTTGTAACTGCTCTAGTCAAGAATATAAAAAACAGTTTTCAATTGTTTTATGTGCTTTGTAATCTTTCTGCTTCTGATTTTCCAAATGAACTTAATGTTTTGTTCATGTTAAATTTTATATACTTAATTTCAAGGCCTTGAATGGGCAGTGTTTACTAAGCAATCTTCTCCACTTCACGGATTGGACTTTTTAGAAATTTGTGCAAATATTTATTCAGGTTTTCTTTTGACACTTCCTTCAAATACTTCCCATGTACTAGGTTGGCAACCCTTTTTACTCTTTTTTTGAATTACAAATATTTATCCGGAAAAAATATAATAACTTACCAACGTTTTGAGTTAGTTTAATGAAACCACACTCCTTAGAATAAACTGTTTGGCATCAAGAACTTACAGTAAAGGGCATGATATTACACTCTTATTTAAAAATTACTGCTTCTGAATTCCTAAATTTTCAATGCTAGCAATGCAGGTCTTTTACATTTTAGATGATCAGAAGAACTCTTTCCATGTTAGATGCGTCCATGTTATCATTAAAACTATATGCTATTATGATAATTTATTTTTTCAGATTCTTTTAGGTTTCTAGCTAGTTGGGATCTATTGAGTTGAGCTGAGCTGTAGTTGTGATGTGAAATTTTTATGGATTGCATTTAATTTCATGCAGTCTCTTTTGTATTCTCAAAAATATTGCTAGTTATTGAGTGATATTGATTGTTGAGGATCCACAGCCAACCCTAAAATAGGGATTAAGATCCCCTGCCATTGCATCATCCAATCTCCTCCCATTTTTTTAGATGTAACACACGTGGCATCTTAAAATTCAAATAAATGCCATGTGTCTTGCGTCTGGTTGAAACTGGAGGGAATTGGAGGATTAAGCTATTTATTATCAACTATATAATATTTTACCCTTGAGCTCTATCTCTCACCTCCTCCTTTTGTAAGAGGAAGGTGGTGAGGGTGGGGTTGTGGGTTCAAGATACATCAGGCGCATGCATACCAGTAAAAGAGCAATGCAGGTGCATCCTGATGTTCCAATTGCTGCGTGTTAAATCACACAATTTTCAGGCAGTTCTATCATAATTATACATATCAACTAGTGGTTGAAAATTTTGTATTTTATCATTGTACAAAGTTGCTGTGAAATTGTTTTGTTGATTAACATGTATGGTTTATGATATTGAGCTACATTTTTATTTTACAATATTAATGTACGCTCAAATACAGACACTTGGGCATTTTTTTCTTGCATAATTTTTGGCACACGCGCATAGCTGGTAGGTATTAGAGCCCAAAGTGTAAACCTTTGAGTTGTTGCAATGTGAGTTCTAGACTCTAGAGAATGGTGCTTGTTTGGGTTCAAGTGTATTGTGTGTTTAGCATGTTAAGAACTGCTCCTACCTTTATTAATCATTTCTGTTTATATTAATTATTTTACTTGCTCTTTGATATTTCAGGGCCCTGGTGGAAGGCCTGGCTTTGGTCGTGGTGGTGGTGGTAGCTTCGGTGCACCACCTAGCTCTAGTTTTGCTTGAAAAGATGATTTTTCTTCAAAGTTTTTGGTTCTCTAAACTAGAATTTAAGAACCGTTCTAGTGTAGTTGCCAAATTTGAGTAGTGTATTTTGATTTTGCAGTATGATGTTGGGATTATGATGAAGATCTATATAAGTTGAGTTCAATTACTAGCATTTTCTAATTTGGTTGCTGCGCAAATGTCCTTCAACATTTCTGTTAGTACACGTGAAAGAAAAATATATCTATGATTTGCATTTTATTTCATCGTTTAGGGTTGAAACCTGAAGCATTACAAATTTGTCTTCTCCTTAAGCTTCCAAGGGGATGCTGCATTTACAGTCCATATGGGCATAGAGATTAGAGAGTGACTTCTTGCATATTAGAAGGTTGCCATATTGTACTTGTAGCTTAATGTGAGTTTGGATTGTGTTCCAAACTCATCACGTTTGGCGTTTGCATTCAGCAGCTCAGTCTCTTGCACTGTTTATGGGACACAGAAAAACACAAATTATTCATCATTTAAAATTGTTCATGGGACCCATGGGCACTATTCATTACTTAAAAATTATTCTATTACAATGTTGTCAACAATAAGATTTTAGTTTTCAGCAATAAGTAGTATTCAAATATATTCTTAACAACCACTGGAGTTAGTTTAAAACTATGAAACTTTGCTTGCTTCAGATGAAAAAGTAGAAGTATAAAAAATAGTAAGAGAATAGAAAAAGTAGAAGTACAAAAAATAGTAAGAGAATAGAAAAGTAGAAAGATAAAAGGAAAAAAAAAAATTAATTTTCTTTATTTGTGATTTTTGGAATAATGGAAATTTTTTTTGTTTGGATGAATAGAGATTTTTTTTTTTTTTTAGAGGTTTAAAGCTATGGCGTTCGCTTTTAAGAGCGTTTACAGTAAAACATCTAAAGTATTTAACTTTTAATAACTTAAAATATTACTTTATCTATTTTAATTACTTGTTTTATAATACACCCTACAATAAAGTTTTTATTTTAACATTCAACACATTAAAATAATATAAATACCGTAATAAATTAATATATTCAATAGGGTAAACTCTCATTACAATCCACCCAAAACAACCATCACCGGTACTACAACCTCTGTAAATCAGAATCCCCACCACCGGCCACAACCACTACAATGGCAACCACAACTCACCACAGGAAACACACACCCAAAAAAAAAACCCACAGACCTAGGCTCCCAGCTTCACCTTTGGCCTTCCTCTTCCAAATCACAAAACCCATCCACCTTCCTCTTTCACGACCATCACAAGATTTCAGCCACCACCAAATCCGACCCCTGAAATCAGATCCAAACGCCAACAACCCCTAAACCAACCAAAAATCTTCGATCTCAACAGTCGAAACCCACCAAACGCCAAAAGCCGATCTCAACAGCCATCGATCTCAAACACTGAAACCCAAACGCCGCTATTCACCGATCTCAACAGCCACCACACACCGTCACATTGATCTCAAACCCCACCGCATGCCCATGCCGCACACTGATTTCTTATCATTGTTGAGAGAGAGGTGAGAAAGGAAAGAGAGGTAGAGTTGTGTCTACGTGAGAGAGAGAGCTTCATGTGTGTAGGAATAAAATAATATTTTTTCTTATACCATCTGGCTACAATGGGCTGTTATCTTTAGCAGCACACTGTAGCAACGAAGAAAAAAATATACCAACCAAACAAATTAGCCCTCTTACTGTATGGTGTTTTTTCAATATTTGGTTTGCTAAAATGACTAAATAGTCATTTTAGCAACCTCACTGTGATTGCTCTAATGATAGCTTTTTATCATCAGTGTTTTAATGATAGTTTTTATTATCAGATCAAGGTATTAATAAGTTTTTGGTGTAGGTGAGCATTGAACCTCAAATCTCTACTTAACCATCAAAAACTTTACCAATTGAGTTAATTAGAACTCACAGTTGAATAGAGAAATGAAAAGATAAAAAATGAAATTTGTATAAATTTACTTATATTTTCTTATTAAAATAATGCTCAATTAAAAATAAATAAATAAAGGCAAACAACCAACCAAAAAAAAAATGCAATCACCCAAAGTTTATTTAAAAGGAAAAATTTATACCCAATAAAAAATAAGAAATAAATTAAAAACTTAAAAAGAAAAAACGTCCCAAAAAAAAAAGTATTGTATGGTACTATAATGTATCACGGATACACACATTATCGTATATAAAAAAGAAAAGAAAATATATATTTTTAAAATCAATGTCCTATTAAACCCAAAAGAAAAAAGAAAAAAAAAAAATAAACAAATAAACAAACGGTAGGCAAGCCACATTTACTGCCAGGTTGTGGTACCCCCCCCCCCCCCCCCCAAAAAAAGTAAAAAGAAATTGTGGGCAATTTTGTCTAAATAATTTTGCCCATTTTTCACTCCCATTTTCTCTTCAATTTGAAGAGATTGTGTTTTGGAGAAGGAAGCGAGAAAACTTTGGACTCATCAAAATCTCTCATTTTTTCCATCCTCAACCAAACAACTAAAAACATCATTTTCTCTCCAATTTTCTCCCCTTCATTTTCCATTCTCCCTAAAATTACTCAAACCAAATATATCCTAAGGGTTTGTTTGGTTGAGTGGATTTTATGGAGGAGAGAAAAAATGAGAGAAAATGGGGAGGTACAGAAACTTATTGAAATTTTTAATTTTTGGTTTGGGGGATTTTTGAAAGGAAAACTTGTGGGACTCGGGGATCTACCAAAATGTTTCTCTCCAAATTAGAGAGAGAATTGAAGAGAAAACCATAACAAAACTTCTGGACCAAAATGCCCTTAAGTGTCCCTGTGTACGGTACCATGTGCACAGTACTTTGCCGTTTTCTTTCTATTTTTGCCTTTGCTTTTTAGTTTGAACTTTTTTTTTTTGGGTCTTCTTTTTACTCATCTGTTCGGTTGGTTAGTTAATCCTACTTACCACTGTGTTTTCATTGGAAAATTACACTTTACCACCCTAAATTATGCACTAGATTACATTTTGCACCATAAATTATCCGACTGTACACTTTGCACTCTAAACTATCACACTTTGCACTCCAATGTTATTTTTGCTGTTATATTTAACAGAATCTTAGTGCATGTAACAATTATATGCTTCTTGCTTAGGTGGAACAAAGTTAAAAGACTAAAACACCCATCCTCAAAATCAATAAAAACAAAACCCAATTTTTTTCTTATTTTTCTCCCTCTCTTGTGCTTGTAGCCTCTTCCAAAAATCCAGATTTTTATAAACCCTAAATCCCCAATTCAAAAATTGCTTTGGCTCCACCACCGCTCCACCATCCATTTTTTTTCTTATTTCTCTCCCTCCCTCCAATATTTTTCCTTGAATTTTTGCATTCAATGATTGTAATTTTTGTTTTGGTTAATTGGTTTTGGTTTTTGTGTTCAGATTATTGGACGGTGTTGAAGGAGATCTGAGATTTGTGTAGGAATTCTTTGTTGGATCTGTTAGTTTTATGTTATGCGCAAAGATAGGCTGATAGTTTTGCTGGGAATTTTAATATCCAAAAAAGGATTTCTTAGAATTTCCCTGTGGATTCTTGAAGAAATTACCCATTAGTAATTACAGATAGTTTTGTACCATAATTCTCGAGAATTCTTTTTTTTTTTTCCTCTCTGTTCCTAATAGCTGAATCTGTTTGAATTATGCTCAAGTCTGTTTGAGTTGTGTTTTTTGTGTCAAATTTAGATCAAGTTGAGATGGAAAACTGTAATGGATAGTTGTAGTCTCAGCAATCTTCAATGACCACGACAAAAGAGGGTACTTTTTTAAGAAGGTTGAAAGTGCTAATTGTTTTTGTTTTAATTTATTAGTCCCATATATGGCTGAAAAAAATTGGGTTTTGTTTTAATTGATTTTGAGGAAGGGTATTTTAGTCTTTTAACTTTGTTCCACCTAAGCAAGAAGCATGTGATTGTCACATGCACCAAGACACCGGGGTGCAAAGTGTGATAATTTAGGGTGTAAAGTGTGCAATCGGATAGTTTAGGGTGCAAAGTGTAATCCAGTTCATAGTTTAGGATGGTAAAGTGTAATTTTCCCGTTTTCTTTTGTTTGTTTGTTTTCAAACTGGTGGTTTTTTTTTTGGTCAATGTGGCTTCTCTTATTTTAATCAATGTTGGAGTTTTTTATTTTTAATTGAATGGTGGCTTTCACCTTTATAATATAATATATAAAAAAATATAATGGAAAAGTATTTTTTTATTTAATGATTACAAAAAAAATTTATTTATTATATCATGTAATCTAGGCGTAGGAATAAATACAAACTACATTTTCTATTTTCTCATTTTTCTTTTCAAGCAAACATATGAGTTTTCTATCCCTCCACTTTTTCATCTTTCTAACGAAACGCTCTGAGAGAAAACTAAAATATTTTATATCCTCCAACTTTTCTATCTGCGCTCTATTTTTAATCCTTTTTAATCCTCTTATGGTTTTTAGGATCTCAATCTAGATCTTAAGAGTTTAAGATCCTATATCCCTAATTCATCTTGGATCATGTTTTGTGTGAGATTCCGATTTGGATGATCTAATTCCATAGCAAAACTAAAGATATTGCGCTATAAAAGAAAATTCAAAAATTTTGTAACCTTAACCTAATAAACAAAATCACAAAAGACAAAAGAGACTACTAAAGAGTAGAAGGCAATTGCAAGAAGTAAAGAAACCCAATGGTGACACCATTGTGAGAGAGACCATCATTGACGAAGGTGATTTTTTTTGTGTGGGTAATTCTGCTAACAATGACGAGAATGTTATTTGTAATGATCAACTGTACTTTGAGGAACCCATCTAAGATAACCAAAACTTTGGTCTTAATGACTAAGTGTGTTTGTGATGTTGTTTGAACCATTTTTATTTGTTTTGTGTTATTTATGTGAGACATTAGGTATTGACATTGTTATTTACGTTGAGTTGTTTATGTGAGACTGTAGGAGGAGAAATATTAGTTTGGCCAATTATAATAGGCCATGTCAAAATTTAGTGACAAATTCCAAATTTTTGTATCATTAAATTAATTAAATCAAATGATGACATGTGTCATCCAAGATGATATCACATTGGCAAATTAAAATTTATCACTTGTCATTTGGCCTACAAAATAAAGATAAATTTTGTATTCATAATTGATGGATAATTACCTTTATAAAAATAAATAAATAAAATAGAGATAATTAAATAACAATTAACAAATTATAGTAGGACTTTTTGTTGATTATTATCTTTATCAAAATAAAATATTTATCGAAATAGCTAAACAGAGTTTATTACTTATTTTCAAGGAGATCAATTCGAAGTGAGACTTATCCTTTCTCATTCCACCAAAATTTCAAGATGTCAAAGTTTTGGAAAAATTCTGCCTCAATTTAATCATTCTTATAGGAGTTGAATTTCAATTGGAATCAAGCTCAAAAGCCTCCATAGACTTCAAAAAGTCCTAAATAATTAAATTTTAACGGATCAAGCCTCTAAAGTCCTAAAGAAATTCAACCCAAAATCCTTCAAATTTAAAGAATCTTCAAAGAACAGCAAATCTCTAACAAGCTCAAAGCTAGAATTCGTTGATTGTTTGATCAATCTTCTGACCAAAGTGAAGAAGATTTCGTGTTCGAGTCAAGATTATAAAGTAGATAGAATCAGAAGATTACTCTTTTGTAAAAAGAATCAAAATTGGAGAATTGTATTCACTTAGAACTTGGTATTTGTAATTTGGTATTTGGTATTTTGTATTTTATTAGTAATTTCATTAATTTGTATCAAAGTATATTTATTTGTATCATTCACTTGGCGAAGTGGGTCAAAACTCCCAATGCTCAAAACTAGAGACATAAAGAATAAGACTTTTAATAAGAAAAGGAATATGGTAAGGAGGAATATAGCAAGGAAGGGAAATTAAGGTAGCTAAGCTACTAATACGAGGGAGCAATCGAATGCCCTTGTGCTGATCCTACGATCCGATCACTGAACCCTTTCATCGATCCTGTCCAAATGTCCTTGTTTTTCCGTATTGATATACTTTTTCTTTATGATGTGTCTTTTATGGTTATATCTGTGCTTTGAACCTTATATCCCCTCTACAGCTAACTCTGAATAATTTGCATAAGGGTGTAAAAGCGACTTCTAAATTTGCATAAAGGTCTCACCTTATGTTTCCTTTCCTCTAAAACTATTTACTTTCATAAGTTAACCCTGAATAATTTGCATAAATGTGTGGAGTACTTCTCGTAGTATTCTACCGACTCAACTTAAATTCGCATAAAGGGGTGGAGTACTTCTTATAGTCTTTTACAGACGCATGCACCTTCATCGCCTTAATGCCCATTACAATAGCTTCATCCATGTACTTTAGCATTTTCATGTTCTTATGTTCTCAATATCGAGAATTAAAAAAGATGCAGCTCCTTCAAAACTTGCAGTTCCTTCGTAGTCATGATTCTTTTACAACAGTCTCAGAACTTGGTATTCTTGGTAGTTAGTCTCCATCAGATTGTCCTTGCCTAGTTATTCAGCAAATATATCTAGTGTAGTATACAGAAAGCCCTCTAAATCATTTTGTAATTCAACCGCAATTTGCATAGCTTTGATTAACTTACAATGCCATGTGCGGAGAATTTTGTTAGTTTTCTCCAATATTTCAATATTTTTTCTTGTAAAAAATTTTAATGTTTAGTATTCTATTTTATAGAAAAAATAGAAAGACAATAAGACTGGTGTATTGATTTAATCATACTATATGAGTTTAAAATTTTGAAAATTGCATGATATTGTGACTGATATAGATAGACTTGTATCATGCTTACTAAAAAATGCAAATATCATTTTGATAAATAAATAAATAAATAAATATATATATATATATATATATATATATATATATATTCTACAATAATTTTTTTTACATTCTTAATTGTGTGTTATTAAATTTATTTATTTTTCTTTTGTTGGTAATTGTTTCCATGGTTACAAGATTAAGAATATTTTAGCAAGAGTACCATATTTCTAATCAATTGTTTATCATATAAATCTTAGTAAATTAACATTAAAATTTCATTATACTTAATTAGTTAATGTACCACTTAAAATAATTAATATAGAAATTTATATGTATTTATCATATTAGTAAATATCAATCACATAGAATATATACTACAATTTTGGTTCCATATATATATATATATATATATATATATATATATATATTTATGTACGTATGCATGTCTGTATAATGTCACTAAATGAAGTTAGGAAATCCAAATGGTTATGACTAATTTTTAGTGAATTCACAAATATTTAATTCTTTATGGTTTTTGTGTCAATTGTTGTCAAAGAAACTAAACATGAGAAAGCATGTCATATTATAAATCAATTATTATCATTATTATAAATAAAAATATTTTCTTATATAATATTTATAAAAATAATAATTTAAATTCCTATAATATAAATAATTTATGCATAACTATATATAATTAGTGTAAGAGCCACAGAATCAAACAGCCCAAGCCCACTTAGAACAGTGACTTGTACAGCTCAACCTTGGCCCAAATCAATAAATTTATCAGAGAGAGAAACAAACAACAAGAGGGGGCTTTGCCCAAGGATGAAAATAAGGAAGAAAGAGTTAATGGTCACGAATAGATGAATTAATCTCAATATAAGTTGACCCGAGGAGACCAAAGTTACACAAAAAATGATACTGTTCACTCTCTTCTCTCAGTGTTCTTCCTGTTTCTTTTTCTATTTTTTATACTTGTGTCTCAATCCCCTCTCTGAAAACCCAATTCTTTCTTATATACTCCTTCCTCCTTCGCATCCTGACCTCTTATCTTTACCTAACAAATCTCTTCTCATGACACTTGTCCCTTTTTGCATTCAAAGAAGGTGGTAGAATTAGTCTGCTTAACTGTGACTTACATTGTTCATGTCATTTCCTCATCAATGCAGTTGATAAAGTTGTTGCCCACCACTTAATGTGAAGGCAACAATCTACTCCAAACTAGAAACTTTCCTTATTATCATTGATTCTCTCTCTTCAGACCCTTCTTCCACCTGGAATGCCTCAAAGTCCTTTGTCTCATCCCTTCCTCTCCTCGGGCAACTTTCCTTCTTAAGCCCATGATATCCCCAATCCAGTACTGCAACTCTTCAACTTCACCTTTGGTCCTCGAGCACCCACAATAGCCTCCTAAAACTTTTGCTATTAACCATGAGGTAAAAGCGTAGTTTTAGTTATACAAGCAAATTACACACGTGCCACATGCGTTCCCACGTGGAAATGTCCTTTCACCTATCTCCAGCACACTCCTGACGCTTTGGTCTCCACGATTTCACATTTATAACGTTAGGCGGCTGCTTGTCTCCCCACGTTCTACGACTCAATCAAGATCATACGGTCCCCATTTTCCCTCATTTATGAGTGGAAAAATTACCGCTCATTTTTTACCTCTATATAAGGAGAGTTTAGGGTTGGCTAAAGTTCATTAACGCATTCTAGCAATTTGAGTTGAAGCAGCATCCTGGGAAGAATTTTTCCTCATCCTTACATTTCTCTCTTACACAAGTTTATTCTTTTCATACCATAAAACTCCATGGGTAGACTAAACTAGTAAATACTCCCGAGGCTAGGGCTGTTTCTAGGGCACAATATAGGATTCCCAACAGTGTTGAATCACTGGTCAAGAACAGACCTCCAGAATCCGTAGCTATTTCGATGATCGCCTTCATAGAAGGTGGGATGGAACTTCCCATAGGACAGGTCACTAGAGACTATCTCATGAACTATAGGGTAACCCCTACTCAATGCTCCCCAAACTTCTTTAGGATCCTCGGGTGTGTAGACATGTTAAACTGAAAAATGGGGACCAACCTTACTTGGCACGACGTAAACTAGGTATACAACTGCCAAAAAAGGGAAAATACCAAATAGTACATCAAATGTAGAGTCCCCTCTGTTAGGTTAATCTCTTGCCTACTTGATTCAAGCTAGGGTATAGTCGAGGACTTTCTCATCGTATCGGGAGACTGACATGATGGATTGCACTGTCCCACCCAAGAAGGGAAACTGGGTAAGATTCCTGAGGACCATAAATACATATGTATAACTCTGAAGAAATTTTTTTTTTTTTTTTACTAACTCTCAATTTTCACTGTTTTCATTGGCAGATGAATACCATATTGCCCCAGCCAAACACTTGGTGAACTTCCCAGACCTAAACCGGATACTAAAGTCCAAGATCTTTCTACACAAGGACGGTCAACTCTGAGCCGTGCACGTCATCCTCGGATACAAGCCCTCCACCAAACGTTCCCAAAGCCCGAGGAACATTATTAAAGCCAAAGACCCTCGGTTGGCCTTAATATACGTAGCTATCTCAAGATTCCTATTATCCAAACCTCTTCCCACTGGAACTCAAGACGCCCAACTTCTAGCCCCACTAGCAGCCGGGCTCCTCTACTCTTACGAACCTCCTATTCCTTCGGACGATGAAGCCAAGGAGCCCACAATAGAACCTATCCAACAAGAAGTGACAGATAAAGACTTCGAGGTCTTCTACCAGCAAGACCCTGAGGACTCTCCTAGTACCTCTCTCTGGCATTTGCACCCCACCCAAGTCAGTTGCAACCAAGAGGTTGCCAACATCCTAGAAGGAATGGGATTCGAGGAAAAGACTCCGGACCTGCTTCCCTTGCTCACATCCCACGCCGGGGGCTCCTCTCCAGCCATAGCGGTGGTGCCCGACCACCCACTCCCGTCCCAAAGCGTGCATCTTCCGTTGATGCAGCTGACAAGAAATGGAAGAGGGCCCAAGAAGGCAAAAGCACTGAAGGTGCTAAGGAAGGAGAAGTCACTCAATCCTCCCACCAGCCCCCAACCAAAGAAGCTCGAATAGGGAGGGGGCAACAAAAGAAAATCACATCTTCTGGGACCTCCAAGGAGCTTGGGGGAGACCAGCCATAGAAGCCCTTTGTCCGGAGGCCCCTTTTCACCCTTAGCTCTGGCAGTCTAGTGCTGGACGACACCAACTTAAAGGGCCACCAAAAAGGCAGTTTAGGCCTGGTGGTAGAATGCCTAGAAAATGCATTATGCCTGCCTAAAGACATGCAAGAGCTAAGGTCCTTTAGGAAGCGCGAAGTCTTTTTTGCCCTAAAACAGGACTTTGCAAAGGTATATAATTAATTTCCTTAGTATATAATGTTAAATCATACACACCTTATTTGACATCCACTTTATTCAATCTATCCAGGCTGCCTTTATGGCCGAAGAGTGGGTGGACCACTCCCTGGACTTGGCGAGAAAAGCCGAGACCAAGCTAGAAGTAGCTAAGAAAGGTCATGCGGAGGCAGACAAGAAGCTTAAAGAGACTCTTGCCTAACTGATTAAGGTGGAGAAAGCTTAAAAGAACGCGGAGTCCGCCCTGAAAAGCTATGAAAAACAAGCGGCGGATGCTCTAGAGGCCCAAAGAAAAGCAAAAAACAAGATGGCCTAAACTGTGGTGGAGCTCAAAAAACACAAATACAGTTGGAGGCCAAGGGTGCTAAAATGGCCAAGGCCGAGCAGGCAGCCTATGACGCGGGCATGACTAAGACTGCTGAAAGTCTTACTGCCTAACTAAGGGATGTTACTTGGGCCTTCTGCCTAAAAGTATGGGGCCAAGCATTAACTGCAGCTGGGGTCAGTGCTAAATTAGAGCTCAGGGCTCCTGATAGGGTATACTTCCCTCCTGCACTACGCCTAGCTCCTAGTCCCTCTCAGCCTCCCTCGGACCCTAGCTCTGCTCTCACCTCCTTCTTAGCTCAGCCAACCTCTACTCCCTCTACTGTCCCCACTAAAGATAGAGAGAAAGAACGGCCTCCTCCAGCCGAAGTGGTGAATATGGAGGCGAAGGAAATGACAACGGTGGTCCAATTGAAGAAGAAGAAGAAGAAGAAAGAGAAAGAGCAGGAAAAGAAAGGAGGAAAAGAAAAAGAAACCTCAGCATAGCTCCACCTCTAACCAAGAAATAGATAATCATTTTTGTAAATAGGCTCAAATGTAATTGGTACCTCTTTTTTCTTTTCATTGTACTTCATTTTTTAAACATCAATGAAAAAGAATTTAAAACCTACTTTATACTTCTTCAGCTATTCAAATTATACTTGTCAGTTTATATCTCATGCTCCTTTCCTTCCCTTATAACAATTTCAGTACACTAACCTTTGACTTTCTTATGCAATACTTCTTATCCTTCTGTTCAATCTAGAATGACTTGTAATACAATTAACAAACGGACTCACAGAACTTAAGAAAAATTCCAGCTAACACTTACTTTAAATTGAACTTGGAATCCCAAAGCAAACCCGCTAGCACCAACCCTGGAACTTAAGGAAGTACTCAAGGCCTTTTACTTCACTATCCATTTAGACAACTTCCTGCAAAGATCACTTCGTTCCCCATCTGTGACTCGATGAGCCACATCAGACCTAAATTTTGGCCAACACTTAGAAACTTTTTCTAGAACCGTTAATTCACCCAAGGCTTGTGACCCGAAGAGTCGAACAGGGCCTAGGTTCTGTTTAACACTTAGAATTTTTAACACAATGATAATTTACCCTAGGCTTGTGACCTAAGAAGTCAAACAAAGCCTAGGTTCTGTTTAACACTTAGGATTTTTCACACAATGTTAATTTACCCTAGGCTTGTGACCTAAGGAGTCGAACATGGCCTAGGTTCTGTTTAACACTTAGGATTTTTCACACAGACTGAGTACTTTACCCAATACATCCACAATAAAACACAGCTGAACAAAATATGAATAAACAAGGAGTTCATAGCATTAGCAATAGTAACGCCGTAAATTATTCACATTCCAAGGACGAGGAATTATATTTTCACCCAAATTTTCCAAGTACTACGCCCCAATGCTAGCAATGGAAGTTATCCTATATGGGCCCTACCAGTTAGGGCCCAGGTTTCCCCAAGCGGCGTTCTTTGCTATCTCCACTACCTTTCGTAAAACCAAGTCTCCAGGAGCTAATGGCCTCAACTTCACCCCTTTATCATACCCTTGCTTAAGCCTTTGTTGGTAATGTGCCATTTTTACCACAACTACCTCTCTTCTTTCCTCGACCACATCTAGGCTTCCCAAGAGTAAATGGTTATTTTCCTCAACATTAAACTAATCAGTTCTTAGAGTTAGGAACCCTGACTTTAGGGGAATCACAACCTCTGCCCCATAAGTCATTGAAAAAGGAGTTTCCCCTGTTGATCTTTAGGGTGTAGTACGATAGGTCCACAATACATGGGCAATTCATCCACCCATTTCTACTTAGCATCGTCTAACCTTTTCTTCAGTCCAGACACTATAACCTTGTTGGTGGCCTCAGCCAAACCATTCCACTGAGGATAAGCAGGTGTAGAATACCTATTCTTGATCCCTAACTCCCCACAATACCTTCTAAAGGCTTTACTATCAAATTGGAGACCATTATCCAAGATCAATGTGTGAGGAACTCCAAACCTAGTAACAATATACCTCTGGATGAACCTCTTAGCATCCACGTCCCTGATATTAGCAAGTGGCTCAACTTTTACGCACTTGGTAAAGTAGTCTGTGCCGACAAGGAGCCACCTTCAATTCCTTATAGCTCGAGGAAATTGTCCCACTATATCCAACCCTTACTAAGCAAATGGTTAGGGGCTGGATAATGGGTTTAGGACTCCCCCAATTTGATGAATATTTAGGGCATACCTCTAACACTGGTCGCACTTCTTAGCATAATCCTAGGAGGCTTTCTATATGCTCGGCCACCAATATTCCTGGGTAAGGGCTCTATGAGCCAAAGACCTACCCCCTGTGTGACTCCCACATATGCCCTCATGTAACTCTTCCAACAAGGGCTCCACTACTTCTGGATGCACACACAACAAATAAAGTCCGGAGTAAGAGCGCTTGTATAGCTTCTACTCTTTAGATAGATAAAAGCGAGGAGCACTTCTATGCACCTTCTTTCCCTCACCCTTGTCCGAGGACAATAATCCCTGCTTCAAAAAAGTTACTATGGGATCCATCTAGCTCGGCCCCACCTGGATGCTATGTACCACGACCAAGGGTCTCCTTATGAGACTAGAGCTATCCATATCCTTAATGATAACAACCCAAGGAAGATTTGCCCCAGGGAAGTGGCCAGCATTGCCAAGGAGTTTGCATGGGAATTCTAGTCTCTAGGGATTTGCTATAGAACAAAGCTCTTAAACTGAGCCCGGGCATATTTTACTTTAGCAAGATATCCCTAATCCTGTCATCTTGGGCTTTAAACTCTCCATTGACCTGGCCCACCACCAACCAAGAATTAGAATACAACTCCACCACATCCCCCCCTAACTAACGACCATAGCCACCCCAGCTAACAGAGCCTCGTACTCAGCCTCATTATTGGTAGCTAGGAAACCCAATCGTAACGATTTCTTCATTATCAGCTTTTCAAGAGTGATTAACACAATCCCTATACTGGCTCCCTTTCGATTGGCTACTACATCAGTATTAACCTCCCAAGGAAGAACAATAATGGCTAAAGTGACCATAACCCCTAATGTTTTATCCTTCTCATTCATTGTACCCTCGGTAAATTCTGCCACAAAGTTTGCTAGGACTTACCCTTTTATAGCGGTCTGAGGCATGTACTTGACATTATAGGCTACCAACATGGTTCCCCATTTAGCAATTCTGCCATATAATCTAATTTTCGTAGAAGAGCTTGCAAATGGAGTTGGGTGAGCACCACCATAATGTAAGCCTGGAAGTAATGGGAAAGCTTCCTAGTGGCATGCACAATGGCCAACACTACCTTCTCCAAGGTTAAATAACATGTCTTAGCCTTCTACAAGGACTTACTGACGTAGTAGACAGGCCTTTAGACCCCATCCTCATTTCTGACCAAGACGAGACTGAAAACATAATTTGTAACTGCTAGGTATGCATACAACATTTCCTCTTTCTCGGGCCTAAAGAGTATTGGTGGGCTTGATAAATACTGCTTGAGACATTTAAAAGCTATTACACATTCCTCGGTCCCTTGAAAGTCCTTCCACCTGTGAAGAAGCTGGAAAAAATGACGACATCGGCCTGCAAATCGAGAGATAAACCTATTCAAGACTGCTGCCATTCCAGTCAATTTCTGCATCTCTTTGAGATTCCGAGGAGGGTGTAAGCTGTTAATAGCCTTAATTTGATCGAAGTTGACCTCAATCCCTCGGTGTGTAATCATATAGCCTAGAAATTTGCCCAAGCTAACCCCAAAAGAACACTTGGATGCATCTGGGTGTAACTTATGCTCTCTCAAAATTGAGAATATTTCCCCTAAATCTGCCAAATGCTCTTCTACCAGCCTGCTCTTTATCACCATATCATCAATTTAGGCCTCCATATTTCTCCCAATTTGTGATTTAAACATCTGCGTCACCATTCTTTGATAAGTGGATCTTGCATTCTTAAGGCCAAAGGACATCACACGATAATGGTAAGTGGATCCTGCATTCTTAAGGCCAAAGGACATCACACGATAATGGAAGTTCCCATTAGGAGCACGAAAAGTTGTCTTCTCCTGATCAGATAATTATAAGGGTATTTGATGGTAGCCTTGAAAGGCATCCAAAAAACTCATACGAGGATGTCCCACTGTTACATCCATCAACTGGTCAATCCTAGGGATTGGAAAGGGGTCCTTTCGGCAAACTTTTTTCAAATCAGTGAAGTCCACACAGACATGCCACTTCCCATTCTTCTTCTTCACAACCACCATATTAGCCAACCACTTGAGGTAGAAGATCTCTTTAATCACTCCAGCTTGTTTCAACTTATTTACTTCTACCCTTATTGCCTCGGCGTGCTCTTTGGATGAATGCCGAGGAGGCTGCTTATGTGGTGTGGCCTTGGGATTCAAATTCAGTTGATGACATATAAACCCAAGATCAATCCTTGGTACATCATAAATGCTCCAAGCAAACACAACAATGTTAACTTTCAAAAACCTTACCAACGCAGCCTTTTCTAATTATGGCAACTAGGATCCAACTTGAAAATACTTCTCCTTATCCTGTCCTATTACCACTCTCTCCAACTCCTCAGATAACTCCCCACTTTCCTCGACCTCCTGCCCCTCTGCAAGGCCCTTTCGTTGCTATGGGATTGGCTCTTCTACCTCTACGACAGGATCCACAAGAGGCCGTGTAATTGCCAACACGAGACACTGCTTAGCCATTGCCTAGCTACCAACCAGCTCCCCCACTCTTCCCCGAGTGGGATACTTAACTTTCAAATGTAAAGTTGAAGAGACCGCACCCATAGCATGAAACCAAGGTCTGGCCAGGACGGGTAGCCTAATCATTCCTCGGGAGATCACCATCTTCCCATCAAAACCTACCAGTGGAGAATCGTACATTTCCAGGTCTTTGGGCTTCAAATTCAACCCTTTGTATAAATCAGGGAACATAATCTCTGCTCCGCTTCCTTGATTAACTAGAACCCACTTAACATCATATCCACTGATTCTAATGGTAACCACCACAACATCATCATATGGCTGGAATGTTCATTCCTTATCCTCCTCAGAGAAACCCAGGGTAGGGGTGACCATGACCTTAGCTCTTTTAGGAGCCTAACCTCTGGCATCTAGGTCAGGGCCCCTACTCACGAACATAACCCTAGAACAAGCCACCACATCACTTCCTGGCTTGGCAAAGATCACATTAATAGTGCCCAATGCTGACTGAGGGACATTACCCCTATGAAACTCAGCCCCCGAGTGACCAAACTACCCCTTAGGCTAATGTAAAAATTGATTGAGCTTCCCTGCCTTCACCAACTAGTTCAAATGATCACACAAGGTCCTACAGTCCTCTGTAGTATGTCCCTTATCCTGATGGTAATGGCAATAGAGGCTCTGGTTTCTCCTGGATGAGTCCCTACCCGTCTTATTGGGCCACTTGAAATAGGGCTCACTCTTTATCTTCTTCAGTATCTGATACACTGGCTCTTTAAACAGCGAATTGACCAATTGAGCCCCCGTGGATGACATCTGATTAGGGAAATCCCTCCTGGGGCGATTACCTCGATATCCTCCTCCCCGAGAACCTCTCTTCTATGGGAACATCTTAGCCTTGCATTTTCCCTGAATTTGGTCTTCTTCTACTCGCTTATACTTATCAATACAATCCATAAGCTGGCGCATGTTCAAAGCGGAATTCATTGTCAACGACTTTCTCAACTTATGCTCGGTAGGGAGCCAAACCTTAAAGGTTTTCACAGCCACATCCTCAAAGTTCCCATCTATCTCATTATAGGTTTCCCAACACCTATCCGAGTAAGTCTTGAGGGTCTTTCCTTCTCTCATCGCCATAAATAGCAAAGAATCTACTGGCTTGGGGACTCTGCTGCATGTTACGAATCTAGCCCTAAATGCCCTTGTCAGCTCCTCGAAGGACCCTATTGACCCCTCCTCCAAGGCATCAAACCAGCGTATAGCCACAGGTCCAAGGCGCGAAAGGAAAACTTAGCATATTATAACTTCCTTGCTAGAGTGAACTGTCATCTTTTGATTAAAGTGGCTAATGTGCTCTATAGGATCAGTCCTCCCGCTATAGATAGTGAACGTTGGCTGAGAAAATCAACAAGAGAGCCTAGCCTTGTTAATTCTCCTAACAAAAGGCGACTTAGAAATTTGCTGCAGGGCCTTACTCATTGCGTCACTCCCCATGCCATGATGAGAAGACCCCTTCTCACGCTTGTTACTACCTTTCTCCAACTTATCTTGGCGTGAGGAAGCAGAATAGGACTCACTAGATGGAGCTCTAGACCTGGGATGATATGAGCGATCCTTGCTTCTCCTTGAACCATCACTTGATGGGGAAGATGGACTCCTTTTATCAGGCTTCCTGCGCCTTAACTTCCTGCCCAGGCGATCAACTTCCAACTGCAACCTTCATGTCTCTTGATCCTGCAAAACATGACTCCCAGTCCTAGATTGACTTCTCTCAGTATGCTCAATGTGGTAAGATTCCACCATAACACTTGGGGTATGTTGCCTATCTCTCCAGCGCTCCAAGTTTACAAACTGGTTCTCCCTTTGTGAGCCAACCAACTTTTCCCTATCCTCGCCTATGTTAGCCATAACTACTCAGAGCAAATCTGCAACTCCTTGATGTTCCCACAGACAGCACCAATTGTAAGAGCCACAGAATCAGACAGCCCAAGTCCATTTAGAACACTGACTTGTACAATTCAACCTTGGCCCAAATTAATAAATTTGTAAGAGAAGGAAACAAACAACAAGAGGGGGCCTTGCCCAAGGATGAAAATAAGGAAGAAAGAGTTGATATTCTCAAATAGATGAATTAATCTCAATATAAGCAGGCCTGAGTAGGCCAAAGTTACACAAAAAAATGATACCGTTCATTCTCTTCTATTAGTGTTCTTCTTGTTTCTTTTTCCATTTTTTATACTTGTGTCTCAATCCCCTCTCTGAAAACCCGATTCTTTCTCATATACTCCTCCTTCCTTCACATCCTGACCTCCTATCTTTACCTAACAAATCTATCCTACACTTGTCCCTTTTTGCATCTGAAAAAAGTGGTAGAAGTAGTCTGCTTATTTGTGACTCACACTGTTCAGGTCATTTCCTCATCAATGCAGCTGATAAAGCTATTGCCACCATTTAATGCGGAGGCAACGGGCTACTCCAAACTAAAAGCTTCACCTATTGTCACTGATTCTCTCTCTGTAGACCTTTCTTCCACCTGGAACACCTCAGAGTCCTTTGCCTCATTCCTTCCTCTCCTTGGGCAACTTTCCTTCTCAGGCCCATGATATCCCCAATCCAATATTGCAACTCTTCAACTTCACCCTTGGTCCTCGGGCACCCACAATTAGTATATGCATTTACTCCATTAGCTAATTCAATGTATTTCTTTTTTTTTTTTTTAAAGCTAATTCAATGTACTAATACTGTGATGTAAATGCAATCTTTATTGAGGTATAGGTCTAAATAAAGGAAATCCCAAAGAATGCACCACATGGCAAAACATTATGCTCTCTTTTGCATTAGCTCTCCACTTTTATATATATACTACCCGCAGACCCACACGATGCGTGGGTATATATAAATTAATATGCTATGTAATTAGGTGTTTTATTTAAAATGTAATAATTAATTAAAGTATTCTTGTTATATAAAAAAAAAAATATTTTTGAAAGTATTTTTTTATCTCTTTATCTCTACAAGTATATCATTATATTATTTTTTGTGTGTTCGGTTAATATTTTTTTTTTAAAGTGAGCCATACTCTTCTAATTTTTGTTGTAGTGTGATACATTTTCTTAATATACAACTAAATTTTATAAATTTCATATTAATTATTCAAAATTTTCATCTTTTTAGTCTTAAGGAATAAGGAGATTATCATGATAATAAAAACTCATCATAAAATTACAATGTTATTTTACTTTATTATAATTTTTACTCAAACAATTGATAGGCATATTCAAATTTATATCCGCGTAAATTGTGTTTTGATATAAACTCAAATTCTTATTTCTAGGAAAAAAAAACTAAATATTAACCTAAACCAAAATTCAACCAAAACTATAAAAGGGAGAGAGAAGTTTTTGTGATGAGAAATTAAAAAAACACATACAAAAGTACATTTATAAAAAAAACCATCAACCTTAATTAGAGTTATAAGAAAGAACAAAAAATTCACCAAAAGAAAGTAATGAGAGAGAGAGAGAGAGTACTCACAATTTTTGTGTGGGAAAAATATGGATTGAATGGAAAAAATGATATTAAATTTATACAAAATAAAATGAGAAAAAAAAGAGTCTAAATATAAGAAAGAGAAAATAGTGAAAAAGTGTATCAGTAAAGTAGAGAGTAGTAGAGGAAATAAAAAAAAATGTAGAAAATAAGTGGATGATTTGGCTCAATGATTGAGTAGCAAAGTTTATAGCTTACATTAATATATATATATATAAATTGATGGAAAGAAAATAATGACACGGTCACTAGATTATCTCAACAGAAGAGTAATAACAATAAATACTATGTTTAACTTTTAGAATATAGAGCCTAGAAGTTATACAGTTTGTATATTTGATTACGATGTAGATTCCAAATTATATACCAATTAGCGCTTTTCAGCTGGCTATTATGTTAGTTGTAGTGCGCCTTCCCTCCTTCTCTCACTTTGGAATAATTTCGCAATATTTTCTTATGATGACCTAGTCGAGAGAGTACAATACGTCGGTGTAAAAGATTGAGTGGAATTTGTGACTAATTGCTTCTTCACAACCTGAGATTTGTGTTTGGGTATGGGTTGTAGCCACGAGATCTGTATTTGGGTTTGCCATGGGAGAGAGAAAAACTCAACACAATGAGAGAGACAACCATGCCTCACTGAGATTTTGGTTATGAGTTTGTAGCAATGAGGTCTATATTTGTGAGAGAGAAAAACTCAACAGAAAAAGAGAGATAGCTATGCCTCACTGAGATCTATGTTTGGGTATGGGTTTGTAGCCATGAGGTTTGTATTTGGGTTTGCCATGCGAGAGAGAAAAACTCAACACAAAGAGACAGAGTTGTACGTGAGGGAGAGAGTGGTTGGAGGTGAAGACTATGATATTAGAGAACTATCGGGTTTTGAAGGCTGATAGTTCAAAACTGGATTGATTTTCAAAGTTGGGTATTGGGGGAAGGAGAAGGGTAGAGAAGATTTTTAGGGTTGGGACTTGGAGGTTATCGGGGTTGTTTTTCATAATTGTGGACAAAATTTCAGTTTTAGCTCTTTTTTAGATGAAATTTTTGGGTTAAAAATAATTTTTTTTTTTTTTTTAATAATGTTGATGAGTAAAAATATAGGAACTCTAAAAAAAATCAAATATTAGTCAAATGCTTCGGTTTATATTATATATAGACGAGGCCTAGCAAAGTATTTACATGAATTTATTCACCAAGATCGTGGCCGATAAATCAAAGTTCATGAATTGAAGCCTAGAAGAATACCTTCAAAGAGGGGTAGCCTTCTGAGGCCTACCGCTATACAACTGCACTTGAATATGATCTGAATTCCAAACAAATCATAGCACAAAAAACGAAAATAATATCTACCGAAATTTAACAACGAGCCATGAAGATAAGGAAATCTAGAGTATATTAAATGTATACAATTAAGTACAGTGCGCAATGAAGCACCACAAACACCTTATAGAACCAAAAGGAAAAACATTCATTAGTCCCTGTCCCAGGTCACAAAACTAATAGAAAACACTATCAGATCTCCCTTTGAACACAGACATAATATCTCACACACGCCTCTACCAGCATACTAAAAAACCAAAAATACCAAAAGCTAACAAATTCTGAAGGCTAAACACTCCTAATTTTAGGAGCTTAATCCACTTCCTCCATCTTGCTCTCCTCAGCACCATCCTCCTCCAAAGCAGGCATATCAGCATCGTCACCACCGGTCTCTTCCTCATCGTGACCCACACATACATACACTTGTGAGCGAGTCCTTAAAACCAACACAAATAATAAAAAACCATTCAAGGGAATTCTAAAATGCATTTTAAATTAATATAAGAAAATCTACACAAAAAATTAATATCTTTTGATATTTTGCTTCTTTGTTAGAGGTTTGTTTTACACGGGAATAAATTATATTGTGATTTTTTTTTTCTGAAGTCAAAGTTTTACTATGGATTTTATTAATAAAAAAAAAAAATCAAGTGCACATCATTTGAATTATGGATTTTTTTTATGGACTTATAAATTTATCAAATTGTGATATTTATAAAATTGTATTGTGAGCATATATGCACTTGAACTTTTAGCTTGAAAACAACATTAATATCTCTCTCTCTCCCTCTCTCTCTCTCTCTCTCTCTCTCTCTCTCTCGCCTTTAAAAGGCATTGATAAAAATTAAATATTTTCTATTTCAATGTTAAATGAAGTTTGACATGAAAAAAAAATATTGATTTTATAAATAAAAAAAAAAGAAATTAAAAAATTGATGAAAGAAAGGAAATAACCAAATTATTAATTGGAAGGGGAGCAAATCAATTTACACACATTAACTTTCTAAACTTTGACATGGTCGAGGCAATTTCCCCCCTCCTCCCCTTCTCTCGACCCCTAATTCCGTCATTGGTGATTCCATGATACTATCTACAAGTTTTGAACCAAATACTTCATAAATCTTATAATACCTTTGGAACAACTTAGAACTTGGATTAGCCAAGCTATATTTTATTTTTAATACTCTGAAGTTTTTTTCTTGCTTTTAACACTCTTGCACTATCTTCATTGGTATATGTATATATTTTGAATAGCTCAACTACAATTTGAAATAGTTTCAAATCAATCCCTAACCATTAAAAATCTATAACTAAATTCGTGAACTTTTCAAATTGTTTCAATTCACACCATTTATGAGTCACTATTAGTCTATCACTAAAACTAATATAAATTGGGTCATGTTAACTAGTGTTAGGATTTTTATTAATGAATCATTTTAGTAAACTATTACTAAAACTAATATAAACTGGGTCATTTTAACTAGTGTTAAGATTTTTGTTAATGAATCATTTTAGAAGAGTTTTGATACTACTTTCATGAGAAATATAAAAAGTTGTTAAAAAAATCAATTGTTTTTCTTTTTTCATAAATTTTTTTCTTAAACTAATGCCTCAAGGGTTTTTAACTTGAAACAACTCAGATGCTGCAAAGCATGGTAGCTTTGTAGACTACTAATAAGGCCAAAATCTATACAAAGTGCATTTTAGGCCTAACGCTAAAAAATTGAACTTAAATACATTCTGAATTCCAAACTTACAATAACATAGAAAACTTAAACAAAATTCCTACCGTAATTTATCTACCAACGAGCCATTAAGGAAATCCAGAGTATATTAAAATTTATAGATGAGTACAAAATGCACAGTTAAGCACCATAAACCTTAATAGACCCAAAAGGAAAAGGGTCATTCTCAAATCCCAGGTAGCAAAACTAACAGAAAACACTATCTCTTTGAACACAAACATAATACTGTAATTCACACACACCTCTACCAACATACTAAAAACAAAAGCCTATAACAAAGACTGAAGACTAGGGACTCCCAATTTGAGGACCTTAATCCACTTCTTCCATCTTGCTCTCCTCAGCGGCATCCTCCTCCAAAGGAGGCATATCAGAATCATCACCACCAGTCTCTTCCTCATCGATGCTAAGACCAAGCTTCAACATCCTGTGAATTCTAGCTGCAAAAGTGTTGGGTTCATCTAGGCTGAAACCAGAAGTCAAGAGGGCAGTCTCAAAGAGCAGAAACACTAGATCCTTGACAGACTTGTCATTCTTATCAGCCTCAGCTCTCTTTCTCAGCTCCTCCATTATGCCATTGTCAGGGTTAATCTCCATTGTCTTTTTGCTCGACATGTAGGAGCCCATGCTGCTATCCCTCAGTGCCTGAGCCTTCATGATCCTCTCCATGTTTGCTGTCCATCCGTATTCCCCAGTCACCAAACAGCAAGGAGAGTCCACAATTCTATCGGAGACAACCACCTTCTCAACCTTGTCTCCCAAGATGTCCTTAATGGTCTTGCATAGGTTCTCAAAAGACTTCTTTTTCTCCTCCTTTTTCTTCTTCTCCTCCTCGCTCTCATCATCGAGCTTCAAACCCTCCTTTGTAGCAGACACCAATTTCTTACCATCATACTCCTTTAACTGCCCAACTGCGTACTCATCAATGGCGTCAACCATATAGAGCACCTCATAACCCTTCTTCTTTAGCCTCTCCAAGAATGGTGAATTCTCAACAGCCTTCTTGCTCTCACCAGTAATATAGTAAATGTCCTTCTGACCCTCCTTCATTCTTGTCACATAATCCTTCAAACTAGTCAATTCATCACCACTCTTTGTTGAGTGGTAACGGAGCAAATCAGCCAATTTGGCCCTGTTCTGGCTATCCTCATGCATACCCAATTTCAAGTTCTTAGAGAAGGCCTCATAGAACTTGTTGTAATCCTCTTTGTTCTCAGCGATCTCATTGAACATCTCAATGCACTTCTTAACAAGATTCTTCTTAATCACCTTCAAAATCTTGTTCTGCTGCAACGTCTCACGAGAGATATTGAGTGGCAAGTCATCAGAATCCACCACACCCTTAACAAATCCAAGATACTCCGGAATGAGTTCCTCACAGTTGTCCATAATGAAAACCCTCCTGACATAGAGCTTGATGTTGTTCATCTTCTTTCGGGTGTCGAAGAGATCAAATGGAGCCCTCTTTGGGACAAAAAGAATGGACTTGAATTCGAGCTGGCCCTCAACAGAGAAGTGCTTCACAGCAAGGTGCTCTTCCCAGTCATTGGTCAAGCTCTTGTAGAATGCAGTATATTCTTCTTTTGTTATCTCTTCTGGCTTGCGAAGCCAGATGGGTTTCTGCTTGTTGATCAGTTCCCACTCGTGAGAGACCTCCTTGATCTTCTTCTTCTTCGATTTGGTCTCCTTCTCTTCGTCAACTTCCTCAACAGCTCCTTCCTCTTCCTTCTTTGGTTCGTCATCTTCATCGTCACTAATCTCTTTCTCGGTTGTTTTCTCAGTCCAAAGATAAATGGGGTAGCTAATGAATTCAGAGTGTTTCTTCACAAGGTCCTTAATTCTCCTCTCCTCTAAGTATTCCAACTGCCCAAGGCAATAACAGTACACAAAATTAATACAACACTAACTATGCATAGATCAGTCTAATAAAACAAAGAAGAAGAAGTATACGTAAATTAAAGAGATCAGCAATATGGATTTTTTAACTTTTTGTTGATTACCACTAAAGTTCACGTAAATTGGCGAGAACACACATTCTAATATGGACTTCTTTTTCTTTTTTTCATTTGGTTCTAAGAATTACAAATAGAACCAAACTAAGTTATGTATTTATTTATTTTTATAATAAAGACCAAAAAAACTAAACGAAATTTGATTAAATTATGCTTGATTGTCTCCAAACAAATTCTAAAATGTCTCCAAACATATTGCAATTAAATTATGTGTGTCCTTTCTACAATTTCTCTTATTGACTCTATAATTCAACATAATATATAACTAATGAACATACTTGAAAATTTAAATATAAAAAATTAAATTTATAAATTATCAAAAATAAATAAAAGTACTAAAATTTATTTTAAATTTCTGGAAATTTTGGTAAAAATTCTAATTGATTTAACAGTATAAATTTCTTGAAATTTAATCATCTAGAATAAACTAATCCTAACAATTTAACACATCTAGGACCTGAAAAGGCAATGTAGTACGTATAATTTTATGAAAAATAGTGTAATTTAACTTTGCAACAAAGTAATTGAATTATTGAATCGAGAATTTTACCTGGTCCTCTTTGAGGAATAGTGTGATCTTAGTACCCCTACCAAGTTGCTCTCCATCAACATCCCTTGTCACTGTAAAGGAACCACCAGCTTGTGATTCCCATATGTACTGTTCATCGTCATTGTGCTTTGTGGTCACAATAACCCGCTCAGCAACAAGGTAAGCCGAGTAAAACCCAACACCAAATTGACCAATCATGCTCACATCTGCTCCGGCTTGCAATGCCTCCATAAATTCCTTGGTCCCAGACCTCGCAATTGTACCCAAATTGTTCACCAAATCTATAACCCAGAAACATTAAAAAAGTGTAAGCAAACTAAAAATCACAGTAAATATTATTATAAGAAAAGAGAGAAGCATAATATATAAGTACCCGCTTTGGTCATGCCGATACCGCTGTCGATGATAGAGAGAGTCTTGTTGACTTTGTCAGGGACGATCCTAATGAAGAGCTCTGGCTGAGCATCCAGTTTGCTCTTGTCTGTGAGGCTTTCAAATCGAATCTTATCCAATGCCTACACACATGAATTCAAAACCAATCAGTCTTATTTCTTATCTGAAGAAAAACACACTAAACAGAGTGACCGAGAGAGAGAGAGAGAGAGACATACATCAGAGGAATTGCTGATGAGTTCACGAAGGAAGATGTCTTTGTTTCTGTAGAAGGTGTTGATGATCAAGCTGAGAAGCTGGTTGATCTCAGCCTGGAAGGCGAAGGTCTCTGCATCAGCCATCTGCACGTCCGCCATTACTGCACCAAATGAAAAAGCGCTAGAGAAAACGAAAGAAAGAAAGAAAGCGAGAGGGAGAGAGAGAGAATATTAGAAAGCAAATTGTTTGTTGTTAATGAGTGAGTGTGAGAGATTGGTGAGTGTGTATTATATAGTAGAGAGAAGAGGAGAGGGTTTCCGATTCTGAGGGAAAAGAAAAAGGAGGGAGAGGTAACTTGGGGAGTGGGTCGGTTTTCGAATCTTTTACGGCTCTCTGGGGTCACTTTGATTTTGAGGTTTTTTTTTTTTTTTGGATAAAACGATGTCGTTGCTTTTCTAATCTAGAAAGTTCTGTCCGTCTCTGGAGTCTGGAATGTTCTGCAGGGGAGTCCTACTCGCTCGTGTTTCAGACTTATTAGTATTTGTCTTGGTTTTTTTTTTTTTTTAATTTTTTGGGTAAATTTTACGGAAAATGATACGTCCATAATATTTTCATAACAAATCATAACTAGCAAGTTATTACTAGTTGTTATTATTAAGGCAAAAAAGTAATCTTAGTGTTAGGTTCAAATTTGAACTAGTAACAACTAACCACCTATGATTTGTTGTAAAAATGTTGTAAACGTAGCACCTCTCTAAATATTATTTATGTTCCTAAACTTTAGGGTAAGTTTATTTTATTTTTTTTAGTAAAATACTATTTTGGTTCTTAAACTTTACTAAAAGTTAGTTTTTCATTCTTAAACTTTAAGAAATTCATTTTTCATCCTTAAACTATTGAAAAGTTCATATTTCGTCCTTAAACTATTGGAAATGTTTTGTTAATGTTCTTAAATATTACTAAAAGTTTGGTTTAAAGACGAAAATATTATTTTTCCCTTTTTTTTCATCTTTAAATTAAAAAAAAATCATCCTTAATTTATTGAAAATTTTATTTTTCGTCTTTAAACTAATGAAAATATTTTACTTCTATCCTTAAACTTTTCCAAAGGTTTATTTTTCCTCATTAAATTATTGAAAATTTTTTTCAATCCCTATTTTTATTTCTAAACTATTAAAAAACATCTTTAAAAAATTTAAGAATGAAAAAAGAATTTTCAAAATTTAGACACGGAAAACAAATTTTTAGTAAATGTTAAGAATTAAAATAGTATTTGTAAGGACCGAAAATCATGCACAAGCCCAACAATAATAGTGTTTAATAATTCAAGGCCCAAAACGATGAATTTGTAGAAAGGGTATCAACAACAAAGTTTATCGCGTTCTGATTCTCCCTCCTTCCCTTTTTCTCTCCTCTCTTATTTATACTCCTTGCCCTTACTATCTCAGCCATACACCTCTCATCTACTCAACCCCATTTATTGACATTTGTCCATTCCCTTGTGGTCGGTAATGGAGAAAAGCTCTAGCTCTGTGCCTTGTACTGTTCAGGTCATTTCCACATTAATGCAACGGATAAAGCTGGTACTCCCTATTCAATGCGGTCAGAAAGCTTGGTGCAGAACATTCAATGCAACGTTCATAGTTATCTATCCCAACCCAGATATTTGCAATATACCCCATACATCACCAATCTACCTTTCGTACTTTTCCGGACCATCCCACTTTATCCTCGGGCCCTTGACTTTTATTCTCCTCTATTCCTTACGCTTCCTAGTATGTCTTCGGGTTTTTAAGTCATCGGGTCTTTAAGTCATCAGGTCCTCGGGCCCTCACAGTATTTTACCTTTGTTTTTTTCTAATGGGATTGTCTAGCTTTTTTGAGTATGTGATTCTCATGGATGGAACTATGATTGGTTAGTTCTTAAAAAAATATTCAAAAATAATAATAATATACAAGAAATAAATTACCATTTACTCAATATTAATAAAATATATAAAATAATATTTCTTACTACATATCTACCCAATCATTTATTATCTATCAAAATGTAACTTGACAACCTATTAAGTTGCAACAATCACCTATAATTGGCTCTGATGGGTACTGATTTTCACCTTGAAGTCGTCCATAGAGGTCGTCCGTGACCCAACAGTATTGCAAGCACCCCAGAAAACCTTACCTATAACCATCTCGTCCGGAGAAGAAGAGACTAGGATGAGGTCATCGTGACCAAGGGATAAGACGCTCGTCCAGGGTGTCGGCGATCTCGTCCTTAATAAATTCGTCCGTAGACGGAACGACTCCTATTCATGAGCTAAGCACACCTGACAAGGGGATGCTAGAATGAGGGTATCATACTTAGAAAAATCCCCGAGTATAATGTAACAATCCCTCATTTTACGCGTAACTTCCAAGTATCCGTTGTAGTACATAACTCCTAAGCGGTTATGGAAGTTATTTTTAAATACTTACGCCTCCTTGAATCCAGGGGAGGTTATAATTGCGATAACCGTCGATTAGAACACTATATAAAGGCTTATTCAGACAAAGCAAAGGTATGTTATTATTGCTCCCAAAAAATTGGAACTCCAAAAAATATAGAGAGAAAACTAACTTTGCCATCGGAGGGTTCTTGGCCGACAGCCCCGGTCACCTTTGATCGCTTTTCTTTCTTTTTTCAAGCCGTTAAAAGAGCAAGTGGTCCTTTCAAGTCCGAAGCATCCAACCTACTGATTTTCTTTGCATCATCAGGCTCTATATTAAATGTTGTAACAATTTTTTCTTTTAATGTACAAAATCAAAGAATCCATTAGAATTTTTTTTTTTCTTCAAAATATTTGAAAACGCTTGTTTCATAATTGCAATAAAAACTAAAAAGGTAAATAACAATTAATAGTACAATCATTCTACCACCACGCACCTTTGGCATGATGATCCCTTTACAAAAATAAGTGCTTATAGGGAGTGGGGGCAATGACTGGATCAGGGTTCAAATCTTCTAAAAGGAGTTTCACATACATGCATTTAGATTATTCTAAAATAGAATTATATTTCAGATAGAAAAACAGTACAATCATTCTATAAAGCAAATTGTACCAACCATGAAAGTGTATTGAATATCATTGTCCAATATTATTCTTACTAAAAAAAATAACTTATTTGTTTAAAAATAGAAAACACTTCAACAATTGCTTAGGTGGAATCAAGTAGAATGACATCACCAAAAACGAAAAGTATCAAACTTTTTTAACTTTTGGTTCTCAAACTTCAATTAAGCTAACTTTAATACCAAACATATATATAACTACCGCGCATTTTTGGTGCAGTAGTTACTTCATAAGTATAAATATTTGGAAAGTATGGGAAGCAAGAGCCGAAGTTTAAGTCTTCATGAGAGAACTTTACACACATATACACCTAGATTAGGCTATAGTAGAATTTCTATCATGTATAAAATAAAAAAAATTAAAAAAAATATCAAACATATATAAGTCAATTGATTTAGATTTTTTGAGTTGGCTTTCAATTTAGAAGTTCCAAAATTTAATATAAAACACGTATAAGTTAACCATTTTATATTTTAGATTCTTTGGGTAAACTTTGAACTTAACATGACTAGTTTTCAATTTGGGAAGCAAAATATATATATATATATATATATATATATATATATATATATATATATATATATATTTTGTATTTACTTTCATATGAATAACACACACTCCTATTCTTCTATTAATAGCTCCATCTTAACTATTCTCATATTCGTGGGAAGTGAACTCATCCCACACACACCAAGTAACTTTTATATTAAAAAAAATCTCTCTGAGGTGGCCCCAACGGTGGAGCCAGGGTATGATCTTTGGGGGGAAAAATATATATTTATAAGTGACCCACACATACATACATTGCGCGAGTCCTTAAAACCAGAGAAAATAGTAAAATAGCATTAATTTTCAAACTATATAATTAGTAGTTAAGGTTTACAAACTATATTTTTTACTAGCATCTCGAGTCTAAAAGACTCGATTTTGGGGCTATAAATCGAGTCTTTAATGCTCGATTTTTATGGTCTGATTCTGTCTGATGTAGCATTTTTTTCACGTGGCAACTACTTGAAAATCGAGTCTCTAAGACTCGATTTACAAGCCAAATGACTTATGCTCTAAGTCCATCCATTCCCAGAGCAAAACCCACCCAAAAAAAAAAAAACGGAGGTGAGTAAGCCCACCTGGGTCACACAACCTGGGCGCGCGCCCAGGCCGCGCGCCCAGGCCACGCGCCCAGGCAGTGCGCCCAGGCAGCGCGCCCAGGCAGTGCAACCCAGGTGGGCTGAGTGCGTTCGTTTTTTTTTTTTTTTTTTTAATGGTGGGTTTTGCTCTAGGAATGGATGGACTCAGAGGAAACTTGTTTTGGTTGTAAATCGAGTCTTAGAGACTCGATTTCCAAGTAGTCGCCTCGATTTATAGCCCCAAAATCGAGTTTTTAAGACTCGAGATGCTAGTAAAAAATATAGTTTGTACAACTTAACTACTAATTATATTGTTTAAAAATTAATGTTATTTTACTATTTTCTCCCTTAAAACCAATCCAAATAAAAAAAAAACATTCAAGTGAATTCTAAAATGCATTTTAAATTAATATAAGAAAATCTACCCAAAAATTAAATATCTTCTAATATTTTGCTTCTTTGTTAGAGGTTTGTTTCCACGGGAATAAATTAAATTGATTTTTTCTTAAGTCAAAGTTTCACTATGGATTACATAAAAATATTTGTTGCAGTTACACAAAAATCAAGTACAAATCATTTGAGTTATGTTTTTTTTTTTATTGACTTATAAATTTATCAAATTGTGATATTTATAAAATGGCAAGATTAATGTAAAGTATTTAGGTGCTATTCCTTAAGTTCCCCTCTAAAGATTTTGCCATATGAATTTTTCTACATGGGATGAAAGTGTATTTTTTAGTTAAATAGCCACATAGCTGAATCTTAAAAAATGAATCTATGAAACAGTACCTAAGGTACTGTACCTAAATTTTATCCTTTATAAAATTATATTGTGAGCATATATGCACTTGAACTTTCAATTTTTAACTTGAAAACAACATTAATCTCTCTCTCTCTCTCTCTCTCTCAATTTTTTGCCTTTAAAATTCATTGATAAAAATTAAATATTTTCTATTTCATTTTTTGATGAAGTTTGACATGTAAAAGAAATAATGATTTTATAAAAGAAAATTAAAAAAATTAATGAAAGAAAGGAAATGACCAAATTATTAAATGGAAGGGGAGCAAATTAATTTACACACATTAACTTTCTAAACTTTGGCATGGTTGGGACAATTCCCCCCTCCTCCCCCTTCTCTCGATCCCTAATTTCATCATTGGTGGCTCCATGATACTATCTACAAGTGTTGAACCTAATACTTCATAAATCTCATAATATCTTAGGAACCATTTAGTACTTGGATTAGCCAAGCTATATATTTTATTTTTAATACTCTGTAGTTTTTTTTTTTCTTGCTTTAACACTCTTGCACTATCTTCATTGGTATATGTATATGTATGGACCGTGAATAACGGCCCAACCTGACCTCACTGCCCGCTTCTTGAAACCGGCCCAGCCTATTCTGACACTGAACCAAGCCTAGTCAAGCCCAACGAAGCACCCAGACTACATATCTCCAGTCATACCGAGAATAAGAGATAATGTCTTAGGAGAATCTGCCTACTGAGCATTAACCCGTGTCACTAGTATGCGGTGGGTCCTTTTTGGTCAAGAATATAGCACAGATGGGCCCACCGGCTTAGGGAAGATCCCCCTTTAATCATAATAACCCCACTAAGGAAAAGCTATAAATAAGGGAATATAGATACGAATCAGGGGTAAAACAAAATGGGGAAAGAGAGACACGAGAGTAGTGAGAAAATACATATTAGGAATTAATCAATTATGTTCGAATTTCAAGAAAAAAGGCTCGGCTACATAGTCACCATCTCGGCTAAGCCAAAAAATTAAGAGTCTAGGGCCCAAACAACCCTTTAACTCCATCAATAACCTGTAAAACCATCTCTTAGACCACTCATTGTGGGCTAAGCCCAACCCATAATACAAGTAAATTGGGGGGTCTGAGCCCAAAATCCTCATATAATTGGACTGAGCCACCATAGTATATATTTTGAATAGCTCAACTACAATTTGAAATAGTTTCAAATTAATCCCTAACCATTAAAAACCTTTAACTAAATTCGTGAACTTTTCAAATTGTTTTAATTCACACCCTTTATGAGTCACGATTAGACTATTACTAAAACTAATATAAATTGGGTCATGTTAACTAATGTTAGAAATTTTGTTAATGAAACATTTTAAAAAGTTTGTATACTACTTTCTTGATAAATATAAAAAGTTGTTAAAAAAATCAGTTTTTTTTTCTTTTTCCATAAAAAATTTCTTAAACTAATGCCTTAATTATTTTTTCAATATAAATTTCTTAAACACGCTGTGGCAAACACACGGTATGATTTCAAACATGAAAACGTGACCTGTATGATTTCAAACTTGAAAACTGACTTTGGAACGTTGGTTTGCACAGTGCATACTGTGCAACAAGTTTTTCAATATAAATACCGCTGAAATTTGTTGAGAGGAAAATCCCAGAAAGTGACCTCAGCTCACTACGCCGCTCTCTCTCCCACTCCTTTTAACTCGAAAACAACCCAGATGCTGCTGCAAAGCGTGGTAGCTTTGTAGACTACTAATAAGGCCAAAATCTATACAAAGTGCATTTTAGGCCTAACGCTAAAAAATTGAACTTAAATACATTCTAAATTCCAAACTTACCGTAACATAGAAAACTTAAACAAAATTTCTACCGTAATTTATCTACCAACGAGCCATTAAGGAAATCTAGAGTATATTAAAATTTATAGATAAGTACAAAATGCACAGTTAAGCACCATAAACCTTCATAGACCCAAAAGGACAGAAAACACTATCCCTTTGAACATAAACATAATACTGTAATTCACACACACCTCTACCAACATGCTAAAAACAAAAGCCTATAACAAAGACTGAAGACTAGGGACTCCCAATTTGAGGACCTTAATCCACTTCTTCCATCTTGCTCTCCTCAGCGGCATCCTCCTCCAAAGGAGGCATATCAGAATCATCACCACCAGTCTCTTCCTCATCGATGCTAAGACCAAGCTTCAACATCCTGTGAATTCTAGCTGCAAAAGTGTTGGGTTCATCAAGGCTGAAACCAGAAGTCAAGAGGGCAGTCTCAAAGAGCAGCAACACTAGATCCTTGACAGACTTGTCATTCTTATCAGCCTCAGCTCTCTTTCTCAGCTCCTCCATTATGCCATTGTCAGGGTTAATCTCCATTGTCTTTTTGCTCGACATGTAGGAGCCCATGCTGCTATCCCTCAGTGCCTGAGCCTTCATGATCCTCTCCATGTTTGCTGTCCATCCATATTCCCCAGTCACCAAACAGCAAGGAGAGTCCACAATTCTATCGGAGACAACCACCTTCTCAACCTTGTCTCCCAAGATGTCCTTAATGGTCTTGCATAGGTTCTCAAAAGACTTCTTTTTCTCCTCCTTTTTCTGCTTCTCTTCTTCACTCTCATCATCAAGCTTCAAACCCTCCTTTGTAGCAGACACCAATTTCTTACCATCATACTCCTTTAACTGCCCAACAGCATACTCATCAATGGCGTCAACCATATAGAGCACCTCATAACCCTTCTTCTTAAGCCTCTCCAAGAATGGTGAATTCTCCACAGCCTTCTTGCTCTCACCAGTAATATAGTAAATGTCCTTCTGACCCTCCTTCATCCTTGTCACATAATCCTTCAAACTAGTCAATTCATCACCACTCTTTGTTGAGTGGTAACGGAGCAAATCAGCCAATTTGGCCCTGTTCTGGCTGTCCTCATGGATACCCAATTTCAAGTTCTTTGAGAAGGCCTCATAGAACTTGTTATAATCCTCTTTGTTCTCAGCGATCTCATTGAACATCTCAATGCACTTCTTAACAAGATTCTTCCTAATCACCTTCAAAATCTTGTTCTGCTGCAATGTCTCACGAGAGATATTGAGTGGCAAGTCATCTGAATCCACCACACCCTTAACAAATCCAAGATACTCCGGAATGAGCTCCTCACAGTTGTCCATAATGAAAACCCTCCTGACATAGAGCTTGATGTTGTTCATCTTCTTTCGGGTGTCGAAGAGATCAAATGGAGCCCTCTTTGGGACAAAAAGAATGGCCTTGAATTCAAGCTGGCCCTCAACAGAGAAGTGCTTCACAGCAAGGTGCTCTTCCCAGTCATTGGTCAAGCTCTTGTAGAATGCAGCATATTCCTCTTTTGTTATCTCTTCTGGCTTGCGAAGCCAGATGGGTTTCTGCTTGTTGATCAGTTCCCACTCGTGAGAGACCTCCTTGATCTTCTTCTTCTTCGATTTGGTCTCCTTCTCTTCATCAATTTCCTCAACAGCTCCTTCCTCTTCCTTTTTTGGTTCGTCATCTTCATCGTCACTAATTTCTTTCTCAGTTGTTTTCTCAGTCCAAAGATAAATGGGGTAGCTAATGAATTCAGAGTGTTTCTTCACAAGGTCCTTAATTTTCCTCTCTTCTAAGTATTCCAACTGCCCAAGCCAATAACGGTACACAAAATTAATACAATACTAACTATGTATAGATCAATTTAATAAAAAAAACATCAATATGGATTTTTTAACCTTTTGTTGACTACCACTAAATTTCACATAAATTGGCGAGAACACACATTCTAATATGGACTTCTTTTTTTACGTATTTTTTTAGTATAAGAGAGTCCAACAAACTAAACGAATTTTAATTAAATTATGCTTGACTATCTCCACACAAATTCTAAAAACGTCTCCAAACAAATTGCAATTAAATTATGTATGTCCTTTCTACAATTTTTCTAATTGACTCTTCCTATAATACAGCATAATATATAAATAATTTTTGCATACTTGAAATTTTAATGTAAAAAACTAAATTTATAAATGATCAAAATAATTAAAAAGTACTAAAATTTATTTTAAATTTCTGGAAATTTTGGTCAAATTCTAATTGATTTAACATTATTATAAATTTCTTGAAATTTAATCATCTAGAATAAACTAATCCTAACAATTTAACAAATCTAGGACCTGAAAAGGCAATGTAGTACATAAAATTTATGAAAAATAGTGTAATTTATTTGCAACAAAGTAATTGAATTATTGAATTGAGGAATTTACCTGGTCCTCCTTGAGGAAGAGTGTGATCTTGGTACCCCTACCAAGTTGCTCCCCATCAACATCCCTTGTCACAGTAAAGGAACCACCAGCTTGTGATTCCCAGATGTATTGTTCATCGTCATTGTGCTTTGTAGTCACAATAACCCTCTCGGCAACAAGGTAAGCCGAGTAAAACCCAACACCAAATTGACCAATCATGCTCACATCCGCTCCGGCCTGCAATGCCTCCATAAATTCCTTGGTCCCAGACCTTGCAATTGTACCCAAATTGTTCACCAAATCTATAACCCAGAAACATTAAAAAAGTGTAAGCAAACTAAAAATCACATTACATATTATTATGTGCTTGTAAGAAAACAGAGAAGCATAATATAAGTACCTGCTTTGGTCATGCCGATACCGCTGTCGATGATAGAGAGAGTCTTGTTGACTTTGTCAGGGACGATCCTAATGAAGAGCTCTGGCTGAGCATCCAGTTTGCTCTTGTCTGTGAGGCTTTCAAATCGAATCTTATCCAATGCCTACACGCATGAATTCAAAACCAATCAGTCTTATTTCTCATCTAAGAGAAAAAACAGAGAGAGGGAGAGAGAGACACGTACATCAGAGGAATTGCTGATGAGTTCACGAAGGAAGATCTCTTTGTTGCTGTAGAAGGTGTTGATGATCAAGCTGAGAAGTTGGTTGATCTCAGCCTGGAAAGCGAAGGTCTCTGCATCAGCCATCTGCACGTCCGCCATTACTGCACCAAAAGAAAGCACTAGAGAAAACGAAAGAAAGCGCAAGAGAGAGAAACACACAGAGCGTTTTGTAGAGAGTCTGATTAGAAAGCAATTGAATTGTGATAAGTGAGAGATTGGGGTAGAGGTGTGTGGGTTTATATAATGGAGGAGAGAGAGAGAGGGTTTGCGATTGCGAGACAAAAAAGGAGTGAGAGATTACTTGGAGAGTTTGGGCGGTTTTCGAATCTTCTACGGCTGTCTGGAGTTTTTTGATTTTGGCTTTTTGCTTTTTGCTTTTTTTGGGGTGAAACGATGTCGTTTCTTTACAAATCCAGAAAGTTCTGTCCTCTCGTGTAGTCTGGAAGGTTCTGCGGTTGAGTTCCCACAATCCTATTCGCCCGTGTTAAGAATCTGGTTATTCACTTCAATTATAGGATTGGTGTCTTACAAAAATCAAAACGATGAAACATGGAATTTTTTTTTTAATTACTCAAAAAAATATATATATATATACGAAAATTCAAAACTAAATTAATATATGAAAAATAAATTACTATTTATTCAATATTTACAGCCTTTTATACCGCAACAAAAAAAATTGTTTCTCAAAAAAAAAAAAATTGCTATATTCACCCATAATAATTTCTATATCATTTTTTTTATATAAAGAAAATCAAAGAATGATTATATTATCTTTTATTGTGTTGCAAAGTATTCATGATTGAAAATGCTTATTTTATAATTACTTATAGATATAAATCCCAAAGCAGATGAATCTAATTAACGGAGTCAGACGTAAGCAACGGGTCGTCAAAAAAAAAATTATTGTGTACTTCTAGAGTACCATAAATGCGTACTTCCTCCTCTCACATGAATGGTAGGTTCTTGTAATTAAATTTATGGTAGGACTCATCATTCATGTGATAAGAGGGAGTACACATTTATGATACTTCGGGAGTACCTAATAATTTTCCTGTCAAAAGAGACAGTATGGTTGGTTTGACAGTCAAAGAACTAGTAGATAGCCTCATAACCTTCCTAGATGGAAAGGTAGGGAGACAGATGGATTCTTTAGAGTAGACAGATCCAAGGGAGACACAGTTTGTTTAAAGCCGCGCGGCACCTACATGGCCTAAGTAGTCTCCAATGAGCCTAATATGGAAATGACTTGCATTCTACGTCCAATCATAGTCAAAGAAATCCCTACAATGAAAGAATCTCACAAAATACAAACATTAATGAGGATCTTCCCTACAAGGAAATACCTTCTCCATCAAAAAACGGAAATCATTTCTACACTACTATTAAAACCCCCCAAAACCCTCACAAATCAAGGTACGCATAATAACACCCTAGCTCTGGCACTTTGAAGTGATAGAAAATTATCTTTTCTAACTTAACATTCGAGGATTTTTGGTCGGTACCACACCGATACTCTCCACAAGGTTTTCTCTGTGTTTGTGTTTTGCAAGTTTCATCTAGGGCACTTAAAGACCATTCGGCTCACTGACGATTTTCAGTATTATCAATTATCATAAAAACTAGAAAAGTAAATAACAATACAATCATTCCGTAAAGAAAAGAGTACCAACCATTTAGTGTATTAAATATCAATGACCAATATTATTCTTACTAAAAATAACAAATTAGTTTTTTTAAGTAACCTTAAATATATGTGAATTCCAGTTAGCTCAACTGGTAAAATCTCTGATGGTTGTATAAGAGATCTGGGATTCAATTCCTGCCTACACCAAAAACTAATTGGTGTCTTGGTTTGATGATAAAGAGCTATTATCAGGAGCGAACATCATAGGTTGAAACTCTAAAAAAAAAAAGTAAGCTTAAATATACACACACACACTAGCAAAAACTATGTACCTCAACTAACACTTTTGGTATTTTCAACGGATAAATTTAGGGTTTAAAATTTTAAATTATCGCACCCTCAATTATTAATGTATTCAAAATGTATATACAAAAAAAAAATCACGGACAAAAATAAAATGAACTTTAAAAACTGTTTAGGTGGGATCAGGCAACACGACATCAATAAAAGCAAAAAGTCTCAAACTTTTAACTTTAATTCTCAAATATCAATTAAGCAATTAAACTTTAATTAGTAATGCTAATAAATACCTTTAGAGCAATGGTTATTGTAACACCTCATAATTTTATTACTTTTTTAATTCTTATACATAAATTAAAAAGGGGGCCTACAATTAAATGGATTTAATTGATTTGGGCTTAAGATATATAAATAATATGAAGTTTAAGTAAGGTGGCATAAGTAAATATATGAGTTTTGATAAACTTAAAAAAAAAAGGGGGGTTGTTTTTAGTCTTCTCTGCAGCTGTGTGTGGGAGAATCAGGTCAGCCCTCTTCAGTACTTGGATTCTTTTATTTATGTGATACCTAGCAAGTGTCTATATAGCTTAAGGGTTATTGACATCTCACACACCCAAGATAGAGAATGTTTATGTATGTTAGTCTATGTGTTGCACAAATTACAGGTGGTTAGGTGTGGACTTAGGAAATTAGTTTGTCACTAAGCTAATGAGGGAAAGTTGCTTGGGGTTTACTATATGATTGCACTATCTATCCAAGTTCACAATTTGTCATTCACCACCTGCCAATGTTCAAAAACTTGTCTAAATCCTAGTCTAGCGGCATCGAGGGAATACTAGGCAATTGGATTGATAAATTAAAGTATATATTAGGTTGATCACATGTCCATCTTCCTGCCATATTAAAGTTTCATGCATAGCTAGGATTATATTAATGGAAAAATGCTGCATTATGTTATTAGCTACCTACCTCTGCACCTAGTGATACTAATTATCATCTCTGAGCCACTGCTGTATGTAGCAAATTTTTAAGCCCAAAAATCTGATTATACAACAATATTTTTTAGGCCAAAATCTGATTAGGTAGAGCCAAAAAGATATGATTATGCAGCAGTAATTGTAAGCCCAAAATCTGACATGGCTGAAGAGTATTTCAAGGAAACTAAACACCTCCATAGGCTTTAATGTTGATAGATTAAACTATTTAAATGTGAAAACATATTGTTAAGTGGGAAAATTTTGTATTGATGGACCTATTTTTGGTGTTGCTAGGTCCTAATTCTACTGATTTATTGTGACTCAAGGGTGGTTGATTTCTTTTATATTTCCAACTAAAAGGTAAGTGATGTTTACTAATTTTGGAGGTTTTCTCAAACAGTGTTGATTATTAAACTATTTTATATAAAAGAAATATGTTGTTACTTTATATTTTAATATATATATATATATATATATATATATATATATACATATTTGTATATTTTATAATTACTTGATGTGCACATTAATTATTCATTTTATGAAAAACTTGTGGGACAACTTAAATTTATTTAAATTTGTATGTGTGAATATATCCTTATATTTTTTAGAATTATGAATGGATTATTTTTGTGAGCATCTTGAATAGATTATTTATGTGAGCATCTTGAATATGTTTTGAAAACCTATGATAAGTCGTGATTAAAAGCTCAATATTGTATTAGTCCTTAGTAAGGGGCAATCATATTACAGCTAGTCCTTAGCAAGGGACAATCCCAAAAAAGGGGGACAGTGCACATTTGATAGCTCCATAGCAAAGAGTAGTAAGGGAGTATACTATTGAGAATTCAAAAAGAAAACTCTTTAGCAAAGGAGTGCACTTTTAGGTTCCTATAGAGTCATCCTTAAGAAAGATGAAAAGGAAATTTCAGTCCCATAAAAAGAGACATAAGTACCACAGCAGAAGGAAAGCAATGGATTTGATTGTATGAAAAAAAGAAAAAAGAAAGCTAGAAGAGAGACCTACAGAGGGAACGGGGAGAGAAAAATATTCCAAAGAAAAAAAAAAAAAGTAAAGGAAGGTTATATAATTTAAAAAAAAGAACCACGTGGCATGTTTTCATTGGCTGGCTTATAACAATTGTTTTACGCCAGCTCCGGACCAAATTTAATCTCATCTTGTATTTTTAGGCCTCCAAAAAGCTGCCACACCTTTGAGGTCTTCTGGGTCTTCATTCCTAAGATAGCAATTGTATTAAGCATTCTGAAATCCAAATTTATCGCCACATAGAAAACTTAAACAAAATTTCTACAGAAATTTATCCACCAACGAGCCATGAAGGAAATCCAGGGTGTATTAAATTTATAAAACAGTACAAAATACACAGTGAAGCACCACCAGAAGACACTATCAGACCTCCCTTTTAACACAACTCACACACACCTCTACCAAGTACCAAATTTCCAAAAAGTAAAAACCCAAAGCTAAAACAAAGAGTGAAGACCAGGGACTCCCATTTTGAGGAGCTTAATCCACTTCTTCCATCTTGCTCTCCTCACCAACATCCTCCTCCAAAGCAGGCATGTCAGCATCATCACCACCAATCTCTTCCTCATCAATGCTAAGACCAAGCTTCAACATCCTGTGAATTCTAGCCGCAAAAGTGTTGGGTTCTTCAAGGCTGAAACCAGAAGTCAAGAGGGCAGTCTCAAAGAGCAGCAACACTAGATCCTTGACAGACTTGTCATTCTTATCAGCCTCAGCTCTCTTTCTCAGCTCCTCCATTATGCCATTGTCAGGGTTAATCTCCATTGTCTTTTTGCTTGACATATAACCGCCCATGCTGTTATCCCTCAGTGCCTGAGCCTTCATGATCCTCTCCATGTTTGCGGTCCAGCCGTACTCCCCAGTCACCAAACAGCAAGGAGAGTCTACAATTCTGTCAGAAACAACAACCTTCTCAACCTTGTCTCCCAGGATGTCCTTGATGGTCTTGCACAAGTTCTCAAAAGACTTCTTTTTCTCCTCCTTTTTCTGCTTCTCTTCTTCAGTCTCATCATCGAGCTTCAAACCCTCCTTTGTAGCAGACACCAATTTCTTACCATCATACTCCTTTAACTGCCCAACAGCATACTCATCAATGGCGTCAACCATATAGAGCACCTCATAACCCTTCTTCTTTAGCCTCTCCAAGAACGGTGAATTCTCCACCGCCTTCTTGCTCTCACCAGTAATATAGTAAATGTCCTTCTGACCCTCCTTCATTCTTGTCACATAATCCTTCAAACTAGTCAATTCATCACCACTCTTTGTTGAGTGGTAACGGAGCAAATCAGCCAATTTGGCCCTGTTCTGGCTATCCTCATGGATACCCAATTTCAAGTTCTTTGAGAAGGACTCATAGAACTTGTTGTAATCTTCTTTGTTCTCAGTGATCTCGTTGAACATCTCAATGCACTTCTTAACAAGGTTCTTCCTAATCACCTTCAAAATCTTGTTCTGCTGCAAAGTCTCACGAGAGATATTGAGTGGCAAATCATCGGAATCCACCACACCCTTCACGAATCCAAGGTACTCAGGAATGAGCTCGTCACAATTGTCCATAATGAACACCCTTCTGACATAAAGCTTGATATTGTTCATCTTCTTTCTCGTGTCAAAGAGATCAAATGGAGCCCTCTTTGGGACAAAAAGAATGGCCTTGAATTCGAGTTGGCCCTCAACAGAGAAGTGCTTTACCGCAAGGTGTTCTTCCCAGTCATTGGTCAAGCTCTTGTAGAAGGCAGCATATTCCTCTTTTGTTATCTCCTCTGGCTTGCGAAGCCAGATGGGTTTCTGCTTGTTGATGAGTTGCCACTCGTAAGAGACCTCCTTGATCTTCTTCTTCTTCGACTTGGTCTCCTTCTCTTCATCAACTTCCTCAATAGCTCCTTCCTCTTCCTTCTTTGGTTCGTCGTCTTCATCATCATCACTAATCTCTTTTTCGGTTGTCTTCTCAGTCCAAAGATAAATTGGGTAGCTAATGAACTCAGAGTGTTTCTTCACAAGGTCCTTAATCCTCCTCTCCTCCAAGTATTCCAACTGCTCAAACCAATAACGGTACACAAAATCAATACAACACCAGCTATAGATCAATCTTTTATTATTATTATTATTTTTTTTTTGAAGTTAGCTATAGACCAATCTAATAAAGAATTAGTAGCATGTGTAATATAAAGAAAGCATTTATAAAAATTACTCTTAAATTTCTTGAAAATCTTACCTTTGAAATTTTAATAAATTTCTAATAATTGATTTAACATTCTAAATTTCTTGAAATTTAATTATCTAGAATAAACTATCCTAAAAAATCATCTTAAAAAAAAAATCTGTCCTATCATTTGATAAAACATTTGTACTAGTTAAGTTTAACATATCTAGGACCTAAGAAGTTTATTTGTACTAGATAAGTTTAACACATCTAGGACTTAAAAAGGCAATGTAGTACATGTAATTTACTTGCAACAAAGTAATTGAATTATTGATTTGAGGATTTTACCTGGTCCTCTTTGAGGAAGAGTGTGATCTTGGTACCCCTACCAAGTTGCTCTCCATCAACATCCCTTGTCACAGTGAAGGAACCACCAGCTTGTGATTCCCAGATGTATTGTTCATCGTCATTGTGCTTTGTAGTCACAATAACCCGCTCAGCAACAAGGTAAGCCGAGTAAAACCCAACACCAAATTGACCAATCATGCTCACATCAGCTCCGGCCTGCAATGCCTCCATAAATTCCTTGGTCCCAGACCTCGCAATTGTACCCAAATTGTTCACCAAATCTATAAACCAGAAAGATTAAAAAAACGTAAGCAATCCAAAAATCACAGTAAATATTATTATAAGAAAAGAGCGAAGCATAATATGTATATACCTGCTTTGGTCATGCCGATACCGCTGTCGATGATAGAGAGAGTCTTGTTAACTTTGTCAGGGACGATCCTAATGAAGAGCTCTGGCTGAGCATCGAGTTTGCTCTTGTCTGTGAGGCTTTCAAAGCGAATCTTATCCAATGCCTACACACATGAATTCAAAACCAATCAGTCTTATTTCTCATCTAAAGAAAAACACACTAGACAGAGTGACACAGAGAAAGAGAGAGACATACATCAGAAGAATTGCTGATGAGTTCACGAAGGAAGATCTCTTTGTTGCTGTAGAAGGTGTTGATGATCAAGCTGAGAAGCTGGTTGATCTCAGCCTGGAAAGCGAAGGTCTCTGCATCAGCCATCTGCACGTCCGCCATTACTGCACCAAAAGAAAAAGCGCTAGAGAAAAAGAAAGAAAGAAAGCAAGAGAGAAATTTTTGTAGAGAGAGTAGAAAGCAATTGAAATGTGTTGAGCGAGAGATTAGTTTAGAGGTGTGTGGGTTTATATAATAGAGGAGAGAGAGGGTTTCCGATTAAAGCACGGAGAAGGGAGAGAGAAGAATTGGAGCTGAATCAAGGGATTCTGGAGCCTTCTACGGCTCTCTGGAATTTTTTTTTTTTTTTTTTGGGGGGTGAAATTGAAACGATGTCGTTGCATTACTAATCCAGAAAGTTCTGTGTCCTCTTGTGGACTCTGGAATGTTCTCTTCTGATTAGTGTTGGACTCGCTCGTGTTTGACTTTGCACGTGCGGGTTAACGTCTTTACTCTATGCGCCTCTACTGTTTTTGTTTTTTTTTTTGGGGAGGAATCTACTGTTATTATAACATGAAAAGCCACCGACCATTCATTGATTTTTTAAAAATAAATTAGGGAGTTATTATAAGGTTTTATTTATTTATTTATTTATTTCACCATACACCAGCTTTTTGAGATACTGGACTATTCCACCCGTGCCAAGTAATTATTTGATATAGCTCGTATCAGAGCTAAGATTTGATTTTAAGGGAGGAATTTATGATAATCCAAATAATAAAAAACCATTCATGTAAATACTAGATGATACTTTAATATATAAAAAATTTATAGAAAATAAAACATGTTTGTTATATCATGTTTCTTTGTTAGGGGGTTTGTTTACACATGAATAAGCTATTTTCATTTAACTTTTTGAACCCAAAATTTCACTTAGTAGAGTATTCACATAAAAAGTCTTTTAAGGGCCTATTTGAATTTTTTTTTTTTTTGTCATCACTTATCACTTCTCACTCAATTTTCGTCATTCATCACTTAAAATACCACAATTTCCTTTATCACACCCGTTTGGCATCACCGCTCAATTATGTTTTCAACAAAAAAAAAAACTAAAAACATTGGGACCCACACACTGAACCAATGTCAGATGACTTTTCTCTCTCCTTTTTTTTTTTTTCCTCTTTCCCCTGCTTCTCCCCTTCGTTTTTCTCTACTTTTCTCTTCATCCAACTCAATAATTACATAATACAAACCCACCTACAATTCACAAAGTTGAAACTGAAAAATACAAAGAAATTCCACAACCCGATCGTGGCGATGGAGAACCCACCTACAATTCACAACAATGGAGAACCCAAGAAATCATGGCACTTGGAGTGGAATAAATAAGATTCTCCTCTGATCGTGGCGATGGGGGGTCACCACCGCAGTCGCAGCTACAACCCACCACAGCCACAACAACAACATCAACATCAACAGCGGTGACAACCTCGACAAGCAACCCACTGATTCAAGCCGTCCTTCAACACGAAACTCAAACCGATTCAAGCAACCCACCCCTTCAGCCCTGTTTCTTGATTTTTTTTTATTTTTTTTTATTTTTATGGGTCTAAGATGAGAAAGGCAAAAAGGAAGGGAAAAAAAAGAAAGAAAGAAAGAACGAACTGAGATGAGAATGGCGAAAAGGAAGAAAAAAAAGAAAGAAAGACCGAACGAAAGAACAGAGAAAGAAGAAAAAAAAGTGGAGAAGAAAGAGAAAAGAAAAAAAAACATAAAAAAGGAGAGTTAGTCAAAAGTTGCGGCTGGTGGGTCATTTGGTGTATGTTTAATTACGAAAATGTCATTGAAAATAGAGTTTTGGAAATTGAAAACACCTAAAATGTGTTTTTAGTTTCCATAACTCATCACTCAAAAATCAGAGAATTGAGTTATGAATTATGAGTGATGGAAACAAAAACCGAAAATAAAAACCAAACAAGCTTCTCAATCGTGGGACCCACATATTTTGAGTTATGAGTGATGGAAAGAGAGTTATAGACGATGGAAACACAAAATCCAAACAGCCCCTAGCTACACAAAAATCAAGTACAAGTAATGTGAATTCTGATGTTTTGGTTAATAATGACTTATAAAATGATAAGATTGTAATAATTTTAAAATTATACTATCTATATTACTATTTAAGCGGCTCCCCTATTTGGACCGAATTTTTTTTGTTCTAAAATACCCCTATAGCTTATGTTTAAGTAGGGGCAAAAGTTGGTAAAAATGCTTTTTTAACTTCCACGTAAAACACTATTTACAAAATAGGAGCACACTTTCAGTACACTTACGTTGGTTTTTAAACTCAAATTGGGTCTTCTTCACTTCTCCAATTCTCTCAATTTTGTATTTTCAAACTCCTTTCACCCACCTCTTTGCTTCAGATTTCACTACAAACGACAACAGATAGATTTGAGATAAGTTTTTTCTTAGATTAAATCTCAGCCCTCTCTCTCTCTCTGATCTCACTTTTTTGTCTTTAAAGATGACTGCACGAACTGATTTTGGGCCACATCGAACAGGTTTTATTCCCGTATGCATGAAGTTTGTTTCCCTCAGGCTCGTTTTTTAAGTCTTATTTTATTTTATTTTTTTGGGCCACAAGTTCTATTATATGTATGCATGAAGTTTGTTTCCCTCAAGTTAGTGACGTGTTTCCCTCAGGTTAGTAACATGTTCTATTATATGTATGCATGAAGTTTGTTTCTCTCAGGTTAGTAACTTTTTTTTTTTTTTGAAAGTCTTGGATTATCGTTTAATTTGTAAAAAAAGGGTTGTTTTATCTCCAACAAAAATATATTATTTTATCATGATTTGGATTCTAAAAGGACCACACTTTGTTAACATTATCATTTTCATATCATTATCTTATCTTATCTTATCTTTTTTTACTTTTCTTTTCTTTTATTATATCATTATCTTATCTTATCTTCTGTTTTTTATTTTTCTTTTCTTTTATTTGGATAGTTTGATGGGTGTTTAAGTATTTTCTCTAATTAATGACTGTTTTTTAAAGAATAGGAATGATATATATTGATTTGTTTGTTTGTTTGTTTGTTTTTTTTTTTTGTGGTTATCAGGTTTGACTCATTATTTTAGTGTATGTGTTCTAAGCAGTGCCCTCTTTTCCTCTTATTATTTTTGTTTGTTGTTTTTCTTATATTTAAGCCTTACTCTCTTTTCTTTTTTTTTTTGTATTTTTTTTAGGGTGACATATCAACAATTTGGTAAAACTGTGTAGCAGACACATTGGATGAATTCAGGTGAGCGAAGTGGTAGTTAATCTATCAAGTAGTTGTTAAAAAATATTTTTTGTAATATAAATATCCTACCTTATTAAATTTAATATTGTTCTTTTTTGTGTCTTTCATTGCACATGTGATGACTTTGTAAGCAATTGTCATAAATGCAAATTTGCTAAAGCAAGAATGATACCGGAGAATTTATCTTTAAAGATAAAATTTAAAAATTGTGGTGAAAATTACCAATATGAATTTGCATCAATGTTTTTTTTTTTTTTTTTAGGGTGGTCAGTCCTTTAACGTTGGTTTCCTATTTTATTGCAACTTCAAAAAAAAAAAAAATCCATCAACGTTGGTTACCTATTTTTTTTGCAACTTCAAGCAAAAAAAAAAACCATCAAGGTCAGTTTCCTATTTTTTTGCAACTTCAAGCAAAAAAAAAAAAAAAAAAAACCCATCAACGTTGGTTTCCTTTTTTTTTTTTTTTTTGCAACTTCAAGCCAAAAAAAAAAAAAAATCCTGATTTTTTAGGTATTTTAATAATATGCCAGCACTGTTTTACATTTTTTTAAAAAAATGTTTTAAGTATTTTTATTCCTAAAATTTTGTCTATTATTTAGATACTAAAGCAAGAATGATACTGGAGAACTTATCTTTAAAGATAAATTTTTAAAATTGTGCTGAATATTGCTTCTAAATAATAGACTAACTTAATAAATTTGCATCAACTTTTTTTTTTTTTTGAGGGTGGTGAGTCCTTCAACATTGGTTTCCTATTTTACTACAACTTCAAGCCAAAAAAAAAATCCCTATATTTTAGGTATTTTAATAATATGCCAGCACTGTTTTATATATAATTTTTTTTTAAAAATGTTTTAAGTATTTTTATTCCTAAAATTTTGCCTATTATTTAGAAGTAATTTTTTCCATGATTTTTTACTTTTATATTTAAAGAAAAGAGGAAAAAATATATAAATAACCCACGTTTTATAGATTTTCAACCAATTAATAACATGAAGGCTTTTCTATACAAAAAAAAAAAAAAATATTCTTCAATAGTTGGGGGAGGGAAATTTCTACCAATTGAGCTATTTTAAAAAATATATATATATTATGGCTAAAATATTGTGTTTACATATTTTAGTGTTAGACCATTGCAACTCAAAAATAAGGGTGCAATATTATTTTGCAAAACTTTTATATAAGACTAGCCTCTGAGCACGCGCGCAAACATATTTTAGTGTCAGACCATTGCAACTCAAAAATAAGGGTGCAATATTATTTTGCAAAACTTTTATATAAAACTAGCCTCTGCGCGCGTGCTCAGAGGCTCTTCTATTTTTGGGTAAGGGTTAATTTAGAACATTTATTATAATTTTGGAGTACTATATTTTTCAATTATAAAAAAAAAAACCTAGGAGTGTGATGAATATTATGCATTAGCAAGTGAAATAATTTTTCATCACACTCCTAGGTTATTTTTGTGATTAGAAAATGTAGTACTCAAATTATAATAAATGCTCTAAATTAACCCTTATCCAAAAAATAGAAGAGCCTTTAAGCACGCGCATGAGCACGTGCTCAGAGGCTAGTGAACATATATGCATTTGAAATTTTAGAGTTTAACGTGAAAACATTAAACTGGCGAGCATGTTAAGATATTTTTTCATCGAATAAAAGAATTAGTGATTGAAATCCTACCTACACAATAATACTAACTGTGTCTTGGCAGTTTGATAAAGAACAATTATCATGGGCAGACCCACTTTTCAAAATAGAAGATGATATTCCTTGGAGTGTGTATTGCTTACTAATGACATAATATTCATAGAAGAGACCATTTATAAATAAGTAAACAATTAAACTTCGATATATATTCTCAAATTAAAATGGAGTGTGAGCTACTGTGCATCTAAAATTAAACATACTTCTTCCTAAAAAAATAAAAAAAAATAAACATACTTATTAGATAATATTTCAAGATATTAAATCATGAAATAAGTTTTTAATACTATAATTTTTTATATATTTTTTATTCTTTTTGAAATTAGCTATCCAATAGGGCATTTATAATTTTGTTTTCTATTTTAGGATGTTGATATTGTGTGGAAATGGAATTTGTGTGATTGTTTTAATTAAATTTTCAAATAGTAAATTAGACTATTTTGTGTTCGTACAACTTTGTTTCAACTAGAGCATTCTCATCAGTCCCGCTAAAATATTTTATCTATTTTACACTAAAAACCTACTTTTTTATTTTTTTATTTTACACCATCATTTTTCCAAAACGCTAGCATTAGATTGTCTATTCTAATTTTTTTTCAATATGATATTTATTTTTCATCGTTTTTTATTACTCTTTCAACCTTCTCTCTCAACCTCTCTCTCATAGCTACTACCACTAGCCACCACAACCACTACCACAACCACCACCACCACCACCACCATCACCACAAGGCATATAACACCATATCAGACATGTTGAAGCAAACTCCAAACCATGTCTGACACCCACAACAACAAATCCAAGGAAATCTCAAATCAAATCCACCATACCCATTAAAATTTCCTATTCACAGAAACCAAATACACTTGAAATCAAAATCTAAAGTAAGCACATGCAAGCAAAATCAAAACTTGACAACCAAATCTAAACCCTCAAACTCATTGATCAAATAAAGAGAAAAAAGAAGAAGAACATTAATAATCATTGTCATAAATCACCGTGGTTGTTGTTGGGGTATAACAGTCACTAAAACTCGGTGCAAAGCAAATTAAAGTAGCAAGATTGAACGAAAATGAGTGAGATCGGAAAGGCTTTGTGACAATGAATGAGGGAAAATTATAGTGGCAGCGGCGAGGAATGAAGGAAAATCAAGTTGGTAGCGGCGAACAGCATGTGACAGTGAGAGAGGATCGGCCTTGGAAGCTTTGAGAGGGGATGAGAGAAAAAAAAGAGTTTCTAAGAAAGAAAGAGGAAGAGAGAATCACAGTAGTGAGCTTGTGTGTGTCCAACGAAGGGATAGAGAAAAAATGAATAAAATATTATTTGTAAAGCTACAGTAATCGTGTATATTTACACGGGTACCGTAACAAATGTGTATATTTACACATTTATACACCCACTGATCATTTTCTCAATTTGTTGATATAAGTTTTTCCTTGTCATGGATGATCCAAATTAATGCATTTCATACAAAATAATTTACTGCATGACTTATTAAGTGACAAATACACACACACACATACACATATATAAATTTTGTGTGAAAAATATACCGATCAACTTGACTCAACATATTTATAGTCTATTCAAAACAACTCGTTTCGACTCAAACTCGATTGCACTGACCTATCTTATAAATCCTATCAAATATCGGTAGCCATTAAACCAATTTTTGGGTCAAAGAAGCTTTTTTAGCCATTTAAAACAGAGTAGTTATGAGGCCATTTGATAATATTGTTTTAGTGACGTTTGTATTTTTTAAAATATGTATTTTTTTAAAATATGTATGAGTTAAAAAGGGTGTGAAAATGACTCTAACGTTGTTTAAAAACTAAGCTAACGGAAACCATTCCACCAAACGGGGTTGTATGTCAAAAAAAAAAAAAAAAAAAACACGTAACAGACATGCTACTGTCTCGCCAGTCCCTACGAAAAGATCTGAGTCAAACAACAAGACAACCTAACCAAGGGGAGGGCGCATCTCAGTCTCATCTCGCCAGTCGCCACAATTTTTTGACTTATGCACCATCCTATATTAGAAACGCCCAAGTGAATTTGATTTTGTTAACGCAAGACTAGAAAAAAAAAAAAAATCCCATGAACAGTTAGAAAATCCTATTAGTCCTGATAATCCACTCTGTCGTCAAACCCCAAAATCAAAGATTTATTCATGAAGAGCGGATCGAATAAGAAGAAGCTGAATAAGCGATCGAACCTGAAGCCTCACACTCCAACAAGTCCAATGGACTCCTCGTTCCCTAAAATTCCTTCTTCTTCTTCTTTTTCTTCTTCTTCAAAATACAGCAAAACCTGTCTCATCGTTACAGGTTTTCTAACTCTCTCCTTTATAGTTCTTCTCGCCCTTACCTCGGAAGTTTGGGACACCTACGAGTCCCAACAAGACGACCTATTTCCCAGAATTTACAACATCGAGGTACTCAACGAGTTTCCTCACGACCCCGATGCCTTCACTCAGGTAACCCCCTTTAGTTTCATTCTCTGTTTGGTAATAATCAGCTTTTCTCTCTACTCTGATTTTTCAAGTCCATAACTTTTTACTTTTTATTTTTTATTTTTTTATTTATAATTTTTATAAATTTTTTTTTTATAAACTCTAATGTTGGGATTTTGAAGTGAAATGGGAATACACAAGTAGACAATTATAGATTCTATCCCATTGTAACTATTGAATTATTCACATATTAAGATAATTGAAGTAGTACTTGAACTATAAAAAAATGATAATTAAAGTGGTACTTATTAGTATTTTACTATTTTTACTCCATAGAAATATAAAATATGGTGATTTAAGAATTCAGGGCTGGCATTGTTGCATAAACTTGATAAAATGCCTTTTTAACCCCTAGGGGTCGGCCTAGTGGTTCCTAAGGCCTTATGAGATCGGGTTTGAAATCTCTAGCCAACATCTTGGAGCCACCCGTAAGGGATTCCTCTTAATTACCTGGTGGACTACAAAGTACAAACACCTAGGGGAATAGTTAGATGCTCTAAGATCTATAAACACTTTTCCCTCCTTCAAATGATTAATTTTTTTTTTTGAGGGTTCTGTTTAAATTATTCAATTGTTTTGTATGTTTTTGGTTGAATACATGCTGTGATTTACCAAGGTTAATTGTTAGAACATAATACAGCTATATAGTTTGTTACATCTTGGAGGTTTGTTTGAAACATATCTATTGCTTATGTTTAAATTTTCAGCATCTGAAAGGCTGTGCATAAAAGATTAAAAAAATAACAATGTATGGTTTTTCTTTTTGCTTTCAGGGGCTTCTATATGCAGGAAATGACACCTTATATGAATCAACTGGTCTTTTAAGGAAGGTGATTTGCATTTTTTTTAGCATTCTGGTTATATGTAGGTACATTTGTACGCTCATATTTGTGGGAAAACCCTAAAACTGCACAAAATTCTCAAGAAAACATTACAGGAAACAGATAGAGTAGACAATAAACACAGGGATCAATACCTTAGGTTGCTTGGAGTGAGCACCAAGCAGTGGAAAGAGGGATATAACCTAATAGTCAGTACATAGATTTGCATGGAGTCAGCACCAAGTAGAGATGGAAACACTGACTGTTGCTTGGAATCAACACCAAGCGTTGGAAGGAAATTCCCAACCAATATTTTATATTAATATATGCCCAACCTGTTTACAATGGTGAATTATTAAGGCCTTTAAATAGGGTTCCCACATTAAGGAAGGAGAGACTATCTTCTTAACCAAGTAAGAACAATAACTCTTAACCAATTACATAAAATAAAAAGACCTTTTAAATCAATCAGGCCTAACTGGTAGTGGGTCTCCATTGTCTAGCCGTGTAATCAGTGCTGAGTGAAGCAGGGCGGTGAGCAATGACATGAAATGTATTTTGTCTAAGTTCATTGAATAGAAGAATGTGTATAGAACCTCCTTGTTATATACTGTAATAACCAAATTAGGTTTTCTCCCTCACTTTATTGTGAGTGTTGTACTTGAGAGGTTCAATTACAGCACTAGGCAGACTCAAGCAGAGTTATTGGCCATTTAAATCAAATATGTAACTTATTAGCTGATGGCCATTTAAAGTCAAATTGACACCTGTTTTTGTTGGAACCTGTCTAATATATGAACTGTTAAGACTCTCATCTTTGAGTTATTTGTTGTGTTCATTATGATATCGCATCCTATATTATTTAATATGGTTATGACGTTTGATTGGATAAATTCAATGTAACATGCGGTCTGGGAACACTTTGGGGTGAACACCCATCTGAACAAGTAGAGTCAATAGTTCAGCATTTAGGCCGTAACATTTAGCAACAAAAAAATCTTTAACCCAACAAGTGCTCTCCGAACCAAGCTAGATAGTCTCCTATCACTAGGCTCACCAACCAACCTGGACTTTGATTCTTATTATTCCTACCGGATATCAAAACCATAAGGATTGTTTCCAGCCATGAGTTTCCATATGACATAAGCGCTCTTGGGTGGGCTGGGCCATTCCATCAAATCTTTGAGAAGGGGCCCAATCTTGTATTTGATGGTCGGCGTGGTGATAGGCTTTACTTCTATGACTGCCTCCCCAGCTGTTGCAAACACTGAGCAAGAACACTAAGGGGCGCACAAACAATGTAACTTTATACTTATAAAAATAAATATAAATTCAATGTAACTCTATATAATATGTGGTCGTCACCATATTTACAAATTGTTTTGTTTCTCAAAAAAGCCTTGGCAGATATATCATGAATATGAGAAAATCATTCACTCTTCTTTTTCTTGGTTTGTTACCTTCAATTTGCAAAATCTCTCTCTCTCTCTCTCTCTCTCTCTCTCTCTCTGCATGTGTGTGTGTAAATACATACCTAGCAGGCGTTGTAGGTAAGCCTACCAAAGCATGTTATGTCTGCATAAATATGTAAGTTTGTATTGTCTTTCTTCATTTTCACCTAATAATTGTTTGTTTGTTAATGTTTTTGTATCTACAAAATATTTATGCTTTATGGCTTGATTTTTCAGTCCTGTAACTTTAACTTTGAGGATAATCATCTAAATTTTTATGATCTAAAGATTTTGATTTCTATATATTACATATCCTGCATGTTGCTGTCATTTATGTTGAACATTTAGTTTTGTGTAATTCATTGGTTTGGAAAGATTACATATTTACTCTTATTGTTTCAGTCATCGGTTCGGAAAGTTGCACTTCAGACTGGGAAGGTACAGATCCTAGTTTTCTGTATCTTACATTTAGTTATATGTTTATATTAAATACTCAGTTCTTATCATTCTCATAATAAAATTAATACTCATCATGTTAAAAGCAAGAAAAATACTTTCTCAAGAGAAATTGCTGTTATCTAGATCATTGATGGTTGTGGTAAGGAGAGAGTTATGGCTTGAATGTGGCTACATAGTGTGCTGCATATTCAAAATCAAAGACTGTATCTTTATAAGTAGATTAGCTTACTTAGTTTAGTAGTGAGTGGTCGAGAAGTCAGTGTGACTAAACTATATCAATCAATTTGCCATGCTTAAAATCAAAGGTTTTAAATATAATTTCCTTTTTTTTTATTGGGCATCTACAGGTTGAGGTTCTCCAGAAGATGGATGATTCTTACTTTGGGGAGGGTTTAACTCTTCTTGATGAAAGGTTTGTGAGGGAAATTTGATTAATTTCAGTTCTACTTTCTTTTATGTTCAGTAGTTGAGGATTTAAAATTCAGGCATTCGTTATTTGTTCCTGGATTTGTTATTCATAGGGATTAACTTGATTATCCCTTTAATATGATGTTGGATTTGAAGAATAATTGTTAATTTCTTGATATTAATTTTAACTACACATGAAGAAATTCATCTTTGAGAATTTTGTTCTAAGGCAAACATATGTGTTCAATTTAAAATAACATCTTATGCCTAATCATTTCAAATCCATTCATGAATTTCACAAAGAGAAAGTTTTGTAGTTTTCATGGATTATTGAAGCCATTAATTTTAAAGTTGAAATCCAAACCCCCATTTTTAAATACTTCTATTTTAATTTGCTTATATGACTTAATGAACAAGGTAGTAAGCACCTGCACGGCACCATTAAGTTTGACGATTTCTAGTAGACTAATTAGTTGTTCGTCAGCCATAGTTCCTCTGATTTGGCTCCTAAAATTGTTGCAGGTAACTTGAGTCTAGTAGTTTGCATTGTCTTATCTTGAGATTTATAAGAGGCTCATAAGCCCATGTCATGGTAATGAAAGGATATTATGAATGCATCTTGTATTGTGGGATTGATGTGTAAAGCATGCTATTACAACCCCTGGTTATTTGACCTTTTCCTTCCTATTTGGGCTTGCATGTTAAGACACTTCAGTACATCTGAAATATAGTTTTTACATTGTTTCCACTTGCCAGCAAACATGTGCACCTACACACGGACGTGCACAACCCATCCATTCTAGGAATATTACTCAAATTTGTATGCATGCGATTTACCATGTCTTCTGTTTCCCATTGATTGCCTCACTCTTTATCATAACTTGTTTAGATTTAAGTTTGATTGGATTGGTTGATTTTTCATATTGAGTAGTTTAACACCATGAAAGAAGTCCATGATGATAGATCTTGGTGCAAATAAGCATGTTGTCAAGGACTGTCTATCCTTATGGTTTTGAGACATAGGTCTTCTTTATCTATTACGTAAATGTGGGGCTGGTGCAATGGAAAGTTGGAAACCTCTCTCTGATTAGTACTTCATTGTTTAATAAGCAACAATAATAAAAGTGCCAGAAAAGTAGGTAAAAAACAGTGGATTAATATAACGGTAGAGCAAAAAACAATTCTTTCTAAAGTTTCAATAATTTCAGCTAGATTTTTTATTTGCAATATAGAATTGTTGTGCATGTCTAGTTGATTTATTTAACATTGAACAAAGTTTCTCTCCAAACTAGTTTGGAGAGAAACTCTACAACCTCCTCATATATTTCTATATTGATTGTAAATTTTGAAAATTTAACCGTTAGATTGCATGTTCTTATTATATTCTTCATGCATGTAAAATTTCAAAAAGATCAAATATCAATTGCTATCTCATCAAATAATTGTTAAAATTTCAAATTTTTATGACCTAAAATTGTGTATAAAAAATAAATTTATTGATCGAATAGTAAATAATATCCAATTTGAACGAAATTTGATATGCATATTAAGAATATAAGGAACATAAAATTTAATGGTTTGATTTTCAAAATTCACAAAAAAAAAAGAGATATATGAGAAGTTTGAAAGTTTGGAGAGAAACTTTGTTCTTTAACATTTATGCTTTTCCTCCAATATATTTTGCACTTTTGCTTCATCATTTTCTTTGTATGTAATCACGTAGTTTCTTAATTGTTTATTTTTATATGTTTTGTGCTTCTAACAATCGAAAGAGTAATGATGCTAATATAGTAACTTTTACATTCTTTATAGGCTGTTCCAAGTAACGTGGTTGAAGGATACTGGTTTCATATATGACCGAAATAATTTAAGCAAAGTTTGTGCTTCACCTCTTTTCCTTGTGTAATGTCTTTTTTTCCCATATGTTTGTTGAAATACTTATTTTCAATGCAATGCAAAACGAATTAAAATACACATAAAAAGGAAAAAAAAAAAAAAGACTTAAAAGTACTGTAAAAATTTGCTAAAAATAAATCTGCACCAGTTAGTTTTAAATTTCCTATATTTTTGCATGTGTGGGCCATATTCTTCTGCTTGCAATTCCAATTGTTTATTAATTTTGGAAATGGGACATAACATCAGATTGTGGGGGCCAATTAAGACCTGATGGAGTAGTGTTGGGAAATGCATTGGAAACCTAATATTTGGGAGGGTGGACTGTGGAAGGGAATGAAAATGGAGGGTGGCTTATCATTTTCTCTTGTTTGGTTGACTATAAAAAGGGGAAGAAGAAAAAGGACCATGAGCATATTCCTTCTGGCCTCACCATCTTCCATTCATCTGAAGTGGGAGAAAATGACAAGAATAAAATATTTGACAAATTTATCCTATAATTCATCAAAAACAATTCCATAGAAAGATAGAATGGGAAATTATCACAAGATACAGATTCTTTTTTATCCTTCCACTTTTTCATCTTTCCTACCAAAAAATTGTGAAGGAAAAAAAAGACAATTTTGCTGCAATTTTTATTTTTTTCCCCATCCCATTTCATCCCCTTACTTTTCTATCCTTCCTACTAAACTGGCCCTAATGGCAGATGTGTTTGGAATCTTTGAGATGTTGAGCTGACTGTCCATTAAGATTTCACTTCCTGATCATGTGGGCTCTGCTAATGGAAATAATTACAGTACAATTTAATTGTGAAAATCACACTTAGATCTGGAAAAAGTGATGTCTTCGACTTTGTAATTACCTTTTGGGGTGATATTGATGTGTTTGTATAAATATAGAAAGTGATCCTTTTTTTAATCTCATTCTAGATGAACATGTCATTCATATACCATACTATTGACTTTTTAATTGTTTCCTTTTTCTTGCAATGTTCTTTTTGACTGAGATTCTTCCTTTTTGGTGTGCCCTAATATTGATGATTGACATATGTAACAAGCTTCATGCTTTTATACTCCATGCAGGTTGAGAAATTTACTCATCAGATGAAAGATGGTTGGGGTCTGGCAACTGATGAAAAAGTCTTGTTTGGAAGTGATGGGACTTCAACATTGTATCTGATTAACCCTCAAAATTTCAAAGGTTTGTTTGTATACAACAGTTGGTATCAATTCCATTTCTTACTCCTCCCCCAAAAAAGAAAGAAAAAGTGAGTCTTTTTTATTTGAGGTTGTGCCTGGCATTGCTGATGCTGCATCAAATCTAAGTGATTTTAAGCTCTCTCTGGCAGTATATTATCAGGCCTTCAGTCTTTTACCCCTTTCATTAGCTTTTTAATTTTTATCCCCCCAAAATGTGATAGTTGATTTTTGTTCAGTTTTAACTCTCTTTTTGATAAATTTATATATGTTATGAAGAATTTGATTTGACTTCTTTAATGTAGTCATAGGAAAACATATTGTCACATATAATGGTCGTGAAGTACACAACCTTAATGAACTGGAGTATATAAATGGAGAAGTTTGGGCAAATGTTTGGCAGGTATGTCCTTGAATCATTGATTGTAAAATTGTTTTTCATGCTATTTGGGGTTTTTTATTTTTTAGTTGTGGGCCATGATTTGCATATCTAAGTGGCATTGGCTTAGGGATTCCTTGGTGGGATATTTGACCTCTTTTTGGAAAGTTAGCAGCAGAGCATGAAATTTGTAAACCTCCAACCTATGGAAAAATCTACTTGCTTAAAAAATATCTTTTTTTTACATGGCATGAGTGGAGAGTTCGTATATATGGTTTTATGTCTTGGATTTTTACTGATACAACAGTAAATTATAAGCTTCCCCAGAAAAGTTCACTAAAATTGCGCTCTTTTGATTAGTGTTTGTGCTAAGCTAAGCTACAATACCAACTATGCCAGGTGAAAGCCCCTGCTATTGCCTCCTATATTTGGAACGTGAGATGCTCTTGGCGCAGGACAATCAAAATTTTGCAGCAATGAAATTAAAAGACAGGAGCCTAGGAGCCAGCACCAAGCGAGGAAAAAACTGTTAGGAGTTAGCACCTAGGGTTGGCTAGAGTCATCACCAGACCAAAGAAACCAATAGAAATTTTGATTCATCAAATCATCTCCAAATCATCTCCAAAAGGAGTACAGTTTTTTGCTTATATAGGAAAAACTAAGCCCTAGGTGTAAGAAACCCTACTTATTGAATGACAAAAATACCCTAAACTTTATATAAAAATTCTAATTAACCTAATTAAATACTAGGGCCTATAATAAAAACACAATTAATGTTCAAACAAAAATGAAACTAAATTTGTCTCTTTTGCTTCCCAAATCAGCTCCTCCCTTTCAAAAGTATCTTTGACCATTTAAATCCTGCTTCCTGGGATAGACCAAGATGCAACTTCTCATTGCAGTATGTTGTTATGGATGTGGTGGACAAGTTCCTTCGTCTCTTGGCATCCAATTTACCTTCAGGGACTGATGGTGATTGTGTGAAATGGAAGTTGACAAAAAACAGGGATTTTACCATCCGTTCATATCATCATAAGCTGCATAGTTCTTCTTCTGCTGTTTTTCCTTGAAAAAGCATTTGGAAGGTTAAGGCACCCTGTTGTGTCTCTTTCTTTGTCTGGACAACTACATGGGATAGGATCCTCACAAGAGATAACTTGCAGCTTAGAGGTTTTGACTTCGTCGACTGGTGCATTATGTGTCGTTGTTGTGGTGAGACAGTGGATCATTTGTTGTTACATTGTGGAAAGGCCCATCAGCTGTGGTGCTTTGTCTTTAGGATTTTTGGGATTTCTTGGGTTCCCTCATGTATAATGTCAGATTTTCTTTTTAGTTGGTGGAATTGGTTGGGGAAACATTCTTCTTACATTTGGAACTTAGTTCCATTGTGTTTGATGTGGTGTATTTGGAAGGAACGCAATTGGCGGACGTTTGAGCATTTGGATAGATCCGAGGACCAAATGCTTGCTCTCTTTTCTGGTTTCCTTTTTGATTGGGTTAGGGCTTGGGGACTCACATCTAGTGACTCTTTTCCTCTTTTTGTTAGCTCTCTTTCTTTGTAATTTATGTTTTTTATGTTTTTGCTTTCCCTTCCTTTTTGTTCTTCTGATTTGCTGATGCTATTTTGCATCTAGCAGTTTTCTTGAATACAATTTTTCTTACCTATAAAAAAAAATGTTATGGATATCCTCTGTAGGACCAGGGTTTTCCAACAAGTGGACTTCTTTGAAGCTTCAGCTTCTTAGCTTTTGCTACCTTCATGATCTACAATTTACATGATACTGTTGTTTGTTGGATAAACATTAATTCATGGGTTGAGAAGTGTTCTGTTTTCTTGGATTACTTTATGACCCAAAATTTGCATTCTGTAGACTGACTGCATTGCAAGAATCTCACCTAAGGATGGTACTTTGCTTGGATGGGTTCTTCTTCATAATTTAAGGTTTTCCTTTGCATTTCCAATCATTTTGCATTTCCAATCATTTTGATGAATTAGCTGATGTTTACACCTATAATTAGATAAATTAAGTTCTACTTTATGTTCTTGAAAGTTGCACTCAGTTGTCCTTTTTCTATCCTTTTCTTTTCTTACAGGGAAAATTTGGTACGAGCTGGGAATAATGTAAGCATTTGAACAAAATATAAAATACTCTATCTTTGTTAAAAAAATTACTTTGCCTATTATAGTGCACCTTGTGAATTGTAATACCGTGTAGGCCTTATTTGGTTCCCTGAAAGAGAGGAAAAGACTCCTTACAAATGGCTTTCCTTTTAGGCATCTACTTTTACTTCTTAATCTTTCTTAGAATTAAATGCTTTTTTTTTTTTTTCAAAAAAAAAAAAAAAAAAACTTTTAAGTTGCCTATATATCTTTTGGTCAGAAGTTGTCTAATTAATTTTTCTTTGGAAATCTCATGTCCTTCTAGGGTATTGATGTTTTAAATGGCATAGCCTGGGACAGTGCTAAAAAGCGCATCTTTGGTAAGCTCCAATGTTTGATACGATTTCTCTAAAATCAGCATTATCATCATCTTGCATGTCGCCTGTGAATTGTTTGGGATATTTAATGTTTCATGACCAGTCGACTTAGGGAGCTTTTCTGCCAAAAAACAGAAAAAATAAAAGTTAGGAAGCTAAAACTCAGGTTCACTAGTTTTATGGCATAATTATTCCCCACGTTTACCAAGAATTGCACATTTAAATATTTAAGTTTCAAACTGGCTATCTGGAGCCAGATAGCTGACTGTATAGGAAGGGTGATAAAAGAGGGTTTTGGAATATATAGCATTCTTTTGTTGTTTAGTTTTTGTATGTTATTAATTGATGCTGCCTGCAAATTTTTATTCTTTAATTTCTCTCGTTAAAAACTCATCACCATCTATCTGCTTTTCTGTCATTGCAATCTCTTAATGTTTATATTAACTCAAGCATTTTTTTAAAGGAATAATGTTGCCTTGTTGCATCTAATAAGACTTGTTTTCAAGAATATTTGCTGATCATGGTTCTGAACTATTCAAATTGTATCTGATTTTTTTTTTCTCCCAAACAGTGACAGGAAAACATTGGCCAAAGCTTTATGAGATCAAGCTGCATCAAGTAAATAAAACAATTAAGAGTGAAATTATTGAGCAGCTTTGCTTGCTAGCTGTTTTTACAAAGCCATAGACAAATTAATAATAATAATCGTGAAGTTCTCGACATTTGGAAGCATTCCTCAAATTATGGACTGTCAATGCACGGGAAAAACCTTTTGCTCGGAGAATTGAAGTTACAAGCAAGAAAGAGCAGTCATTTAGGGGAGGGATATAATGTTAGGATCAAATTATAGTGGGAAAGATGGAGGCATAAAGGTAAATTTGAAAGAATTCTTTGGACGACAGCACACAAGTTACTGAGAAAGAATTCCCATAAAAAAAAGAAGTAAAAGGTCTTTAATCTTTATTGGTTGTTGAAAAAAGATGATTTCCTCCTTAACTATCATTTATCCAGTAAAGCAGTAACCATGTTTGCATATTTGGCAAACAAAACTCCGTGAGGGATGGTGGACACAGTTGCATCATTTAAAATTTTAAAAAATATGACAACTTGTACATTGTTAGAAGCAGAAAATAAAATCTAAACCATAAAATGGATGAAATAAATAGGATTTGAAATAGAGAGGATCATGTTTATCTTTACATAAGCACCGTGCCCATATATATGTGTGTCACGTTAGAAGATGTGATTTGTTCTGCTAGTCTTGGATCCTCTTCTTTGTCTCTATACACAATATCTATTTCAAAATCAATCAGGAGAGTAGATCTATGTGATATCCCAAATTGGGTTGGATTGGATTGTGTAAGTGTGTGTTATGTGGATGTGTGCTAAGTCTCATATCTGATATTTATTAGGTGGGTCTTGGTTTTTAAGTGATTACGAGGACTCTCAATTGTGACTAGACTAGATTTTTTAGAGTAAAGTGTTGAAATGATGAACTTTTTTTGGGTACATCTTATCATAAATTTAAGCACTTTAAACTAGGTAGCGCTGCTATTTTTGGTCTTTTCTTGGGTGCTGGAAGCTTGTCAATTGTCATATGGTGAATTTAAGTCTTATTAGTAAGCTGCAGGTTGCCATAGATTAAATTACTGGGAGCTTCATTATGTGTTGATATAACAGTCAAGATTTATGCGTTATACAAACCAAACATATAAAGGTTAAAGGTAACAACATGGTGCTTGATGCATGACTCTATAACGCCTGTTATTCGACATGCTAATATGTGGTAGTACAATAAGATCAGTCTCTCATATTTTCTATTACAGTACCTATTGTCATAGTAATTGTGATTGAGATTTGTAGTGTGTTTGAATACTGCGTATTTGCTAAAAATTGAAAACTTAATTCTGAAAAATACTATAGTAAAATAATTTTTAAATGTGTGAATAGTGCTGTGGGACCTAAAGAGAAAGAAAAAATTGTGTTTTGCTGACTTTTGTGGGTCTGTGAACAGAATCCATGGACCCACAAAAAAATGTAGACGCACGGATTTGCTAATAAACACCAACCCAAATGCATATTTGATACATTACCCACGAGGTGCAATGACTACTTTTATGTCTCACAAATTTTTTTACTTACCTGACTTTTTTAGTTTTCTTAAACTTTTGTATTCAAAATCTAAGATTAAAGTTACTTTCTTAATTCTCAATCTCAGTCATTGAGAAGTAATGCACTCGGTGCAATACCCCAAATCTCAATCCTATTGTACATATGTTGCAACAATGGCAGCTCTTGACACTTAATAGTCTCCCTCACTTCTAATAATCCCCTCAAGATGCAGTGAATGTTAATTAAAAACTAATCATGGTGAGAATTGTTGAGGAGAGGAATGGGCAAAGAGCAACTGCAATTATGTAAAAGAAGATAGAATTACTACAAGGACAGGTTATGTACTACCACAGGGCCATTCTTAAAGACAAGGCATCAAGGCCACAAGGTCAACGAAGGCACTAGCAGCCTTCAAATTTGCATAAACCATGTGGATGTCGCAAGTAAAATGCTGTGACAAGCTTTTTGGATTTTTTTACATCTTAAAAATGTTGTTTGGTTTAAAATCAAAGCGATAAAATTAGTTTGTACATCAGGGATGTAAAAATTTTTCACTGGAACCAAAATATAACTCTTGCGACTGGCCAAGGGAGGAGGAGGGTGGTATGTTCATGCAGTAAAATCTTCCCCCTTTATTATAAAAGAAATGTTGGGATTTAGGGTCCGTGTGGTTAGAAGGTGAAAAAATGAGAAGATAAAAAATTAGGGGGTGATGGAAAAGTTGGAGGTAGAAGAGATTTAGCTTTCTCTTATGATGTTTGGTTAGGGAGATGGAAATGTGAAGGGATGAAAAACTCTTTTGTTTTGTTGAGACAAATTTTTATAAATTTACTATCATGTCCCAATTAGATAAAACAAAAAATAAGACGTTATATTTCTATTAAAAATTGTGTATGAATGGGAACTTCATTTTAAATAAATAATACTAGGCAATAAAAAAAAAAAAAAAAGAGAGCACAAGAAGTTCAAAGAACACAAAACATTTTTCTCAAAAAATTAAAATAAAATCTATTGAGAATAGAAAGGATGGGCACCAAAAAAAGAAAAAAAAAAAGAACAATAATAATATTAGAAAATACAAAAAAAAAAAAAAAGGATGTGCACATAAAAAAAAAAAAAAAAATGATAAAAAGACAAAAAAAAAAAAACCAAAATTAATAAAAATTTGAACATTGGTTGGGCAATTTCGTCCAAAAACCCAACTCCCCATTTTCCCTCATGTTTTTTCTCTAATTTGGGAAGATTAAGTTTTGGTGGGCTTGAAAAGAAAACTGTTGGACCACACCATTTTCTCTTCCCCTTTCCACTCCCAATCAAACACATATTTTCCCCCCATTTTCTCTCCTTCATTTTCTATCCCTCTAGTTTTTGATCCAACTAAACAGACCCTTAAAAATTTTCACATTGTAGTGTACCCTAGGAATTCTAGAGGATATTGATACATTCTTTTCAACAACTTTTCTTCTTCAATGATTGGCAGTTAAATTCATTTTTCTTCTTCTACCTTGTTCAACAATACTTTTACTAGGGTTTAACTAGTAGCCCATTGTTTTCTTTGTGTTGGTGGGGGTAATGATAGTATTCAAGGACTATAATAAATGTGTACTTTCTCACATAATTGTATGTCTCACTAATTAAATTTATGAGGGGACCCATTTGAAATGTGAGAGATGAGAGTACATCATTTATTATACTCTCACATAAATAATAGATCTCACCTTGAGTTTAATTAGTGAGACCTACAATTATGTGAGAGATTACACATTTATTATACTCCTAGAGTAATTTATAATTTTCTTGCGTGGCCTACGTTTCCCTCCCTCACTATCTTTTTTGAAAAACTTGACCCTCACTATCTACTTTTATATATATATAGGTTTAAGTTACACCTAGGATAACTTCATAAGAGTTACACATTTTATACACCGTAGATTTTCAAAAGATCAAATGTTTAAAAAAGAAAACATATTTATCTATTACATCATTAAATACTTACCTAATTAATAGTTTCCACATTATCTCTCTCCTCATTAATATCATTATCTCTTTCTCTTTATTAATTCTTTCTTTCCTTTTTCTTTGCAATTCTTCATACGTTTCTACTCAATTTGAAATTAGTGCGGCTATGGAGAAGTTAGTTTCAAGTTTTTTTTTTTTTTTTTGAGAAACACACACACAAGTTAGTTTCAAGTTGATGTCCATTTTTTATTATTTTCTCCAACAAGTTAACTTTAGAAGTGGTTTAGTTATTATGGATTTACTTGTTTATAGTGGTGTGGCTATTACGATTGTTTATTATCTATTTAGAGTACTGGTTAATTGTTAACTAAGGCCTTGAGGGACAAGTATGTTCCTTTGGATAAAGCAAATTAATGAAAAGAATGAAATAAAACTTAAAGGAGCAAGTACTATAGTATTTGAATTCCTAACAATTTTTCAAAAAAAAAAAAAAAATTCAAGTTCAGGGATACCCGTGATTAGACCATTTGAATTTCTTGCAAATAGATTTGTACTTGTTATACTTATCTAGTTATATGTAGGAGTTAATTAGTAATGATTAAAAATGAATAGGGATAAAGGTTGAGGAAAATGAAAAAAATAAGAAGAAATAAGACACATCTGAAGAGAAAAATGGATGAAGATGGTAACCAAGTCTTTATCTTAATGTTTAGTCTTACCGTATTGTAAGGTTGAATTTATTCAACCGTTTGTTGGCTTTATTCCATGCCAAATTTTCTTATATTTCACCAATTAGATACCTTGTATTTAGGTGGAAATCATGTAAGGATTGTGTGTGAGAGAGTATGAAGAATTCAAGTGTGAGAGAGTATGAAGAATTCAAGTGTGTGTGCAATCAAGAGGATTCTTGCGACTAGATCTCTCGAGTGGTGACTCGCCAGAAGTGCCACATGTATGAAGCATGCAGGAAGCTGAAGGGTCATGATAGTTGGAGCACCACAGGACCAAAAGTACAGTCTAGCCAGTTAGTTATTTAGCGACTAAAACTCGCGACTAGTCCCAGTCGCCAAAACCCCTTGTTATGCAGAAAAATGACTTTTCACATTCCTTTTTATACCTTGCTATAAATATCCTTATACCCACGAAATGTAGAGAGCTTCCAGAGAGAATTTTAAGAAAGAAACCTTAGAGAAACATAAGATTGACTCATTCACAATCTTATACCTTTGATTCTCAAATTCCTCTACTCTCACCCTCTCCATTGACATATCCTTGAGAGGACCTTTAGCCAAATCCTTATCTCACCATACCTATATCAGTGAGAAAGTTATTTGGTGCTTAGGTAGCAATTCAGAGAGGACCAATTTATTTGGTTGATGCAATGGGCTTATTACGGGATCCAATAAGCTAGAAAAGACAAGGTTAGGCTTAACCTTATTGGAGTAAGAAGTTTGGAGGGCTTAGGTGCTTTAGGTAAATTAGGCTTGGAGGGTCTATTGCTATTTATGTATCCCAACTGATTTTCTAGTGGATCATTTTACCGCTTGGAGGATAGTGGAGAGATTTTTCACTGAGGACTTTGGTTTCCTCTTCGATAACACGTGCTGGTGTTATCTTGTGTTTGTATCCCTCTAAACCTTACTCTTTGCTTTTAATTACTACTGTGTTATGATTAAATTATGGCTTAGAGTAATTTACTTGTTTGGGTATAACTTATATTTATTATTCCACACATACATTGTTTTGTTTGAATATAAGCTTGTGTTGGTATTTTGAAATTGGGAGTTTAAATATTCACTAGTGTTTTACACACCAAGTGAACTTTCATTTGGTATCAGAGCGAGTACACTTGTTTTGGTTTCATTACCCATGTGTGATCCTTGACCCCTTGTGTGTATTGTCATGGATAATGCTTTGTATGCTTCTATGGATGTTGTTGATTGTAACATGCCATGTGTTTGTGAAAATGCCTCTATGAGTGTTTATCTTCAAGAATGTGATGACATGTTACATGAATCTATGGGTGTTGTTGATATTCTAAATGTCAAACTCTTGAAGAAAAAGTTTAAGAAGTTTCATGAGAATTTGAGCAAGTTTAGTAGTGAAAAAGATGATTTGATTTCTAAGCTCAATGAATCCAACAAATTGGTTGAAAAGTATAAGAAACTTGCTGAAAATTCTTGTGAAAAGCTGAAAGAGTTTGAATGTTTGAATATGGACTTGGATGCTAAACTTGTTTTTTCTAACAAACTAGTTGATGATCATAAATGTGAAAATGAATATCTTAAGATGCATTCCAAGAGTTTGATTACTGAACCTATTGCTAAAAATGAAGAAAATTTTTGTTGCAATCATGTTGTGGTTCCCAATTTTGTGCCTATTGTGAGTTCTACCTCTAAAAACAAATCGGTGTACATTCCTCCACACAAAAGAAATCAAAAGGTGGAGAGAGAAAGTCTATTAAGTCAAAGCCTCCATTTAGATCTCAACCTAAGATTTTGGATGAATCTAAATTTGTTCCAACTTGTCACCATTGTGGTGTGATTGGTCATATAAGACCTCAATGTCATAAGTTGAGAGAGAACAAAACCAAGTTGCTAGATCCCTTCCCAAAAAGCCTAGTGGACATAAACACATTGTGTGTTACCACTGTGGTGCTTTTGGTCATCTAAGACCTCATTGCTTTAAGTTTCATGCTCTTAAAAGAATTAAAAGAAAAGAGAAACTTGAGCTTCTTGGAAGTTGTGCTAAAAAATGGTAAATTGGAATTGAGTGAAAATAGCATGTTATTAAAGAAAGTGTTTAATGATCTTAACTTATTGTCTATGTGCATCTTTGGTTCTCATTCTTCCAACCCTTGTCTCTTTTCTCATGAGACACTCATTCCTAACAATTGTTCCCTTTGGATGAGAAAATGTTCCTATGATTGAGCTTTTACTTTTTTAGTCCTTGATCTAATTCTTTCGATCTTTGTATGACCCTTTATGCATTGAATGTAATATCTTCATGCATTTTGTGCATCTTGCATTTCTTTATATGCATTATTTTTGTTTTTGATCATTCTTTACTTGCTTTATGTCAAAAATCCCAAAACACATAAAAAGTATAAAATCCAAAAAGGTTGATCGGCATTGTTATGTTTTGTCACACGCATGTTTAGCCTTGTACCTCTGTACAAATGGCTTTGTGCATTTAGAAGCCTAGCTTGTTCTTTATGCACTTATATCATTGTGGGAAAAATCTTAACATCTATGTGATTGTTGTAAATAGATCTTCAAACTTGTCATGAATGATTAGCCAATAGTTTTGTTGATCTTGAGACATGCATAGACTTGTGCTTATATATCTTCCCACTCTTTTATGTTTTTGCTTTATACGTCAACAAATGTCAAATCTCGAAAAGAGAAAATGAGCTGTTAAAGCCGTTGCACATACTAGTATTTGACTAAGAAAAAGGGAAAACGACTTGTATTAAAATGTATGGTGCCCAAAAAGTCAAAGGCTTGTTCATAAAATGAAAATATCAAAAATTTCAAGCATCGATCTCAAAATGAGATGTAATGAATTATAAGAAGCCAAACGAAAAGCTTCAAAATTATGTAATCAAGCTCTTTGTGGGAGGTCATATATGCACACTTCTATAATTGAGATTGGTCACTTAGTGCTAATTGTGTATGTCTTGATTGAATTGATCATTGAAATTTCATATTAGACTAAGGACTATCTCACATTTGGTATCTACACACATCACACATCACACATGTCTATGTTCAATGAATACTTTATTCATTTGTGTGATTGTACTTGATTAAATGTATTTTACATACTCAATCATGTGTTGTACATACTCAATCATATATTGATCAAATACAAAAAGATTTTTGAGTATTTTAGTTATTTTTGAAAAGTGTTTTTTGTTTTGAAAAATTTCAGAAAATCCAAAATTTTACAACTCTATTGTTGGCGACTTACTTGCGGGTCATGCTAGTCATGAGGCCCCAGTTGCGAGCTTACTCAGAAGCTCTCGCAACTTCTTGGCGAGTGAGTCCCCCAGTCGTGAAAAACACTTAGAAAATTTTTCAAAATATCTGGGTTTTGGTCATTTTAGCGACTATGTTGCGAGTGGAAGCTCTAGTTGCGAGTGGAAGCTCTAGTCGCGAGCTTACACAGAAGCTTTCGCGACTCACTCGTGGGTGGATCTCTCAGTTGCGAAAAAGACTTAGACAAAATTTTCAAAATTTTGTTCAAGGGTTTTTGATGACTCGTTTTCGCGACTTGCTCGTTAGTCATTTGAGTTGCGAAAATTGCGTGTTCTGCATAAATAGGGTTAAATCTTAGACAGTTTTCACAAACTTTTCAGTTTCCCTCGCATCATGTGCATAACCATTTGTCTTTTCTTCCTCTCCCTCTCCCAAAACTGCCATTTTCACTTATAAAACATCCATTTTCTTCTTCAATCCTTCATCAATCTTCAAGAAAAGGTATGGGTTTTCTCTTATTTTTACTGTATTTCAAGTTTCTAACCCTAGTTTTCTTGGATTTTGTGTATATGTTGAGATGCTGAAATATGGTTGTTGAATATGGTTTTGTTAATGTTTTGATGAGTATGATATTAGGGTTTTATTGGTTTTGTTAGTATGATGCCTTTTGTACATGTTTTCATGTTTGTTCTTCATTTTCATGCATTGTACTATGATTTGTGTTGCATTGTGCATACCATTGTGAGAGACCTCCAAAGCGCCTCTCAAAAAAGAGATTTGAAGTGTCCCCAGTGGAGCCGCCACTGTGAGAGACCACGAAGTTGGGTTGCTCTAAAAAAAGAGAGATTTTGTGGTGTGCTTTTTAAGGCACCTTTTTTTTGGGCAAGTGGTGTGGAGTTGCCACTTATTTTTTTATGTACAAAAAATAAGAAAAACTAAATAAAAAAAATACATAATTGAAATGCTTCGTTTCATTGATTGAATAAAAAGAATACATGTTTGGTAAATAGAAAATTACATGGCTTTGGGTCTTAGTTACAAACTACCAAAGATACATGGTTTTTTATCCTAGTTACAATTTAACAAAAAAGAAGAAGAAGAAGATAAAGCCTAGGTCTACCTATCCAAAGAACTAAATTCCGAGGCTAGGTTACGGAATGGGAAGGTGTTAGGCACCCATTCCGCCCAGACAGAGTCTAGTCTTCTAGACTCTTGTGACCAATGTACCGTTTTTATGCATGACATAAATGATATGTTATGTACACATGAAAAACGTAATTACATAAGTCTATTTATAAATAGACCCTCTTCTTTTGATAAAAATTCAAATCTGTGTTGTGATGAAAAGTTGATTTTTGGTTTTTATAAGAATCAGATCTGTTTTTGGGAACGAGAAAAAGTGGTTTTTGGGTTTGTAAAAATCAAATCTATTTTTGCAATAATGTTTTTTTTAGAGGATTAGAAAAAATCAGATCTATTTTTTATGTGGAAAAAAAAATTTTAGAAGAGGATTATACTCATAAAATCAACCTATGCAACATGCCATAAACAGAACAAACTAGACTAGTCATGACTTTTTTTAATTTCAAAATCTGCTTTATCAAAAAAAATCAGATCTACATTTAAAGAAAATATAGATTAGTTTTTTACTAAAGAAAAATTCAGATCTGTATCTAAGGAAGATACAAATTAGTTTTGAGTAAGAAAAATTCGGATCTACATCTAATGAAGATGTAGATCAGTTTTTGATTAAGAAAAGTATGTGAACAAGCAGATTTTTGAAATAAAGAAAAGATCTTAACAATAAGAACACCATACACATATTCTAATAAAGAAAACATGAATAACACATAAGATGATCATTGCAAAATCAATACTAAACAAGTATTCATTCATGCATCAAAATAAAAAGAGATAGTAGAAAAAAGAAGTAGAGAAAAGAAAAGCTACCTCTTGCATGGACGTACTCTTTTTCTCAATAGAATATTTTAGGGTTTAAAAAAATTTATGCAATTGTCTTTGAAACCTAAAAACCCTAGCCTCTAGAAAAAGGATATCAGAGAGGGGAGTCAGAAATATAGGTATTCTAAGAGTGTAAAAACTTATCCCTTCTCAGAGCGTAAATAAAAAGTGTACTGAATTTTAAGTCCCAGTCCCTATTTATAGAGACTAGAGTGCTTAAAAAATAAGCAATGACGCTTAAAATGCAAATCGGGATGCATCCTTTTGCGAAATGGTCGAAAAGGATGTGACTTATCGTCACCCGAAGGCTGTTGGGCCTAAGCCCAAAAGAGGGGAATTTGGCCCTATTAGAGTGCTGTTTGGCACTCCAAAGGTGCCGAATTGGCTCTTGGACACCAAACGCTCTTTCGTGTTCAGGTGCCATTTGGACTCATTTTCTAGGGTTTTTTGACCGGTCCTTACACCTAGACGTGTTTTCATCCTCCGTCCATGATTTTTTGTTTCTTTTTTCTGGATAATTCAGGCTTTTTAAAAACAATTATCTTGTAGAGAAATATCCTAAAATAAATCTTGATAAAGTTCAGATTATCCATAATTTTATTATTATCCAATCATCCCTTTTATTCTCATGCATGCAACCCTACTTTAAACACTAATTATAAACCAATCACAAAATTATTTAATTTATTTTAATTATTTAACCAATCAGAATTAATTTAAATTAATCATGTGTGGTCGACTCTTCCTAGACACCATGCATATGGATCGTGCAAACTTGATCATGTGAAATCTTTCGATCTGATGGTTCGATTTAGAAACTGAACACACTGTTGCGACCATTAGAATCTCAAGATCATTATTATGATATGCAATGAATAGATTGATGCATGCAATGCAAGAATAAATTGATGCGTGTGATGCAAGAACAAAATGATGCATGTAATGCAAGAATGATTTTTTTAGGTACATGGATGGTCACTTTAGTCATCTTCTTTGATTAAATCATGGGTGCAAAATCGAGTGTCTACAACCATGTTAATGATAAAATGTCTCTTAGATGTTTTTGTCTATATATTTAGACTCCATTGAGTACAAAGATTGTGGGGATAATCATGTTTCTTTGATTTTGAAACATAAAATGATTATGTGTTTTTGCACTTTACCCTAATTTATACATTTTTGCATATGATGCATGCACACACACCCTTTGACATGTTGAGTGAATAATGCCAATGATTCTTTCATGATGTGATGTTTAGAATCTTCACATGTCAATATTCTTTTGAATTGCTCTTTAAATTCCAATTTTTAGGGTTTTAATTCAGAGTTTATTTTGCTTTGGTACTAACTTGTTACTGATCAAGTTTGTTACCAGCTATTGTGCTCTGTTTTGTAGTATTTACTACTCTGTTTTTGTAGATGGCTCCACGAATGACCACTGCTCAACGTGGTGACAAGAGGAAACGCATGGACAATGGCCTGTTTCGATCCCCTCATCACTTTGAGCGATACTTCAAGCCCTTTGAAATCATAAGTGCACACTTGTGCAACTTTGGGAGGCAAAGTGTGAAGTTGAAGGGCTGAAGGAAGAATTAGTGAATGCCTACTCGAAAATCAAGTTCCTTGAACTTGAAATCATTCAAGCAAATGTCAAAGTGGAACGCATCTCTACCAAGAAACTTGATGGCATGCTTTCTTCTCAAAAACCTTCAAATGACAAGGCCGATCTAGGTTATACCGGTGAGGGAAGCTCAAGCAGTGAACCTAAAAAGGAAGTGAGGTTCGTATAGGCTAAAAATGTAGAGAAATCTAAAGAGGAGAAGCTCAAGATTGAGACCCCTATTGTTGCAAAGAGAACCATTAGTGCAAAACCAAAAGAAAAAGGGAAGTCATTACCCAAAAGTCAAAGGGGACTTCAAGTGAAACATTTTTGTCATCATTGTGGCGTGCGAGGGTACACAAGGCTAAATTGCTTCAAGCTTCAGGCACTCAAGAGGGATGATTCTTTGCGTGACCAAGACAACTCAGGAAGAATGCCAAAGGGAACTCAAGCTAAAGGAGAAAATGAGGGACACCTCATTGGAGATGTTAAGGAGATGTTGAAGAACATTTCATCATGTCTTACTAGTTTCAACCCGAGGTTTGAGAGTTATGTCGGTCGTACCCCTCCATCTAGGGATCTCACCCAAAATACTCGTACAATGTGGGTGAAGAAGGGTACTCATGTATGATCACTCACTATACCCATGCATTAATACTTCCAATGTATTAGGGTTATAGTTTTATGCATCATGACATATGCAATCTTCTTGTATCATTGCTTCTGTTTTAAAGCATGTTTCTTTTTCAAGATTTTGAGCAACTGAATGTTGAAGTTTAGAAGCTTTTATGATTGTTAAAGGATGATAAATTGAAATCATATCCAAATTGTGAAGGTAATTATCATTTGTTATATATAATTTTTTGAGTCATGTTAATAAATGTCTTTAGAAAAATTGTTAATAAATCTTAATAGGAAATTTTTGACATCACTTTCATGGGAAAAGAAAATTTTTAGGTACTCCTAGAGTACAAAGAAATAGTGTTGCCTTCTCTCATATTTATGATGGATCCCATCATGAATTTAATGAGTAGATACCACTGTACATGTGAGAGGAGGAAACACCATTCTCCGTGCTCTGGGAGTACCTAACAATTACTCCATGAGAAATATAAAAAATTGTCAATAACATTTATTGTTTTATCATTCTCCCAATATAATGTTTCTAAAAATAGTTCCTAATAACATTTCCCTATTTTTTTAATAAAAAAATTCTTATATAAATTTTGTAAATTATAACCATATAATTACTATTTTGTAAATATCAATGCACTATTTATAGATAATTAATATATAAAAATTAATGCATTTACCTCATCAATCCATAGCAATTAATTAATTCATGGGAATAAGGGTCTTTTTAATGAGTGTCCATACAAGTTGAGAATTAATAAATGTCAATTATGACACATTTTCCAAAGAAAAAAAATTTGTTAATAATTCTTTGGCTAATATGCATAAATTATTATCGTTGTGTGTACTTTTTGGATATATATGTATGGCTTAGCTTTATTTCTTGAAATATATATAATTATATTATTTAATAAATTAAAAAAATGCACATTAACTACTACTTTAGAACATTAGTTAACAAAAAGATAGACTTTTATGGCTAAAATTAACGTCTAGAGAGGTGAGCGTTGGGGGATACAATTTATGGCGGGGATGATCAATTGAATACTTAAGAATCTGAGCAACTGAATGTTGAATTTTAGCAGCTTATATGATTATTAATGGATAATAAGCAGAAGTCAAATCCAAGTTTTGACGATAATTAAGTTATCACCTCTTTTTGAGGGAGAGCTAACGCTTGTTGGGTATTTTGGTTTGACACTACTTCACACCTAAAAAGAAGCGAGCTACGTACATTAGGAAAATTGAAATATTACAAATCAAATTTCTTTTTGATAAAAAAATATTCTAAATAACCATATAAGTACTATTTTGTAAATAAATAATGCACTTTTTATAGATAATTACATAAAAAGTCAAATGCATTTTTCTCATTAATACATAGCAATTAATTAATACATAGAAATAATGGTCTTTTTAATGAGCATATGTTACGAATTAATAAATACAAAATTTTGAGCTATAATGTACATATATATTTTAAAAGATGGGAAATGCTAACGAATGCTCTTAGGGTATTGGTTAATAATTTATTTAAAGAAAGTTTTTATTGGTAAAGAAAAAAAGCAATTAATGTTTTGATAGCTTTTTTTATTTCCCATAAAAGTGATGTCAAAATTTTCCTATGATTCTTAACCAATGCCCTAAGGGAATTTGTTAGCATGACTCTTAAGGGAAATGCTAACGAAAAGATAGGTATTAATGATTTATTAGCTTATATGTACAAATTCATTGTCGTTATGTGTGATTTTTTGGGTATATGACTATACGTATACTATTTGACTTTATTTCTTAAAAATGTATAAAATATTATTTAATAAAGTATTAAATGCACCTTAACTTCTGTCTTTAAAGCATTCATTAACAAAAGACTAAAATAAATGAAAATTTGTTATCTTGATGAGGGTGGCAGTGGCGGCTTCAGGAATTTTTTTCAGGGTGTTCCTTAAGAAGCATAAATTACACAATCTAATAAAAAGATAAATTCATATATTGACAACAACAACAATAAAAAAAAAAACGCAAATACATAAAATTTACAATTGTCTTCTACGAGTTTTCATATTTTGAAATCGTTGCATGATAGTCTATTATCAATGCTAGAAACTATATCTCTTTCAATATACACAACCAAGAAATCATTCATCAACTAATCTCCCTTTCGATTGCGCAGTTAATTCTTTATATATTTTATTGCCGAAAAACTTCTTTCTACCGTTGCAGTAGCGACAGGAATAATCAAAACTAACTTCATAAGCAAATAAGCTAATGAACCGTAATGACGTCATAATTAATTTAATAATTTTTTTAAAGATAAATAAATACATTAATTAGTAAAAGTAGAAAAATTGACTAAAATAGTCAAAATAAATATTGAGATTTATCTTTCAAGTGTATTTTTTATATCATAACTATAAAAAAAATAAGAAATACTAAATTATAAGCAAACATAAATTAAATATCAAGTTTCTTAACCAAGGAGTTGATAACATCATGGAGATTGTTTTAATTTAGAGAAAAGATGAAATATATATATATACACCCACATACTTATATAACATTTTTGTGCTAGTCTATATTTAAATTAATCTTAACTTATGCCCAACAGCCCAAGTCCATTTACTATGTATTAAATTTCATATATATATATATATATATATATATATATATCTTGTAAAATCCGGAAGAGTGGCAGACATGCCCATTACAAAATTAATTAAGTCCCCCTAAAAAAAATAATTAAATAATAAATACTAATACAAGCCCAATTAAATGGTTGACAGCTAATCATCTGGTACAAGTAAAAGAAGAAAGTTTTGACACTTTACACATTAACAGCCAAGCATTTACTGACTTGTGGAAGACCATGATAGAAAAAATAAAAAGTTCGTCTTCATCCTCAGCAAACGGGCAAAGAATAGCAGAGACTTTAGAAAGAGCAAAAATGCAGAAATGGCAAAAACGCAAAAAAAAAGAAAAAGAGAGAGAGAGAGAGAGAGAGAGAGAGAGAGAGAGAGAGAGAAGAAAAAGAAGAAGAAGAAGAAATGGAGATGCAAGCTCATGGTCTGCCAGCATCTCACCATGGTTGAGAAGCTTCAACAATGGCTGTAAGGGTAAATTTTTTTTAATTTGAGAGTGTTCCTGATTTTGCTTGAGGGTGTTCCTAATATTTTTTTTAAGGGTAAACAAATAAAAAAATTTAAATTATTATATATATATATATATATATATATTTTTCTTTTCAGGTCAGGGTGTTCCTGGGAACACCTTGGCCTGAACGTGGCACCGCCACTGGAGGGTGGTAGGCTAACATGAAAGAGGATTTTTATTCATTTTTAAGGAGAGTATCACTTAACAAAACGATAGACCATTATAGCTAAAATTAGCATTAAAAGGATTGAGTATTAGGGGATACGTTTTATGGTGGGAATGAATCTATATATAAGATAGGGTCAAGTTATATATCTAACATAACTTAAAATATACATTTTTTTTATATTTAAATTGTAGGTTTTTAAGAGATCTAATTGTTACAAAACACTATTCTCCGTGGCATGAATAAAGACTTATATTGCTTTCCTCCGCAACTTAATTAATAGCTTCTAAAAAAAAAAAATTTAATAGCATCTTTTTCTCTCTTTTATCTCATAATGTTTACAGCCATAATCGTTTAGAGAGAGAATAACATATTTAATAGTGACAAGGTCCATATCATACTCTTGTATAACATATATAATATTGTTCCATTCACATTCAACATCACATTCAGACAAGAAATAGCTAATCAAAACATCGACATTCCAATCAAAACATGCATTATAGACCCCCCCCTAAAAAAAAGAACAAAGAAAAAAGAAAATGACACAATAAATCATTTCCTTTATTTTTCCATAAATTTTACAACGTTAAAGCTCTAAAATTCAATGAAATCGTTTTCTATTAACCTGTCATCAGATATTCAGAGGACGTAAACAAGGATCTAATATGTCACATTTTATATTTCATTTAATTATTTTCTTTTTTAAAAAGGGCTAATATTTTTTTAAAGAGGGAAAAGGGGTTAAAACTTAAAAATAAGAAAGAAGTTAAAACATAAAACCCAATAAAAAAAAAGGAGAGAGATATTAATATTATACATGGGCTTTTAAAAATCTTCCAGAGTGTATTAAAGAGTGAGCTCTGGCCCATTCATTATAGTGAATATATTGCACTAGTGGACTATGGACCCATAAATCAAGCCCAAGTTATGTCAAAAGAAAAAAAAAATGGTCGAATTTTTAAGTTCTCCACGTAGCTTCTAAAATTGCAGACTTGTCCCTGATCAGTATAGCCTAGCACTGCCAGCATCGAACACTGTTATAGTAAGCAAGTTTCTTTATCTTGATTTCCTTCCTTGTCATTACGTGTTTTTTTTATTTTTTGTTTTCTTCAATTGACTCTCACTATGATCCAATTATTTTTGTAAGATATTATGTACACCACATGTTTGATGAATGGTCCAAACGAAATTTTACAGCTAATGTGTTAAGGTGAGATTTGGGTTTTGATCCAAAAGGTTGTTTAACTATATATATAAAGGAGTCGGGACTGGTTTATAATGGTGCACACATATATACCGAAGCTTGTCCATGGTGCAAAGTGTTTAAAAACTAAGCAAAATGGAGCTGCTTTTATGAATGTTATGCTATATCACTGTTCAGAAGTATCCCATCAAGAGCCTTTACATTGTGAATGGTATGAGAAGGAGTTTCCAAAGATAACAGAATTGAGCCACTTGTTGAGAAATGTGGATTGGCTTGATGGGAGGTTAGTTCATGTCGGGGACAATTCAATAGTCTTTGATGGTGAAATTGAGCACAAAATGCAAACTTTCAAGTCCCTGGCCAGGGACTTTATTGGGTCTCCATCAATTCAGCAAAAGATTCAGAAAAATGTGATGGCCTTATCATTGGCGGCAAGTAACAACTGCACCCCGTTTGTTTGTTTCAGTGAACCTAGTGAAAGAGAGCCCATGATTGTGAATTCACTCACTAAAGTGTGCAACTTCCTGAACATTTCTGCACAACAAAGGAAGGTGGTTCGGCACACAATATGCCCACAGGTCACACAATTGCGGATATGGACAGGTACACTTGAGGAGATACTAAATGGATTGAAATCTGAGTTGGATTTGTTAAGTTGTCAATGCTCTAGCAAAGGGACCAAGATGGGTCAGCAGATTGTTTCTAGCTGTCTAAAGTTCCTGGCTGACACAGCTATTTCCTTTGACCATGATTCTGCTTCGTGGATGCGGCTTGCGCCTGCAAAAGTTGTTGGCTCCCCTGCTTCACATAAATGGGAAGATGTTCTTGAGATGTTCAATGATCTCATTGAGTGTTTGAAAAGTGAAAAGGAATTGTGTTTTCTTGTGGGGAAGGTTGAGGTCATGAAAGAAGGACTGTCTCAAATCAAGGACATATTGATTGATAAAAGTATTGGATACAAAGAAGTTCGGCATCAAGAAAGCCTAGTGCAGAAGAAGCTCTCCAAGACATTGGGCCACTCGTCCAAGTGCTTGTTTACTCTTTTATTATATTACCTCCATGGACATGCTAGAGATATTGAAGTGGATTTATGTGGTCGAATTTATAGCATTGGTGGTGAGGATAGGTTTTGCTTGTACATGGGAAAGATTTTGACTACAGAGGAGGATAAGATGGTCTGGAGTGGGGTGAGGCAATTGGACAGGGCTCTTCGGCTTTTCAAGTTTGTGTGGGAAACTGCAGGGATGAGAGGAGTTTTGCAGCTGCAAGGCCATTTGTGTTGTGTTGGTGCTGAGGGCAGGGTGCTTACCTATAGAGGGAATACATTCTTTGTACATGGGATCAGTGTTTGACAAAAAATTCCCTATCCATATCAGTTCAGATGGTGAAAAGATATTTCATGGTGATTCATGGATCATTGCACACTATGCAAGTCATTTCCAGATATTTATACTCAAAATATTATTCATATGTGAAATGAATTGATATGGAGCCATTCGTGTACTGTTTAACTAAGGAAGAATTTCGCAATACACCCTACCTTCTTTTCCCTCTTCCATGCCAAATATTCTTAGAATGATAATGAGTTCTAGTTCAAACGGCACATCTTCCCTTATAAGGGTAAGATAGAGGCTAAGGTCTTATGCTTAACACTCACCAAGTGCGTATGTAATATCAAAAGAAAAAAAGTCAAATATTCTAACAAAAGAATTCACTTACTCTAATGATTTGAAAGCCTCAATGGTATATCAAGTAGGGAGGACAAAAAGGTTTACGAGTACTACTCTCTACTGCCACTTCTATAACAGCAGTAAAGTACGCTTGAATGCATAATTCAAGATAATACCATTAGACCACAACAAATTAAGAGAGAAAAACTTTAGTCAATTATCTTCCATAAACGACCTGAACTTTGCTAAGAAATG